>NC_136071.1:1153895908-1155202336 GCF_964261635.1 Lissotriton helveticus | reverse complement strand
CATTTCTCTAGGAAATTGTCAGCCAGGCTTTTGCCTTCACTTGATAATTCATATCCTAAGAACAGGACTGTCAGATGGGCAATTCTGGATTTTTTAAAGTTGAATTTGTAACCCTCTGCTGCGAACCCAAGTATTATGGTGTTCACTCTCTTCAAGTGAGTCTCCAAGTCATCATCTGTTAAGTATATGTCGTCGACATATGATAATGCTTCGTCGTCATATGTTTGTAGTAATTCTGTTACTCTCGCTGAGAATACTCCCGGGCTGTTCTTGTACCCCTGGGCTAACCGACAGAATTGTTTTTGAGTGCCATTTATTGAGAATGCAGACAAATATCTGCTGTCTGGTGCTATGTTTTGACAAAAGAATCCATTAGAGATGTCTAATGTTGTTTTGTATTTTTTGCGCACTATGTTATTCATTAGTGCAGCACTATGCGAGTTTTGTACTGCAAATGTTTTGCAACATGAGTTAAGGTGTCGGTAATCCAAAACTAGACAATATGAATTGTCTGGTTTGGAGACCGGAAACAAAGGGTTGTTCATTTGTGAGGTGCAAGTTTCAATCACCCCCTGGTATTCTAGCTGATCTAGGATTTCTTTTACCTGTTTTTTAGCTTCTTGCTTAATTGGGTACTGTCTCTGTGCAGTAGGTTGTGATTTTAACTGGATTTTGTGAGGAGGAGAGTCCTCATCCCATCCTACGTGATTTTTATATAAAGCAGGAGCTAGGGTTACTGCCCACTTTCTAGCAAGTGTGTATTTTTTATGAATTGGGATGTGATTTGAGAAGGCAGGCATAATTATTTCTTCGCCATGAGGGCACTCCCTGACAAACTCTGGTGGCCAGTCTTTTTCAGCTAGAAGGATGTCATAGCCCTTGGAGAGATTATCCCAAAATAGTCCCCTTATTTTTCTAGTCTTATCCCCCTCTATACGTAAAGTTATTTCATATATTTTGTGAGGTTTGCTAACTCTGGTGTCTGCAGTTTCCACTTGAAGATATTCATTCGTGTCCACTGTCTCCAGATGATTCATAAGAACTTTGCGAGCTATGCTCACTTCTGCTGCGCTGTCTAGCATTGTCTGAGCCCATTCTCCGTTTTTCAGTTGTGTCCTCAGTATTCTCGGCATTGTTGACTACCTTGATACTAGCTACCTTCTTTTTTGGAAAATGTAATTTCTTTTTTAGCTGAGCAGGTTCCTTGTCTTTGGACTTGGCGTGCTCTTCTCTTTGTTCTGATCGTCCTCTTCTTTCCGATTTCTGCGAGGAAGTCTGAAAAGATTGAGAGGGACGTGTATCAATGTCTTGATATCTATCAGGCTTCTTTATATTATCCCTATTTCTAAGGTTATATCTTTTCCCAGAGGGGTCACTTTGGGGTGACCTGTGTCTTTGGTTCGGAGATTTTTCTCTCCGCCGAGGAGACCTTCCTCTGGACTGGAATCTCTTTTCTTTAGGATTGGATTGTTTGTTTCCATCCCAGCTCTTTTTTTGTGATGTTGAATTATTATTAAAAAATATTTTTTCAGGACTTTCAATCAGTTGTGGTTTTACTGGTATTCCACCTAAACTATCTCTACCTAGTTCCTCATAGGATTTTTCTATGATTCTGGCAATTTCAGCTGGTTGGTCTGCTATATCTGTCTCTTTTAGCCTCTGGCGGATCGCCACGTTTGCTGCTTCTCCCTTTATGTTGGCTAATAATATAGCCGAGACCTGCTTGAAGTCTTTTAGTAATTTCATACCAAGAGTTAAAGCGGGCTCTGGACCATATTCGTCTTGAATTTGTTTTAGCACATCTGGTATTACCGAAATGGATGGAACACCGTGCGTTTTTGTGTAGATGGAAGCAAAGACTGTACCCCAAGTGTCACAGTCCTCAATGTGTGGTGCGATTCCCATTGGAAGACAGATAGTCAGAATCCTGTGTTTTTCTAACGGGGTGTTGTCTGGAAACACAGCCTCTATTTGGGTGATTTTTTGTGCTAACCAGAATGGTATTTGTTCCCGTTTAGCTGGTACTTTACCTAGGCAGGATTGTATGTTCTGTGGTGTAATTTTATTTGTGTTCCCCTGGTGAGGGGTCAGCTGTGGAATTTTAATTGCTGCAGACATCCCATCGATGTCTGGATGTGGTGTGTATCCGGCTAGGACCGGCCACATTGCTCCTGGTCTACCTAAAGGACCGAGCCTGGTGATGTGATTATTGTGTTTTAGGGCGCCATTAAATAAGAGCAAATGCTCTTGAAATTTAAGTGGTACTTCCACCTCCTCGAAAGGAGTGTACTCTCCAGGAGGTTCCTCTACTTTGTAATAGTGGAAGTACTTTGTTACAGCATTTGCTGCTGGAAAATGTATCCATGAATAGTATACCTCTGTCTGCCGATATTCGTGTGCCTCAATTACGAATATGACTATACCACCTCTAGGTGTCAGTCCATTTTCTATAAGTTTTAAGGTTATAGATTTCCTCTTAATGACCGGGATGAGTATTATATCCTGGTCTGCGTCTAGCAGTGCAGCATCAGCGGCTGCCAGTTCAGTTGCTAATCAAACTGCCTCTCTTTCATCATCACTGTCTACCATTTTACCGACAGGATGGTTACTTTGTTTGTTTGCAGATCAGGTTTCTTATGGAAACAAAGATTAGATGCACAATATTTTGGAACGGTTTATCCTTCAACGTTGTCTAAACCAAGTACCATACATAGGAGTTTCCTCCTGCGAGGTTTGGCGGATATTACCTTTCGCCCACTCCAGACGTCTTTGGAGTATTATGGAAAAAGGGGTCTGAGTGAGAAAGCACGACTGAGTTACTCTAAATGTCTTACGTTAGTTTTATCGCCCTTCCAAACGTGTTGGGCGCCATGTAGTGTAGTTCCTATTATCCCAATAGGCTCTGCGCATTGGAATAATACCTTCAATAGTATAGGCCTAGACCAGACGTTAACTAGGTCTACTACTGTCGATATTAGACTTAAAGTTTTGGGTTTGCCAGCTAGCTCAGAGTTCACTAGAAACTTTCTCGAATAGGCAAGGAGGAGTTGAACCTCCCTGGATAGACAAGAAGGGATTTAGTTTCTGACAACCATAGAACATGACAACTTTGCTCTCCCCTAATCAAGAGTGTATCTCGAGAGTCGTGTGAAAACAAAAGGCAATTTATTTTACTCAGTCAGTACGTGCATTCTTAGTCTCATCAGATTGTAGAGAAAAGGAAGAGACGGGCGTGTTCAATAAAAGATGTTATTTATTGATCAGTCTCTTTTCTCGTACAAGAGAAATGGATCGATATTATTGCAATACTTATGGTTAAGTAAAGTGCATACATTAAAAGCAGAAGTATAAAATAATACTGTAAAACATTGATATGGTTTCTAGGCCATATGAAGGTTTAAAATGAATAAGATATATTACATACACATATACATTTGACTAATCGTACTCAACTGGTGTTTCTAACTACGCCTACCCCGTGTACCTGACCTAAGTCTAATGCGTGGGCGGGAATAGAAAGTTACAGTTTAAGTTAAGTTTGTTTTGCCAAGTGACTGACTAAAGAATTCTCTGCGAGGGGTTATTCAGTTCTGTACCTGGAATCTAGGATGGATGAGGGATGGTATCTCTCGTCTCTGGTCTCGATATTCCAGGCTGCCTGCGAGGGCTACCCGGAAGCGCCGGAGCTGGATTTCTCGGCAGGAGAAAAACGGCTTCTCGTTCTCAGCGCGTCAGGAAGGCGGGGCTGCGCCAGCGGGGTCTGCTCTGCTCTGGGCTTCGGCAAGTCTGGCTGCTCTGTCCTCGTCACCACCGCGTATGTTTGCATAGGGCAATATCGGTAATATTTATACCTTTAAGGTGCCGAGATTGACGTAAGGATGGACATAGATACGTCAATAAGGATGTCATACGACCAGGTCGTTAGCACATTCTTTTGCTGAAGTTCTCGGTGAAATCAAAACAATGGCCGCAGGGTTTTTCCCAGGTTGTCATAGGTTTGATTTGTTTTGAGAACTCCGTATGCCTTATCAGGGGCTGGAGGAATATCGCTTGTCTAATTAGATGGCAAGCGTTATGACCTAATCAGATAACACGCTCCTGTGCCGTAGTGTGGCTTTATCAGATAACGGTTCCTGCATCATGGGGGTTTTCTGTCTCATGGGATGGCTGCTAGTTAACTTGTTAGTTTGTTAACCAGAATAGGGTCAGGAATAGGGGGATCGATACAGAACCTATAGGAATACATCACAGTACTGACATATTCTTATCTTTCCTATCTCTTTTTGCTTGTTTAATTTCTCTCTGTTTGGCTTCCTTACGCCAAAGGTGAAAAGAGTCAAACATTGCCGGCCGGGCTTTCTTCTTAAATAGCTTAACTTCTAGATTGTCTAAAATCTCTGTTTCAAAACTACCATGTGGGGGCCATTGCAAAACACCATCCTTTTTAGTGTAGTGGACCCATACTTCATTATAAGTAATGGGACCCACTCCGTGTTTAGAATAGAGCTCATAAGTCGGAGTTCCAACCGGAGGTATCGGACATGAATCCTCCAATCGGGAATCCCTGTTACTACCACAAACAATCCAATTACCAAATTTACCAAGACCAGGCATCTTGCTCACTAGTCTGGTTTCAAACTTCAAATGGAATCAAAAAATGATACACTCGTAAATATACAAGCCCTTTGGCTTTGGGTACTGCAGCAACCAAATCAAAACCAAGGAACCAGACAAAGTCGTGGGAGCGACCCACTTATACTTAACCAAATATCTGTCACGCCACCAGAAGTCCGTCTATCGTCTCGCTTTACAAACATCAATCGGAGGGTCCAAGACAAGGCGACAGTCAGGGCAGCAGTCCTTCGTAGCCGTTGGAAAGCGGGAAGCCTCGCAGAAAAGACCTTCGGTCCACGTCGACATGCAGGGGTCGATGAAGTGGGGGCCCTCCTCCAGAGTTTCCTCACGTGGCTCCTCGCAATCTTTGGGCTTGGACCGGTACCACTGAAGTCGTCCCACGTTGGCCGCGCCAACTGAAGAACTGGGATTTCAAGTACCCAGCGGCGCCACGGACACGCCCAAAGTCCCCTGGGTTCCCTTGCCTTGGTATACAGAGACACGAAATACTTCTAGGTGGCGTCAGAGATCAAATTTATTAGCTGCAGCTAGTAGCAGAAATCCCAGCAATACAACACGGTGTACAACTCAAGAAACTGCTCAATTTTACTAAGGCGAGACATCCCTATTTATACACAAAAAGGTACATTTAAAATGCACGCCCCTGCACCAAAATTCAACCAATAGAAAATACATGACATCACACAGCATCATATAGTAAAGCTCATTTTACAGTGTCCCACCCCACAAGTTAATATTTAGGCATATCTAAATAATAATCTGGAAGGCCCGGACAAACCCTTAATTGAAAGCGTAACACATGAAATGAAGAAACAGTAAAGAAAAGTAGTTTCAGATAATGTGCAAGATAACAGAAACGTAAAGAAACTTAAAAGTTAACAAATGTCTTGAATGGTGATTGGGAAAGTGGATAACGATCTTGCAGGGAAATTGGCTTGGCAGGGTCAATTCCAGGTGAAAGGCCAGCTTCTGAAATTAACTCCAGCGCACGAATGAAACCTTAGTTAATGTACACATGACCCACAAAAGGTCAGACTGCTTTGCTCGCAGACTAACTTCTGAGGCCTACGTAAAAGGCAACACCAGATGGCAGTCACGACGCATGGCAAAAACCCATGTTTAGAAAAGAAAGTTGTGCACTTTAAAAGCACGCAAAATCACAGAACCTCACCCCGCCCCCTTCTCCTGTCTCCCACTCCCCATTCGACTCCCCGCTCCCGCCTCCCAGCTGCTCCTCCCTCCCACTTGGCCATAAATGGCGGAGACCGCGCGGCAGTGAGCTGTGACCCTTGACCCGGTCACTCCACTACCGCATGGCCCCCGTGTACCCAGATTCTGCTGCCACTGCCTGCTTGGCCCTCTTGCTACCGCCTCTCCTTAGGGCCACTGCTCTCCAGGCTTGCCCTCGCTCTCCAGGCTTGCCCAGGCTTGCCCTCGCTCTCCAGGCTCGCCCAGGCTTGCCCTTGCTCTCCTCCGCTCCGCTTTCCTGCTCTTTCCAACGCCCCCCTCTGCTCCCCGCCGCTGCTCTCCTGTGGCCCCGCCCCCTTCTGCTGTCTCCCGCTCCCCATTCGCCGCCCCGCTCCCGCCTCCCAGCTGCTCCTCCCTCCCACTTCGCCATAAATGGCGGGGACCGCGTGTACGCGCAGCGTCCACGTGCAGCTTGCGCGCCGAAGGCGCCCCAAAGGCAAGCCCGTCTACGCCCGTCCACGCCTGGACCGTGCCCAGCGCCAGAACCCCTGGACCCCGCCAGAGCCAGCCAACCTGACTGAGCTACGACGTCGCCACTCTCCACACACTCAACACCGGCCGACATCCAGCCTGCTACCAAGCCACCCCAAAACACACCCACGGAGCCTTCCCCTGCCACGCCTGCTACTTCACCTCCACTCGGTCCTGCACCGCGCCAGCCAAAACAGCCGCCAACAACAACCACCTTAAGTGCATCCTGCTCAACACCCGCTCCATCCACAGGCACGCCGTCGAACTATGGGACCTCCTGGACAAAACGGCACCAGACGTCGCCTTCTTCACGGAAACCTGGATGAACGCCTCCTCAGCCCCCGACATCGCCATTGCCATCCCGGACGGCTACAAGATCATCCGGAGGGACCGCGTCAACCAGACCGGAGGAGGCATCGCCATCGCCCACAGAAACACTATCCGCATCACGACCAACACCGACGACACCCTCGCCACCGCAGAGCACCTGCACTTCCAGATTCACACCGACCCCAAGACCACCCTCAGAGAAACCCTCATCTACAGACCCCCGGGACCACGCTCACACTTCAGCGAGGCCATCGCAAACTTCATCAGCCCGCTCACCCTCGCCTCCCCCGTCTACATCCTCCTAGGAGACCTCAACTTCCACCTGGAGAACGACCAGGACAACAACACCACCGCCCTACTAGACAACCTCGCCAACCTCGGATTCAAGCAACTGGTCAACACCCCCACCCATTACGCCAGCCACACGGTCGACCCCGTCTTCTCCTCCAGCAACCACATATCCTTCAGCCACACCACCGAGCTCCACTGGACCGACCACAGCTGCGTACACTTCAACTTCAGGAAAATAACGACCCACCACCGCCCTCAACAAAAGCCCCCCCCCCGAAGATGCTGGAGCAAGATCACCACCGACCGACTCACCACCTCCTTGAGCCTAAACCCTCCCACCAACACCACGGACCCCAACGAAGGAGCCCGCAACCTCACACAGTTGATCACCAACTGTGCCGACACCCTTGCTCCACTGAAAAACCCTCCCAGCAACCTCAACAGCAAGAAAGCTGCGTGGTTCACCAACGATCTCAAAGACTCCAAGAAATCCTGCTGTGACCTCGAGAAAGCCTGGCGCCACAACCAGTCAACGGATAAATGACAGCCCTCAAGAACCCCACCCGCAAACACCACCAGCTGATCCGCACCACCAAAAGGTCATCCTTCAGAGAACGACTGGACAACAACACCCACAACAGCAAGGAACTCTTCAACGTCGTGAAAGCGCTCTCCAACGCCAGCAACAACGACATCACGTCTTCTCAAGACCTCTGCAACTCTCTGGCCACCTTTTTTCACCGTAAGATCGTCGACATACACAACAGCTTCGGCGCTCAGAACTCGTACCCCACCAATGAACCTACACCCCCCCACCACCACCCTGTGCGCCTAGACTCAGGTCAGCACGGAAGATACCACCCACACGATGAACACCATCCACTCGGGCTTCCCAGCCGATCCCTGCCCACACCGCATCTTCAACAAAGCCGACTCCATCATCGCACCCAAACTTCGGGACATCATCAACAACTCCTTCATATCCGCCACCTTCCCGGAGAGCTGGAAGCATGCAGAGATCAGCGCCCTCCTGAAGAAACCCACCGCAGACCCCTCAGACCTCGAGAACTTCCGCCCCATCTCGCTCCTCCCCTTCCCTGCAAAAGTCATCGAGAAAACCGTCAACAAACAGCTGACAGCCTTCGTGGAGACGAACGGCTCCCTCGACCCATCGCAGTCCGGATTCCGAGCGAACCACAGCACCGAGACCGCCCTTATCGCAGCCACCGAGGGCTTCCAGACCCTGCTGGACAACGGAGAAACCGCCGCCCTCATCCTGCTCGACCTTTTGGCTGCGTTCGACACGGTCTGCCACCGCACCCTGACAACCCGCCTCCGCCACGCCGGGATCCAAGGAAAGGCCCTGGAATGGATCACCTCCTTCCTCTCCGACAGAACCCAAAGAGTGCGTCTCCCGCCCTTCCTCGCAGAAGCCACCAAGATCATCTGCGGCGTACCTCAAGGCTCCTCGCTCAGCCCACCCTCTTCAACGTCTACATGAGACCCCTCGCAGCCATCGCACGCAAGCACAACCTCAACATCATCTCCTATGCCGACGATACCCAACTGATCCTCTCCCTCACCAACGACCCCACCTCCGCCAGAGCCAGCTTCCAGGACGGAATGAAAGACATCGCAGACTGGATGAAGCTCAGCCGCCTGAAACTGAACTCAGACAAGACGGAAGTCCTTATCCTCAGCCCATCCATCTCCGCCTGGGACGACTCCTGGTGGCCCCCTGCTCTGGGCCCCCCACCCAAGCCCACGGACCACGCACGCAACCTGGGCTTCATCGTTGACTCCTCCCTCACGATGGCCAGGCAAGTTAACGCCGTTACCTCCTCCTGCTTCAACACACTCCGCATGCTCCGTAAGATCTTCCGCTGGATCCCCACTGGAACCAGGAAAACGGTCACCCAGGCCCTCGTCACCAGCCGTCTGGACTACGGGAGCGCCCTCTACGCTGGGACCACCGCCACACTACAGAAAAGACTCCAGCGCATCCAGAACGCCTCAGCACGACTCGTCTTGGATATCCCCTGACACAGCCACATCTCCGCCCACCTGAGGGACCTGCACTGGCTCTCCGTCAGCAAGAGGATCACGTTCAGATTCCTCACCCATGCACACAAAGCTCTCCACGACTTGGGCCCTGAATACCTCAACAACCGCCTCACGTTCTACACGCCAACCCGCCAGCTCCGCTCCGCCAGCCTCACCCTCGACACCGTCCCACGGATCCGCAGAACCACCACCGGAGGAAAATCCTTCACCTACCTGGCGGCCAAGACCTGGAACACCCTCCCCACCCACCTACGACTCACCCAGGACCATCTCTCCTTCAGGAAGCAATTCAAGACCTGGCTTTTCGAGCAGTAGCAGCCGACCCCCACTCCCTCCCCCCGCCTCCAGCGCCTTGAGACCCTAGCGGGTGAGTAGCGCGCTTTACAAATACTCTTGATTGATTGATTGAAATTATACGGTTTAATGTGCCACATTCTGTAATAGTATTACTTCAATATTTTGTCATGTTTACGCAGGTTAACAGCGTATGTGCAAATGTTTCCCCTCATTATTAGCAATGCAACACCTAAATACAGCAATAAGTAACAACAAGCATTTGCAATGCAATAGGTCTCCAATTTGCGAGAGTTTAAGCTATTAGCATTGTAAATAACTATGCCTTTTATTTATGTTTAAAAACCAAAACATATATAAAAGACATGGTCATTTACAATGCCAATAGGTCAAACTAGCATAAATGCGAGACCTATTACATTGCAAATGCTTTTTACAGTTGTGCATTGAAAACGTCTAGGCAGATCCGCATACTTTGGCCACATACGCATACATATTTATAATCAATCAATCAAGGAATTTGTAGAGCGCGCTACTCACCCGTTAGGGTCTCAAGGCGCTCAGGGGGTCGCTACTGCTCGAACAGCCAGGTCTTGAGTTGCTTCCTGAAGGCGAGATGGTCCTGCATCAGACGGAGGTGGTTGGGGAGGGAGTTCCATGTCTTGGCTGCCAGGTAGGAGAAGGATCTTCCTCCGGCATTGGTTTTGCCAATACGTGGGACGGTGGCGAGGGCGAGGCTGGCGGAGCGGAGCTGGCGGGTAGGTGTGTAGAATGCGAGGCGGTTGTTGAGGTACCTGGGTCCCGCGTCGTGGAGAGCCTTGTGTGCATTGGTGAGGAGTCGGAATGTGATACTCTTGCTGACGGGGAGCCAGTGCAGGTTCTTCAGATGGGCAGAGATGTGGCTGTGGCGGGGGATGTCCAAGATGAGTCTTGCCGAGGCGTTCTGGATGCACTGTAGTCTTTTCTGGAGCTTGGCTGTGGTTCCGGCATAGAGGGTGTTTCCGTAGTCCAGGCGGCTGGTGACGAGGGCCTGGGTGACCGTCTTCCTGGTTGCGGTGGGGATCCATCGGAAGATTTTTCGGAGCATGCGCAGGGTGTTGAAACAGGACGATGAGACGGCGTTGACTTGCTTGGTCATCGTAAGGGAGGAACCCAGGATGAAGCCCAGGTTGCGAGCATGGTCCGTTGGCTTGGGTGCGGTGCCCAGGGCAGGTGGCCACCAGGAGTCGTCCCAGGCGGAGGGCGAGGGTCCGAGGATGAGGACTTCCTTTTTGTCAGAGTTCAGCTTCAGACGGCTGAGCTTCATCCATTCGGCGACGTTCTTCATTCCTTCCTGGAGGCTGGCTCTGGCAGTGGCGGGGTCGTTGGTAAGGGAGAGTATCAGCTGTGTGTCGTCAGCGTAGGAGATGATGGTGAGGTTGTGTTTGCGTGCGATGACTGCGAGGGGGCTCATGTAGATGTTGAAGAGGGTGGGGCTGAGCGAGGTTCCTTGTGGGACGCCGCAGATGACTTCGGTAGGTGCTGACCGGAACGGGGGGAGGCGGACTGGGTTCTACCGGGAGGAACGAGATGATCCATTCTAAGGCCGCGCCTTGGATTCCGGTGTCGCTGAGGCGTTGTATCAGGGTGCGGTGGCATACCGTGTCGAAGGCTGCTGAGAGGTCCAGGAGGATGAGTGCGGTGGTTTCCCCGTTGTCGAGCATAGACCTGATGTCGTCGGTGGCTGCGATGAGGGCGGTCTCAGTGCTGTGGTTGGCTCGGAAACCAGACTGTGACGGGTCGAGGGATCCATTAGTCTCGAGGAAGGCTGAGAGTTGTTTGTTGACCGTCTTCTCGATGACTTTGGCAGGAAACGGGAGGAGCGAGATGGGTCGGAAGTTCTTGAGGTCCGTCAGGTCCACGGTGGGTTTTTTCAGGAGGGCGCTGAGTTCGGCATGCTTCCAGCTCTCTGGGAAGGTGGCTGATGTGAAGGAGCTGTTGATGACGTCGCGGAGTTGGGGTGCGATGATGGAGTCGGCTTTGTTGAAGATGTGGTGTGGGCATGGGTCGGTGGGGGAGCCGGAGTGGATGGTGCTCATAGTGCGGGCGGTGTCTTCGGTGCTGACCGGGTTCCATGTGCAGAGGGTGGTGGTTGGGTACGCTGGTTCGGTGGTTGGTTCGTTGGTCTGTGCGCGGAAGCTGTCGTGTATGTTGGCGATCTTGCTGTGGAAGAACGAGGCGAGTGAGTCGCAGAGGTCTTGCGAGGGTGTAATGTCGTTGTTGCTGGCGCTGGGGTTGGAGAGCTCTTTGACGATGCTGAAGAGTTCCTTGCGGTTGTGGGTGTTGTTTTCCAGGGGCTGTTTGTAGGTGGTTCTCTTGCCGGTCCGGATCAGTTGGTGATGCTTGCGGGTGGCGTTCTTGAGGGCTGTCATGTTCTCTGTTGTCTGGTTCTGGTGCCAGGTTTTCTCCAGGGAGCGGCAGGTTTTCTTGGAGTTTATGACGTCGTCCGTGAACCATGAGGCTTTCTTGCTGTGGGGCCCGCTGGGTGGTTTCTTCAGTGGTGCGAGTTCGTCGGCGCAGTCGGTGATCCATTGTGCGAGGTTGCGAGCTGCTTCGGTGGGGTCCGTCGTGATGGTGGGAGGGTTCTGGCTGAGGGAGGTGGTGAGCTGGTCGGCGGTGATCTTGCTCCAGCTTCTGCGGGGGGCTTGTTGCGGGTGGTGTTGGGTAGTGGTTTTCTTGAAGGCGAAGTGGACGCAGCTGTGGTCTGTCCAGTGGAGTCCGGTGGAGTGGCTGAAGGAGATGTGCTTGCTGGAGGAGAAGACGGGGTCAAGCGTGTGGCCGGCGTAGTGGGTGGGGGTGTTCACCAGTTGCTTGAGTCCGAGGTTTGCGAGGTTGTCCAGCAGGGTGGTGGTGTTGCTGTCATTGTTGTTCTCCAGGTGGAAGTTGAGGTCTCCTAGGAGGATGTAGTCTGGGGAGGCGAGGGCGTGCAGGCTTGCGAAGTCTGCGATGGCTTCGCTGAATTGAGTGCGTGGACCTGGGGGTCTGTAGATTAGGGTGCCTCTGAGGGTAGTCCTGGGGTCCGTGTGAATCTGGAAGTGCAGGTTTTCGGCGGTGGTGAGGGTGTCGTCTGAGTTGGTTGTGATGCGGATGGTGTTTCTGTGGACGATGGCGATGCCTACTCCGGTTTGGTTGATGCGGTCCCTCCGGATGATCTTGTAGCCCTCCGGGATGGCTATGGCGATGTCGGGGGCTGAGGAGGCGTTCATCCAGGTTTCCGTGAGGAAGGCGACGTCCGGTGCTGTAGTGTCTAGGAGGTTCCAGAGTTCAACGGCGTGCTTGTGGACGGAGTGGGTGTTGAGCAGAATGCACTTGAGGTGATTCTTGTTGGTGGTAGGTTTGGTGGGTGCTGGTCCTGGGCGGATGCAGGTGAATTTGCACTCCTGGCAGGTGAAGGGTCCGTGGGTGCGTTTTGGGGTGGCCAGGTAGCAGGTGGGGTTCCGGCCGGTGTTGAGTGCGCGGAGGGTGGCGGCGTAGTAGGTTCGTCGGGTACGTTGGCATTGTCGGGATCCAGGGTTCCTGGCACTGGGCGTGGTCCAGGCGCGGACGGGCGCAGACGGGCTTGCCTTTGGCGCGCATTCGGCGCACAATCGGCGCGCCCGCTGCGCGCGTCCGCTGCGCGCGTCCGCTGCGCGCGTCCGCTGTGCGGTCGCTCTGAGGTCATCATAAGTAAGGAGCCGGGAGGGAGGAGCAGCTGGATGGCGGGAGCGAGGCTACGAATGGGCTGACGGGGGGCGGGGCCGCAGGGAGGCAGCGGCGGGAAGAGTCTGGGGTGGGCGGCTCAGCGGCGGCTGGGTCGTCTGAAGCGGCAGTATCAGGAAGTGGCAATCAGCGGGAGGCTAACTGGCTTACTGGCAGGCAGCAGGCAGCAGTGCGTGGGGGCGACCTAGCCTGGTGACAGGCTCAGCGGTCGCTCCCTACTCCAGGATCGCGGTCCCCTTAAGTAAGGAGCCGGGAGGGAGGAGCAGCTGGGTGGCGGGAGCGGGGTGGCGGGAGCGGGGCGGCGAATGGGCTGGCGGGGGGCGGGGCCGCAGGGAGGCAGCGGCGGGAAGAGTCTGGGGCGGGCGGCTCAGCGGCGGCTGGGTCGTCCGAAGCGGCAGTATCAGGAAGCGGCAATCAGCGGGAGGCTAACTGGCTTACTGGCAGGCAGCAGGCAGGCAGCAGTGCGTGGGGGCGACCTAACCTGGTGGCAGGCTCAGCGGTCGCTCCCTACTCCAGGATCGCGGTCCCCTTAAGTAAGGAGCCGGGAGGGAGGAGCAGCTGGGTGGCGGGAGTGGGGCGGCGAATGGGCTGGCGGGGGCGGGGCCGCAGGGAGGCCGCGGCGGGAAGAGTCTGGGGCGGGCGGCTCAGCGGCGGCTGGGTCGTCCGAAGCGGCAGTTTCAGGAAGCGGCAATCAGCGGGAGGCTAACTGGCTTACTGGCAGGCAGCAGTGCGTGGGGGCGACCTAGCCTGGTGACAGGCTCAGCGGTCGCTCCCTACTCCAGAATCGCGATCCCCTTAAGTAAGGAGCCGGGAGGGAGGAGCAGCTGGGTGGCGGGAGTGGGACGGCGAATGGGCTGGCGGGGGGCGGGGCCGCAGGGAGGCAGCGGCGGGAAGAGTCTGGGGCGGGCGGCTCAGCGGCGGCTGGGTCGTCCGAAGCGGCAGTATCAGGAAGCGGCAATCAGCGGAAGGCTAACTGGCTTACTGGCAGGCAGCAGGCAGGCAGCAGTGCGTGGGGGCGACCTAGCCTGGTGACAGGCTCAGCAGTCGGTATAGATGGTCTGAGTTTCATCTAATGCTTTATTGTCATAGATATCGTATATTCTCTTTTTTGTAGTAATATTTATATTAAAATGTGAATGCTTTCTTTTCCTTTCCCTCCAGTGGTGGCTGGTGAAATGTAAAAGTGGTGGGCGTAAGACAAAGCCATTACCCAGGTCAGCCCTGCCAAATTTCCCATGTGTATATGAGGCTACCTGTTTCAGACCCCAGACTAGGTTTTTTAAATTTGCATTCTAGAACTTGGTGTTTTCTTAATCCCCAGTCTCGTCGGAAGCCCACAAAGGAGGATACATCACCGCCAGAACTCCCCAGGTAAAACGCTACCAGCTGCTCTTTGTTGGTGCGATGCCGGGAGCGGGTGAAGAGCCGGCGGGGGGCTGTGAGTTTGAGCTGGCGCGTAGTGTTGGCTGAAAGTGCAGCGGGGGCAATATTAAGGACAAGCGTCCTTCTGGTGATTTGAAAGGCGGCGAAGGCAAGATTCAAGGACAGCGTCCTTTCAGTGATTTCATGTAGCGAAGGCAACGTGAAGGACAGCGTCCTTATGATGTGTTTAGGCACAGCGGGGGCAACATGAAGGACAGCGTCCTGTTGATGTGTTTAAGCACAGCGGGAGCAATGTGATGGACAGCGTCCTGTTGGTGATTCAAAGCCGATCGGGGCCAGGACGTTAATTAGAACAAGCCTGAAACCGTCCTTGGTTACAAATGCAGCACTCTGTGTCATGAGTGCAGCGGGGACATTGTTTGGGTGCACAAAAGTGAAAGCTGAGATCGAGCGTGCGAAAGTGAAAGTGCGGTGGTAGCGGGCAAAGTGAATGCGGAGATCGCGAGAGAAGAGACGCCGTGGGCATGCACATCTGCTGTCCCCCTTCGGAAGCTAAATCGACAGCAATAGATCTCGCAAGCGAGCAGCGCATGCACTGCGTCGCTAGGCGAGACCTAAAAAGGGGCTAGTCTATATTAACAAAGGGACATGTGTTGCCACGTTTTAGGAACTTTTGTGATAGAAACACAGTTTTTTTGTTAAAATCCGCAGATTATGCAGCAGATTGCAAATAGATTTGTGTCTGTTGCTGTTATTTGGCACCACCAGTGCCTACTTTGCACAAAAATAAGTGCAGGAGCCCAAAGTTTTTTCTTAGGAGCCCTCTGCCATCGTTGGAAAACTATGGAGTTGCCGAGTACCAAGGTTTCCTAGTTTTGATTCCACCTCATGTCTCATATATCCACCACTAGACTCTCCCTGCCACTTTATCTCACTTTTGCACATTCATTTTTCAGCCCTCATTTCTCCTTTTATCACTGTTTTCCAATATTTATTTATTTATTTATTTATTTTTGGAGTTTTCTATAGCGCTGGCCAGACCAGAGGGTATTGGAGCGCTTTACAATCGAGCTGGAGGGAGCGGTTGCATAATAATATATCAAGGAAAAGAGATTCATGTAAGATCAAGGATTAACATTGTTAATTGGCGCCTGAGGGGCGAGTTTGAGGTAGTGGGTTAGAGGTAGTCATAGTTGCAGGGTGAGCTGCTGAGGTAGAGTTCGGGAAAGCACGGTTGAGGTAGAGGATTTTGAGGCGTCTCTTGAAATCTTGAAATGAGGTCGTAGTCCTGATGTCAACTGGGATGGAGTTCCAGATTTTTGGGGCGTTGCCGGCAAACGAGCGCGTTGCGGTTTTTTGTTTCCGGGTTTTCATGGGGATGAGTAGTAGGGTGTTCGAGCTTCTGAGGTTTCTGGACTGGCCCGCTTTCCTGAGCTTGGAGGCTAGGTATTCCGGTTTCCCTGTGTGCAAGGCTTTGTGCGTCAGACAAGCCGTTCTGAAGCTGGCGCGCATTTCCATTGGGAGCCATTTTAAGTCTTTGAGTGCCGGGGAAATGTGGTCGAATTTCTTTGCCCCTGAGACCATTCTGGCGGCTGCATTGAGGGTTGTTTTCATTGGCGCTAGGTGTGATAGGGCTGTGCCTGTTAAGGTTGCGATCCCATAGTCCAGTCTGGATAGCACCAAGGATTGGGTGGCTATTTGGAGATCCCTCTGCGGGATGTGAGGTTTGATTTTGTTGAGGAGTTTCAGATTAAGGAAGGCGCTCTTTGCGGAGTTCTTGATGTGGTTCGTCATTGAAAGTTTATGGTCAAGGGTGATTCCGAGAGACTTTACTGAGTTAGTCAGAGTGAGATTCCCACTGAGAGCGTCGATAGCTTTCATCCATTCTGTGATTTGGGGGTTGTCGTCCTTGTTGGAGATGAGGAGGAGTTCTGTTTTTCCTTGATTGAGTTTGAGATGGTTTTTCCCAAGCCAGGCTTGGATTTCTTTGAGCGTGTTATTGAGCTTTAGAATGTCGTTGAAGGAGGTGGTTTCTATGTAGATCTGTGTGTCATCTGCATAAAGATGGAAGGGGATGTTTGCTTTCTTCAGTATGATGGTGAGGGGTACCATGTATATGTTGAACAGTTGCGGGGAGAGAACGGACCCTTGGGGAACCCCTCTGGTGACGGGGAGGGGGTCGGATGTGAAGGATTTTATTTTGACTCTTTGGAAGCTGTTCTGGAGGAAGGAGTCAAACCATTGCAGGACCATATCGTTTGCACCTACTCTTTCCTTGAAGGACTTGATGAGGAGCTTGTGGTCAACCGTGTCGAATGCCGCTGACAGGTCGAGTAGAATGAGTAGGCAGCACTGGTCTGCGTCGAGGGAGTTGCGTATGTCGCCTACTATGTTCAGGATTGCGGTTTCAGTACTATATCCTTTCCTGAAGCCAGATTGATTATGGTCCAGGAGGTTGATGTTATCAAGCTGGTTGTTGAGTTGGCGTAGTACACATTTTTCTAGGATTTTGGCTAGAAAAGGCAGACTTGAGACTGGTCTGAAGTTGTTGAGGTCGTTGGGGTCTAAGCCTGGTTTCTTCAGGAGGGGAGTCACCTGGCCGACTTTGAGGCAGTCCGGGATGGTGCCAGTGTTTAGGGAGCTGTTGATGATTTCACACCAAAGTGGCGCGAGAGTGCGTTTGAGGTCTTTGGCCATTTGTGAGGGGATGGGATTGAGGTTGTGGGAGGAGGGTTTGGAGGATGAGATTAGATTGAGGATCTTGGCTTCATGGACAAGGTCGAAGGAAGACCAGGTGTTAGCGGTGTGGTCAGTGGAGGTGGTTTCTGTAGTTGTTGGAATGATGCTGGTCGACAAGGGAGGGCTGGTGTCTAGTGATAGTTCGATCCTGTCTATTTTATCGTTGAAGAAGGTGACGAAGTTGTCACATAGAGTTTTGGAGGGCTGTACAAGGGCAATTGTTGGCTTGGATGTTTGTTTTTTGATGATGTCAAAGAGTTCTCTGGGTCTATTTTTAGCCTTGTCCAGCGCATTGCAGAAGAAGTTTGTTTTTTCGTTGTTGATACGGTTTTTGTACCTTCTTCGTACTTCCCTAAGTTCCCTGCGGTGGATGGTGGAGGGGTTCTTTCTCCAGTGTCGTTCTGTGGCTCTGAGCAGCCTCCTCTCCTTGTTGATGTCCTTGTTAAACCAAGTTCTTGATGGAATGTTCCTTTGTTTTTTCCGTTTAAGGGGTGCCAGTTGGTTTAGGATGTTGGACGTGGTCGTGTTGTAGGGTGAGGTGAGTTCGGTAGCTGATAGTCCTTCTGTGGAGATTGGTAGGGCGGAGGCTATTCTTTCTTCTAGTTCCGAGGTGTTAATTTGTGATAGGTTTCTGGACCATGTGGGGGGGGTTTCGGTGGGGGGACAAGACTGGATCCCTTGGGAAAGTTGAAATAGGATTAGGTGGTGGTCCGACCAGTCTACCGGGAGGATGTGGTCGATGGAGATTGCATCATGGCGGGCAATGATGGCGTCTAGGATCGCCCCTTTGTAGTGGGTCTCTTCTGTGCAGTGTTGGGAGAGGTTGTTGGAGTGCAGAAGATCGTTTAGGGATTTAATAGTGGCATTGTTCTCATTGTTCCAGTGTAGATTAAGATCCCCCAGAATGAGGGTGTTGGAATCTTTGAGAGAACAGTTGGCGATCAGGTTTGAAAGTTGCTCCGTGAATGTGGCGTTGTTACCTGGGGGATGATATAGTAGGTGGCATTGCGTTAAATGGTTGTCGCTGGTTTTGATGTTAGTTGTCAGGCATTCAAAGGAGTTGTAGTCAAAGGCGTTAACTTCAGCCACCGAGAGGTCGTTCTTGTGGATGATTGCCACGCCTCCGCCTTTTTTATGGTTCTTTCTATCTTTGTTGATGATGGAGTAGCCTGGTGGGACAAGCATATCTAGGGTAGGTGGTGAAGAGTCATTGAGCCATGTCTCCGTGATGAATGCTATGTCTGTGTTGTGGTTGAGGATGGTCTCTGCTAGCTCTGTGGAGTGTTTGGTGGCCGATCTGCAGTTTATGAGCAGGCAGTTGGTCCCGGGGGGGTCTTTTTTTGTAGGTTCGGTGGGAATGGTGATGAGGAAGATCGGGGGTCTAGGGGGTCTGCGTGGGGGATTATCGTTTCTTAGACTGGTAATTACCTGAATAGAGGACTGGGAGGGTTGGGTGGTGAGGTTGGTGTAAGACGCAGCCGATTCGGGCGTGGGCCGGGTAGGGATGTTGGTGTAAGAGGCAGCCGTTTCGAGCGCCTCTTCCCAGGTCATGGCTTTCTCCGCTCTGTTTGGTCTCCCGGCCACGGGCAGGGTGGGAGGTTGTGTGTTGGGGTGGAGATGTGGGTTGGTTTGGTTGGGGGGGTGAAGGTGTGGGGGTGGTATCGGTGGGGGGGTGAGGGCTGGTTCTTGGGGTTTGGGATGTGTCCAATCGAGAGGTTGGTGAGGATGAGGTTTAGGCCTTGAATTATGGTGTCTATTTGGTTTTCGATGCGGGTGAGGCGGCAATGTGGGCCTTCTTGTTGCGTTTGGGGGCTGTTTTGATTGTGTTGTGTTTTAGGGTTGATCTGGGTGTCTGATAGGGCTTGGGGGATTGCTTGGGTCGTGGTTTGGGGAGGTAAAGAGTGGAGTTTAGGGGGTGGAGGGCGATTTATCTTGAGGGAGAGAAGGAGTTGGGTGTGGGAGGGCTTGGTGGTAGCCGTCTTGTCCTCTGGGTCTTGCGGGGGGGTGGGCTGTCTCTGGAGTGCTTCAGGAGAGTGGACTGTGGAGGTGGATGATAATGTGGCCTTGCTTATTGGGGGCTTGTGGATGGATGAGGTATGTATAGGGTAGACTGTACTCCTTGTGGGTGGTGTAGGGGTGTTGATCATCGTATAGGGGTGGTGGTCTTGGAGGGCGTCCGGTGTGACAGAGTTTGCTAGTAGGGAGGGGAATAAGCAGTCAAAGGCCTCCAGGTTGGCGTTATTGGCTTGAATCAGGACTGTGCCATTGGAGTAAATGGTTACTGAGGTGATCCCATGATTGGGTGAGAGGTTCGGGGTGTAGAGGGAGAGCTTGCAGCTGAGGATCGTCTTGGTAGTTTTGGTTATTAGGCGATTTTCTCTCAGGTTTGAGATCCAATAGCCTGGTCTGACTGTGTGGAAGATGAGGTCCATCTTTAGTTGGCCTTTTGAGGGGCAGTGGTATACATCTACGAAGAGGGATTCGGGGAATTGCCTGATGAGTTTGTGTTTAAGGGATTTTCTTGCCTTGTGCGAGAGGTTTGCTGGGGGGGTGATGGAAAAGGAGTTGGGTCCATGACGTTTTATGAGGGGGGATGATAGGGGGTTGGAGTTGATAGTCATGGTGTGAGGCGATGTGGGGGGCGATTGGCTGGGGAGGCCACTAGTCTCTAGGTGGGGAGGTAGGTTGTCTGTAATCAGAGTGTGTGTTAGTGGAGGGGGGGGGAGTGAACTGGCTGGGGAGGCCACTAGTCTCTGGGTGGGGAGGTAGGTTGTCTGTAATCAGAGTGTGTGTTAGTGGCTGGGGGGAGGGGAGGGGGAAGTGAACTAGGGACCAGATGGTGCGGGAGGGAACTAGGGGCCAAAGGGCGCTGTGACTTAGTAAGGGGGGAATGATAGGGAGCAATCGGGACCTGTGAGCTCGCTCCGAGAGAGGTAGCGGTCGATTGTTCTCCAAAAGTGATGTTTCTTGCGTTTCTGAGCGTCTGGGCAAGTCAGGGGGAAGTCTCTAGGAAATGGTCTTACCTGCGGCTTTTGACGTTGAATGGCCTCATCGGGGACCTGTGGAGCCGCTATATTTAAGGTCACGTTGGGTCATTCTCCAATACGGAAGCTTCTTATAGTCCTGTGTGTCAAGATAGGGTGCAAGACCTTCTGATGTTGTTCGCCGTCTTGGGTCAGGCAGGGGGGAGATCGGCTGGGGTTTCGTCCCAACGGTTTCCTCAGTCTACAGATTGTGAGCAAAGGTAGGCAGTTGCCTTGATTATTTCTTTTTGGCCAGTGGGGGGAGGACGTAGGCATTAAACCCTTCAATCTTCCGGGCAAATCGGGCTGCTTGCGTGTAGGTTTCTGGTGCGATGTCCCAACTTAGACGCCATCTTGGGGGCAGGCAGGATTGTGCTCGTCCGGTTCCGCGTTGGATCCTCTCCTTATTTCCTGATCTTCTCTTCCGTGAGCTATTGCTGTTAAGTGGAGGCTCTTGCCCCTTTTGTTGTGTCGTGGTGGAGAGAGTTACTGGGCATTTTCCGGGACGAGATTCCTCATGTTGCGCGCCATCTTGGGGGCAGGCGGGTGATCAGCAGGGACCTCGTTTCTGCGGGTTCTTCTGTTCGCAAACTGTGTCCCTTGGAGTACAACCACAGTTGATGGCCCCGTGGATCCCGTGGTGGGTGAACGACAACTTTGTCCCTCTCGTTCTCTCCTTGGCAGGTAGGGAGTTAGGGGATAACGGGGCAGTTTCCGGCGCAGAGTCACAACTTGGGCGCCATCTTGGGGACAGGCTGGAGGGGAATCCTTTGTGTCGGCAATTATTTCTTGTTGCTGATCTTTGATATGGTGCGGTCGCTTCTCTCTGTGAAGCAGTCACTTCACCAGTGGGTCCGGAGGATGTCCTGACGTCGTGAGTGGTGTCTGGAGGTGCCGATCGTCTGTGAGGTCTGTTCGGTTCCGCTGGTCTCACATGTGGCTTATCTCCTCATCTACTCACGTATCAGGCTGTACCTGCCGGGGGTCCGGTAAGTGCTTTCCTTAGTTGTGTCTGTGGGCTAGGTTGCAGAGTTGCATCTCTGTTTGCGGGGTCGCCCCGTAGTTGGTGGCTATTTCTCCACTTTCCGGGTGTTCCAGAGGGTCAGAGTTGTAACTTCGTGTAGCTGGGTGGTTCCGATTTCTTATGCCCGGTTGTGCGGCGGTGTAGCGGGGCGTGATGGTAGCTTACTGGGGGTTATTTTGTCGGTGTAGCCGAGCTCGGTGTTTCAGCTGCCATCTTGGTCTTAGGACCATCCATGCCCCAATATTTCTCTTCTTTTCCCATTTTCTACCTTTCTCTCTTGTTTTGGATCAAGGTCTGGTGGTGAAAAATAAGTCCCAGTCCCCAAAAACGAGTCCTAATGCAGGCAACTTGAACCACAAGCCCAAATGAAGCACTGAGGACCACCACTCATTGGCCCCTAAGGCGGCTGCCTTCCCTCAGCCTTGACCTGCTCTTTCTTCATGAAGCTTTCTTACCTGTTCATCTGCCTGTACAGAGCATGGCCACCTTTGCCATCCGCAGAGGGCTTGAAGCACATGGTTCACATGTTCAGGAGAAACCTCCAATGAAATATTTGCAGCCAGGGAGTGGACACGTGGTTACATTTACCTCAATCTTACCTCTGAGTGATGGCACTGCCTTTGCACAGTTTCTGAATACAGGTGTAATTAAGCAACAGTCCTTCTAAAGGCCATCTCCACCTTTCTTGTTTCCTGTAGTCTCTCCCAATCTCTCTCTTCACTCCACCTCCATCTCCTTACTCTCATCTAGAGGCATTTTTCAGACTTACAATTTCCTTACACCTGGGGAGGGGAGCATGATTTGCAACTGTTAGTTCTGGCTAAAGACAGTCTGAATGAGGCTTTAAACAAGGAAAGGGCAGACTTATGACTGCTTTAAGTTTGGAGTCAACCTTTATATAAAGAGATCCTCATTCGCCTGTCTCCAACCCCACCCGGCTCCCTCATGTCATCTTCATGTTTTTCAGATCATTATCCCATCTCTTCTTCAGTAAAAGGTTTGCTGGTCCATCCCTTGCGCACCACTAGCAGGCCACTCGGACCAAGGGTCCCCCCTGACTGTATTTGCGCCAGAGGCTCTGTGGCTTCCTCATAGGTAAAAGGTCCAGTGAGCCTCTCTCCTCAGCCGATAGTCTTGGAAAATGTATATCCAACACAAACTCCAATCTGGCATCACATATTTTCAGCATTGTGGCATACGGGGACCACAATTTATCATTTGAAGTGCATTCAGGTACCACATTTCCCTGCACTATGTTACTGTCAGTGTCCTTGAGTCCCCTTCCCAGCAGCTATCCTCATCTCTGTTCCTCAGCCTCGCCAGTAGTTTACCTGCTTTGTTCCTCACTTCATTGAGTCTCCATTGGGTAGTCAGGTAGTGGCCATGAGCATCGTTGCCACTCACTGTCTCAGGTAATCTAGATGTCCACTGATGGCCAACCTGTCTGTATGTTTTCGCTCTCCAATTAAGAAGTTCAATTTGCACCTATGTGGCATCTGAGATCCTTTACCTTTTTTGTTACTAAGCATAGGCATGCCTGTCACTGTATCACTGCATCATTTGCCTCCCGAAGGGGGCCTCTGAACCCACTGGTCCCTCATTTCTTTGAAAATAGTACTCAGTGGCCAACAGCAGGTTGTCCACCACAATCTTATATTGTAGAAGCAAATTATTGAGCCATCAGCTCCAAAATTGCCAGACAGCTATGCCAAACAGGGAGTGATCTGACATTCCCCTGGTCAAGTCTTGTACATCCATAAAGCTTTGCTGATGAGCCCTGAGCATGATTACATCATCTCTTCTAAAGAACATATTATAAAAAGTGAAGTAGAACAAGCCTTGCCAATACCCTGGATACCATGAGTCCACCATCTCTAAGGCCGAGGGGAACCGTAGCAGCCCTAATTGCCCAGAATGCATCCGGTTGTTCAATCTGTCCATCTCTTCTGACATCACAGTATGCTCATCACCGGCCAGCAACACAGTTGTATCTGGCATTTGCATTACAAGAAGTGGTGGGTGAAAAATTCCACTCCTCCGGCAGAGTTCACAGAGATATGGCCACTCCACACTCCGTTGGAGCATGGAGTTCCAGCAAAAATCCACCAACCACCATGAGGCGGAGTTGTTTTTTACTCTTGGCTTTCCAATATTAAATTGGTGAGTAAGAATTTGCATCCTCTAGCGCAATATGCGGGCGCTTGAATGCCTCTAGGCGATATTTTTCAATGCGGGCGGTCACAACAGCCCACTTCCATTCGCTATGAGAAAGCTTGAGTTGCTTGAGTAGAAAGCATCAGAAAGAAGCAGCTGGCGTCGCGTGTGCCATTCGCGCTGATTTCACAGCCCGGAACAGGCTCCCAGCAGTAAAAATCAGAGCGAGCAGCGCAACGTGCCTAATTCTGCCCGCTCGCAGAACTCTGCGGAATCTCACAAATGTTTTAGATAACTCGCGAAGTTCTGTGGAGTGAAACTACGCAAGCTCCACCCAACCCTAATTAGAAGAGATTCAATTTTTCCATCATACTTGGCTGGCGCTTGGGCAGAAAGGGAGTAGAGCAGTGTTTCCCAAACTGTGGTCCGCGGACCCCCAGGGGTCCGTGACACATTCCCAGGGGGTCCATAGGCAGCAGTTTTAAAAGCACATAAAAGTTTCTTGTGTAATTAGCAGCTTTTCAGCAACAATAAAAGTGTCAAGATAATGCCAGTCAGGGCCGGTTCTATGATTTGCGAGGCCCTGGGCCAAAAGGGAATGTGCGAGGCCCCTCCAATTTACATAAGTGACCCCTTGCAAAGAAACCATTCAGAGACATTTCGGGAGGCCCATTGTACAGGATTTTAGCGCTCCCACAGGGTTAACTCTCAGCCCAAAAGCAATTCTTACACCTATCAGGCTGAAGGTGTGAGAATTGCTTGTGAGCTGAAAGTTAAAACTGTGGGGGCGCTAAAATCCTTTAGAATGGGCCTCCCGCAGTATCTCTGAATGGGTCTCCTTGCAATTGGGACAAGGGGAAGCGTCTCTCTCGCCTAGGCCTCCAGACACCATCCCTGAGAGGCCCAGGAAGGGGACCCCACCCATGGACCCTAATTGCAAAGAGACAGGGAAACAACAGGGCACAGATCGGTGCAGGGCCCCCATGCTGGTAGGCTGAGTGCGAGGCCCTGGGCAGCTGCCCACGCTGCCCATGCCTAGCGCCGTCCCTGATGCCAGTGATTAATGTACCTGCTGGAGAGCGAGGCAAGTTTTGTTCAGTGGCAGCTTTGGTTAACTAATGTAGCACAGAGGGTTTATGTGCCTACTGCAAAGAACGTGTAACGTGCATTTTAGAAAAGCAGTATTTTATGTGCATAGGTTCCTGGTTACTGCTTTTGTCACAGAGATTATTTTGTTACTGTGCACTTGATAAGTGGCAATCGTAATCTAGCAGAGGGAACTATAAACTGTCATCAAAGAGCTGCTTGCAAACTGCATGGTACCAGTTAGTAACTTATGTTTTTCCCCAGTTATTCATTATCCTGATACTGCTAAAAACATTTATTTGGGCGGAAATACATTTTTAATGTTACTAGCCACTGTGTTATGTTCTGAATCCTGAGTTTGTGCTTTTCTAGACCAAGCACTCTTTAAAAATGCCTACCAGTATGAATGACATGTGAACCTTGTAGTCCCCTTTACCTTATGTAACATTTTATATACACACTGATTTACATGTACGATTCAATGTCTCTATATGTGTGTGATGTAAAGTGCTCTGACATCCTACAATGGTATGAGAGATGCTATAAAACAAATGACATACATGTGACAGAGGGGCTGTTCCTTCAATATAAAATACTAAGGGCCAGATGTACGATCTGTTTTTATATGCGCGAATGGGTTCGTGAACCCATTTGCGCATGCAAAAAACGATTGGGCCATGTACATAGCTTATTTCGCGAGTCGCAATTTGTTTGCAACTCGCTAAATAGGTTTTGCAACTTGCTATTTGGAAGGGGCATTCCCTTACAAATAGCGAGTCTCAAAACCATGTACAAATGTTTTTTGGTCGCAAAACACTTGCAATTACCACCTACTTCAAGTAGATGGTAATGCATTCGCAAATGGGAGGGGTCCCCAGGGGACCCCTTCCCCTTTACAAATGCATGCAAAATTATTTTTTAAGGGCAGGCAGAGGTCCCAGGGACCTCTGCCTGCCCTTAAAAAATGAAACTAATACGTTTCATTTTCTTTTTTTTTTAAATGCATGGTAAACGGGCTGCATTTTTAAAAAAACTGCTTTATTTAAAAGCATTGATTCAAAGAAAGTGAGCGACCCGGTTACACCCTTGAGGGCTTGGGTAATTCAAATGAAAAGGTAGGGGGGCCTTCAAGGGATATCACTTCATCTTATCTCTGCAGTGTTTGATTCACTTTGTTTTTCGAGATAGATGCTTTTTTTGGGTTTTGCTGTGTTATCGATTATTTTGTTATTTCGTGACTCATACCAGCATTGCCATACCTGCTTTCTTGATTTATTGCTGACTCAACGAACTTTTGATAAAATTCTTTTCATATACACCCTTGTGTTTTGTTGTTTATATGTCTATATGTTTTAATGTGTTTATTTGTTATGGTTTAAACAAATTGATTTTGTGTATTTGATTATATGATTCACACATTAGGTCAATTAACTTTTCCTAGAGTTACATTAAACAATTGATTGTTCTCCTTTATTTAAAAGCAGTCCCAGACATGGTGGCCTACTGAGCCCAGCAGGCCACTATCCCTGAGAGGGTGGGCATTTCCAATGGGCTCGCAAATTGCGAGAGGCTCATTAATATTAAAGAGCCCTGCAATTTGCGACCCCATTGGGAATCCCAAACAGTGTTAAACACACTGTTGTACATTTCATTTAGCGACTCGCAAGTTGCCACTTGCATTGTGTCGCCAATTGCGAGGCGCTAAATGAAATGGTCGTACATCTGGCCCCAAAACCCTTAGTACTTTGAGTATTTGGTTTGTGTGAAATTTAACTCATACAAATTGCTTGGGGGTCCCCGGCTTCCAGTGGTGACTCAATGGGGGTCCTGAGGAGTCAAAAGTTTGGGAACCTCTGGAGTAGAGCATAAAACAGCCTGCTATCCATCCCATACACCCACTACAGCAGCGTAGCATTCTTCACACCTACGTGTTCACAGTAGGAGGCAATTTCCTAAGCAATACCACTACACTTCCAGATCCATTTGTAAAACCAGAGCGAATCAGAACATTGTATTTGCCTCTTCCCAGCATTCGTCATTCTGTTTCTTGAAGATGGGTTTCCTGTAAGACGACGACATCTGGCTTTATCTCTTTTTAGCATTCGCATCACCGCCTCTCTCTTAATGTTACACAGAGGCTATTGCCATTCTGCGCCATGAGCCTTAGCCTATTTTGAGGCAAAATCTGCTTGCCATTAAGGTGTACCTTCCATGCCCATTTAACCGGCACTATCCCCCAATGCCCTTCACAAAGTACACAACTGCACTGTGCAAACAGTTTCAACAGTGTCATCTTAAGGATTTTGGGGGCCCCGGGCCAAACATATTTTGGAGACCCTTGTTACAGAACAAATTTGGTTTTAATTGACTATTTCCAGTGAATTCAAGTCCACCCTCAAAACAATACTAAATGATATGTTAAATGTTAACAAAGTTCATTTTCTCAGGGGGCTTCTTGGAAGCTGGGGGCCCTGGGCAATTGCCCACTTTGCCCAAGCCTTAAAACGTCTCTGAACTTTAACTAGCTTTGAACATTGAGTCACATCAAACATAACCCCCTTGCTAACTACCCCCATCCTGTCACCCTGTGTAGCGGTCTCTGAAATGTCCATCCCAATTCACATGGAGCCTGCATCATCAACAGCGATTGGGGCATTTTACCACATTAGGTAAAAGTCACAACCAGCACCCCACTTTATTTTACTCCTCAAAACCTTTAATTTTGTATCACCTCCTACTCCCCGTGTGTCGGATTGCTGACCCGTTCCACAAGAGTCACTTTTCCTTTGAGTTCTCAAATGCCTTGCCTTCAGAGGCAGCGGCCTACCAAGGGTCTTATTTGCGGAATATATGATTATACCACGATTTCAGTTACCACGCATGGCTTTACCACGCGAATTTTACCTCGCAAGTGGCTTTACCACGCTGGTATTTACAACGTAGCATTTTACTACGCGTTGCAACGTCTTACCTTCACGTCTTTCTCCACGAGCCCTTACTTCCATCCTCCTTTGAAACAAGCGTCAAAACACGTATACCAAAATAAAAAAAGGACTGCTTTTTTGACGTACACGGCACGTCTTTGGGGGAGGCTCTTTCCTCTTTCTTTTAAATTTATGTTCGTTTTTTTGTTAAAGTAACCTGCTTGTTATTTTTGGGGGGGGAGACCCCCCCCAGCCTCTCCGAGCCCCCCCCTCCCTCTGCCCCCCCATGCCCACGCAGATCGACTTGAAGGAATACCACGTCTCCCCCCTAACCCGTGGTAAAGACGTCGTGGAAGGTACCCTGCGTGGAAGGCACCCTGCGTGGTAAGTGTCACGTGGTAAACGTGAGTAGTGGTAATGCCTTCGTGGTAAATGATGTTTCCCCTTATTTACAAGCCTCTTGCGCCGCCGGTACGTCACTTTTTTCCCATGTTAAAAGTGATGATTGGCGCCACGCTTTCTGCTGCGAAGCATATTGTGGTTTACCAAGAACAAATGGTGATGCAATACGCACAACGAAATTCGTTTTATTTATTTTTATGTTTACTTACCTGTATTTGGCTGTATTCCATAGTTTACTACTCCCCACCTTTCCCCTCCCCCCGCCTCGCGTCACTGCTAGGCAGCACTCGCACCACCAACCGCTACTGGCGAGGGATCCACCCCAGAGTGGTAACTAAAAAGAAAGAAAAAATCACCTGTTGTAGGTGAACTTATGGGGAGTGCACGTTCAAAATGATTCGGGCAGACGCGTCAAATGCTTTTGGGCAGCGTGGCGAAAACCACTGGCAGGGACAATAGGTCAAAAGGCGAGACTTATTAGCTTTGCCAATGCTTTTTCTGTAGAATGCTAATTTATATTTCCGCAGACCAAGGTGTTTTGTTGTTTCTTTTCCTCGAAGCAGGTTCCGTTTCTGCATTTTGAGCGAAGCCGTCTCCTTAATCGGTCTCTTTGGGAACCTTCTGTCAACCTGACAAGGAAAAATTGAGTAGCGCTACATTTCAAGATTTACCCAGGGAACGCTACATTTGTGTTTTCTTGTGGACTCCATAACTGTAGGGTATCACAGCTGGGTTATCAATCAGAGGGTATCCAGGCGTTGAACCACGAGCTCCTGGTAAAGATCAGAGCCCAGCGCGCGGTGCTTCCAGCTCACAAGAAGGCGCCTCGGGGCCTCCTCCAGCCAGAGGCGCTACATTAAATAGACAGGATGTACCGCTGTGTTATGCACTCGCCCCGGCAGGGCCGGGCCCAGAATCCCTTCTGGCTGCTGGGAGTCTGGTTTAAGAGCTCTCGTGAACGTCTTTACCCTTCCTTGCACGGGGTGGGCTCAGCAGCAACTGCGCCGGATGCCATGGAAAGGCAATGTTGGAGCAGCAGCGCCCGGGGTGCAGAGTAACTGTAGAGAGAGGGCTCACGAGCAAGACCCCCGCCTAAAAAACACCTCCAGGGGCTGCAGAGTGAAAGGATATCTGGGCTTGTTAACGAGCGCTGAGGAACGAATCATTCACAACACGGACGGGCACGTTATGGAAAGGACTGGTAAAACGGAGTGTCTGCTCACGTCACTGCTCCCGGCTACCCTAAGTGTTCAGAAAGAGTAACAAGCCTACAAAAGCTGCATGCAAAAACTTCACGAACAAGCCAAGCAAATCAATTAAACCATGCACAGGTCAAAACAATATCTGAGGACTGAGCCAGCAAGCAGGAGAGTGGGTGATTAGTTGGACGAATGAGTGCTTTAGTGATGGAGGGCATGATGGGGGAGTGCATTGACCATTCAGCCACTCATTGACTGACTAAACTGTCATGATAATATGCCCACGTACTGCTGCAATTAGGCAAAAAATGGGCAGCTGTGCAGAGGCCCCAAATGTGCCCATTTGCACAAAAAGTGCATCATATGCCTCGGCATTGCCATCTTCTCCCCATGAAATGACATCATACGTCAAGAAGTGCAGCCGTATTTAAAAAATGTGCCATAATAAGCCCAAAAGTGTGGTCATATCCCAAGAAGTGGCATCATATCGTCCGAGAGGATCCCTGTGTGCAATGACCTCAGGCTGTCCGCGCTGGGAGATTATTTCATGTGCACGCGCACTAGTAGCATAGTATAGCTGGTACCATTTGCCGCATGGAGTACGATTTGAGGAAAGTACAGCAATAGCCGCTGCCTTGCCGCAAGGGTTATAGACCTGTGCACAGCAGGTTAAACTCTACATCACAGATCTGCACATCAATCTCCATGTCTGATTAATAAGTAAATTGAGACCTCATCTAATTTCTCCTGAAAGAAGAGTTTGATTCCCGGCCAAGGGAAAATCAGTCTTTCATCCTTCCAATGTTGATAAAAATGAACACTAATTCGATTGTCTGATAACTACTGTGTTTATTATGCTCATTAACTCACACCAAAATATGAAATGCCATATTACTTTAACGTCAATAAAAGACCACTCAGAATCCTAGGAATATCAAATCTGAGTGGATCCATGCCCAACCCGTATGTTTCATTTGGCCCACGGGTCTTTTGGCATGTGTTCAACCATCTCTGTGATTTCTCCACTTCTCAGAACCTTGTTCCCAAGTGATGGAAACAGGCTTTGATATTGCTTCTATTAAAAAAAGCTACTGTTGACCCTTCTGTTCTTAGCAATTTTTGCCCAATTTCTTTGCTCCCTCTTCCGATCAAGATTCCTGAGAGAGAAATTAACTCTCAGGTCTCCATACTGCTGGATTCTTGTAAAATCTGAGATCCCTGTCAATCAGGTTTTTGACCCTTACACTCTACAGAATCATGCCTTGTATTTATCCGTGACAACAGCGATTTGCTGACAGATCAAGACAGCTCTACCATTACGGTCTTGACAGATTGTGTAGGCTTTGCCATTCTCATTTTCATAGATCGAGACGGCCCTTCTATTCTGGTCTTGACAGATCGAGACCTGCCTGCCATTCTGGTCTTCACAGATCGATGTGTGAACAAAAATTCCTAGGCAGTTAACCAATGGGCAAACAAGTAACATAAAATGACAGCGAAAAATCATTCAGAGAAAATTTAAAATGAAACAACCATGATTTTAATAAACACAAATAAAAATCATACAGGTAACTGGCTAAACAAATACCGTATGATAATAGAAATAGTTAAAAAGCATACAATTCATACAAGGTTATTTAATCATGAAACAAAAACACCCCAACAAATTAATATCATTGATGTCAAAGGAGACAACACAGTGGCGAGTGAAACTCGACGCGCGTTTCGGCGTGGACAACGCCTTCTTCAGGAGCCACACAGTGATATCTGAAACATACATGTAGAAAAGATACCTTTTACAATTTATACAAAATTATAATACGAAACATAAGAAATACCTCTTAAAAGTACATGTTTTGTTCATAGAACCACATTTTATAAAAAGTGAACATTCTCGCTGTCAAATTATTTAATCTCTTATCTTGTTTCCACAGCAGACATGGTAAGACCATATTAACAAGATTGTGCAGTACTCATTAAAATCTAAAGGACAGAAGAGATGATACAGAAAGTGACCCAATGATATTCGACTCAGAAGGAGGGTCGCTACAACAACACAGTGACATCCTAACTCTACTATTCTGATAGTCATATTAGTTCATAGCAATATTCATTTAAAACCTAACTCCTATCTAGACTTGCGGTAGCAATATTCATATTTATTGGATCAGACTCACTGTTAAAGAAGGGTTACAGGACTTGTTTTTGGGATACAACCAATTGATTCTTGAAATCTCGGAAAAATAATGGCTGGAACAAATATAGTCCTAGAATACACAAAATACCAAGGTTAGGTATGCAATCCTATAAGTGCAACCCGTGAGGTACATGTGCAAAGGCAGTCACCCGAGCAATGAATGCCACATGAATGTCTAATTGGAAGACTTGTAGAAGGATAAATATCAGCCATGTTGATGTGGCATTTTTAAGAAAGTTCAAAAAGCTTCAACCCAATCTGAACTATATATGGGTCAATACTTTGAGTCGCATAATGGAGCACAGTCTATATCACTGCAGTGTTAGCATCCTTGCTAGCATTCCTTGCAGGAATCTTCATATAATAGTTATTGGTGCTTTGAGATATTATCACATCTGTGGCACTACGTGTAGAAGCTTTGCCGCCTAATCTTTTCTGTATCAGGTATGTAGGCGGATGTATAACGTTACAACGCACACTTATAAATCGCATGCCTTTACAACGCGGTTTTTACATCGCATACCTTTACAACACATAGCGCTTTGGGGTGCTGGATAGTGAATAGTTTAATTTACTATTCCAACTCCAGTCCCCGTGGACACTAGGGAAGGTGTTGGACAGTAAATTAAACATATTCCCTATCCTAGAGCGCCCCCCAGCGCAATGCGTTGTAATGGTTTGCTTTGTAAAATTTGCGTCGTAAAGGCACTGCGTGGTAAAAGTTGCGTTGTAAAGGATGTTTCCCATGTAGGCACACAAATTCAATGTGCTCCCTATCCAGTCGCTTTGTCCAATCGAAATATAAGATCATTTTTTAACCTTTCCTCACTTGTTTTTCCCTATCTCCGTAGATTAATAATTCAGACTCTACATACACAAAGAAAATAGACCATTAATACTTAAGTTGGAAGGTGCTATCTACCAGGTACATATCCCGGGACTTTGAGTGTTCCTTTCTTTTTTCCTCACCTTCCTTTATTGTTCTACTATCATGCACATAGATTAAATAACAACAGCTTTTCAGCCAATGTGATTTAGATTGTCATTTTCTAGATAGTCAATATACAGTCATTTAAGGAAATGTATACGTATGACATCACTGTATTGACGATAAATGATTACAACAATAAGATATGACAGTTCTACTAATGAATTCTTTCGGTCTAATACTTACCTGTCTCCTTCCCATCGCGCATTTTGATGTTAGCGCTGTAGAGATATAGACTGTGATGCTAGCACTGCAGTGATATAGACTGTGCTCCATTATGTGACTCAAAGTATTGGCCATATATAGTTCAGATTGGGTTGAAGCTTTTTGAACTTTCTTAAAAATGCCACATCAACATGGCTGATATTTATCCTTCTACATGTCTTCCAATTAGACATTCATGTGGCATTCATTGCTCGGGTGACTGCCTTTGCACATGTACCTCACGGGTTGCACTTATAGGATTGCATACCTAACCTTGGTATTTTGTGTATTCTAGGACTATATTTGTTCCAGCCATTATTTTTCCGAGATTTCAAGAATCAATTGGTTGTATCCCAAAAACAAGTCCTGTAACCCTTCTTTAACAGTGAGTCTGATCCAATAAATATGAATATTGCTACCGCAAGTCTAGATAGGAGTTAGGTTTTAAATGAATATTGCTATGAACTAATATGACTATCAGAATAGTAGAGTTAGGATGTCACTGTGTTGTTGTAGCGACCCTCCTTCTGAGTCGAATATCATTGGGTCACTTTCTGTATCATCTCTTCTGTCCTTTAGATTTTAAAGAGTACTGCACAATCTTGTTAATATCGTCTTATCATGTCTGCTGTGGAAACAAGATAAGAGATTAAATAATTTGACAGCGAGAATGTTCACTTTTTATAAAATGTGGTTCTATGAACAAAACATGTACTTTTAAGATGTATTTCTTATGTTGCGTATTATAATTTTGTATAAATTGTAAAAGGTATCTTTTCTACATGTATGTTTCAGATATCACTGTGTGGCTCCTGAAGAAGGCGTTGTCCACGCCGAAACGCGCGTCGGGTTTCACTCACCACTGTGTTGTCTCCTTTGACATCAATGATATTAATTTGTTGGGGTGTTTTTGTTTCATGATTAAATAACCTTGTATGAATTGTATGCTTTTTAACTATTTTTATTATCATACGGTATTTGTTTAGCCAGTTACCTGTATGATTTTTATATGTGTTTATTAAAATCATTTTTGTTTTCATTTTAAATTTTCTCTGAATGATTTTTCGCTGTCATTTTATGTTACTTGTTTGCCCATTGGTTAACTGCCTAGGAATTTTTGTTCACACATTATTATCCCTGTCCTAGGAGTTTACTGACACCACTGTTCAGGGGGTCCTTGTTTTTTTCAATCCCCTTTACAGATCGATACCTGTCTGCCATTCTGGTCTTGACAGATCGAGACCTGTCTGCCATTCTGGTCTTGACAGATCGAGACCTGTCTGCCATTCTGGTCTTGACAGATCGAGACCTGCCTGCCATTCTGGTCTTTACAGATTGAGACCTGCCTGCCATTCTGGTCTTTACAGATCGAGACCTGTCTGCCATTCTGGTCCTGATAGATCGATACCTGTCTGCCATTCTGGTCTTGACAGATCGAGACCTGTCTGCCATTCTGGTCTTGACAGATCGACACCTGTCTGCCATTCTGGTCTTTACAGATCGATACTTGTCTGCCATTCTGGTCTTTACAGATCGATACCTGTCTGCCATTCTGGTCTTGACAGATTGACACCTGTCTGCATTCTGGTCTTGACAGATCGAAACCTGTCTGCATTCTGGTCTTGACAGATTGAGACCTGTCTGCATTCTGGTCTTGACAGATGGAGACCTGTCTGCATTCTGGTCTTGACAGATCGAGACCTGTCTGCCATTCTGGTCTTGACAGATTGAGACCTGTCTGCCATTCTGGTCTTGACAGATCGAGACCTGTCTGCCATTCTGGTCTTGACAGATCGACACCTGTCTGCCATTCTGGTCTTTACAGATCGATACTTGTCTGCCATTCTGGTCTTTACAGATCGATACCTGTCTGCCATTCTGGTCTTGACAGATTGACACCTGTCTGCATTCTGGTCTTGACAGATCGAAACCTGTCTGCATTCTGGTCTTGACAGATTGAGACCTGTCTGCATTCTGGTCTTGACAGATGGAGACCTGTCTGCATTCTGGTCTTGACAGATCGAGACCTGTCTGCCATTCTGGTCTTGACAGATTGAGACCTGTCTGCCATTTTTGACTTGACAGATTGAGACCTGTCTGCATTCTGGTCTTGACAGATCGAGACCTTTCTGTCATTTTGGACTTGACAGATCAAAACCTGTCTGCATTCTGGTCTTGACAGATGATACCTGTCTGCCATTCTGGACTTGACAGATCGATAACTGCTTGCCATTCTGGACTTGACAGATCTATACCTGTCTGCCATTCTGGGCTTGACAGATCGATACCTGTCTGCCATTCTGGGCTTGACAGATCGTGTAGGCTTTGCCATTCTCATTTTCATAGATCGAGACGGCCCTTCTATTCTGGTCTTGACAGATCGAGACCTGCCTGCCATTCTGGTCTTCACAGATCGATGTGTGAACAAAAATTCCTAGGCAGTTAACCAATGGGCAAACAAGTAACATAAAATGACAGCGAAAAATCATTCAGAGAAAATTTAAAATGAAACAACCATGATTTTAATAAACACAAATAAAAATCATACAGGTAACTGGCTAAACAAATACCGTATGATAATAGAAATAGTTAAAAAGCATACAATTCATACAAGGTTATTTAATCATGAAACAAAAACACCCCAACAAATTAATATCATTGATGTCAAAGGAGACAACACAGTGGCGAGTGAAACTCGACGCGCGTTTCGGCGTGGACAACGCCTTCTTCAGGAGCCACACAGTGATATCTGAAACATACATGTAGAAAAGATACCTTTTACAATTTATACAAAATTATAATACGAAACATAAGAAATACCTCTTAAAAGTACATGTTTTGTTCATAGAACCACATTTTATAAAAAGTGAACATTCTCGCTGTCAAATTATTTAATCTCTTATCTTGTTTCCACAGCAGACATGGTAAGACCATATTAACAAGATTGTGCAGTACTCATTAAAATCTAAAGGACAGAAGAGATGATACAGAAAGTGACCCAATGATATTCGACTCAGAAGGAGGGTCGCTACAACAACACAGTGACATCCTAACTCTACTATTCTGATAGTCATATTAGTTCATAGCAATATTCATTTAAAACCTAACTCCTATCTAGACTTGCGGTAGCAATATTCATATTTATTGGATCAGACTCACTGTTAAAGAAGGGTTACAGGACTTGTTTTTGGGATACAACCAATTGATTCTTGAAATCTCGGAAAAATAATGGCTGGAACAAATATAGTCCTAGAATACACAAAATACCAAGGTTAGGTATGCAATCCTATAAGTGCAACCCGTGAGGTACATGTGCAAAGGCAGTCACCCGAGCAATGAATGCCACATGAATGTCTAATTGGAAGACTTGTAGAAGGATAAATATCAGCCATGTTGATGTGGCATTTTTAAGAAAGTTCAAAAAGCTTCAACCCAATCTGAACTATATATGGGTCAATACTTTGAGTCGCATAATGGAGCACAGTCTATATCACTGCAGTGTTAGCATCCTTGCTAGCATTCCTTGCAGGAATCTTCATATAATAGTTATTGGTGCTTTGAGATATTATCACATCTGTGGCACTACGTGTAGAAGCTTTGCCGCCTAATCTTTTCTGTATCAGGTATGTAGGCGGATGTATAACGTTACAACGCACACTTATAAATCGCATGCCTTTACAACGCGGTTTTTACATCGCATACCTTTACAACACATAGCGCTTTGGGGTGCTGGATAGTGAATAGTTTAATTTACTATTCCAACTCCAGTCCCCGTGGACACTAGGGAAGGTGTTGGACAGTAAATTAAACGTATTCCCTATCCTAGAGCGCCCCCCAGCGCAATGCGTTGTAATGGTTTGCTTTGTAAAATTTGCGTCGTAAAGGCACTGCGTGGTAAAAGTTGCGTTGTAAAGGATGTTTCCCATGTAGGCACACAAATTCAATGTGCTCCCTATCCAGTCGCTTTGTCCAATCGAAATATAAGATCATTTTTTAACCTTTCCTCACTTGTTTTTCCCTATCTCCGTAGATTAATAATTCAGACTCTACATACACAAAGAAAATAGACCATTAATACTTAAGTTGGAAGGTGCTATCTACCAGGTACATATCCCGGGACTTTGAGTGTTCCTTTCTTTTTTCCTCACCTTCCTTTATTGTTCTACTATCATGCACATAGATTAAATAACAACAGCTTTTCAGCCAATGTGATTTAGATTGTCATTTTCTAGATAGTCAATATACAGTCATTTAAGGAAATGTATACGTATGACATCACTGTATTGACGATAAATGATTACAACAATAAGATATGACAGTTCTACTAATGAATTCTTTCGGTCTAATACTTACCTGTCTCCTTCCCATCGCGCATTTTGATGTTAGCGCTGTAGAGAAATAGACTGTGATGCTAGCACTGCAGTGATATAGACTGTGCTCCATTATGTGACTCAAAGTATTGGCCATATATAGTTCAGATTGGGTTGAAGCTTTTTGAACTTTCTTAAAAATGCCACATCAACATGGCTGATATTTATCCTTCTACATGTCTTCCAATTAGACATTCATGTGGCATTCATTGCTCGGGTGACTGCCTTTGCACATGTACCTCACGGGTTGCACTTATAGGATTGCATACCTAACCTTGGTATTTTGTGTATTCTAGGACTATATTTGTTCCAGCCATTATTTTTCCGAGATTTCAAGAATCAATTGGTTGTATCCCAAAAACAAGTCCTGTAACCCTTCTTTAACAGTGAGTCTGATCCAATAAATATGAATATTGCTACCGCAAGTCTAGATAGGAGTTAGGTTTTAAATGAATATTGCTATGAACTAATATGACTATCAGAATAGTAGAGTTAGGATGTCACTGTGTTGTTGTAGCGACCCTCCTTCTGAGTCGAATATCATTGGGTCACTTTCTGTATCATCTCTTCTGTCCTTTAGATTTTAAAGAGTACTGCACAATCTTGTTAATATCGTCTTATCATGTCTGCTGTGGAAACAAGATAAGAGATTAAATAATTTGACAGCGAGAATGTTCACTTTTTATAAAATGTGGTTCTATGAACAAAACATGTACTTTTAAGATGTATTTCTTATGTTGCGTATTATAATTTTGTATAAATTGTAAAAGGTATCTTTTCTACATGTATGTTTCAGATATCACTGTGTGGCTCCTGAAGAAGGCGTTGTCCACGCCGAAACGCGCGTCGGGTTTCACTCACCACTGTGTTGTCTCCTTTGACATCAATGATATTAATTTGTTGGGGTGTTTTTGTTTCATGATTAAATAACCTTGTATGAATTGTATGCTTTTTAACTATTTTTATTATCATACGGTATTTGTTTAGCCAGTTACCTGTATGATTTTTATATGTGTTTATTAAAATCATGGTTGTTTTCATTTTAAATTTTCTCTGAATGATTTTTCGCTGTCATTTTATGTTACTTGTTTGCCCATTGGTTAACTGCCTAGGAATTTTTGTTCACACATTATTATCCCTGTCCTAGGAGTTTACTGACACCACTGTTCAGGGGGTCCTTGTTTTTTTCAATCCCCTTTACAGATCGATACCTGTCTGCCATTCTGGTCTTGACAGATCGAGACCTGTCTGCCATTCTGGTCTTGACAGATCGAGACCTGTCTGCCATTCTGGTCTTGACAGATCGAGACCTGCCTGCCATTCTGGTCTTTACAGATTGAGACCTGCCTGCCATTCTGGTCTTTACAGATCGAGACCTGTCTGCCATTCTGGTCCTGATAGATCGATACCTGTCTGCCATTCTGGTCTTGACAGATCGAGACCTGTCTGCCATTCTGGTCTTGACAGATCGACACCTGTCTGCCATTCTGGTCTTTACAGATCGATACTTGTCTGCCATTCTGGTCTTTACAGATCGATACCTGTCTGCCATTCTGGTCTTGACAGATTGACACCTGTCTGCATTCTGGTCTTGACAGATCGAAACCTGTCTGCATTCTGGTCTTGACAGATTGAGACCTGTCTGCATTCTGGTCTTGACAGATGGAGACCTGTCTGCATTCTGGTCTTGACAGATCGAGACCTGTCTGCCATTCTGGTCTTGACAGATTGAGACCTGTCTGCCATTCTGGTCTTGACAGATCGAGACCTGTCTGCCATTCTGGTCTTGACAGATCGACACCTGTCTGCCATTCTGGTCTTTACAGATCGATACTTGTCTGCCATTCTGGTCTTTACAGATCGATACCTGTCTGCCATTCTGGTCTTGACAGATTGACACCTGTCTGCATTCTGGTCTTGACAGATCGAAACCTGTCTGCATTCTGGTCTTGACAGATTGAGACCTGTCTGCATTCTGGTCTTGACAGATGGAGACCTGTCTGCATTCTGGTCTTGACAGATCGAGACCTGTCTGCCATTCTGGTCTTGACAGATTGAGACCTGTCTGCCATTTTTGACTTGACAGATTGAGACCTGTCTGCATTCTGGTCTTGACAGATCGAGACCTTTCTGTCATTTTGGACTTGACAGATCAAAACCTGTCTGCATTCTGGTCTTGACAGATGATACCTGTCTGCCATTCTGGACTTGACAGATCGATAACTGCTTGCCATTCTGGACTTGACAGATCTATACCTGTCTGCCATTCTGGGCTTGACAGATCGATACCTGTCTGCCATTCTGGGCTTGACAGATCGATACATGTCTGCCATTCTGGTCTTGACAGATCGAGACCTGTCTGCATTCTGGTCTTGACAGATCAAGACCTGTCTGCCATTCTAGTCTTGACAGATCGAGACCTGTCTGGATTCGGATCTTGACAGAATGACACCTGTCTGCCATTCTGGTCTTGACAGATTGAGACCTGTCTACCATTTTTGACTTGACAGATTGAGACCTGTCTGCATTCTGGTCTTGACAGATCGAGACCTGTCTGCCTTCTGGTCTTGACAGATCGAGACATGTCTGCATTCTGGTCTTGATAGATTGAGACCTGTCTGCCATTTTTGACTTGACAGATTGAGATCTGTCTGCATTCTGGTCTTGACAGATCGAGACCTTTCTGTCATTTTGGACTTGACATATCGAAACCTGTCTGCATTCTGTTCTTGAGAGATTGATACCTGTTTGCCATTCGGGAATTGACAGATCTATACCTGTCTGCCATTCTGGACTTGACAGATCGAAACCTGCTTGCCATTCTGGACTTGACAGATCTATACCTGTCTGCCATTCTGGGCTTGACAGATCGATACCTGTCTGCCATTCTGGATTTGCCAGATCTATACCTGTCTGCCATTCTGGGCTTGACAGATCGATACCTGTCTGCCATTCTGGTCTTGACAGATCGAGACCTGTCTGCATTCTGGTCTTGACAGATCGAGACCTGTCTACATTCTGGTCTTGACAGATTGAGACCTGTCTGCCATTTTTGACTTGACAGATTGAGATCTGTCTGCCATTCTGGTCTTGACAGGTTGAGACCTGTCTGCAATCTGGTCTTGACAGATCTATACCTGTCTGCCATCATTCTGGGCTTGACAGATCAAGACCTGTCTGCCATTCTGGTCTTGACAGATCGATACCTGTCTGCCATTCTGGACTTGAGAGATCGAGACCTGTCTGCATTCTGGTCTTGACAGATCGAGTCCTGTCTGTCATTCTGGTCTTGACAAATCAAAACCTGTCTGCATGCTGGACTTGACAGATCGATACCTGTTTGCCATTCTGGGCTTGACAGATCGAGTCACCTGCCATTCTGGTCTTGACAGATCGAGACCTGTCTGCCATTCTGGTCTTGACAGATCGAGACCTGTCTGCATTCTGGTCTTGACAGATCGAAACCTGTCTGCATTCTGGTCTTGACAGATCGATACCTGTCTGCATTCTGGTCTTGACCGATCGAGACCTGTCTGCCTTCTGGTCTTGACAGATCGAGACCTGTCTGCCATTCTGGTCTTGATAGATTGAGACCTGTCTGCCATTTTTGACTTGACAGATTGAGATCTGTCTGCATTCTGGTCTTGACAGATCGAGACCTTTCTGTCATTTTGGACTTGACATATCGAAACCTGTCTGCATTCTGGTCTTGAGAGATTGATACCTGTTTGCCATTCAGGAATTGACAGATCTATACCTGTCTGCCATTCTGGACTTGACAGATCGAAACCTGCTTGCCATTCTGGACTTGACAGATCTATACCTGTCTGCCATTCTGGGCTTGACAGATTGAGATCTGTCTGCTTTCTGGTCTTGACAGATCGAGACCTTTCTGTCATTTTGGACTTGACATATCGAAACCTGTCTGCATTCTGGTCTTGAGAGATTGATACCTGTTTGCCATTCAGGAATTGACAGATCTATACCTGTCTGCCATTCTGGACTTGACAGATCGAAACCTGCTTGCCGTTCTGGACTTGACAGATCTATACCTGTCTGCCATTCTGGGCTTGACAGATCGATACCTGTCTGCCATTCTGGACTTGCCAGATCTATACCTGTCTGCCATTCTGGGCTTGACAGATCGATACATGTCTGCCATTCTGGTCTTGACAGATCGAGACCTGTCTGCATTCTGGTCTTGACAGATCAAGACCTGTCTGCATTCTGGTCTTGACAGATCGAGACCTGTCTACATTCTGGTCTTGACAGATTGAGACCTGTCTGCCATTTTTGACTTGACAGATTGAGATCTGTCTGCCATTCTGGTCTTGACAGGTTGAGACCTGTCTGCAATCTGGTCTTGACAGATCTATACCTGTCTGCCATCATTCTGGGCTTGACAGATCAAGACCTGTCTGCCATTCTGGTCTTGACAGATCGATACCTGTCTGCCATTCTGGTCTTGACAGATTGAGACCTGTCTGCATTCTGGTTTTAACAGATTGAGACCTGTCTGCATTCTGGTCTTGACAGATCGAGACCTGTCTGTCATTCTGGTCTTGACAAATCAAAACCTGTCTGCATTCTGGACTTGACAGATCGATACCTGTTTGCCATTCTGGGCTTGACAGATCGAGTCACCTGCCATTCTGGTCTTGACAGATCGAGACCTGTCTGCCATTCTGGTCTTGACAGATCGAGACCTGTCTGCATTCTGGTCTTGACAGATCGATACCTGTCTGCATTCTGGTCTTGACAGATCGAGACCTGTCTGCATTCTGGTCTTGACAGATCGAGACCTGTCTGTCATTCTGGTCTTGACAGATCGATACCTGTCTGCATTCTGGTCTTGACAGATCGAGACCTGTCTGCATTCTGGTCTTGACAGATCGAGACCTGTCTGCATTCTGGTCTTGAGAGATCGATACCTGTCTGCATTCTGGTCTTGACAGATTGATACCTGTTTGCCATTCTGGGCTTGACAGATCGAGTCACCTGCCATTGTGGTGTTGACAGATGGAGAGCCCTCTTCCATTCTGGTTTTTCTCGATCTGTCAGCAGCCTTCAAAGCAGTGGTTCATCATATTTTATTGTCATGCCTTCATCAAGTAGGCCTCTGGGGTGATGCCCTAACTGGGTCCGCAGACTGTTTCAAGGACCACAAACAAGCAGTCCATTTACCTTCTTTTAGATCTGCTTTCTTTGATGCTACATCAGGTGTTCAACAAGGGTCCTCACTCAGTCCACTCCACGTGAGGTCTGCATTTCTCCTCACGCCCACCTCAGCTGCTCCTTTGGACTTTCTTTCAAGACCTATGCTGACGTCACTCTGATTCTTCTATTCCTGCTTAACACCTCTCCCTCCCACCACATTCATTTCCAGAACAGCTTGCTGCTGTCTCTTGGATGAACCAAAACTATCTCAAAATCAATGTAGATATGACCGAAATATTGATTGTTGGCTAGAAAGTTTCAGAGATGAAAGTTTTTAATTGCTGGAGCACAGAACTGGACTCCCATCCTAATCTAGTGTGGGAAATTCGCATCACAGGACGCTGACTCGACCACACCATGTTTCTCACTCCCAAAAGTGGTAAAATATCTTCATTCTATTTCTTTCACTTATGCTTATTTTGTAAGATATTCCCTTATTTTAGGCTTGTGAGTAATTTTAATTATGTCAGAGTAATTAGAGTAATTTTGATAATTCTATGTCACGATTTGGCGCAGGATTGTCAATAATTACACAATTATGCACTCTCATGGAATTTAGAGTAATTTGGGGTACCGAAACTCTGGGGCAGATTTACAAACCCCTTGCGCCTCTTTTACGCTGCCGTTGCATCACTTTTGTGATGCAGCGGCGGCACAAAAGATGCGCCATGGTGCGGGGTATTTACAATGTGACGCATCTCCGAGATGCATCACGTTGTAAATTCCTGCGCCAGAAGGAGGCGTTCCGGCGCAGGGGGGGGCGTTCCGGCGCAGGTGGAGGGGGGGCGTTCCGGCGCAGGAACGCCTCCTAAAAGTGGCTGAGTGAAATCTACAAGATTTCACTCAGTCACTTTGGGGCTCATGCTGCGTCAAAACCCTGCACCTGCTTGAAGCAGGCGTAAGGATTGACGCAGCATTAACAAAATAGGGGCCCCAGAGCATTGCTGGAGCTGCGTCGCACTTGCAACGCAACTCCAGCAATGCGCCGCCTTTACGGCACAGATGCGTCACGCATCTGTGCCTTTTTTTGCCCCATGGTGCACCGCTTTGTAAATGCGGCGCACCATGGGTGGCGGAGTATGGCGCACAATAAGTGGCGCATCTGGTGCTTGAAATGGAAAAATAGAAGTGCTGGTACTCTGTAGCAGAGTACCTGCTTGTTTCTGAGAAGTGCAGGTAATCTCCAATTAAAAGTAGAGTATTTCTCTTGAGAAGTGCCGGTACTCTCCCTCCCAAAATAAAAAGTGCTGGTACTCCGTACCGGACAGTACCGGCCCATTTAAAGCACTGGGCGCATCCCTGCTGATATGCAGGGATGCTCCACTTATTGTAAATCTGCCCCAAAGAGTTTAGCGAGTGGCAGCTCGCACTGCTGTATGTGTTGTTTTACATTTAGCTCTATTTTCTTAACACAGAGTGCACCCTCAGGTCCATTTTGGATGCAAGGGTGTATGTTGCTCTGAGGAAATAGCACTAAATGTCAGAAGCATGTTGGGGTAAAAATTGCGCTGCTGTTCTTGTTCGGTAGCATTTTGCACTATTTCTTAGCACAAAATGCAACCTCAGGTCCATTCTGGATGTAAGGGGACATTTTTGCTCTAAGAAAATAGAACTAAATGCCAAGTTACTCTTTTTGCACAATTATGTGGAATCATGTGTAATTATGCTGAAATTTGGCGTAATTATGCTACAGCAAATTACACGACTTACACCCACCCTACATTTTTTTCCTCATCAGCAGGCTGCTCAAGCAGTCATAGATTTGCAGCTTGCCTTTACAATGATCTCTTTCTTGGTCTCTTGATTATGCCGCCACTCATTTCCTCTGCGCCCCGCAAGCTGATAGCCATTTAATATTTGACCTTCCTACGAATCTGTATCTCTCTCATTTTATGTCTCTCTACATTGGCTCCTTGTGCCCAACTGTATTCTGTTTAAATCTCTCTGCATTGTGCATAAGGCCTTTCAATAAAAAAAACATCCTTCTATCTCTAAGCCAAATTTCACCATTATCTCCCTCTGCTTTCTCTACGCTCAGCTTCACTTCCTCTGGATTCCCAGATTCCTCCACTCTTGCAGTGTTGGGCATTTATTCTCTTTTCTAGTGGCCAGGAGCTCGAAATTACTCTCCCTCTCCATCATCGCTTTGATGATCAGTTTCTCTTCTATAAACCCCTCAAGACCCCATGCATGAGTTTCCTAAGCACTGCTCTTTTGACGAATCCTCTCGGTGCCAGGATACCCTGCTGGATGATACAAATGATTTAGTACATTTAAATTCACTTACAATCAACTACAAATGTGCTTACGGCAGTAGTTTATTGTATGTTTTTCTTTAAGTAGCACTATCAATCAATCAATCAGAGTACTTGTAGAGCACGCTACTTACTCGTGAGGGTCTCAAGGTGATGAGGGGAGGGGGGTGCCACTACTGCTCGAAGAGCCAGGTCTTGAGGAGTCTTCTGAAGGCGAGTAGGTCTTGGGTCTGCCGTATGTGGGTAGGGAGGGTGTTCCAGGTCTTGGCGGCGAGGTAGCAAAAGGATCTGCCGCCGGAGGTTGTTCATTGGATGCGGGGGACAGCGGCGAGGGCGAGGCTGGCGGAGCGGAGCTGGCGGAGCGGAGCTGGTGGGTGGGGGTGTAGAAGCTGAGTCGGCCGTTGAGGTAGGCTGGTCCGGTGTTGTGGAGTGATTTGTGTGCATGGGTGAGGAGATTGAAGGTGATCCTCTTGTCGACCGGAAGCCAGTGTAGGTCTCTCAGGTGGAGGGTGAAGTGGCTGCGGCAGGGGTACGTTGACAATCAGTCGAGCGGAGGCGTTTTGGATGCATTATAGTCATCATAGGTGTTTGGCTGGGATTCCTGCATAGAGTGTGTTACCGTAGTCCAGTCTGCTGCTGATGAGGGCCTGTGTCAATGTTCTTCTTGTTACGGTCGGGATCCACTTGTAGATCCTGTGGAGCATGCAGAGGGTGTTGTAGCAGGAGGAGGAGACGGCATTGACTTGCTCGAGAGGCCCAAGCAGCGACCGTCTGACTCAACCTCAACGACAAGGTCCGTGCTGAGGGGCGCACTGGGCTGCTCAATTACAGCAGCCCAGGCGATAACCACGGAAAACAGCTCAAGGATTACCAATACGCACAGTACGATTGAACATCGGCTCTTTAGGATATGTAACTCACAAGCCAATCCCCAATGACAAGGAAATCCAACAGAGCCAGCTATGCGAATGGATGCACCGCACATAGAACTATGCTCATGGAACATCAACGGGCTATACAATAAAGCAGAGGATACTGACTTCCTACAATATGTCAAATTGTTTGACATCATCCTTCTCCAGGAAACATGGTTGGAAGAGCCGATTCATCTGGAGGGCTACACCTGCTTTCATTCCCCAGCCACAAGGAAAAGCAAGTTTGGTCGTCTGTCAGGAGGCCTAGCTACCTATCTTAAAATATCAACTATTGGCTATGCTCGGTCACTTTCTACAAATTCCTTGGCCATAATCACAATGAAGTTATCACTTAACTTTGGGGGTAAGAAGAAAGTATTCCAGCTAACCAACACCTACATTAACCCCAAAAACAAGAGACAGGAGGGAAAACTCCTAACGGACCACTTACATTATGTTATGGCTACTCGAACGGCACCAAATCTAATTCTATCTGGAGACCTCAATCAATGCATCTTAGGCTCTTCCACCAACAGTGACATTCAGGCCCAGTCGTACCACTGGAAGATACCTACCCAATTATTTAGCAGTCAATGCAAGGCTTCTAAGTCTGCAAAGGCACTACTGGAAGATCTGGAACACATGGGCCTGCGGGTCTTAAACGGAAGATTCCCAGACGACTCACCATTTGTGGCCTCATTTACCTCAGGTGCGTCCACTTCTTTAATTGACTACACGTTGGTCTCCCTCACGTTATTTCATCATGTTCTGGGTTTCAACTTAGGAGACAAGGGTGACAGCGATCATCGCCCTCAAGAAGTTAGACTGGGAGCTCTTCCGGATGATGTTCCTTTAAACGCAATAGGGCCGCAGGACAGTTACACCATCAACCTTAAGCGTATTAAAACTTCACTAGCAAATACCGCGGAGGTATTTCAAGCTGCAAAAACTCAATTGAACTCCTTAAATTATCCCTCTGGCAACATAGTAGCAGGCTGGGAAAAATTTACAACGGAGTTTGCAAATAACTATTCAACAACTGTACGGCATTTTCCACCGCGAGCTCCCGCTGGCACGTTACTCATCGATAAGGCTAGGGCGACCAAGCAGGCTCTCCACCTCTGCTTTGTGGACTTCAAGGCGGCCTTTGACAATGTCAACCGGGAAATTCTCTGGCGAAAACTGGCCGCCTGGGGGATTCCCTCGCCTTTATTAAGCCTCTTGCTTGAATTGCACACAAACACGTGGGTTCAGGTAAAGCTTGGGAACGGCTCGCACCTCTCTAGGCGTATTCCAACCACAAAGGGCCTAAAACAGGGGTGCGTGCTAGCTCCAACTCTTTTTAATCTATTCACAGCTGACCTGCCACCCACCTTAGAGGCTTGTAACTCCCACGCCCCCCGGTTAGGGGGCAAAGGGTTGCCCAGCATTTCCTATGCAGATGACGTGGTCCTGGTCAGCCACACGAAAGTTGGCCTACAAAACCTTATTAACACGCTTTATGGTTACGCCACTGAAAACCTACTAGAAGTGAACATCAGTAAGACAAAAGTTCTGTCCATAACAGGGAACAAAAAGTCGCACACCTGGTCGCTTGGCACAAAAGAAATCTCAAATTGTGCCGAATACAAATACCTGGGGATCCTAGTCGACAAAGGGGCCACTATCTAAACCAACTAGCGGCTATCAAGAGGAAAGGCATGTTAATAGCCACGACGCTGAAACAGCTAAAGCCCAACTTGAGATGCGAAACTCTATTGCCACTACTTCGAGTAGCCAAAATCAAAATAGAGTCTTCAATTACGTACGGCAGTGAGGCTTTAAGAGGAACTGATGCAAAACTTCTGGATACAACCATTTCCAAGGCCTATAGACTTCTCTTTAACCTGCCATCGTATACTTCGCAAGCCCAGATTCGGTTGGAATTTGGGCTGACGAGCCAAATTCTTGCATGAAGAGGGTCTTACATCAAATGCTGGCACAAATTAAAGAACTCTCCAGAAAATACCCTGAATCGACAGCTCTGGCAAGACATTAATAGCTCACCCAGAATGCCGGCAAAAAAATACTTAGAGGAGTCCTTGACCGTAACAGGACTGAAAGAGTTATGGGAGTCTCCTCTATCACATGCGCAATTCAAGCTCACAGTGAACAAGAGCTTAAAGAGACACTCGCATGTGGAGGATAAAGCCACGTTTTCTCACAGACACCATGCCTGGATGACCCTGTTTACTTATAAAACACCGGGCCTCCAAGCATATTTTGGTCTGGGGTATGCCTGGAAAATTAAGGAAGCTAGGGATCCTACCCGCCATTCCGCACCTACCACCGTGGCTGAGACAGAACTATGGGACTATATGCCGGCTCTGCGGAACGGGGACTGAAGACCTAGAACATCTACTATGCACATGCTCGAGGCTGAACGAGGAAAGGGCAGCTCTGTTGAAAACAGCCTTTAATGAACTAGGAGTCCGCTCGTGCAGACAAGCCGTCCTCGCCTGCTTCGACCCTGGTCTCTCGTCACTGAATGGGAAGCTGGTGATATTTTTGAAACTAGCGGAACGGAAACAAACAACCCAGGCAGTTGGCTAAGAGGAAATCTTGGGCCAGGGTCATGTTGCCACGAACAATATATCCTACCTGCACTTTTTACTGTCTTATATCTTTGCCTTTTATTCAAAACCCTTGTTTTTAAAGGTCTCTTTTAATTTCTCTCGTGAGACTTGTTTTTTAATGTATTCTTCTTTTTGTAATGGTTTTTATTAACCTAAAAACAATAAATTACTTACTTACTAGTCCTAGGCAGTACTGCAGTTGTGTCTCTATTCACAGTTGTAATTCCTCATTATAAGTCCTCTAGACAGAGCTGCATGCTGCTACTCTGACCCTGTTGGTAATTCCTCATTCTAAATCCTCTAGGCAGTGCTGCAGCTATGTCTCTGGTCATAGTGGTAATTCCTCATTCTTAGTCCTCTAGACAGTGGTGCTAGCTGCTTCTCTGGTCCCAGTGGTAATTCCTTATTCTAAGCCCCCTAGACAGTGCTGCTTGCTGCTATTCTGGTCCCATCGGTAATTCCTCATTCTAACTCTTTCAGACAGTGCTGCTATCTACTTCTCTGGTTCCAGAGGTAATTCACTATTCTTAGTCCTCTAGGGAGTGCCGCTGTTGCGTCTCTGTTCACAGTTGAAATTCCTCATAGTTCTTTAGACAGTGCTGAAAGCTACTTCTCTGGTCCCAGTGGTAATTCCTCACTCTCAGTCCTCTAGATAGTCCTGCTAGCTGCTACTCTGGTCCTGTCGATAATTCCTCATTTGAAGTCCTCTTGGCAGCGATGCTAACGGGTACTCTGGTCCCAAATGTAATCCCTCATTCTGAGTCCTCCAGTCAGTGCTGCTAGCTGTGTCTCTTGCCCCAGTGGTAATTCCTCATTCTTAGTCCTTAGACTTCTCTAGTAAAAAACAATATAATTTACAACGCCAATATCTCTAACTTTCAAAAATGCGAGACCGATTGAATTGCAAATGCTTGTTCTTTTTTGACAATAGTAATTTACGGGAAACATCCTTTACAACGCAACTTTTACCACGCAGTGCCTTTACGATGCAACTTTTACAACGCAAACCATTACAATGCATTGCGCTGAGGGGCACTCTAGGATAGGGAATAAGTTTAATTTACTATCCAACACCTTCCCTAGTGTCCACGGGAACTAGAGTAGGAATAGTAAATTAAACTATTCACTATCCAGCACCCCAAAGCGCTATGCGTTGTAAAGGTTTGCGTTGTAAAAACCATGTTGTAAAGGCATGCGTGGTAAAAGCATGCGTTGTAATGTCATACATCCGTAATTTACACCTATAAATTTGGCTATGCTCCCTCTTTCAGTAACTTTAGACTCAAATTTTGTGAATAGCCAAAGGTAGTAAAGATACTCAAAAGCATACGAGTAAATTACATTTGTAAATTACTCACAAGTATAAGTCACTTTTCTGATTTGCTCTGTTAATCTTCTTTTTGCAGTACAAAGCTGGTATTTAACGCCCTGAACCCATCACTTGTTTATTAATCCTAAGGGATGTCTTGTCCTGGGGTGAATAGGCATGTTCCTTTGCCAGTAGTAATTATGCTGCCCAGTAGTATTTACATATGTCATGTAAGGCTATACCCTTTGTATATGCCTCAGGTAAGTCTCTGTAGTGAAATTTAGGCATGCCCACACCCCAGTACAGCAGGTGCAGTGCACCTTCCAGTTTCTTAAAGAAGACCTCAGAACCCAGAAGGGTGTATTCCGTAGGGTACAAATGAACTTAGGTAGCACCATTGGCTTACAAAGGGCTGCCTGGACCAATAAGGTAGGTGGCAGCATTCTCTGGTGATGTACATGCTCTGCATGAAAAAATCTTTCTTATTTTGGATGACATACACTCCCAGATATTTAAATCCTTTCTTGTCTCTAGCCATTGGGACATGTAACCCCGGCCCTGGGGACCAGGTGGTTAGCAAGGGAAACACCAATTTGCACCAATTAATTTTGAAGTCAGAAAGTTGCTTAAAAAACCTGAAAATCAAAGCAGCCTGTTTATTGGCTCAGAGTGGTAAACCAGGATAAGAGGAGTTGGCCTAACGGCTAGGGTGGTCGACCTCGAATCTGGGGAACTGAGTTTGAGTCTCGGCAACGACGCTGAACATCCTGTGATTCTGGGCAAATCACTTAATCTCCCCGTGCCTAACAAAAATGAATGTGTCCCCATGTAACGCAACTGGTGCTATGTAAGGCACTCTGATACCCAATACAATCGGGTCAAGTTTGTGCTATAAAAAACTCCGGGGGAATAAATCCCATTCCATGCCTCTGATATGGGCATCCTTCCTGACCCAGCAAGCCACAAGTCCTAGGAGCAGAGGGAACACCACAGAAGGCAGCAGACACCTCTACCTTGCTCCTTTTGTGTGCATGTAGAGGTCTACTAGCACCCCATTTACATTAACCCTAGCCATCACCTTTTCATTTAGCAGATGAATCAATTATAAATATTTCAGACCAAAGCTTATTTTTGCCAAAACAGCAAATGTATATAACCATTCAAGGGAGTCAAATGCCCCAGCTGTGTTCAACAATGAGACCACTGCCAGCTCATCAACTCTCTCGGCGTGCACCACACAACCATACAAGTGCCTGCAGCTCTGTCTCGTAATGCTCCTGGTATAACTCCTGATTGGTCAGAGTGCACAAGGGTGTCTATGACCCGACTCAGTGGGGTGGCCATGTTTTTAGCCAGTATCTTTGCCTCCACATTCATTTGTGATATCGGCCTGTACGATGACCAGTCTTGCATAGGCTTGCCATTTTCATAAATAATCACTATATTGATCTTCTGTACCCCATAAAGTAGGGTTCCTTCTTTTCTTGCTGTGTAATCCCTTCCCCTGCACCTCAGGATCACCTCATTTCTCCAACAATTCAGGAAAGAGCTTAAGACCTGGCTGTTCGAATGAACAGATAACCATGAAGCTAATAACAACCTCAGCGCCTTGAGACCTTCACGGGTGATTTGCAGCATGTTACATATCCTTGATTGATTGATTGATTGATGCCTCTCCAGCAGATGTTTGATTCATTTCCTAGCTAAACTTTTTAAAAGCTCAACAAGCAGGCCACTCGGACCAAGAGTCCCCCTGACTGTATTTGCACCAGAGGCTCTGTGGCTTCCTCATAGGTAAAAGGTCCAGTGAGCCTCTCTCCTCAGCCGATAGTCTTGGAAAATGTATATCCAACACAAACTCCACTGGGGCATCACATAGTTTCAGCATTGTGGCATACGGGGACCACAATTTATCCTTTGATTTGCATTCACGTACCACATTTCCTTCAGTCCCCCTCCCAGCAGCTATCCTCATCTCTGTTCCTAAGCCTCACCAGAAGTTTACCTGCTTTGTTCCTCACTTCATTGAGTCTCCATTGGGTAGTCAGGTAGCGGTCATGAGCATCGTTGCCACTCACTGTCTCAGGTAATCTAGATGTTCAAGGATGGCCAAACTGTCTGTATGTTTTCGCTTTCCAATTAAGAAATTCAATTAACACCTATGGAGCATCAGAGATCCTTTACTTTTTTTGTTCCAAAGCATAGGCATGCCTGTCACAGTATCACTGTATCATTTGCCTCCCGAAGGGGGCCTCTGAACCCACTGGTCCCTCATTTCTTTGAAAATAGTACTCAGTGGCCAACAGCAGGTTGTCCACCACAATCTTATATCGTAGAGCAAATTATTGAGCCATCAGCTCCATAATTGCCAGACATCTATGCCAAACAGGGAGTGATCTGATAGTCCTCTGGTCATGTCATGTATGTCCATAAAGCTTTGCTGATAAGCCCCGAGCATGATAGCATCATCTCTTCTAGAGAACATACTATACAAAGTGTAGTAGAACAATCACTGCCTATACCCTGGATACAATGAGTCCACCAGCTCTAAGGTTGAGGGGAACCATAGCAGCCCTAATTGCCCAGAATGCATCCTGGTGTTCAATCTGTCCATCTCTTCTGACATCACAGTATTCACATCACCGGCCAGCAACACAATTCTAACTGGCATTTGCATCAGAAGTAGGGGTGGGTGAAAAATTCCACTCCGCCGGCAGAGTTCACAGAGATTTGTCAACTCCACACTCCGCTTTGAGCATGGAGTTCCAGCAAAAATCCACCAACCACCATGCCGCAAATTTTTTCTCACTCGTGGCTTTCCAACATTTAGTTGGTGAGTGAGAATTTGCGTCCTCTAGTGCAATATTCGAGTGCTAGAATGCCTCTGCGCGATGTTTCTCTATGCAGGCAGTCACAACAGGCCACTACCGTTCGCTATGAGAAAGCTGCTGCTTGAGTAGAAAGCATCAGAAAGAAGCTGCACCCTCTGGTGCCACGTGGTGCCATTCACATTGATTTTACAACACTGAACACGCTCTCAGCAGTAAAAATCAGAGAGAGCAGCGCAATATACCTAATTCCGCCCGCTCGCAGAACTCCGCAGAATCTCACAAATTTTTTAGATACCTCGCAAAATTTTGTGGAGTGAAACTATGCAAATTTCACCCAACCCTAATTAGAAGAGATCCAATTTGTCCATCATACTTGACTCACACTTGGGCAGAAAGGGAGTAGAGCATAAAACAGCCTGTTATCCATCCCATACACCCACTACAGCAGAGTAGTATTCTTAACACTCACATGTTCACAGTAGGAGGCAATTTCCTAAGTAATACCACTACACTTCCTGCTCCATTCGTCTTAGGTACGAGTGCTGCTCTGTGCGCTTTGACTGAATCACGCTTGTGTGTTCCAATTGCTGCTCATTTAAAAAAAAAAAATGTATTGAATGCTTTGAATTTGAATAGTTGTACCATGTTCCGGCCTTAATTGCACTTTTCCCTTTCCCTTGCTATCGGACCGGATTTTCTGGTTTCACCCTTAGAACCTATCAGGTTGGGCGTGTGGAGTAGACTTTCTCCATATTTCGCCTCAAATGACGGCCGCAGCGCGGGAGTGTAGCGGACATGTGCAGCGGGCGTGCTGCCGGCACGCCAAAGGCAAGCCCGTCTGCGCCCCTACGCAGCCGACCGAGTCTAGGGGCTACACACCATGCCCTTTTTTTCCGTTATTCTGCTTTGGAGCTGAAATTACTGCAAGATAACACGTTAATTCATACTAACACACGGGCTAAACTGGACAAGGAGGGGATTCTAATACATAGAGATACCTACCCAGTAATCTATCAAAAACCTTCCCGCCTGGAGGATCATTTCAGACAAATGATCTCGCCAGATTCTGCCTCCCCGAGCATGATATGATATGATATGAATTGGCTTTTATAGAGCGCAGCTTACACTCCATGGAGCATCTTGGCGCTAGTCATCACGTGTCACAGATGAGAAAGAAAAGAAGGGATAGCTGCCAAAACAGAAAAGGAAAAAGGGAGAAGTATTTGAGTCGGGGATAGGGAGTGAATTAAATTAACGCTAGACATAGTGTGTCAGTGGCCTTGAAAATCCATGTTTTAAGGGCTTTTCGAAACAGGTTCTCTGAATGGAGCTAAAGGGACTCGATGGTGAAACCGGATATTCTCCTCCTCACTGAAACGTGGCTTACTGAAGAGTCTGTCCCTGATATTCTAGCAGCAGTACCTGATAGCTATTCTATTCTTCAGGCAAACAGGACCTCAGGTAAAGCTGGCGGAGGGGTTGCAGCTATCATCCACCAGAAACTTCAGTTCACCTCACTAGGGGTCACGGTCACGGGCTTACCTTCAGTTGACAGCCAAGTTTTGAAATTTGAATCCCTTCAGTCTTCTTTCATTTGCGCCTTATTTTAGAGACCCCCTTATCACAAGCTAACATTCCCCTAGTTACTGGGCGAAGTGATCTCCCATCCAGTCATTAACTATGCTAGAATTCTTAAAATCTGAGATTTTAACTATTGGCCCAATGATGTTCGGGAGAGTGCTAGCTCTGTTGAACTGGCAGATCTTCTCTCTGGGATGAATTGTACCCAGCCTGTGAGCGCAGCTACCCACATAAAAGGGCACATTTTAGACCAAGTCTTGACATCTAATCAGAGATCTCTAAGTTACTGATTTCTCTTTGTACTTGGTCGGACCACTATTTTATTACATTCACTCTCCCTAGTGTTCTCTTAACCAAACCCCATCGAATAGAGAACCATATGGCTAGAAACTGGAGACGCGCAAATATTGGCGATTTTTGTTCACTGTTAACTGCTACGGCCCCGTCAGTACAGGAGTCACTTCACAATCAGGCAGAAAGAATTAAGATATGGCTTCAATCTGCTAGTGATAGTGTTGCTCCTTTTAAGAGAACCAAGATCATGAGACCTCATGATGCCCAACGTTCGTTCTCCAACGACTTAAAAACAAAAAAACTTGCTCTAAAACAAGCAGAACGTAGCTGGAGATGCCATTATTCCTCAGCTAAGAAGGTTATATTTTTAACCCACCTTAAAGAATATAAAAACGCTATTCTCCAAACTAAGGCGGATTGCTTCTCCAAGAAAATCTTAAATTCAGTAAATAGGCCTAAGAATATTTTCTCTTATAGTAGATAAGCTTGCCAAACCAGATAGAGTCATGGCGAAACCTGTCCCCTCGCAATCCTTATGTGACTCTCTCAACTCCTATTTTATTCAGAAAATCGCCTCTATTAAGGCTAGCATCCCTACCTATACCTCTTCCACATTCTCTACGCTTATATGCAAAAACCCTCTTCTGCTTGATCAAATTTGTTTTATCTCTAAGGAGGTATTCTTTGGTTTGCTGAAAAAGGTTGATTGCGGTTCCCCAACTGACTGCTGTACCACTCACATATTACTGGAAGCCTTTCTCACTTGTCCGGATCCCCCTCTTTCACTCCTGCACAATTCTCTCAAACTGGGTATAGTCCCAAAAATATTTAAAAGTGTGACAATTGTTCCAATCGTAAAAAAAACCTAGCTCTGACCCTCTGAAATTATCGTCCCATCTCCTTGCTGCCCTACTTAGGTAAAATCTTAGAGGCTCATGTGGCAAATTGCCTCAGCTCCCTCGTTGAAACACTCCCACTTTCTTGACTCTCATCAGGCAGGTTTTAGACCTGCACACTCAACGGAGTCAGTTATTCTTACAGTCATGGACAAGCTCAGAAGAGGGGAAGACAAGGCCCTTGTCTTCTTGATTTGTCAGCGGCATTCGACACGGGCGATCATGATCTCCTGGTTGACGGTGTCAGTAATGCTGGGATCCAGGGGCTGGCCCTGAAGTGGCTCCCTTCTTTTCTCAGCAATCGATTTCAAGTGGTTCGCCTCGCTACTTTCTCCTCCAACAAAATGAATTTGACCTGCGTGGTACCTCAGGGCTCCTCCCTTTCACCCCTTCTCTTTAATTTGAACATACTACCCTTGATTTGCTCCTTGAGAGAAAGAAAGGTGGGAACCTTTAACTACTCTGACGACCTTTAATTGGTATTTGATATCAATTCATCGGCATCTTCTGTGTCCAACTACCAATCCACCCTGAATTTTATCAGCGAATGGATGAATAACATTCAACTAAAATTGAACCCTGACAAAACCGAGCTGATCCTTACGGGTGGGCCAGCCAACCTGTGGAACTCCAACTTTTGGCCTCCATTATTGGGAAATCCCTCACTCCCAGCAAGTTCTACCAAGAGTTTGGGTATTGTGATCAGCAATGACTTGTCTATGAAAGCCCAGATTGGCTCAGTGGTCTCCGCCTGCTTCTTTCAATTGCGAAGAATAAGGAAGATCAGTAGATTTTTTACCGCTGAAGCCCTGACTTTAGTCATTCTAGCTCTGGTAATCTCCTGTGTTGATTACGCCAATTCACTGTATGTAGGTATCCCAGCATAGCAATTACATCACTTACAGCTGGTGCAGAACCAAGCGTCCAGGTTGATTTTTCACCAGCCCAAATGGCATCACGTCAGACCGCTAATGAAAAGCCTACATTGGCTTCCTGTGGCCAAACGCTGTGCCTTCAAGTTGGGATGTACCATCTTCAAAGCCCTCTCTGGTAATAGTCCAGCATTTATTTCTTCTAGGATACAGCATTATAGTCCTTCTCGGGCCCTGCGGTCCTCTCATTTGAATCTGCTGGCTACTCCATCATTTAAACGCAAGAAATATGGGGGGCTAAGATATGCGATCTTGGCCCCGCAATTTTGGAACTCACTTCCTGTGGAGCTGAGGTCTGTGACCTCTTATGCACAGTTAAGGAAACAGCTCAAGACCTGGCTGTTCTCCCAGGCGTATTACTAAGTTAACTCTTTCACTGTTGCAGCCTCTCCTCTGACTCCAGCGCCATGAAACCATTTGGTGTATGTGCGCTTAACAAGTGTCTTTAACATAACATTTGCAAAACCAGAGCGGATCAGAACATTGTAGTTGCCTCTACCCAGCATCCGCTATTCTGTTCCCTGAAGATGTGTTTCTTGTAAGATGATGGCATTTGGCTTTATGCTTTTTTAGCTTTCGCATCACCGCCTCTCTCTCAACATTTCTCAGAGGCTATTGCCATTCTGTGCCATGAACCTTAGCCTATTTTGATGCAAATCAGGTCTGCTTGCCATCTATGTGTACCATCCATGCCAATTTAACCAGCACTATTCCCCAATGCCATTCACAAAGTAGACAACTGCACTATGTGAAAAGTTTCAACAGTGTCATCTTAAGGATTGTGGGGGCCCGGGCAAAAGATATTTTGGAAGCCCTTGTTACAGAACAGATTTGTTTTTATTAACCATTTCCAGCTAATTCAAGTCCACACGCAAAACAGTACTAAATTATATGTTAAATGTTAACAAAGTAAATTTTCTCAGGGGGCTCCTTAGAAGGTGGGGGCCCTGAGAAAATTGCCCACTTTGCCCAAGCCTTAAATCTTCTCTGAACTTTAACTAGCTTTGAACATTAAGTCACATCAAACATAACCCCATTGCTAACTACCCCCATCCTGCCCCCTGTGAAGCGGTCTCTGAAATGTGCACCATCCTAATTCACATGGAGCCTGCATCATCAACAGCAACTGGGGTTTTACCACATTAGTTAAAAGTCATAACCTGCCCTCCTCTCATTTTACTCCTCAAAACCTTTAATGTTATATCACTTCCTACTCCTCATATGTCGGATTGCTGACCCGTTCCACAAGAGTCACTCTTCCTCTGAATTCTCCGATGCCTTGCCCTCGGAGGCAGCGGCCACCAAGGGGCTTATTTACAAGCCTCTTGTGCTGCCGGTACGTCGCTTTTTCCCCATATTAAAAGTAATGCTTGGTGCTAAGCTGTCTGCCGCAAGGCATGTTGTGGCTTAACAAGAACAAACCGGGGCTTGGAGACCGCCCGTTGCTTACCATTCGCTGGATGTTCCAGCAGCGTCACCCAAAACCCAGTGGCTAGCAAGGGGGCTGGGGAGGGCGTTTCGCCCCGAGCAGCCCTAATTTTGGGGGTGGCGGTCTCCTTTAGCTCTTACCTGCCATCATGAGGAGGTAAATGTCCCCCCCCTTTAATGCGGCCACGGCGGCAAACAGACGGACCGCCACAGGCGGCCAAAGGGCTAGCTACATCACTGTCGAGACCAGCCCTGTGTTGTTTCGCTATTAACTACCCACCTTCCCCGAGTTCTGCTTCCCCCGTCTGCGGCTTTAAAGAATAAAAAATCGCTTTTGTGCGTTTTATTTTCTTTTTAGCTACGGCTCCACCCTAGAGTGGTAACTAAAAAGAAAGAAAAAAAAAAGAACCTGTTGTAGGTGAACTTATGGGGAGTGCACGTTCAAAATGAAGTGGGCGGACGTGTCAAATGCTTTTGGGCAGCGTGGGGAAAACCTCTGGCAGAGACAATAGGTCAAAAGGTGAGACTTATTTACTTTGCCAATCCTTTTTCTGTAGAATGTTCATTTCTATTTCCGCAGACCAAGGTGTTTTGTTGTTTCTTTTCCTCGAAGCAGGTTTCGTTTCTGTATTTTGACCGAAACCATCTCCTTAATCGGTCTCTTTGGGAACCTTCTGTGAACCTGACAAGGAAAAATTGAGTAGCGCTACATTTCAAGATTTATCCAGGGAGCGCTACATTTGTGTTTTCCTGTGGACTCCATAACTGTAGGGTATCACAGCTGGGTTATCAATCAGAGGGTATCCAGGCGTTGAACCACGAGCTCCTGGTAAAGATCAGAGCCCAGCGCGCGGTGCTTCCAGCTCACAAGAAGGCGCCTCGGGGCCTCCTCCAGCCAGAGGCGCTACATTAAATAGACAGGATGTACCGCTGTGTTATGCACTCGCCCCGGCAGGGCCGGGCCCAGAATCCCTTCTGGCTGCTGGGAGTCTGGTTTAAGAGCTCTCGCAGACGTCTTTACCCTTCCTTGCACGGGGTGGGCTCAGCAGCAACTGCGCCGGATGCCATGGAAAGGAAGGGTTGAGCAGCAGCGCCCGGGGTGCAGAGTAACTGTAGAGAGAGGGCTCACGAGCAAGACCCCCGCCTAAAAAACACCTCCAGGGGCTGCAGAGTGAAAGGATATCTGGGCTTGTTAACGAGTGCTGAGGAATGAATCATTCACAACACGGACGGGCACGTTATGGAAAGGACTGGTAAAACGGAGTGTCTGCTCACGTCACTGCTCCGGGCTACCCTAAGTGTCCAAAAAGAGTAACAAGCCTACAAAAGCTGCATGCAAAAACTTCACGAACAAGCCAAGCAAATCAATTAAACCATGCACAGGTCAAAACAATATCTGAGGACTGAGCCAGCAAGCAGGAGAGTGGGTGATTAGTTGGACGAATGAGTGCTTTAGTGATGGAGGGCATGATGGGGGAGTGCATTGACCATTCAGCCACTCATTGACTGACTAAACTGTCATGATAATATGCCCACGTACTGCTGCCATTAGGCAAAAATTGGGCAGCTGTGAAGTGGCCCCAAATGTGCCCATTTGCACAAAAAATGCATCATATGCCATCTTTTCCCCATGAAATCACATCATACGTCAAGAAGTGCAGCCGTATTTAAAAAATGTGCCATAATAAGCCCAAAAGTGTGGTCATATCCCAAGAAGTGGCATCATATCGTCCGAGAGGATCCCTGTGTGCAATGACCTCAGGCTGTACGCGGTGGGAGATTATTTCATGTGCACGTGCACTAGTGGCATAGTATAGCTGGTACCATTTGCCGCATATAGTACGCTTCGAGGAAAGTACAGCAATAGCCGCTGCCTTGCCGCAAGGGTTATAGACCTGTGCACAGCAGGTTAAACTCCAACATGACATCACAGATCTGCACATCAATCTCCATGTCTGATTAATAAGTAAATTGAGACCTCATCTAATTTCTCCTGAAAGAGGAGTTTGATTCTCGGCCAAGGGAAAATCAGTCTTTCATCCTTCCAAGGTTGATAAAAATGAACACTAATTTGATTGGCTGATAACTACTGTGTTTATTATGCTCATTAACTCACACCAAAATCTGAAATGCCATATTACTTAAACGTCAATAAAAGATCACTTAGAATCCTAGGAATATCAAATCCGAGTGGATCCATGCTCAACCCGTATGTTTCATTTGGCCCCTCGGGTCTTTTGGCACGTGTTCAACCATCTCTGTGATTTCTCCACTTCTCAGAGCATTGTTCCCAAGTGATGGAAACAGGTCTTTATATTGCTTCTATTAAAAAAAGCTACTGTTGCCCCTTTTGTTCGTAGCAATTTTTGCCCAATTTCTTTGCTCCCTGTTCCGATCAAGATTCCTGGGAGAGAAATTAACTCTCAGGTCTCCATACTGCTGGATTCTTGTAAAATCTGAGATCCCTGTCAATCAGGTTTTTGACCCTTACACTCTACAGAATCATGCCTTGTATTTATCCCTGACAACAGCGATTTGCTGACAGATCAAGACAGCTCTACCATTACGGTCTTGACAGATCGTGTAGGCTTTGCCATTCTCATTTTCATAGATCGAGACGGCCCTTCTATTCTGGTCTTGACAGATCGAGACCTGCCTGCCATTCTGGTCTTCACAGATCGATGTGTGAACAAAAATTCCTAGGCAGTTAACCAATGGGCAAACAAGTAACATAAAATGACAGCGAAAAATCATTCAGAGAAAATTTAAAATGAAAACAACCATGATTTTAATAAACACAAATAAAAATCATACAGGTAACTGGCTAAACAAATACCGTATGATAATAGAAATAGTTAAAAAGCATACAATTCATACAAGGTTATTTAATCATGAAACAAAAACACCCCAACAAATTAATATCATTGATGTCAAAGGAGACAACACAGTGGCGAGTGAAACTCGACGCGCATTTCGGCGTGGACAACGCCTTCTTCAGGAGCCACACAGTGATATCTGAAACATACATGTAGAAAAGATACCTTTTACAATTTATACAAAATTATAATACGAAACATAAGAAATACCTCTTAAAAGTACATGTTTTGTTCATAGAACCACATTTTATAAAAAGTGAACATTCTCGCTGTCAAATTATTTAATCTCTTATCTTGTTTCCACAGCAGACATGGTAAGACCATATTAACAAGATTGTGCAGTACTCATTAAAATCTAAAGGACAGAAGAGATGATACAGAAAGTGACCCAATGATATTCGACTCAGAAGGAGGGTTGCTACAACAACACAGTGACATCCTAACTCTACTATTCTGATAGTCATATTAGTTCATAGCAATATTCATTTAAAACCTAACTCCTATCTAGACTTGCGGTAGCAATATTCATATTTATTGGATCAGACTCACTGTTAAAGAAGGGTTACAGGACTTGTTTTTGGGATACAACCAATTGATTCTTGAAATCTCGGAAAAATAATGGCTGGAACAAATATAGTCCTAGAATACACAAAATACCAAGGTTAGGTATGCAATCCTATAAGTGCAACCCGTGAGGTACATGTGCAAAAGCAGTCACCCGAGCAATGGATGCCACATGAATGTCTAATTGGAAGACATGTAGAAGGATAAATATCAGCCATGTTGATGTGTCATTTTTAAGAAAGTTCATAAAGCTTCAACCCAATCTGAACTATATATGGGTCAATACTTTGAGTCGCATAATGGAGCACAGTCTATATCACTGCAGTGTTAGCATCCTTGCTAGCATTCCTTGCAGGAATCTTCATATAACAGTTATTGGTGCTTTGAGATATTATCACATCTGTGGCACTACGTGTAGAAGCTTTGCCGCCTAATCTTTTCTGTATCAGGTATGTAGGCGGATGTATGACGTTACAACGCATACTTATAAATCGCATGCCTTTACAACGCGGTTTTTACATCGCATACCTTTACAACACATAGCGCTTTGGGGTGCTGGATAGTGAATAGTTTAATTTACTATTCCAACTCCAGTCCCCGTGGACACTAGGGAAGGTGTTGGACAGTAAATTAAACGTATTCCCTATCCTAGAGCGCCCCCCAGCGCAATGCGTTGTAATGGTTTGCTTTGTAAAAGTTGCGTCGTAAAGGCACTGCGTGGTAAAAGTTGCGTTGTGAAGGATGTTTCCCATGTAGGCACACAAATTCAACGGATCACTGAAAGAATATCGACTACCACAATATCGAGTACCCAAAATATCGAGGTGAAAATATCTACTACAAAAATATCGAGTTTGTATGTACAAACAGGTAAGTACAAAAATATCGACTACAAAATATCGTTTACAAAAATATCGTTGTAAAAAATATCGACTTTACTAAAAACAATGTTTAATTACATTAATATAAAAAATTAATTACTAAAATATAATTAACAATACTTAAAATAACTTTTAATAATTAAATATTTAATGAAAGTAAAAAAAATATATATTTTTAATCATATTTCTTAAAACATATATATATAGTAACAACATTTAATTAAATAATAGGCAATATTGTATATGTACCCCAAAAACCCAAAACTGACCCTGAACCCTAAAAATACCCCTTTACCCAAAAACTAAAAACTGACCCTGAACCCTAAAAATAACCCTTTACCCAAAAACTGAAAACTGACCCTGAACCCTAAAAATACCCCTTTACCCAAAAACTGAAAACTGACCCTGAACCCTAAAAATACCCCTTGACCCAAAAACTGAAAACTGACCCTGAACCCTAAAAATACCCCTTTACCCAAAAACTGAAAACTGACCCTGAACCCTAAAAATACCCCTTTACCCAAAAACTGAAAACTGACCCTGAACCCTAAAAATACCCCTTTACCCAAAAACTAAAAACTGACCCTGAACCCTAAAAATACCCCTTTACCCAAAAACTGAAAACTGACCCTGAACCCTAAAAATACCCCTTTACCCAAAAACTGAAAACTGACCCTGAACCCTAAAAATACCCCTTTACCCAAAAACTAAAAACTGACCCTGAACCCTAAAAATACCCCTTTCATTTAACATAATTAGCAATTAATCAATTAAATAAAATTAATTACCAATTACATTTTAATTAATTAACAAACATTTTTTAATTAACAATTAATTAAATATTACTACCAATTATTAAATTAACATATTTAATTAATTATAATTAAATTACTTCCCACCCTATTCCCCTATAAACCCACAACCCGCTAGAGAAAATACATTATTTTAATTGACATAATTAGCAATTAATCAATTAAATAAAATTAATTACCAATTAAATTTTAAATAATTAACATATATTATTTAATTACCAATTAATTAATTATTACTACCAATTAATAAATTTACATATTTAATTAATTATAATTAAATTACTTCCCACCCTATTCCCCTATAAACCCACAACCCGCTACAGAATTAAATTACACAATAATTAAAAAAATAATTAATTAAATAAAATAATAAAATAAATTGACACTTTTCACACATATTATAACATAAACACACTATAAATAATTAAATATTATTTAAAAAACTATATTTTTTACTATCTAGATTATATACTTGGATATTTTCACTGTCTATATTATTTACAGTCGATATTACTTCACTTACCTTAAAAACGATATTTTGGCTGTCGATATTCTGTCTAGTCGATATTTTCTCCAAACGATATTTAAAACTCGATATTCTGTCCAGACGATATTTTGGAGTCGATATTATGTCTGTGCACCAAATTCAACGTGCTCCCTATCCAGTCGCTTTGTCCAATCGAAATATAAGATCATTTTTTAACCTTTCCTCACTTGTTTTTCCCTATCTCCGTAGATTAATAATTCAGACTCTACATACACAAAGATAATAGACCATTAATACTTAAGTTGGAAGGTGCTATCTACCAGGTACATATCCCGGGACATTGAGTGTTCCTTTCTTTTTTCCTCACCTTCCTTTATTGTTCTACTATCATGCACATAGATTAAATAACAACAGCTTTTCAGCCAATGTGATTTAGATTGTCACTTTCTAGATAGTCAATATACAGTCATTTAAGGAAATGTATACGTATGACATCACTGTATTGACGATAAATGATTACAACAATAAGATATGACAGTTCTACTAATGAATTCTTTCGGTCTAATACTTACCTGTCTCCTTCCCATCGCGCATTTTGATGTTAGCGCTGTAGAGATATAGACTGTGATGCTAGCACTGCAGTGATATAGACTGTGCTCCATTATGTGACTCAAAGTATTGGCCATATATAGTTCAGATTGGGTTGAAGCTTTTTGAACTTTCTTAAAAATGCCACATCAACATGGTTGATATTCATCCTTCTACATGTCTTCCAATTAGACATTCATGTGGCATTCATTGCTCGGGTGACTGCCTTTGCACATGTACCTCACGGGTTGCACTTATAGGATTGCATACCTAACCTTGGTATTTTGTGTATTCTAGGACTATATTTGTTCCAGCCATTATTTTTCCGAGATTTCAAGAATCAATTGGTTGTATCCCAAAAACAAGTCCTGTAACCCTTCTTTAACAGTGAGTCTGATCCAATAAATATGAATATTGCTACCGCAAGTCTAGATAGGAGTTAGGTTTTAAATGAATATTGCTATGAACTAATATGACTATCAGAATAGTAGAGTTAGGATGTCACTGTGTTGTTGTAGCGACCCTCCTTCTGAGTCGAATATCATTGGGTCACTTTCTGTATCATCTCTTCTGTCCGTTAGATTTTAATGAGTACTGCACAATCTTGTTAATATCGTCTTATCATGTCTGCTGTGGAAACAAGATAAGAGATTAAATAATTTGACAGCGAGAATGTTCACTTTTTATAAAATGTGGTTCTATGAACAAAACATGTACTTTTAAGATGTATTTCTTATGTTGCGTATTATAATTTTGTATAAATTGTAAAAGGTATCTTTTCTACATGTATGTTTCAGATATCACTGTGTGGCTCCTGAAGAAGGCGTTGTCCACGCCGAAACGCGCGTCGAGTTTCACTCACCACTGTGTTGTCTCCTTTGACATCAATGATATTAATTTGTTGGGGTGTTTTTGTTTCATGATTAAGTAACCTTGTATGAATTGTATGCTTTTTAACTATTTTTATTATCATACGGTATTTGTTTAGCCAGTTACCTGTATGATTTTTATATGTGTTTATTAAAATCATGGTTGTTTTCATTTTAAATTTTCTCTGAATGATTTTTCGCTGTCATTTTATGTTACTTGTTTGCCCATTGGTTAACTGCCTAGGAATTTTTGTTCACACATTATTATCCCTGTCCTAGGAGTTTACTGACACCACTGTTCAGGGGGTCCTTGTTTTTTTCAATCCCCTTTACAGATCGATACCTGTCTGCCATTCTGGTCTTGACAGATCGAGACCTGTCTGCCATTCTGGTCTTGACAGATCGAGACCTGTCTGCCATTCTGGTCTTGACAGATCAAGACCTGCCTGCCATTCTGGTCTTGACAGATCGAGACCTGTCTGCCATTCTGGTCTTTACAGATTGAGACCTGCCTGCCATTCTGGTCTTTACAGATTGAGACCTGCCTGCCATTCTGGTCTTTACAGATCGAGACCTGTCTGCCATTCTGGTCCTGATAGATCGATACCTGTCTGCCATTCTGGTCTTGACAGATCGAGACCTGTCTGCCATTCTGGTCTTGACAGATCGACACCTGTCTGCCATTCTGGTCTTTACAGATCGATACCTGTCTGCCATTCTGGTCTTGACAGATTGACACCTGTCTTGTCCTGTTTGGACTTGACGTATTTTACACAAGGCCTTCCATCGCACTGGCCCTGCAATTCTTCAGTCCCTGGTCACTCCCTATGCTCCATCTCGTCCTCTTCGTTCCAGCTCCTCCCAGCTGGCTACTCCCATCAGAGTCAAGAAGGCTCGATGGGGTGGCCGCTCCTTCTCACACACTGCGGCAAAACTCTGGAACACTCTTCCTCTGCCTTTGCGGGAAACTTTAAACCATCTCTCTTTTAGGAAAACTCTAAAAACACACTTGTATGCTACATTCTGTTGACCTGCCCTGAGCCCTTGCTAATTAAGTTTCTGTCATAAGCGCTACGAGGCCTCCGGGTAGTTAGCGCTATACAAGTGCTGCCTCAATTCAATTCAATTCAATATCGAAACCTGTCTGCATTCTGTTCTTGAGAGATTGATACCTGTTTGCCATTCGGGAATTGACAGATCTATACCTGTCTGCCATTCTGGACTTGACAGATCGAAACCTGCTTGCCATTCTGGACTTGACAGATCTATACCTGTCTGCCATTCTGGGCTTGACAGATCGATACCTGTCTGCCATTCTGGACTTGCCAGATCTATACCTGTCTGCCATTCTGGGCTTGACAGATCGATACCTGTCTGCCATTCTGGTCTTGACAGATCGAGACCTGTCTACATTCTGGTCTTGACAGGTTGAGACCTGTCTGCAATCTGGTCTTGACAGATCGATACCTGTTTGCCATTCTGGGCTTGACAGATCGAGTCACCTGCCATTTTGGTCTTGACAGATCGAGACCTGTCTGCATTCTGGTCTTGACAGATCGAGACCTGTCTGCATTCTGGTCTTGACAGATCGATACCTGTCTGCATTCTGGTCTTGACAGATCGAGACCTGTCTGCCATTCTGGACTTGACAGATCGATACCTGTTTGCCATTCTGGGCTTGACAGATCGAGTCACCTGCCATTTTGGTCTTGACAGATCGAGACCTGTCTGCATTCTGGTCTTGACAGATCGAGACCTGTCTGCATTCTGGTCTTGACAGATCGATACCTGTCTGCATTCTGGTCTTGACAGATCGAGACCTGTCTGCCATTCTGGTCTTGACAGATCGAGACCTGTCTGCCATTCTGGTCTTGACAGATCGAGACCTGTCTGCATTCTGGTCTTGACAGATCGATACCTGTCTGCATTCTGGTCTTGACAGATCGAGACCTGTCTGCATTCTGGTCTTGACAGATTGATACCTGTCTGCCATTCTGGGCTTGACAGATCGATACCTGTCTGCCATTCTGGACTTGACAGATCGATACCTGTCTGCCATTCTGGACTTGACAGATCGATACCTGTCTGCATTCTGGTCTTGACAGATCGAGTCACCTGCCATTGTGGTGTTGACAGATGGAGAGCCCTCTTCCATTCTGGTTCTGCTCGATCTGTCAGCAGCTTTCAGTGCAGTGGTTCATCATATTTTCATCAAGTAGGCCTCTAGGGTGATGCCCTAACTGGGTCCGCAGACTGTTTCAAGGACCACAAACAAGCAGTCCATTTACCTTCTTTTAGATCTGCTTTCTTTGATGCTACATCAGGTGTTCCACAAGGGTCCTCACTCAGTCCACTCCACGTGAGGTCTGCATTTCTCCTCACGCCCACCTCAGCTGCTCCTTTGGACTTTCTTTCAAGACCTATGCTGACGTCACTCTGATTCTTCTATTCCTGCTTAACACCTCTCCCTCCCACCACATTCATTTCCAGAACAGCTTGCTGCTGTCTCTTGGATGAACCAAAACTATCTCAAAATCAATGTAGATATGACCGAAATATTGATTGTTGGCTAGAAAGTTTCAGAGATGAAAGTTTTTAATTGCTGGAGCACAGAACTGGACTCCCATCCTAATCTAGTGTGGGAAATTCGCATCACAGGACGCTGGCTCGACCACACCATGTTTCTCACTCCCAAAAGTGGTAAAATATCTTCGTTCTATTTCTTTCACTTATGCTTATTTTGTAAGATATTCCCTTATTTTAGGCTTGTGAGTAATTTTAATTATGTCAGAGTAATTAGAGCAATTTTGATAATTCTATGTCACGATTTGGCGCAGGATTGTCAATAATTACACAATTATGCACTCTCATGGAATTTAGAGTAACTTGGGGTACCGAAACTCTGGGGCAGATTTACAAACCTCTTGCGCCTCTTTTACGCTGCCGTTGCATCACTTTTGTGATGCAGCGGCGGCACAAAAGATGCGCCATGGTGCGGGGTATTTACAATGTGACGCATCTCCGAGATGCATCACGTTGTAAATCCCTGCGCCAGAAGGAGGCGTTCCGGCGCAGGGGGGGCGTTCCGGCGCAGGTGGGGGGGGGGGCGTTCCGGCGCAGGAACGCCTCCTAAAAGTGGCTGAGTGAAATCTACAAGATTTCACTCAGTCACTTTGGGGCTCATGCTGCGTCAAAACCCTGCACCTGCTTGAAGCAGGCGTAAGGATTGACGCAGCATTAACAAAATAGGGGCCCCAGAGCATTGCTGGAGCTGCGTCGCACTTGCGGCGCAACTCCAGCAATGCGCCGCCTTTACGGCACAGATGCGTCACGCATCTGTGCCTTTTTTGCCCCATGGTGCACCGCTTTGTAAATGCGGCGCATCAATGGTGGCGGAGTATGGCGCACAATAAGTGGCGCATCTGGTGCTTGAAATGGAAAAATAGAAGTGCTGGTACTCTGTAGCAGAGTACCTGCTTGTTTCTGAGAAGTGCAGGTAATCTCCAATTAAATGTAGAGTATTTCTCTTGAGAAGTGCCGGTACTCTCCCTCCCAAAATAAAAAGTGCTGGTACTCCGTACCGGACAGTACCGGCCCATTTAAAGTACTGGGCGCATCCCTGCTGATATGCAGGGATGCGCCACTTATTGTAAATCTGCCCCAAAGAGTTTAGCGAGTGGCAGCTCGCACTGCTGTATGTGTTGTTTTACATTTAGCTCTATTTTCTTAACACAGAGTGCACCCTCAGGTCCATTTTGGATGCAAGGGTGTATGTTGCTCTGAGGAAATAGCACTAAATGTCAGAAGCATGTTGGGGTAAAAATTGCGCTGCTGTTCTTGTTCGGTAGCATTTTGCACTATTTCTTAGCACAAAATGCAACCTCAGGTCTATTCTGGATGTAAGGGGACATTTTTGCTCTAAGAAAATAGAACTAAATGCCAAGTTACTCTTTTTGCACAATTATGTGGAATCATGTGTAATTATGCTGAAATTTGGCGTAATTATGCTACAGCAAATTACACGACTTACACCCACCCTACATTTTTTTCCTCATCAGCAGGCTGCTCAAGCAGTCATAGATTTGCAGCTTGCCTTTACAATGATCTCTTTCTTGGTCTCTTGATTATGCCGCCACTCATTTCCTCTGCGCCCCGCAAGCTGATAGCCATTTAATATTTGACCTTTCTACGAATCTGTATCTCTCTCATTTTATGTCTCTCTACATTGGCTCCTTGTGCCCAACTGTATTCTGTTTAAATCTCTCTGCATTGTGCATAAGGCCTTTCAATAAAAAAAACATCCTTCTATCTCTAAGCCAAATTTCACCATTATCTCCCTCTGCTTTCTCTACGCTCAGCTTCACTTCCTCTGGATTCCCAGATTCCTCCACTCTTGCAGTGTTGGGCATTTATTCTCTTTTCTAGTGGCCAGGAGCTCGAAATTACTCTCCCTCTCCATCATCGCTTTGATGATCAGTTTCTCTTCTATAAACCCCTCAAGACCCCATGCATGAGTTTCCTAAGCACTGCTCTTTTGACGAATCCTCTCGGTGCCAGGATACCCTGCTGGATGATACAAATGATTTAGTACATTTAAATTCACTTACAATCAACTACAAATGTGCTTACGGCAGTAGTTTGTTGTATGTTTTTCTTTAAGTAGCACTATCAATCAATCAGAGTACTTGTAGAGCACGCTACTTACTCGTGAGGGTCTCAAGGTGATGAGGGGAGGGGGGTGCCACTACTGCTCGAAGAGCCAGGTCTTAAGGAGTCTTCTGAAGGCGAGTAGGTCTTGGGTCTGCCGTATGTGGGTAGGGAGGGTGTTCCAGGTCTTGGCGGCGAGGTAGGAGAAGGATCTGCCGCCGGAGGTCGTTCGCTGGATGCGGGGGACAGCGGCGAGGGCGAGGCTGGCGGAGCGGAGCTGGCGGGTGGGGGTGTAGAAGCTGAGTCGGCCGTTGAGGTAGGCTGGTCCGGTGTTGTGGAGTGATTTGTGTGCATGGGTGAGGAGATTGAAGGTGATCCTCTTGTCGACCGGAAGCCAGTGTAGGTCTCTCAGGTGGAGGGTGAAGTGGCTGCGGCAGGGGTACGTTGACAATCAGTCGAGCGGAGGCGTTTTGGATGCATTATAGTCATCATAGGTGTTTGGCTGGGATTCCTGCGTAGAGTGTGTTACCGTAGTCCAGTCTGCTGCTGACGAGCGCCTGTGTCAATGTTCTTCTTGTTACGGTCGGGATCCACTTGTAGATCCTGTGGAGCATGCAGAGGGTGTTGTAGCAGGAGGAGGAGACGGCGTTGACTTGCTTAGACATGGAGAGGCAGGAGTCGAGGATGAATCCTAGGTTGCGTGCATGGTCGTGGGTGTTGGTGCTGTTCCCAGTGTGGTCGGCCACCAGGAGTCGTCCCAGGCTGAGGGGGTGGGTCCGAGGATGAGTAGCTCCGTCTTGTCCAAGTTCAGCTTCAGACGGCTGCTCCTCATCCAGTCGGCGATGGCCTTCATTCCCTCGTGGAGGTTGGTTAATATGATTAGTTTACAATTAATGTAAATTTTTAGTTTACATTAAATTAATTTCTTTGGAAAAAAAACAGTAGTAAACTTTATTACATGTCCCTTTACTTTCCTATTGGGAGATCTCCATCCCGGTGGCGGAGATCTCCACCAACAGATAGAAAGTTACTGCTAATAACTTTAGACTCATATATCAAATTGTAGGAGTCTCCACCCCAATTATAAGAGGGTGTGGAGGCTCTTAAGGCCGCATTTAGCGGTAAATCTCCTCTTGTAAATGGTAAATAGCGAAAAAGGTGCAATTTATACCTAAGTGTTGGAGTAGATCTACACATGAGTAAATCTTCGCATGAAAACTTACCTTCTTAAATCAGTCCCACTATGTTTCTATGGTACTAGCCATACAAATGGTACTGCTTGCATGATGTTGGCTTGCAAATGAACTACATCTTAAAATGCTCAGTAGGAGGTGAGATCTCTGGATTACACTTTGCAAAAACAAGGACGTCTTTAGCGGTAGGTGACCCTTGATGGGATGTTCCGATGTGTCAATACCTTGAGATGTCATCCCTCCAAGGTTAACATTGGCCATAGCGGGGCAACATAAACCACATCTCTCTGTGAAATGCGGTCTTCCAACCGGCAAATGTGGGCAACGGCTAGGCCAATGAACGACAAATGTCTTGATAAACACTCAGTTAAGACATCCACTTGCTAGAGCGCTTCCCAACCCTTCACTTGTGATGTCTTTTTTGAGTGTAATGAAATTTGCAGTGCAACAGCTGCTTCTAAGAGTACAACCTGGCAAGCACAAAATGGCCGCTTAATGACAGAATACCAACCGAACGTCAAGCGGCGTCACTATGGCGTGAGCAGCTGCTTCAGTGTTTGGTGAATTCTTATAAAGTACTCCTTTGCAAGGATGCAGTTGAGTAGACATCCACTTTCGATTGTTGCTCTCCATTTTTTCATTTTCTGTGTTTTTGTACGGTGAAGCAAAAATCTCATCATCATTTTTCTAGATTTCTAGATTTTGGCATTACTCACTGACCTAAGACCCTGGCCAGCACTGATTAACCTGTATGTGATTACATCCCCCACACAAGTAAGTTTTGCCTAGGGCGTATGTTGTGTTGGGGTGCGACCCTCAAAGGTCGACCTTCCAAGATCGCGGCTCACTATGCAGATATTCGTAAGCTATTTATTTATTCAGCAGTTACGCGCCATAATCATCCATCCAGCTTCATTTCTGTTTCAGAAATGGCCTCCTTACCAAGAGGCATTGGTTCCCACTTCTATCTCACCCTTCTTGCCTGAGTATTTCCTCTTTTCAGCAATGATGTCCTGTTCCCAACTTGCCTGGCGACCAACATAGCGGCCATCTTTGAAGTGCTCTTCTTCTGTTGACATTACAGTTAGGGGAAGGATTTTCCACTGATTTACACACTTGTGATAACAAAAATGGGGAGGAAAGTGCGTTTGGGGAATACTCGAAGATAGACCACAAGATGGTGCACCCACAAAAGAGTCCAAACTTCTTTGTTAAATGCTGATTTTCTCCTTTACTCCAAAATGTGTTGTTGTTCTTTCTTAAAAACAGCCAAGGATTACAGCCAACACGTTTCGTTCACACCATGCTGAACTTCATCAGGGCTTACTATTATCTGTGTTCCATAATACATGTCTTCACAATGGGTCCTTTTGATTGCTTGCCTTTTCAATGTCTTATGGCACAATGGTCAAGCACTTGGGCTGGGGTCAGAATATTCCCCAACCGAAACACTTAATCCTGTCACCAAGTCTGGTCCAATGACTCCTGAATATGTTTGGAGAATAGCAGGTATTTTAATAATAATAATAATAATAATAATAAAGCCATTTTTAAAGCGCATGGCTGCACTAAAAATAGTGTGTCCCCGCGCTAGAATACTACTACATCTCAAGAGACAGAGAGAGAGGAGGGGAGAAGCAGGGCTAGCGGAAGGAAGGGACTAAGGTAACTGGAAAAAGATGGGTTTTGAGTTTAGCACGGAATCTGGTTTCTGAAGGTTCCATGCGAAGATCGAGTGGTAGTTCATTCCAGTGTTTGGGGGCCTGATGTCTAAAAGAGAGGCCACCCATCTTGGCTCTGCGATCTTAGGTTTTTGGTGGGGCGATGGATTGTGAGGAGTTTTTGTAAATATCCTGGGCCTCTGCCCTGGGCGATGCGGTGCGTAAAGCATAAGGCTTTAAATTGGATGCGATTCTTGACCGGGAGCCAGTGAAGCTTCGCTAGAGCATTCTTCCCAGATGCTCTGTGGGGTAGGTTAAGTACCAGGCGGGCAGCAGCGTTTTGCACGCACTGTAGTTGGTGTAAGCCTTTTTTACTTCAGTCTAGGAGTAAGACATTGCCGTAGTCAAGATGGGGGGTGACTAGGGCATGGACAAGTGTCTTTCTGGCGTTGATGGGGAGGAGGTTGAGGACTTTACGGAGGGTTTTTAATGTGCTGAAGCACCTTTCCGTGACTTTATTGACCTGAGATCTGAAAGAGAGATCTGAGTCGAGCATAACTCCCAGATTTCTGACAGAGTCCGCGGGGGAAGGAAAGTTACCCAGTTCCGTCGGCCACCACGTGTGACCAGGCAGAGGGGGATTTGCCAACAACTAAAAGTTCAGTTTTTTCGCCGTTAAGGCATAGACAGTTGTTGTTCATCCATAATGCCACTGATGACAAGCATTTGGAGAAGTTAGTGGCATCTTCCGTATGGTCGAGCGACAGTTTGATCATCAGTTGGGTGTCGTCAGCATAGGTAACAATATCCACCCCGAAAGCTTCAACTATTTGAGCCAGGGGTTCCATGTAAAGGTTGAACAGGGTGGGGCTTAGGCTGGAGCCCTGTGGAACCCCATGTCTCAGCTTCCGGGGGGAGGATGTAAAAGGGGGGCAGTGCATCTGGAAGCTTCTGTTGGTCAGAAAGGATTTTAACCAGGCAAGCGCCGCTCCTTCCACTCCCATGTCGGAGAGGCGAGACAGCAGCGTTGTGTGCAGCACGGTGTCAAATGCTGCACTGAGATCTAGTAAAACCAACGCTGCTGTCTGTCCTTCGTCCACTATCTGTCTGAGGCACTCAGTGGAGTAGAGGATGGCTGACTCGGTCGAGTAGCCTGCTCTGAACCCCAATTGAGTTGGGTGGAGGAGGGCGTTCTCTTCCAGATATTTTATGAGCTGCCTGTTGACTACCTTTTCCACTATTTTGGCACAGAAGGGAAGAAGGGAGATGGGACGAAGATTTTGAAGTTGGGAGATACGGACATTGGGTTTTTTTTGTCAGAGGGATGACTTGGGCTGTTTTCCATGCATCAAGGACGTGGCATTCTTGGAGAGAGAGAGTGATGATGTGAGTGAGCTGATCGATCATGCTCTCCAAGACTCCCTTACAGCGGTTGGGGGGGGACATACGTCACGGGGGGAGCCAGACTGTATGCTTTTAACAATATTCAGCAGTTCCTGTCTTTCAGTTACTTTAAAGCATGTCAGATGGGATTTAACAGTGGAGTTTTCTTTGCCTGCCATCTGTGTGCTAGGGGAATCAAGTCCGTTCGTGAACGTGGCATATATTTTGTCGACCTTGCCGACAAAATGATCAGCTATGGAATCGCATAGCTCGCTGGAGTAGGTGTCTTGCGCTTCGAGTCTGGTCGGGACCGTTAACTCTTTGTAGATGGAAAAGAGTTCTTTTGTGGGGTTGTCGGCAGATTCTATTCTCCCCTTAAAATAGGCACCTTTTGCTATTTTTACTAATTTGTGATACTTTTTTAGTTCTGTTCTATAGTGTAACTTATTTTCTAGATTGTAAGTTTTCCTCCATTGTCTTTCTAAATTTTTACATTTTGCTTTAGTTTCTTGGAGTTCTTGAGAGAACCAGGGGGCAGTTTTGGTCCCTCTTGCGGGAGGTTTGAGTGTCCAAGGAGCTACCTTGTCTAAAGCTTTGGTCATCCAACTTTCATAATTGTTCCATGCCTCTTGCAAGGTGATGCTTGGGGGTGGTGGTTTCTCAAGTAGAGAAAGCTTGAAAGTCTCCTGCTTGAACTTTTTCCAGTCTCTACGTTTCTGGGGTAAGGGGTTATTAGCTCTGTTGTCGGGGGGGATACCTTCTATTTCAATCGGAATGATGAAGTGATCAGACCAGATTGTTCTAATCGGGGAGAAGACGTTGACACCCTCCCAGTTCGCAAAGATGGGGTCCAGAAGATGTCCTAGTTGGTGCGATGGAGATCGGGATTGAAGGCTACGTTCTAGAGCATTTAGTGCTGCTGCCACAGTTTGAGCCTCCTTACAGTGTATTATCGAAGTGAAGGTTTAGGTCACCTAAGATAAGAAATTTTTTGTGCCGAAGTGCCGGTTGGGTTACCAGTTCGGTGAGTTGTTCGCCGAACTGTGTGGCCCCTCCGGCCGGGCGGTATATAAGTAGTCCATTGATGATGTTTTTGGATCCTGCTTTTATAGTGAAAAAGCCGCTCTCGCTATTAGGTAGCGAGGCCTTCAGTAAAGTGCACTCTAACTCAGTTTTGTAGATGAGCGCTAACCCCCCACCTCTCTGTTTCGGTCTATCTATTCAGAGTAGACAGTATCCTTGAGGAGTGGCTTCGAGAGCTTCAGGTGATGAGGCCTCATCTAGCCACGTCTCCGTTAGAAATAGTACATCAGGACTTTTTTCCGTTAGTAAGTCATATATCTCCATTTCATGTTTCTTCATGGATCTGCAGTTGAGCAGCAACATTTTTAATTTAGCTGACTCCCTTATATTTTTCTTTAAGGGAGGAGGAGTGTACTTACAGGTCGCACAAGAGACAGGTAAGGAGTCAGCCGGCAAGGCGTGGAGGCAGTTTTTTTCCGGTTTCGGGCGTAAGGATAGTAGTTTTTGTCTAGTATAGTGTGTCCTATGCCTGGGAGTAACTGTTTCCGTCATGTCCAAGGGAACAGATGGGTGAAGGGGTGCAGCCCCTAGCCCCGTTCGGTCGCGGACGGGCACAGACGGGCTTGCCTTAGACACGCAGACGGCGCGCCCGCTGCGCTCGTCCGCTGCGCGTCCAGAAAATGAACATGATTTATAGGGAAGGGAGATGGTGGTGGGGGGAGGCGTGGCCTCAGGAAAGGGGCATGGCCTCAGCGATCGCCGTTGATGGCGGCAAGAAGTTTGTTTGTGATGCTTCCGCGGCAGCACTGAGATCCGCTGCGCGGCCTGGTCAGGAGCGGGCTAGTGCCCAGAAAAGATGCCAGGAAAGGATAGGGGGTGAGTTAAAAACACACAAAAGTGACTCTCAAAATGTTAAAAAGTTACAACAGGTCGCGCTCCCGGCTTTCCGCCTCAGGAGATTAGTGATTCTGAAAGGCGCTTGTAATCAGCGACTTTTGTATGGGCTCGGCGGGGGGCGTGGCCTCAGGAAAGGGGCGTGGCCTCAGCAATCGCCGTTGATGGAGGCAAGAAGTTTGTTTGTGATGCTTCCGCGGCAGCGCTGAGATCCGCTGCGCGGCCTGGTCAGTAGTGGGCTAGTGCCCAGAAAAGATGCCAGGAAAGGATAGTGGGTGAGTTAAAAAGACACAAAAGTGACTCTCAAAATGTTAAAAAGTTACAACAGGTCGCGCTCCCGGCTTTCCGCCTCATTTTACATGTATTAATATCTCTTATGTTTTTTGTTTTGCTTTTTTCCGTATTTTCATCGATTCTCATGGCCAAATTCACCTGAGTGAGGTTCAAAGACCTAATGTACCCTCGCTATTACCCTTACTATGACAAGGACCATCTTGGCAATCTAAACATTCTATCTTCCTTATACCTGACGCAAGGGGATAGCTTCTTGTTGTACCTTACCACTTTGCCTTTACAAAATGTTTGTATACGGGCTTCAACTTGCCTTTAATTGGCGTATAAAGAACTTTATTTACTGTAAAGTGCTCTGATATCCGCAAGGGTCTTGTTCGCACTCTATAAAACTTTCAAAATAAAATACATAAATAAGTAGACTGTTACCACTTGTTAGGAGGTATTAGCAAGTGCGGGGGTAAAAACATAAGCCCAATATGAACGCAGGTCCTTATGCGCATTAGTGGTAAAATGATTGCAGAGTGCCTCTGTACGACCCAGCCCCCAGGCCTAAATGACCCACCTGTGCTGTTGACAAACATGAGGCATTCTGCAGGGAAAAGGGGGGTTCTCTCTGTACGTCAGTGCACGTGAAAGGCGCTAAGACTGATTTAAAAAATATATATATAGATCGCGCTCACTTTTTCTACAACAAAACGCTTTCTTTTTGTGCATGTTGCCCGTCACTATTAATTGTTACTGAAGTTTACAATAAACATAGCTTTTTAAAAAATAAGTTATAATTGTGTATCATTGGGAATCAAAGGACAGGTGATGCTACTTCCTCTTATATTGTTGGGGGTCAAAAGGCACAGGGTGTCACTTCCACTACCCTTTGATATTGGTGAACTTAAGCCCCTCTCTGAAAGTGCCAGAAACTAAGGGTTTTAAGGTGAGCTGAGAGTGCAGAATCTAAATAAATTAATTAGTTTTTTATGTTTTATATAGCATTTAAACGTGTAGATTTTGCAATCTGATCTGAGCAGTGTATCCAAGATATATGTATTGTATTGTATCAAACATTTATATAGCGCAAAACTGTCACCCTACGGGTATCCTGGCGCTTGAACTTCAGATGTTATGACAGTAGAACAACTAGGAAGGAAAGAGGTTGCTCCTGGAAGTGTGTTTGATCTTAGGACAAGTCTAGAGTGTTGCTATAAAAGAGGAAAGTGCCACAAAAGCTCTCCTGAAAGTCCCATAAGTAGATTGAATAAACCTCCAATGGGAAGAAACTAGTCCTAATAAACATCTATAATAGGCCAACACCGTCAACAAAGGAATCCTTGACTGTCTCTAAATTGGATTGCTTTTTGAGGGGGTTGAATCCTGGGGAGGATCTCATCATCTTGGCTGGGGATCTCAATTGTGACTATGAACCAGTGTTGGGCATAAGTGAGATTTTTGAGGAGGAAGATCAGGCAAATAAAATACCCCTCCTCGGGAGTAGCAAATCTGTGAAATGTTCCATTCTGGCTCTCCAACTGATCAAACTATGTACAGAGCATCACCTTAGGGCCTGTAACGGCCGGTTACCGTCCGACACCATAAAAAAACCAACCTTTAGGAGGAACACATATAGGAGCATCTTGGACTTCGTAATAGTTTCCATCCCTCTTTGGTCGTATCTCATAGATCTTGAAATAATGGAGAGGGCTGAAAGTGATCACTTTCCATTAAATTTGTCACTAAACGCTGCATTATTTAGCGACCCCTCCCCTCCTACCTCCTCTGAGGGGGGTGTTGGGGATGGCATTGACATTCATATCAGTAACAACAGGAGATCGCTAAAATGGCCATTTATTTTGGATCATGGTGATATTTTGAGTGAAATATACTCACTTTTTGCAGGTACCTTTGCTGCATATCTAAGCTTAACTCCTGAGGAGGAAGCAAGAACTTCCTTTCAGACCATACATTTGGAGTTTTTCAAAAAATTAAAATTATTGGTAACTAAAATGCCCAAAAAATCCCAGCAGAAGACTCAGAACTTGTCTCACAGCAAGCCCTGGTACGACAGACTGTGTAGAGAGTCTAAGAGGGAAATGTTAATTGCTATTAAATCCAAGTCGCAACTGGATGTTAAGATAGCTAGAAGCAACTATAAAACTACCCAAAGGACTTCGAAAATTGCGTGGGAGGAAGAAAAGTGGGCGGAATTACTGTCAGCTGCAAGATCAGGAGACACTGTAGTATTTTGGAAGTTGATAGCTAATGGGAACAAGGTGGGAAGGGTGATTAGAGACACATTCCTAGACGAGCAAACCTGGGTAACCCACTTTACTAATTTGTATATGAAATACGATGATCCTCACACAGCATCCACTGTAGTAAGTCATGAACTTCCAGTGGATCCGCTGGTCTTTACCTTGGGGGAAACAGAGCTGGCCATTAGCCAAGTCAAAAACGGGAAGGCCCCAGGTCTGGATAAAATCCCCGGGGATCTTTACAAGCACGACTTGAAAATATGGGCACCATATATCAATTATCTATGCAACAAACTATCTCAAAGTTTAGAATTTCCTGAAAGTTGGAAAGGAGCTGAAATTGTTTTAATATTCAAAAAAGGAGACAGGAAGGACCCCTGTAATTATCGTCCAATAAGCTTAATGGACATCCTTCAGAAAATTTACTCTCGCCATATTTTATTACGAGTGAGTAACTGGTTGGACGAAAAATCATTTTTAACTAAATTTCAAGCCGGGTTCAGAACCAAAGTCAGCACTATAGATCAGTGCTTTAGATTCTGCTGCCTCTACTGGAAGTACGTAATGATAAAGAAGGCCCACTTGTATGTTGCCTTTGTTGATTTAAGGGCAGCATTCGACCTGGTGCCACGTGATCTTCTGTGGAAGACGCTGAGCGCAGCGGGTATGCCAAACAATATAGTAGCTCAAATTATAAAATTACATGATGGGAACTTTGCGAGAATTAGATGGGGACAAAACGGCGAACTTTCACGGAAAATTCCAATCGAACGTGGAGTTCGCCAGGGATGCGTTCTGGCCCCCACGTTATTTTCTATTTTCGTGAATGATATTCCCTCTTTTTTAGACAAATGTAAAAATGACGCACCTAAATTGAATGGCGAAAGGGTAGCATCTCTGTTGTTTGCTGACGATACTATTCTGATATCCCAAACTAAGAATGGCTTGCAGATTTTATTGAATACTTTTAATGATTATTGCTGTCAAAAGGGGCTAGAGATTAACGTAAAAAAAACGAAATACATGGCCCTTAATCCAACCAAACCAGACAAGGGTTGTCTAATTTTGAAAGGGATAAAGTTGGAATCAGTCCCTCACTTTTCATATTTAGGGGTGACGCTTGATTGTAACTTTACCTGGAAAGCTCAAATGGAAAAAAGCAAATTGTTATTTGCTCAGAACGTTAAACCAATCCTCAGAGAGCAAAGCTTAAGCACCAGTAAAGCGGTACGTCCCGTTATGGAACTTTTTAAATTTAAGGTTCAATCTTCAGTGCTATATGGTGCTGAACTGTGGGGGCCAGGCTCCAAGGAGACTTTCAGCATCCACGATAACAACTTTATGCGTAGCTTGGTTAGGGCTCCGAGAGGAACCCCATTAGTCCCCCTGCAATTGGACCTTGATTTTAAAAGAACTGACCATCATGTTCTTATTAGACCGCTTATGCTCTGGGTAAGATTGTGGCACGTTCCTGAGCTTCAGGCATATAGAGAAGGGCTGATAGAGATTATGGGGTTGGATAGTAACAAAAAAATCTCCTGGTTAACACATGTTAGGACCTGGCTTAATTTTATAGGCCTGAAACATTTTTGGGAGTATCCCGAGCAGCTTCCATCTAATCCCAAATTAGTCCTGAAAAAAGCTTTTTGGTCCTATGTAGCAAATATGGCTGTAAACCTCAGTACTAGTGGTTCATTAGTATCAAAATTTTTAAGTTTTAAGGGTGAACCTTTTTATGAGTCCTTTATGGACGAGATAGAGCCCCCACTTGCCAAGACACTTTTTCTAAAGTTTAGATATGGAAATCTTCGATTAAAATCAACTCTGTCTTGTTGGGCAAGGAACCGTGATCCTTCGGCTGAGGAATTGGACAAAGTCTGTTCGCTTTGTGAACATAACCAAACTGAGAATGTGCAGCACATCCTCTTTTTTTGTCCTATCTACGCCCATGAGAGAAAAAGATGGATTAAACCGATATGCCTTTTATTAGGCTTGAGGTCCTGCGACCAGGCTCTGAGAATTTTGACTACTAATACTTCACAACAGATCATATTTAGTGTCAGTAGATTTTTACTTGCCATTTGCTACCGTAGAAAAAAAATGGGCCTTCAGCTGTGATTTTAACCTCTAATCTCTATTATATTGTCCTATCTATGGAATCGATTTGTTTATAGTAGCACTAAGTGCATTAGACAATTGAATTTGCTTATAGAATTATTGAGGTGTCCTCCCGTCTCATATGTTTTTTATTGTTATGCTCCAAGTATATTCCACTTTTGTTGCATAGCTATATTGAATGTATTTTATCCTTTATTTTTAAGTGATTGTTCTACTTTTATTGAAATGTAATTTTTAATGAAACGTAATGTTTAAATTGTTCTTTTATGGCGTAACGCCGAAATAAAGATTTGAAATGAAATGGAATAAACCTCACAACTTTACTGTACTTGTAGGAGTGGTGGTTCGAGAAACAATCACAATCCATACCTTATTTCAGCACAAAATCTGTGGTAGAGTTTGTGGTATTTGAAAAGCTTCTGATTTCTGGAGGAGGTCTGAAATCTCGTGACAGTCAACTGGTGTGTCGTCCCTCCCACTACCAATGCCGGACAAAATTCCACCTCTGGATTCTCCTTCAGATTTAGCAGTACCTCAAGAATTCATTGTAATTGTGGCTACCACCCACCTTTAACTCAGGCCCAAAGTATTCTCTTGTATGTCTTTTAATGCGAAAGTGGAATGATTTAATGAACAGATGTGTAAATGGCTAATTAAGGGGTGGCCTGGTGCGTTAGCCTACCCACTGCAGAGATCTGGGTATTATTATTATTATTAAGCGTTCTTATATAGCGCTCGATTACCCGTAGGAATCTCGGCGCTTGCCTTGGGAACCCGTCCTGGTTTTTCCCTGTGAGATACCTGTACTGGGCATCCCCAAGGTGAAAGCCAGGCATCCCGCCGCGGGGGGCCGTAGTGGAGATTAAGCAAGCTAATGCCCAGAGCTGCAGAGTGTGAACCTGTGACTCGAGTAGGCACCAAAACGAGAATTATCGAGTCCGTGGATATTTGGGCCCAAGACCCTGCCGCGTCGGGAATTGAACCCTGGTCCCGGGTCTGACCTCTGCTTCAGGGTCTGCCGCCTCTAACCAGTGAGCCACACTGTGCCAGGGGCACTGGAATTATGCGGCAGGGGAGGACCGTATTACACAACTTGGTTAACTAAATTATGCAACAAGAAAAGGCAAATTATGCCACCTAATACGCACATTTTGTGATAGTATTACTTCCTAATTTTATTTTTTCAGATCTCAACACTGTCTGAACAAATGATTCACGTTATTAGCACAAGTTCCACAACCATATACAGTGCTAGGCAGTGCTTTAAATGGGCCGGTGCTGAGTACCAGCACGTTTTTCTCTTGAGATTGAGAGTACCTGCACTTCTCAAGGGAGACGCTTAGATACTCTCAGCATTTCTCAGAAACAAGCAGGTATACTCTGGTACAGAGTACCTGCACTACTATTTTTCCATAACAAGCACTGGTGATAGCAACTGAAAGGTGACCAGTCAACCTCTGCACAGAGCCGTCTGCTGTCTGGCAAATGCCAATACGGGTCGCCATGGGGCTCATTTATGAAAAGTGACGCATCGCTGCGTGAAAACAGCGATGCGTCACTTTTCATTGCACCCTCGCAACACCAATGATGCGTCATATTTACAGTATGACGCATCATTGCGCAAGGAGTTACAGATACGTCAGTATTTCTGACGTATCTGTATGGCGCAAAAGTGACGCATTGCTGGAGTGTGTCACATAAGTGACGCAACTCCAGCAATGTGCCCTTTCACATGGGGCAAGCCCCATGTGAAAGGGCCTGCGTCAGTCTTACGCCTGCTGTGAGGCAGGCGTAAGAAATTGATGCATTTGTGTCCTAGGAGTGGCGCAGTGAAATCTCATAGATTTCACTGCGTCAGTTCAACGACCCTTTCTTGCATCAATACGCCCCCTTGCATACATTATACCTGGCGCAGGTATAATGTGGCGCAGGGGTTTACAAAGTGACGCATCTACCTAGATGCGTCACTTTGTAAATATGGCGCAACAAGGCACATTTTTTACGCCACTGGTGCGTTACAAAAAGTGACGCACCAGCGGCGTAAAAGTGACGCAAGGGCTCATAAATGAGGCCCCATGATTTTAGAAACTTTTGATCCGTTTGAGTTAGAAACATTTTTGTTGTTGTTGAAATCTACAGATTAGACAGCAGATGATTGATTAAGTGGCCAATGCAAAAAATCCATAATTATGCGGAAAACGCCTCAGTCACTGAGTCACATAATCCAGTGGCCCTGGATATTATTACCCAAAGGTCACTGTTTGAACCTCAGCTGGGCAGACTCATCATCTCCCGCTCCCCAGCTCTATAAACCAAGCACAGTGGAGTTTGTTGATAGGAACGCCTTCTGTAGCAGCCAATGAACGTATTGCCTCCTCTCGTGCATCATTGTAAATCATCCATAAGCAGCGCCGAGCCGTGGTGCAGGAGCCTCTGCAGATGGCGGGTCCGGGCTGCACGTTCAGCCGCCCGCCAGGCCGCGTGCGGTTCATCTGACGGCGCAGATACACCCAGGAGCTTGTTTATGTCTCCTCTAAAGCCGGCCACTTAAGAAGCACTTCATCCTAAGTGCATAGCTCAGCAGAGACCGCGTAATTGGACCTCTTCTGCTCTTCCTTCTGCTTCGTGGGGCTCTGAAGATGCGTTGCTGCAGAGAGGCCCTGCTTTTACTGGCGGCGCACAGCTCGGGCATACAGGGGCACAGCTCGGGCATACAGGGGCACAGCTCGGGCATACAGGGGCACAGCGCAGGCACAGCTCGGGCATACAGGAGCACAGCGCAGGCACAGCTCGGGCATACAGGGGCACAGCGCAGGCACAGCTCGGGCACACAGGGGCACAGCGCAGGCACAGCTCGGGCACACAGGGGCACAGCGCAGGCACAGCTCGGCCATACAGGAGCACAGCGCATGCACAGCTCGTCCATACAGGGGCTCAGCTCGTCCATACAGGGGCTCAGCTCGGGCATACAGGGGCACAGCTCGGGCATACAGGGGCACAGCGGATGCACAGCTCGTTGCACAGCTCGACCATACAAATGTAAATCCGTATTTGTAAAGCGCGGAGTACTCACCCTTACGGGTCTCAAGGCACTTGCCCAGAGTCACATGGTGCCGGGCTGAGCTGTCGCTGGAGCCGCAGAGCAAACCGTGAACCCTGTGCTCCAAACTAAGGGGCCCATTATGATTGCGGACGGACTTGATTCCGTCTGCGATCACCGAGGAGGAGGGAACCTCCGCATGAGCATGCGGAGTTCCCTCTTGTCCAATTAGGATGTGACCGCCACCCTGGCAATCACATCATCTATTTGTAACATTGCGGCGGGTGCGACTTCAAGCTGCACTCGCCGCAATGTTACAAATGCATACATTGCATTTGTATGCAGAAAGCACCAGGCACCGCGCGGTGCCTGCCGATTTCTGCATACAAATGCAGGGGGGTACCATAGGTACCCCCCATGTGCACCCCCCAACCCCCCTTCATCCAGGGGGCCCGCTACGGGCCCCTGAGGTGAAGATCCGCATGCTTTTCCTCGGCGGAGAAGCCGCCGCGGAAAAGCATGTTTTCTCAGACATCCTAATATGTCTGGCGGTGTCTGAGAGACACCGCCACCATATTAGGCCTTTTCCGCCGCGGTTGTAAGCCAATCGCGGCGGAAAAGCGGCGGACTGAAACCAGGACCCACCAGCCATCCTAATGTGGCGGTGGGTCTTTGGTGGGTCCGCAGAGGATTATCCGCATCCTCCGGGCCGGCGGTGGCTTCCGCCAGCCCAGAGGATGCGGAAAATCCTCCATCGTAATCAGCCCCTATATGTTTGTAAAAAAAAAAACATAACTGCCAGGGTCTCTCGTCAGCAGGCCACGGAGCTTGCTCCATACATTGCCCTCTGTCATGCTGCCAATAATAGTAACAACACATTTACAACCCATCATACTCCTTCAAGTGTGACAATTCGGACTATTTCAAGCCTCTAAAGCCAGGGCTTTAAGTGGGGTGAAAAAACTTGGGGGTCTCTCATAACACAGAAACAGAACCCCGGGACGTTGGAACAGGGAGGGCGCATTTTACCCAAAAGGAGATGCAGTTGTTTTTATCCCAATTTTCGGCACTCATATCGACCCTGCATCAAATAAAGGGCACTCTCATTGAATAAAGAGCGCCCCTCATCTATATAGATGCACCCGCATAACCTCGTGGTGGTTCCAACGGTTCGAAGAGAGTAAATAAATTGTTCTCTCAAGGCACAAATTATAACGTGCTACAAGAAACCTCGTGAATAACTGAAGAAAATAAGAAACTAATCCCCCCCAAAAAAAGAAGAGGAGGATTAAATTGAGGACTCCAATCCCACAAGATTGTACATCGCCGAATTATTGTGTCCTGATGAAGGTGATAAGATTCTCAAACACCGAAATGCCGCGTCGACTGTTCTTTGTGATTGTTTTTTAATCAGTTGCCTTTTAAATCAATTGTGTATGTTTAATGATGTTTTAAACAAATATTATGCACATAGAATGTAACCCATAGGGAGGTTTGAATAAATATGTTTTTTAACTTCTAAAAAATATCACTCTATAAGTTTTTAGGTCTCGCGACCTATCAATGCGCGCAAGCGCATTGAGCGGAGCGAGAATTCAAGTGCTCAAAAAGCTCGTCAAACCAAGGGCTTTTTGCTGCGGTTTTCTTTGAGTTCACGTGAATCACGTGAACAAACAAGCACGCGCATCAGCCTCCCTCCCTCTCCCCGCACACAGCCTTACTTGGATTTCTCCTCCCCCTACAGGCTTTCCCTGCCAGCAGCATTTGCCATCACGGCCCAAGGCCGTGACTTCAAAGGGTTCCATTTGCTCCTGCCTCCCCGCCCACTGGTTCACACTTCACTGGTCTCACATCAAAGGCATCAGCCTCCCACAGGCTTCCCTCCCCCCCCCCCCCAACGTCCTCTTTGGCTCCTTAACTTCTGCCCTCTCCCCCCACTCCCCTCCCTGTTCCTTTTCGTGTTCTTCCATGGTTTCTCTTCTTTTCTTGCTTCCTGCTCACTTTGAAATTTTCATTTCCCCCTGTGATTATTGCCCTTTGTGCCTGGACACAGAATATGCAATTTGACATATTGTTATACGTTTGCTTCTCTGTAAATGCATTCTTAATTCCACAAAGATGTGGCTCCTGCAATGTAAATCTCAAATAAACCAGGAACGCTTATTGTTAAGGCCAGCTGATTTTTGTGATTATTGCCCTCTGTGCCTCGACACAGAATATGCAATTTGACATATTGTTATACGTTTGCTTCTCTGTATACGCATTCTTAATTCCACAAGGATGTGGGTCCTGCAATGTAAACCTCATTTAAACAAGCATTGGCATAGCCAATAGGTCTCGTATTTGGGACCTTACAAGTATTTAGCCATGCAACAGTTGGTGTTGTTGCACCAAGGATATTCTGCTGCATAACTAAATACTTATAGGGTCCAGAAAGCGAGACCTATTGGCTATGCCAATGCTTGTTTATCTTGTATTGTAAATTTTATTTAGTAATGTTTGGCCTTAATGCCCTGTTGCCTCTATAGAACACGTACAGTTTTGGAATTAAGAAATAGTGAACAGGACATCTAGAGAATATATACTGATCCTTTTCTCTCAAACCTGAACAAGGATCCTAGTGACCACACCGCAGGGCCCTTTATTTTATTTTCCAATTTCACCACCGTCCCTGTATTTCATTATAGGGGAATCTTCCTAATAATTTTTGCAGAATAATAGTAACAACACATTTACAACCCATCATGTTAAAATCTAGATCGTGGCATAAACATTATCAGCGCCATCTTGTCTCTTTTCAGATCCATGCGTGTGCGTAAGCAGCAGCCATTTTGAATGCTATGATCTCTCTGCCTACTGCCGATAGCCAGCGCGTCTCACCCCCTCACACCCCGGCTTCGCAAGCACACACCACCCCTTTTTCTTTTTTGACAGCCCCCGGTCTCTCCTGCTTGGACCCTAAACGCACCTCTAGCGCGACCCTGCCTCCGAGCCACATCCCGTGCTGAACCCCCCCACACCCTTTCATCTCATTCATAAAACAGGCCCTTTTGATAACCTCTTCATCCTTGCCCTATTGTTCGGCCTGATCCCAGGCCATCACTTAGCCCAACAGATGCAGTTTATTGCCCCTACAGTAGGACCTCGCCTCACTTCAAAGGAGCGGGGATTAATCAATGCCCTCACACCCCTAGATCCGATCGATTGCCCGCATTTCTGTTCCCAGCGGAATGCCCAGTTGCGCGATAGCCATCATGCTGAGATTAGGGGTGGGGACTCCTACTGTAGATATGTGTGGGAACGGGCCTGAACCGGGGATTCCAAAGACGCCTTTTCCGTACTTCAAAGCATTACCAAGAATGTGTTGCATGTAATAAAGTAATAAACCAGTGTATAAGAGGCCAGGCCTCAAATGTCGAGAGAGCACCTCGAGAAGATACCCTGTTGTCTGATTTGACGTGTTCTGTTCCGTCGGAAATAAACTCCTGTTTCCTGCCTTCCAGTCTCCAGCGCCTGCCTCTTTATTTGGGTAATCGTGAGTTGGGTGAGAAGTGGCTAACGCCGGGCAAACCTAGAAAAAGGGGTAAACGACCTGATCTGCCTGAACCCTTTTTCATCAATTGGCGTCCCAAACGTGGGGCCCATCAGCGACACGTGGATCCAGTGGGAGAGGTCCCGACGACGGAGTGAACGACTGCAACGATCGGGAAGAGCTCCTGCCCGATAGACCCTCGTCTGGCAGCCGATCATCCGAACTTCACTGGTTCCGAGCAGACCTCTCTCGAGTGATCTACGGTCCTGACTGGGAACCATCAGGAGTGCCACAGCAATTACGGAGAATAGAGGACGATCGGGCGCTGGAAGCGGAAGACGAGAAACTGTCCATACGGTCCGGGTAAGGTCGTGTAACACGACAAACTGGGAAATATTTGATTGTTTGATTGGAAAATACTAGTATTACTCTCCCAATTGTTGGTTCTCTTGGAGATTCTCTGTCTGCAAACTGAGAGGGATAAAAGTATTCTCTCTTCCTTTGCAGGTAGTGAAGGGTAGGTAACACAGGCTTTTGCCCCCGTTGTAATCCGTCGTGCCTATCTTTCTCCCCCACTGATTGATTGTTTGCCCGAACATTGTTTGTTCGAGGATTGTTTTCTCGAGAATTCTCTGTCCACAAACGGGGAAGGGTAAAAGTATTCTGTCCTCCTTTGCAGATAGTGAAGAATAGGTAACGCAGGCTTTTGCCCCCATTGTAACCCGTCGTGCCTATTTCTTTCTCGCCACTGATTGTTTGATTGAACAGACATTAATTGTTCGATATTGGTTCTCTCTTTGGGTATTCCCTATTTGCGAATACTGCAGAATAGAAATATTCTGTCCAGTCTTCACAAAGTAGTGAAGGATAGGTAGTGCAGACTTTTGTCCCCGTTGTAACCCGTCATGCCTATCTTCTCCCCATTGGTCAGTAGTTGGTTCAGCCCGGACCGCTTAGCAGAGGTGGATCATCCGGCTCCTCTGGAGGGCACCCCTAATAAGGATATGTTTTTAAAATATGGACTAGTCGCCGTAGCTTATAGTAAGTTATGGAATAAATATACTAAAAAGGACCAGGAAAGTCAGTGGCCAATGATAGGATCCTTCGATGACACAAAAATAAGCGTGCTGGAAACAGCCCTTTGTAACAATAAAACCACGCCCACTATGCTTGATAGTTTCGGCATGTGGCGCAAAGAAGCAGAACAACGAAAGAAAAGAGAAGAAGCGAGAATAGGAAAAGAGTTACGAAAGGCAGCCCATCTGGCCGCTAAGAAACTAGAAGAAGAGATAAAAGAAAGGGAGAAAGCCAGACAAAAACAGGAATCTGAGTCGACAGGCCAGTGTCCTGTTAGGACCCCCTCTACGCTCTACCCTGAGCTGACCTCCAAACAACGGGCGAACGATGAGCTGCTGCTAGGTCCTCCGATCATCTATATGCCCCCCCCATATGCCCCCTCCCAACCCCTAGTACAGCACTTGCCAGCTCCGAGTGCAAATGAGAATAACCTTGAAGCTAGTGTCCCAGCCCTCACGGCCTCCGCTCCGGCCGCATTAGTAACAACATCAGATGAACCCGAGACTAACAAGCAGCCACCGGCTAGACCGAATAGATTGAGCAAAGATGAACGGGAGGGAATTGACAAGATAGTAAAGGCACTGGTAGACCGGAAGGAGAGCGAAGAATATACGATGGATATGCACAATTCACATGCCGGTAGCCACAGACGGCATTTCATTTTACGGTTTAGTTACCACACCCTGAACGCATATGAGGATAGGTATCAGAATCGGGGTCCTACTAAACTGACAGCGTTATATAGAAAAGTCGATATTGGAGACGAGGCCGAGCGTGACGCGGCGGACCTCTTCATGCAAACGCTTGAGGTTTTCCGCCACCTCGCGGAACAGAAACCAGAAGTTAAGATTACAGTTCCCGAAACGACTGGGTCCTCATCAGAAGTAGGCAACACTATGATGCCTATCAGAGAAGCCGCCCCCCTACTGGGTTCCCCCACGAGGTCAGGGAACGAACGACGATATCAACCATGCAGATGCAAAGGGGAGGGTTGTGTACAACTGGGTTTATCAACCATGGGATCGGCAAGATATTTTAACTTTTAGGCAAACCCTACCCGATTTAAGAAAGAACCCGACAGCATTTTATACCGAACTAGGTACAGCCTTGGGCTCAACCATAATGACTCTAGCGGACATTGACTTGTTTTTCGGGTTATGTCTGCCGGCTGACGTGTGGAAGCAAATCCGGAAAACCGACCACACAGATCTGTTCGGACATACCTGGAATCAACTCAGTGAACTAGATAGGCAACGGGAGCCCGGAAAGAAACCTGTAAAAGACATACTGGAACTCCCGGACAAAATAGTTCAGAAGCTAAAGACATTGATCCCAGAGAAGAAGGTAGACTGGTCGGTAGTCACGGCTTGCCGTCAGAAACCCCAGGAAGACGTATCAGAATACTTCTCCCGATTTGAGACGGTGTTCTCTGACTACAGTGGCCAAGACATGACCACTGCAACCGGACAACACCTATTCGTGCAAAACTACGTAAAGGGTCTATCGCAAGAGGTCTCCCAAAAGTTACAGATGAGCGAGCGTAGTTGGGGGCCTCCAAACCTGGAGCTATCCTTCAGATGGCTCAGTATTACGAACACCAAAAGAACGAGAACGAGAGGGCGACTGAGAAAAAGAAAAAGGACTTGAAAAAACCAGTGATGACTGCTCAATTGCAGGGAGTGACGACAGGAAGGGAACGGTATAGAGGAAACTACCAACCAAATGCACCCCCTAGAGACCGCACACCCACACCCGGCGCTCCACGAACAGACCTCGATGAGAACCAGTGTGCGTTTTGCAAAGGATTTGGTCATTGGAAGTCTCAATGCCCGGTCCTCCTGGAAATGCTTAAAAATAAAGAGACAAGGGACATGGCAAATGGCCCCAAAACTAGAGGGCAGGGACGAGGGCACACCCACGACACCAACAATGACAGACCTGGCAGACCGAACACATTTAACCGCCCCCGACAGAATCAGTGCCAACAGTCTGACTGCGACAACACTCACGATTTGCATTGGACTGCCAAGGGCAAGGAAGGGATCCAGTCGAGCTCTATGTTGACCAGCAAGGTCCTTACGTCACCGCTAAGGTCCTAGGTACGAAGTCTCCATTTCTGGTAGACACTGGCGCGACACGTAGTGCGTTATCTAAACGACTGATTCCAAGGGCACCCTTGTCTGGCTCACACATAACATCAATAGGCTTTGATGGAACGCCCTCCACTAACCCTTTATCCGCACCGGTTTCCTTCGACTTGGACAGTAACCCCACTGACACGACGTTTCTGCTTTCCTCCAACACCCCCGATGACATTATGGGACTTGATTTACTAAAGCATTTCCGAGCTACTATCAGGTGTTCACAGGACGGGGTTTGAGTCATTCTGTACGATAACCCGACTCTGCTCAGACATCATCATGCACGACACATGTTCTCCATCTCAGACGCTGACGCATCCTTACTTGACTCTCTACCTCTGTATCTGTGGGCTAAAACTGACGCTGATGTAGGACGAATGATGATCGACCCCGTGCGCATAACTGTCCGCCAAGATGCGATACTCCCAAAACTCCCTCAATATCGGATATCGCCCGAAGGTGAGAAGGCATTGGTAATGATTATCCAGTCCCTGGTAGAGGCAGGAGTGAGAGAGGAAGTAGTCAGCAATATTTGCAACAGCCCCATCCTACCCATTGTGAAGAAGCAGGGCGAGGGAGATGAGAAAGCGTACCGCTTCATCATCGACCTTCGAGAGGTCAACAAGGTAGTTGTACCCCAGTACCCCGTAGTCTCAGATATCGCCACCATTCTGACCCTGATTCCTTCCACAGCCACCACCTTCACTGTAATAGACCTCAAAAACGCTTTCTTCTCCATCCCCATCCACCTGGACAGCCGCTACCTTTTCGGCTTCACGTTAAAATCCCGCTCATATAGATTTTGTAGAGCTCCCCAAGGCTACACAGAAAGTCCCAGCATCTATAGCCAGGCCCTCAAGAGACAGCTGGACGCCGTTCAGCTACCGGAGGGAGTGGTGTTGATACAGTACGTCGATGACATCCTTTTGACGGCCGACACCACTCCACTTGCAGTCACAGCCACCGTCCAACTCCTGCACTTCCTCGCGGAAAATGGCCACAAGGTCTCCAAAAAGTAGTTGCAATTTTGCAACCCCAGGTCACCTACCTAGGCCACCTCTTGTCCAAAGACGGGAGAAAGCTTACACCCGATCGAATTTCAGCCTCATTGTAAAGCCGCTACTTTCCCTACTAGCCAAAGATGTCCCCTTCCCACTCCCTTGGACCCCCGAATGCCAATCGTCCTTCAAAGAACTTCGAGACGCCCTTTGTTCTGCACCGGTCCTAGGAACTCCCGATTACACAAAGCCCTTCTTTCTCTACACTCACGAAAGGGAGGGGTGCGCTTTGTCTGTCCTGACTCAAACCATTGGCCCCAAGCAACGACCATGTGCCTATTTCTCTGCCACCCTTGACCCCGTAGCGAGAGCCTTGCCTGCCTGCCTTCGAGCCGTAGCTGCCGCTGCTGTCTCTATCCGACAAAGTGAGGGGATCGTACTCTCGAATTCCCTCACGGTATTAGTGCCCCATGCTGTTGACACCCTCTTGAACCAGACTAAGACGCAACACCTGACTAGCGCCCGACTGACTGGATACGAACTGACTCTGCTTGCACCCCACATCACGCTGAAAAGATGCACCACACTGAACCCAGCCACCTTGTTGCCCCTGCCCGAAAACGACCCGAACGTCCCCCCTATACATGACTGCGTGACCCTCACAGACGAACAGACTAGGAGTAGAGTTGACCTCCGAGACACCGCCTTCACAGACCCTGACGGAGAGCTATGGGTAGACGGTTCTTGCATAAAACTCCCCGACGGCACCACCTCAGCTGCCTATGCAGTTACCACAACCCAAACCGTAGTTGAAACTGCCCGCATCGCGCAGCGATCCGCACAGGCGGCAGAACTGATGTATTATAGCGACAGGGACTACTGCAAACATTTACACGGACAGCCAGTACGCCTTCGGAGTGGTTCACCATTTCGGACTCTTACGGAGGGAAAGGGGATTCTTGACGTCCCACGGCACGCCCATCCTCCACGGAGATTTAGTCTCCGCCCTGATTGAAGCAGTTCTCCTTCCCAAACGATTAGCGGTAATCAAATGTCAGGCACACAAGAAGGTGGCAGACTTAGTCGGACAGGGAAACGCGCTGGCTGACATCACTGCCCGAACCACAGCTGAGAATAGGACAATGACACATATGTATGTGACCAGGTCACAAGCAGAAAAATGGACTGACGCTAGGGAAACGATTAGGGACATCCAGATGGCCAGCTCACCACACGAATTGACTGAATGGGCACGGGTGGGATTGAAAGACGAGGAAGGCTGCTGGCGGACAAAGGACACTAACAAATGGTTGCTACCCAATTCATACTTGATCCCCATACTGACTATGGCACACTCCCCCGCACACATAGGATCTGCCCCCATGATCGAACTCATCTCCAGGGTCTGGCACAACGACAAAATTCCCGACTCAGCCAGACGCCTGGTCCAGCAATGCCTTATCTGTTTGCAACACAACCCTGGGAAAGGAACTGTGGTACCCCGGGGAGGGTTTGGGGTCCCCCAACAATCCTTTTGAGGTCCTCCAGATGGACTACATCCAACTAGAAAGATGCCAAAACCTGAAGTATGTATTTGTCATTGTGTGTGCTTTCAGCAAATGGGTAGAAGCCTATCCAACCCGTGATAACACTGCCATGACCACTGCCAAGGTACTGCTGAAAGAGTTTTTCCCTCGCTACGGTCTTTGTCGAATTCTATGGAGCGACAACGGCCCCCACTTCATAGCTGAAGTTATCCAACTAATCTTGAAAGGGTTGGGTGTAAAACAGAGGTTTCATGCAGTTTTTCACCCCCAATCTGCTGGCTTAGTTGAGCGACACAACGCCACACTGAAACTAAAACTGTCAAAGATAGTGGCCACCACAGGACTTAAATGGCCAGATGCCCTCCCACTGGCATTGCTATCGATGCGCTCCACTCCCACTAAGCACCATTTGACCCCCTACGAGGTTGTATTTGGGCGACCGATGAACCTCTGGACTGCCCCTAAACCGACCTCCATTCACGACGTCCCGGACGTCCTACTGTCTGATTACTTGTGCAAATTGACTAAAACGTTGTCTGTCATTCATCAGCAGGTGCAGCAGGCCATCCCCGATGCTTACAGGGGTCCGGGTCACGATATCCAACCGGGAGATTATGTGCTGATCCGGAATTTCCAACGGACAAAGAGTCTGGAACCCCGGTGGATGGGCCCCTGGCAAGTACTGATTACCACCCGAACGGCTCTTCGAGTGGAGGGGAAGCGACACTGGCTGCACGCACACCACTGTAAGAAGGTCTCCTCGACCCTGACCACGACAGACAACGTCAGCACCCAAGAAGAACTGCTGAACGAAGACCGGCCATCATTGAACTGTTATCCTGATACCGAGGCACTCGAACTTGCAAAATTCTCTGATCCCACTGTGCCATCCAGGGAAGGGTATTTCCTGCGTCAAAAGGAAGGAGCTTCGGCTAAGTAGACCACAGACTAAGTTGAATCTCAGAACGGTAGCCTAAACACAACCAAGGGTTACCCGAAGAGAGGCTAAACGAAGTCAGCGGTTCTGCCCACTACCGAGCACCTTGAAGATGATGGAAGCGCCAGATAAGAAGACGACGGAATCAACAGGAAATACCCGTTATCGAAACCCAAAGACTGACAGTATACACGAATCGAAGACAATTGCTCTTTTCATTGTCCTCCTCTTTTGCCTCCTCCTCATGACTTCCTTCTGGATCATGGAAGAGAGTGCACCCGCTCATCAGATATTGCCGACCGCTGCACAGCCAACCACTATGAAAGAACATCACCTGATCTCCCTTTCGCCTTAGCTCCGAGAAAGGCGTAAGGAGTTCTGGAACAATTCCTTCGTACAACTGTTGCATCAACACAACCTTGCCGCCAACGCCACAAACTGCTGGATTTGCGGGTTGCTCCCGCATGCCACTGGACACTCCATCCCTTTCATCCCTTCCCCTTTCTCAGTTCACGGTTCTTGCCTTTCCTGGTTGACCCTCTTGCAAGAGAGCTACAGGGACAACGCCACTTCTGGTCAAACAGTGTCGCACTTCTACCACGGGTTCTGGCTGAACAAAACCGGAAGGACTTCTTCTCCCTTTTGTCCTTTGACCTCTGGCTCCTCCTTCCAGATGGACATCCCTGCCAAGGAGCGAGTCGAAATGCAGGTGTTCCATAATCCAGCCAGACCCACCTTCTCCTACTTACGGAAACGAACTGCTGCCACTCTGACGGTGGCTCTGTCTGTTATCAATGTCACAGGCCTCGTGTGCCTCGAAGGCTTGGGAACACAGCCGGTGGGTCACAGTTCCTGCCACATCACCAGAACATTGGACTCCATCGATCCCCCCTCCTTTGTTGCTTCTCCGAATATGTACTTTGTTTGTGGCACCAAAGCTTACACTTGGCTTCCAAAAAGTTGGGGGGGTACCTGCTATGTCGCCTTCGTTCTCCCTCCAACGTACGTGGCCCCAGCAAACCATCACCGGCAGAAGCGCGCAAGAGACATTGAACAAGCCGACTCCACTGGAGCACAGTTCCTGGATGCAGTGAAGGGACTTGTTCCTCTGTGGGGCCCAATGGCAAACAGCCGCGCCATCCGCCACCTGACCCAGGCAGTAGAAACGACCATGAACATCACGGCTGGCATCCTCACTAACAATACGGCCGAGCTTCAGGCAATCCGCCTGGTGGCTCTTCAGAACCGCCTTGTTCTAGACGTAGTTCTAGCTGACCGAGGAGGAGCATGTCGCATCATTGGATCCAGCTGTTGCACCTACGTGCCAGATAACTCGCCCTCAGTCTACAAAGCAATCGAACACCTCCACAGACTTTCCTCAGAGGTTCACCAGGAACAGGAAGGATGGTCGCTTGGAAGCTGGTTTTGGGGCACTTTGAAGGACTGGGGATGGAGGTTATTCACATTTATATTGATACCGGTCGTGATACTGTGTGGGTGTTGCCTAGGTATTCAATGTTTGCCACCTCTGTGTTTGCTCATTGCTAACTGCATGTGCCCTAAGACTTCGGACTTCAAAACTGAACACATGAAAGCATTGTATGACCTCGAAATAAGAAATATAATAGGGATTGACGTAAATTAACAAGCTGGCTAGATATGTTGAAAAGGGAGGACTGTTAAAATCTAGATCGTGGCATAAACATTATCGGCGCCATCTTGTCTCTTTTCAGATCCATGCGTGTGCGTAAGCAGCAGCCATTTTGAATGCTATGATCTCTCTGCCTACTGCCGATAGCCAGCACGTCTCACCCCCTCACACCCCGGCTTCGCAAGCACACACCACCCCTTTTTCTTTTTTGACAGCCCCCGGTCTCTCCTGCTTGGACCCTAAACGCACCTCCAGCGCGACCCTGCCTCCGAGCCACATCCCGTGCTGAACCCCCCCACACCCTTTCATCTCATTCATAAAACAGGCCCTTTTGATAACCTCTTCCTCCTTGCCCTATTGTTCGGCCTGATCCCAGGCCATCACTTAGCCCAACAGATGCAGTTTATTGCCCCTACAGTAGGACCTCGCCTCACTTCAAAGGAGCGGGGATCAATCAATGCCCTCACACCCCTAGATCCGATCGATTGCCCGCATTTCTGTTCCCAGCGGAATGCCCAGCTGCGCGATAGCCATCATGCTGAGATTAGGGGTGGGGACTCCTACTGTAGATATGTGTGGGAACGGGCTTGAACCGGGGATTCCAAAGACGCCTTTTCCGTACTTCAAAGCATTACCAAGCATGTGTTGCATGTAATAAAGTAATAAACCAGTGTATAAGAGGCCAGGCCTCAGAAATGTCGAGAGAGCACCTCGAGAAGATACCCTGTTGTCTGATTTGACGTGTTCTGTTCCGTTGGAAATAAGCTCCTGTTTCCTGCCTTCCAGTCTCCAGCGCCTGCCTCTTTATTTGGGTAATCGTGAGTTGGGTGAGAAGCGGCTAACGCCGGGCAAACCTAGAAAAAGGGGTAAACGACCTGATCTGCCTGAACCCTTTTTCATCAATCATACTCCTTCAAGTGTGACAATTCGCACTATTTTAAGCCTCCAAAGCCAGGGCTTTAAGTGGGGTGAAAAAACTTGGGGGTCTCTCAAAGGGGCATGGTAGATGTAATTTAGGGTGTGGCTTAAAAAGACGTAAGCTAAAAATCTGTGCTTAGCATGGTGTGCCGCCCCACTGGTATTTTTCTGCTTCTGTCATTGCATCTAGATATATAATACAACAAGTAATATTAAAACCTACAACAAGCCAGGGCTATTGGCTTTTGTCAGTGGTTATTAGTTGCCATTGATAAATAAGCAACGGCTTTGTTGTACACAATATTGAAAATGCTTCAGTTCTGAAATGATGAGACTGCGAAAGAACTATAACGAGGCAGTGAAGGGTGGTCCTGCTGCAGAGTTAAGATTTTCTTTTCCAACCTGAGGGTGAGGACAGAAATGGAGAGCCCGATAGGGACCGTCTCGGAACCTGCTTCTTAAAACTGCCAGTGCCCAGCACCGGCAAGACCCAGCCCACTTAAAGCCCTGCCTAAAGCTATAAGAATGGCTTCGGCAGCAGCCTGGTAATAGACATTTTTAATAATAAACTGTTGTTGTGGTCATCCCTAAATTAGCCAGACAGCGCCAGACTGTCACAAGGGCCAGAGTTGAAAATTAAGTGCCGGTTCAGAGCATTGGAAACAACAGGTTCAAATTAAGCACTGTGTGAAAGACATCTGTAAGTGAGGTGCACGCTGTCCATAAGTGAGGTGCACCGTGCCCGCTGTCCATAAGTGAGCTGTACCTTGCCCGCTGTCCATAAGTGAGCTGTACCTTGCCCGCTGTCCATAAGTGAGCTGTACTTTGCTTGCTGCCCAGAAGTGAGGTGCACCTCGCTTGCTGTCCATAACTGAGGTGCGCCTCGCTCGCTGTCCATAAGTGAGGTACGCCTTGCTTGCTGTCCATAAGTGAGGTGCGCCTCGCTTGCTGTCCATAAGTGAGGCGCACCTCGTTTGCTGTCCATAACTGAGGTGCGCCACGCTCGCTGTCCATAAGTGAGGTACGCCTTGCTTGCTGTCCATAAGTGAGGTACGCCTTGCTTGCTGTCCATAAGTGAGGTGCGCCTTGCTTGCTGTCCATAAGTGAGGTGTGCCTTGCTTGCTGTCCATAAGTGAGGTGTGCCTCGCTTGCTGTCCATAAGTGAGGTGCGCCTCGCTCGCTGTCCATAAGTGAGGTACGCCTTGCTTGCTGTCCATAAGTGAGGTGTGCCTCGCTTGCTGTCCATAAGTGAGGTGCGCCTCGCTCGCTGTCCATAAGGGAGGTGCACCTCGTTTGCTGTCCATAACTGAGGTGCGCCACGCTCGCTGTCCATAAGTGAGGTACGCCTTGCTTGCTGTCCATAAGTGAGGTACGCCTTGCTTGCTGTCCATAAGTGAGGTGCGCCTTGCTTGCTGTCCATAAGTGAGGTGTGCCTCGCTTGCTGTCCATAAGTGAGGTGCGCCTCGCTCGCTGTCCATAAGTGAGGTACGCCTTGCTTGCTGTCCATAAGTGAGGTACGCCTTGCTTGCTGTCCATAAGTGAGGTGCGCCTCGCTTGCTGTCCATAAGTGAGGTACGCCTTGCTTGCTGTCCATAAGTGAGGTACGCCTTGCTTGCTGTCCATAAGTGAGGTGTGCCTCGCTTGCTGTCCATAAGTGAGGTGCGCCTCGCTCGCTGTCCATAAGTGAGGTGCCCCTTGCTTGCTGTCCATAAGTGAAGCGCCCCTTGCTCGCTTCCCATAAGTGAGCTGTACCATGCTAACTGTCCATAAGTGAGCTACACCACAGTCACTGTCCATAAGTGAGGTGCGCCTTGCCCGCTGTCCATAAATAACGTTCCTCTTGCCCACTGTCCATAAATGACATTCCCCTTGCTTTCTGTCCATAAGTGAGGTACGCCTTGCTTGCTGTCCATAAGTGAGGTGCCCCTTGCTTGCTGTCCATAAGTGAGGTGCCCCTTGCTTGCTGTCCATAAGTGAGGTGCCCCTTGCTCGCTGTCCATAAGTGAGGTGCCCCTTGCTCGCTGTCCATAAGTGAGGTGCCCCTTGCTTGCTGTCCATAGGTGAGATGCACCTTGCTCGCTGTCCGTAAGCGAGGTGCGCTTGCTTGCTGCAAAAATGATAGCTATACCCTTGAATCCATTTCGGTGAATCTACTTTGTGTTGAAAACATTCTCTGCAGTTCTCATTTCCAGTTGTTTGGATCCCTTGTTCCTATTTTATGAGTGCCTAGACTTCTCATCACCCTCTTTTCTGTTTACCTTTTCATTTGTGGTTTCTCTCTTTTCTCTCTACTTATTTTCATTTTTTTTCTATCACTAAGTCGGTTCTTCATCTTTCTTCCTCAAGTGCTTTTTCCTTTGCTATAGTCTTCTACATCTGCATTCATATTAGTATCTCTGTTCCTGGCAATACCTTTGTATCTTTACTCTTACTAACATCATGTCTCTACCCCAACCTTTACGTTTTTCACTACACTTGCTCTCGTATCTCTACTTACACCCAGTGGTTTTATGCCTGCCTATTCCCCAATAGCGCTGCTTCTACCGATACTTTACTACTAGAGGTGGGTGATAAACTGTGCTCCCCCAGCAAAGTTTGTGGAGTTTTTGAACGTGGAGTTCCTGCAAAAGATCAGCTAACTGCTGTGTGGCATTGTTTTGGTCACGCGCGGCTCACCAACATGGAGTCGGCGAGCAAGAATTTGCATGCCCTATCACGAATTCTGGGCACTAGAACGTCTCCCGGTAAGATTTCTCAAAACAGGCGGTCGTGGTAGGTCACGACCGTTCGCATTGAGAAAGCTGCCACTTGAGTAGAAAATATATTTGAGCAGTAGAAAGACACAGCAACCTCTGGAGTGCCGCGTTGAGTCATTTGCGCCGATTTTACAACGTCGAACAGGCTCCCAGTTCTAAAAATCAGGCGAGCATCGTGATGTGCCAAATTCCGCCCACTTGTGGAACTCTGCGGAATCGCAGAGTTTTTATGTAACTCTGCAGAGTGAAATTCTGCAAGTTCTGTCCACCCTTACTTGCTACCACCATCACTACCTGTATCATGGCACCTTTAATACACATTGCGAAAACTTAATTGTATCTTCATATGCACTTCAACATTTTTTATATGTATAAATCTGCATATAACTGTTTATCAATATATACGTTCTTGTCAAATGTGGGGATTGTTTCCTATTGAGCTATGGTGTCCTTTAGCCTCAATTAAGTTGCTAAATGTCATGGGCCTCATTTATGAGAAATGATGCATCGCTGCGTGAAAGCAGCGATGCGTGACTTCTTAGTGCACACTCCTTGCGGTATACCTGATGTGTCATATTTAATGTATGACGCATCATGTCGCAAGGAGTTACAGATACGTCAGTATTTCTGACGTATCTGTAAGCGCAAATGTCACGCATTGCTGGAATGTGTCACAAAAGTGACGCAACTCCAGCAATGCGTCCTTTCACATGGGAAAGCCCCATGTGAAAGGGCTTGCGTCAGTCTTACGCCTGCTGTGGGGCAGGCACAAGATTTTGACGCAACAGTGTCCTAGAAGTGACGCAGTGAAATCTCATAGATTTCACTGCGTCACTTCTACGAAGCTTTTTGCGGGGAAACGCCCCCGCTGCATACATTATACCTGACGCAGGTATAATGTAGTGCAGGGGTTTACAAAGTGACGCATCTGCTTAGATGCGTCACTTTGTAAATAGAGCGCAACAGGAGGCATGTTTTACGCCGCCGATGCGTCACAAAAAGTGACGCATCAGAAGCGCATAACTGACGCTAGGCCTCATAAATGAGGCCCCATGGTTCTAATAGGCCCACAGGCCGTTCTATTCAAGGTAGTATATTTGAACATTTCTGGAAAGTGTAACCTCATTTTCAGTGCTGGTAACTAGAAGCTGGGTTTTAGGAGAAGGGTGTACTCAGGATTGTACTAAAGAGTGATATCTTCTCCTCAAGAATATATTGCATTTCCTCTAGGTGAAGGTCCTTCCACCAGCTCAATAGATGCATTTGTTCTGAAAGTAACACGTTTCTGTCACATGACTAATTTCCAGAAACCTCTATTGACAGAAAACATATATAAACTGTACTAAATTTCAAGTTATTCTAGCATTAGGCTCCAACAAACCCATTTCTAGCGAAAATCTAGTCAGTTGAAGTGACAAATGTCCTTGGATTAATTGATGTGCTGCAGGTCATTTTTGCACTAAATGCATCCAGATGTGTTGATTTTTATTTTTAACAGAAGGTGCATTGGTGGCAGAAAATCACCTCTGCAAGCAGTAGACAGGAGGGTACTGGACCAGACTCCATGTGATGGCCCCAGGTGCCAGAGGTAAGGAAGAAGTTTCTCCAGGGGGACTAGGGTGGAGCACAGCCCAGCACTGGACCTGGAGAATTGGCAAAACGTGTGAGAATGACTGAACTACATTTTAAGTAAAATCTAACTGTGCTTCCCTTTATACTTGATCATTTGCTTGCTTTGCAATCTCTGTGTTGTTTTATGGTTGTGAATATGTTATTGAAAAGTATGCACAGAATTGTTTATCCTGGTAGAGGACGACAGGGAAAACAAGTTGATTTGACAAGCAAGAGTAGGAGGAGTCCAGGAAACAGAAAATGCACATGAATGTAAATTCATGGTTGAGAGTGAGTGAGCTCGAGAAATAGCGAGATAGCATAAAAGATAGACAGAAGCACAGACCCTTGAAGGATGAATGTGTGTGAGATAGAGGTCCTCTGATCTAGCCACCCTGACCTCTGCATGGGCCCCTCTGTGTGTTGACTGAAGGGTCATCAAATGCAAGGGGATCTTTGGGTGTGGGATCCCTTTTCTCCTGCCCCACCCCACAAGATCATTTTGAAAAACGATAACTTGAGTGAACCCTATCCCACCTCGAAATGTTCTTAAGGAGCTTTACTGGTCAATGGTGTCAATGCGAAATTTTCGAACGTGCATTGGCCCATCACTCACAATAGATTTTTAGAGCTTAAGCATGAACCTGTTTATGAGGGTTATTGGGATATCATTACAATTCCCGAAGATCGGAAACGGTTTCACCAGTATAGGGTGTGCACCTTTCCTGTCAATTCCTTTACTGGCAAATGGCTTGCTGGAAATAATACATCATGTCCATTCTGTATTAATCAGGCGGAGAGCATAGCCCATATCCTCTTCATCTGCCCAGAGTACAAACACCCACGTCACAAGTGGCTGAAGTCGGGAGGAGGAGCTACGCGAGCGTCCGTGATGGCCGCGTGAGCACAGAGCTCCCCGGACCTTCGCCACTCTTCGCACTTCATCCTGACCAAATCCTGTCGTTGCTGAGGAACCTTAGCTGGTGCCATAACTCTTTTCAAATTTTGATTTGGACTTTGGGAACCGTAACTGCGTCGTTTTGAACTTTTGAGGCCCGCCCGGAGGTGAGCCGGGGTCTTGGTGGATTGTAACGCCGGGACAGAGTTGAACAACATCGGCGGAGGGGTTTTCCCCCAGTCGCCCTGCCTCAACTTTCAGTTTCGCTTTCGATTTCTGGCATTGTCAAACTGCGGGACAGCTCCCAACGGGGTTCAGCCGGCTCGGTTGGCACGTGCTTCTGGCTCCTTATGCAGTCGGGTCTGGCTGCGATTCTGCCTCGGCCAAGCGAGCCTTTTTTGTGGACTGTTGTTGCATTGCCCGCTAGCGGCCATTTTCACCAGGTCCCACGGGTCCCTCCGGGGCGCATCTTCCAGCATGGCTGCCAGGATCGAAGCCGAGAAACGGAAGACTAAGACGCCCCTCCGAGGGGGCCCGGTCCAAACCAACGTTATGGACCGGTACACCTTATCTAAAGGTTCTCCTGGTGGCACTAGCCAGCCCCCGGGGGACCCCAAGGACGATTCCATCGCCTCTACGGAGCTGTCTCTCCAGGATATCATGGGCGCCATTGCCAGTATTAAGGAGACCATAGGCCAACAGTATGAGGCTCTTGCCAGTAAAATCGACACGGTGGCGATCGATATCACCCTGATCAGAGCTGACCTGGCTAAAACCAACGAGAAGGTGAAATCGTTGGACCTTAAGACTACTAGCCTCACGGCTGATGTATCTGAGCTTCAGACCGAGACTGGCACGCTGAAATCGGCTGGTGATCTCCTGTCTCAACGGTTGGAGGATTTTGAAAACAGGGCAAGGCGCAATAACATTCGCGTCATAGGTGTTCCAGAGGATTCCAGAGATCTCCCGACTGATCTCCTGGTCGAGGATCTTGTCCTGAACCATCTTGCCCCTTCTGGTCTGAGCAAGTTCTTTGCAGTGGAACGTGCCCACCGAGTCCCGGGTGGTAAGCCCAAACTGGGCGCCCCTCCGAGGCCTATCATCGCAAAACTTTTTCATTACAGAGACCGTGATGCTATCCTGCAGGCTTCGAGGGTGGGCGGCCCGGTGAAATTCGAGAATTCTACTGTCAACTTTTACCCGGACTTTACTCAGCTCATCCAGAGGCAAAGGATGAGTTTTCAGGGGGTAAAGCGACGTCTTCGAGACCGGGGCCTGAAATATGCAATGCTTTTCCCTACTAGGCTTCGCGTGGAGTACGAGGAACGGACGCCTTTCTTTGATCGACCGGAACCTGTGAGTGACCGGCTGGATTCATTGCCTGCCCGGAGCGATCGCACTGAGCACCCTGGTGGTGCCGAGGGTGGTGAGCCTCGCTAAAACTGATGACTCGGCCCCTATTTCCCGATACTTGACATTGGCCAGCTGGATTCTGGGGGTTTTATATGTATGTTTCTCATTGCTGTTCTTCTCAGGGTGGCGGGAGAGACGGGTCTCTTTCCTCCTCTGGGGTCTTTTTGTAGAATGGGGCTGTTAGGGCGACAGGCACACTGCATGTTGGGGTGGCTATTTAGTCTATTGCAGGGGTGCAGGGAGGGGGGAGTTGTACCAGGTGTTGGTTGGGGTGGGAAGGGGTGTTCGTAAGTTTGTTTTTCTTCCTCAAGGCGACGTATTGGGTTTTTTCAATTTTCGAATGCTCTGCTCTTTGTGGGGTGACTCATGCATTATCTGTTGGGGTGGGGGGTAGTGGGTTGAGGTTGATGTCTTGGAATGTCAATGGATTGGGAGACCGCATCAAACGGGGTATGGTGTTGCAATATTTGCGTCGCTTGTCGCCTGACATCATACTTTTGCAAGAGACGCATCTGGTGGGAAATGTGTGTCATGCCATGAATAGATGGGGTTGCTCACTCGGGGTTTACCACTGGTTCTAGAGGGGTGGGCATTTTGGTGCGGTCTTCTCTCCCTTTCGAGATTGATGATGTGATCCTTGACGGTAGAGGGCGCTACGCTGCCCTCACTGGTAGGTGGGAGGGTAGGACCCTAACTTTGCTCACTGTGTACATTCCACCGGGTCTCCAGACCTCTACCTTCTCTGATATTGGTCGTCTGTTACTGGAGCTCCCCGAAGGTATCCTCCTCATGGGTGGGGACTTTAATGCGGTACTGTCTGGCACTTTGGATCGTCACCCCCCCAGGGATATTCCTAATTCCCAGTCATGGCTACGTGGGTTCCTGGATACTTTTGGTCTGGTGGATTGCTGGAGATTGATGCATCCGACACAGAGTCAGTACACCTTTCACTCTGGGGCCCACGGGAGTCTTTCCAGACTTGACTACATTCTTATGCCCGCTGTCCAATCCTCTTCTGTCAGGGAAATTAGACATTTGGCTCGGGGCATTTCCGATCACTCTCCATTGTGGTTCTGTATGGATGCTGGGATGAATGTTGAGGGACGGGTTGCCCCTATTAATCCTTGGCATTTGCGTAATCCCAAAACCCGTAACAGTTTGGTAAAGTCCCTAGACCTCTATTACCTGGAAAACGAAGGGTCTGTTTCTTCCTCTATTTCCCTATGGGAGGCATTTAAGACTGTTATCCGTGGACAGGCCCTATCCCTAATTGCGGAAGCCAAGAAAGTTAGGAATCAGGAGGTGGTGTGTCTGAAGGATGAGATATTGGTGTTGGAAGCTGACCTAGAATCCAGTGTCACCCAGGATAAACTCCACGCCCTTGCTCTGAAGCAGCTGGATTATAAATCTTTTGTTACTGATGCTGCCAAGTCGATGTCTAGGGAGCAACAGGGTAAACTGTATGATGTTGGGGATAAGGCGGGTAAACTGATTGCATGGCTTGACACGAGGGAGAGAGCGAGTCGAGTGGTTCCTGTGATTCAGACTTTAGATGGTGTGAGTGTGACTGACCCGAATGAGATAGTGGAGTGTTTTGCGGCTTATTTTCGTGGTGTGTACTCCCCGTTGTCTGACAGGGATGAGGAAGACTCTCATTTGTTGCTGCGCGACGTTGCGTTGCCTTGCCTTTCCGAGGCAGATCGGAAGTGCATGGATGCCCCGCTGTCCGTGGATGAGATTGCAATAGCGATCCGTTCTCTCCGTTCGGGCAAGGCTATGGGCCCGAACGGCTTGCCTATCGAACTGTACAAACTACGCCTGATATAGTTGCTCCGTATCTCCGTGGTATGTTTTTGGAGCCCAGTGACCTGGGCACTCTCCCTTGTGACCAGCGTCTGGCAACGATCGTGGTCATTCCTAAGGAGGGTAAGCCTCGGGACCTTTGCTCTTCATACCGGCCCATCTCCCTGCTGAACGCGGAGCCTAAGGTTCTTGCTAAGGTCCTCGCTAATCGTCTGCTCTCTGTTATTTGCGACCTGATCCATCCGGATCAATCCTGTTTTATACCGCATCGTAACACTGCCCTCAATCTGAGGCGGCTGCATGGTGTTCTCGCGAGAGCCGGGTCTCTTTTGGAGCCGGCCATCTTGGCCTCCTTGGACGCCACGATGGCCTTTGATACGATCGAATGGCCTTATTTTTGGGCCGCCCTTGCGAAATTCGGTTTTGGTTCAGAATTTGTTGGATGGGTGCAACTCTTATACAAGGAACCGTTGGCGCAGGTTGTGGTCAACGGTCGGGTGTCCGCGCCCTTTGTTCTTGGGAGGGGCACCAGACAGGGGTGCCCGCTGTCCCCCCTTCTTTTTGCTCTGGCATTAGAACCGCTCGCGGCCTGGCTCCGATGGGAGCCGTCGATCAAGGGCATCCGGTGGGCCCCCAAATTTGAAGACCGAGTTTTGTTGTACGCAGACGATATTCTTTTGTATCTCACCTCTCCTTGTAAGTCTCTCAACGTATTGTTTGACGTCCTTTCCTCGTTCGGTAAGAATTCCGGATTAATAATAAATTGGTCGAAATCCTGTGTCTACGCCATCTCGGGTGGCCTTCCCTCGTTGCCAAGTAGATTCCCCATTCAGATTTCTCGTTCCGGTTTCAGGTACTTAGGAATTTTTATATCACTGGATCGGGCTGCCCGCTATGAACATAATCTCCTTCCTCCTCTCCGTCGGTTGAGACTAGACGTGGCGCGGTGGCGTAAATTGCCGTTGTCGCCACTCGGCCGCGCCGCACTTTTTAAAATGATGTCTCTGCCTCGATTTCTGTATGCTCTCCAGAATTCGTTTGACGTCATTCCAGCGAGCTACTTTCGGGAGGTGGAGGGCTTACAGAGATGGCTCATTTGGGACGGCCGTGCGCGAATTGCCCTTGTAAAACTGACTCTTCCCTGGTACGATGGGGGCATAGCGCTCCCGGATATCAGGGGGTATTATTGGGCCTCCCAGCTGGCCGCCATCAATCACGCATTGGATGCCCCCAGTCCGAACCCTGCTTTCGAGATGGACAGGTATCAATTGCCGGGCGGTGACTACAATAGGGCACTCTACTCTTGGGCGGCAGGGAGTGATTTGACTGGATCAACTAGGATTGCGGTGCGTGTGTGGAAGGATGCGAATGCGGCCATGGGATGGTCCGATCGATTGACACGAGCCACCCCTCTGTATGCTCCGAAAAACTGGGAAGCCTCTGGACATCGAAGGGTTTTGAGAAGTGGGACATGATAGGTATAAGCAGAGTGGGCGACCTCTGGGTGAAGGGCGCCGTTAAGTCCTTTGCGGTCCTTCAGAAGGAGTATGATTTGAGTGATAGAGAGTTCTTTAGGTACACACAGATCCGCCATGCCCTAACGTCGGTCTTCGCCGCCGGCACTGATGTCCCGAGTCCTCCCCGCTTGAGGACCGTATACTTGATGGTCACCTGCCCGATAGTACGATATCGCTAATATATAAGAAGCTGATTAATGTTCCGGCTGATCTCCTTGTGCGTCTCAGGGTGGCCTGGACTGGGGACGGGCTGGAGTTGGATGACGAAGACTGGCAGTCGGCTGTGTCGTCCCCGAAGGAGGTCGCCATTCCGGGATGTTTGTTGAATGTGTGGGAGCCGAATGATTACAGCGTCGCTCAGACCCGGTGGGCGGCCCTCGGGAACATGATTGCGAAGAGAGACATCGACAGCGGTGGGATTCTCGGCAGGCCCCCACCGTGTCAGTGTGGAAGGAGAATATGGACTGGTGTATGTTTCGGGAAAAGACCGTGTATTTGGCTAGGGGCAAACCTAAGGCATGGAATAGAATCTGGAGTCAATGGAATGCTTATCGAGGACACATTTGCTCACCCCCACTGGATGACACTCTTGATCTTTCTCTGTCCCCCTGATCCGGCATTCCTGGATGACTCTATTTCTCTCCTGATTCACCAACTTCCCCACTGACCCGCCCCCCGGCAGTTTCTGTCTATTTCCTGGTCCTTTCTCCTTATTGTGGGTCCCCCCCCCCGTTGGAGCAGGCTTCATCTACCGTGGTTCCCGCCTTGAGTTTTGTTTGTTTGTTTGTTTGTTTTGTGTTTTTCTAAAAAGCAAAATTATGATATCCTTAGTTCATCCTGTGTTGCGGAGCCTTCCATACTGTATGTAACCGGGCCTCTGGGCCACCGACCGATACTTTCTGATGTTCTAACATGCTTAAGATAATCTAGCGGCCGGCCCCTGTGGTTGTAGGCCCATACTTGTATCGTATTTGCTTTGCACAATAAAAAAAAATTAAAACAAAAAAAACAAGTGGCTGAAGTCTATATGTCGAATTAAAATGGGTTTCTCTCTCTTAAATTTTATGTATTACTATCACTGCAATACCAATTGGTTAATGACCTCTTATCTTTTTAAATCTAAATTATTGACTAGGTTTTAAATCTTGCTTACTTTTTAATTATATTAATTTATTATAACGGAACAACCAGCTGACTTGTTTTCCTGGCAGGAACATTGTGTCCTTGATACTGTTAGGGTTTTTCGCCCTTTTTTAATATGAGTATTATTTATAAACTGTATAGTCTTTCACGACATATGTGTCGAAATAAAGATCTATTTGAATTTGAATTTGAACCCTATCCCATCTCATGGTCTCCTATCTTACCTGCCCTCCACAGGATGAGCTGAGGGCACAAGGTCTGCGGTCCATTCCTTGTTATCCAGGAGTGAGCAGCAAGGAGCAGAGATGGGGCTGATAACATCTAAACATAGTGAGCCCTCTCCAAAAGGGAATCCTGACCATATTGTGTACCAACAAAACAGAAAAAGGTGCATACAAGTAATTACAAGAGTGGGCTGAACTCCTACAAAGGATAAGAAGAAGTCCTTTCCTGAGCATGGTACCATTGATGCAGAAAGATTAGCAAACTTACAGAAGAAATTGAAGGATCCTAAAGATAAAATAGATGCCGAGCAAAGGTCTCTCTACCTACAGTCGCACGAGGAGGCACACAAACGTAATCATGAATCTCAAGTCCGAGGTATGAGAAATACCCACAAAGAGTGGAGTACTACATAAGTCATAGAAGGGACAGAGGTACAGCATGTGCTACCACTGCTCTGCTCCCCCCACCTCCCTGTCATCCACCAGAGTGAGGACCCAAGAGAGGAGGCTCCACTGGATATGTTCCCTATATCAGCCAAAAGGACTTGGGTGCAGTCGTTGTTGCACCCTGATTCAGAGCAGCGCCTGTGGGAGCACCCGTGGCTGAACCACAAGGAGGGAACACGCAAGCAAGCACTGGGATAGGCAGAGAACAGAGCCCTAGTATTACTCTCGAAAGATTGACAGTCCATAGAGCGATTGTCTAGGGGCATTTTCCTTCTCCTCATTCAAGTGACTGATGAACAGGACTCTTCAGCTTCACCCTTCTTCTCTTGAGGGATTGCCCACCAGCAAGTGGTAGAATTGGACCCCCTCTGATTTGATGAGTAAAAATAAACAATTCTCCAATATCTGGGAAAACCCAGCTCAGTTCCAAGGGGAACTGCAGAGTTTGTTTGGAGTATACGCACCTAACTGGGCACGTATGAATCTGCTGTTGCGATGGAGAAAAAAGAAGATGGAAGGTGCGGATTAAGATGAGAGAAAGATTGGTGGAGAAGTCTGCATGGCCGAGAGTTGCCCCTACTAATGAAAGAGAGTTTAGTGCAGCAAAGGATGGCTTTTTGAATGTAATTGTGGATATGTACCCAGTGAAAAAGGAATGGGTGTAGACCTCATCTTCTAGACAGAATAAGGGTGACAGATTTAAGGATGTGTTAAGAGTAATACTTGGGTGGGATGTATGACGGTACAACGCGTGGTATTGCCACGCGTACCGTTACAACGCAGGTTTTACAACGCAAGTCGTTACAATGACTTGCATTGGGGGGCGCTGGATAGTGAATAGTTTAATTTACTATTCCAACTCCAGTCCCCGTGGATAGTAGGGAAGTTGTTGGATAGTAAATTAAACTATTCCCTATCCTAGAGCGCCCTCCAGCGAAAGTCGTAGTAACGACTTTCGTTGTAAAACCTGCGTGGTAATGGTACCACGTTGTAAAAGTTTCGTGGTAAAGGATGTTTACCCTTGGATGTGCCCCGTCCTATGGAGATGGCTCTGGAAGCGGTAGGTGCTGCTTTTGTGCATGGATCGTTACCAAATGTTAGGAGTCATTTGAGGACTATCTGCATCAAATGGTAAACTGAGAAGTTAGCCAAACCGGTGTCAGTCGCTAACCATTGTGTAGCATCACAAGAGAGAAATAAAGAGAATGTAGAATCGAAACTGACGTCATTGAAGTTGCAGACCATATGGAGAACTCTTAAGGGTGTGGGTCCAGGATGGCGCTACAAAGTGAGTAACAAAGAGGGAGGTAAAGGGAGAATGGAAAGTCGGGAGAGGCAATGGAAGGGGTTGGCTGGTGCCCCCAGGAGCCGGAGGTTCATGGTTTGTCTGTGGACTACTTCGGCATTGGAAACTGAACTCTTACAGCATTGTACCCAATGCACCAGCCCTCCCCGATCAGTCGGGTTTCATCAGATTACTCAAAGGCTTATCCTGAACTTTAGGACAGCCTGAGATGTTCCAACTGTGCGAATAATGGTAAGCGTACTCCCTGCCTCATTGATATTGGCACTAGTCACTCTGCTCTAAAACATACAAATTCCCTACTTTACTTTGTTCCGGAATGTCCGTAGACACTATGGGGCATATCAACAACAGCCGGCGATAATTATCACTGAGCACGCTTAGCGCGAGGATAATTATCGCCGGCTATCGCTGGATTTTATCGCGAACATAGCGCGCTATCAGCGACGCTTATCTCCAAAGCGATAAAAAATCCAGCGTTAGTTGCCAAATGTGCGATTATCGCTGGAAATCCAGTGATAATCGCACAACGATTAGCGATATGTTGTTGATAGGGCAGGGCAGACTTAGCCATTATATCCACCTTCCATTGGATATAATGGCTAAGTCAGCTTGAAAGCAGGCTTAAGAAAAGTAGCGATAAGCGCGGTTAGCGCTACTTCTCTTATCGGTATGCAAGTTAGCGGGAGGTTTCTTGATAGGAGAAATGTCGGTTAGAGACATTTCGAACATTATATTGGTGCGGAACGCCCACTTTGCATCTCATTAGAGATGGAAAGCTGGGCGTTGAGGGAAAGGGCGCTAAGGCAAGGATTCACGCGATAGCGCGACCTTGCTGATAATGCGATAAAATTATCGCCGCTTTTTGCCCGAAAACGGACGCTAAAGCGGTGATATTTTTATCGCGGTGCCTTGATGATATGCCCCTACATTTCTTACCCTGTATCCATTTCTCTGGAGTGCATTAATGATAAATATTGCTTTTGCTCTGCCCAATTTCTTCAACTTCTTTGTTAGCAGGGACATCCTCTGTAAACTAAATTGTACTGTATTTTGCACTCCGGAAGGTATATATTTAAATATACCCATACAACAAGAAAATGAAGTACTTGCACTATTGTGTAAGAGCAGAGATCGCCCAAGTATTGCCATTGAAATGGCCATTTCTCCTGATTTTACTGAGTTACCCTCAGACGTACCATCTACTCTGCGGCCCACAGGGGCCAATGATACGGGGTTCATATCATCAATAGAACCAGTGAAGGTAAAGGTTGACCCTTAGAACAAGCAACCCAGACTACCCCAGTACCCATTAGTATCTGAAGAAGAAGAATAAATCTGTCCTCTAACAGCAGGTTTGATTGAGTAATGGGTGTTAGTACCCTTTGTTAGTAGATGTGATACACCGATTCTCTTGATATGCTAAGTGGGGAAAGCCAGCATGTACATGTTTTTGCATGACCTTAATGCCACTAATATTGTGGGGGCATATTATCAAGCGGCAGCGATAATTATCGCTGGGCGCGCCTAGCGTGAATTTTTTTTCTGTCGGCTAACGCTGGAAATTATTGCCATGCTAGCGTTGTATTAATAACACATAGTGCAATGGCGATAATTAATCCAGCATTAGCGGTGTTTTCCATGGGACATCGCTGGTTTTTCTGTGGTCGTATCAGCATAATCCACCCCCAATGTTAAGTATACGTAAGTCAGCATTTTAGCAGATGTGGTTTTCGCCAAAAACTAAAGTCTGCTAAAATGCGTGGGCCTCCTTGTAAATATTGCAATGTGCACATCAGCGATGCTTTACATGCAGTACTGCCCAGTGATGCCCACTTTGCATCTTATTAGAGATGCAGAGCGAGGTGTCGGGAAAACGGGTGCTAACATGCACTAATGCATGTTAGCACCCACTTATAAATAGGGCAATAGTTTTATCTCCGCTTTTTTGGCTTTTAAAGTAAAAAAAGCGGAGATAAGGCCCTTGTTGATATGCCCCGTGGTTATTCTAAGCTTCCTTGTGGAACCCGACCCTGCCACCATCCTTTCATGCATACCCACAAACGCCCAATGGTTTTCTGTGGTTTACCTTTGTTCTGCTTCTTCTCCAGTCCCGTGATTGAGGAAACTCAGCATCTCTTCTCAATCACATTCTGAGAGTCCCCACTTCATGGAGGTGACTTGCTAAAGGATTTATAGAGTCCCTTACACTCTTTTCCAAGGCTCTGAAGAAGGATCTAGATACATTGGTGTTTCCCTGGGTACATTGGTTTCCCCCCAGGGCTCTACTTTAGTCTAATGGGTTGATAAACAACTATGGCATCTGTTAATCTAGATCTTTGCAAGGAGGGCTCTACCTTTCTCCTCACCATATTGGATAAAAAGAGCATAAGGCTTACATTACATGCATTACAATTCTGCCTTTCCCCAGCGTGATATGTTGGTCATGAAATCTCTGCTGGCAAGTGCCACCTGTCTATTGAATGCGCTGAAGCCATCTGTTTGTTGCTCCATCCTGCAACTGCCTCCCAGGTACATACCCTTCCGACCATGGCGGGGTATTGCAGACAGTGGATCCTGGACTGCACCGATAATGCAGGATTTGTGGGATCATGTCAGAACCCCAAACCCTTGCAGTGGTCTAATGAAGCTGAACATGCCAATGAAAATGTGAAAATTAAGCAGGCACTAGCCTTTGCAACTTCCTTTGAACTCACTGGTTATGCCAAAACGTTTACTTTGTATTGTCATGATCATCATGGATTTGTACTTGGAGTGTGGGTACAGAGCCATGGGAATCAGAAGTAATCCATAGCTTGTTATTCTTCAACTCTGGACACAGTCATGGCTGGGATCCCTCCTTGTTTAAGGTCTGTAGTGGTAGCCACAAATCTTGTTGAATCATCTGAAAAGATTGTGTTAAGTTCCCTCCTCCTCTGCAAATACACAGCACCTCTCTACAGCTAGATTGCTCCTTTATGAAATGTTGTTGTATTCCACTTCTCATGTTACCCTCACCCGGTGTCCATGACTGAACATTTTCTCTTTAATGCCCACGAGTGAGGTGGAGGACACCATCATTGTATCCTTCTTTACTGGGCGTGTAACCAAACTCCGAGTGGACTTAACGAAAGCCTATTCTTGACCGTGTTAGCATATTGTGTTGATGGATTATGTCTCAGAAAGGAGGATGGTATCCTAGTTTCTGGTTATGCTGCATGTATAGCAGAATGTTGGAGGTTTACACTTGCCAAATATGAGTCGGCTCTGGGTGTAGAGCTTACAGCTCTCACCAAAGTCTGTATTGGCCAAAGAAAGCATTGTAACCATGTACACAGACTCAAAGGGTGCATTTGGAGTGACCCATGACTTTGGGCTTTTTTTGATGCAAAGGGGTTTATTAACATCCACTAGACCTCTATTAGAATTGGACAGTATATTCAAACTCTTTTGAATGCTATTGAGTTGCATGTAAAAGTATCGTGTGCCATGCACCAGCATCTCCCTAATAAAATTTCAAGGGAGTACACCCTAGCTGATTCAGCCGCTAAAAATGATGCTTTCTCTAAAATTGATGGCTCTATGTATGTTATGACAACTGACTCATTTCCTGTACCAACGCTAAATGATTCATCTCTGTTGCAGAAGCCTCTGAAAGTGAATAACAGTCTTGCCCATGTTGGTAGGGATGACAAGATTCGTGCCCTAACAACCCATTGGTATGCTCCCTCGTTTTCCATAGCCAATAGTTATTGCCAAACTTGTTCCATCTGCCTGTCACACAATGTTGGAAAAAGGATAAGGCCACCACCACTGCTCACCATACCTCTTGGGGACCTTTTGTGCACTTCCAGATGAACTTTCTCCAAATGTCAAAATGTTATTGTGCGCAGGTTCTCAGAATGGTTGAACTATACCCCTGCGCCCATGCAGAAGCCATTTCAGTAGCTAAGTGGTCACTCAGAGTTTATCCCTCGGTTCGGGGTGCCGTACCAAATTGGTAGTTACCATGGAACACACTTTGTGTCAGCAGTAGTGCAAGCAGTCTGCAAAGCTTTAGGAGTAGATTCATTGTACACATCACCCACAGTTTACAAGCAAGGTAGAAAGAAGTAACAGTACCATCAAGAGCAAGATAGTAAAGATATGCTCAGAAACACAGTTAAAATGCCCACATGGCTATTGGTATTAAGGTCCCTTCACAGAAGACCAATTTGAGTCCATATGAAGTAGTCATGGGCCAACCCATGAAGCTGGCCTGGAATCTCCCTGTCTCGGCTGATACATTCAATTAACAGTTGAATGATGATGCAGTTTTACAGTATTACAGAACGTTTATACAATGTCTCTACACTTTCTGTTCTGAGCTTCTGGCAAACTTACCTGAATGTCCGACAGAAGCCTGTTATTCCCATGAGTAGCAAATGTTTCCAGTGTTTCTGCTAGACATATTAAATGTGATTTAATAGTAAGAACGCTCCTTTAAATAAAATTACCTCCTTTTTGTGCAATCAGCAAAGAGGTCACATCTATTTCATTTTCGAGTCATGAGTGTACCCCTTGGCTGCCTTAGGATTGGACTGTGAATTGTTATCCAGGATACATTGTTCCAGCTGTGAGGCACTTTGATGGCCATCCTTTGGAACAAAGGACTGGTAGGTGGGCTGTTTCAACTACTATTAGATTTTTCGACCTTAATTCCCATGTACGTCATGACTGTTGCTTTAGATTAAATAATAAGAAATTCAGAGATCTTAGAAGAAATTGCCAAATCTATTGCAATAGCTTTAGAATTAGTGATAGAGCAACTGACCATCCATTTCAGGATGCTACTTCAAAATAGGATGGCATTAGATTACCTTTAAGGAGCCAAAGGGCGATATTGCGCTGTTGTAGGCACTGAATGTTGCACCCGTGCTCCTTCACAGTCCGCTTATCATACATGAGCAGATAGATAACATTCAGGAGAGTGTCAAGACCCTACGCAAGATACAAAGTGGACCATATCCAGGTCCCAACAGCCACTGGTGGGAGCCATTAGACCCTGTGGAATGGAATTATTTGGATGAATTATTGCCATTGTTTTAATTGTGGTTGCTATGTATATCTATACTAGCAGCCTGTCCCGACGTTGTCCGGGTATGAATTGCTGCCGGCCAGTAGTATATTGTTTTGTAGGATTTCGTTTTGATAGCATTTCCTATCTGTGACAGGCCTATGAAACGCTCCGATTCACAGTGCACAGCTGATGCACTTAAGAGTGCGCGTTCAATAGTATGTGAACTCGAGTTTCCCTACTTTATTTTTCCTTGCAATATTATATAGCACGAACTCGACAACATGGCATGAGCACAATTTACATTACAGAAGAACACATTCATTTGTGTTAGGCACGGGGAGACAAAGCGATTTGCCTGGAATCACAGGATGTTGAGCTGATGCCGAGATTCAAACGTAGCTCCCCAGCTCTAAAGTTCGCAATTCTATAACTTGTGGCGGGAGGTGTGTCTAAAAGTGTATGTCGGTGCTGGCCATCAATGAGAGAGACATGTGCATTTTTCAAATCGGTGGTGAAAAAATATGAGTATGTTGCTGGAGATGTGGGCCGCCGTGCCACCAATGTACTTACCGGGGTAGGGTAAACACCCATTATTCCACAACTTTCTTTCCGCATACCATCACTCCGCATACTTTCATTACAAAAGTACCATGACTCCGCAATGCCATTATAACGCATGGAATTACATTTTATATGCTTTTACCATGCATACATTTACAACGAAATTCGTTGTAAATGCATGAATGGTAAAAGCATTTTTTTTTTTTAAATGTTTGGATAAGGTAAGTATGGGTATAGGGGTATATGTTTTGGGGTACTGAGGTATATGTTTTGGAGTGCTTGGGTATTTTAAGAGTTCAGATATAGTTTTGGGTTATGGGGTACAGGGGTAGTTTTAGGGTTTATGGATAGGTATGGGTTTTGGGGTACAGGGGTATTTTTAGGGTTCAGGGCTAGGTTTGGGTTTTGGGGTATAGGGGTATTGTTAGGGTTCAGGGATAGGTTTGGGTTTTGGGGTTCAGGGCTAGGTTTGGGTTTTGGGGTACAGGGGTATTTTTAGGGTTCAGGTCTAGGTTTGGGTTTTGGGGTACAGGGGTATTTTAGGGTTCAGGGGTAGGTTTGGGTTTTGGGGTACATGGTTATTTTTATGGTTCAGGGCTAGGTTTGGGTTTTGGGGTACAGGGGTATTTTTAAGGTTCAGGGGTAGGTTTGGGTTTTGGGGTACAGGGGTATTTTAAGGGTTCAGGGCTAGGTTTGTGTTTTGGGGTACAGGGGTATTTTAGGGCTCAGGGCTAGGTTTGGGTTTGGGGGTACAGGGGTATTTTTAGGGTTCAGGGGTAGGATTGGGTTTTGAGGTACAGGGGTATAGGGTTCAGGGCAAGGTTTGGGTTTTGGGGTACAGGGGTATTTTGAGGGTTTAGGGATAGGTTTGGGTTTTGGGGAACAGGGTATATTCATAGGGTTAAGATGGGTTAGTGTTTAAGGGTGTTGGGGTATTTTAAGGAGTAAGGGTGGGTTATGATTATGGGTGCAGGGGTATTTAAAGGGAGCAGGGCTAGGTTTGGGTTTTGGGGTACAGGGGTATTTTTAGGGTTCAGGGCTAGGTTTGGGTTTGGGGGTACAGGGGTATTTTTAGGGTTCAGGGGTAGGATTGGGTTTTGAGGTACAGGGGTATAGGGTTCAGGGCAAGGTTTGGGTTTTGGGGTACAGGGGTATTTTGAGGGTTTAGGGATAGGTTTGGGTTTTGGGGAACAGGGTATATTCATAGGGTTAAGATGGGTTAATGTTTAAGGGTGTTGGGGTATTTTAAGGAGTAAGGGTGGGTTATGATTATGGGTGCAGGGGTATTTAAAGGGAGCAGGGCTAGGTTTGGGTTTTGGGGTACAGGGGTATTTTAGGGTTCATGGGTAGGTTTGGGTTTGGGGGTACAGGGTAATTTTTAGGGTTCAGGGCTAGGTTTGGGTTTTGGGGTACAGGGGTATTTTAGGGTTCATGGGTAGGTTTTGGTTTTGGGGTACAGGGTTATTTTTATGGTTCAGGGCTAGGTTTGGGTTTTGGGGTACAGGGATATTTTTAAGGTTCAGGGGTAGGTTTGGGTTTTGGGGTACAGGGGTATTTTAAGGGTTCAGGGCTAGGTTTGTGTTTTGGGGTACAGGGGTATTTTAGGGCTCAGGGGCAGATTTGGGTTTTGGGGTACATGGGTATTTTTAGGGTTCAGGGCTAGGTTTGGGTTTGGGGGTACAGGGGTGTTTTTAGGGTTCAGGGGTAGGATTGGGTTTTGAGGTACTGGGGTATAGGGTTCAGGGCAAGGTTTGGGTTTTAGGGTACAGGGGTATTTTGAGGGTTTAGGGATAGGTTTGGGTTTTGGGGTACAGGGTGTATTCATAGGGTTAAGATGGGTTAGTGTTTAAGGGTGTTGGGGTATTTTAAGGAGTAAGGGTGGGTTATGATTATGGGTGCAGGGGTATTTAAAGGGAGCAGGGTGGACACCCGGAGCTGGAATGTACAGAACCTGGGGAGAAAAAACAATGAAATATTGGGTACAACGCTCGCTATTTTTTCTCCGTAATCCCGCGCCCCGCACACGCCCATGCCCCCAGCACACGCCCACAGCACACGATATGAGACATGGGATGAAGGGCGGAACGTACCACACGCCCCCAGCGTTTGTCACACCCCCAGCACACGCCCACAGCACAACGCAGACACGCCCACAAGGGACTACTTTGCTGGCACGGTTCTTTTACCTTTTAAATGTATATGGTGGGCGTCTGCATAGCCTATGTCCTTCTGCTGCAACTGCCCTTTCCAACGCTGTATTGGGTGTTGTGATTGGTGCTGTGGTTCCTGAGATTACCCGCCTCAAAGGTTTGGGCTCTCTCTTTGTTATATTAGTATGGATCTATATCTCTCTCGATATATATATATATCGGTATCTATATATTTATCTGTATCGATAGATGGATGGATAGATGGATGGATGGATGGATGGATGGATGGATAAACAGATGGATAAATAATATTGTGCACCCTCCTACACTTTAAATAAAATCACTACAAATACTTTTACACTTGCTATTTCTGAAGAAGATGCTGTTTAGAAACATATTTGCTAATATATCTGCTTTTAGCTACATCCTAGTACGGCACTCCTGGTCCACATTCTAGTACCTCTGCTCCTACCTATACCATGCCCTATTTTTATTTAATAATGTATTAATTATGTATTTATTTATATGCCTCTTACCACAACCCTCATTATTTCTAAGCACAGGTAGCTAAGGGACAAAAAAATGCATTATCCAGATTAACAGGACAGAGGATCGATTAATCGAGGACAGGGAATTCCACAGACCTTCCTGTTCCTATTCCGCCTCGGATGTCCGCATGGGATGCCCAGCGTGTCATGATTCCAATGCCTACGTTGGAGCATAGGAGGCTGAAACTGCATTGATAGTCGAATTTTAAATTAATCAATGCTTCAACAATTCCTTTATGGCGAGGTTGTGGTAGAAACTATTTCGATCATGGTTTCGTCTCCATGGAAACAGAAGACAATACTTGATGTCCAAGAATTAAGAGGGGAGGGCCTTTAAAAAGATATTAAATAGCAGAGGAGACAATGGTGACCCCTGAGGGATGCCCAATTAACCGCAGCCTCAGGGGATTGGAATGGTCCAAGGTTGATGCTCTGCAGCCTCTCGGAGAGGAATAACTGAAGCTATTGGAAAGGTGGGTTCGACAGCGCTCAGGTGACTAAGATGTAGCCCCATTCCATGGTATCGGCCACAGTGGACAGATCCAAGGGGATGAGCAAGTAGGGTCCTGCTCTGTGTACTGCTGCCTAGGTGTTCAAGTGGGATATTTACATGGTTTCCATCTGATGTTGGTATTGAAAGCTAGAGACCATTGTCCAGAAACTCATGATGTTGCAACTGCTGGAGTTGTTAGTCAAATATGTACTCAGGAGTCTCTTTTATTTGTTTTGTTTACTTTCTAGTAGGTTAGAACCCATGTGGTGAGTAGTGGATGGAATGTTGGAGAGTCAGTACCATAAGAAGAGGCAGTTATGTAAAGCAAGGATGAAGAACCTGCAACAGGCCAGATCTCAGTGCGCAGAAGAATAAAAGGTCAAGCTATAAATGTTGATGGTAAAGAAGTGCAAGTCTAGAAGATAGAGGAGAAGTCCTTGCGTGGTGTTGCTTGACACCGATCCGGTGCCTGTGGTTTATTACGACATTTCCAGAAGCAGACCTCTACAGCCGGCGACCTGAGACTCTGATGTTGGACCTTGAGGATCAGTTTGTGAGTTGTCCAGGCGTGATGTGAGCATTTGCCTCTGTTTAGTCCTTGTTCCAGAAGCCTTGTGCAGGCGCACAGAGCTTTCATTTATTTTTCGCTGTGTCAGCAGGGCCAATGGAAAGAAGATACAAGGTGGGTGTCCTTGTTTTGTCTTGGAAAGCAATCAACTAATTGCCCGCTTTTAAACTTGTTTTCCAGCCCAGTCCATTATATATCCAAAACAATTCAATCCAATGCAATCTAATCCAATTAAAAACAGGGCAAACCAATGCATTGCTGTCCAATCACATACATTTCGATCCAATGCAGCACAATCCAATGAAGTAAAACTAATTCAGTTCAACCCAACTCAACAATGCAAACCAGGGCAGTGTAATCCAATGTAATCCATTCCAACGAACACAATGCAACTAATATTTCTGTCGCCCTAACAAAAGCAGCAAAAATCATAACACAAATGTCTGCGGCCCATGGTAGCAAGTATTTAGAAAAAAAAAGCTGCTTTCAAAGGGGAGTAACAAAGACCCTTTTTGAGACATCCATTGCTGGATTGGTGTAGGCATGTTCCTATGAGCAATCTTGTCTGCTTTAGTGGGCTATTGATTTGTAGGCGTAGTGGGCACTTCCGAAGCCTGAATGTTGGGTTGAAGACGATGAACTAGATTGGGGTTTGTGAACAGAGGCGGTGTGGTCCTCTAGGGGTTCCTTTCTTCTTGTTGCATTCTACATTTGTTTCCATGCGATCACAGGAAGGCGTGGAATGTTTCAACCGTTGTGGTTGGCAACAATGTTTCACCCACATTATCCCGTTGCTGTTCTGCGGTTCTCTGGTCTGTTGGGAATTGGTGACGGTTCTGTGCGTGCAAAGGCCGTTGTTCTACTGTGAAGGGGCGAGTCATCACAGGTGGAACGCCACATGGAGCACAGGTCCACTGTGCAGTAAGTACTGGAGTACTCTTCCCGGTCCTTAATATTACCCTCTGCTTTCACTGGTGTTTTTACAGATAGGGCCGACACAAAGGTTGGATCAATGTTCTTCACTATTGTTATAGGGCGAGGACTATTCTTAGGTTTGTGGGTCAGTGATTGATACAGTACCATCCAGTATCATCCGCTGCATCCACTTCTCACCTGACTCCTTGGGATGGAGTCATCAGTATAGTGGTCACTTGGCTTCATCCAATAGGAAACATGATCCAGGCAGTTTGTGATGCAAGTCCAGGGTCATTATGTAGGCAACAAGGGATCTGAGTAACAACAACGTTCATTTGAATTCCAGGTGGTGCAAGTGGTGCCACGTGACATTAAATGATTCAGAAAAGGGGGTGGTGATGAACAGAGTGCCTGAATTAAGCAGACCACTCTTACCCAGTCCAAAGATCAGGGCTTGATCCATCACCGTTTTTTTAGCTCACTGCACCATCCCAGCTCAAAACTTGGCTATATGCAAATTAGTCTGTTCCTGTCCCAGTGCATGATGGGAACAGGGCAAACCAAACTACCAAGCCAATTCTTGTACTGGGAAGGAAACAAGCTTCCGGGGACCGGTTTCTGCCATTTCAGGCGTCGTCGGCCCGGCTTGCTTGAATCCTGATGGTGCAATGAGCAAGGGACTCACATCTGAGTATACCCTTCCACGCTTATGGTGGACAAAATGATTCAGAAAAGGGGGTGGTGATGAACGTGACATTAAATAGCAGTGCTAAGAGGGAGGACCCCGAAGACACTACAGTGCAACCCTTTCTTCATTCATTCCATCACTATTCTCCTTAACAAACAAACCAAAAAATACAAAATAGCATTCTATGATGCTATTCATTGACGTAGGCACTTCATGTTGTCAGTAGCTGAACCAACGCTCCACGGATGGTATTCACTTCCGACACGCTCAGTAGGCAGAGTGGGTCATGCAGTGCTTAATTTGAGCATGTGGTTTCCGGTGCTGGGCACCGGCACTTAATTGTCAACACCGGTGCTTGTGGCAGTCTGACACAAGGTGGCGCTATATCGGTAATTTAGAAATGACCACATCAACAGCTCATTTTTAATTCAATATACATTCAAAATGACTATTACCTGCCCCCCAGGCCATTTTTATAGCTTTGGGGGCCTGAAATAGTCTGAATTGCCACACTTGTAGGAGAGCGATGGTCAGTAGTTGTGTTGTTACTCTCAGTGGCAGCATGGCAGGGGCAATGTGTGGTGCAAGCAGCAGTGACATCCTGATGAGAGCCCCGCCGCTTTTTTTTTTTACACATTGAGCATTGGGGTCAAGATGGCTTCGGAGGCAAATGTAACACAGGGCTGTAAAGCCCAGGCTGCATTTAATAAGTACCTAGCCTTAAAGACTTGATACAGCATGAAACATAATCCAGGATACTTTTAAAAGCAGGCAGCACACTGAATAACACAGTGTTATGCACAATCCATTGAAAGGGGAGGGGACTGCATTGCACATATCAACACTTACAGGTTTCCAACCAGACCATTTGACTCAGCAAAACACTGGACACAGGTAACTGTGACAGAAATGACCAGGCCTAACTCCTCTGTGGCAACAAGAATAATCGTTGGCTTCTCCAGACCAATTATTATCTGAGAACAGGCAGCAGGCGTAGCTGCACTGGGCAGGGATGGTCTAGGACAGGAAATAGGCCGGGGCACCACAATAAAAGTGGAACCTATTAGTGAATAGATAACTAACAAGCATTAGAAATGCAATCGGGCTCGGATTTATTTGAGTTTGAGCTAATGGCATTGTAAATGGTAATGTATTTTTCCTAAGTGTTATGGAGTGTGTTAATGTGGTGTGTAGTGGAATTATGTGTGTTAGATTGTAATTGTAGCAATGGTGGCATGCTGTGTTTTTACATGAATATGTTTAAAACTAAAGTGTACCATACTGAGATTCGTACAATACTTAATTGTGGATGTGTAACAATCGATGCATGTACTGATGGCCGTGACTGCCTGTAGAAATTGTGCACTGATGGCTGGTGGTGTGTGTGCTTGGTAAAGTACTGCACTGCCAGCTGGAGGTGTGTGTGCCTTGTGGAAGGGTGCACTGACAGCTGGTTGGTGTGTAGTTAGTAAAAGCGTGCACAGATGGCTGATGGTGTGTGTGTTTGGTGAAAGGGTGCACTGTTGGTTGCTGGTGAGTGCGCCTTGTAAAAGGATGCACTGACGGCTGGTGTTGTACGCCTGGTGGTGTTTGTTGTTTGTGAAAGTGTGCATTGATGGCTGATGGTGTTTGGCCCTGGTGATAGCGTGCACTAACGGCTGGTGGTGTGTTGTTGTGTATGTGGTTGTGTGTGTAGTGGTGAGTGTGTGATGGCGAGTCTGTGGGGGTGAGTGTGTGGTAGTGAGTGTGTTACACCAATGAGGCGCATTGGTGCCACTGCACCTGCTGCACAATGGTAGGTACGCCACACTGGTGGTACTACACCTGCTGCGCTGCCTTGGCACAGTACCTGCTGTGAGTGTGTAAGGGAAGCTTGCACCACTGCTGCTTGTGATGTCCTTCTTGCGAGTGTGAGAAGCTTGCACCTCTGCTGCCTGTGGTCTCCTTGTGAGTGTAAGAAGCTTGCACTGCTGCTGCCTGTGATGTCGTTCTTGTGAGTGTGAGAAGCTTGCACCGCTGCTGCGTGTGATGTCCTTCTTGTGAATGGGAGAAGCTTGCACCTCAGCTGCCTGTGGTCTCCTTGTGAGTGTAAGAAGCTTGCACAGCTGCTGCCTGTGATGTCCTTCTTGTGAGTGTGAGAAGCTTGCACCGCTGCTGCCTGTGAGTATGAGAAGATTGCATTGTGCATCTCTGTGCTGTGCCTGTTCTTTGTAAGGGACTCTTGCTCTGTTCCTGCTGCTGCCTTGGCACAGTACCTGCTGTGAGTATGTAAGGGAAGCTTGCACCACTGCTGCTTGTGATGTCCTTCTTGCGAGTGTGAGAAGCTTGCACCTCTGCTGCCTGTGGTCTCCTTGTGAGTGTAAGAAGCTTGCACAGCTGCTGCCGGTGATGTCCTTCTTGTGAGGTCTCGCAGTTGTGAGAGTTTGAGCTATTGGCATTTTAAATGCCAGTGACTGGTGGTGGTGGTAGTGGTAGTACTGGTGCCTGTAGTACTGGTGGTGGTACTGGTAGTGGTAGTACTGGTGGTGGTGGTGGTACTGGTGGTACTGGTGGTGGTAGTACTGGTGATGGTGGTACTGGTGGTGGTGGTAGTGGTACTGGTAGTACTGGTAGTGGTAGTACTGGTAGTGGTGGTGCTGGTGGTGGTGGTACTGGTAGTACTGGTGGTGGTGGTGGTGGTGGTAGTGGTAGTACTGGTGGCTGTAGTAGTGGTAGTACTGGTGGTGGTGGTGGTGGTACTGGTAGTGGTAGTACTGGTGGTGGTGGCGGTACTGGTAGTACTGGTAGTGGTGAGGGAAATCAAAAATCCCATCTCAGGGGTTTGCACTAACACCTGATCCTTTAAAGCAGCATGAAAAAGTTGGCACAGAATCTGTAATCAAGAGAAACATATTTATTAAATTACAACAAGTGAGGCCATGTCACACAGAAGCCGCAGCACTCTGTATGAGATGGTCTGAGGACTGAAGGCCACAGTATCTCTTATATACCCTCACAGGGGCTAAAAAGGGCAGTACAAGTGCACATAAGAAGAGTTACACACATAGATGGTCATACAGAAAATGCACAGTCGACTAGTAGGAGGAGCTAACAGTTTTGCCAATGCTAGCAAGCACATCCTGACAGTTACAGAATATTAGCAGCTGCAAGCACAACTGAGCATGTGCAAAGTAGGAGGAAGAGGCTAAATATACCGAGCAGAGAACAGCAAGATAGGACTGAGTACATGGTGAGCACATGGCCATCTAAAATGGCTGCCAAATACAAAATGGATTCCATAAAAAGACAAGATAGTCTCTAAATACAGGATGTCTTCTGCTAATGCTTAATCTAATCGCTGCTAAATTACGACAGACGACCCTTTCAGCATTAGCTGAAGACATTCCCATGATCCAGTAAGAACATAGAAAATATTTGTACATTCAATTTCACAATTTATCAATATCCTAATTTATTCCTAGGGGAGCATTTTCCAGTCTAAACATTTCACTAAGGGTATCAGCAGAAATCCAAGAGAAACGGGCATTGGATCATAATAAACATACAGACAGTAGGGGAAAGCAATGGCCACTATTATAAACAGAATTATCATTTTTCTTGGCCTAAGCTAAAGCAAATCCTAAAATCATCTAGTAGACATTTTCAGGGCTCCTATGCATTTCAGTGACTATTCATTTTAAATTTCAGAATAGCTAACAGCTCATATCTAATAAAAACATTTTCCAATTGACTGTTACATTTTCCTTTTATGAGGGCTAGAACATCAAGCATATCTGGGACCAGGAGGACCACACAGGGCCATAGGAATTAGGACCAAGAGCTGCAAAGGGCTGCTCTTCAAAAATGGGACAACTAAAGGGATACATTATTGACAAAAAAGAGGAAGTCCTTGGGGAAATTGAAGCCGTTGTACAACCAACCAGAGGGGGAGTCTTCTCCCTGTGTCCGTTTGAGCCTCACAGGCAGGCTCTTGTTGTTTCCACGGTGGAGCTGCACAACTCGCAACTCAAGAATCACAGTCCAGTTTCAAGGAAAAAAGTCTCTTCTTTCAGGATAGGGCAGTCACCCAACAGACAAATGCTCTTAGCGATCCTGTCCAGTGTCTCAAACAGTGCACCACTTCTCTTCACTTCAATCTAACAGGCACCAGAGACACAGCACTTGAACCCTAATCTCAAGTCCTTCCCTATCTCCTATATTGCTCTGCTGGCGCACTGCTCATTCGTTGGGGCTACACATTTGCATCCAGTGTACCCAGGTATCTCTTGACCAACAAACAAAGGTGCAAACTTGTATTCACTTTAGGACCAGAAATCAGAGGCCTTATTGTAGGATCTCTGAAACAACCCTTATTTCAGAAGGGGTCACCTCAAGCAAAACCTCCTTGCCATTCTGGTCGGTCTGTGACTCTCAGCTGGGCATGATCCACGATTTCTCCTTTCTGATTTGTGACCCCGTCTTTCGCTCAAAACAGTGGCAGGGGTACACACTTAATCACAGGGCTTCCGCCTTCACTGAGGTCCTAGTTGCCAGCAATTCCTGTGCTGGTTACCTTCACTTTGGTTTCAAGCTGCACTGGTGCTGACGCTGACTCCCCAGGCTGAATCTGATGTCCGGGCCCCTCTGGTAGTGGTTTATACAGCAGCAAATATCTATTGGTGGACAGAACAAATTGTCTTTAGACAAGGCACAGAAACAGTCTATCAACAGAGTGTTAGAAAATACTTCCTAGTCTTGGGATGCCCCATATATTAGCAAGGCACCCAAGAACCACTTCCATCTATCTATGTGAGAGTAAAGAAAAACACAGGCTGGACCTATTGGCAAGTATACAAAAAACAATTCATTGCAGGGGATTTGCAAGCAGGTGGCCTGCAATCTTCAAAGGAGTGGCCATACACCATGGGACTATAGTGATCTAAAACAAAATACTGTCATTGTCATAGAGTACAAAGACAAAAGGTAGTAGGTAAAACAGCACCTCTAGCCTCTTCAATTGGGGTTCCATGTGAGAGCATACCCTCTACCATCTAAAGGTAGACAGCTACATAGAAAATTCTGTTTGAGTGGATGTTTTTACACATAGTGACATTGTCTAAGGGGGTAAACACACTGTCCTCAATTATTAAGTGTAGGTGTTCCTAAATTCCTTATCTAGAACACCTCAAAAAGAGAAATCACATAATACAGATTATCAGGGACATGTAGACTAAGTGTGCGTCAGGTGGACTATACAATACAAAAGCTAATAGTAATGTAGAAACAACAGACAAGAACTAGAGTCCTGGTATTTCTATGATTAGGACACATCTGATCCCACCAAAAATTAAAGAAGCAGGGAAAAGAACTAAAAACCAAATTAGAATAGGCATTTGAATTTGTCATACTAAATACACGTGAAAGTATCTCCTATTGAGGTGGACAACTGATCTTACTATAATCTATCACTACCCTAACAGTCAGACTAGAAAACATCCGAGTAGGCCTAAAGAAAAATTTTGAAAACCAGTTTGGTCATACAAAAGGGAATTACACATATTATAGAGGAACCTGATACATCACTGTAGTCTGGAAATGTAAACCTCTAAATGGTGAAAGAAAAACAAAAAAGAAAATAGGACTAGAACACAGCTAAAACCCCCAAATACTAGGCACAATGTGACATCAATCAGGGGAGAAGCAGCAAAAGAAAAATCTATAGGAAGGACAAAAAATGACTTGGGTGATAATCAAGTTTGTGACATAATGCCAAGAGCATGGGTGATACAAAAAAGTCAAAAATAGTACACATATTATAACTCTACCGCTGGCCACTACACCATCTACGGTAATCTCAGCTAGTGATCCCATTCCTTCCTTTCTCGGGGAAAATGAAACCTGGTTTCCTTTTAAGACAGAACATCATTTAACTAATACTATATAGAAATTAGGTCACCTTGCATAAGAGTCACAGATCTATAATTGCTTCCTTAGGTCCAATCAAGGAAATATAAATGTGAGGCTGCCTTTTCCTTAAGGGAAAAGAGCAGTAACGTGAGTAAAGGTGACACACTTTGCTGTATATATTATAACCACATAGGCATGCACTTGGTGAAGTGCTGTCTGTTCTTGCTCACAATATAACAATATCATATATCATAATTTAGTATCAGCAAGTTTTACCACTGTTGCTCAAAGGATATACATCGTCATGTCATCCCTTCACAACACAGCAAAACTTACAAAAGCACCAACATGGATCACAAACATACATAATATAGGACATGTCATGCCAAGCCATCAGATATACTTTGCTGTATACCTAAGCACAGAAAAAACACAATAGCATGCAACACCATTTCATGCACTTTCTGCACAATAAACACTCCAATAACATAAAAAAAACATTCGGGCCCATTTTAATTTTGTCAGACTTGTACCTAAATAACACCTTCTTTTAATCCATCCTCACCCTTTTGACAGCAGATCAAGCAGTCAGTGAAGATCAGCTGTCAAACATAACTTACTGTGTCGTGTCAGACACACAGGAAAAGCAGGGAAAATTCATGGAAGAAATGCAAAAAACATGAAAATGCACAGATAATTCATTTCAAAGAAGTCATAAAAACACATCTTTGTTTCATCATACAGCCAATACTTCACATAACACACAAAATCTCAAGTGGAACCACCCAGCGTTTGTAACTGTACAAAATATCTTAAGCAAAAACTCTTTCACAGCCTCTGCGTGTCCCTTACACCAACCCCCCAGGTTAGGCCCTGCTGTTTATAAAAAGCCGTGTCAGGAATGCACTCTTCAAATGTCGACGTGAATGGCTCCTTTGCGTGACGCTTTTCCAAGCAATCATTTCACCATTTGTTGTCACATACTCCTAAGCCCCCACCACACTGACCTAAAGGTCAAAATCTGGCTGGAGCACCAAGCTTTCTTGTAACCTCCCTGTGAAACTGACAAAGACAATAAGTCTCTGCAAGTCTGTGCAATAATCAACCCTATTTAAAAAAGACATTTTAAATATATTACTTCTTTTAGAGAACTACAATTTATTTATTCTCAGAGCCTGTGAATAATTTATGGAACATAACAACACACCATACCAGCTTCATAATAAATGTGTGTCACTATCCCATGCAATATTGTATCAACCTTAAATAAATAAATGGCTCAGTAGGCCCCGCTGAAGTCAAAAACTTTCAACCCTGATATTAAACATAAGCCTCTGCGCTGGGCACATTAACTCACTAAGCTATGGAAAAGCAAACGTGCACATTTGTATTATACTTGAATGTATGCATTCACTGAAGCCTAAGGCATTATAAAACTAGTTTAAATGGCAAGAAAGCCTTTTAAAATGGTCTATTTAACTCAATATCGTTTTTGCAATTTGAGGAACTTAGAAATAAATAACCTATAATTGTGTTACATATTAATCATCCTCAAAATGTTCTTTAGAGATTGCAGAAATCGGACTTAGACATATCTCATGTAAATCTGTAAAAAAATGACTTCTTACGCCTGCGCCAAGTGAAGGTCCCATACATAAATGTCCTCATTATGCAGTACTGCACAACTTAAATTAAATTATAATGCTAGGAGGTCACAATATGAGTATTAAGCTTTATGAATATCAAAAAACGATTTTAAAAAGCACTTATTTTTTTTTCAAATTTTTTTTATGTCATAATTAAAAAATTACTCTCCATATTTCGTTTTTGTAATAATCCTATATTTAAAACCAAGCTGCATCCCTATTCTAAATCTGCCCCTTGCTTATGTTTTTAGAGCACCTATTCACAAGCCTAAGTACATAAGCTCGTCAACTTCGTGCTACTTTTGTTTGAAAAGGACAATGATTTTAGCAACAGAGCCATAAATGTGCTAAAAGAGAAGGGAAACCCCAATTGAAATGTATGTCTCTGATTCAAATAATTAACCTTATTTTTGTAAACCTTGCTTTCAAAATAACACTCTGAAATGCAAAGTTGCACGTTTAACTAAGGAAGAAATCCTGGCTAAATAAACATGGCCTGCGAAAACAACAGCTGTGTCCTTGACGGCAGGCCCTACCCAGTGTTAAATTTCCTGGAGGCAGCCTTACTAAAAACAGACATTCCCAGCTTTGAAATGCGTGTTTAAGAATACACATTTTAAGTTCAGAAAAACTCACTCCAGCTAAACAGTTTTGTCCGTTAACATCTAATGCGATGTATAGGAGTAAACATGTTATGAGAGTGTCGTCTACAAAAACACACCATTTCATTTTTCTGCTGTAGGCCTTTAATATTCCTTAGTGAATAAGAATTTTAAGTTTATCCCTTAAACATTTAACAATTGTACATGTGCGCTATTCCTTACCCTATAACTTTAAGGAGAAACATATAGTTATGTTTAGCACATCACATAGGTCATTCCTGAATTTCTATCGAATTTTTCCCTAATATTAATTAATCTAACATTATGTTTAACAGACTGAAAACAACAAAAATAACCACAAAAATGCATTTGAGCTCAGTTCAGACATAAACAGAAAAGGGGTAAAACAGAAAAGACACACATTACAGCGCGCTTTAGCCATGTTTCATAAATAGCGACGACGCAATGTACAAGCAAAAGTTACATGAATGGGAAAAACCCACAAACCAGCTAGACATTTAAACACACCTTTTAAACCATGGGTCAACACTAAAGCCAGAAACAAAAGACAGCCCGCAGACTGCATCCAAACCACCTATGTAAATTCCAGTTGTAAGTCATATTTACAAGGAAAAACCCTATTCTCAACAGTATTCTAAAAACTGAAGTAGAAATACTCTCAATTCACTAATTCAGGCTGGCAGAACACCAAAAACCGCTCTGCATATCTTCATACATAAAATTGCACAGAACAAAGGATCCTCATGTGTATTATGGGCATATTTATATTCCCTGGGGAAAAATTTCACCAAGGAAGAAATATGTTTTCATACCTAAAACCTATTTTAAGTTTTCCCTCTAGGGGAAGCCGGCTAATTCAATTCATATCTCACTATGGTACCTCTCATAAAACTACACATTTTACATGTGAGTTTGGAACAGGCATGCAAACATAATGCAAAATATGCATTATCATAATCTAAAATGGCACTTAATCATTGCGCCGCTCATAACCATAAATGGAGAAACATCTCCACATTACCTGCCTACATGTGTTGCAACGCATATATCACATAATCCATATCATAAATATGATCGATCATCCATACATATCCATATCCATATCCATAAGCCACAGCAAGCGTATCCTAAAACTGCCTTGCGAGTCACTGGCTACCATAAGCTCACAGTAATTACCATACAATGGTTCTTACCAAGCACGAGCGTCCAGATTCTATCTGCCAAGTTTTGAATGACCGAACAGTCTTTTCTTTTAAAATATTCACGCCAGAAATGTTCTCAGTCAGGGGTGCCATCATGTGGAGGATCAAAAATCAGTAAGATCAGAAGTAGACTGGGCTACAGAGACTAAGAACCCCCAGAATTGGTACCTCCTTTAGTAGAATCCTGCCTTGTCTTCCTCAGTAAATGTCTGTCTCCTGACCAAAAATCGCTCCTGCAGATAGTCACCGCTCTGATGAGCCCCAAGTTGGCGTGCCAAATGAGGGAAATCAAAAATCCCATCTCAGGGGTTTGCACTAACACCTGATCCTTTAAAGCAGCATGAAAAAGTTGGCACAGAATCTGTAATCAAGAGAAACATATTTATTAAATTACAACAAGTGAGGCCATGTCACACAGAAGCCGCAGCACTCTGTATGAGATGGTCTGAGGACTGAAGGCCACAGTATCTCTTATATACCCTCACAGGGGCTAAAAAGGGCAGTACAAGTGCACATAAGAAGAGTTACACACATAGATGGTCATACAGAAAATGCACAGTCGACTAGTAGGAGGAGCTAACAGTTTTGCCAATGCTAGCAAGCACATCCTGACAGTTACAGAATATTAGCAGCTGCAAGCACAACTGAGCATGTGCAAAGTAGGAGGAAGAGGCTAAATATACCGAGCAGAGAACAGCAAGATAGGACTGAGTACATGGTGAGCACATGGCCATCTAAAATGGCTGCCAAATACAAAATGGATTCCATAAAAAGACAAGATAGTCTCTAAATACAGGATGTCTTCTGCTAATGCTTAATCTAATCGCTGCTAAATTACGACAGTGGTAGTACTGGTAGTGGTGGTGCTGGTGGTTGTGGTACTGGTAGTACTGGTGGTGGTGGTAGTGGTAGTACTGGTGGCTGTAGTAGTGGTAGTACTGCTGGTTGTAGTACTGGTAGTACTGATGGTGGTAGTACTGGTAGTACTGGTGGTGGTGGTACTGGTAGTGGTAGTACTGGTGGTGGTGGTACTGGTAGTGGTAGTACTGGTGGCTGTAGTAGTGGTAGTACTGGTGGCTGTAGTACTGGTAGTACTGGTGGTGGTGGTGGTACTGGTAGTGGTAGTACTGGTGGTGGTGGTACTGGTAGTACTGGTCGTGGTAGTACTGGTGATGGTGGTACTGGTGGTGGTGGTAGTGGTACTGGTAGTACTGGTAGTGGTGGTACTGGTAGTGGTGGTGCTGGTGGTGGTGGTACTGGTAGTACTGGTGGTGGTGGTGGTGGTGGTAGTGGTAGTACTGGTGGCTGTAGTAGTGGTAGTACTGGTGGCTGTAGTAGTGGTAGTACTGCTGGTTGTAGTACTGGTAGTACTGATGGCGGTAGTACTGGTAGTACTGGTGGTGGTGGTACTGGTAGTGGTAGTACTGGTGGTGGTGGTACTGGTAGTGGTAGTACTGGTAGTGGTGTTACTGGTAGTACTGGTGGTGGTGGTACTGGTAGTGGTAGTAGTGGTAGTACTGAAGGTGGTGGTACTGGTAGTGGTAGTACTGGTGGTGGTAGTACTGGTGGTGGTGGTAGTGGTGGTGGTACTGGTGGTGGTACTGGTAGTGGTAGTACTGGTGCCTGTAGTACTGGTAGTACTGGTGGTGGTGGTGGTACTGGTAGTGGTAGTACTGGTGGTGGTGGTGGTGGTACTGGTAGTACTGGTGGTGGTAGTACTGGTGATGGTGGTACCGGTGGTGGTGGTAGTGGTACTGGTAGTACTGGTGGTGGTAGTACTGGTGGTGGTAGTACTGGTGGTGGTAGTACTGGTAGTGGTGGTACTGGTGGTGGTACTGGTGGTGGTACTGGTAGTGGTAGTACTGGTGGTGGTGGTACTGGTAGTGGTAGTACTGGTGGTGGTACCGGTAGTGGTAGTGCTAGTGGTGGTGGTACTGCTGCCCGAAGTACTGGTAGTGGTAGTACTGGTGGTACTGGTGGTGGTAGTACTGGTGGTGGTAGTGGTACTGGTAGTGGTAGTACTGGTAGTAGTAGTACTGGTGGTCGTGGTACTGGTAGTACTGGTGGTGGTGGTGGTAGTGGTAGTACTGGTGGCTGTAGTACTGGTAGTACTGGTGGTGGTGGTGGTACTGGTAGTGGTAGTACTGGTGGTGGTGGTGGTGGTACTGGTAGTACTGGTGGTGGTAGTACTGGTGGTGGTGGTACTGGTGAAGGTGGTGGCAGTGGTACTGGTAGTACTGGTAGTGGTAGTACTGGTGGTCGTGGTACTGGTAGTACTGGTGGTGGTGGTAGTGGTAGTACTGGTGGCTGTAGTACTGGTAGTACTGGTGGTGGTGGTGGTACTGGTAGTGGTAGTACTGGTGGTGGTGGTACTGGTAGTGGTATTACTGGTGGTGGGAGTACTGGTAGTGGTAGTACTGGTGGTGGTGTTACTGGTAGTACTGGTGGTGGTGGTACTGGTAGTGGTAGTAGTGGTAGTACTGTAGGTGGTGGTACTGGTAGTGGTAGTACTGGTGGTGGTAGTACTGCTGGTGGTAGTACTGGTAGTGGTGGTACTGGTGGTGGTACTGGTAGTGGTAGTACTGGTGGTGGTGGTACTGGTAGTGGTAGTACTGGTGGTGGTACCGGTAGTGGTAGTACTGGTGGTGGTGGTACTGGTGGTGGTAGTACTGGTGGTGGTAGTGGTACTGGTAGTGGTAGTACTGGTGGTCTTGGTACTGGTAGTACTGGTGGTGGTGGTAGTGGTAGTACTGGTGTTGGTGGTAGTGGTAGTACTGGTGGTGGTGGTACTAGTGGTGGTGGTGGTAGTGGTACTGGTAGTACTGGTAGTGGTAGTACTGGTGGTCGTGGTACTGGTAGTACTGGTGCTGGCGGTAGTGGTAGTACTGGTGGCTGTATTACTGGTAGTACTGGTGGTGGTACTGGTAGTGGTAGTACTGGTGGTGGTGGTACTGGTAGTGGTAGTACTGGTGGTGGTGGTACTGGTAGTGGTAGTGGTAGTACTGGTGGTGGTGTTACTGGTAGTACTGGTGGTGGGTGGTGGTAGTGGTAGTACTGGTGGCTGTAGTACTGGTAGTACTGGTGGTGGTGGTGGTACTGGTGATGGTAGTACTGGTGGTGGTAGTGGTACTGGTAGTGGTAGTACTGGTAGTGGTAGTACTGGTAGTATTAGTACTGGTGGTCGTGGTACTGGTAGTACTGGTGGTGGTGGTAGTGGTAGTACTGGTGGCTGTAGTACTGGTAGTACTGGTGGTGGTGGTGGTACTGGTAGTACTGGTGGTGGTGGTGGTGGTACTGGTAGTACTGGTGGTGGTAGTACTGGTGGTGGTGGTACTGGTGGTGGTGGTGGTACTAGTAGTACTGGTAGTGGTAGTACTGGTGGTCGTGGTACTGGTAGTACTGGTGGTGGTGGTAGTGGTAGTACTGGTGGCTGTAGTACTGGTAGTACTGGTGGTGGTGGTGGTACTGGTAGTGGCAGTACTGGTGGTGGTGGTGGTACTGGTAGTGGTATTACTGGTGGTGGTGGTACTGGTAGTGGTAGTACTGGTGGTGGTGTTACTGGTAGTACTGGTGGTGGTGGTACTGGTAGTGGTAGTAGTGGTAGTACTGTAGGTGGTGGTACTGGTAGTGGTAGTACTGGTGGTGGTAGTACTGGTGGTGGTAGTACTGGTGGTGGTGGTACTGGTGGTGGTACTGGTAGAGGTAGTACTGGTGGTGGTGGTACTGGTAGTGGTAGTACTGGTGGTGGTGGTACTGGTAGTGGTAGTGGTACTGGTAGTGGTAGTACTGGTAGTGGTAGTACTGGTGTTCGTGGTACTGGTAGTACTGGTGGTGGTGGTAGTGGTAGTACTGGTGGCTGTAGTAATGGTAGTACTGGTGGTGGTGGTGGTACTGGTGATGGTAGTACTGGTGGTGGTAGTGGTACTGGTAGTGGTAGTACTGGTAGTGGTAGTACTGGTAGTGGTAGTACTGGTGGTCGTGGTACTGGTAGTACTGATCGTGGTGGTTTACAGACTTGAAACATTCCAGCCTAAATGTCATTTTAGCGCCCTGAGGAGGAATCTATGCGGGATGCAGCGCTTTACAAAACGCCAAATAAATAAAAGGTTCCTTTACAACGCTTTGAAATATACTCCCTGAAATATTTGCGTGCGCTATTAAACGAGAATTGCACTTTAATTTCCGCTGTCTCCTAATGCACTTCTCATAACGTGCACAGAGTGGCATAGCCCTGCTGAATGGTGAATGCGCGCACACCATCTGGATTGCATTACACGGGCACCCTGACAGCTCCTAATCAAAATTAATGGACTGCCGTGCGTGAAACCGCACAGAAAATGCCAAAAATGGCGGACGAACATTACATATGCCCTATCGCATCAAGACTACTAAAAAAACAGCACCGCGAGGACCAATCACCATTCAGATGATAAAATAAAGCACTGAAAATGCACGAGCAAAGAAGAATTTTTCCAGCATGAGCCAGAAACCCGCTACAATACGGCTCGCAGCTCCTCCCCACTTCTGACGAAGTGGTGACGTCGCCGAGCCCGTAAAAATGTGACTCATATTTGCAAATTAGGGCACTTTAAACTTTAAAGACTCTCTGTATGAGTGTTTTGCTAAATATGAAAGGCTTTGTTGATCTGAGCTTGCTGCAGGCAATGTTTGTTTTAATATCAGATAAATCAATAGTTAAAACCAGCCCGGCAGACCATAAAACAGATCCATAAATAGCTAAAAAAAAAAACAGACCACCCACTGACCTGTCAGACCAGCCCCCCAGGCACTGCGCTGATTGTTCTATAGGCAACCCTGGCACTGGGCAGCAGAAGACAGGAACGAAACAGGAAGCACAGATAGAGGTGGGTGAGCCACTGAGAGCTCGAGCCAGCTTAGCTCGAGGTCCTGTTGGAACCGTTCCTTTACTCAAGATGTGACGTTATGGCTAGAGCTGCTCACTGTGGAACTAGGGAAACAGATCAAACTCTTGGCGTCAGCTCAACATCCTGTGATTCAGGGCAAATCACGTAATCTCCCCGTGCCTATGAACTATACATGTTTCCCTGTGTAATATAACTGGTGCTCATGTATGGCGCTCCAATACCTTCGGGTCAAGTTCACGCTATTTTAAAAAGTGCACTAAGAGGTAAAAACAAACCTTACCATAAGGAAAGACAAATAGAAATCAATTTTCTGACTGATTTATACAAAGTGAAACCAGAAAGCATTGATAAATCACAACTTCCCCGCTTAAATTGTGTGATCTTAGCATATATTTTATTTCACCAAACCTCTTTTTTCTTCATTATCGTGTTTTAAGACAGCTTCAAGTATGTGAGTTCAGACTACCAGTTGTACAAAACTATCACTTTGAAAAAGCACTTCTCAGTGCTGTGATATAATGTGCCCTATTACTGTAAAAGCTTCCATATATTAAGGAAATACACTTTTACATTTTCAATTGGCGTTAGTATATTTTGGGTGATGTTTGTTGTATGTTTTACATAGCAAATATGTTCAGGGCTCGGCTCGTGCACGGGCTCTAATATCCAAGCCACCCTTGGCTCAGCTCTGCCTGTTAATTTGTTGACACGCCCCCCCCCCTAAGCTCAGAGAGTGCTTTAAGTAGTTCCAGCCCACACCCCACTCTTGCCTCCTACACCTCCCCGAAAGGTTGAAAAAACAAGTGGCTCAAACACCATGAGAGCCAGGGACATGCCTATGAAATGGGGCTGCCCCCAAGGTCATCTATCGTCATATTTGGTGGTTTAGTGCATTTGTCACCCTAGGCCAAAGTGGGTTATTGCCCAAAGCCCCAACCTCCTCTCCTCCCCCATAGTAGAGCCTCCTTCTTCACCCTGAGCCTAATGGATCCTACCCCCATTCCATCTGGTAAGCTTATGTTAAGCCCCCTCACCTAGGCCTTTCAGGTAAGAAACAAAGACTCCTAGGCTTCAGTACCCAGGGGGTTTATAAAGCAGAGATCATGGGAACACCACCACCGATATGCAAGCAGGGTGGTCAGGAAGTGTGGCGGTGTGGCAATGCAACAGTGGTGGCCATATTGGAAGAGGCTGAGCTCTGCACAAATAAGCTGAGTGCTACGGAGAGCGAAGTGGGACAGAGGGACAGTGGTGCAAAAGTCAACCTTAGAACCTGTTTGCTTGGAGAGTCCAAATGGAATAGTGCCGCCCAATACATGGACAGTGGAAAGCGGCATCATGAACAAAGAAAACAGACTATATCAGCTGATTTCGCATCTTCTTTCTTTTGAACTAGTGAAAGGGCGAGATTTTGATCGATACCTTATCTCTATTGATCCAAACCTCGATCTGGTCGACTGAACCTTTGTTGCCTGTCTGTAAGGAAAGAAAGTGCACCTATTTCCAAGTCAGTTCACCCAATAAAGGACTCTACTCCCAAAGATCACGGACAACTTCTAGTTTTCAAAAGTTTATTGTAAAGAAATGATAAGCTGCAAATACAGGCATCTCAGAATGAGATTCACGAGATACACAGGTCCAATTACATACATGTGCTCTCGAAAAGCCCTCAGACGAGCAACAGAAATCACTAACACAAGTTCTAAGAATAGTAAAGCTATCAGCATTGACGCATATCTCTCCTTCATTTAGGTTGGAGGAAAAAACACACAGGTTAGGCGTCCCTACCCTGTTCTAGATGGTATCCCTACTTAACCAAATCCCAACCTAACAAAGGTGTCAGCAGTGAATGACCCCCAAGGGAAGTCACCCACTCTAAGTCTCTTGGTGAAAACCTAAAGTTCTCCAGTCATGACCCCTCTCTGCCTACCCATCCGCTCTCTAAAGGGTCCTCAGGTCTCTGCTCTAACTCCACCCAGGGGTGCTGTCCCTAATACAAAACAGTCAACAACATTTGAGACGCCCCTTGCGAAACGCCTCTCACGTGGTGCAACTTCAGGCTTTTTCCATGATGCTTTGTATTGGGCCTCAGACGTTAGAGTTGACCTTGCTTCTCAGACTCTTCTCCGGCCCGCTGATACCCCTTAAACATTCCAGAACCCTCCTCCATGTCTGGGCCGTCCACTGAACAGACCTCTATTCATTCATTTATAATTGGATCCCCCCTTTCCTGTTGCAGACAGATATCTGCCGCCAAGAACCCAACTCTCATAGACTTCTAAAAAGGCTTGCAACATTTCTCAGCCCAGACATGTACGTGTAAATCAATGCTAAAACATTTCAGGCCTACAATATTTCTCATTATGATTATAGCATTCAACTTCTTCATTTAATTAAAGCATGTTAATACTCTTATTCTATTATTCAGTAAACATTACTATAAATCATGGCCCATTAATGCAATGACCAAAAACCTTAAAACAATCTGTGTCGTGAAAAGAAACACCTTCCCTTTTAGCTCCAGCTCTGGCCCTGAGGCCTACCACGTTCTGCTCTTAACCACATACCACCTTATGTTTTAGCAGCTTCACGACATGGATTCAAAAATAATCACATCTAATAAAGTCATATAATGTCACATATTTCTGTATTAGTTCCACTTCTACTTAAATCTCTATATTAGCTGTATATTTTTGAATATACTTGCAGATACTATTAGCACTCATGGCATTTCTCTTCATGATTTGTGCTTACTACAGGTAAGTGTGATGTACTCATATATTTAAATCAGTTTGCGCTCTCTCAGTTCCCCCCTTTGATGACCTCTCGGGGTCATCACTAACATTTAAACTGCCGTTATTGCTGGCATTCTCTGCGCTTCCAGAGCTCTCAGGCTCCTGTACTGATTATCTTGTATGGCAGCCAATCTCTGCAACTGTTCTCTTTGGGCCCTTTCTGACCTTCTTGCTCTGTACCATTTGAATACCCTCACCAATCCCCACAATATTATCCCACAGATCAATATTATGATGATAGGCTTTAGGATATACCAAATAAAGCTTTTGCCTAAGGTGGAAAACCACCCTCCAACTGTACTCATTCCGTGGCCCACCTTTTCCCAGACATTTTCTCTACTCAAGTCTTCGATTTCCTTGTGTATATTAGTTATGTTCTTAATAACCTTCTCAAGGGGCTTCGAAAGGTCTGGAATGTAAGTGCAACATTCCTGGACCTTCAAAGCCTTACAGACTCCGCCCTCTTTTGCTAATAAGACATCTAATGCAAGCCGATTTTGAAGAACCATAGCCCTTATCGATTGCATCTCTCCTTCTACCAGCATTAAGGACTGAGCAGTGCTGGCAGACAACCTGTCGACAACTGTTGCCAGTCGTCTAATTTTAACATCATTAAGGATTATTCCCAAAAGAGGGAACATAGCTCCAAAGACATCTCCAACCATTTCAGCATCACCTACATCTCTCCTTCCCCTCGATGATGTCTGACCCTCAATGATCACTAAGTCTTGTGCATGATATATTTTGGGGAAGACAATTGCCAAGTAACATGATCCATACCAGTTGTCAGGTAGTCTCACGTAAGCATTTCTTCCACATACAAAATACACATTTGGAATCACTTGCATTCCCTTCAGGAAATCCTTAGTGTAGTACTCTAGATTAAAAGCATGTTCACAGTCAACTTCACCCACGTATACATTTTCATAATACGTTTTGGCTCGGTGAAGACATAGCTTTCCTCTCTGCGCTTTATCTAAAGCTATTGGACCACTACTACCCTTTCTCTTATGTGACTTCTCTTCCTCGGTCCAATCTAATTTCCCTTGTCCTGATTTTTTCAAAATCTTTTGTCTCCTGTAACGATCATCCACCTGCCCTATGAACTTTTTCTCGACTTCTGACACCTTGCATGTCAGATTATTTCTACGGGCATGTGAAGTATCTAAGGTAATCCAAGGAATGAAGAACTTGGCCAATCTGTCTTCACTCTTCCAGTAATCCCATTTGTTCATCTGCTTATAATTTGGGACTTCTGGCAACACTGAATCATAATTTGAGAAATAGTATTCAAAACTATCTCTCTCATAAAATATACTAAGCAATAAGCTACATGTAATGCCATACGTCAGAGGGAGGTGATGATAGCGAATTCCTTCATCTACAGACGCAGGCAACTGCATGCAGACGCAGCAATCCTTAACCTCCATGGCATCCACGTATTCATATAAAAGTTTAGCATAAGCATTTGACCTAAAGTCTCCTTGGGACTCGTCTACATGTAACCTGCGGGCTTCTGCGGCCAATAACGCTTTCTCTTGAGTGTTTTCCCTTTTCTCACCAGCAACAATAGGTTTAAGCGTTACTACAGAACTCACATCAGTTACCTTTACCTCTTCTTCATGTCCCTTTACATAAGAAATTGTTACCACTAAAGCTATTAATATTATCACTCCTACTATTAGTGTACCTATTATACATTTAGCTCTGCGGTTCGGGGTGCCGGCCTCCATTTCGTCAGATATTATAGCTCTCTCTTTATCTTTGCAAAAAGTTCCTTTCCTCTCGTTCCTTTACAGTCTTTTTTTAAATCCTTTTTGTCTTTAGAATCCACACAGCTGGAGGCTGACAGCCTTTTTCGCAAAAGTCCTTTAACAGTTCAAAAAGACAACCCTAGCCCTTCTCCATCAACTCAAGGGATTCCCTAAAATTCTCTGCTTCCTGGGCGCTAGGTAATCTTCTTTTTCTGCTTGCTTTATTTACAAAATCCTTTAACAGTCAACTATCAGATTTGTGGTTGCAGCTTCAATAGCATAGTTCAATATTTCCAAGCGAAGAGTGTGCTCTTCATGTGCTGTTATCGTTGTACCAAAGTCGGGGAATTGCAATTCTGTAAGAAACATATGTTTTAACTTGCTGAGGCGGGGAGGTCTGGGGAGCACGAATGTTAGTGACCCTTCTTGTTCGACGCCGGGTACCAACAGTCGTATTTCCACGGTGATAATGGGCTCAGAACTGGACACCACCACCGCTCGGATCCTCCCTGTCTCCGGTTTCACAGACATTTGTCGCCAGATATGTCCACTCAGGTGTGGAGTATCTTCTGTTAGGCACACGCACTCTTCTTGACCTTCTTCGGTCCGGTGCCTCAGCGCCCTGAGCACCTTCTTCTGGGTCTGAGTCTTCTGATATCGGAGGAAGGGTTGCTTCTGGAGTTGACCTCAGGCTAGAGCTCCTTCTTTGCGGCCAATTAGCTTCTCCACGTGCCCTTCTACTCCTTCTCCTTCTGGTCTGTTCTCGCTCTCTTTCAGACCTGTCAGGGTCAGACTCGTACTCCCAGCTACTTTCTCCTTCTGTAGCGTCTTCAGTTTCGCTGTTGTACTGACCGTCCTCAGCTTGGTCAGACTCGTTCCCTGCTTCCGCGGGCACCTCTACAGCTTGACTAGCCCCCTCTATGGCTTCTTGGTCCTCAGCTGGACGTCCATCCGAGAGAGGAGCTGTTTCCAGAGGTGCTGGAACCCTTTTCGTATGTGACGCGTGGATCCAATTGGGCAGGCCTCCCACCTTTACAGCTGTGCTTGTGATCAGGATGACCTGGTAGGGCCCACGCCAACGAATATCCAAGCAGCTTCTTCTCACATGTTTCTTCACCAGGACCCAGTCCCCAGGATACAGGTCATGGCAAGGGCCCTGGCACGCTGGAACCTCTGCAGCCTGCACCTGAAGGGACACAGAACGCATGGCGTCAGACAGCCCCTTACAATAGTCCAGGATCATATCATCTGTGATATTTAACAGTGCAGTAGCTGGAATAGATGGCAGCCTCATTGCTCTCCCCATTAACACCTCATGTGGTGACAACCCTGTTCTTCTGTCTGGGGTACTACGAAGGCTCATGAGAACTAATGGCAGGGCATCAGGCCAACTCAGAGTCGTTGAGGAGCAAACTTTAGCTATTCTGGACTTGATCGTGCCATTGATTTGTTCCACAATTCCTGAAGCTTCTGGTCGGTAACTGCAATGTAGCTTTTGGTCAATATTTAGTGCAACACAAATCATCTTCACAAGCTCACTGTTAAAATGTGTTCCCCTATCTGATTCCAAAAAGGCCGGCACCCCGAAACGAGGGATAAGTTCTCTAAGCAGTAACTTAGCCACTGTGAGGGTGTCGCACCTACGTGTAGGGTATGCCTCAACCCATCTGGAGAACACACAAACAACCACCAGGACATAGCGGAGGCGGTTGCATCTTGGCATTTCAATGAAATCTATCTGCATTCTGTTGAATGGACCTCCAGACCTTCCTATGTGACTTAGTGCAACTGGTGTTCTTTTTCCTACGTTCAGCTGCTGGCAGGTCACACAACGCTGGCACACTGCTTCTGCTGCTATTCTAAACTTAGGATTGTACCAAGTCTGTCTAAACACTCTCAGCATAGCATCTCTCCCTAAGTGTACGGGACCATGTATGAGTCTAGCCATTGGACTCACCATCTCATTAGGCAACACTGCTCTGCCGTCTGCTGAGACCCAAAAATGAGTCTCACCCATTACACATCCTGCCCTTTCCCATGTTTCTTTTTCAGAATCAGGAGCATTTTCTTGCATGATTGACAGTTCATCCCAAGTATCAACAGTTTCCAGTATCATGGCTAATTCAGTTCTTACATTTATTCCACCCACATCCACCTCTGTGAAAGAGTAACCTTGTTCCGCGCAATACCGCGCAACTTCATCAGCATATCTATTGCCTTTCGAAACAAAGTCCTCATTTCTGGTATGTGCGATGCACTTTACAACTGCGATACTTGCTGGGCATTGCAATGCTTCTAACAACAGGCGCACAAACTCTCCATTGCGAATGGGAGAGCCTGAAGAAGTCATGAACCCTCTTTGAGACCATAACTGCCCGTAATCATGAACTACCCCATACCCATACTGGCTGTCGGTGTATATGGTGACTCGAATTTGATTGCCTGCTAAGCAAGCACGTGTCAGGGCAATAATCTCGGCTACCTGAGCGGAGTGTACTCCTTCCAGGCACCCAGCTTCCACAACTCCTTCAATTGTACAAACAGCATAAGCTGCTCTCAACTGCCCAACTTCGTCTCTTACACATGAGCCATCGACAAAGAAAACTTCGTCTGGGTCGGTCAGTGGCTCATCTACGATGTCGGGTCTGGGTTTGGTGCATAGTTCAGTCACATCGAGACAGTCATGGTCTGTATATTCATCATCATCATCAATATCATTTGGAAGTGGCATTAAGGTAGCAGGGTTCAAAACAGAGCATCTCTTGAGGGTCACATTCTCTGCAGCAAGAATAACTTGCTCATAGCGCGTGAGCCTGCTATTGGTCAGATGCTGTGTTTTGGTCCTGGTCATTAACAATTCAACAGAATGTGGCACGCACACCTCTAACGGGTGCCCCATAACGATATTTTCACATCTCTCAATGCTGACACCCGTTGCAGCAACGGATTTGAGACATCCGGGCAACGCTGCGGCTACTGGGTCTAAAGTAGCCGAGAAATAAGCAACTGGTCTACGGGCATTCCCATGGATTTGGACCAACACAGACAACGCACAACCTTCTCTCTCACAACAGTAAAGAAAAAATTGTTTATTGTAATCAGGCATTCCCAATGCCGGAGCACGACACAGGTCCTCTCGCAGCTGTAAGAATGCCATCAAACAGTCTTTGTCCCATGGTACCGGATCACTCACCTCTTTGTGCGTCAGTTTTTGCAAGGGCTTTGCTTTCAGTGAAAAGTTCACGATCCACTGTCGGCAATAACCCACCATCCCTAGGAACATCCTGACCTCTCTCTGTGTCTTAGGCGCGTTCATTTTCATGATCGCCTCTATCCTGTCTGGTGACACCTTTCGTTTGCCTTTCTCAATTCTGTGTCCCAAGTACTGCACTTCTGTCAGGCAGTACTGCAATTTTCCCGGGGACACCTTGTGCCCATTGGCAGCTAGGTGATTTAACAAAGCAATGGAGTCTTCCCTGCAAGCTTCTTCTGTTTCTGACGCCACAAGGAGGTCGTCTATGTACTGGACCAGAACTGACTTCTGGGGCAGCACTAGACTTTCAAGATTTTTCTTCAGAAGCTGGTTAAAGATCGATGGACTCTCTGTATACCCTTGAGGGATACGACACCATGTTAGGACGCGATTTTCCAGCTTAAATGCGAAAAGAAAATGGCTATCTTCGTCCAAAGGGATCGAAAAGAAAGCCTGACAAAGATCGATCACAGTGAACCACTCAGCTTGGAATGGAATCTGAAACAGTATCACTGATGGATTCGGTACCACTGGACAACATGAAACGACTATGTTATTAATCTTTCGAAGGTCCTGCACTATCCGAAATTTCCCATTTGGTTTCTGCAGACCCATAATCGGGGAGTTGCATGGACTACCCACGATTTCTTTCAGTATTCCCTGTTTAATCATGGACTCGATCACGGGTTTTATGCCTGCAATCGTTTCTGGAGTCAATTTATATTGGGGTGTTCTTGGGAACTCAGCATGCGGTTTCACTACAATTTTCACTGGGTCCACCCCTTTGACCAATCCAATCTCTTCCCCAGTGAAATCCCATACTTCTGGTGCCACTGTCTCCCTCAAGTCCCAGGGGAGCTCCTCTACTGTTAAAGTAGGGTACAGTTCCACGCATATTCTAGAGTTTGCAACTTTGAAATCCGCATCATCATCATTGGTCAATACCTCCACTCCCTGAGGTGTACAGTATATAGTACAATTTAATTTACACAACAGGTCTCTTCCTAGCAGACACACAGGGCTTGAATCGCAAACTACAAATTGGTGCTCATCGCTGTACTTCCCTATTTTCACCTGCACCGGTTCTGTCAATTGGCTGGTTATTCTCCTGTTTGCGACCCCTACCACCTGTATGGTCTCTCCAGACATGGGCAGGTCTGGAACTGCAGCTGATCTGATCGTGGATCTAGTGGCTCCTGTGTCCACCAGAAATGTCGTAGGGCACCCTGCTACTTCTGCTTCGACATAGGGTCCCCTCTGATCTACCTCTAAGGCTGCCCCAAGGGTGCAGTCTTCTCTTTCCACTCTCTGTCCGGTTAATGGGTCCACATAATAGCACTCTTCACCTTCCACAAACAGGGGCATTTGTCTATAGGTCTTACCCATACTCCCTACTCGAGGAGGTTGCGGGAACTGGGCTCGGGGAGGAGCCCCCCCTTTGAGCACCTTTCCTTGGTATGGCGTTACCCCTCTTGTAGGCGCGCTCTGAACCTCTTCCTCCTCTATCTCTTGCTCTCCTATCTCTACATTGTAGGGGCACTCGCGTTTCCAATGCCCCAGCTCGTTGCACTGGTGGCACCTTGTCGTTTTCTTCAAGGTAGCTATGTCTATTCTGGGTCTAAAGGTGGAACTCTCCTCATTACCCTTGTTCTGACTGTACTGCTTCTTACCTCCTGTACCTGTCCCTTGCTGCTGTTGCTGCGGTCCCCCTTTGCCTGCTGCTTGCATCTGTACCACCATCAACTTTTCTTTTAGTTTCTTAGCCTTGGAATCTATCTCATCACAGCAGTACCTGGCATATCTCAGTATTTCATCTAGGGGTTTAGTTTGCCAACAAATCGAGTGTTGCTGAATCATTAAACTAATATCCGGTCTCAGTCCCAGGACGAACTTGGACACAAATTGCCCTATATCTTTTGGATCCATTACATCCAAGCCGCTATTCTGTTTAAACGCCTTCAGCAATCTCTCGTAATATTCATGAACTGTCTCTTTGGGTTCCTGTCTCGTTCGGTCTATTCTGACCCAATCTATGTCTTGCATTGGCACCTTCTCTTTCAGCCAAGTCATCACTCTCTCGAATTTTGCCATCACAATCTCGGACGGCCCATTAGTCTTGGCATCTCTCTCTGGCTCCGTTGTGGGCCACTCAGCGCTAACCTTGCATGCTGTCCACAGATCTCCTGGTACTACAATGTCAAACAGCGTGTTCAGATCTATCCATAGGACCTTGGAGATTTTTACAAACCTCTCGACTTGCTTGTACCACTCCACAGGGTTCTCTCGTAATTTGGGAAAAGAGGTGGTAAAAGCAGCTAAATCTCCCCTACTCCAAGGGACATGTACATAGTTCCCATTTGCAACTTCCCGCAAAGGGTAAGCTTCTATTCCCTGCTGTCCTGGTGTCATACCAATCATGCTTCTCCTGCCGGTCCCTTTCTTGGACCACCTCTCTTCCCACTTATCTAGTGCCCTCCATGTCCTTATTCCAGTAATCAGTTCCCTTATGTGTGTTTTCAGCCCAATCGTTCTCCTCTCATCTAGGTCTCGATCTGAGTAATGCAGCCTGTGGTTACCCTGTAATGCTTTGGTTCTTGACAGATCCACCATATATTTGCCTGCTAGTTCGACTAACTTCTCATGGACTGCTCTCGCTTTTCGAGTAATGTCCTTTGCCATATACAGTATTTCATCCTGTTCATACATTTCCAATCTTTCTAAAGGCAGGGTACCATCTACCATGTCATCCAGGTCTGACCTTAAACTGGAGACATCGAGTCTCTTGGCTTTTATCTCAGCTCGCAATATGTCTTTCGAAGGGGGCTCACTGATCTCCCTACCATCCCAACTTCGAGCTCTACGTTTGGGCTCGGGAGAGTTAATGGGCGGTCTCCCTCGCTCCCATCTCTCCAGGTCCCATGCTCGGCCATCCGATCTTGGAAGGTGATGGAACACGGGCCTGTTATCCCTACTCTCTCTCTGCCCACTCTCGTCTTCTTCTCTCCTCTCACCGCACATCTCTCTGTTATTCTCCCTCTGGTCGCTACACTCCCTTTGCCTCGTATCGCTCAGTATCCGATACGATCCTTCCTGGTTCCCCATATTCCCTGGGCTGCGCTCATTTCTGTCATCACAGGGACTATGGTGCGACCTCTCACAACTCCCATTCTGTTCTCTGGTGCCAGGCACACAGTGTGGACACTTAAAGCTGTTCCTGTACTCTTGCGCTCTCCTCTCCCCTTCACTGAGTATTGGGCACGCCACCCCTCCACTCCCGGGGCCCCCGTTTTCCAGATCTGTTCTACCTCCATTCCGGGCCCAATGGGTGACTCCCCTACTCCCTCTACAGTCCCACTCCGGACTACTCTCCCCAGCCCCGCAGTGAGTCCGTGTTCGGCTGTCCTGACTTTCCCTTTCTGCTTCTGCAGCATTGATGCACTTTTGAGCCTTCACTGCCTCGTCCCACTGCTTCATGTACTCATTTAGCTCTTGAAAGGATTTTCGTCCAGATCCCCTCAAATCCATTGGCCATCTGGGGCCCCCAGGATCTCCCCCTGGGTCCCCTGCTGTGTGCATCGGGGTGCTCCACTCTCTGGGTATCGGCATCTGACTTGGGGAATTAGTGGTATCGTTCCTCCTTGCCTGCTCTGCTCTTTCTCTGTCTTTCCGTTTCCGTTCTTCCCCTTTTGCTCTCTCTTGGTCATATATCGATATTATAGGACCTATGGTAACAGGTACCTGTAGTGCATCTGGTAATGGGTAGGATGTGGCGCTTTCCGTTTCCGGCGCTCTTTGTACCACAAACCTACCGACTACCTGTTGCACCTGACTAGGCTGGAGCAACTCTTTCTTTGGCTCAGGATCCCACTCTGAACTGGGAAGCGGTCTATGCTCTCCTGCATTGCCCCCCTTTGCTCCTTCAGTATTCTCGACCTCTCCCCCTGCTCTATTATACGGGGGTGGCCTGTCTGTCAGTAATCTGTTTATCAAGCTATCCTCTGTTTCGCTCTCATCATCTTCTTCTAGGGGACTTTTATTTACTGGCGCCTCTAACACTGGGTACAGTTTATTTATTTCCAAATTATGCACTCTCCATCTTTTAGCATCCGCATCCCACCTGGCATCCTGCACTGCCCTTACCGATCGTTTCACCCTTTCTTGTCGTCTGTTCATATTCTTTTCATGCGCTGCCCTAATCCATGCTTCAAGAGCTTCAAACTGGGTTGGTCTAGGCAAGGGTCTCTTTGAGGTCATGACTGATTTCAATCGATGTAACACCTCTAATCTGAACGTCCCGTACTTCGGGAACGTCAGTTCCTCATTTCCTTCAGTAATCTTACTCCACTCTGATATCCAAAGGATCGTATGCAACCCAACATTTACTGCCATATAACGAGCTGGCGTACCCTCCGGCGGGGCTTCTTCCCCTTCATACGATCCTCGCTTCTCTTTCTTAAACAGCGCTTTCAACCATTTAAAACACTTCATAATTATGCGCACAAAATCCAGCCTCGCTACTCTGTTTACTTCCTGATGACAATCCACCAATCCTGTCGCGGCTTTGCTAGCTTGGCCTATCACAGCGCGGTCTTTCTCCTGTCGGCCAATCACGTCGCGACCCTGTCTGACGTGTTCGCTAGCTGGCCTATCACAGCGCGGTCTTTCGCCGGTCAGCCAATCACTGCGCGACACCACCTGACGTCACTTTTCTCCGCTTCGCAGCAGCACCCCTCCTTTCTCAACTCGTCTCCCGGTTATGCATGCGTCCCATTCATACACCGAAAAATGACTACTTCCGACCAAGCGGTCACTTCTCTCGACTGTACGTCCACAGTCTATCTGTAATTGTCAACACAACTGACGAGATGTCTATCGTCTCTCTGATAGGTTGCTTACACACACAGTAACTTCCGACCAGCGTCCGTTACTCACGCACTCACTCTTACGTTCCCCCTATCTCGGTCTCTCGGGTGATCAATGGTACCTCATGACCCCCTTCACACTAGTTGACAATTACTCTGGGTGTCCGATACACCCGAACCACTTAAGCTCTCCTTGAACTTAAGATTTCCACCGGTTGCGCGCGCTCACAACCTGTTCCACAGTCACTCTACAGACATTCAACTCCGCCAGACATTACAACATAGATACAATACAAAAACACCGCAATCTAACACGCATAACCCTTTATACTCACTCTCGACCGATACTGCTGCTTTTTCTGTCTCACGTCATCCGGATCTTCTTCTGCGGGCTGTTCTTCCGATCATCGATTTCTAGGGGCCTTGGGGTAAGCTAACCTGGCCTAGGTCACCGTCCTCAAGAAGGCAACCATCCTCTATAGCTACCAACTGAAAGGGCGAGATTTTGATCGATACCTTATCTCTATTGATCCAAACCTCGATCTGGTCGACTGAACCTTTGTTGCCTGTCTGTAAGGAAAGAAAGTGCACCTATTTCCAAGTCAGTTCACCCAATAAAGGACTCTACTCCCAAAGATCACGGACAACTTCTAGTTTTCAAAAGTTTATTGTAAAGAAATGATAAGCTGCAAATACAGGCATCTCAGAATGAGATTCACGAGATACACAGGTCCAATTACATACATGTGCTCTCGAAAAGCCCTCAGACGAGCAACAGAAATCACTAACACAAGTTCTAAGAATAGTAAAGCTATCAGCATTGACGCATATCTCTCCTTCATTTAGGTTGGAGGAAAAAACACACAGGTTAGGCGTCCCTACCCTGTTCTAGATGGTATCCCTACTTAACCAAATCCCAACCTAACAAAGGTGTCAGCAGTGAATGACCCCCAAGGGAAGTCACCCACTCTAAGTCTCTTGGTGAAAACCTAAAGTTCTCCAGTCATGACCCCTCTCTGCCTACCCATCCGCTCTCTAAAGGGTCCTCAGGTCTCTGCTCTAACTCCACCCAGGGGTGCTGTCCCTAATACAAAACAGTCAACAACATTTGAGACGCCCCTTGCGAAACGCCTCTCACGTGGTGCAACTTCAGGCTTTTTCCATGATGCTTTGTATTGGGCCTCAGACGTTAGAGTTGACCTTGCTTCTCAGACTCTTCTCCGGCCCGCTGATACCCCTTAAACATTCCAGAACCCTCCTCCATGTCTGGGCCGTCCACTGAACAGACCTCTATTCATTCATTTATAATTGGATCCCCCCTTTCCTGTTGCAGACAGATATCTGCCGCCAAGAACCCAACTCTCATAGACTTCTAAAAAGGCTTGCAACATTTCTCAGCCCAGACATGTACGTGTAAATCAATGCTAAAACATTTCAGGCCTACAATATTTCTCATTATGATTATAGCATTCAACTTCTTCATTTAATTAAAGCATGTTAATACTCTTATTCTATTATTCAGTAAACATTACTATAAATCATGGCCCATTAATGCAATGACCAAAAACCTTAAAACAATCTGTGTCGTGAAAAGAAACACCTTCCCTTTTAGCTCCAGCTCTGGCCCTGAGGCCTACCACGTTCTGCTCTTAACCACATACCACCTTATGTTTTAGCAGCTTCACGACATGGATTCAAAAATAATCACATCTAATAAAGTCATATAATGTCACATATTTCTGTATTAGTTCCACTTCTACTTAAATCTCTATATTAGCTGTATATTTTTGAATATACTTGCAGATACTATTAGCACTCATGGCATTTCTCTTCATGATTTGTGCTTACTACAGGTAAGTGTGATGTACTCATATATTTAAATCAGTTTGCGCTCTCTCACTAGCTTGGAGGGATTCAGATGTCTTATAGAAACCTTGGAGGAAAGGGCTTTTCTAATGTGTTTATTAACACAGTGCATGTCTGCCAACACTATTATTAAACAGAAACAATGCACACACTGGTGTGCAACATACTACAACATATAATCTCACTTATATGCACGGGGAACTGTACAGTTTCTTTACATAACACCAGAAGGCAGCATTGAATAATGAAAGCAATTTATACAGCCCGCTGATACAATTAAAGAATAGACCGACTCAGATTCCCATCACAAGCTAGTGGGGGAGGGGGTGCAGCACACTTTCATATACTGAGTTTATGTACTACTATTTTATTACTTCATACTTTAGTGGTTCTTCAAATTATTCAAGTTCTAGGCTTTTGCATAATAACAGCCTTTCGAACTCAAACTACTCTGCTCAGAATGTTGATTTTTCTGCCCATGTTTCCTCTATTCAATAGTGTGTCCTGCACGTGCACATACATGTACACATGGCAATCCCACTTACCTTATTCATTTTCTAAATGGTGGAACTTCTTGCTCACCTCCAGCCGTCGTAGTAAAACCCACTCTCAGCGGCTTTGATTCGGTGGGATTTTCCCCTAAAATAAATGTGCTTGAGGCTTGGCAGTTGACTGGTTTACCAAAAGAATTCAAGGAGACGATGGAGGGAGCGCTGAAACTTTTCAGACACTCACCCCCAGTCACAGATCTGGGTTGAATCCATCATCGTTCTTTAGCTCAAGGCGCAACCCCAGTTCAGACCCAGCCATATGCAAATCAGTACTGACCCTGTTCCTCATGGAAACCTTCCACCCGAACCCTGGTCAGCTCACTCCTTCACTCTGCAGGCCGCTGCTTTTTCAGTTGGGAATTATTACCACTCTTTTTTACATAAATCCTTAAAAACCTGACTGTTCTCATTGGTAGTTTGGTTCTTCTTGGCTTTATAGCATTGGGTTGTTTCTGAGTAGCAGGTATAGGGTCTGGTGTGCTTTATAAATATAAATTAATTAATGCAAACGTGTAAGGAGTCCTCAGCCCGGTTACCAGGGTAGTGCACATCCATGCTGCTGTGTTTGATTAGCAAGTGTTGAGGTGTGTCATGTGTGTGTCATTGGGTGTGCAAAGCATGAGCTTCTGCTGATTGTTTAGAGTGTGTGTGTGTCTGCGTGTGCACAGAATGTGTGCCAAATATGTGTATGTCTAGAATGTGTACAGAACATGTTTCTATGTATGTGCAGAATAAGTGCGTGGAGCATGTGTGCAGAGTGTGTATGTGCAGGTCTCCTGTACTGCTGCCAGAGGGTGGACTGCCCATTCTGCCCCTCTGGAGTTTCCCCAGCAGGCTAGGAGGTTGCTTTCAGAGCAGGATCGGTCACCATGGCCCAACCAAGAAAGAGCCCATGGCCACATTCTAGTTGAAGCTTTGTGCGGTGTGGGTCTGATTTGGGAATTGTGCCAGGGTTGACTTGGTTTTCCAGTGTGGCCATGACTGTTGCCACCTGTGCCGTGTATGCTCCATGTCTTTGAGGGAAGCTTGCCCTGCCGTTCAACATGTGTACTTCGGTGAGTCTCAGACTTTACCTACAACTGTCTGCTCTGCCCCTGAGGAGAGAAACAGCAAATACCACGACCGCCAAACAACGCATTGCCTTTGCAACGTCGGTGGAACAATGAAAGTGTCTGAACCACGCATTTCATTTACAATGCAAGTCGTTACGACGACATGCGTTAGGTAAAGTAGCATTGGACTTTAAAGTCAAACGCTTTCCTTACTGTTGCAGGGACTGAAGTTGGAATACTAAATTATACTATTGCAAAGTCCGGCGTCCCCCTAGGGCAAGTTGTTGTAACGACTTGCATTGTAAATGGAATGTGTGGTTCAGGTGCATTTGTTGTTCTGCCCGCATTGTTAAGGAACGCATGGGAAAGGAATGCGTGGTTGTAGCATACAACCCCCTGAGGAACCTTGCTCTTTGATGCCTGTTCGGCACTGCTTGCTTCAAGCACCGTCCTCGCTCTACGAGGCAGGCTTCTGCTGCCTGTTGTGTTCCAGAGCTGCTCTTCTGTGCTGTGCTACGTTAGGGGCCGATTCACAGAACTAACTTAAGACAAAATGCTAAACTTACTACTTTTGGTATTCACAGAAGTTAGGATTTTGTCTTTAAGTTTGTCTTAAGACAAACTTAAGACAGACTTAAGACAGACTTAAGACAGATTCCTAACTTATGTCTGTCTTAAGTCTGTCTTAACCCCTTTCATGCTGCCGCGATTCTGCGCCTGTGCGGCAGAATCACGAGTGGGCGGGTTTATGACGGCCCCCAGCCGTCATCAGCACACGAGTGCCATAGTGCATGACGGATGGGGGCCGTCATCAGCATGCAAGGGGTTAAGTCTGTCTTAAGACAAATTTAAGACAAAATCCTAACTTCTGTGAATACCAAAAGTAGTAAGTTTAGGATTTTGTCTTAAGTTAGTTCTGTGAATCGGGCCCTTAGTGTGTAAGCAAACCTCACTGTGGTCGGTGCGAAAGACTGCTGCAGATATCTATGTCACGCTTACTTTGTCGCCGCCTGTACTCTGCCCATTCTGTGTGTGTTAATGGAGCTTGAACATCTACAGTATAACCTATGTACAGTTAAAGTAACAACCTTATTACACATGGGGGACTGCAATCCCTTTATAAAAGGCTGTCTCTAATTTCCTTATTTCAGGCAACTTGTGACATCTTTAGTCACTTGTACTAATAAAATGACACGGCTGCTGAACTATAATATTCTCTAGTCACCTGTAATAATAAAATGACACAGCAGCTCAGCTGTAAAAAATGTGCACGGTGAGTTTTGACATCACAATGCCTGCTGTCAGAGCCAGCAGCCAAGGCAAAAGGTAGGCTCGTTGGGCAGAATTAGAGCATCATCTTAAACAAGGACCATGGGAACTGCCTTTTCTTTCTTCTGATATGTTTTTCTAAAAATACAAAATCATCAACAGAAAGGAGATAAATAAAGCAAAAAATCTATAGGGTCGTTGAAGGAAGGATAGAAGCTCTGAATGTTTTTACCAAATCTGGGCCACAGCATTGTTTAATCTGACTTACATTCCACTAATTTAAATATCTTTTTTTTTGTTGCAAAAATTACAAACTGCTTTTTGATGTGTTAAATTTAGCAGTACAGATATTCTACTTGTATACTTCTTGTCTGGAATGAACAAGAGAGAGCAGGACACAAAGGAATCAAGTAGAGTGTGGTAAAGATGAAGGTGTAACCATGTATTATAAGGAATAAAGTACCCAATGCCATACTTATGAGGATCGTTCAAGTCAATACAGAGTTCCATGACAACATAAAGGAGCTTGGCCTTCAGCTTGCTTTCTTTAAATAATCATGGAAATACTCAGTGACTGGCAGTATCCTTATAATGTACAGCAGGGAGTACTTTATTACATATATGCATTATCTTTTATAATGCACTGTTGAAAATGTGTTGACAAATGACTTTGTCCTGTTATGCGGGTGAGACCTGGAGAAAAATTATGGTGGCCAATGTACGGAAGATCTTTGTAAGCTAAGGAATAGCTCTGCACTTTACATGCATAGATTTGCTCGGCATGAACTAACCCTGTTCTACAGAGGGCTCTATGCCAGAACATCGATTACAAAGATGCATGTCAAAATATTGTGGCCAACATATTGACAATCATAATATCATGAAGGTAAGTGGACATTGGGAAAATATAGATTTACTATTCTTAACTCCATATCTTCATGCTTTGGAAAACAAAACAAAAATATATATATATATATATACACATATATATATATATATATATATATATATATATATATATATATTTATATATATATATATGTTTTTTTTAATATGGCGTATGACCACCACAGCACATACCTTTCACCAATGCCTTTGAAAAAGAGAAAGACTAGAAACGCGGCAGGCTTGACGTAAAGCTGCTATATATTTCAGGCTGATGAACTTTGTCCGTACCTGTTATTAAAGGCTGGTAACCTTCATCTCTGTTCAAGTGCTTCTCTAGCAGGTGTTACCTGTGTTTTCGAATATATATATATATATATATATACGTATATACATATATATATATATATATATTTATATATTTACATTTATATTTATATATTTATATATATTTCCTCGTGTAAACGAATAGCCCGGTGTCCGCCACCATTCAAGGAACTGTATTTTACGGTCTGAGGCATCTGCTTCAATCAGGGTGTTGTGTAGCTACTCAGCTGCCCCCGTTTGTATACCTACCTTGTTTGATGGCTGCAGCGATCCGAGGGGACCCGAGGTGATGCCTGGAAGCTCTGATGTCAACAGCGGGAGTCCTCTCGCCATACCTGCACCAAGCCACTACCAACAACGAACATTTGAAAATTCCTCCATATCTCCAGCCCGGCTGCATGACGACAGTGCATGCTGGGAGTTGGAGTTCGGCATTCATCCTAAACTTCCAACAGGTGAGCGGCATCGTTCAGTGGGAGGAGTGTAGTGGCCTCAAAACTACTTAACAGAGGAGCAGGACTATTGGACAAAATTCGAAAGGCTCCACACAGTGAAGGGCGCTGATGAAGGCACGGACATCGCCTAAATATATTTGCCGCCACTGTTTTCCTGTGCATCGGGGCAATAAAAGCTTCACCAAAGGATCCCTCTCTGGCCTCTGTTTCCTTTTTGGAGTGAAATTTGTGGTATATATATTTATATATTTTTATATATATATATATATATTACCTACTAGCGGTCGCCAGTAGGTAGTTATAGTTAGGATTGATTTCCTTTTTTAAAATTTTTTTTTTTTTTTATTAGAACCAGTATTAACAGAGGATAATTCATATTCCATAAAATACAATAAATCCAGTATTTGCATTTAAATTCAGTAAAACATAAAGCAATACATGCAGTAACAATCATAAAACAAACAGCTTAACAAAGAATACAAAATAAACAATAGCAGTTATTGTGGGAAAAAGAAAAAAGAAAAAAAAAAAAAGGGGAAAAAAGGAAGGGATTCATATTAGATTTAACCAATTCTACTAGGACATAAACCTTCTTTCCAAGTAGAAATTGGGCGCCACAGTTCTTTGCCACGAAGTTTTGTTTTGGTTCCCCTAGTCGCATATATTGCGGATTCAAAATTAAAGACAGCGAGAAGGCGAGCTAGCCACATTTGGAAGCTAGGGGGAAGACTATCCTTCCAACGCGCAGACAAGATTAATCTCAGTACAGCTGTACCTATAAATAATAATCTTTGTTCCGATTTACTTAACTTTAGCGAGCTATTAAATCCCAAAACATATAAGGTGTCAGACTCTGGAAGTTTATGATGAAAGACTTTCTCCCAAAATGAGGCAATCATATTTTTTAATAGAAGTAGCTCGGGCAGCTGCTGAACAGGTGAATTACCGTCGCTGGACCGTTTGAACACCGTGGGCATAAGTCATTTTCCCTTTTGCCCCAAGCAAAAAGTTTGGAAGGGGTAAAGTATAAATCATAAATGGTTTTGTACAGTTGTGCCCTTAAATTACTAGCCATAAACAAATTATTGCTCATTTCCAATGTTATATCTATATCGATATCAGGATTATTTAATTTTACCGCCCATTTAGTTTCTGTTTTTGCGATATCATCATTGACATTTATTAATAGAATATTGTATAATGTTCCTATCCTAGTTTTTGCGAGGTAGCATGCTTCTATTAGGTCGTTCTTCTGGAGATGAATTAGATCTTTTTTAGCTTTTAATTTTGCATGTAATTGAGCAAATTTGAGAATGTCCCCTTCTGGGAGACCAAATTTTATTTTCACATCTTGAAATGTGGTCTGTGGGCCATTTATCCAAACCTCATTAATTGTTCTTATGCCCAGGCTATACCATTTCTTGGCTATGTGTTCAAAATCAAGATCAGAAGTAATGGTAGATTGACATAGGGGCGCATATCGGTTAGTTTTACCGATCTGTATATGTTTAAGTATCTGATTCCAGATTAGCCAGGCGCTTTTAATAATCTCACCCTTAATTTGTTTATAATGGGCATTTTCAGTTTTTCTTAATAGCAAGCCGCTGGCTTCCTGCCCAAGCATTAATTCATAGATTGTAGGAATAGTAGAGTTAATAGTATCAGTGGCAGAGGGTATTTCTAGAATCATTGGTTTTAGGTGTTTTAAAAAGGCTGCCCAATGGTACAAGATAATATTCGGTGCTGTAAGCCCACCTCTGTTGAGCAGAATGGTGAGTAAGATAGAGATTGTCTAATCTTCCCATGTTGCCACACAAATTTAGAAGTAAGTTTATTGATTGAATTAAATATCTTAGAGTCTATAATTAAAGGGATAGAGCGAAAGAGGTACAGACATTTCGGTAATATATTCATCTTCAGATAATTCACTCTGCCTATAATGGAAAGGTGTAATCCATTTACCCTATCCAGATCTATTTTAATTTTGTCTATGAGTGGGTCAAAGTTGTTTTTAGCTAAAGTCTTTATATCAGCGGATAGAATCACACCGAGATATGTCGCGGTTTTTGCTCTTCTTGTATCCAAACAGATAGTATTGTCGGTGCACAGTACAATGGTCTTTCCCCTATTCAGAGAATAACCCGAATATTTACCATATTGGAAAGAGAGCAGTTCGATTTCATGAAGCGCTTCGATCGGGTGAGATGTTAATACCGCGATGTCATCAGCATATGCCAAAACTTTGGTTTCATAATGATTACATAAGATCGGCTTTATATTATTATTTTCTATTAATTTTAAAATAAGGGGATTAATATAATGAACGAAAAGTAAAGGAGAGCAAGGACAGCCTTGTCTTGTGCCTCTTGTTATATTGATGAAACCTGATTCCAAGCCTGATATTAAGAGTCTTGCTTTGGGTTGATGATACATAGATTTTATAGATTTAAGAAATTTGGGGCCGAAATTAAGACGTGCCATGGCAACCCACAAAAAGCTCCATGAGACACGATCAAAGGCTTTCTCAGCGTCAAGCAGGATCATAGACATCTGATCTCCCGTGACCGACATGGCATCGAATAAAGCAATAGTGCGGCGAATATGATCAGTTGTCCCCTTGCCCGGAACGAAGCCATGCTGCCACGGAGAAACCAGATGCCCAATGACCCTGCTGAGTCTGAGAGCCATCACTTTGGCGTATAATTTGGAGTCCGAATTTATCAATGAAATGGGTCGATAAGAGGTCAACTGTTCGGGTGATTTTCCCTTCTTAGGAAATACTACAATGCTAGCCTCATCCCAAGAAGGTGGGGGAATGCCACTGTACTGTACACCGAGAAATAAATCCAGTAATAAGGGGCTTAGTAAGGAGCTAAGAATTTTATAAATTTCAATTGGCAATTTATCCGGGCCGGCTGCTTTACCCGAGGATAAAAGTAATAGAGCTTCTACCACTTCCTCAAGTGTAATCTCAGCTTCAAGTTTTTCTCTCATCCCATCATCTAGCAGGTTAGTGGCTGCTGCGTTGTTAAGAAAGCCAGCCAAAAATATATCGATATCTTTTTCAGAATAACTCCCTTCCTCGGAGTATACATTTTGATAGTATTGTTGGAATTGAGTAATAATATCTGTAGGCTGGACATAAGTGCATCCGCCATCTACAATAGAAATAATATTATTATAAACTTTTTTTTGACGTGTACGCAAAGCCAGTTGTTTACCTATTTTTTCCCCCGTCTCGTAGACCTTCTTTCTATAGGCTATATAAGTTTGAGCTGCTTTTTGACTTAATTCAGTATTAAGCTCAGCTTTTAAAACCGCAACCCGAAGCCATTGATTATTGGAGTCCTTATTCTGTTCTATCAAACGGGTGTGCTCTAATTCAGCTTTCGTTAAATCCATTAACTTTTTTCATAAAATGTTCTATCTTTGGTTCGTGCTGCATATTGAAAACTAGAGATCTCTCCTCTTAAAGCAGATTTATATGAATCCCAGACTATATTTCTGGACGCACTAAAGCGATTTATATTGAAAAACTCCTCAGTCCATTTTTTAATATGTAGAATAAATTCAGTATTGGAAAGTAGTTTCCGGTCAAATGACCATGACCTTTGTTGAGTAGAAGGAGGAGTAAATATGATTGCACAAATTAATGCGTTATGGTCTGAGATTATTCTTGGAATTTTTTTAATAGTTGAAAGTGGGATGAGATCTACAGTTGCAAAAATGTAGTCAATTCGAACCTGCTTTTGATGCGGATGAGAGAAGTAAGTAAAACCTTGATCTTCTGGGTTATTGTGTGGCCACATATCTATTAATCCAAGATTATTGATAAGTCTGCTGAGGGTTTTGTAAACTCTGGGTTTACGTCCTTGGTATTTTATTTTAGAAGGGATATTAGATACAGGTGGTATTAGTGAGATGTTAAAATCTCCACATAGGATTAACGGGCCCTGCCATGTAGGCAACTCAATCTCCAGTTCTTCAAAAATTGTAGAATCGTCTAAATTTGAACCATAAACTGTACAGGTGTTTATACCACAGGCAAGTTTTGAAATAGCTCATCTGCCATGGGGATCTGATAGATGTCATACACTTAGTCCCAAATTTTTTTTCCCAAGTATTGCAACCCCCTTATATTTGAGGTCTGCGTGGAGACAGCCAGTATATTGTATCCATTAATATTTAACCATGATTTTTTATCCCATGGCAGATGGGTTTCTTGGAGACAAAGTATGTCTACTGGAGTTAATTTAAGCAATTCAGCCATTCGTCTTCGTTTATCTCCTGTTAATAAGCCTCCGACATTCCAAGTCTGAACATTTAATCTACCCATTATTAATAGAAAATGATTGTAGCAGTGCCTCAAGCAAATACAACTTTATTATAAAATAATATTCTAATTCTGTTACTGTACTGTTTGATCTCTTTTTTAGTATTTCCTCTGCTAAGAAAACTGGTTCATTTTTTTCCTTTTTAGTTTTCACCCCCCTGGGTGGCCCTCCCGTACCCCCCCCTAGCAACCCACCCCTCCTGCCCCCTGAACCCCCCTCCCTATTCAGTGGGCAATCAGACTCAACCAGAGTCTGAGTGATGTAGTCACAGCATTGTGACTGAGCAACCGCTTCAAGAGAACATTAAATAAGAAAAAAAAAGGGGGTAAAAAAAAAGGATTGATACTAAGAGAATCAAAAAATTTAAGCAGAGCATTTAAACAATAATAGTGCAATACAAAACATGAGATACCCCCATGATGATACAGAGTTGAAGCATCATCTAAACGTGTGTAGAAGTGTATAAGCCATTAATTAAACAAAGCAGTTTTTCAATTTCACTCACATTCTAATAAACATATTAAGGAATCTGATCTAAGTAAGCCTTTGCTTTAATCTCTGAAAGGAAAAATTTAGTAAGACCGCCATGTACAATTTTTAGCTTTGCAGGGTTATTAAGATATGCTTGTGCACCTTTGTCTTGAAAAGGTTTGATCAAAGATCGAAGCTGCCAACGTCTTTCCACCGTTACATGGCAAAAATCTGGTCTTGAGAAATATGCGAAATCATTATATTGCACTTTATGATCTGGCCTAGCTTTCTCAGCTACAATCTGTCTTACTAAGAAATTTCCAAAATAAACCAAAATGGCTCTAGGATATATGCCAGGTTTTGTCGGAATGTTAAATGGCATCCGGTGGGCCCGTTGAACCTCTACATTCAAATTCCAGTCTTTAAGTGCAGGGATAGAATCTTCTAATAGTTTAACCACAAACGCTCGGGTATCGCCACCTTCAAGTTTCTCCGGGACACCTAAAATGCGAAGATTGTTCCGACGTTGCCGGTTTTCAAATTCCTCTAGCTTCCATTTGATATCTACTAATTCGGCATCTTGGAGCTTAACGCGCTCGGCATTCAGCGTAGTTTCTTTTTCATTGGACATAACCCTAGCCTCCATCTCGGTGACTCTTTCACCTATCAGGTTACAGGACTTGGAGAGTTTTCTGACTACTCCTTGCATTTTTCGAAGTGCAGCTCTGGACTTTTTACTATCTTGTGCAGTCTCTTCTCTGTGAGCCGCTATAGCTTGTAAGATAGTCTCTACAGCTGAATGAGAGAGCCCTGAGATTGCTGGGGTATTTAATGTTGTTGCTAGCTGCGGAGGCTCATGGTTAGGAGCTATCTGTATATCCTTAGCGCCCTTTTCCTGTATTCTGGAAGTGGTTTTAGATCTGGCTCTGATCGTGTTAATGTTAGAGTCTTGCTGATCTGTACTTTCATCATATGAGCTGAACTGTAATTCAGAATCTTCAAGACCCTCCGACGAGTCAGTTTCATCTGACCACTTCGCCGGTGCGTTTAAGCCATTTTCATCAGAGAACGAATAAAATTCGCTAGATTCTTTCTCCTTCTCCTCAAGAGCCTGATTCTTTAATGTTCCTTCCCCTGCTATTGTTTGAGTCAATGCGTGGCCCCCCTCTAACAAATCTGAATCCGCAGAGACAACAGTTTGTTGAATAGAGGGTGTAGCTGTATTTGAAAACTCAGTAAGAGTGGTTGAGAGTCTGCTAGGGGTCAATTGAATAGATTGAGCCGCCCCTGGTGAAGTTGAATCTAACTGCACTCCCAGAATGTTTCCCCCAACACCAGAGAAAGACATAGTTTGTCGTGCAGGCTCTGAAACATGGCTTACGCTAGTCGAGACCTCAGAAATATGTAGGATAGATGTCTGAATAGATTCGTTGACGTTACTTACAGTTTCGATGTTTAACGTAGAATGTTGTAGCTCAGAGGTAGAACAAGTTTCTGTAGGTAACTGTCCTGATTCTACATCAGTATTATTGATGGTAGTGATAGAGCGCGCGAGGCCACCCGACCAATAGTTTTCGCCGTTTCCGGCTTCCAGGGCCCATATACTTTCAAATCACCATATACATTGATCAGGTGACTTCACGAGCTCTACCATTTTGTGTGTGTGTTCCCTATTATTAATTTTCAGTGCACCCGACTTACCATCCACCGATGCGGATACCTAATGACCACAATGAATCAGGGAGCTAGCTGTAAAGGAAAGGCAGCAAAATACAAACCCAACCAATAGCATTCAAAATACTGTTGAAATGACCACGGACAACTGGAAGTTTTAAAATGTTTATCTAAAGTTCATTATTTTCTTGCATGAGGTACAGTAAAATAAGGCAATCAATAACCAAGATAACGTAAATTATATAGCTATAAAGAAATAATGACAGAGTAATCATTGAAGTACTGATAAAATGTAACGAGAAGATACTATGCTATTCAATAATATTTAAGCATGGACAGTTTTTATGCATGGATAACTATAGGAGGGCCTATAAAGAGTAACACGCTTCACTTAAGGTGAATGGGCCTTTGAACAATCTAGGCAATGAAGTTCTAGACCATATCAGAAAATGACAAACTGCAATACAAAATATAATTTCTAACAAGTGAGAAGACATAGGAACAAACTTATGGAAAAATGCAATTGACTTTCAATAGTTGCGGAAAGACATGGAAAAATATATCATATGCAATGATGAACTTTATTAAAGCAAAAGTTAGAAATTCAGAAGGTGCAAGATTTAAGAGGTTCGGAGCAATATTTACCTAGAAAGGTGTGATAACCAAACCCTGGCCACGGGTCAGTTAAGGACAGGAAACCCTCAAGGAAGGATGCCCCTCAAAGGACAGCAGATGCAGAATGGACACCCCGGATAGGACAGGATACCCTCAGATTAGGAATCAGGACAGGACCTCAGGACAGGACAGCAAACCCTCAGGACAGGACCGCTCAGGACAGGACCGGAACCCACAGTTCGGAAGCAACGCCTGCGCTCCACCCGCTCTGCAGCTATCGATCAAGACCCCGATTGGGTCAGCGAACTCCCAGCAAAGTGCTTTGGCAGCACTTTAAGGTTCAGTAGAACCTTAGTCTATGGTCAAATTCGGACAGAGTGCTCCGCAGCGCTCTGTATCTTCAGTCACCTATTGAGTACGATGGGTCAGTGACAGGTCAGCTAAACCAGACAAGTCGGACAATTCCCTAGGTAAACCCAGGGTAGATATACTCTTTTGGGACGGTGTACCACCCCCCAATGTTGCAAAGTGTCAGAATCCCTCAATATGGATTGGTCCTAAAGTAGGATTTGGGTAACACACCAATCAGAACACGCTAATTCGAGCCTATATTAGCATACTTGGGTACCGCCTAGAGAGATTGGGGTTCTCATGAGAACTGTGCAGAAATACGAGTGAAAATTTACATTGTAACACATGAGGAGCAACATTCGCCGTTCTCGTAGCGCAGAGGTGGCTTTCCCAGGCGCATCTTGACTGTGGCTGCCAGCTGGCTGAGTTCCACTGTCCAAAGTGGCCACCTTTCAATGCTCCCTGGGCATGCGCAGAAGAGACCGTCAATATGGCTCCCAATCAGTTTGGACCCCCATTCCCCGCGGTACATGAAAAGTAAGCGAAAACAAATTAATACATAATAATGTCATTATGAAAACACATCATAGGGTTTGTACTTTTAACTCATCTTCAAGAAATAAGCTTATGCATTTTAATGTTAGCTACATTGATACGACCACAAGAGCAGTGGCACGAGCAGTACCACATGATAAGCACAGCTATGAATTACGCATGCGCATAAATTTCCCTCCACTTCTGCAGACGCGTCAGGACACGTGAGTGTGGCTGACGCATGCGCAGTTACTAAAATACAAGCGGCGGCCATGTTAAATGACTCGAGTAAATTATTTTAGTAAAACACATATGCAAGCGTCTTAATCCTTATTTAAACTAAATATAAACGTTAGTAAGACGTACATTTATTACCTTGTTACACATAGACGAGGTTCTTGACTTCGGCAAGGTCGCAAAATATGCGAAGCTTTGCTTCATCAATCCCCTCTTTGATGATATTTACTATCATCACAAAATAAATGGAACCAGATGCCAACTTTCTTTCACACCTTATAAAGTTCTATCTCTTCCAGCAATCGTTCTAACTTTTCTCTCTCAGTTTTAGTAGGGTGAGAAGTCTTCACCTTTTTGTATATCTGATTATTCACTTCCTCCAATTCAATCTCATCCACACTCCGTTTCAACCCTCTTGCATTTACCTCGTGTTTCTTGGTGCGCTTGCGGCATTTACAACAGTTAAAAATGAGAAATATAATAAGCCCTATAATACCAATTGGCATCAGTATTTTGAATAGTAAACTTTTACCTACACTAGCAAGCCAATGACCTACATTTGAGAGACCATCTACCAGTCTCTTCCAGGCACTATCAACCTCGAGTGGTTTGAGTTCCTTTGTCAAATTAGTAATGTTTTTCACATATCTTTTGATCTGTACACTTTTATCCGGAATATAAGTGCAACAATGTTGCGCCTTCAACATCCGGCAGACTCCGCCCTCTTTCGCTAATAAGGTGTCAAGAGCAAGTCGATTCTGTAAAACCATTGATCTGATCGCAACCATTTCGGTATTGACCAGGAGAAATCCATGAGCTGTTTCAGTAGACAGCACATCTACTATAGTAGACAATTTGCAAATTCTGTGAGTGTTCAGAACCACTCCCACTCCAGGTATCAGTGCACTGAAAATACTACCCATAATTTCACCTATACTTTCTCTTTTACTACGCACTAAGCCATTAGTATCTTCATTGCTTCCAGCCTTTCCATTCACATGGTATATTTTCGGGAAGACAATGCCAAAATAGCAGCTTCCATACCAGTGATCCGGCAATTTGAAATAAGCCTTGTCCCCACATATATAATAAATTCCAGGAAACACAGGCTCTGACCCATTTTTGAAACCCCAACCTCCAATTACCTTGTAATTATGTTCGCATTCACTGGAACCAATGAAAACATTATTATAATAGCTAGTCTTCTCGCGATGAAGACATAGCTTGCCTTTCTTTTCAAAATCCAGCAACAGAGCAGGTCCCGCCCCACCATTTGAGGTGCCTTCCATGTTCTCTGCCCACTTTGGCTTTTTCTGACTTTCGTCATTAGCCTTCTTTTGTATTTTAATTCTTCTTTTCTCTGCCATGTTCAGGAACATCTTTTCCTGTTCACGCAAAGAACAAGTCAAGTTATCTCTGTGTGCTTCAGCTATGTCAATGTTACCTATAGTCAAGAAGTAGTCTCCCATATATCTTATGGTGTCGCTTTTGGTATGTACAGGATTCAAGTTCCCACGTATAGGAAGTTCAGAAAAGATCACGTCATTATTAGAGTAATAGTACTGTAACGGTCCTCTTTTGTAAAATAAACTAGCTAAAATGCTACAGGAGATTCCATATGTTAATGGCAAGTGATGGTATGTCACGCCTTCAGCCACAGAAGTAGGTAGCTTCATGCAGACATAGCAATCTTCAATTTCCATAGTCTCTACATAGTGTATTAACAAGTTTGCAAAAACATTTAAGTGTGTCCTGTTTTTAATTCCATGATAATGTAGTCCTCCCTCATCTGATGCTTCTAAATCTCGTTTTGTTTGTCTCAGTGCTCTCTCATGTCTTGCTACACTCTGTGTTGTCAACTCCTCACTGTCTGTATTTACAATTTCAGTAGGGACAATGTTAGTATCTTTACTTACAGTGAAGGGTATAAAGATTGTTAGTCCTATCCAAATTACTATCAGTACTACTATACTACATATACACACCTTGCAGCACGTCTTGAAACGACTGCAACTAGGTCTACCATTCACAGTTGAATCAGACATTTCGGCTCAGAAGAAGTTTCTTGACCCCTCTTTGTGGGTTTACACAGCTAGCTTACTTTGTGCAAATTCACGGTGGTTCGTCTTCTTCTTCAGCAGAGTACTCAGGGACAGGCTCTCCGTCGCTTACGTCAGTTATATCAAGATCTTCAAGTTCTTCCAAAACGAGTGTCCATTCAGGAGACTTGTACTTCTTGTTTTGTCTTTTTATTCGTTCACTCCTTCTTTTGGAAGAGTTTTCTTCTTGCTCTGCTATCCGTGCACTTCTCCTTTCTTCTGCACGTTTTTCTTCCACCGTCTTTATCCTTAGCCTTAGTCTCTTTACGAACCTAGGCTCAAGGTTGTTTCTTTTCTTTAGTCTCTTAGTGGGTACTTGGACTTCACCTTCTTCTCTTAACCTCTTGTTCTCTTTAGCTTGCGGCAATTCTGCTTCACTTTCTTCTTCTTCTTCTCTTATCTCGCTAGTTCCAGGGCTAGCATCAAATTCTTCTGCCTGGTTGCTAATCTGGCCTTGTTCAGGAATATTTTGTTTTTGGCTTTCGATTGTCTCTGTTTCTGTTTCTGTTTCCTGAACCCGTTCTTCTAACCCTATCTGATCCTGTTCAAGCACTTCGATCTCTTGATTTTCTTCTGCTCGAACTATTATTCTATTTCTAAGCTGTTCCTTATCCACATCAGGAGTTAGTGGAGGTGTATTGAACACCTGTTCTGTCCCTGTCTGACCTTCTCCTTCCTCAGTTTTGATGTGAATCTCAGGTGGCTGAGGTTCTTCGCCTGTGCCTTGCTTTTCCTGACTAGTCCACTCTCTACCTTCACTAAGTCGTTCTCTTGTTCTGATAGGATCTTCGGTCAGATCAATCATCGGTATCCATTCTTCTGGCCATATGCTTGGCAGCTCGTCATCAGCTACTCCTGGCTCAGCTTCCTGGACCTCTTCAGCAGGCTGGATTCTTGGCAGTTCGTAGTCAACTACTCCTGGGCCAACGTCTGCTGTTCCTGCAGCCTGACTGGTGCTGGGCTGCTCGTTGTCAGCTGCTTCTGGTCTGGCTCCTGCAGAGTCCTCTGCTGGATGCCCTTCTTCTTCAAATCCCTTGTCTGGCAATACCTTCTGGGTGTGGCCAGCGTGGATCCACTGGGGAACACCTGCGACCTTCACTGCAGTGGTTGTTACCAGGATTACTTGGCGTTTCTTTCCCCACCTTGGTGCCAGACAGCTTGATCGAGTGTGCTTCTTTATTTTGACCCAGTCTCCTGGAACCAAGCCGTGGAGAGGAGTCGTTGGATTGAGGATGCCGTCGTCTCCAATCTGGCGAGAGATAGAACGCACTTGGTCACCCAATCTTCTGCAGTATTCAAGCACCAAATCATCAGTAATACTCAACAGTTTGCTTCCTGGCACCCATGCTTGTCTCATCACTCTTCCCATAATGATTTCATGGGGACTTAGGCCTGTCTTGCGGTCAGGAACACTTCTCAGTCCCATCAGGACCAGGGGCAGAGCCTTCACCCAGGTCATGCCAGTTGCATCAGTCAGCTTTGCTAGTCTGTTTTTGATAGTTCCATTTACTTGTTCCACTATTCCAGAAGCTTCTGGATGATATGCACAGTGTAGTTTCTGCCTTATTCCAAAGGCCTTACAGAGTTCAGCCAGTATTTCATTCTGGAAATGTCCACCCTTATCTGATTCAATAATGAATGGCACCCCGAATCTAGGTATCAGCTCTTTTAGTAAACACTTCGCTACTGTCAGTGCGTCACTTTGGGGAGTAGGGTAAGCTTCTACCCATTTTGAAAATACGCAAACAATGACAAGGACATATCGTTTCCCTTCACAACGGGGCATGGTGATGAAATCAATCTGTATCCTTACAAAGGGACCCCCTGATCTCCCAATTTTGCTCAGCTCAACCATTGTCCTCTTGCCTGGGTTCATCTGTTGACATGACAGGCACCTCTGGCAGAGGGACTCTGCTACTTTCCTGAACTTCTTACTATACCAAGTCTGTTGAAATACCAGAATCATGGCATCCCTACCAATGTGTGACCCTTCGTGTATTAATCTTGCCATAGTGCCAAGCAAGTGTCGGGGTAATACAGGCATACCAGTTGGGCCCAAGATGACACCATCCACACGTCTCGGTCTACACCCATCCTCCTTCCATTTCTCTCTTTCTTGCCAAGGAGCCGACTCCTGCCATTCTCTCACTTCATCCCAAGTAGGCACCTCCTCAAACACCTGAAGTTGGCAGCTGGTTCCTGGCCCCCCTCGTTTTGGATTTACGATATACCGATCTCTGGCACACCATTGGGCCACTCGATCAGCATAATCGTTTCCCAGTGATACTTTGTCCATGCTCTTCTTATGAGCACCGCATTTTACCACTGCCAGTTCCTTGGGTAACTGGATGGCCTCTAAAAGGTCATGAACAACTTTTGCATTCCGAATGGGAGTACCTGAGGAAGTCAGGAATTCCCTCTGTAGCCACAATTGGCCAAAGTCATGCACAACACCATAACAGTACTGACTGTCAGTGTACACTGTTATGCGTATGTTTTTCCCAATTTTGCAAGCTTTTATCATAGCAATCAATTCGGCTACTTGTGCAGACTTGATGTTATATAGGTAACCTGCTTCTTCAATTTTTGTTAAAGAGACTACTGCATAAGCAGCACTCAGGCCTCCTAGTTCATGTCTTAGACAGGAACCATCTACAAACAGCTCTTTATCATGCTCAGGCAATGGCGTTTCTTTTATGTCTGGGCGGGGTTTTGTGCTGAACTCTGTCAGATCAATGCAATCATGTTCATCATCATCCCCACCTTCCATTTCCAGGGAGTCGGGGAGTAAAGTGGCAGGATTCAGAATACCGCACCTGACAATGCTTACATTTGCTGCACCCACAAGAATCCTCTCGTATTTAGTCAGCCGACTAGGGGTGAGATACTGCGTTTTAGTTCTGGTCAGTAGAATTACCACTCCATGTGAAACATACACAGTCACAGGATGTCCCATGACTATGGACTCACTCTGTTCCAAACTTGCACAGGTAGCAGCTACTGCTTTTAGACAGCCTGGTAACCCAGCAGCTACTGGGTCCAAAGTGGCAGAGAAATAGGCCACAGGCCTTCTGGTCGTGCCATGTTCTTGAGTCAGGACTGACAATGCGCAATTATCGCGAGTGTCACAGAATAGGGCAAACTCTTTGGAATAATCTGGCATTCCCAGCGCAGGGGCTGTACACAGACAGTTCTTCAGTCTTGCGAAAGCCATTAGGCTTTCATCGTCCCATTCTACAATGTCTGGCATTCCTCTCGTGGTCATTTTTATCAAAGGCCTGGCTAAGACTGCAAATCCCAGAATCCATTGCCTGCAGTAGCCTAGTACACCCAGGAACATTCTGACATCTTTTTGAGTACGGGGCAACTGCATCTTTTGAATTATTCTCACTCTTTCTGATGTGACTTTTCTGACACCCTTTTCTATTTGGTGTCCTAAATATTTTACTGATTTTGCACAGAACTGTAGTTTGTCAGGGGCCACTTTATGCCCTTTCTCACATAGATGATTTAGGAGGGCAATGGTGTCAACTACACAGTCCCTATGACTTTTAGACGCCAGTAGAAGGTCGTCTATGTATTGTACTAAGACCGAGTTCCCAGGTAAGATCAAAGTTTCTAGACATTTCTTCAAGATCTGATTAAAGATAGAGGGGCTCTCTGTGTACCCCTGAGGGACCCTGTTCCAGCAATACACGTGACCTTCGAAGGCAAATGAGAAAAGAAATTTGCTGTCGGGGTGCAGGGGTATCGAAAAGAATGCATGACACAAATCAATCACAGTGAACCACTCAGCATCCCAAGGAATCTGGTACAATATCACTGCTGGGTTCGGGACAATAGGGCAGCAAGGAACTACAATTTTGTTTACCTTTCTTAGGTCTTGCACTACCCTATACTTGCCACTAGGCTTCTTGATGCCCATAATCGGTGAGTTGCATGGGCTGCTCATCACTTCCTGTATGATGTCTCCTTCTAATAATTTTTGTATTTCCAGAGTGACACCTGCTTTCACTTCAGCATTCATTCGGTAGGGCTTAGTGTTAGGATATACTGCATTGTCCTTGATGGCTATCTGTATGGGGTCCACATCTTTCATTAATCCCACATCTTTTCCAGTAAAATCCCACACCTCTGGTTTTACCGCTTCCTGGAGTTCTTGGGGCAAATCCTGCAGGGTCAATCTTTTAATTTCTGAGTCAGGTCTAAGTAACAATAGTTTATAAATGCCATCTTCATCTGGGGTCTGTATTTCAACACCCTTTGGTGTGCAAAAGATGGTACAGTTCATTTTGCACAGCAAATCACGACCCAGTAGATTCACTGGACTGGTGTCACAGACGACAAACCTATGCATTTGTTTAAAATTTCCAATTGAAATCTCCATTGGTTCGGTAACAGGAGTACTAATCAATTGATTAGATACACCCACTACTTGGATATTTTCTCCCGAGAGGGGTAGGTTTGGAACGTCCACTGTTCTTACAGTAGAACGGGTAGCGCCAGTGTCCAACAGAAAAGTGACATCATTTCCGTCAACCTTTCCTTCAATGTATGGTCCAGACTGGTCTACCGGCAAGGAAGCGCCAAGTACGCACTCCTCGTCCTCCCCTCTCAGGCCCCGTCAGTCCTGTTCATTACAAAGGAAGGTATCATTTAGCAGATACTGCGAAGTTGCTGTATTTCTGTTCTCACCGCTTTCCCAAACTTCTATTTCCTCACCCTCTCCCTGTTTTCCCCTGTATACTTGCTTTGGCGCACGAGGCACCTGAACTGTTTTTACCTGAGGTTGAGTCTTTCTTGGTCTTTCTTTCTGCGTCTGTGGAGTTAAATCAGGTGTGTTTGCATTATCATCTATTAATTGGGGACACTCATTTCGCCAGTGTCCAATTTCGCCGCACTGATGGCAGGGAAATTTTTTCATAGCCTCTTCCCTGCTAAATTTTGGCCGGGGCTTTCCTCCACCCCCTCCCCCAGGATTTTTGTTCTCAGCATTTTTAACCATGTTACTCAATTGTTTTTCCTGCTGTTCTGCGAGCTTCACCTGAGCCCACATCACCTTTTCCTTAAGGGCCTTTTTCTTTTCTGACATTTCGTCCTCGCAGTACTTAGCGTACCGCAGGACCTCATCCATTTTCTTAGTATGCCAACAGATTTTATTATCTTTTATCCACTGACAAATTTCAGGTCTTAAACCATTTACAAACCTGTAAATAAAGTGCGTCATGTCCTTCAAATCGATGTTATCAATACCACTGTAAGTTTTAAATACCTGTAATAACCTCTCATAGAAGGAGTGCACTGTCTCGTCCCTTTCCTGTGTTGTTCTATCTATTTTTGTCCAATCAGTTTCTTTTGCCGGCACCTTTTCTTTCAAATGCTGAATTACCTGCTCATATTTTCGCATGACATCCTTTGATGGCTCCCCTGTTTCCTTATTTCTTGGGTACTCCTCACTGGGCCAGTCTATGGCTATTTTACACTGGGTCCATAAATCTACCGGAACCACAATGTCGAAAAACCCATCCAGGTCTTTCCACAGACATTTCTGTACCTTCACGAACCTCTCCACCTGCCTGTACCAGTCTACTGGTTTCTCCCGTAATTTTGGAAAATCGTTCGTAAAGGACACAATATCCTGTCTAGACCAGGGGACATGCACATATTTCCCTCCTGGAACTTCGCGCATGGGGCATAACTGCTCAGGTTTTTCTACCTCCCTTAAAGCAAATTCAGGAGTCACTTGTTGGGAGCGAGCCTCTTCCCTCTTTTTCGCCCACCTGCTTCTCCATCTTTCCACCTCTCCCCATTTCTGCAGTACCCCCATTAATTCTTTAATCTGCAATTTTTTTCCCGCCACATTCAGGTGCTCTATATCTTTGTCTGAGAAGTCTGCTCTGTACGGTTTCTGTAAGGGCTTGGATTTTGAAATATCTACCCCCATACTAACTGCTGTTTCGGTCAGTTTTTCGTGGAGCACTCTGGTGTTCCTTGTAAAGCTTTTACATATAAACGACAATTCTTCTTCAGAGTAGGTATTCAATCGATCCAACCCCACATTTCCTGCCATTAATTCTTCTATTTCTACCCTCAGTTTGTAGAGGTCTAAAGGTTTCGTTTGCGGAGTCTGTTTCTCTAATTCATGACTCCAACTCTCAATTTCATCCGGAGTTACCAGAGAGACACTCCTAGTACCTGTTGCTGACTCTAATTTAATTTCTTTCCCATTAAAAGGGTTATGCCTCTGCTGCATTCCCTTTCCGGTCGGTTTGTTTGGCAAGTCCAAGAACGCAACTTCAGACTCGCACTCACTGGACTGATCATCTATGATTATCGGTTCCTGTCTCGGGGGTGCCATGACTGGGGTCATAACTGGAGTAATCGGATTTCCCTGACCATTTCCGTATAACGGGACCACTGGTCCAATAGTTACTGGAATAGTCAATGCCTCAGGACTGGTATTTAACTGGGAGATTTTCTGAATTATTTCTGTCCTTTGTTTAGCTAGAGCCTCTTGCTCCTTTTCCACTAGTATCCTTCTTAAAGTCGTGTCATGTAATATCTGTGGGGTCAAGGGAGGAGTAAAACTCGGGGCAGTAGGATGCGTTTCACTTGGTCCCCCACCATAATTTGGTTTCGGGAATAAAGTTCCAGTGTTAAAGGACCTGCGCTCTTCCCCATATGGAGGTTGAACAAAAGGCAGTCCTGAATTCGATGGTTTCTCTTCGTTTTCATACAAGGGTCTGGGAAAGAAAACTTTCGTACGTGAATATTTTTCTTCCTGGCTTGCGGGCACTTTGGGATATATATCCCTTGTTTCCGCCGGTTCGGGTTTCTCAGAATAGGGCAATACTTGACCACCCCCTCCCAGTCCTAGGAATCTGTCTTCTTCCTTGAGGAAGTGGCGTCGGGGAGCATCTCCTACACTGGAAGGTCGGGTTCCCTCGTTATAAGGTGGCGGACTTCTGGTACAGATGTCATCTATCAGTTCATCATCTGATTCCCCCGGGGCCCCCCAATGTTTACACTTTTCAGTACTTTTCTCACCCGCTGCAGGGTTATGACATGCCGGCATCATGGGAAACAGACCCTCAACAATCATGCTCTGCCTCCACTGTTTCATCCTTTTATCCCTGGACTCCTGTTTCAGTCTGGGGTACCACTTGGTCAAACCCTTGTCCATTCGGGGTCTTTCTCTTTCAAAAGCCTCAATCTCCCATTCCTCTAATGCCTCATACTGCGTTAGTCTCGGTCTGGGATGCAGTTCATTCATCCGAGTTCTTAAATTAAATAGGATCCTACCATTGAAAGTACCATCTAACGGAAAAGCCAATACTCCGTCATCTTTTGTGTACTTCACCCAATTCTCCAACCACACACAGGTATTGTACCCTCGGTCAAACATCATGAATGAGGCAGGAGTATTAGGTGGTGGGACAAGAACACCTTCTCTAGATTTAATCGGTTTGTCCGTTTTGAAATAATTTTTCACCTTACTTACAAGGGATAATTTTCTCTTGGTTCCGTACATAATATCGTATCTATTAGTCTTCCACTGATCCCTTTCAAACCCTAGGTGCCTTGGATCAGGTCGAGTTCCTGTCGTCTGCGAGTGCCACATACGACTTCTACGCTAAACTTTGTTTACAAACTACCTCCAATCAGAACGCGCTTCGGAAATCCGTGCGACCAATGGGTGCGCGACTCTGAATATTCTCCGCCAATGGGTGCGCGGCCCCTTCGTGAGACAGTTCCCACGCTCTGTCGCTCACCCCTCCTTTACAATCTCAGCTCCGCTACCCGCCCGCTGCTTCTACCAATCCCAGCGCGGCACAGAGTGACGTCAGAGGCGCTTCGCGACTGACTCCCTCCCTTCACAAGGTAACGGCAACTTTCTTTCTTTTAAAGTGCTCAGTGCTTGGTTATTTTACAACAAATACACATTCGCCACAGTGCTCAAGTGTCTAGACAGAGAAAGAATTGTTTTACTGCAAGTAAACTACTTCCATTTACTTTTCACTCGCTGCGGGCAGATCTCTTCCGCCTACCCTTCACTCTAGCATCGGTGAACCTGTTATTCCCCTAAACTCATCCACTTCTTTCCGGGATATGTTCCGAGTTTAAGGTTTCTCAGCGGACCCCTCTGCTTTCACGCTAGCTCCGAGGAACCTGCTACTTTTCCGATGTGACCCTTACTAGGTTACGCCACTATGGGAATTTTGCCAATGAACCCCGTTACTGTCATTTATTCACACATGTATTCAGAAAACCCTAGTTAGTGCTTCCCGGTTATCCTAACCTGCACCTAACTTTCCTCGAGCCTGTGACCTCAGGACAATGGATTCTATTCACCACTTGCCCTTTCAATTCCCCGGGGAGTTCGGACAACATGAAACAATACGGTTTACAAATGCATGGATTAATACATATAACAATATAAGAACAAGAATAATAACAATACAAAAATTCATGAGTTTCAGCAGCGTATTCACAAGAGAATGATCAGGTCTCTTAGAACAGCCACTCTTCTAGCAGCATCAATATACTAGCAGCTTCCGACTCAACTAGTCCAACTAATCCCTGCCTTACTCTTAACTAGTCCCTAACCATCCTCTGCTTACCAGTAAAACTGATAGAGCGCGCGAGGCCACCCGACCAATAGTTTTCGCCGTTTCCGGCTTCCAGGGCCCATATACTTTCAAATCACCATATACATTGATCAGGTGACTTCACGAGCTCTACCAATTTGTGTGTGTGTTCCCTATTATTAATTTTCAGTGCACCCGACTTACCATCCACCGATGCGGATACCTAATGACCACAATGAATCAGGGAGCTAGCTGTAAAGGAAAGGCAGCAAAATACAAACCCAACCAATAGCATTCAAAATACTGTTGAAATGACCACGGACAACTGGAAGTTTTAAAATGTTTATCTAAAGTTCATTATTTTCTTGCATGAGGTACAGTAAAATAAGGCAATCAATAACCAAGATAACGTAAATTATATAGCTATAAAGAAATAATGACAGAGTAATCATTGAAGTACTGATAAAATGTAACGAGAAGATACTATGCTATTCAATAATATTTAAGCATGGACAGTTTTTATGCATGGATAACTATAGGAGGGCCTATAAAGAGTAACACGCTTCACTTAAGGTGAATGGGCCTTTGAACAATCTAGGCAATGAAGTTCTAGACCATATCAGAAAATGACAAACTGCAATACAAAATATAATTTCTAACAAGTGAGAAGACATAGGAACAAACTTATGGAAAAATGCAATTGACTTTCAATAGTTGCGGAAAGACATGGAAAAATATATCATATGCAATGATGAACTTTATTAAAGCAAAAGTTAGAAATTCAGAAGGTGCAAGATTTAAGAGGTTCGGAGCAATATTTACCTAGAAAGGTGTGATAACCAAACCCTGGCCACGGGTCAGTTAAGGACAGGAAACCCTCAAGGAAGGATGCCCCTCAAAGGACAGCAGATGCAGAATGGACACCCCGGATAGGACAGGATACCCTCAGATTAGGAATCAGGACAGGACCTCAGGACAGGACAGCAAACCCTCAGGACAGGACCGCTCAGGACAGGACCGGAACCCACAGTTCGGAAGCAACGCCTGCGCTCCACCCGCTCTGCAGCTATCGATCAAGACCCCGATTGGGTCAGCGAACTCCCAGCAAAGTGCTTTGGCAGCACTTTAAGGTTCAGTAGAACCTTAGTCTATGGTCAAATTCGGACAGAGTGCTCCGCAGCGCTCTGTATCTTCAGTCACCTATTGAGTACGATGGGTCAGTGACAGGTCAGCTAAACCAGACAAGTCGGACAATTCCCTAGGTAAACCCAGGGTAGATATACTCTTTTGGGACGGTGTACCACCCCCCAATGTTGCAAAGTGTCAGAATCCCTCAATATGGATTGGTCCTAAAGTAGGATTTGGGTAACACACCAATCAGAACACGCTAATTCGAGCCTATATTAGCATACTTGGGTACCGCCTAGAGAGATTGGGGTTCTCATGAGAACTGTGCAGAAATACGAGTGAAAATTTACATTGTAACACATGAGGAGCAACATTCGCCGTTCTCGTAGCGCAGAGGTGGCTTTCCCAGGCGCATCTTGACTGTGGCTGCCAGCTGGCTGAGTTCCACTGTCCAAAGTGGCCACCTTTCAATGCTCCCTGGGCATGCGCAGAAGAGACCGTCAATATGGCTCCCAATCAGTTTGGACCCCCATTCCCCGCGGTACATGAAAAGTAAGCGAAAACAAATTAATACATAATAATGTCATTATGAAAACACATCATAGGGTTTGTACTTTTAACTCATCTTCAAGAAATAAGCTTATGCATTTTAATGTTAGCTACATTGATACGACCACAAGAGCAGTGGCACGAGCAGTACCACATGATAAGCACAGCTATGAATTACGCATGCGCATAAATTTCCCTCCACTTCTGCAGACGCGTCAGGACACGTGAGTGTGGCTGACGCATGCGCAGTTACTAAAATACAAGCGGCGGCCATGTTAAATGACTCGAGTAAATTATTTTAGTAAAACACATATGCAAGCGTCTTAATCCTTATTTAAACTAAATATAAACGTTAGTAAGACGTACATTTATTACCTTGTTACACATAGACGAGGTTCTTGACTTCGGCAAGGTCGCAAAATATGCGAAGCTTTGCTTCATCAGTAGTAGGAGACGGAGTGGGAGTCTCATTCACCGAGATTTGTTTATTGGAGCCACTAAGAAGTCCTTTCTTGAGAAATAAATCCAGAACTGTGCCCCCAGTTGAATTTAATTTCCTGCGGGCAGCGTGGAGCTCCTGCCTTGCTGTGGAATCCAATAAGGCCTTCTGGCTTCGTGTCTTAGTCTTATCCAAGTTAGACAGTAAACGTGTTCTTTCACTTCTGTCAGGTTCCTCTAGTTGTTCGTGCTGTTCATGCTGTTGGCGCTCGGCCTCTTTACGTAAAATCCTAGCAGCCTTGGCGACCCTTGCTCTGGTTGCTGCAGCTGACGCAGAAGATTTTGCTGGCATTTTTTTTTAGGTAGGCGTAGGTCAAAAGCGGGTATTTCCTCCTCTCTCTGTGCCTCAACGATTTGTGCTGAAAAAAGCCCTCCAAGTTCAGCTTGTTTTATTCCGATAACGCCGTAAACAAAGGGGCTCGATGCTACAATGTTGCCACAGTATCTGAAACAATGTTGGTCCCGCTGCAAACTCGATCCCTGAAACGGAGCCCCGCCCTGCTGCTCCGTGTACAAAGAATTCACTGCAGCTGCGGCAGGGAGAGTCAGAGAAAGCGGCCGTGCCGCTGCGGCAGAGCCAGGTGGAGCCTCCGGAACTGTAGGAGACGGGAGCCGCTCAGAGTAAACGTAAACTTCAAATGTAAGCATAAGGTTTATTTTTTCCCCCCTCAGACAGCACAATTCAACCACCGGTGATATAGTTAGCGATGCTAGTCCGTATTTAAGCAAAACGATTAGCTTCAATCCAGAAATCCTTCAGTATGCCATTCAGGATAGACCGCCATCTTGCCCCGTTAGGATTGATTTCCATAGGGAAATCGCAACATTCTATTGGGAATAACTTTGGCGCCGGTTGAGGAATCTGCCTGAATTTTTTCAGCAACTTTGCCTCGCGGCTCTCCGCTCCTTCCCTGAAAGTTTGGGGGGGATTCGTCAAGCGGGGTCCGAGATAAAAGGGGGGTCCCAAAACGTGTTTTCCCCATGTTAATTTCCATAGGGCGGTCGGTCGCACTTTTAGCGCGAACGGCTGAATGTATTTTCACCAAACTTGGCAAAATTGTAGGGACTGGTAGCCCGATGTGCCTTTGCTATGTCTCAAGATATGTGCTCCAGAGGATTTTGAGTAATTTAGGTTCAAAAAAATTTATATATCTATAGCCGCGCCCCGGTACGCGCACCGGGGAGCGCTCCGGGCGCGCCACGCGACTTGCGCACGGAAAGCTGATTGGCTCTCGGGTGTCTGTAAACATTCGAAACAGTCCGCAGCGGCCGGCATCTTGTGTCTCGGTAGGATCGAGACACAAGTGGTGTCAAAAAACAAAGGGGGAAATAACCAAAAGGGTGCAGGGTGGACCCCCCCTTTTTTTTCGGCTTTCGCGGGGGGAGCGCCCGGTACGCACACCGGGGAGCGTACCGGGGAGCATACCCTAAAGAAAAAAGAATGACAGAGTTTTTAAAAAATTTAGCATTTTTTTATAAATTGGAGGTAGTTCTAAAAAGAACTGTTTTTTTTCTTCTTTTTGTTGTTTTATATTTTTTTTAATGTTTTTTTGAACATTTTGTACTTTTTTTGGCTTTTCAAAACAGTTTTATATATTTTTTTTTATGGGGAGAAACAAAAAACAGGGAATTGTAAATGGCTCAACAGGAGCAAAAAACAAAAAACTTAAAAAATTACTGTTTTTTGGGGCATTTGTGATTGTCACCAGCAAGGACGACGAGCTTCATGCTCTGTTCACCATAGGCGATGAGCTTGCCACAAGCAATACATGTGATTCTAAAATCTGCAAATCGTGGCTGAATACAAGGCATCGTCTCCGTTGTATCTGGTCCCGATGGAGTCAGTTGCTTTCTTTTGGAGCTGGTCCTTGAACACTGGGGGAGGTGACTGGCCAGTTCCCTGATCTCTGCACGAGAATATTTGTTAGGATGCGTCCGGGTCATATGTCGAATCATGGTATTATTACCAAATGAATATTTTTTGTCTGGATTGCCCCTTGAGAGTTGTTCCCCACAGATTAGGCAAGTTACCTTGGCCGCATTCACTTTTTTCTTGCCCTCTGGGAGTGAAAAAAACTCCCATACAATGTGTTATTTTGGCTTGTATGGGGTATTTTGTTCAGGCAGCCATCTTCTCCCCTCCTCCTCCTCTTCTTCCTCCTCCTCCTCTTCTTCACCACCAATGTATAGTTGTGGTGGTCCTCTTGGTGATGGTGGTGGTGGTGGTGCAGATGCTCCAGCTGTTGCTGCTACAGTAGCCATTTCAAAGTACAAAAGAATTGTCTCTATAGATGAAACAGGTCTTCCTCGGTCAAAGGACAAAGTCAGAATAAGGAAGAAAGGTGGGGTTTTTCATCATTTGGGGAAAAAAACTGGCCTGAACCAATCAGAAGTGTTATTTTCAGGTCACAAGACCTAGGCTTTACTCATTTGGGAAAAACAACTGTCCTGAACCAATCAGAAGTGTTATTTTCAGATCACAAGACCCAGGCTTTACTCATTTGGAAACCAAAACTGTTCTGCACCAATAGAAAGTGTTATTTTCTGGTTACACGACCCGACGCGTTTACGCTACGCGCCCCGGGGCGCGCCCGTAGTCGCGCTCCGAGGTGCGCCCCGGGGCACGCGGCGTAAGCGCATCGAGACGTTCCGCAATCGTATGCGCACGCGTGCTTCCAGGTGCGCTTACGCTGTGCGTCATATGACGCATCACGCGTCTACGCGATACATCACGATGTTGTTTTCGATTGCGAGAATAGCGCTAACGGGACGCTCCCCGGTACGCGCCCCAGGGCGCTTCGCGATCGTATGCGCACGCGTGCTTCCGGGTGCGCTTACACTGTGCGTCATATGACGCATCATGCGTCTATGCGAAATGTCACAATGTTGTTTTCGTTAGCGAGAATAGCGGTTACGGGACGCTCCCTGGTACGCGCCCCAAGTTAAAGATGAAATTTTTTTTTTTTTAAATTGACAGAATTATACAATATGAAATTCATTTTAAAATTTATTATTTTTTATACCTATAAAGATTTGCTATTAAAAAAACATTGAAATTCACTGAAAAAAACATAGGTTTCACACCAGTTATATTTAGGAATTAGCATTTAAAAAACCTATTAAATTCACTGAAAAAAACATAGGTTTTACACCAGTTATAGTTAGCTGGAAGTTTTACTCGCATAAAACCATTGAAATTCCCACGTTATAGTTAGTTGGACTCACTATAACTTGCGCGTGCAATGCACTGCTGATGACATCACATATTACATCACTCATGACATGGTCAGTGACGCATAATTACCACTAATATTGCTGTAATTACGAGTAATCACCCTAGAGCCAAATTACGCCGGTTACAACGAACACTAGTTATGAGGTAACTGTGGCACTAGCATTTGGCTGCGTACAAGCTGCAGTGGTTTGCCATGAAGTACCTTGGGCGGCTCTGGGACTTAAATTTCTACAAATTAAACACTGGTTGAATCTGAGGTATCGTTCTGCTATCAGAGGCATCTCTGTAACACAAGAGAAATGTAATGCCAGAGTTTTACAAACTTTGTAAACTAAGTGGGAGCTGTGCTGCCAGAGCTTGAGATTGAGTGAAAATTCTTCTGAGAACTGTGATTAGAGAGATAGCTGTGCTGTCACAGCCTGATTTTGTCTGTCAGATGGGCAGCCTGTATGATCTCTCTTGATCCTGAATGACAGCCCTGCGGTCTTCGGCCGGAGTCTTTAAGATCGCCTTCACCTGGGGAGCTTACATGTCCTCGGTAACCTGGGGGATAGATTTGCAGTCTGACGTCCAAGTCTTTGAGGTCTGTGTTCCCTAATAAATACCTCTGTAGTCAGAAGCAACAGCCCACAGGATCAGTACCACATGAAGAACTACTTTGTTGTCATTCACTTGAGTGTAAGATCTGTGTGACATAAGGTTGGCTATTACAGCCTTAGAGCCCGACATAGCAAGCTCTACTGGCCATTAAAGGCCCACTCCAGCGTTAAAGGCCAGAGCTGAGCTGAAGGAGAGGGCCTTTAACAACGGTGCCGACCTTTAATGGCCGGTACTGCCCGCTATGGCGGGCTCTAAGACTATTAGAACATTCCGCCCCTAGAGGGCAAAATGTTCTAATATGTAAAACAAAGGCCTGACAGAGCCCGAGGGGGCTGAAATCCCCTTGGGCTCCGTGAGGCCTTTGTTCACAGCAACAGCCGTGAACAAATATTGGAATGTTGGCGCTCCGGGCTTCTACATTAGAACATTGGAATGTGGAGCCCTCCATTGAATAAAATGGAGTGCTCCGAGCTTCTACGGGCCAGTAAAAGCCCACAGAACAACATTCCAATGTTGTTTTACAAAGGCTGTCAGAAGTGTACCTGAATTCTTGGCTTTTCCGTGGAAGCTGATGACTTGAGGGAGTAGCCCTGCTGAGTAATTCCTAATTCCCTCACCTCCCTGGACCCGGATTTCTCCAAGACCAGGAACGGAAGGGGAAGTGGATAGACAAGAGAGACTGCCACACTGGTGCCTAAGGACTCTTCTTACAATGGCCCAACTGCACCTAAAATATGAAGAACATCATTAATACAGTTCCCACAAGAATTGGCTTCCTACACTACTTGTATCCACTAGCTGCTCTATTTACCTTGCTCAAGTGTGGAATTTGCTGCTCGCTAATTCTTCATATTATATATTATGCTTCCTAGAATTGTTCATGCATTCAGTTCAGTGTTCATTGATTGCAGGTTGTAGGATGAAGGTATGGAGGTAGACAGCAGTATTAATTATATGCATACAATGAATACCCCATTTACTGCGCTCAACAGGAATGATGACTGGAAGATGCAAGAAGCTATGAAGAATACTGTATAATGTTCCAGAAGGTAATCTCTCCTGAAGTTCAATGAGATTACAGGTAAGCCCCCAGACAGAGGCTATAAGGCAGATTACGCAAAGGCTAATGCAGGCTTAATATCACAGGAGAGTTCACTTAGTGAAAAAATAAAACAAGGAGCAATCCTACTGCATAGTCGGTTGTTCTGAACTGCTGTCAGGAATCTCTTGCCCAGGGACTCTTCAGACGCCAGAGTTGCTGCCAGGAACCAAACACCAAAGGACTCGTACGGCACAGGAATTGCTGGTACTTAGTTACTAGTCTGAAGGGAAACCAGCTTAACTGTGAAGCGAGGCAGAAAGAAATGAAGCCTCCAGAACGGACAAAAACGGGACTTGCGCACGGGCCAAAAAACTAACGAGAAAGAATGGCCGCGTGTGCTAAGAGGCTCATACAATACTAATGAGCCCGAAACTGGAACTAAAGCCCCCCAAAATACTAATTCTAGTTCAAAATTCGGAAGCGCTGAGGAAGCGCGACCTTCCGATTCAAAGCGACAGTTGAAGTGCGCAGAGCAGAGGGCTCTCGCGCACGAAATGGCGGACAGTAAGAGGAACACTAGAACGCTGACTGACGAACACTGGTGGCACAACCAGGAACCCTTTACATCTCATTTGACCACTGTTGCGCCACTCTCTGCCGCCAACTCCACATGGACAAAAACGGAGTGGTACATGAAAAATGCCCGACATGAATCGTGTGAGGATGAAGGCGGGATCTGACAGTACCCCCCACTAAAACCCCCTCTCTAGGCTTCTGTGGGTAAGTCTTGTGAAATTCAGTTACCAATCTGGGAGCGTGTACATTAGAACTGGGCTCCCAAGAACGATCCTCAGGGCCGAAACCCTTCCAATCCACTAAGTAGAACAGTCTGTTCCTTTTCAATTTGGAGTCCAGAATTCTTTTCACCTCAAACTCTTGATCCGACTCCACCTGAACTGAAGTTGGAGATGGCTCACATCTCAAATCGGGTGGACTTGGTTTGACCAAAGAGACATGGAAAGTTGGATGGATTCTCATGGATTTTGGAAGAACTACTCTCACGCTAACTGGATTTATCATACGTTCTACTGGGAATGGACCTACGTAACGAGGTTGAAATTTTCGGTTCCCCACTAATCTCATGTGTTTAGTTGAAATCCAAACCATGTCCCCAGCCTTAAAAATTGGACTTTCTCTTCGTTTCTTATCTGCTTGTTTCTTGTATCCTGATTTTGCCTTGGATAGATTGAGAGATGCAGACTGGAAAGCTGTCTGCAAATTCTGAATCACCTCTGCTGCTGCTGGGACCTCCACTTCCTCCCGACCAACTAGCATATTGGGATGACAACCAGAGTTTAGAAAAAATGGGGAGAAACCTGTTGCTGAATGAATTGAGTTATTATAGGCAAACTCCGCTGTACTTAATAAAGAAGGCCACTCTCCTTCCTGATCCATCAAATACAGACGAAGATATTGCTCCAGATCCTGATTTACTCTTTCCGTCTGTCCATCCGTTTCTGGATGAAAACTGGTGGACAGACGAGAATCCACCCCCAACCCCTTCAAAAAGGACCTCCAAAATCTAGAAACAAACTGTGGTCCCCGGTCAGAAATGACAACCTTCGGAATCCCATGCAACCGGACAATGTGTTGAATGAATAAAGAGGCTAGTTGTGGGGCTGTAGGTAAGGTCTTTAGTGAAATGAAATGACTCATCTTAGAAAATTGGTCAACCACCACCCAAATCACAGAAAATCCCTGACTGGAGGGCAAATCCACTATAAAGTCCATGAGGATAGTATGCCACGGGGACGGAGCTGATGGCAGGGGCATGAGTAAACCCTGAGGAGCCTGCCTAGAACTCTTCCCCTTGACACACTGCTCGCAAGTGGCTACGTGCTGTCTCACCTGAGCTTCCATTCCAGGCCAGTAAAAAGTCCTCTTCACCAATTCCACAGTTTTGACTTCTCCCTTGTGTCCTGCAAGTGGATGATCATGTAGAAGCCGAATGACTTTTTCTTGAAGTTCCTCACTGGGCACAAACATCCATCCCAGAATGTAAGGTTTTCCCTCTCGAATTTCACGATCCTCTCCTTCAGCCAGCCAATTGTGAAATTTCTCTTTTTGAAATTCTTCCCTGATTAAATTTCCCAGGTCATCTTCAGCCACAGTTGCTATGACTTTTTCTTGAGGGATGATATATCCTTCGGAAACCTTTTCACTCTGTCCTTCCGAACTGAGGCGGGATAAAGCGTCTGCCTTTCCATTTGCAGATCCAGGCTTGTAGGTTAAAACAAAGTCATAATCTGCAAAGAAGAGCGACCATCGCAGTTGACGAGGTGTGAGGGTTCGAGCTGATTTCAAAAATTGCAAATTGCGGTGATCTGTGAAAACAGTTATCACATGTCTTGCCCCAAGCAAATAATGCCTCCAAACCTGGAAGGCATCCTTGACGGCCAGTAGTTCCTTGTCTGCAATGGAGTCGTTGATTTCCGCAGGAGATAATTTCCGCGAATGATACGCCACTGGATGTAACTGGCCCGTCTGTTTATGACGTTGGGAAAGGATTCCTCCAATGGCCAGATTTGAGGCATCTGCTTCAATGTAAAAGGGTTCTTTTAAATCCGGGTGTTGTAACACCGGGGCAGACACAAACGCTTCCTTTAGCAATTGAAAAGAATCTTCAGAATCTTGGCCCCAAATAAATCGCGCATCCTTCTTCAAAAGGCGGGTAATGGGACCCACCTTTTCCGAAAAATTTTGGATGAACCTCCGATAGAAATTGGCAAATCCCAAAAAACTTTGTATCTCTTTCACAGATCTGGGAGCTGGCCAAGATTTGATTGCCTGGAGTTTGGAGTCATCCATATAAACCCCTCTAGGAGACAGAATAAATTCTAAAAACTCCACCTTAGAAGAATGGAAGACACACTTCTCCAATTTCACGAACAGGTGATGCTCCAATAAACGCTCCAAAATCACTCTAACATGTCCGACATGCTCCTCCAAACTATTTGAAAAAATGAGGATATCATCGATGTAGACCACAGCAAATCTATCCAAAAATTCTCGAAGCACATCATTTACAAAATGCTGGAAGGCAGCTGGGGCGTTACATAGCCCAAAGGGCATGACTTGGTATTCAAACAACCCCAACCGCGTTCGAAAGGCTGTCTTCCATTCCTCTCCTTCTGCCATTCGAACAAGATGATACGCTCCTCGAAGGTCCAACTTGGTATAGATGCAAGCGTTCTTGACCTGATCTAAGAGTTCAGAAATGAGAGGTAACGGGTAGCGATTCTTTTTAGTCACTAGATTTAAGGCTCTGTAATCTATACAGGTTCTCAAAGAACCATCCTTCTTGGGAATGAAGAAGAGAGGCGAAGACACTGGGGACTGGGAGGGTCGTATAAATCCGCACTCTAAACTTTGCTCAATGTATTCCTTCAAGTGCAAATTCTCAGGCTCAGACAACGCATAAATACGACTGCAGGGCAAAGTTGCTCCAGGCTCCAGCTCAATACGACAGTCGTAATCCCGATGAGGTGGTAATTTTCTGGCTTCTTGTTCATTAAACACCTCTGCCAAATCCTGGTATTCCGAGGGGATCTCAGGAAGCTCTACCGCACAAATCATCTGTGCTTGATCTGCCAAACTGGATGACAACGTGGTCTGCACCCCTTCAATTTGCTCACAGAAACAATGTTCATGACAGAAAGTTGAATTCATTTCCACAGTACGCCTAGACCAATCGATCTGTGGATTGTGTTCTGTGAGCCAAGGCAATCCCAAAATCATCTGAAATTGAGGCGCATCAATTAAATTGAAACTAATATTGCTTCGATGTTCTCCGGGACCTACTACCAAAATTGCTTCGGTGTCGAAGACAATAGGACCAGATGATAAGTTGGTACCATCCACTGCTCTAACCGCCTCCGGCCTAGGTTTCTTCTCAAATTTTATGCCCATAGTTTTTGCAAACTGGATATCGCAAAAATTTCCCGTGGCACCTGAATCCAACATGATGTCGACCTCTTCTTCTCTTTTTTCCCCAAAGCGAATTTTGCAGGACAAGATCAGATGTGGAGCTGCCGACTGGAGAGTGTTCGCTAATGATTGAGGTTTGGGAGTTGACTCAAAAGGAGCTCCCACCAGAGCAACTCCGTCTACTGGTGGAGCCTGTCTTTTACCCATTGCTTAGATTTTGGTTTCTTGGTACATTCTCGGACAAAATGACCAGACTGTCCACAATACATACAGAGCCTTCCCATTTGGCGTTTCTCCCTTTCTTCCTTGGACAGCGGACCACGAACTGTGCCAATTTGCATAGGTTCTTCAGGAACGACCCCTTCAGAGTTCTTAGCCGGTTCCGCTCTAGCACGATCAAATCTAGGGGGGACTGGCTTAAAGTCTTTTCTCTTTTCACTACGACGTTCTGACTGACGCTGATCAATTTGAAGCACAAGATCGATGAGCTCTGACACATCCGTGGGTCTCTGAGGAATCTGCGACAACCCATCTTTCAACTCATCCTTGAGGCCTCTGTAAAAAATTGCTGCTCTTTTTTCCGGAGGCCAATTCGTTTCCACAATTAATTTATTGAATTGAGCAAGGTATGCCACCAGTTCTCGATTGCCCTGTTTCAAATCCAATAGTTCATTATCAGTAGTCTGGGAGATAGTTCTTCTGTCGAAAATTCGTAAGAACTCTTTCTTAAAATCTTCAAACTTGTACAGCACAGGATCATTAGAGGAGACCAATGGCATAGACCATGAAGCTGCGTCTCCACTCAGGTAAGAGAGCACGAAAGCCACCTTGGATTGATCCTCCTTAAACAAAATGGGCTTACATAAGAAATGGAGAGAGCACTGAGTCATGAAGATCTGCGCCTTATTGGGGTCCCCCTGAAACCTCTCTGGGGCTGCCAAGGGAATGGTAGGGGACATGGCATGCACTACTTGAGTGGTAAGGGACGATGAAGTAGTTGGGGAAGGATCAAACCCTGGGGCCCTTAAACTCCCAAAATTAGGACTAGGACTTGAGGACATCTGATCAATTCTTTGCCGAAGAAAACTTGCCTCTTGATTAGATTTTCTAACCTCTTCCCTAGTCTCACTAAGTTGTTTCTGCAACCCTTCCAAAATAGAGGCTAGCGCTTTTACATCTAATCCCTCAGCCATTTTGCTCAGACGGAATAGAATTGGAGGCACTTCAATCTGTCAGAAGTGTACCTGAATTCTTGGCTTTTCCGTGGAAGCTGATGACTTGAGGGAGTAGCCCTGCTGAGTAATTCCTAATTCCCTCACCTCCCTGGACCCGGATTTCTCCAAGACCAGGAACAGAAGGGAAAGGGGAAGTGGATAGACAAGAGAGACTGCCACACTGGTGCCTAAGGACTCTTCTTACAATGGCCCAACTGCACCTAAAATATGAAGAACATCATTAATACAGTTCCCACAAGAATTGGCTTCCTACACTACTTGTATCCACTAGCTGCTCTATTTACCTTGCTCAAGTGTGGAATTTGCTGCTCTCTAATTCTTCATATTATATATTATGCTTCCTAGAATTGTTCATGCATTCAGTTCAGTGTTCATTGATTGCAGGTTGTAGGATGAAGGTATGGAGGTAGACAGCAGTATTAATTATATGCATACAATGAATACCCCATTTACTGCGCTCAACAGGAATGATGACTGGAAGATGCAAGAAGCTATGAAGAATACTGTATAATGTTCCAGAAGGTAATCTCTCCTGAAGTTCAATGAGATTACAGGTAAGCCCCCAGACAGAGGCTATAAGGCAGATTACGCAAAGGCTAATGCAGGCTTAATATCACAGGAGAGTTCACTTAGTGAAAAAATAAAACAAGGAGCAATCCTACTGCATAGTCGGTTGTTCTGAACTGCTGTCAGGAATCTCTTGCCCAGGGACTCTTCAGACGCCAGAGTTGCTGCCAGGAACCAAACACCAAAGGACTCGTACGGCACAGGAATTGCTGGTACTTAGTTACTAGTCTGAAGGGAAACCAGCTTAACTGTGAAGCGAGGCAGAAAGAAATGAAGCCTCCAGAACGGACAAAAACGGGACTTGCGCACGGGCCAAAAAACTAACGAGAAAGAATGGCCGCGTGTGCTAAGAGGCTCATACAATACTAATGAGCCCGAAACTGGAACTAAAGCCCCCCAAAATACTAATTCTAGTTCAAAATTCGGAAGCGCTGAGGAAGCGCGACCTTCCGATTCAAAGCGACAGTTGAAGTGCGCAGAGCAGAGGGCTCTCGCGCACGAAATGGCGGACAGTAAGAGGAACACTAGAACGCTGACTGACGAACACTGGTGGCACAACCAGGAACCCTTTACATCTCATTTGACCACTGTTGCGCCACTCTCTGCCGCCAACTCCACATGGACAAAAACGGAGTGGTACATGAAAAATGCCCGACATGAATCGTGTGAGGATGAAGGCGGGATCTGACAAAGGCCTCTCGGAGCCCAATGGGATTTAAACCGCCTCAGGCTCCAAGAGGCCTTTATTTTATTTGTTAAAACATGCTGCCCTTTTGTGGCAGAATGTCCTAATAGCCTTATAGCCCTCCGTTGCTGGGCTATACCGGCCATTAAAGTCCCGCTCCCTTTTTAAAGGCCCTCGCCTTACGCTCGGGCCTTTAACGCTGGAGTGGGCCTTTAATGGCCGGTATAGCCTGCTATGGCGGGCTATAAGGCTATATTAGAAGTCCAGAGCACTCCATTGTTTTCAATGGAGTTGCCAACATTCCAATGTTCTAATTTTAGATGGTGGAGCCTGTAAATCTGTGTACTCTGATTCATAGCTTTGCTGACATAGGTTTCTGTCTAAAATACCTGTGTAACTTCAAACATTAGTTTTCTGTCAGATGTCCAACCATGTCATTTAATTGTAATCTAGGAAATTCCTTTGCTGCCTCGCTCCAGGACCTGTGTGACCTGGGTTATATGTTTTACAGCTCTGCCTTAAAATCTAAGCCTGTACCCTGTAATCTGTGGAGCCTTGTGGAGGCCTGAGGGACTGCTGCATGGCATGAGCCTGTAAGTTCCATAGGAGAATTTTACACTGTGAACCATGAGCCTGTATTAAGATCTATGTAACATGGTGCTTTACATTGATGCTAAAGGCTTGGGGGTGCATGATTTCTGTATCTGAGTGATAACTCCATTTTCCAAAGACAGAATCTGTTTTCTCTAAAATCACAGTCTGTCTGAGTGTTAGCCCCAGGCAGCTCTACCATATACTGTATACATGAACTGTAAACAATTCATATAAAATGTTCCAGATCACCTGAAAGAGAATGTAGGTTTGCCTGCAATTCATAAAGCAAAACTTCTTAATATCCACCATCCAGGAACCTTTGTTTATGTCTACAGATGATCCATTTAACTTCTTGGGTCTTGCACACAGTAGTCATTATCCCAACCGGTGAATCTGTGTATCACTGCCTCTTAGAGTTGCATAATGTGCACCACTTAATACTAAGGACCTTCTTTAGAACTCATGTGGAAGTTTTAATTTGGGCCCAAAATGGATATTTACTTGTGTCAGAATTATGAGCATTGCTTTAATCACAGAACACAAATATATTTCCGCTGCATAAGATTTGCTGGAGAAAAAAAATGCCAAAAGTGTACAGGGAAAAATGCATCATTTTAAGGGTGGAACAGGGGTTAACAAAATGTGAGACTCAGTGTAGAATGCCAGATGTACACAGGTTGTGCCTCAAAATTCCATGAGCCGACAGACTTACTAAGACTCCCTTTATTGGTAACTCCATGGACAAGAAATAACCGGAAACATTATTAAATTCGAAATTCCACCCCTAATGTTCTGAAGAGCTTCACCAAAATATCTCTATGCCTTGAGCTTCAAAAGCCCTTGTGCTAACTCTGTTATGATTTTAGCAGGAGTATTACCAGTGCTTAATTTGTGCCAGTGTTTTCCGGTGCTAGGCATCAGCACTTATTTCTAAACACCGGGACCTATCATCTGATTGCTCCACATGGTGGAGCTGTGTGTCTATTCTTCAGCTGCATTTATCAGGGCAGTGTTTATTTAAAAATGATACATCAAGCATATAGGTAATGCTCTTATTGGCATCCCACAGCCGTGGCAGGACTGCTGGTGGTACCAGCTGGAGTGGACACCTATGAAGTGCCTTGGGCCCTGGCATTTTTTTTTTTACAAATTAAGCACTGGTTGCACAGCCCCCTTCAATGACTGCGGCGCACGGGTGGCCCTCTACCCTTCAGGGGCCCCGGTTTAGACCAAGCCCAATGATTATCTGTGAGATTAGGGGCCCCTAGAGCCATTGTTTAGGGGGACCCCAGCACTTTGTTACACCACTGACCTTTGCGTGGACTGTAAGGTCGCGCCTAGTGACATCACGCAGTGACGTCATGGCCACGTGAGAGGCGCCGATCACAACCTGGACTTTAGACAGTGCTCGGTAGCAGCCTTCTCGCTCACCACCAGCAGCAGCGGGGCAGAACGGGCATTACCCACTGCCGGCAGCGGACAGGCCCCTTGTTGAGCCGGCTGCCGGCACTGTGCTTCACGCGCTCTTTGATGTATGTTTTCGGCCCGCCCGGGCTCTTAGAAACTTCCCGGTCCCAGAAGGCGCACATGCGAGATTCCTGCTGCCTTACAGCGAGCAGAAGTCTTGAAAAACAGCATTAAAAGGAAAGTTTTGATGAATTCTCTCAGAGTTCAAGAGGGCGAGGCAGAAACAGCATATTTGATTCCGTGTTGCTGCGTTGATGGGTTTTGCGCAGTGTGAAGGCATCAACAGCCCCTCAGAAGCTGCAATTGATTGTACATGTGAGAGATGGGCTGAATTTTTGCGAAATTTGCAATGATGAATGGTTTTAAAGAACCATTCTGCGCTCTTTTTACAGTGCTTAATTTGTAGACGAGTAAGTGCATAAGTGCCAGCGGGGCTGAAATGCCAGTGGGCGTTGCTGTTGAATGTCAGCGCGCCAGAGACCAAGGCGGCGTAGGCAGGGCCGGCTTTAGGGCAGTGCGACTGGTGCGGCCGCACTGGGCGCTGACCTGTGAAGGGGTGCTGACCTCTGAGGGGGGATGAGGGGCAGGGGGGTGTTCTTGAATGTCAGCGCGCCAAAGACCAAGGCCGCATTGGGCTGCCTCCACCTCTGGCCGCCTTACACCATCAGCAGGTTTTCCCTTCCACCTCTCTTGCCGGTTCGTGCTTTCTCCCTTTCCAAAGGTTTCTCTGTCTTTCTCTTCCTCCTTCACCCACCCTTGTGTGTTTTTCCCTCTCTTGCACTGGGTCAAACGCCGATGAGGAAAAATAAGTCCTGGTGCCTGTCACAATTGCCCCCCACCCTTCCAGCCTCCGGGGGAAATGCCCGCTATAGCCAGTCCGGCCAGAGTCCCTGTGCCTGTCAGAACGCCTTTCAGAGGGCCACTGGGCAAGCAGGAGTTACGGGGCACGACCGTGAGTGTTGCGGCCTTTTACTCCTGATGTCCCGTGGCCTGACCTATTTGGGCAGGGTTCTCCAAAGTCGGTCCTGGAGGGCTGAATCCATGCCAGATTTTTAAGATAACTAGATTTATCTAAATGGGGATATGTTAAAAATCTGCCATGGACCAGCTTTGGAGAACCCTGGGTAAGGGCTGTAGTGCTCAGTAGGCAGTTGCCCAAATCCTACTTCCCCCTCACTAGCGGTAGTGGTTATAACCCCATGCACTATAGTCAACATTCAGGTTAGTAGTCCGAGTGCATGGAGTCTCTCCCCAACTCTGAGAAAAGTCAAAAATGTCCCAGCACCCGAAGAGCTATGCAGCAGGACAAGTTCCACTGGTACAGCCCTGCAATCAGTCTTACCCGCTCCAACAAGGATGGCCGCAGTCTACGCGGGGAGCAGCAGCGACTGTGGTTGGTGAGTAGCACTCTCATATCTGCAGGGGCAGAGTGGCTGGGCGTCCACAGCGCGTCCTCTGGTGAGATGATACATTTCTCTGCTCCTTCCCAGGCGTGGGGTTAGGTTGCTTTGGTTCCGTGACACAGTTGGTGCTTGGGCCTGCACTAGTCACCAAGACAGCCTCTCCTCGCGATAATGACTTGAACAAGGTGACGGACCTTGTCCCTTCCTGTGGCCTCACCTGGCATATGGGATCACGCCTTTCTTTGGCACATGGACTAAGGCCCAATCGGCATTGCAGTAACCATGGCAGCCGCATCTGGCATACAGGGTTGTCGACTTTCTGGGCTGGACTGAGAACCCAATGCAGCCCTGGCAGTTTTCACGGACCAGCACCTGGGAAAGCATTACCTGGGCCCAGGAGGCTGGAAAAGCTTGCCTGCTGCTTTTGTTACTGGGGGATGATATTGCAGCACTGCTACAGAACCAGCCCCCGTAACAAAACCGGCTCCCACTGCTGAAAATCCAGTTGCCACCCTTCCACCGTCCCGGGAAATCGCCCAATGCCCGGTATGGCCAGTCCAGCCTTGCCGACTTTCCTCCGCACACAGGTTATGGCCTGATCGGCAAGGCAGTAATCTTCATGTTGGTCCCACCTGGCATAAGGGGGTCACCAACTTTCCTCCACAACCGGGCTATGGCCCAATCAGATCAAAAGGTACTGACAATGGCTAACTTCATGGCCATGCCCTATGGTACACAGGGTCACCAATATGAGCCTGCACACAGGTGAGAACCTGATCAGTACAGAAGTTGTTACACCTCACTACAGGGATCCACTCATCAAGATCCCCTACTGGAACTCGCTCCCTCCAGCGATCTCCTCTACCTCACAGGGCATGCTGGTCTTGGCAAGCAAACAGGGATGTATGACGTTACAACGCACACTTTTACAACGCAACATCCATTACAACGCATTCCATTACAAAGCATGCCATTACAACGAAATTTTTAAAACTACATTTACAACACATTCCATTACAACGCATAATACCTTTACAACGCATACCATTACAGCGCATAGCATTACATTGCATGTTTGGTAAGTATTGGATAGTGTAGGGGTAAAAATTACTATTCTAACTCCAGGGGGGTGCAACAGTAGGGTAAGTGTTGGATAGTGTAGGGGTAAAAATTACTATTCTAACTCCAGGGGGTGCAACAGTAGGGTAAGTGTTGGATGGTAATAATATGCGTTTTAATGGTATGCGTTGTAATGACTGTGTTGTAATGACTTGCGTTGTAGTGGTATGCGTTGTAGTGTCATGCGTTGTAATGGTTGCGTTGTAATGGCATGCGTTGTAATGGATGTTGTGTTGTATAAGTTTTGTTGTAATGGTAGTGCGTTGTAAAAGTTGCGTTGTAAAGGTTGTTTCCCGCAAACAGGCACTGGTGCTCCAGGCACCAGAGACGGGTGGGTTTGGATGTCCCTGAGTGATGTCCGATCACCCAGCTGCGAAACCGGAAGTCCTTAACCTCCAGCTCTGATTAGAGGCAAAAGTCTTGCAGAGCGTCTCCTCACAGGACAGCCTGACAGGCTTCTTGATAATTGACAATTGTGGGGCCTCGAGCTCCCCATCTTTTAGTCCATTTCCAAACACCAAAAAAAGGCCATCGGATGAGAGTGACTTGAGGTTCACGTCTAGACATCAGCCACAGTTATATGTGCATAAAAGTGTCACCCCAGGGCCCAAGCCTTACTCTTTATGATTCTCTTACCAGCCCTATCTCCTTCCTGAGATGTACCCTGGCCACTTTCCAGGGACCTCTCCCTGATCTATAAGCACCCTTTGAAGTGTACTGAGGAGCGTGGCTCTTCTTTCTCCAGTATGTGTGTCCCACCCATCTCTCAGGAATGCAGCAATCCACAAATCTGTCTCGGGAAATTCATTACCTCCCTGTGCTCCTGCAGGCGGCCCTGAGTCTCTCAAAATGGACCCCAGAATTTTCCATGTATTGTACCATTCACCAGCACTCATTCACCCACCACATGCATACCACACACATGCACTGCACGTCGCTATACACTAACTTGATGTTGCACACAGCAGCAGAACTTTACACGAGTGAGCTTGTAGACCTCACTCCAGTGGCACAGGTAAAAAGGCATGTTCACTTCTACTGATCACTAGAGGGTATGCTGCCACAACCGCGCTCATGCTACCTTTCTCCTAGCAATGGCAGTAGTTTTTCACCACAATGAGGGCAGCGCTTTGGGTGCCCTTCCATGGTCCAACAAGCGGGCAATCTGCAAGACAGGCCTGTGTCATGGTGCACAGACCTGATCTGTGTTCGCCCATGACAACAAAGTCGGCATTAGGGATCTAGACATCATTGCAGCAGTTGCACTCAAGGCAGGGGTACACATCTGTCACCATGCAAGGGACTTTTCCATCCCAACTGAGCCCAAAAATAAGCGCCTGCGGGCCCCACTTGAAACCAATGGCTCAAATTAAGCACTGCTTGTGTACTATTAAAGCACCAGTTATGCTTGTCCAACTGGTTTGCTAGGTTGATTTCTTCCTTGTTGACATTTTGCAATCCAAGGAAGTATGGCAGGCTTGCTTACTGAGGAAATTGAGAAATTAAGAGGCATCAAAGAACACGTTAACGTGAGGCCTCCCACTCGATTAACATTAACCTCAGAGTCCCCATTCTGTCATAATAGGATCACCACATGCCATCTTATGCCTGAAACTCCCCAGCCTATCAGATTACTTCCAGTATGATCAGCAACTTCCTGTACAAAGCAAGACAGGAAGTGTTTCTTGTGTTCACCTTATTCTGATTGGTTGTTGGCTTTTCATTGTTGAGCGTCCTGGACCTATCACCGATGTGGTAGAATTTCAATCTGATATTAAAACTTAGACAGTTCCCAAACAGAAAGAGCTCCTGCTTACCTGTCTCCCCTCTTAACTCTTGTATCATTAATCCCTTGAAGTGTTACTCGAGTGAAGGAAATATCAGTACATAGGAAGGGAATGTATGAAGGAAAGAAGATAAAGAAATTGGATTATATGGTGCCCGCGAGAGTATAAATGACTCCTTAGTATACATGTTTTGATTGTTAGCATGTCCAAAGTGGCAGATCAAGGAATTGAGGAAAGGAAAAATTCATTGATATCTGCAGATCAACACAATTTCAATCTAGTCACAAAAAATGAGATTAGACATTAGATTTAATGGTTTCACAATATCCACAAGTTCTCCTCAAGTGCCTGGAGAAAAAAAAAAACAACGCTCATACCAACAATAGTTACTTCTAGAAGACAACTCTTGTCTAACAGCTAAAAATACCCTGGAACCTAAGTTATACACTGCAAGATTTACACAACAGAAGAAACTTTGCAGCCTGCCCTCCGTTGAATCTTGTGAGCTTCACCCGTGTGTGTTAGTGCTGTGGGTTGTCACGAGTCTACGGGTGAATCGTGAGAGAAGAGAAGGTGGACGTTTGCTGTTCTCTCTTGTTCTGAGGTTCTTGATATGTCAAGTTAGTTTATTGTTAACACTTACACTGTTGGTGGGTTTTTTCAGAGTCACAAACCTTTCTGCTGGTTTTAGATTTGTGTTAAAGTAACACCTTAACAATAATGGTCCTCCAATGAACGGTATTGTGGAAGGTATAGTACGGCCAATGTACATCACACATCAGCTTTGATGCTGTAGGTGTGAGTCAACCTCGAGACATTTGTAAAGCTCACCACCCAAAAAGGCTGGAGTGCTCAAGCCACAAGCAACCAAGCAGAGACGTTTTAAGGCATGGGCCAAGTGGGCAATTGCACAGACTGACTGACTGAAGTACTTATAAAGCGCTCGAATGCCGCGGCGTCTTGGCGCTAGGATGACTAAAGAGAGCGCTGAGAGCCGATCTTAATGCGAAGAAAAAAGCCAGGTTTTCAGTGCCTTTCTGAAACATAGTTTAGATTTTTGTGAGCGCAGTTCAAGGGGCAGAGAATTCCATAAGGGCCCCCACCTCCCAAGGGGCCTCCTGAGAAAATTAACTTTGTTAAAATTTAACATCTCATCTATTATTGTTTGGCATGTGAAATTAAATTAGCAAGAATTGGTTAATAAAAAACAAATTTGTTCCGTAAAGGGGGCCCCAAAATATGTTTTGTCCGGGGCCCCTAAAATTCTTAAGATGTCACTGCGCATCCCTTTCCGCAAGGCTAAGGTGGATTTATTCGCACGGAAGGATGTTCAAATGGTGCAGATTCAATCTTTGTTGCACTCCAATCATTAGCCTTCTAGTACTCTGTTCCATAATCCTGCTTAAAGCACAAAAAGCATTCTTCTTTCTAGGGACTTTTTTTCCAGACATTGGTACCTCACTTTTCAGTCTCCCTAGTCTCAGTTCTCAATTCCCTCCCTTCTTCCTTCCTTTTTTTTTAACTTTAATGCTTCAAGGATGCATATAGCAGGAAACGGCTCCAGATCAAGGAGTTATGGGATCGTTTGCATAATAGAAACAAGCCTTGGCAAAGCCTAGAGGTCTCGCCTATGAGACCTATTGGCTTTGGCAATGATTTTAGACATGTTGTATAACAGGGGATATCAATCAATCAAGCTGTACTTACATAGCATGGCTGATCACCCTTGAGGGTGTCCCCATGATGTGCAACACAAATACAAATATTATAAGAAAAGCATGACGAGGCCGCGGCGGCGTCATTCTGTAGGATTGCCAACACAGATCTTGCGCCTTCAGTAGGAGCAAACATTCTTTTCTTTATATTTGACAACTTGAGATGGATTAGTAAATAAATAATTGGCAAATTAGTTTTTAGAAATAGCACTAATATGCTTTTTTATATAGTGCTAATGAGCTTTTTCTTAAAACAACAAATAGTAGTAGGTTGGGGTAGGAAACAAACGGGGGATGAGGCAACATGGGGGAGAGACAGAAAGGTGCGGATGGGGTAGAGAAAGACCGGAGAGAGGCGACAATGGAAAGCACATGGACAACGAAGGGTGGGTGGGGATGGAGAAAGAAACGGACAACAGAGTGTTGACAGGAGGGGATGGGGAGGCACACATACAATGGAGGGTGGCAGGCAGGAACGGGGAAGCACGCGGACAATGAAAGGTGGGCGGAGGGGATGGGGTTGTACAAGGACAATATAAGGTGGGTAGATGTAGATGGGTAAAGAAATGGACAACAGAGATGAGGTGGGGAACCAAGAAGAGAAGGTGGGGGGAGCAATAACAGAAACAAGTGGAGAGAGGGCAAGGGGAGATGCACACTAGAGATAAGGAGGAACACACAGTACATGTGGGAGACAGCTGGAACTGACATGCACTCTCGTAGAGTGCTCAACCAAAAAGAAAAAAGTAGAGCCTGAAAAGGAAGCACTGGAAGGAATCAAGTAATTGGTCCATGCTCCAGGAGAGGACGAAAAGCCCATGGAAACTGATGAATAAGAAACAAGCAAATGGGAGAGACAATAAAACCAACCAATGGTAAGCAATAGGTAGGCTCTAAGCCCACTGTAAGCTAACAGCACAATCTCACAACAGACAGTGCATCTTCTGTCTTAGGTGAGACATAAACATACTTTAGACTGTTATTCTCAATGGAATGAGACTTTATTTCAGGGAACTGAAAGTTAAAGAGTGCCTTTCTCGAGGTTGGAGCCTCATAGTGTAAGAAGTTGCGACAAGGTTCACGCATGTGGAGGTAATGCAACATCCTCAGCGTATATGAAATACGCACTGTCGTCGTAATTTCTACTGTTTCTATTGCAGCATCTTTCATACGCTGGCTTATTTATTTTTTGTGCTTTTAACTGATTTCTTGTTCAGTCGCTATCTACAATGACATCTGCGAGGGCCGATCATTACCCTGTTTCGAAGAAGGATTGGGTTCTTTGGAGTGTAGCAAAAGTTACGTTTCCTCCGTATAATTTGTTTTTCTACTTCCAAGAAAAGAGTAGCATCAACTAACACCAACACAATTCACCTTTATTAAGGTAGGGATATCATGTCCTTATCCCTTTAAGAGGTTGTGATCTGAGTTTAAATGGAAGAGAGTACATTTCCAGCCCATCAAGAATTAATTATATTTTATTGCCAGTGACTGTCAACAATATTTTGTCTTCCAATTTTGTGCTCCATCAGCAATGTATAATTTTCTTCCTAATTATCCTTACTTTGGGAAAATAGCCGGATACCATTGGAATTGTTATGACAAGCAACCTCTCTTTCTATCAGCCGGACATGCCGCGCCATTATGCACCCTCTAAATAAATGAGGACAGACGGCTGAGCTTTGAGGAACAGCATTTACAATTCTCAAACTCTGCTTCATTAGACCCTACCTACCTTCAGGTTTCTGTAACGAAGCCCTAAAACCAACTTTGGGCCCCATTACGATGTCGGTCGGACAAACGTCGAACCAACACCGTAATGGGATGAAATCTGCCCGATTATTAGTCAGTGGTTTCACCCGCAGTATTAGGATGTAACTCCCCTATGGGTGGTCGAAAACATAAATATTTCTATTGCAGCTTGTGTGGCGGACGGAAAAGGGCCGCAGCACAATCTGCAATAGAAAAATGGATGATGTGCGGTGCCTGCCACATGGTGCAGGGATGTTTAGGAGGGGCACCGCAGGTTCTCCCAGGCCCCATAGCGGAGGGCCAATGGGGGAGGGGGACCTTGCTAGGGCCTCCCAAAATCACTTTCCACTTGCTTTTTTATGGCGGGCGAACCGCCATGAAAGGGCAGGCGAAAAGTGAAATTGTAATTCCGATTGCAGAGCCCGGGCTGGCTCTACTGCCATTTTGGGATTACAATTCCGCCCGCCGCCCAAGGGGTGCCATGAGCCTCTCAAAAGTGGAGCGGAATTCCCCCGAGGGTCCCCTTTAACCTTCAGTATCATAATACGGCGGTTGGACGGAAACCTATGATGTCTGACAGAAAGCCTCCAACAAGCCGTTGGATGGCATTCTAAACCGACATCATAATGTCCCTTCCGTGGACTCTTTCAATTGCTCCAGTAGAATGCCCAGGGAGAATGATCAGTGGCGTCGAAGGATGCAGAAAGGTTGGCCATGACCAACAAGGATGCCTTCATTTTAACAGCCTTAACATCTATCGCTGTCCAACATATGTCATAGCCATTTCAGCACCCCTACCTGGAAGAAATCCCACCTGATGGTTCCACAAAATAGCTATTTCCAGGAATTTCCCCCAGATGCTTGTAGCCACAACATCTGTGATTTATTTGCTCGTCTTCCACCTTGGTATTAGATCTTGGAATGACTGGGTATTTTCCCTCTAAGGTGTGACCTACATGTAAATTGATACTTGTATAGCACACTGCTCACCCGCAAGGGTCTCAAGGCGCTTGTACGAATACCGCTGTGGAACCCATCCTGGCTTTCCCTGTGAGGTGTCCACTCCTGGGCACCCCCAAGGGTGGAGGCCAGGCACCCTTAGCATTGTGGGGGCCGTTGTGGAGATTAAGCAAGCTATTGCCCAGAGTCGCAGAGTGGGACCCATGATTGGAATAGGCACCGAGGCGAGAATTATCAGGTCCATGGAATTTTTGAGCCCAAGACCCGCGGAGGCAGGAATTGAACCCTGATCCCGGGACAGACCTCTGCATCAGGGTCTGCCGCTCCAACCATTGAGCCACACTTCTCCACTATGCATTTTATGTCTTCCAGTACTGTCGATAGGTAAAACGACAATATTTGTAATGTCAGACAATGACTTTTCGGTTATATTGTTGCAGCAGTAGGGTCCACTTTACAGGGTGCCAAGTTACAGGCAAGATTCGGATATTTAATTTTGCCAACCACTTCAGCCTAAACGTTAACTGGCGCTGGGTCTATTTCTTATAGCACTTTAAACAATTCTCCAAAACAGCTTTCTGAATTTCAGAAGCAACATCTTTTTTGCTGCTACTGTGAAACCTTTCGGGTAAGTTTCCCACAGCTTTGTAGGCGCCACCCTTGCAATGAGGATCACAAATTTATTCCAAGCTTTTTTCATCCAGCTCAGCTCTGATGTAATTCCTGACGCTCTGTAGCATTTCTGCCTGAGAGGAAGTCGCTTTCTTTCTCTTAGCCTACTTAAGGCTTGCAAGACAGTGTAACCGATTTATAGGGTCCAAGATATAGCTTTTAACAAACACATGATAGGCTCTTTTATTCTATTAAATACCGATTCCTGTCAAAGATTACACCTTCTAAATTCAAGCGTTTAATAAGTACTCTTTCGTAATGGTTCTTCTAACCATATAATTTCCCAATTTATCGCAGAGGACATCTTTGCAGTGTGTTTGGTTTTCTCTAGCCTAAAACGTCTAGACCTTAGATCAAGTTTGAACTTGTCTAAAGATTAAAGCCCCAAGGGCGTATATTGTATGTTTAACCCTTCTTCAAACAAGGTTGGGAGGGCCCAAATGTTCCTTTTTGAGTAGCTTTTTGTGTGTTGTAAGCGGTTTATAGCTGCCCAATGAGGATGCGGCGTCAGTATCCAGCACTCTGATTATATGCTAATTTTTGTCATGTGGTTACATGTAACAATACCATTTCTTCTTTATATTGTGTCGCGTCCTGCAATTCCAGGGGACAACAGTATTGCTTCATCGGTAGGGTTTTCTTTCGTATGGGCGATAACTACTCTTCCTTCATTTTCCAATTCTCTTTACATATTTTCCATCCTTATAGTCATTTGGAGTATCATGGCAATATTGGGGCCTGGATCATCTTTCAGCCATGTCTTTGTCTTGAGTAATAATTAGATTTTGTAGAATGTCAAAAATGTCAGTAGCATTAGCTACCTCTGATCTTGCAAGATCAGATCTTGTGTTAAATACGGCCATTAAATCTACCTGTCTTTGAATTACACTCTGCACCAGACGGAGGCCTGAATTTACCACTCGGGTGTTATCCTGTTCACTAAAGAAATCAATCAACCAATCGCTGTTTGTTAAGCAGGACTACTCACCCGTGAGAGTCTTAACCCCTTCGCTGCGGGGTCGGAGGGGCTGTGCGCAGCGCCCCATGCTGGTGACGAGCTGAGCTCGTCATGAGGTAAAGCGGAGCTGCACGGCTGCACCCGTTTTTAGAACGTTCAGCACAGCGGGGAAATTAGCCCCGCGTGCAAACGTTCCAACGGCCGTGACGAGCTCAGCTCATCATGAGTGGAGCTCAACTGTACTCCATGACGAGCTGAGCTCGTCACCAGCATGGATGAGGTTAAGGCGCTGGGGGAGGGGACTGCCGGTCCTGATGGGCGCTGAGGTTCAGTTGAAGAGCCAGATCTTGAAATCCTTCCTGAATTGGGTCAGCAAATGGGATTGCCTGAGGTGGACAGTGGCGGCTCGTATAGGGCGTTCTGCGGGGTGGTGGGGCGGGGGAGGGGCAGGGTGGGGTGGTAGAAAACTCAAACATACGACAGAAAGGAGGAATGTAATAATTACTTTCCTCCGTTCCGTAGTATGTCTGTGTTTGCTACACGCCCACCCTTCCCCTCCCCCGCCCCGCAGCACGCTCTATGCGAGCCGCCACTGGAGGTGGAGAGGCAGGGTATTCTAGATTTAGGCAGGCAGGTAGGAAAGGATCTTCCTCCGGTCCTGTTCTTGTAGATCCAAGGGACGGTGGCGAGGGCCAGTTCTGTGGAGCGGAGATATCTGGTAGGTACGTGGAATGTGAGGCAGTGGTTCAGGTATAATTGTCCGGCGTCGTGGAGGGCTTTGTAGACATGTGTGCAGAGCTTAAACATGACTCTTTTGTTGACCAGTAGCCAGGAGTTATCCCATGCAGAATTGTTGGGCCCAAGGATGAGGATTTTGGCCTTGTCCGAGTTTAGCTTGAGGCAGCTGTCTCTCATCCAGGTAGATAGAGACAGCCTTTATCCCATTGTGTAAGTTGTTTCAGGGGATTGTGGGCTCGTTGGAGGGGGGGAGGATCAGCTGTGTGTCGCCGACTTAGAAAACGATGTTGAGTCCATGGTTCATGACTATGGCTGCGAGCGAGCCGTATAGACGATGAAGAGGGTGGGGCTCAGGGAGGAGCCCTGGGGGACTCGGCAGCCGATCTCCGTGGGTTCTGCGAGGAACAGTGGTAGTCTGATTTGCTGTGTTCTACTGGTGAGGAAGAAACAAACCCAGTCCAGTGCTTTGTTGTGGATGCCAGCGTGATGGAGTCTAGTGCTTAGGGTGTAGTGGGAGACGGTGTTGAAGGCAGCCGAGTGGTCCAGTAGGATGATGGCTGCTGTTTCTCCCCGGTCCAGGAGGGAGCGGATATCATCAGTGGCGGCAAGGAGGGTGAGCTCAGTGCTGTGGTTCCTGCGGAAGCCGGATAGAGAGGAGTCCAGGACGTGGTTGGCTTTGATGAACTCAGAGAGTTGGGCGTTGATGGCCTTGTAGAAGACCTTGCCTGAGAAGGGGAGCAGGGAGATGGGTCTGAAATTCTTGCGGTCTGTCGGGTCGGCGGATGGTTTCTTCAGCAGGGGGTTGATCTCGGGGTGTTTCCAGTCATCGGGAAAGGTGGCAGTCTCGATGAAGCAGTTGGTGGTGCGGCGTAATTCGGGGGCAGTGGAGGCTCTGTGGAAGATGTGGTGCGGGCAGGGTTCTAAGGTGCTCCGAAGTGAATGGTCTTGAGAGTGTCGTGTGTGGTGAGCTTGGTTCAGCTGAGTAGGATTTTTTTGGTGGCGTTGTCGTCACATGTGGCGAGAGTGATGGGCAGGTGGGACATGACGTTCACTAGCCAAGGACCTCAGAACGGGTTTGTACTGAGAATCTTGCTCTATGTGAATTCCATTCGGAGAAGACCTTGGCAAAATGTGTGTTATTTCATCAAAATCTTTCATTGTTTCCATCATTTCGCATTACGCGTGTTATGCGAAATTCCCAAAATTACAAGATGTCATTTCAAGTCCGTTCGGATGGAAATGGTATTGCGGGAGCACAGGAACAATTTGAACAAACGGAACGCAATTGTCTTTTTCTTACTTTTTTTAGTAGTGTGAAATGTGTACGATGCATTTCACTCTAAAATATAGCTCTAAGTGCCGAGTTTGCATTTCACATAATTTAAAATTTTCTAAAATGTTTGTGTAATTACTCTTAAGGAAATTATTCAAATTCTGCACACTCCTAATTCAGAGGCACCAATCTGAGGGAGTTTTCCAACATGAGAATGCTATTGAGGTATAGGTTATATCTTGTGATATTTAGAGAGTCTTGTGCAGTTAATTCTTGCACACTCTCGTGCACAACTAACCTTTGCTTCTACAGGTCAGGGAACCAGACAGGTAGCGAATCAACCCTCTGTCCTTTAGCCAGGGATGTACAGGTGGTTTCCCACCCAGACACTCTTGATAGGCAGTTACTTCCTTTCCAGAGGTCCAGAGACCTTCTGCCATCCCTTCGGCCCCAGGATCAGCCGCCACCTGCTAGTCCAGTCACCACCGTTAAAATCCTGGGAGTCATGCTTGACTCGGACCTCTCCATGAAGTCGCAGGTGCAATCTGTGGCTGGCATGTGTCTTAGACTCCTAAAAATGATGAGAAACGTTTTACCTTTGCTCCCCTTGTCCAATAGGAAAACTGTGGTCAAGCCCTGATTATGTCCAGGCTGGATTATGGAAATGCATTATACCTGGGCATCCCTAATTATTTATTGGGTCGCCTACAGGCTGTTCAAAATGCAGCCATCATAGCTATCTCTCTGGTAGGGCCTAGTACCCATATGACGATTCATTTAAAAACTTTACACTGGCTTTCAGTGAAAAATAGGATTAGTTTTAAGTCTCTTGTGCTGGCCTTTAAGGCTCTCCATAACAGTGGGGCTCAGTACATCAGAAAGAGAGTTATACCCTATACCCCAGCCAGGACTCTGAGGTCACTGGCCCAACATTTGTTATCGGTGCCTAAATTCTTCCGGACTAGGAAGGGTGGAACGCTCCTTCCAGGTGGTAGTTGGAAGATGATGGAACACTTTGCCTCTCTCCCTCAGACAAGAACAAGAGCTTCTTAGTTTCAGGCGCCAACTTAAGACCTGGTTGTTTCATCAGTAAGTGTGGACTTGTTAGGATTAGAGTGCATACTATCTCTCTTTCAAGGGGGACCTTTTAGTGCCGGGACACTCCTTGGAGTAGCCTTGCGATTTATAAAATCACCATAACATTAACATTAACATCCCTTCCCAAATCCAGGCATCCCCTATGCTTGAAGACAGCCCCTCAAGAAAGGCCATATTAATATTAGGGTGCAAGATCTACACAACAGGAGAACTTTAGAAAGAAGGAGTTTGTAAACTGACAAGCAGAGGAAAGCATCATGGACATGCGCAGATCCAGAAATGAGACCACAGCATGAGTTATCCGCATTGGGTGCATCCACAGCAGGGAATGTGTCCACAGCATAGATCATGAGTGTGGGATGAACTAGGGTGACCAGACGTCCCGGATTTACCCGGACAGTCCCGGTTTTCCACCAGCTGTCCCGGCAGATTTCGGCAATTTTGGCTCATGTCCCAGTTTTTAGAGGTGGTTGGCTGAAAACAGTGAGAAGCACTTTTTGAGGTGTTCTAAAGCTCTGCCAGTTATCAGCTGTTGTAAGTAAGCAATTTCATTAATAGGTATGATGTTGGTTGTAGAAATGACATTTTATTTTCTTTCATAATGCATCTTCTGTGATACTATGTTGATGACAGCTGTCATTTTCGGTGCTATTTCGTGGATGAAAATGTGTAGTCCTTCTTTTATATTTCTCAAATGTCCCAGTTTTTGGTTCTCAAGATCTGAGGACAAATGGGCTTTTTTCACACAGAGTCAGAGTTCCTGCTAATTTAGTGCCAGACCCAGAACTCGAGACCATTACCAGTGGTAGAGAACGGTACCCGACTCAACCCTAGCCCAGGACGGTCTCTGTTCAGACAAGAGGCTGGCACCCGATTGACTCATATTCCAACACTGTCCCTATGCACACAAGAAGCTGGCACCCGATTGACTCATATTCCAACACTGTCCCTATGCACACAAGAAGCTGGCACCAGACTGACTCATATCCTAACACTGTCCTTATGCACACAAGAAGCTGGCACCCGATTGACTCATATTCCAACACTGTCCCTATGCACACAAGAAGCTGGCACCAAACTGACTCATATCCTAACACTGTCCTTATGCACACAAGAGGCTGGCACCTGACCCGACCTAGATCTCAAGATTGTGTGTATGCACAGGCAATTCAGACTATTCACGCCACCCACAGTTATAAGAACGGCTTGGGGGCAGGTATTAGTCATTATTTTTAAGGGACATTGAATTGACAAACAACTGTTGTTGTGCTCGTCTCTAAATAAATAAACAGCGCCACCATGTGGCAGACCATCATAAGCGCCGGTGCTGACAATTAAGTGCCGGTGCTGAGCACCGGTAACCACCGGGGAAAAGAAAGCACTGCACCAGAGTAACCTTGCTGTGGCTGATCATCCTGAACCCTTCAGGCTACCTCTCTACCCCTTAACGCTCTGAGGTATCACAGAGCCCTAAATCCCAGCTCCTAATTTGCTGGTAAGACTCATAGGTTGTATTTTGAGCTTTAAGTACCATGGCTGTCCCTCGCTTTCAAAAACTCTGACCTTGACCAGCTGCCCATGGGACACTAGCCTAAGGTTTGGTGCCTCTATGAGCCCAAGCCTGGATGTTGACCCATTTACAGCCCCAGTAGTCCCCCTTACTTTGTTGGGAAATATGAGTTTGAGGCCAGTTGGAGCTTGAACTGGACTGCCCTATGAACTGTGCACAGGGCCCCTGTCATCAACCACGACAGACCCAGTGGATCTGTTAATTAATGAGTAATAGGATTCTGACTTCGGGACCAGACCTTTGGCATCAGAAAACAATAGTAGTCATGGCATTTTTTGACATTTTTCATAGATTCCAAGCAACTTGTGCTCCAACCCAGTGAGCTGGATCCCCTGAAACCAGGGCCACTAAAAAATATAAACAAAGCTAGCACACAGAAACCAAATCAAAATTCAGACTTGCACTTTTTGCTCAATTGCCAGGATCTATAAAAGAGAGCTAAAACAAGAACTGAATCTTGAAGACCTTCAACAAAAGGAGACAACTCAAAAAGCATAGGGCCATATTTATTAAGTGTGTGGTGGAGGGCAGCACAGCATGTCACGTTGCTTTGCTGCCTTGTGTCACAGGGAAAGGGCAGTAATGTGCCGTATTTATCAAATACTGGGAATTCCTGTCCTTTTCCCTTGTGCTGTTTGGATGCCTAGCACCAACGCAGGCACACTTGCACCATGTATATATATATCTATATATATAATATATGGAACAATATACCCATGATGTACATTTTAAAGATATTGCAAATCACTGAGGAGTTCTATGACTTTAAAGAGGCATGAGGCCGAAGGCAGAGTTCTGTTATAGGCCATGGAACTCAGAAGAAACTTCAAATATCCTTAAAACTTACACAGGGAGTACTTTATTCCTTATAATACATTGTCATACCATCACCTTTCTTGCAAACCACTTTAATCCTTACTGTCTTTCTCTTTTATATGAAATATGAAGTATGGTCTAGAGATGAAGACTAAGGGTGGACTCTAATGTGAAATTAAGCACACCAAAAAAGCAGTTAGTGACCAGCTGCAAAACGATTTCAGAATCAGTCTAATGTAAGTCAGATTTAAAAAGTGCTGAGGCTCATAATGTGTAAAAATTGTCAGAAAGATTCTATTTTTTGCTGTTATGACCTTTAGAATACAAACATAAACATGTTGCCATAAATATCTTTTTTCTGCTCTTCACTGTTTGTTTTAGAAAAACAGAACAAAAAAATGAAATGCCAGTTGGGTTATTTTTGCCTTGTTTAAACTGCAGCTGCAATAAGCTCCATGACCTGCTTCTCGGCTGCTGGATCGGGTAGTAGGCATTATGACATCAGAACACAACTGTAATAACTTATTACCCACAGGACCCACAGTAATAACAAGTGTGGGAAAAGGAGATGAAAGGGAGAGAGCTCTCGCATTCTCATCCCCTTGCCTGGCCCTGCAGGAGCTACAATAGGCTCCTCCGGATCCATCGCTAATTACCATCTGCTACAGTCTATATTGGAGGGAGCTCGTTAATTAACAGCGCTGTGAAAATGAGCCGAAGGCAGCCTGTCTGGTTGGTGAGGAAGAAGTTACCGTACGTGGTGCTTCATTCGGGGTCGCGACAGACCGCGGTAATGGAGATCGGTCCATCCATCTTCCCCGTGGCAGGCTGCAGCATCGCATGCAATAACTCGCACTTTATTGCCCCGCTAACACACCGTTCCCCTCAGACTCTGCATTAAAATTAAAATATGGCCACTTTAGGAGTTCAAAGGAGTGCATTGTAAGTCTCCGCCGCGAGACAACAGGGCATTTCTCATAGGCCGAGTCTTTCCAATAAGCCCTTCTTCTCCACCCTCAGGGGCTGCCGTCAAGTCATCTCGGTAGGAGTGTAGGGGGGAGAGATCCCCTCTCCTCAGCGCTGAGTCTGATCGAGCGGTTGCACAATGTAGATCTTGGCGGACGGGTTACTCCATCGCAATGATGACAATTATCCCGTCTGAACGAAATATAAATCGCCTTATATCCTATGGGATTCTGTTTTTCGAAGGACTGGATATCCATCACCGTTGTGACTGAGTAACCCGTCCACCAATATCTAAATCAGGTCCTGAGTTGGAATAGAGAGGGAAACAGCTGGATTCTGGTTCTGACAGCTGTTTGCGAGCCATAACATCCTGAATAAAACATAGAAGTTCACCGCTGGGTTTGCAAAGTCCTAAATTGAGGAACGCCCTCAACCCTAATGTGAGATCTCAGCCCAGTCACAAGCAGTTCTGGAAACTTCTGAAAAGTGAACTATTTATTCTATTCAATTAATTCTATTCTATTTATTCGGATGTATGTCGTTACAACGCATGCTTTTACCACGCATGCCTTTACCACGCAGGTTTTACAACGCAAGTCGTTACAAGGGGGTGCTGGATAGTGGAATAGTTTAATTTACTATTCCAACTCCAGTCCCCGTGGATAGTAGGGAAGGTTTTGGATAGTAAATTAAACTATTCCATATCCTACAGCACCCCCCAGCGCAAGTCGTTGTAACAACTTGCGTTGTAATACCTGCGTGGTAAAGGTACTGCATTGTAAAAGTTGCGTGGTAAAGGATGTTCCCCATTTATTCTATTCTATTTATTCTAGTGTCCAAGGGAACTAATCTTGGACTCAAAGGATGCCATTGAAAGAAATTGGAAAGAGTTTCTTCCAATTCATTCGATCAACAGTCTCCTTTCAGCGTTGTGTTTCTCCTGTACCATTGTCAGTGTTTTGAAGAACCTGGCTACACGTGGCCGATATAAAACTTCTAAATCAATAAGTATAAAGAAGTAAATCTTGACTCTGTCCGAGGGTACATGCAGGGGGGAGCTTGCACATTCAGCATAAGCAGAGCGGAGCGTCCTGGTGCAGAAGGCTGTGGGACTGAGGCTAGCTTTCACAAGCACACAGCACCAAATGCCTCACTTTAAGGACAAACAGTCATCAATTTGCCCAAGCTGTGTCATGGCTAAGAGAAGGATTTGGACAACGTTGGAGACAGCCTCACACTTTCACCTGCACCACACTCAGTATCCCATTAAAGAGAAAATCGAGGTTCGTTGTCACTTGTGAAGCCACCGAAGGGATAAGCTCGGAGAATGGTGCACCTACTCAAGCACCAGCCACGGTGCAGAGGTCTGCGTGTGATTGCCTAACAATGACCATTTTTATAGCAGACTTCACAAACAATTCCTTCTTCTTAAAAACTCTTTATTACTGCAGTGTAAATCAGTGGCAAATGTTCTGTTAACCGTAGAAGAAGGAAAGAGTGAGGTAAAACCTGCAAGAATGTAAATATATACCTTAAGCAGTGCATGCATTTCTTTGAAATGAGCATATCAGCTGCTGAGCTGTGCTACCAGGGATCGAACTTGTTCCCTACGTGTTACATAAAGATCTCTGCACAAATCACAGCCATTGCTCTCCAACAGGCACATTAACCCTGCATGCTCTTTTATGAAGATTCAGACCTCATGCCAGAAATTGCATGGGTTTGTTTCCTGAATATGGGAGTCTGCAGAAGGCGCCTAAACTCCCCAGCCGGTCTTAAAATGCAGTCTGTTTTATCAATTATTTTGGGTGCAGATTTTTTTTTTTTTAAAGAATCCATACAGATTTGTGATTCACTGGCTGACCGTAGGCAGACTCTCATTGACTCTGATTTGCGTGATTCAGCCCCTCAAGAGCCATGACTACGCCTGTCCTGACTCCGCCCCTTACTACATCCCTTTTTGTGGCTTCCTGGGGCTTTCTGCGCACCCCTGAGGCACTTTGGTATTACAGAAGGGGCCGCAGACTAGTCTAATACTGAAAGCGGTGGCGCACATACCACCAGTGCTTCCTCAAGAGTGCATTCTCTCATTTGCATGGGGGCGTGGCCCCCAGGTAAACAAGGGATCCCCCTTGCCTCTGCACTGTGTAATAGACGCAGGTGCAGAGGCAAAGAAGCTTTCAGTGCGCCCTCTGTTTGCAATGCTCTGGGGGGGAAACGGGGGTCCCTTGGACCCCCCAGACATCCCCTTGCAGGCGGAGGCAGTCAACGACTGCACCCGCCTGCATGGGGATATCTAATCCCCTTCAAAAGTGCAGGCGGGTTGCCAACTGCACAGTGAAACACAGAGCGGCTTTAAAGCAACCCCTCCGTGTTTCAGATGAATGCGCTGCCCCGGGGGCAGAGCGAGTTCGCGCCTGACCTGGGGGCAGCGCATTCACCATAATGAGGCGCATTTTCCTGGATTGCGCTTGGCACACCTTTAAAAAGGTGCGCCCAGCGCAATCCAGGAATTGCGTTGCATCCATAATCTGGCCCCTGGTGTAGTTTCCATTTCCAGCACTGGTTGTACACATAATGTATATAACAGACAGATCGCGAGCTCTGAGAAGGACAGTAATTGGACCAATGACCAGTCTAGGCCCAGGAGAAAGTTCCATTACATGGGTGTATTCACACGTTCTTTCATGTTGAGCTTATTACGTAAAATTTCTGAAATTATGCTCAGTTGCTTCGCAGACATCCCATCGTCCGGCCCAGGGGTTGGGGAGCCTCTCATCATGTTTAGAGATCCCCACTAGCCTGCTGGGGATCTTTCTGCTATGAAGGGAGTATCTGCCACATCAGCTATCTTCACAGCAGTATAGTTTGACCAGCAGATGCAAAGTTGAGAACACCCATTGGCCAGACTTCTTCAGTTCAGCGGAAAGAAACCTCAAAAGCAGAAGTTTCTTTCTTTTGAACAAAAAGCCAATCACACACTTGGTTCAATTTTAGGGGAATATATACATGGGAGTACTAACAAGATACACCATTTTGGAGGAATATTTGATTTGACCACCTGTAGGTGTAAAGTCCATTCAATATGGGCACTTGTAGGGTTCTGGTAGAGTTTCCTGCAGACTGATGTGGCTCCTCGGGTGACAGATAGAGCTACTTTGACGAAGAAACCCCAGTCGCCATGGCAAAGGGCTTGAAGTGTTGCCAAACGTCCACGGCGGCGTGGCGGAGAACGTATGTCCGGTTGTACGGCTTTACAACGCGTGCTTTTACACCGCGTGCCGTTACAACGCGGTTTTTTCAACGCAAGTCGTTACTACGACTTGCGTTGGAGGGGTGCGGACTTAGGAATTTTTTTATTTACTATTCTAACACCAGCCTACATACAGTAGAGAAGGTGTTGGATAGTAAATTAAAAAATTCCTTGTCCTGCAGCGCCCTCCAGCGCAAGTCGTGGTAACGACTTGCGTTGAAAAAAACGCGTTGTAACGGCACGCGGTGTAACAGCCGCATTGTAAAGGCTGTTCCCCCGTATGTCCACCACACTGGAGAGGAAAAGTCTGCCAGTGAAACTCTAACTCAGGCCCAGAAGCACACTCCAGTTTTGTCCAGTTGCCTTTATTCGTTTGGTTGACACTTGAAGAGGGGATTGGTTCCCCATTATACTGTGGGGGCATTGACGACCAGTGGGCTTAAGAAGTAGCCCCATCACCCGATATCCTACATTCTTGCACCACATAGGGTCTGAGTCACATGGGGGACAGTGCATCACATAGGGGATGTTGCTCACGGGGTACAGTGCACCACTAGGAGCCTGGGCCCTTGGCATACAGTGCACCACCTAGGAGATGCGACCAATGGGAAACAGTGTACCACATAGGGGCTGTGGTCCATGGAGCACAGTTTACCATGTGGGGGCTGAGACCCATGGGGCACAGTGTAAGGGTGGGCGATGAATTCCGCTCCGCCGGTGGAGTTTGCTGAGCTTTGCCCACTCTGCCCTCCACGCGCAGTTACGCAAAACTGCGGAGCGACACGGAGTGGAGTATTTTGTCACGTTAAGTTGGCGAGCGAAAGAAATTGCGTGCTAGACCACCTCCAGGTGAGATTTCTGAATGCAGGTGGTCCCAGCAGGTCGCTACCGCTCGTGTTGAGAAAGCTGCCGCTTGCGTTGAGAAAGCTGCCGCTCAAGTACAAAATCTACTCGAGCTGCAGAAAGAAGCAGGTCCTCTGGTGCTCCGTGTGACGCCGTTCACACTGATTTTACAGCACAGGGAAAACTCCTGGCGCTAAAAATCAGCACAAATGTGCGACCTACTGGACTCTGCAGCTCACAGAACTCCGCATAGTGCGGCAGAGTTAATTTGTCACTTTGCAATGTGCCATGTAGGGCAACTCCACAAACTCAGTTCAGGCCTACAGTAAGTAAACATAAAAATAAATAAAACGAATTTCGTTGCACACACTGCATCGCATTTTGCATTTCAGTGTGTGCAATGAAATTTGTTTTATTTATTTTTATGTTTACTTACCTTTGAAAGTCCGTAATCCATACATTACTACCCCCCACCCTGCCCCTCCCCCTCCCCACGTCACCGCCCGGCCGGTACTCCCACTACCGACCACGGCTGCAGTGGGGTATAGTGCAGGTACAGTGTACCACGGTGGGGTATAGTGCAGGTACAGTGTACCACGGTGGGGTATAGTGCGGGTACAGTGTACCACGGTGGGGTATAGTGCAGGTACAGTGTACCATGGTGGGGTATAGTGCAGGTACAGTGCACCACGCAGGGGCTGCATCCCATGGGTACAGTGTACCACGGTGGGGTATGGGGTATAGTGCAGGTACAGTGTACCACGGTGGGGTATAGTGCAGGTACAGTGTACCACGGTGGGGTATAGTGCAGGTACAGTGTACCACGCAGGCGCTGCGGTCCCTGGGTACAGTGTACCACGGTGGGGTATAGTGCAGGTACAGTGTACCACGGTGGGGTATAGTGCAGGTACAGTGCACCACGCAGGCGCTGCGGTCCCTGGGTACAGTGTACCACGGTGGGGTATAGTGCAGGTACAGTGCACCACGCAGGGGCTGCGGCCCCTGGGTTACAGCTTCCCGTGCAGGAGCAGCCATGATGCAACCCCTCTTGTTCCTGGTTGCAGGTTTTCTGAGAAGCAGCATTATCCATCAGGCGGGCGCCCCCTACAGGGAGGAGCAGGGTAACCTTTTATGAAGGATATATGGATCCCGCGGACGGGGACGGATCGGTCCAGGCCGCGGTAGGGCAGGCGTCGCCATGAATAAACTCCCGCCCGCTCACCACCAACCTTGCGGGCCGGATTTATTTTCTAAATGGGCTCCGAGCGGGATATTTCCTGGACTCCCGCCATGGCAGGCTAATAAAAAACAACTCCGGAGCCGACACCCATGATGTCAGAGGAGCCCTCCCAGTAACCCCTGCCTCCGGCGAAACCGTGCAGCCAGACTCAATATGGAGCGTTGACAGGAAGAGGCAGACCACAGGGGTCGTGCACGTGCATGTGTGCGAGGTGACGTCAGAGCCTGGCATTGCTTGTCCTTTGATGAACACTGTATTCTACTGTACAATTTATATAGCGCTCCATATGCCCAATGGGGCCACGAGGCACTTCAATTCACACAAAATACACACTATATGTACTGTATACACCCTGTATTGTACGGCAGAATGTATGTAGCGCTTCTTATGCCTACTGAGGCCACGAGGCACTTCAATTTACACCCCAAGAGTGCATGGTTGATACAGTGGTTGTTGTAGATTGATAAAAATCTATTCTAACAATGAACACAGGGGGGCACTTTGGGCCCTCACCTTCTCTCAAGTTCCCCTCTCAACCCCCCCTCCCCCGCGCCCCCCAATTCCGCCAGCCACCCAGATCTGCCATCCAGCCCATCACATTGCCACATCCCTTGACTTTGACGCTGTGCGCGCAGACTATGCAATGGCCTAGCATTGAGAGGACCATTTATCTAATATGGTTTATCAGATGGGTGTCTTTCCCATGGACTTTATCAGCGGGTAGTCATGGATGGCATCCGCTGCCCACGGCTGTGCTGGTGACGGAACGGTTCCGTCACGGCCCCGCCGACGCGCCTGCGCGGCGCTGATATCACGCCTGCGCGGCGCGTTCTATTGAGCGGGTGGGGCCGTGACGGAACCGTTCCGTCACAAGCACAGCTCACCCGCGTGCCGTGACTGAGCGGTTCCGTCACGAGCACTGGACCGCCGCGCCGCCACCCCGCCCCCTTAGCGCTGCGGCGGAATAGCCGCCACAGCGAAGGGGTTAAAATGAACTTGTAGAAAACTGTACTTTTGTTTCCACAGCACTGCTGCACTTCGTGACATTTTCTAGGAGAAAATGTCAGCAGGATCTAAATGTAGAAAACTGTGAGCTTGGGGTACCCCAATAATCATGGCTGATGCAAGACTTTGCTCCTATAATAAGATCTCCTCGCACCCCTAACCTGGACACGTCCGGGCAGGGGTCTTAAGCCTTGTCTTTGGCAGGGACACAGGTTACTGACAAGTCTCTGTGTGTAAGGATGGTTCTACAGCTCTGACGCGTCTGTCAGCCGATGCAGGGACACCAAAAACCATGCAGGCGTGTAGAGCAAGGGTATACCTTGTCAGCTTCCATTGCATAAATTAATGATCATGGCTCCAGTTTCCTCTTTTTAAAGGAGCACAATAAGGTGGCTTCGGGTTCCTGGGCCTGCACAGTGATCAAGTGCTCCTAAAAGAGGCCTTAGCTCCTAGAAGCTGGCTCCTAGCCGCCGCCGGCTCAGAACTCGTCCATACAATCTGCGAAATGCACAGAGCTTTGGAGATGGGGGAGAAAGGGACCAATTGAGCAAAGGCAGAAATCGACAGTAAAAAACAGGAACACAATCACAAGTGAACTAGCACTTTCCTGGCACTTTTCCACCATACAAGGTGCACTCTACGCTACCGGTGCACCAGAGGAAACTGGTGGTGTCGCCCCAAACCCTAAACCCGCCCAACATGAGTTGACATTCTGCAACATGTGAATGACACTCTAAAACCAAACAAAACTCTCCCCATGACTTCCACATCCTCTTCCCCTGCCGTCGTGACTTCCCTGCCTGGGCGTCAGTTTTATGATGCTAAACCGGGTAAAAACGGGTTCTTTCCTATAATCCCCAAAACACGGAAGTGACGTCTAGCTGTAAATGGATAGCTGCTACCCTCCTCCCCGGTCAAATTCTTCGGCTCCCCCTGAATCCAGGTCTGCTGCTAATTCTTCGCATTAACCACATGGACAAATAGGTGAACTTTGATCAAGGAATTATACGGTAGAAGAGGACCAAATATGCGGCAGAGTTGACTAAATTATGTGGCAAACAAGGCAATGTATGCCGCATAATGTGGCACACTTTGAAATAGTATTATTTCACTGTTTTGTCATTTTCAGCTGTATGGGCAAATGTTTTACCTCGTTGATATCAATTTAATGCCTAAATGCAGCATTGAGCAGCTGAAAGTCCCTCTGCGAAACAAAACACCTCCTACTGTGCAGCATGTGTGCGGTAGCCTGTTTGGTAACTTTTGATCCGTTTGAGCTACAAACATTATTTTTGTCAAAATCTGCAGAGGATGATAGATTTTGTGCCGGCTGCGGCAAATTCATAATTAGGCGGAAGAAGCAGTGACCGTAGAATCGCATATTTCCAGTGCCCCTGACTTTGATCTGTGCTCCACAAAGATGATAAAGCAAATGCTCTCACCAGTCATGAGAGCACAAAGTTGTATTAATTGTTAATCCCCGGAACATCCTAATGAAGCATATGCTACAACCTTTACTCACCCAACCCAAGGCTCTTTTACCCTCCATTGTCAGACTCATCTCTTTCAAAAGAACAGTCGACAATATCTCACCAATCCTGAACAAGCTTCAGCGGCTCCCAATAGAGGCCAGAATCAAATTCAGAGCCTGCTGCTTAGTGCACAAAACTATTCATCACAAGAAACCACCCTATCTGGCAAGTCCATTCTCTGTTGCAAGACAGCTCAGGGCTCTTAGAAGCAAAGTCTCCATCTACCTTGAATTTATTTATTTATTTATGTAGTTATTTATTTATTTGTTTTTATAGCGCTAGAATCGACTCCCGAAGGGGTATCTCTGTGCTTTGAATCAGCGAGGTTCAAAATCTTTCCAGCCCAAAACCAGCTAATTTCGGGCACAGCAACTACTAACTGAACCCTTCATCCACGCAACACCAGAATCAACCAACCTGGCTTTCATTCAGTAAGCAACTAGAACTCACCTGCTCAGCCTCTTTTTCACATAGCTTTAATTTCATTGGCTGTTCACATCGAGGCTGCGTCCTACCATTGGTGTGTTCTGCTTCTTGTTGGTCACTATCCAGATTACTCTGTAGGCGAATTGTTTTTTAAGTGATTGTAAAGCACTCTAATACACTTTGGGGAGCATATAAAACTATCAAATAAACAGCAACTTTGTGTGGGGAGTTGTAATTTGTGTGTTAAGAAGGGGCTCTGTATCATGCCAGGGCTCCAAGTGATGGGGCCAGGATGGGGCCTGAGAAGCCCCAGGACAATTCCATACGTCAAGGAAATGTTGATGATCCATCAGCTGCCCAGATGCCTCCAAGGTGGACAGGAGAAAATGATGATCAGCACCATGGACAGCACCACTGTTATTGAAAGGTAGACGATGATATTGATTCACCAGAAGGCCAGAGGTACCCCTGACACAGGACAACACAAGAGTAGCCCTTTGCCCCCCAACAACCTCCTAGCTGCTGCCATTTGAGAATGGTAAGGACTGCTGCTGCCATATTGACTCTCAAAACCATCTTTCACAAGGGTAGGTATGATGGTGAGGCGCCTCTACATACTTTCGACATACTTCTGTGTATAAGATGCAGCAGCTGGCTTGCTTTTTTTTTAAATCACGTAATTGCATTGGTTTTTTTTCCGGTTTTTTTTACAAATCTTTTTATTGGCAATTACAATAATGACGCCTACCAAACAAAACTGTGCACTGTAAATTCCTTGACATCATCATCATAGTCTCGCCAAACCACTCTGTCTCCCACTACCCTGCACCCGCCAACACACACCCCAACACACCCTGAAGCATTGCCCAATAGAATTGTCGCAGACGTCTGACAGGAACAGACTAATTTAAAAATGCACTGGGACAGGAACAGACTAATTTAAAAATGCACTGGGACAGGAACAGACTAATTTAAAAATGCACTGGGACAGGAACAGACTAATTTAAAAGTGCACTGGGACAGGAACAGACTAATTTAAAAGTGCACTGGGACAGGAACAGACTAATTTAAAAGTGCACTGGGACAGGAACAGACTAATTTAAAAATGCACTGGGACAGGAACAGACTAATTTAAAAATGCACTGGGACAGGAACAGACTAATTTAAAAGTGCACTGGGACAGGAACAGACTAATTTAAAAGTGCACTGGGACAGGAACAGACTAATTTAAAAGTGCACTGGGACAGGAACAGACTAATTTAAAAAACATAAGCGCAGACGTCTGATCGCCAAGGATGATGGGGGCTTGGCCATCACATTAGTGGAGAAGTGTGGCTCAATGGTTAGAGCGGCAGACCCTGATGCAGAGGTCTGGCCCGGGACCAGGGTTCAATTCCCGCCTCGGTGGATCTTGGGCTCAATTTCCCCGGACCTGATACTTCTTGCCTCGGTGCCTATTCTAATCATGGGTCCCACTCTGCAACTCTGGGCAATAGCTTGCTTAATCTCCACAACGGCCTCAACAGCGCTGGGATGCCTGGCTTCACCTTGGGGGTGCCCAGGAGTGGACATTTCACAGGGAAAAGCCAGGGAGGGTTCCACAGCGGCATGCGTACAGTGCCAGGAAGCCCCGTTGCTGGGGTAGCAGTGCGCTTTACAAGTACAAATTCATTTCATTTCATATGTTACCTCTATATTCATTCCATGGTAATTGCATTGTTGCGATAAAGTTGTCTTACATTTGATGACTTGGGCTAGTTCATTTCAAGTTGTTTTGCAATGTATGTTTTGCACTGTTGTTGCTTTGAAGCTTTGCTGCAGCAGCCTTGGATCTGTGGTCCAAGAAGGCGAACATCAGTGCAGACATGCCCAGATGCCAACATCCCAAAGATTCCTCACTGGATTTTTTTTTTTTTTTAGTTTTATATAGCGCGAACTAGACCGGAGACATCGGGTATCAGAGCGCTTTACATAGCACCAATTTTGTTACAGAAAAACACATTCATTTTCGTTAGACAGGGGGAGATTAAGTGATTTGCCCAGAATCACAGGATGTTGAGCGTTGTGGCCGAGACTTGAACCCGGTTTCCCAGCTTCGAGGTCGACCGCTCTAGCCGTAAAGCTGAAGCGGCGACGGCACTCTGCGGAACCACGGGCAAGTGGCCTTCCCACGCGGTGACCTACTGAGATCAGATGATATCATGGAAGCCAGTCCAAATGCCCAAACTGTGGCCTACTGCAATGTGTCAAACAGGGTGATGATTTTTTTTGTTGTAAGTAGCTTTTATTTTATCAAGAATATGCTGACATGGGGCTATGGGAATAAGAGGGTATTTTCCTATTAAAAGGTTATTTTTGATCCCCTTAATGTAAACCCTTCTGACCTTCCCTAATGATTTCATACCCCTGACTGAGAATGGATGTCTTCACTGTGAGTCATAAGTATGTTATTTAATAATAATCATATTTCTGATGACATTTCTTGGCCAGTCCTTACTTGAATGCTGATTGAAGTTTCACAGTGTACGTAGTAGTGAGGTCCACCCTCTGTTTTTTCTTAACTAAATTTGTGCAGTCTTTCTGGACAATCTATTTCAAGTTACCCAGCGCCTAGAGATGTGTCGACATAAAGATCGCGATGTGAATGCACGTAATACAGTTCAGCTCAGTGGTACGGAGGTGGACCACGTTGCCAAGGTGAACACTACCACTCGAAATCCTCTGGAACCGCGGCCATCCGCAGGGAGTCATTCCATATGCCTGTCGGTCTGTCCTCCGTGAAGGACTAGACGGTCAACCCACTAACGGATGCCATTTCAGATATCTTTGAGGGATATCAGGAGGCTCCCTAGCCTAGTCACAAGGTTGAATTCATATATTTTCTTTCAGGAGCAGCAGGCAACATAGGGTCACCACAGTCAATCAACCTATGGTCATCCAAGGAGAAACCATGGCTCGCCTTGGGTTTTCAATGAACATAAGAAGTGGCCGGGGTGATGTGTTGCCTCAAATCAAAGCCTCTGTTCTCTCTTGAAGGAGGTTGTTGTGGGTTTTTGTTGTCGCTTGAGTGTGTTTGGATTTATGCACCTCAGCAGTGCAGCTCTGCTGATAGGAACATGTCTGTCCTAGTTTCCAGGCCTGCATGCAATAGGTCATTCTTGTTTATAGCTGCAACTTTGCCTTTGAAGCTGATCCATCAATACATTTTCTCGACATGGTGAAAGCGCTCAATTAGAGGGTGTTTACTAATATTTATTGCCCTGCGGACTTACATCTTCTCTTTATTGCTTGCATGATCCATGATATACCTTTCTTGCCAACTCAATTCATTTAGCAGACCGCTCAAGGTCATCAGCTTCTCAGGCAGAGAGGCAGAAGAGGAAAGATGCTCAGGATGTTTTGTAGCTATGTGCCCTACTTTCAGAACCCTCCGCCTGCACGAGAGTTCCTGTGATGCAGATGCACACGCCATTTATATGCAGACCCTATACACGAGCCACGTCTCTTGGCGCTTTTCAATACACCTTATGGCCTGAAAATCCATCTACGGGTGACATCTAGAACAAAAGAATTCTTTACACTGGTGTTATTTTCTTTTATTTTCTTAAAGAAACATTTTAGCTTTCTATTCCCTGTGAGAAATTGGGTACTTGGTTGAGTGGGTTGAAACACTACTCAAGCAACAGCCACAATCCTTGTCAGAGTGAACCACAAAAAGTCACTAGTTGAACCTGTGCTAATCCCTCTGGTAGCTTGGCACAAAAGCAGTCAGGCTTACCTGGGGGGCAATGAGTAAAGCATTAATGAAGCTTTTAAATAGTAATAAAAGAATAACACAACACAGGAAATATCCCCCACCAATTAAAAAAAAGTGTAAATTTTAATAAATGATTTCACATCAAAACAACACCAATCCAATCAGTAGAACCGGAGTTATGATTTTTAAATTTTTAAGTGAAAAATAGTGCTTAAAAGCTCAAAGAGCCAACCAGTCGAGTGGTGACAAAGGCTAAGTTGAACGATATGGCCGACCACGATGGCGTATGGTCCTGGAACACAAAGAGAATTGTGCCCGGTCTCCGCTTGTCTTTGAAGTTGGAAGAAATGTTGAAGAAAAATGTTTGAGCAGGTAAAGTTCGGCAGGGCACGGTGGCCGGCAGTCCCCGAGAACAGAGCGTCATCATCAGGGAGCTGCTCCTGGCGAGGAATGCGCATGCGCAGGCTCCCGAGCATGCGCAGTGTCCAAGATGAAGCAGCGATGGGGAGGTTTGCAGCGCAATAAGGTAAGTTTTATTTAAGTTGTACTTTAGCCAGTTTAAATATAATTTAATAAGTCGGGCGGGCGGGCGGCTGGCGGGAAGCGAGAGGCGGGCGGGCAGGCGGGCTCGCGTAACGGAAATATCGCGGAGAGGCACGGAGATTGGTTCAATCTCCGTGCCTCTCCGTGATAGTCCCTTCCACGACTTCCGCCCACCCCTATTTAGAATCTACTCTAGGGGTTCCTTATATGTTTTTAAAAGGGAGTTTTAGTCTTGGCAATGGGATTATTTTGCCTAGCGAATTGACAGTTTAAACTGCACTATAGGCTGCAACTAGCAGGCCTGAGGCATGTTTAAGAGGCTACTAAGGTGGGTGGCACAATAAGTGCTGCAGGCCCAGTAGTAACATTTAATTTACCATCCCTGGGTTAATGGTATGCTACTTAATTAAGGATTTATAAGTATGCCAATCAGGTGTAAGCCAATTTGACCATGTTTTAGGGAAAGAGCACAAGTACTTTAGCACTGGTTAGCAGTGGTAAAGTGCACAGAGGCCTAAGGCCAACAACAACAAATTCAGCAAAACAGGAGGGGGAGAAGGTAACTTGTTTGATCGAAGATCACGCTAAGGGTGACAGATCTAACATTCCTGAATAGAGCTTTATACCTGGGCCCTAAGGTTATAAAAACATAATTGTTCACCTCCATTTAATAGAACTTCGTTCCATTCCTGAACGATAGTCTGTGGTTGTTGCCAGATTTGAATTGTGGTGCAGGCTGGAAATGAGCTTTGCTTAGCAGGAACAGTTAAGTGGCAAAGTGTGAAAGTGATTCTTCTGCTATCTGAAGAACCGGGTTATTTAGGACCCGGCGGCGCCAGGGACACGCCCAAAGTCTTTGGGTTCACCTGTCTTAGAATACAGAGAAACGGGACTCTTCGTGGTGATGTCAAAGATCGAAATTATTGACTGCAGCCAGTAACAGAAGTCCTAGAAATTATCACGGTATGAGCTTTCAGGAGACTGCTAAATTTTGCAAAGCAAGTCATCCCTTTTTATGCCAAAAATCACATTCCAGACAAATACCTAACATTTACAAACTGTCCAATCACATGTATTCACACCAAAGGTATCGCATGACAGTAAAACCCACTTTTCAGTTGCCCAGCCCATGATCAATCATCGGTCAAACCCAACATTCTTCTTTCGACGGGCCAAACGAACCCATAACAAGGAGTCCAAGACCCATGTCATAAATAGAGCATAAAGAGAGAAAAAGAAAACAGGTAGAAGTAGGATAAGGCATATTTGTGTGCAATAAAACTTTACGATGTCCTGTGCTCTGATCCTTAATCTTGATCAGCTACCGGGCGAGGGAAACTAGTTCATCAAGGTCAGCTTCAGGCAACGAGGTCAGTTCACTTGGTTCATCCAAAAGTCAGCGCGAACCTCAGCTAAAGGGCATAGGTCTTAAGAAAACTCATTCAGCCGCAGTCATCGGCCTATGTGAGGGCAACCACAAAATGGCTGCCTTACACGGGATGAGAACTATGGTTCGCAATGGAATCCTCAAATACACAGTGAATCCTTGTGTGCAACATGGTGAAAACACTCAGACTTGCCGAACTCATCAGTTACGGTTCATTGTTACCAAAATCGTAACGGAACCATGACATCAAACACGGGTTCAGAATTCACGGAACCTCAGACCCTCCTTTTGCCCTTACATAGGCAATTACTCAGTCTAGATTGGAGTCGATGTCAATTCTCATCAGATCACCAAGGTGCTGTTGAAGCATTATCTTGTTTCTCTGTGCATCTCTCGAGACAGGCGGTCCCCTGAAGCTCGTAGTAGCACAAAGGCCACATATGGCCGGACCGCACTGTACACAAAGACAACACGAGAAAAGGACCGCTAGAGCCGCACCAATGATCATCAGAAGCTTCCATCCCCACACGGATAACAGTCCCCAAAACCATCCAGTTAACGACCAATCTCCTTCGCCCACATGTATAGACTCAGAGATCTTATGCAACTTGGAAATGGCCACGTATACCGTCGGAGCATTATCTGGGATAAAAACGCAGCAACTGGATTAGATCACTTTATATACTCCACCTCGATCTGCGAGTATGACGTCTAAAACCATACGATTCTGTAACATCATAAGGTGATCCCCTCGAAGCTCAGCTGTCAGATTACTAAGGGCACCGACAGTTTCGTTTATGGTGGATTCAACCACTCTCGTCAATTGCCGTAAGCCTCTACTGTTAGCCATAGGTCCCAAAACGGTAAGAAACCCTTAAAGAAGTCTCCCACTTCCTGTCCAGCGTTATCTTCCCGATTGAAGACACCTCTAACAACTCTTGTCTTGTGGTAATCTGCAGCGGCAGTATACGTAGGAGGCAACAAGTATCCAACATAACACGTTCCTGAAAAATCAGGGGGCAACCATGTATATGCTCTGTTGTAACAAACAAAATACGTGCCCTTAGCTGCCAAAAACCAGCTGAGCTTTCGGATTTTTGCCATTACCTTGCAGACAAAATTGACCTCGGTGGGGTGCGACCCAAATCGGAGGTGACCTCTTTCGTTTCTGCTTTTCACTCAGACTAACACTGTATCCGGTCGTGTTCCATCCAACATAAGCCGATAACTCTTCCTTGGGAATAGTCCTGTATGTATCGATATCTCTGCTCATATTCATAACTCCCTTTACCAAGCCTTGATTACTCAAGTTATCTCTAATGGAATGCAGAGGATAGACTACCAGGGCATAAATGAACATCGTCTGAAAAGCCCATAACGACCCATTGTGACTAAACGGTAAGATCAGGTAGGGAACAACTCTATCTGTAGTATGTGGCATAAGACCACACACCCAACAATTAGTAATGTTCACTACCAACTGATGTTGATGCAGAAGCCGTATGAATGTGTTATGTACGAATTCTGACCTTCTAATCTGCTCGTGTTCAGGTAAGATGTGAAAAGAATGCAAAGAAGTAGTAGTAGGAAAAGTCGTAAGTTGAGAAATGGGTGCAGAAGGCACTTGGGTAATAAAAACAATCCAACCCACCAAAGTCAACGTTATGCTAAAAAACATCAGAATACATGTAATCAGAAAATATTTGCTATGCATTATTCTACATAGTTTCATCTTAAAGTTCATTTTCTCAGCAACTCTCTCGAGCTCAAAAAACTCCATCCTCTAACTGGGCTGTTCGCGGCGGTTGGTTTTCTTCTGCTAAGGAGTGTGTCTGTCAGTCCAGGGAATGCCCTAAGACCAACCAGAACCGTCGACCTTGTGTCTACACGGCTGCACTCCCAAGTCTTTACACCGCGACCCTACAGCTGAACCCGGATGGCGGTTGCAAAAAAGGAAAAAGAAAGATCAAAACAGTTTTGATGGCTGAGAGAGTGCGGTTCTGAAATCAAAAAAGGAATTATTTATTCATTATTTCTAGGTCGTAGATTATAACGGTTTTTACCAGGCTCTGTCTGGTTTTTAAATAACAGTTCAGGCTCGGTGGTGTCCAATCTCAAAGATGAAGGCACAGCTGCTTGTAAGACATCATCGTCTTCCTTCTCAGACCCTCTCCATACCAACTCAGCGTCGCTAAATGGTGTGAATTTCGGCAAGCTTTCAGTCTCAGAATCTGCAATACCATCACGGATCCACTGGTCGTACGGCAGAGGTAGAGGTGCCCTTTTACAATGTACGCCGTGGATCCAATTTTTCTTCCCAAAGACCTTCACAGATGTTCTCGTAGCCAACAGAACTTGGTGAGGGCCTGTCCAGCGTTTGTTGAAAATTTTTCACGAGGACCCAGTCACCGGGATTGATGGTGTGACCTGGGTCCACAGAGGCTGGTGGTAGGTTATCGTGAACCTGTTGATGCACGACACGCAATTTAGCCGTTTGGTCATACAGATAGTCCACCAACACAGGATAGTCAATATCACTAAATTTCGTTGGTCTCGGCACTCCCCACACATTTGCCGGTCTACCAAAGACTATTTCATACGGACTAAGTCTGATTCGGGAATGCACTGTAGTTCTAGTTGACAAAAGTGCCAACATCAGGCCATTGGAGACCAGAACTCGCCTGAATTTTGGCTAACTTTAGCTTCAAAGTGCCATTGTAACATTCCACTAATCCAGCTGATTGGGGATGATTTGCAGCATGAAATTTTTGTTTTATGCCCAAACACTCACACACTCTCTTCATAATCTTCCCCACAAACTCACTTCCATTATCACTCCACACCATCCTTGGCAATCCAAACCTAGGGAAATATTCTTTGAGCAAGACTTTAGCTGTGGACGAGGCAGTATTATCTTTTAGGGGGTATGCCTCTACCCATCTAGAAAAGGCACAAACAACTACAAGGACGTATTTCAAATTGTTGCATCTTTCCATGTGAATAAAATCCAATTGAAGAACCTTGAACGGATACGTCGGAGGCGCAAAGTGACCGGCTGGAGTTGGAGTTCCCTTACCAGGATTATACACCAGGCACACCATGCAATTCTTGACCACATTCTCCGCACATTTGGGAATCCCACCATTCTCCCACACTGGAGCCAACAATTTACAAATTCCTTTCGCGCTAATGTGAGACAACCCATGTGCCATCATAACCACGGCAATCACATACGCATCTGGCAACATCCATCTTTGGTGTTCTGATAACTCAACCCAAGAAGTGTGGCTCAATGGTTAGAGCGGCAGACCCTGATGCAGAGGTCTGGCCCGGGACCAGGGTTCAATTCCCTGCCTCGGCGGGTCTTGGGCTCAAAAATTCCATGGACCTGATAATTCTCGCCTCGGTGCCTATTCCAACCATGGAGTCCCACTCTGCAACTCTGGGCAATAGCTTGCTTAATCTCCACAACGGCCCCCACAACGCTAAGGATGCCTGGCCTCCACCTTGGGGGTGTCCAGGAGTGGACACCTCACAGGGAAAGCCAGGATGGGTTCCACAGCGGTATTCATACAAGCACCTTGAGACCCTTGCGGGTGAGTAGTGCGCTATACAAGTATCAATTTACATTTTACAACAACCAGTCAAATCCAATCTACCTGTATTTTCTCTCCACACGCTCTTTTCTTTTTCAGTAGCTTCAGCCTGGATTGATTTCACACTCTCAATCGTATCTTCACACATTCCAACTGCACCAATCCATCTCGCAGGGCCTGCAACATACATTCGACTCATCACATTTTTCGCTGTTTCTTTCGCAACTTCATCCGCAAACGCATTACCACGACCAACATCATCCGTAACCTTCCGATGAGCACTACACTTCACAATCGCAACTTGCTTCGGCAACGTAAGTGACTCAAGAAGCTCATTCACCAACTGCCCATGTTGGATCTTAGTCCCATGCGATGTGAGAAATCCCCCTTCTTTCCACAAGCGTCCAAAACTGTGTGCAACACCAAACGCGTACTGGCTATCGGTATACACATTCACTCTCTTTCCCTCAGACAAAATACACGCTCTCGTTAATGCAATCAATTCCGCTGCTTGTGCCGAATTATAGCTCACTCGTGCAGTTTCAACAATTGTGCATAATGTTGTTACGGCATATGCTGCAGTCGTATCACCATTCGGGAGCTTGTAGCATGACCCATCAACCCATAGCGTACCATCAGGATCCAAAAGAGGAGTGTCTTTCAGATCGACTCTACCCTTCGTTTCCTCTTCCGTCCTCAAAAAACAATCATGCTGTTCCTGACCATTTGTATCCACCGAAATCGGCAACAATGTTGCTGAATTTAATACATTACACCGCTTGATGTGCACATGACTAGCCAAAAGCGTCAACTCATAGCCCGACAATCTCGCACTAGTAAGGTGTTGAGTCTTTGTTCGATTTAATAAAGTGTCCACTGCATGTGGAACCATCACAACCAACGTATTATCCATCACCAGTCCAGCAGACTGTCGGATAGAAACAGTCGCTGCCGCTGTAGCTCTTAAACAACTTGGCAATGCTCTGGCTACCGATCTAAAGTCGACGAGAAATACGCACATGGACGCTGTTTATCACCGAATTGTTGAGTCAAAACTGACAATGCACAACCCTCTCTCTCGTGGACATAGAGTGTAAAAGGCTTACTGTAGTCAGGAGTACCCAACACTGGAGCGGAACACAACGCATCACGCAACTCAGAAAAACTTTTCTGACAATCGTCAGACCAAGGAAGAGGGTTCGGTATATCCTTACAAGTCAATGCCAACAGGGGTTTTGCCAACAAGGAAAAGTTCGGAATCCACTGTCTACAATATGACGTGATACCCAAAAAAGCACGTACCTCTCTCTGCGTATTTGGCACAGTCATTCGAGCAATCGCTTGAATTCGTTCTGGGGTCAACCTTCTTCCCTCCTTTGACAAGAGGTGACCTAAGTAGGTCACCTCTTGGCGACAATACTGCAACTTTGAAGGTGACACTTTATGGTGCAAGTCAGACAAATGTCGTAACAAAGAAATAGTAGCTTCTTTACAAGTTTCCTCATCATCAGCAGCCACTAATAAAGCTTCAACGTACTGAATAAGAGCAGTACCAGCAGGCAACACAAGAGTATCAAGCTGAGTTTTCAAAGCCTGGCTGTAAATGGAAGGACTTTCGCAATAACCTTGAGGAGCGCGTTTAAACCGGAAGCTTCGGCCTCCTAAAGAGAAGCCAAAAATATCTCTACTCTCTTCGGCAATTGGAATACTGAAGAAAGCATTCTTCAGATCTATAACCGAAAACCAGGCAGCTGAAGCAGGAATCAAAGTCAGTAAAGCAGTAATGTCCGGAACAACAGGAAACTGTGGCATGACAATTTTATTAACTTCTCGAAGGTCGATCACAAACCTATAAACAGGTGGCTGAGAAGAGTCAGTGCACTTCAGGACAGGCAAAACGGGTCTGTTAAACACAATACCTCTCGTTACTTCAATCACGTCTTTCTCAATTAAATCATAAATGATTGCTAAAAGCGCTCTTTCACCATCGCTAGAAATCCTATATTGGGGAATACGTGGCAATTTGACATTTGCTTTAAGCGTCACAACATAGGGTGGGATCTCCAACAGACCCACATCATTAGGACCAGTAGCCCAAAGAGTATCAGGGAGAGAACGCAATTCCGGTGGAAGCCGATCTTTAGACAAATACATCGGAGAGATCACTTTCTTACCCAATGTAAGCTGTACTCCCAAAGGAGAACAATGCAATGTTGCATGCAACCTTTTCAACAAATCCAAACCCAACAAATTCTCACCACAACCTGTCGTTAGAATGAGAGGTGCTTCCAATTCACAAGGCCCTATAGAAAGAGACAAGGGGCTAGAAACTGGGTTACGAACTGGGGCGCCAGAGAATCCTACCGAAACATTCGTTAAGCCAGACAAAGGTGTGCCAGGGAGTTTAGAGTGCATGATAGAACTCTTCGCTGCACCAGTATCCAAAAGAAAAGGCTCTACCACACCAGATGTGGCTACTGCAACATAAGGCCCACTCTGATCTACTGGAACCGACACTACTCCCTCTCTTTGTCCATGGCTGTCCTAGCAATTGTTATAGTCAGCATTCCCACTCTCAACATAATAGTCATCAGCATAGTACTGAGTCGACTGACCAGACGCAATTTTCTGTTGATCAAAACAATTCATAGAATTTTGTGGGGGAAAGGAACGTTCGTTCTGAGGAAACGCACCACGTCCTCTACCCCTAGACACTTGCTGGAAACCACCACGACTCCTCGGGCCGGTATGCCACTCGCGCGCTGAAGTAGAACAGGACACTCATTTTTATAATGACCTTCCTCCCTACAATACGCACACGGATTCAAGCCCAAAGGTGGCCTTGGAGGGAAATACCCAGCTTTCTGTTGAGGTCTCTGAAACGATGGAGGTTGCTGAAACTGTGGGAGTTGCTGTAACTCTTGTTGATTTGAGCGAGGCGGATACGCCTGCTGCAAAAGAACCTTTGTCTTTAAGTCTTTTGTCTTTTTCTCTACTCTTTCTTTCTCGTCCTTATCCCTATTCTCGTAATACTGTGGAGTCGCCAATATCTGGGCCGATGAGGAAACAGCCCAAGAACTCTCAGAATCTTTCAACTTGTTACATAGTTCAGGAAGTAAGTTGAAGACAAACTTACCTACGAACAATCTCTGTCCACCTTCCGTACTCATATCCTGACCACTGTGATCTATAAATGTCTCTTCAAACCTAGTGAAGAAATCAGATACACTTTTGTCCTTCTTCTGCTTACATGCTGCTAACTTGTCCCAATTTACTCGTAACGCTGGCATAATCGTTTTCATAAGATCTATAATTCTGCCAGGTAGATCTGCCACTAAAGGCTCAGGCTTAGCTCCACCAACCTGTCTACCATCCGCAGCAGCGATATTCACCCATGTATCACCTAACTCAATCGCATGATCCTCATGACGAATTTTTGCCCATAGAGGTTGAGGTACTACATTACCCAACAGCATATCTATGTCGGCTAAGTTCATGATGCATGCGTCAACTGTCTGGGACAATTCTTTGTAATAGCCAGCTGGATTCTTACGGGGATTAGGTAAAGACTGTTTAAGGGCCAAAACTTCTACTCTCTTCCATGGCACATGTACCCATACTCTCTGAAAATGAGGCAGAACAGGCGGATTAGCGTTCGCGTTCCCTTCTCTCCAAACTGGGAGAACCTCTCTCATTGGATATTGTCGTACTTTTCTCCTAACAGAAGGATCAGACTCAAAAAGTCGCTGAGAAGGGAAATCACTCCTGAACGCAAGCACCATCGCAACCGCATCTTCAATTCCGGGACCTACTATCGTCCCTTTCGCAAACTCAGACTGGACATTTAGTAATTCTACCGGGACTGAACCCAAATCACTATCTGCCCATTCCTCACGGAGGAAAGTACACATTACATCAAACACATATCTCTGCTTGGGTGCTTCCCACTGCAGGAAGACTTTCATAACTGACTCTAAATTATACCTTGAAACATTCGAAATCCACCTGCGAGCCAAAAGGTCTCACACGGCCCGTTCTTCGGGACCAGGAAGCTGGCTACGTAATTGTTTATGTGCAGAAACAGGGGTCATACTCAAAGATCCAAAGAAAGGAGACAAAAGACCAGTAACAGTATCAGTCATTCTTTGTCGAGCAGAAGGAGAAGCTGTCATGAGGACAGGAGACAAAGTATTTTGAGGTGATGGAAACGTAGCAGTAGTAGGGAGAGAAATCGAAGGTACAGGAGAGTAAGATGGGGAAGTTTGAGGCAGAACTGTTAGCAAAGTCGGCGGACCCAGAGGAGGCTGCGCCGTAGAAGAAGAAACCAACTGGGTAGGAGCTGGCTGTGGAGCAGGACCAGGAGGTGGAACAGCTAGAGGCGGAGGAGGTGCCGTAGCACTCTGTGCATAAGGGGGTGGTAATCTCAATAGATGCGACATTAAAGGGTCCTTTTCAGGGTCCTTTGTCGCATTCTCAAGGAGAGGTGGCAATACTGGATAACATTTATCAATAGCTATATTATGTTGCCTATCGGATACCTCAATTGCTTTATCTTCTTCGTCGTCTTTAAACTGCCTGGCAGCTTGCATTATCGACAACCCCTTTTCTCTCTTATCTTTTTTAGCTTGTTTGATTTCTCGTTGTCTGGCTTCTTTACGCCAAAGGCAAAAGGAGTCAAACATCGTCGGCCGGGCTTTCGTTCTAAACAATTTCGTTTCTAAATTATCTAAAATCTCAGTTTCAAAACTACTATGTTGGGGCCATCGTAAAACCCCATCTTTTCTAGTATAACGGATCCATATTTTATTGAACGTAATGGGGCCCATGCCGTGTTTAGAATAGAGCTCATAAGTCGGTGTTCCAACTGGAGGTATCGGACATTAATCCTCCAATCGGGAATCCTTGTTACAACCACAACAAAATATTCTCCTAATTTTGCTAAGACTAGGCATCTTCGCTCACTAATCTAGCTTCAAACTTCAAGGGATTATCTGCAACGATAGTCTCGCAAATATACGAATCCCTCGGCTTTGGAAATTGCAATACCCAAATCAAAGACCCAAAAACTAAGTATTCAAAGAACCAAAAACAAAGAACAACAAAGAACTGGGAGCGACCCACGTATACTTAACTAAGGTATCAGTCACGTCACCAGAAGACCCGTCTATCGTCTCACCTTCCAAAGCTGCACAAAGGGGGGTCCAAGACAGGGCGGCAGTCAGGGCAGTGGTCCTTCGTAGCCGTCTAGAAAGCAGGAAACCTCGCAGCAAAGACCTTCAGTCCACGTTCGACATACCGGGGTCGATGGAGTGGGGGCCCTCTTCCGGAATTTCCTCACGAAGCTCCTCACGATCTTCAGGCTTGGACCGGTACAGCTTGATGTCGCCCAGCGTTGGGCGCCAACTGAAGAACCGGGTTAATTAGAACCCGGCGGCGCCAGGGGCACGCCCAAAGTCTTCGGGTTCACCGGTCTTAGAATACAGAGACACGGGACTCTTCGTGGTGACGTCAAAGATCGAATTTATTGACTGCAGCCAGTAACAGAAGTCCTAGAAATCATCACGGTATGAGTTCTCAGGAGACTGCTCAATTTTGCAAAGCAAGTCATCCCTTTTTATGCCAAAAATCACATTCCAGACAAATATCTAATATTTACAAACTGTCCAATCACATGTATTCACACCAAAGGTATCGCATGACAGTAAAACCCACTTTTCAGTTGCCCAGCCCATGATCAATCATCGGTCAAACCCAACATTCTTCTTTCGACGGGCCAAACGAACCCATAACAAGGAGGCCACGACCCATGTCATAAATAGACCATAAAGAGAGAAAAAGAAAACAGGTAGAAGTAGGAAAAGGCATATTTGTGTGCAATAAAACTTTACGATGTCCTGTGCTCTGATCCCTAATCTTGATCAGTTACCGGGCGAGGGAAACTGGTTCATCAAGGTCAGCTTCAGGCAACGAGGTCAGTTCACTTGGTTCATCCAAAAGTCAGTGCGAACCTCAGCTAAAGGGCATAGGTCTTAAGAAAACTCATTCAGCCGCAGTCATCGGCCTATGTGAGGGCAACCACAAAATGGCAGCCTTACACGGGATGAGAACTATGGTTCGCAATGGAATCCTCAAATACACAGTGAATCCTTGTGTGCAACATGGCGAAAACACTCAGACTTGCCGAACTCATCAGTTACGGTTCATTGTTACCAAAATCGTAACGGAACCATGACATCAAACACGGGTTCAGAATTCACGGAACCTCATATCAGTGGGTGGATGATTGGATATTAGACCACGTCAACCCCTCACTCCAGACCATTAGGGACATGGTCTCCGAGACTGCAATTTTCACCTACACATTGATTTCAGTTGTGTTCATTTACTTAGTTCAATGGAAGCCAAACAAGATTACAACTCCCAGAATGCATGAGGCCATACCACAAAACCCCAGGACTGAAAACAGCACCCATTATGAGGTGAAAGGAGGTTGTCACCCAATTACCAACAGACTGCATTTCCTCTCTAGAATTCCCAGCAAGGGAATGAGTCCATTTTCCATAAATTAAACCTTGGCTGTGGCCAGGTCCACGTCTTTAAAGTCACAGCTGTAACAGAAGTGACCCTGCACTCTCTTTAGCCGGGGAGACTTCTCAAGAAGGAACTTCAAACACAAATTCATTCCAATGATAGACCACTGTAAGCAGTCGTGGCCGCCGCCTACCTAAAGTGGTAGGGCGGCGGTGGTTGGAGAGAGCGGCGGCTTGGGGAGTGGAAGAGAAAAAAATACGAATAATAAAAAAAAAGACTTACCTGCTGCCTCGTTCCGCTCCATTCCTGCTGATGACTGCATCGCTGTTCCTCTCGGCTGACGATGTCCGGAAGGGGATGGGCCCTCAGGGCACAAGCTCCGCACCAAATCCAGGTGCTGCTCTCACACAACAGCAGTGCCAGGACTGGTCTGAGTGGCCTCGTTTGCCGCTCATATGGTGCATTGGAGGTTGTGCTGTTTTTACAGCCTGGCTGTGTAACACAGCCAGGTTGGAGAAACATTAGTGCAGATGTGTGTTTGGTCAGCCTCGGCCGGCCGGCCAAACACACATGCACACTTATCAGTGCACTTTACTCCTACCTTGCATGCTCGGCCCGCCCTATATTTTTGTACTGGGTTATTATCATTTTATTTATTGCCTGCTGGCACGGGCTGTGGAGCAACGCTCCTCCGCCATTACGGAGGAGCCGCCCCTGATTTACGTTGCAGCAGTTAATACGGGAGGGTTGAAAACAGGCACCACCAGCCAGCTACTGAAACAGGCAGAAGCTAAAGGTAAAGCTGCTTTTAATTGACCCGAATCGCAGGGGCTGCAAGAAGCAACATAGAACGTGGCAATAGTTCATCCTAACTGAAACCCCTATCCTACCAGAATGTCAGTCCCTCAAGCTGTATGCTTGCCTACTGTAGGGGCTAGGGGTGGTGTAGCCACTTGCGTGCAGCACTGACTTTGCAGCTCTAAATACGTGAAAACCAGTGAAAACATGGTTTCCAAATATTATTTCCTTGCCAGTGTACACAGTAATGCCTTTTTTAAATATATATTACTGAAAAAGTACCCTCTAGAATATGCATATCAAACGCTGCAAACAGAATCCTGATGTTTGTTAAGGGTGGGCGGAGCTGGCGCAGTGCCTCTACGCGGAGCTTCACGGAGTTTAAAAAAAACTCTGTGGAGCGCCGCTTCGCTCCCTTCCCCCTCCCAAATTATTTAAAAAGAAGGCACTTACCTGCATGTCTGGCGCTTCCCCTGCCTGCCCGCTCTCCTTCCTGCTCCTAGCGTTCTGCTTCAATGAAAAAACTCCAACGTTGTACGTCTTGTGCGTGCACATGCGCACAAGCAAGTCGTACAGCATAGGGTTTTTGTTATTGAAGAAGGACGCGAGGAACAGGAAGGAGAGCAGCCAGGCAGGGGAGGCGGCAGACACGCAGGTAAGTGCCTTCGCTTTTAATTTTTAAATAATTTTGGAGGGCGGATGGGCTGGCTAACTCCGCTCCGCCATGCCTACCTCCGCAACGGAGCGCGGAGTAGGCAAATCCCCGCAAACTGCTCTGGCGGAGCTGAGTTACCTGCCGAGGGTTAATGTTTGTATAACCTTAAAGTCGTAAAAGTACATGGTCTGTGAAAGCATCAAGTTCACATAGCATCTATGTTGTTCTAAATGCTGAATATGAAAAAATCTATGTTCATTCATTTAGCATACCTATAACCAATTAGAATCAAACCATGGTCACAATGGGTTGCTAGGGCAATACATGAAGTTTCTTTTTAGGTTCTTAAATAATTTATTGCAAATTTGGTTATCTATCATCGTACCCAGTCTCAACCCTCAACTCTCTCTTAGTGGGGCCATCCAGTGCAGAGAAAAAAGCAATCCTCTTCAAAGCCTGCCTCGTCAGGAGTAGTAAGCGCTATACAAATGCAATTTGAATTTCAATTCAAGTGCATTTTCCCCAGTCCTGCATCACTGACATTCGCCTTAAGCACTCTAGAATGTTGTTTTGTTTGATGATGTCAGCTGGGGTTTTGAGATGTATTGTGGCATCATTGACCAGATGACCCCTTTAACCCGTTCCATGCTACCTTGCAGGTGCTGCTGTCGGCCAACGGCCGACGGAGCCCCGCCCGCTCAATAGAACGCCCGCACCGCTGCGGAAACCGCCACGGTTAAGGCATTAAATGTAATCAGTGCCTCCTCGTTACTTTACACCTGGTACCCCAGTGGATAAGTCACTACAGATCCGGGTTCTAATCCCAATGTGACCACACAATGTGTGATTCTGGACATATTGCATTATCTCCGAGTACCTCATTTCCATCTCCTGATAAAAGTACTAGAGTTTATGAACAGGCTCAATGCCGGTGTGCAGCGCTATCTGAAGGATATATATAATTTGGTGTGGCTATTTTATTTTACTTTTTCAACTATCCCGTTTGCATCTGTATGCATCAAGTATGTAAATCTCCTCATGTAACATACTTGGTTCTATTGTAAAGCGCTCTGACACCTGTGGGTAAAGTCTGCGTTATATAAAAATGCATTAAAAACAATAAAATAAAATAAAATAAAATATAAGCAATCCAGGGTGCAGCCTTAGGCCTCCCTCCCTCCTCCTGCTCGCTGACGTCAGGGCCACGCCTCCTCCCTGCTGGTGACGGATGCTGACGGGCACGGATTGTTCTGGCACCGCGGAGTGACTCGCTTAGGAAGAACAGTTAACCTCGACAGGACGTCTGCGAAATCTAAAATTTGATTAGGAGTCTGGCGCCGCGCGCGCACTGCAGGCATCTATAATTGTTTCAAAACATCAGTAATGAAGAAGGTTATCTTAATTACCTGTTCACTCCAGTTTTAATTTCCTTCTTAATTAAAGGGAAGAAAATATAGAGCAAAAGACAAAATGCATCTGGTTCCTGGCGGAAGTCTGGTAAGGCCTCCTGGGAACCGGGTCCGGGGCGCAGGCAACGAGGACAAGTGCAGAGGTATTTACGGGCAGCGCCGGAAGCCGTCCAGCTGCCATGATGCTGCCATAACGGGAGTTCAAAGGTGAACAGGAAGTGTGTCTCTTTAACCGAAGCTCAACCTAAAATCTAGGTGTAAATTAGCTATGACGCTCAAAACATATATAAGCAACCCCAATGTGGTATACAGGGCACGAGTCCTATAAAAAGAAGTGGGGCGACTGACCAAGTAAGACAATATGCAAATGACCTCATGACATCACGTGCTGAGCGTGTCCCGGTGTCTGAAAATTACACCGGGACACGTTCAGCATATTTCTGTGGGGCCCAGCTTCTTGGCAGGGGGGACGGCGTCCACCCTGTGAAAAGAGTTGGGGGATGCCTTGTACCTGCGTGTGCCCCCGACTCGAGCCCAGGTGGTATAGGATGCTAATTAGCACATAGGAACAACATTTCCCCGCAGGTCACAAAATCTGGTAAAGTGTCAAGCGGAAATTATAATGCCGTAGTAATCTAGTTACACTAGTGGTCAACGCTGAGATATAACACGCCTCCAACACCTTCAGGGCGATCCACAGGTGGGGTTAGTTACGCCGAGCATCAAAGTTCAAGTGGTCAGGGGTCAACTGTGTAGCGTAAGACTCAAGCGCAAGTTAAACTGAAGGAGGCTGGTTTGGGTTAGTTGACATCAGCCCTTTTGTAAAGACATCATTTTACACACACTCACTTATGCTTATATTTATTTATTTTTCAAGCTCAGACTGGTCCAAAAGGGCAACAGAATATTTGCACTAAAAATTGTGAGAAGGTAGTGGATCACCAGTCCTTTAGTTGTCTCAAAAAAGGTTTTTTTGTTACCTCTTCCGAAGAAGTTAGTGGTGAAAGAACTCCAACTTCTAATAGCTATAGTACTCCAGGTAATGGATGGAGCACAATGGCGTAACATTAGCCCCCGCAACCAGGGCCGGGCTGGCTACCGGGCGTTTTGAAATGCTGCTGAGCTGGGGGCTGATTTCGTTGATGGGACCTGCGTGTACTGAGCGAAATTCGTTTTGCTTTAATTATTCCGAAGTACACGCAGGCCTCCATTAACAAAATGAGCCCCCACTGCAGTGACATCAGCCCCCAGCTCGGCAGAATTCCAAAACGCCCGGTAGTCAGTCCGGCCCTGCCCACAACCACCGTGTTGTGTGGGGAGGGGAAGATCCATGGAGGTCCCTCCTCACAGTGCACGGATGGCAGGCCCCTAGCCTGAGAGCCACTGACTGGGTCCGAAATGTGGGGGGACTCCTCCATGTACTTTGCAGGGAGTCCCCCTCAAGTTTCGTTACGCCACTGATGGAGCTATTGCAAACTTCATGGCAGCTGTGCATTTCTGTGACTCTAGTGCTATGCCGACACTTCCAGCACAGTGCATAGCTTTGGTTGGGCATAGGCAACCAGGCCTCATCTTTTGCAGGCAATGCAGGAACTTAGCATCGAACCTAGAGTGATGGCCGCTGAGCGCAGTCTGCTTTGACATCATTGAGTGCTAGTACCTGACCCGTAGCTGCCTAATGAGAGGTTCGCCCTCGAACCCTCTGGTGCCCAGCATCCCAGAAGCCCCAATGATAAAGCTGTCTCCTGAACATACATCCCTCATCTCTGCTCACTTGCAGGGGTTGGTGGAAAGTGCAAGACCAGATGCTACCTGGGGATTTCTAAGACAATAACCCGAGGCCAGAAGTTAACAGTCGGGGGCTGGGGAGGTGGGTGGAGAGGGGGCGGCCCATGGAGTACGACCAATAGAGACCCATGTTCTCAGGGTCAGACAGCTCTTCATTAGGGGCAAGTGCAGCACAAAGATATGGGCTGTGTCCGACGGTCACATGACCTTTTGGGGTCACCCTGCACTGGGCTATGGACATCCAAACAACACTTAGAGCCTGTTGTAAATGGTGCACATTGTGCTACACCGAAACCTGTCACATAATCTAATATACTCACAGGCCAACACTTCACTTCAGTTCTATTGCTAATCCTGGGTAGTTTTTCTCCTGGTGGTTTGGACTGGAGGGTTGGGCATGGGGGTGATGCTGCCCAACGTCACTGTCTCCATAGCATCCATTTTGGGTCACTGCGACTAGGAGAAGGGGCTGTAATAGTGCATAACCTTGCAGACGAGTGACCAAACAGCAGAGGGCACTTAATGCATCAGACACATACAGACATTTATTTCTCACCATTTATTGATGCATTCTGTATCAATCTGAATACCGCTACAATAACGTTGCTAGGTGACTCCTTGTCGCTGGGAGACACCATTTTCCAATCTTGGGCGTTCCTTCAACAACCGAATCCTATGAGGTGTATTTCTGTTTTTTCTCAGCTAAACCAATCAGATAAAACACACCTGAAAACAATGGGTCACTTTCCCGAAGATTGGTGCATGAGTATGTTTTATTTACTTTTGTAGAACTTCTAGCTTACTCCTGCTTTACTCCTGGAATTCAAAAGCACAGCAAGAGTAAATTGTGGCAAAATCTTTGTTGAACAGGCTCAACAATTTGAAAGAAAGGGAAAGCTCTGGGCTGGAATATGATGTCCCTAATGGCAAGTAATCATCTTACAAGCTCTACAGAAAGCATGTGTGGCTGTGATTGCCCTTGGAGAAGGGTTGGTGGCTGAGACAGTGCAAGGTAATCCAATCAAACCATGCAATTTGAAACACGACAAAGTAATCAAAATAATCTTCTGTGATCTAATACAGGATAAAGTAATCCTAAATATTTTCTGGGCTGTAATGGAACCTAGTGTGAGCAATCTCTTATAATCAGTGCAGGATGTGGTACTGAGATTTATTGGATTACATCATAGTTACAGTTATATAGCACTTCATACCACTGACGAGAAGCTGGGGTAATAGAGTAATATTATATAATCGAGCACAGAGTAATTAAATAGCAAATATATTAATGTAATCCCAATAAATCAGGCAATTTACTTACAGGATTTAATTGGTCTAAAACAATTAAAATAATTCGCATTTCATAATACAGAAAACGGTAAAGTATTTGGAATCACAATACTCATTAGCAAAAACAGAGTAATCTGATTTACTATTCAGTGCCGGGTAGGTCATCAATACAATTTTTTCTTTCTGAGTTTTTATATGAGAGCTTGACCTAAAGGTATCAGAGTGCTTTACATAAGCACCAGTTGCATTACAGATGGTGGACACATGTATTTTGTTAGGCACGGGGAGATTAAGTGATTTGCCCAGAATCACAGGATGTTGAGCGACCACTGCTAAGACTCGAACCAGGTTCCCCAGCTTTGGGGTCGACCGCTCTAGCCGTCAGGCTACATCCTCTCCTCCTCAATAGATTAATAATATATGATAAATTGGTTCACTCAAAATGTACCTCACTGGTGAGACCCAACAAGTCCTGAAACTAGTCTGGTCAGAAAGGATATGGCCTGGCAATTTTTAATGAGTATGAATGAAGTAATGAAACATAAACTAAGTGTAATAATCGCATGTAATCTGATGTAAAGTAATATATGTAATCTCCTTGTACAACATGACACAGGTTAATGCTTTTGTGATTTAATGCAGAGTGACACAATCTGTGTTCTCTTGTTCTGCGACGTGACACGTCTTGTGCTTCTGCTGTTCAAGAATGTTGCCTGGCTGTCTTGAATGGCAGTAGGGCTTGTTTTACCTCTTGTTTGTGTGTGACAATGTACTCTCTTGATGCAGTGCAGGACCTGCCTTGTGTAAGAGAGAAGCTTGCACTGCTGCTGCTGTGCTGTACCTGTCCGGTGTGTGAGGAAAGCTTGCACCATTGGAGGCTGTGCTCTCTCTGTTCTGTTCCATGTGCCACAGCAACACATGTATTGCTAGCATTGTGTTGTTTGCATTCTGCATGTGAGTTAAACCAGCTCTGTTACTTGCTATATCTGTTTTGGGTTTGAGAGAAACTTAAATGCTTTTTGTCTTGTTGTGGGTGTTCTGTCTGTTGGTGTAACTCTTGCTATTGTGTTGTGTGCGCTGTTCACAGGAGGGAGGTTTGCTCTGCTGCTTTTCATGTCTGTGTGACTATTTTTAATTTCTCAAACACTAGTTGTACTAAACTAGTTAGAATTAAACTGGTTTGTTTTTATAATGTGTTATTTCGTTAGAAAATAGTTAAGCCATAAATATAATCGAAAAATAGCAGAAATAGCTTCCTCTCTGCATAGAAGGCATTTGAAGATAAAGAATTGAATGAGACAAGCGGTATGATGACTGACTGTACTTTTCACATATCAAACAGTTCATCATGCATTGCAATATAAGCACTTCCTGGAAGGCGGGATGATACACCAATTAACCATGAGCTGAGAGCCAAAGCTCATTCTGTGAATATATTTTATAGGATTGGTAACAATACATCTTGCAGACAGATGTGCTGCGAAGCCAGCTGAAAAGGGACTGTGTGAGATACTCTCTGAACTAGGATATAAGACTTCTTGCATTATGGGTCTCAAAAGTTAGTAAAATGAAGAAGCCAAGCAAGAGGACTTTGTTTCCCGCAACCCATCAGCACAGGAGGTGACATCACTGGATCTTTCACCATCCACCTGCACAGGAAGTAACATCACTGAATTCCCCATCAACCATCTGGACAAGAAGTGATATTACTGTTAAATCGAATAAAGTGAATCTTGTTTTGACTTGACTTTGCTGGTTTTCCCACCAAAACCATCTTTAAAGGAAGAAGCCAACCAAGAAAGAGGACTTCATTTCCCACCCACCATCAGCACAGGAAATGAAATCATGGCGCCCTGGACTCCTCCCCTCTCCTGGACCTACTTAATGACAACTGCAAAATGGATGCATAGCGGGTGCACCAAAGGCGTCTACCGGGACGCCGCTCAGAGCCAGCTCAAGCAAAGGACATGTTGGTAACGGATAATGCCCGTACCGCTCAGCAGCATCCTGAAGAACAAGACCAATTAAAATGAAAGACACGATTGATCTGAACTTTTAAAGCGTGTGGTAAGTTCACCACTACAATTAAGGGCTGCAAGAAGTTCCGTATGATTAACGGTCCTGATGAAAGCCTAAAGAACTCACAAAAAGGCTGAAACATGTCGACCTGACCAAACAGTGAGGTAGACTGGTAACGGTGTCTACAAACGCACGTAATTTGTTTTTATTCTTCTCACATCACTCTCTAAAGAATAAAAATGTTTGCACAGAAGTGATGTAGGGAATTTTAACTCACAGCACCTGAGCACTTTTCACTCCAAACATTGTTTTTATATCTCTGGACACTACTGGAAATCAGTTGGTCTACCTCCGGGTGGAGGATAGCATGTTGACAAACTAAGAACCCTATAATGATGCTGTAACATTACACCTAGGCGTAGAATCAAGATATACCGCCCCCGGCCTGTGTATGTTTGATGAGGGTTTTTTATGGTTCCAATCCAATCAAGACCCTGATTTTACAGGACAAGTGAGCCATTCTCCCCCTGATTATTAGCACCAAAGGCAACCCCATCTGCTCCTGTTCGTGCCTGGACCACACCCAGCACCAGGAACCCTGGTCCGATCACTGCCCAGCGATACACTGCAGAACCCCTTAGGCCGCTAGACCCCGAAGCCATACCCCAACTTCTGCTGCGCCACATCTCACACCATGGTAGGAGCTTTCACGTGCACCCACTGGCGGTTCTCCAGCAGCCACCCACCAACATCCCTCACGCAAATACTAACAGCTCCTACAGCATCTCCTCCAAACAGACACACCACGCAAGCACCAACAATGCCTACACTCCCAACCCTACACCACATGCCACAACAAACCGGAATGTCAGCACCCACTCGCACTCATGCTTCTCACCTCACAATAACCCAGCAAACACACAACCGAAATGTGGGACCTTCTGAGCAGGGATAAACCTGGCATCCTCTTCATAACAAAGACCTGGTTCAACCCCTCATCATCTCCTGACATCACCACAGCAATCCTAGCAGGCTACAAATTCTCTCAATAGGACCACCTTCACAAGCCAGGAGGAGGACTCACTATCATCTACAAGGAATCGCAACATCCACAGAGCATGCCACCACATTCACAGAACACCTGCAGTTAAAGCTGCAAATCTCTGAAAACGTCAACCTCAACGGAACCCTTGCCTACTGACCACCGGTACCATGACCCACCTTTACCAACCACATCACCGACTTCGTTGCTCTTCTCACCAGTGACTCCAGATCCTACATTCTCCTCGGTGACCTCAACTTTCACTTGGAAGACTGAAATGACCCCTGCTCCACAGCACTCCTTGAAAGCTTGAGCAACATCGCACTCACCCATCTCATCACAGAACCAACACATAAAGCAGGATTCGCACTGGACCCCATCTTCACCGCAAACCATCAAATACAACTATATACAGACAAGATGGAAGTACTGGGCTTCAGCAACAACCTGGTGGTCGTAAGAGCTAGGACCAAAACCCACACCCACAGATCAGGCAAGAAATCTAGGGATCATCCTTGACAACCAGGTCAGCATGGCTGCTCACATCGATGCAATGTGCACCTCCTGCTTCCACAACCGACACATGCTGCTAAAGATCTTCAAATGTTTGTCTCAGAACATCAGACAGACCGTCACACATGCACTCCCCACCAGCAGGCTGGACTACGGCATGGGTACTCTCAAACACTTTCCGAGGGGCCAAAAAGTTTGGTCTGTGGTGTCCTTGACGGCAGTTTGGGCAAAATTGCACAATATGAAACAAGAAAACATGGGATCAATCCAGGCTCTCCCACTTGATCAAATTGTGTGATGCTAGGTAATTGTTTCGTTTCACTTTTCCTCCTTTTTTCTTCATTACCACATATCACATTGACATTCATTATTTTAGTATGTGTGCTGTACAAAACATTCTCCTGTGTTTGATTTAATAAACTTTAATTTTCATGTATAATAGCAACCCAAACCACCCAAAGGGGGCACATAACAACTGACTTGCCTCTTAGTTCATTAGTGGCACTGTTGTCGGGGTTGTAGTAGTAATGATGAGTGTTTCTAAATTCATATTTGAAAACTATCACTCAAAAAAAACGATACCTCCCAATGCGTTGATATAATTTGATGTACTAACGTGAAACGGTTCTCCGTGTTAACGAAGGGCACAGAAGACTGCATCATATTTTTACAGTTTAATGTAAGATGTCTTCAAAAATGAAGGTGTTCCTAAAGTTGAGTGGTGCCGGACACCCTACTAACTTCTTTTCTTTAACTTCAAATAACCATTAAATAAATGTGCGCACATTTATAGAACATTGTTTTAATATTACGTATAAGTATATAAATTTAAGGAACCAGATGCCTCGAACGTGCAAGATACGACAACATACCCACTGCTCACAGTATAGCCCCTGCTCCTGGCTCCGCGCTGCCAGTACTACCCTGCTGGATCTTTCCTGGGTCCTCATACTTTCCTCTTCCCTGGAACCGGGACAGAACTATAACCGGTTGCAAGTGAATCACCCTTGTCTCTCTTAACCCCTTCCCCGTGGGGCTAATTCCCCCGCGGTGCGGGGGGAGGGACTGCGTGCCTCGCCACGGTACTCGTGACGAGCCCAGCTCGTCATGCTGCACCTTGGAGCTGTGCTCATGACGAGCTCAGCTCGTCACGACTCCGCCCACTCCCATGGAACGCCCGCAAAGACGGCGAATTAGCCACGCTGGGCCGTCCGCGGCCATTGTGACGAGCTCAGTTCATCATGAGCACAGCTGCACTGTGCCTCATGACGAGCTGAGCTCGTCATCAGCATCAAAGGTGTTCACGGTCCCTATGCCGGACCCTTCCTACATCCCAAGTAACACTCACTTCATATACCCAGCTGGGACTGAAGTACAACCGGCAGAGGGATCCAATATCTCCTTTCCACTGCCTAAAGCCCGAAAGAAGTCTCGGGGTACTTCCCCAGACGAAACACGTGTTGGCTGTGCAACCGTTCAGGAATAAAGAAACACACAAAACTTCTCCCTGTTTATTGTGATGTTCAATATATGTTATGTAAATTGTATTTTCTTGTGGTTGAACGTATGATACAAAGTATACCAGACAACTTAGACAGGCGTGTGCACAGGCCTGTAGCAATCCCTAGGACATTTTCTTTAACGTAGGGGGTTCAGGGTTAACCCCCTCCTGTCAGCACCACCCCACGGCAGCAAGAACCGAACTCACGTACACTTGTTGCAGGCCCCATCCACTACCACATATTTCCAAAACCCTTTCTATCTGTGTTCTAAACTTGTTGCTGATCACCTGTGAAAAGTACACACCTGCTCTAGAAGCACGCCCCTCCAATGCCTTCCTCGGGTCTTTAAAGCAGCATGTACCCACTCAATCCACCAGTTTTCCAATTAATTCAGCACCCTGAGGGTGTCACTGCATGGGGTGGGTTTAGAGGCCTTAACATTAAAATCAGTACAAGGGTGACCATGATGCGCCCATCAGGGCTTCCAGCTCCGCGCGCGAAGGGTTAACCCACTCCCCGGTGCATAGTTCACGTGAAGGCCACGGGGGCTCTGGTGACTTCACCCTGGCCGGGGTTCCCCTGTAATCCATTTAGCAAATTAAAGAGATTACTTTTATTTGAGCCATTATCTCCCATTCTCCCGCGGTTGAACCACTTAACCTGCGCTTAATTGAAGGAGACGGAGGGTGTACGGTAACAAACACAATCAGGAGAGAGGGGCCACGCGATCCGGGGGCCGGCGCGCGCGGCCCCGGGCTAACAATAGCAGATTAGAGGTGAGAGCCATTCATTAGGCGCTATTGTTGGCGTTGGGCGGCCGCCAAGCCGGCTAATGGCCGCGGCCAGCATGTCCCGGCGCTCGCGAGGGCTCTAATGACCCGGGCTTAATGCGCCTGTTTCAATAATTACTTTCCAAAATAATGGCTTTGTTTTGCCGCGCAGGATGCATTGTTCTGCGGAGAGGCGCGCGCTTATTTGCATGCATGGGCGTCTGCCCCGGAAGCTGCCTGCTGCATGGGTGCAGTCTGGGGGGGGGGGGGGGGGGGGGCTGTTACTGCTGGCAGTGGAGGCGTGGCAACCATCAACTGATGTAAGTGCTTGTTTATGTGTGTGTGTGTGTGTGTGTGTATATATATATATATATATATATATATATATATATATTTATATATATATTTATATGTATGTATGTGTATATATATATATATATATACATATGTATATGTATGTATATATAGGTGTATGTATGTATGTGTATATATATGCGGAGAGGTGTGGCTCACTGGTTAGAGGCGGCAGACCTGTAAGCAGAGAACGGCCCGGGACCAGGGTTCAATTCCCGACGCGGCAGTGTCTTGGACCAGGATCAACGGACTCGATAATTCTCGCCTCAGTGCCTACTCTAACCAGGGAACACAGTCGGTAACTCTGGGCATTAAGCTTGCCTCATCTCTACAACGGCCCCCCACAGATGCCGGGGATACCTGGTTTCACCCTGGAGATTCCCAGAAAGGGACCATCTCACAGGGAAAATCAGGACGGGTTCCCCAGCGGTCTACAGCGCCAGGACACTCTGGTAGAGTAACAGTGCGCTTTACAAGTATCCCACATAACATATATATATATATATACCAAGGAGACTGCAATAGCCTTACCTTATAAAGAGAATAGATTTATTTCCCTATTAGGGGCTCGTTCTGACGTCAGAAGGCTCCTGTTTAAGGAAAAACGTCTCAAGTCACTTATGTTAACTTATAAAGAGCCAAGGCAACGTGGATTCTGGAACGGCTTTCGAGTTCACAGCTCGATGAGTGAAAAGTCCAGCAATTCTAGGTTCATTCTCTTTGCATTCTGAGACGTGTAGTCATATTTATACTATTATAAAACCATGGCTCTGAGTCCCAGAATGCCACTGGATTAAGTACTCATGCATTAACCGGGGAAATTTGAGAGCTCTCCTTTGGTCAGCAACTTTCCCAGCTACCATGTTGGAAGATGTACAACTTCTGCAACTGCATGTATCATTTACAGGGTCTGATTGGGATCACATTTTGGCCTGGGCACTGACGAAAAAAGTGGCCCACATTCATGAGGCGTGGCCCATATTTAAGGGGCGTGGCCCACATTCAAGGGACGTGCCCTTTCATGAAAAACCATTTGCACAGACAAGGAATGAAAGTGGGAGGATACTGTTCTTGGGCAGGACACAGGGCTAAGGTGACAATGTGACAATGGCCTACATGCTGAGCAACTAAAAAAAATAGCAAGGCCCCTTTCTGTCACAAAATTATTCGAGCCCTCCAGCGCAGGAGCACCTGAAAAGCAGCAAAGCCCCTGCTATTACTAACCTCTTAGCCCTCCCCAGACCTTCAGCTCAGGAGCACATGAACAGAGGTAAGGCCCCTGCAATTAGTAAATTAATCAGCCCTCCAGGCCTCAGGGCAATGTCCTGGCAGGGGAGCACAAACACAGCTGCTGGGTCATCCAAGGTAGCCAGGTAGCCAGGGGGAGGCTGAGGGGAAGATGGTGCGAGTTCCAAACATCACCAGGCCCCCACAGCGAGACCCATTCTTCCTCGCCCACTATGCCCTGAATGTGAAGGGCTGTGGGCGAGGTGTTAAGACGAACACTGTTTCTGGGCCGCATGGGCCCCAGGGGGGCTGAGGTGAAAATGGCTCATTGGCCTGAGCAACACCTGGCCCCCTGGGAGGCCGATTCTTGCAAACAATCACCCCTCCCCAGCCCAGCCTCAGCACGATAGCTTGGCAGGGCAGGGGGTGAAGGAGAAGCCACAGCTGATAATCGCTGTACGGCCCTCACAGCGAGGCTGCTTTAATTTCTCTGTCTCTGTGCCCTCTGCGGGCCGTTTTTTTTTCTCCTCTTTCCTAGTCCACTCTCTGTGGACTGGGAAAGGAGAGAAAAAAAACGGCCCACGAAGGGCACTGACACCGGCCCTTCGGCCGATGCCCGAATGCCCGCCTTGCCAATCCGCCCCAGATCATTTATAAAGCACAAACCTCTCCTTAACCCCTCCACTGCGCCCATGATTTTGCGGAAGTGCGGCACTTCCGCAAAACGGGCGGGCCGCATCGGTCATTCGCCGACAGCAGCACCAGCGAGGTAGCGTTGCCGTCGGCTAATGGCCGACGGCAGCATGGAAGGGGTTAAGGCACTAGTGCCTGCAAAGACACTAAGGCGAAGATACACTCAACGTGATTGGAGGGGTAGCTGGTTTCTAATAGTAGAACTGGACTCTTGCTGTTTCATGTTGTGGCGTCTCTTAAAGCTCTTTCCTAAATCGGAGCACAGTTTGGGCGAACCTGATGGATACGGAATGTGGTTCCAGCTCCTGGATGCGTAGATGGAAAACAACGCTTGCCTTGACTTTCTGCTGCTGTGGGGAACCTGCCACATTTAGATTTGTTCTGAAGGGTTAAAGTGTTTCAACGCTCTTAGGTTCTACACACAGGTAACGTATCCGGTCCAGGGTTGTTCCTTTGCGCTTTGGTGCACTTTGGTGTTGTTGAATCCTTGCAATGAAATACCCTCAACCAGATGAGCTATTCATGTTTGGACCTGGGAAAATTGGGAGCTCTGGAGGTTTCTTCCATAAGGTATCCACCATGGGAAGAGAAACCTTGGTAAAGAAGTATTTTGATAGAAAATCTGCCAATTTCCTTCAGTGTTGAAAGAAATTTTGACAACAGGAGTAGGCACTCTCGTACCCCCTTACCCAACCAAAGTGGACGTACACAGTAATTTGCATGTAGTTGTTTCCTCCTGGAGGGTATGTTACTGTATGTTAGGAACAGTGCCACCATTTTTCCCTGAACCCTTATTCTTATAGCTGTCTTTCATGGTGTTAACTCTGCCAGGCACACTGGACTGGTGAATGTACCATCTATGAGGGAGTCAACTCTTGACTACGAGGGAGTCAACTCTGGACCATGACTGACCCCATGGTGAAATCAAAAGTCTTGCTCTTGATGGACTAAGAAACTGTTTTCATTTGGGCAGTTGATCTTATTTCGGGTGCATGGGTGAAAGTCGAGGTAAATTGTACCCAACACCGGGCTTTGTGTCACGATCAAGATGCGTTAACATTGTGCTCGGAATCCAACAGGAGCGATGCACTATTCTGTCTGTCACTGTCTCCACCATTGACCACATGCATAGGAAGAAGAGGGCCATTGGCAGAAACTAGGAAAGGGGATTGAGATAAGAGAGAGGCGGAGGCACTGGACTCCACCGCTCTGACTCATCAGTTATGCTGGCCAAGGAAGTCTGCAAGGTGTATGGATATCTAAAGGCAAAGGAATATCCTAGAGACTGTGGAGAACATCGTCCCCCTCCCAGACCAGGTAGCCAGTATCCCGTAAAATTAGGGTTAATATATCTATATATGTACTCAGGTAGGATTCACCAGGGTCTCCTGGTTTCTATTATTGTATAAAATTGGTGACTAGGCCACTTAAAATTTAGGGATCCTTAACCCTGAAGAATGCCCCAGACCTGCTTAGGCTAAACAATAGGGCAGAAACATGTTGGCTTAAAGAGATAGCTTGAGCCATTGTTCTCAAAATACATTATCGCTTCTGTTTTTAGACATACCTGAGGTCCCCATTATTAAAGGTGATACGCTGGGGAACTGCAAGGTATTTGTAGTCTACCTGAATCCCGCCATTGTCCGGTAGATTTATCTAAGAACTCCCTCCTTCGTTGAGTCCATCAGGAGGTTGAGTACGCACTGTCCTACCAGGCTGGGAAGAGGTTGCCGATGATGAAGTACGACACATGCTGTGTGTGAGGCTTCCTCTTCCATAAGAATGGTCTTCCCACGTGTCCCAACAGTTATTTGTTATTTGTTATTGCGGGTTTATATTGCGCCAAATCACCTGCAGGTCTCAGGGCGCTTTTACCTCATGACATAATAACCAGGGTACTGAGAAGGGTAGAGGAAGAGACAGGATTTACGCTAGGTAGTGTGCCGTTCTGAAAAGGTTGGTTTTCAGGGCTTTCCTGAAACGGAGTAGGTTACCCTCCTTACGGAGTGCCTCAGGCAGGGCGTTCCATAGGTTCGGTAGCACGACCGAAAAAGATCTCCCTCCCATTGTAGCCAGTTTGAAACGTGGGCAAACAAGGAGTTGGGCGTCTGAAGACCTAAGGTTTCTTTCCGGTCTATATACCTCAATCCGTTCCTTGATGTAGGCCGGGGCCTGCCCATAGATGGCTTTATGGGCTATACGGAGGCTTTTAAAGGTGGACCTCTGCCCGATTGGCAGCCAGTGTAGACTCTTTAATAATGGGGAGGCATGCGCTCTCCTCTGGAGATTAAAAATTAGCCTGGCGGCATCGTTTAGGACTACTTGGAGTCTGTTAATTAGCGTCTTTGGCAGGCCTAAGTAGAGCGCATTTCCATAGTCGAGTCTTGACACTATGGTGGCAGAAACCACTGTGCGAAGCATTGACTCGGAGAGGAGAGGAACTAGTTTGCGCAGCTGTCTTAAAAGACCAGTGCAGGTACCGACTACAGTGGAAACCTGGTTGGTCATTGAAAGAGCACTGTCTAACTTAATGCCAAGACTTTTGACTGTAGTGACTGGCTGTGGAGTTGGGCCCAGCTCCTGGGGCCAGAACATGTCACTCCAGGAGGAGCACTTGGATGGTACTATCAGCACCTCTGTTTTTTCCGGGTTAATTTTTAGCTGGTTAGTAGCCATCCAGTGAACTGTGTATCTAAGTATGTCCTGGGCGTGTGACTGGGCTTGTACGGTGTCATCTATGCCCAACAGCAGCTGAGTGTTGTCGGCATAGTTGAACACCCGACAGCCCATCTCCGCTAGTGTGTTAATCAGAGGCTGCAGATATAGGTTAAACAGGAGTGGGGATAGCGCTGAGCCCTGGGGGACACCACAGGTCAGACCTCCCACTCCTGATATGCTATCTCCCATCTGGATTCTCTGGGTTCTCCCAGATAAGAAAGATTCCAGCCACCTAAGAGCTGAGCCCTGAATCCCAACCCCAGCCAGCCTGTCCAGTAGAAGGGTATGGCTGACAGTATCGAACGCCGCTGATAGGTCTAACAAAATCAGGGCGCTCGGTCTCTTACTGTCAGCCATCCTTCTGAGCTCGTCCAGCACCGAGAGCATGACAAGCTCGGTGCTGTGATGTGCGCGAAAACCTGCCTGCCTCTCATGGAGTAGATGGTTAGACTCCAGGAAGCTAGACAGAGATTTAAGCACATGTTGCTCAAGGACTTTGGACAGGAAAGGCAGCTGGGATATGGGTCTATAATTTTTTAAGGCGTTGGGATCTGCCCCCACTTTCTTTAGCAGCGGTCTTACACGAGCTTCTTTGAAGCTAGTGGGGAGCCTGCCGGTGCGCAAGGATTTATTCAGAGTGGCTAGGATATGGTCCTCTAACATAGGTCGTGCCAAGCAGAAAATACTAGGAGGGCAGGGATCTGCTGGGGAACCTGATTTTGTCTTCCTCATCAGCGATTCAAGGGTTAGTGAGTCCATAAGGGGAAATGATGCTAGGCAGCTGGCAGCAGGGTTTAGGATAGCCTGTTGCTCTGTAACATCCCTACTTGGACTCTGACTTGTACTCCTAACTAGGGAAAGAGTCAATCTCTCTACTAGTGGAGCTACCATACTCATTTGTGATTTAGTATCCAGGAAACTTGCCATAACAATTTCTATGCTTACCTGTATCAGTGATTGGATACAGCTGAGCAATATCTCTGTGTAACCAGCTTTCTGTACTTCGATGTAAAACTTGTAATTTTCGAATGCCAAACATACACAGAATGAGCACTTTAAATATATTTTCACAAACACTTCTGCCTATGGCTTGATTAACCGCTACCGCGCTAGCGGGTTTTCCCGCTGTGCGCTGAAATAAAAAAATCGTGCGGTTTGTGACAAAGCCAGCTCGTCATCCGCGTAGCGCAGGTAACGCCCATGACGAGCTGGCTTTGTCATCCGCGTCGAAGGGGTTAACTACTTCAAGCTTTGTCACCATGAACTCTTGGTGGAAGGTGAGTAGTGCTTAATTTGAGCCGGTGGGTTCCAGTGCTCAGCACCGGCACTTATTTGTCAACACCAGCACTTATGTTAACTTTCGAGATGAACACAATATCAGTTGTTTATTAATAAAATATACATTAAAAGTGACCTATACCTGCCCACAAATCATTCTTATAGATCTTGGGGGCTTGGAATATTTTGATTTGTCACACTTGTGATGGTTAGAGGTTGTGGTACTATCATTGGTAGCTTTGGCAGGAGCACTGGGTTGTGCAAGCTGCAGTGGTCTCCTTACTTACGTTTTTACAAATTAGGCACTGAAGATGAGTTAGGGTTTCTACTCGACTCTTGTAGAGCTTATGCTTTGACATTCATGCACACCATGGGTCACGTAATTGAGGCTAAGAATCCTCCCTGTTCTACCACCGGCTCACCTGTAGTAAAATGTAAAGATCTACAGTCTAGGTAGAGTTCATATATTGTTTCAAAATAATTCACAGTTTGTTTTCATGAACACACCAACTTTCTGGTAAACTTTTCTGTCTTCCCAATGTCCTTCAATACAACTCCACAGGAAAACAAGCAGATTTTGGCAGAGGAGCTTTGAGTTCCGCTGTCAGAGGTCCTGCCTGCAGCAATGTTGTATCATAATTACTATCAGTGCACCACGGGGGCGTGGTACCCTGATGTCCAAGATTCCTGCCATCCCACCATAGGACTTGGGCACTCCAGTCTGGTCCATACCACCTCAAACTCATATGAATCAAACCAGACTTTTTTTTGTTGTTGCAGATTTTATAGAGTGCAAACTCGACCCGAAGGTATTGGAGCGCTTTACATGAGCACCGGTTACGTTACACATTCAGGCACGGTCAGATTAAGTGATTTGCCCAGAATCACAGGATGTGGATGCGACTCCGAGGCTCGAACCTTGGTTTCCGGCACCAAAGTCGGCAGTCTAGCCGACGGACCACATCCGACTTGTTATGGGAAACAGTCATCGTCACTACAGTGCATGTAAAACACAACATAACACAAACATCATAAAGTGACAAGTGAAATACAAATCAAAACCACAACAAGTGATGATATCTACAGCACTAAAGTCTACAATACAACACAGTTAGGAGAATGAGTCTATGAACCTTAGTACAAGGGTGAGGGTTGAAGTATTTACAATAGGGGCTGCGTTGACAACACTCCGACATTAAGACCACACATGGACCACACAGTTGAAACCACCTGTATCTCTGAGGATAGTCTCCTGCTCACTGTGCTCTTTTCAATGCCCCATGGTGCCGCCCGCAACACTAGGCTGTCACAGGAGCTTCAAGAAGTATGATCGTAAGGTACAGCCCCCTGCCCTTCACTGGTTAACCATGACCACAAGCACGGCCAGACTGGGACCGTTAATCAGCTCGACCGGCCCCAAAGTGGGGAGGGGGTAGGGAAGGGGGGGCGGGGCGAGTTGGAAGGACCACTCCAGCTACCACTTTTGTTACAGGCAGCTGATACTGCTGCAATGCAGCAAAACCAGCCACCTGTAACAAAACCGCCCCCAGGGGAAATGCCCGGTGCCCGCTATGACCAGTCCCGCCCTGACCACAAGCTGCTGTGAAAGTCCATTATCCAAATCAGGATTTCTGTCCCCACCCACGGTGCTGCTCTAAGACGTATGAGATGGAGGGCGCCTCTCCTGTTGAGAAGCGATCTTGGAGTTAGATGAGGTAGATTTGCACTGTTTCCCAGCACCAAGGTGCTGCTACAGCAGTTGCAATGGCCGCAGACGAAAAAGGAGTGGCCAGGGCCAACGTGACCTAAATAGTCCACATTTTTTATATGTAACAATGGTCCTTGTTAGAACAAAAATTAGTGAAAATGAATATAGAACGCGATAGATTCTATATAGTCTACCCAGCCGGATAGACAATTTAATGTCCGAGGACAGTTGTAATATCCAGTCGGATACAAGCCTGTATCCAAAGCAATACACAAAAAAGTGTGACAAGGTGACAATTTACACACATGAATCAAAAAAGCAAACAAAAGCAAAATAAAAAACAGCCAGGCAAAACAGAAGGAGAGCTTGTACATAATTATACATAATGCGACAAGCTAGATATGTAACCACAGACGTACACATTAGGCTACAATTACATGTGTGTACGCTGTTGTTTGGTCGACGACGTTTCGATCCCTAACATAGGATAAATGGGATCATCATCAGGACAAAGAATCCTGTAAGCCTGAGATAACACTATTTACATGAAAACCGACATTAATGAAAATATAGGGAGAAAAGGGAGAAAGAAACATAAAAAGGAATTAACAATTGACCCTTGTTTGATGTACATATTGCCAGTCATACATTCCCATGACCACACTTACAATGAAATTGCCAACAAAGAAATTATTTGCCTGGCATATTGTGCAATTGTGTGGGGGAGGGGAGAAGGACCCGAATTAGAACTGGCTATGGCTGAGACTAAGTATATAACAGCCGGAAAACTCGAGCCCTGGAACCCGGTGGTTGATATATACCAGAATTGCTAGCCGCGGGGGGCAAAGAGCAATAATAATTGTGCATAGGATCACATGCAGTGCCTGGAGTGATGACATAATGAATTAGCGATAGAACAAGGGAACGACAGGGGGCAATAGCCACGAACAGGCAAGCAGTAACTAGTGTTGTGAGGCACAAGAATGCGGCGCATACGAGTGAAGTAGAAACGCAGTCTAACCACGAAGGGCATGGATCAACCAGTTGGTGCGTAGGTACACATGCGGTGCCCGGAGTGACAACGTACTTGTATGGCAACCGATAATAGGATCCGCAAAGTGGTGGGCAAGCAATTACCTATTATGATGAGGCAGGTAGGCAGACAAAATATCGCTATTTTAATATCCCTGTTTTAATATCGAAGGGACAGAATATAGAAGGTAAGTAATATCGTTTTGTTTTTTTAATATCGAAGGGACAGAATTTCGAAGGTAAGTAATATCGATTTTGTTAATATCGATGTAAGTAATATCGATGTTACTAATAAAGGAAAATTCTCTGGACGCTATTAGCAGAAAGCCGCTCTACCAGTAGGTTTACTGTGCTAGCGAGACATGTTTTAAATAAAAAAGCAGGATAATGCATTAGACTGTGGGAAGCTTATAAACAGACCCCCCCAGGATATTACGGCATAGATTGCAAATTTTGCGGCACAAAAATGTAAATTTAGCGACACAAATATTTAAATTTAGCTGCATTATTGCGGCACATTATTTTGCTCGTAATCATTCCTTTTCCGTCTTAAATCAATTGAAAGTATTTTAGCAGAGTATTCCACTTTGAAATAGGCATGTTTACAGTGTCTGAGCATTTGTTTGCTATGCTAAGTCTCCAGGTCCTGTAATGGCTGGCAGCAAAATGTTTCTTATGTTGCTGGCAGCCAATCAGAGAACCTGTGGGACCAGGGCTTTAAGTGGGCCAGGTCTCACCGGGTCTAAGCACAGGCAGTTTTTAAAGGGGGCCTCGAAACTGGTCTCTTTCTGACTCTTTTTTTGTGCCCTGGCACAGGTGGCTATTTTTTTTCCGGACTGCAGTGACAGCGGCACATCGATGTGCGCGTGCTCACACTGCTCACTTCTCACTAGTGGAGAAGTTTTGGCATGACGTCATGCCAGGTGAGCGCTGTAGGGGAAGGGAAATCCTTTACAGAGAGTCATTTCTCTCGTAATTTCCCTTCTCTTTTTAAAATTCAGGAACAGCAACATTGCCGCGGTGTCATCAGGGCTTTAAGTGGAAGCTTTTTCAATATTATATACAGGTCATAGTTGCTGCTTATTTATGTTATGCAACTAACAACCATTGACAAAGCCAATAGTCCTGACTTGTTGTAGGTATGATGTTACTTGTTGTATCATATATCTGGATGCAATGATAGAAACAGCAAAATACAAGTTGGGCGGATCACTATGCTAAGCACAGATTTTTAGCTTATGTGTTTTTAAGCCACACCCTTAATTAACTTGGCCACGCCCTTTTGAGAAACCACACAGTTTTTTTTATCACACGTAAAGCCCTGTGCGGGACTCTGACTTCCACAGGAGCTATATGGCCCAAGGGAAATAAAGATCCCAGCCAATCATAACTCCCTACTTCTAGATTGGCGTGCCCGCGAGAGTCTACGACCCTTTTGCCAGCCTAAGTGCACCCCTGCTGGGCCCCGAAACAAGAAGAGAAGGGATGCATTGTTGCCCAATGCTGCATCCACGCTTCCTGTCTACTCTTGCCCCAGAACAGGTTGCAGGCACCGCTACCCTGACCAGCTGGCATGCATTGTCTTGTTATGTCTCAAGAGACACACATGCCCCTGTCACAATCTATATATTCGGAGTAAATTAAAGATAAAAATACCTTTTGGAACCCCCAGATGGATTGGGGCAGACAGCTCTCCGGGAAGGCAAGTGCATGTCTAAGGGGGCTCTCCTGTCCCAAGTACAGTGAGCCTTGGTCAGACTGCCCTAAAAACACCGCGCCGTGCCCCCTGCCTGGCAGTGTGTGCTACCCTCAGCTGGAAACTCAACCTTAACTCTAACTTCCGCTAAGAGGAGTTAGATGTACAGAGACGTCAGCAAAGACATCACAGAGAGAAGGGGGACTGGCTGTGCGGCTGACAGAGTGAGCACTCCTTATGCTCCTCGGCATGCTCTCTGCCTGCAGACCCGGTCACTGCACAAGACAGACCCTCCAGTGTCAGATGAGAACCATACAGCTCGCTGAGAACGCAATGCAGGAATGGCCCTGCGCGTGGCTCGGCTCTTCTTGCAGGAGGCAGGACTGCTGAAGCTTTCTGCCACCCAACCACCAAGCCCTGATTTCGCAGGCACTTTTGTAAATGCGCGGCCTTTTTTCAAAAGTGCCGATTTTGTGGTTATTTTGCAAATCACGAAATCCTGGAGGGTCTGTTAAAAAAGTTTACTTCATGAAGTTGTTTTAAAAAAAGTTTGTGAACTTTAGAAAATTAGCAAAGTTTAGGGACATTCCAACAAAAACTTCGATTTGGAGAATAAAAAATCTCACAAAACCTACTATAATGCCAAGCGCGAGTTTAAAAGAGCGCGCACTTAGGACCCGGGCCCCCGGGCCCCGCTTCCCAGTCACGTAGGTAGGGAACGGCCGGCTCGCCCAATTGGCGTCCGGCCGTCAAGTGCTTCCGGGTCAGGGGGAGTGATGCACATCCGGTGCAGCAGGGGTCGGAGACCTTTGGCCTATTTAGGGTCAAGTGCCCGTGGCCTCGACCTCTTTCCCCTCTGCTGCACCGGGACCGGCTGACCTTGCTTACTACGCTACCCCCCCTTTCCTCCCCGTTAGTACTTTGTTAACTCCCACCCACCTGTCCCGTAGTCCAGAGTTTTGAGGGGGCGTGTTGCGGTAAAGAGACCTGCGAACAGTGACATTGACTTACAGAATGGAGGGGAGTCCGCCTTGCGTACTCCCGAGGCCAGCACTGAGGGGAGAGACGGTAAGCTCTCCCGGGAAAAAGTGACCACCGGCTGGGGAGGCTAGGGCGACAGATTATGAGCCTCCTGGGTCCCTGGGCATCCTGGTGGTCGGGGGGTGGACCCCGGTAATGTCGGACAAGGATCAGAGGTGGGGGCCCACCGCTCAAGGGCGCAGGCGCGCTGCGCCTGCGTGGAAAACTAATTTTGAGGGATGCGAGCCAGGAGGCCCCCTTGGTGCTGGAGGGAATAATAATCTTGCAAATCATGAAAGTCAATTTTAAAAGTGTGTTGTACTTTGAAATATGCAGTTGATTTGCCTTGTCATGTTTATGAAATGTTGATATTAAACATGGCCGTTTTTAACCCATACAAATCTCTTTGGTGATTTAATTGTGGGGTACTTTATGCTTGAAGGGGGAGGCGGGGCTATACTGGGGGGTCCGGGTCCTATGGAGAATTACTCACACAATGGGTAAGCCAGAAAAATGTGCTGTTTTTTGTGAGAAACACAGTTGTCCAAAATCCCCCAAAAGTTGTGAACATTTTGCATACATGTGGTGGGAAAAATATAATCCAAGTTGTAATGTATGTATGTATATGTTTTGTATAGCACAAACCTATCTAAAGGCAGCAGAGAGTTCTACAAGGTCGAAGTCAAACATGCCGTCAACAAGTATTAGGAGAAGTAGCTGGGTTATGGGAGCAAAAGTAAACTGCTAATGCATTGTGAAGTACTTGAAAGAGGTGAGTCTTCAACTCTTTCCTAAATTGCAGCAGCATTAAAGCCATCCTGAGGGATCTGAAGATGTTGGTTCAGATCCTGGGTGCAAGGTATGCTGTCTTGTTTTTATTTTACACTTCTTAATCTCCAGTCTGACAGTATTCAGCTGAAGGCATGCCCAGATCCACCAAAAAATCTGAGCTTCTCTGCAAGATAAGTGAGGATGCTAGTCGTGATGACTTTGTAATAATGCTACTGGTTTTAATAATGGTGCGAGTCAGCACGGGGAAACAATGGAGCACCATCAGGATGGGGGTGATAGGATTATATTTCTTCAGACCCTAGATGAGACCTATTGCAGCACGGAAGACGCCCTGAATGAGGAACGATGTTGCTTATGGGAGGCCATGGAGCTCAGGTGCTACATTCATCTAGATGCTAGCATGCAAGGTTTCAAACAGCATGTCTGAAGTCACTCTTTGTACAAACCTGTTTCACTTTCTTTAGAACAGAAAATTGGTTCCATGCTGTCTTTGTTGTTTTGGGAATGTATTTCTTGAGGGTGAGGTTAGTAGTTACGGGCGGAAATATAATTATGCTGGGGAAATGTGGATAACTACGTATGTAACACAGAGTGCCTGCCAAATTCTGCCAATCTGCGCGTGGTGGAATTATTCTGCCTTTCGTGCCTTGCAGGAACAATGCGAGGCTCTACTACGCGCACTTGCAGTGTGATTTGCTAGCACTAATCGCTATTTCCAGTTGCCACAGAGCCTTCTGGTGCCATTTTATAACACCGGAAGACTCAAGCAGTCATGATCAGAAAGGGCTGCCATTTGAGTCGATTTGCTGCAGCTCAAGTAGATTTTCTACCCGAGCAGCAGCAAAATCAACTCGAATGGCCATACGCTCTTGCGAAACGTCTGGTGCCGTTCGAGTCGATTTTCAATGCTGCTTCTGCAACCGGTGCTAAATTGCAGCAAGAGCTGCATATTTTCCGCACATTGGTGGAATTCCACAGAATCTCGCAGAGTTTTTCTGTAACTCCGCAGAATTCCGAAGAGGTTAGGCTCCAGGGTGTATCCAAGTGACTTGTCATTCGGTGAAAGCTGCAGTTCCGAGGTGTCAAGGTTCATATCATTGAGCTAACTTTGTACTATTTCGTGCAAGTTGCTCTTAGCAAATAATGATGCAATTAAGTCTTAAATCATTGTATACGTTTCAAATACACACTCAAGTAGAAATTCTATTTAGTAAATAATAGGGAAAGAAAGCATTTTTTTGCATTTAGCTTTATGAGTTTATTCAATGGTTTTGTGTTGTATTCGCTCTGTAGTTAGTGTATTTTCTTATAATCGTATATTTAATGTTCTTAGGATATTGTGATATTTTGAGGGTTACATTTCTGAAACGTGTTTATAAAATGTCAAAAAAATAACATTAGAAAAAATTGTTACTCGAATATTTAGACAGAGGAACAAGGAAACATTTTTTGTTCTTATTTTTCATATTAGTATGGGTTAAATATATCCATTGTTCGATGGGGGAAAAGTATAGGGGGAAAAATGTATTTAACTGAAAAATAAATATTAAAAATATGCTTATGCTCATTATTTATGTAAATTCATGTAATATATATTTACTTTATAGAACAAAATTAAAAAATGTGATAGCACTATGAATTATTTTGAATTAAACATTTAATTCATGAAAATATATTAAATTAAATTAAAATAATTTTAGGAAGTTTAAATTAAAAAATAAATCCCTACCTAATGAAAAGAAATACTGTTTAATGTGCAGTAATGATTAAAAGTGATGTCAACATTAATTACAGTTTTTAAAATAAATACATATTATTGTTTTTTTTTTTTTATTCAAAACAGGTGATTAAAATATTTTATAATTAATTATGTACTTTTTACATAATTCTTAACATTAATTCACATTTACTTAGCTTTGTGACTATTATACATTATTTAATTTAACATGATTTTATCTGAGGTTTTATTTGGAGTCCTTTACTGCCATTATGTTCTGTGGGAGAGTTTTGCAGTACCAGTGGTGGCCATGTATAGTGCTGGACTTGCTAGTGTTTATACACTCGGAGTTTGTGGATATTAAAAAAAGTAGGAAACTTACTCAAAGGTTTAAACATGCTCAAAAGTTTAAGTTATCTTTGTGAATCAGGCCCAAAGATTATTGTAAAATAGCAAGAATATCCGATTAAATACCTCCAGAGGGGATGTAGGAGTGATCTGGATAAAATACACTTAAAATGTTAGTCAGAAATAGAGTAAAATTAAAGAATCGAAATCAGTTATTTGTACAAAAAGCTCTTAACCATTTTAGTAAAGAACTCAATGAGGTAACAGAAGAAATCCGATCAGAAGAGAGTCTCCAAAAAGATTGATCCTACAGTCGGACCCGGTGGGTAAGAGTCTACAGATAGACTGAAGGGGCTACATCAGTCGGCTGTAGTGGCCTGGACCGCTAAGGACAGGTACCTGAGTATACAACTAGGATCTGCCCAATGAAGGTCTAGTGTCTTGTGGGCTTTCCAGATCACAATCATAAGAAAGGCCAGGGGGCTGTGTCCAGGTCCACCTCAGTCGATGTGAACTGTTGAGGGACGTTCTCTCGCTCAGGCCGGTGCAGCACTTGTGCTGGTCCCGAGGCGGTGGACTGAACTCCTGTCCCTACTATGTCCCTCGCTGACTCTGATGTCCTAGGAGCTTTTCTGCTGTCCTCCCTAGAAGCACTGTATTTGTTCTACCAATGTGTTTATTCCATCACATCTAGAAGATTGAATGGCAAGATTACTAACCCTGGGCGGTGAACTCCGCTCGTGGAGTTTCCCACACTCAGTGTTACGCGGAGCTCGTTGAGTTCCGAAAAACTCCGCTTCGCCCAGCTGAGCGGAGTTTTTTCCTCGGTCACGTTCACAAGCGTCTAGTTGGCGAGCACGAGCGATGAAAATCCACCTCCCGGCGAGATTTTTCCCTGTTCGCGATCGCCAACATCAAGTTGTCGAGCGCGAGCGTGGAAAATAAACCTCCAGGTGAGATTTCTCAACGCGAGGGGGGGTCGGGTTTCCCATTGCAAGTGGTCACGTATGCTCATGTATGCTCGCGACCGCTCGCGTTGAGAAACTGCCCATTCGCGTTGAGAAAGCTGCCGCTCGAGTAAAAATCTACTCGATCGGCAGAAAAGGCATGCTTGCGCTGTGCATGGTGCTGGTCGCAATAATTGCACAGAGCGAACAAGCATCCTATACTGTGCAATCACCGCGAACAGCATTTTTCTCCGTACTCCGCCGCTTGCGGAGCTCCGCATAGTGCAACAGAGGTTTTTTTGCACTTCGCATAGCTCCGCGTAGTGCAACTCCACGAACTTCACCCAGGGTTAAAGATTACTCCAACTGGATATTTCCACTACACCAAAGATGAAGGAAAGGTTTCCAATGGGCCTGTGAGATACTCAGGTTAGTCCAGCGCTGAAAGCAATCTTCATTACCGCAAGGACTCAGAAAAAGAACGCAATCTTCAATTATCAAAGGCATTAGGTGAGCCAAAAAGTGGCATTCTCTAAGAAATATCTAACGTTTATGAGTTTAATTTTTGAATGATTAAAATATGCAATCATAGTTACCACCTCCAACTCACAAGGTGTGCCACGTGATACTGGCACCGTTCATACGGTCACCCTGGAAAGAGCTACTGTCACAGAGTGAGCACAAGGGTAGCTGGTTAACATACACAGACACGATTTCCAGCCAATAAGCCTGGCTTCAATAGGCCAATGCATTTAAACACACATATGTATATATACTGTTTACATGCGTTACCTGAACAAATGTTATTTATACATTAAAGCCTGCCACAATACCTTTGCCAATCCAGGGAAAAAAGAACCCAAAAAGTATTGCTTTCAGGTTCAAAGACTTGACTATGACAAGCATCGCGGGGACTGCGTGTCCTTTTTGCTTTCCAGATGTAAAATAGTCCCTCGTGCATTGCAATGGAAGCACCTATGGGAAGTTGGAATGATACACCAAAAAGCAAATGGCCTGAGGTCACAGAGTGAGGTCTCCTCTAGGTATATTTTAAACACTTGGTAACCCTATGGTTAGGGAGAGAGCTGCATTGCTAAGCAAACCTAAAAAAAAACAAATGTTGAAGTATAAAATACTGAATAAGCCAACCTGCAAAACATAAAACAGGTCTTGCACCGACTAAACTAGTCTGAGACTCGTGGTGCATGCAATGCTTCATTTGTGCCGGTGTTTGCCGGTGCTCAGCATAGCCCTTATTTGTATACACCGGTACCTATTAATGAGGATCCACCACATGATGGCGCTGTTTGTGAAATTTTTAGCCAGGTTTTTAAGTGGTATGATAAAACTGGGGGTCTCTCATAGGGGCGTGACCGCTATATTTGAATGCGTGGCTTGAAACACATCCGTGCTTAGCAGTGTGTCTGCCCGACTGGTATTTTGCTGCTTCTGTCCATTAATCCAGATACATAACGCAACAAGTAACATTACACCTACAACAAGCCAGGACTATTGGCTATGTCAAAAGTTGTTAGTTGCATAAGATAAATAAGCAAACACTACGGCTTCATTGTATATAATATTGAAAATACTACTCACTCTTGTTTGCGAGGTTGTGGAGTAAGGCTAGAGCAGCCGACCTTCGAGCTGAGAAAACAGATTCGAGCATAACGTCCTGTGATTAAAAAAATGAATATGTCCTTGTGTAATATAACTGGTGCTCATGTAAAGCGCTCCAAGTTTGTGCTATATAAAACTGAGGAACGAGTCTCTTTGAAGTTACATCAAAGCCAGTGACGGGTTCTACTACTGCAGAGTTAAGGTTTTTTCCACCCTGAGGATAAAAATGGCGAGCCCGATAGAGAACCGTCTCGGGACCTGCTTTTAACCCCTTTCCTGCGGCGGCAATTCCGCTGCAGCGCTAGGGGGGAGGGGGGGCCGCGCAGCGCTCCCATGCTCATGACGGAACCGCTCCGTCACGAGCCTTGGGCGCGCTGTGCTTGTGATGGAGCGGTTCCGTCACGGCCCTGCCCACTCAATAGAACGGGCCACGCAGGGGCGAAATCAGCGCCACGCAGGTGCGCCGAGCGGGCCGTAACGGAACCGCTCTGTCACCAGCACAGCGCGACCTAGGCTGGTGACGTAGCGGTTACGTCACCAGCATGGAAGGGGCTAAAAACTGCCGGTGCTGAGCACCAGCTAGACCTGGCCCACTTAAAGCCCTGAGTGTATCATTTAAGTGTTTAATATAGCTTCAAAAAATGATAAAACTCAGATTTAAACTCGAAGTTTACTGGGGTGCACCAACTGCAGGGGCCCCATGTGAAATGGTGTGGGCCCGGGCACTAAATTGTTTGCAAACTAATAACTGGGTGACTGCAAATTCTGGTGGGCCTAAAGTAGTATGTTTCCAATGCCAGTTGCAAACACATGGGTTTACTGTAAAAAGTCACCCAAAGCCAGAATTAGGTGAGCATCTAGCAGGGGGGAGCAGGTGCATTTTCTATCTTGTGTAGTCTGTTCAATGTCCGTGTCATTAGCCTGGTAGAGTATGGAAAACAAAGATGAGTGGATCTAAACGAAGATCTCATGAGCAGACATAGAATACAGTGGAGTGTGTATATGAAGGGTGATGAATAAATTATATAGATTATTTTTGCAGTTTTATATAACGCAAACTTCACGCAAAGGTATCGGAGCGCTTTAGACGAGCACCAGTTGCATTGCAGATGCACTCAATAATTTTTTAGGCACGGGGGAGATTAAGTGATTTTCCCAGATCTTCATTTGCCAATCCATTCCCTAACTTGTGTCGCCTGCCCACCTTGGACCAGGCCCACCTCCTTGACTCCTCTTTCCTCTTCACTTTCTTCTTTTTCATCCCTTTCCACTACTTAACCTTCTCTCTGACTTTATCCCCTCAATGGCCTCCAGAAAACCTTCACCTGAGGTGTAATTCTGTCCCCTCCACCATGCACTCGTTCACTCTTTTCCTTCAGTTTCTCTGTGCGCATTTCCAAATACATCTTCTTACCCTGCATGGAAAGGTGGACCCCCATCATGCCAGGACAACACAGGGCATTCATAAACAATATCCCTGTGACCAAGAACCCTAATCCCCCTAGCTCTAAATCAATCATTGCTTAATTTACCTCCTTCCACGCCCTATGAATCGCCGTCAGCTTCCAGGTGCCTCTACGCACCCTCCTAGGCAGTAACTGTCCAGCAGAACAAGGATGCTTCCCACCGGTCATTCAAAGTCTCCAAATCCTTCTTCATTCAGACCCCCCAGGATATAGCGGCATGAACTAGTAAATTTAGGGGCACAAATCAGGAAATTTAGCAGGACAAATCTGGGAATTTAGCGGCATTTAGCGGCATTTTATTTTGGGGGTTTTTTAACAACAAACGCAGATATCTTATTGTTTGAGTTATTTTACAACATGGAGCTATGTATATTTTGTTTATTTACAATTCAGGCCATTTGTTTTGGTTAAAAGGCTACATATAGGATATAACTTGTTACTAAATAAATGGCCACGGAACATGTATGCTTGGCATGTTAATCTTGGCCATGGCCCAAGGCCCAATACTTTTTTTTAAAAATTTGCCCCCAGGCCTGCCACGTGCCCCATGTGCGGCAGGCCCCCACAGAATGTGGCCCCTGGGCCCACCGCACACTGGGCATGCGGCGGGACCCAAGGCCCAATAATTTTTTTTTTTAATTTGCCCCCGGGGCCCGCCGCGTGCCCCATGTGCGGCAGGCCCCCACAGAATGTGGCCCCTGGGCCCGCCACACACCGGGCACGCGACAGGACCCTAAGCCCAATACTTTTTTTTTTAAATGCCCCGGGGCTAACACATACCCGAGACAGCAGTCCCCGCCAAGCAATGTGGGCAGCCGCGAAATTCTGGGAGGGAGGGTCAGCCTCAGGAGCAGCAGGAGCAGGGCATCACACAGGTGAGGCACAGGTGGGATCACTGAAATAATATCGACTACCAAAATATCGACTACCCAAAATATCGAGGAAAAAATATCTACAACCAAAATATCGAGTTTGTATGTACAAACAGGTAAGTACAAAAATATCGAGTACAAAATATCGTTTACAAAAATATCGTTGTAAAAAATATCGACTTTAATAAAAACAATGTTTAATTACATTAATATAAAAAATTAATTACTAAAATATAATTAACAATACTTAAATTAACTTTTAATAATTAAATAATTAATGAAAGTAAAAAAATAATATTTTTTTAATCATATTTCTTAAAACATATATATATATAGTAACAAAATTTAATTAAATAATAGCCAATATTATTAACGTACAAATACAAAAGAGTAAAAATTACTATTCCCACTGCAAAGAGTGCAACAGTGGATTTATGACGTTACAACGCAACTTTTACAACGCACTACCATTACAACGTAAGTATTGGTAAGTATATAATATTTTTTTTTAATTTAAATTATTTAAAATTATTTAAATATAATTCAATTTAATTTAATTTCATTAAATTAAATTAATGTAAATTTACTTTTACTTTCTTTTTACACTGTACCCCTGTACCCCTGTACCCCAAAACTGACCCTGAACCCTAAAAAAACCTTTACCCAAAAACCCAAAACTGACCCTGAACCCTAAAAATACCCCTTTACCCAAAAACTAAAAACTGACCCTGAACCCTAAAAATACCCCTTTACCCAAAAACTAAAAACTGACCCTGAACCCTAAAAATACCCCTTTACCCAAAAACTAAAAACTGACCCTGAACCCTAAAAATACCCCTTTAATTTAACATAATTAGCAATTAATCAATTAAATTAAAATAATTACCAATTACATTTTAATTAATTAACAAATATTATTTAATTACCAATTAATTAAATATTACTATCAATTAATACATTTACATATTTAATAAATAATAATTAAATTACTTCCCACCCTATTCCCCTATAAACCCACAACCCGCTACAGGAAATACATTAATTTAATTTACATAATTAGCAATTAATAAATTAAATTAAATTAATTACCAATTAAATTTTAAATAATTAACATATATTATTTAATTACCAATTAATTAATTATTACTACCAATTAATAAATTTACATATTTAATTAATTATAATTAAATTACTTCCCACCCTATTCCCCTATAAACCCACAACCCGCTACAGAATAAAATTACACAATAATTAAAAAAAAATCATTAATTAAAAATAATTATAACATAAAATGACACTTTTCACACATATTATAACATAAAAACACTATAAATAATTACATATTATATAAAAAACGATATTTTTTACTTTCGATATTATTTACAGTCGATATTACTTCACTTACCTTAAAAACGATATTTTGGCTGTCGATATTCTGTCCTGTCGATATTTTCTCCAAACGATATTTAAAACTCGATATTCTGTCCAAACGATATTTTGGAGTCGATATTATGTCTGTGTACCGCACAGGTGAGGGTGAGGGGGGGTATACATGCACGGGCGAGACCGCCCTGACCTGTGAGACCATTTCTATTGGCTCCGTGGTGACGAGAGCCACGGAGCCAATAGAAAGTGCCGGATTTCGCGGGAAGTTTTGTAAAAATCGCGGCATTTTTACAAAACTGCCGATTTCTCGATTTTTTTGCAAATCACTAAATCGTGATATCCTTGAGGGTCTGTTCATCAGCTTGATCAATTCCAGACCCATCGGCAGGACCAGGTCGTTCTCCCTGCGGTGTATCACCACTACATCTGGCGAGTGACCCTTCTCTCTGAGTTCCCAGAGTGTGGGCACGAACTGGACACATCTCGTCCTGCCCGGCCCGGCCAACGCAGCACCACATTCTATCCTCCAGATCCAGCTGTTTCCCAAAGAATTGTTTTCCAGCTTGTTCCCGGCCCACTTCACAACATAATGCAGACACATTCATGCTTGTATCTGACTCCTCCACCACACCTGCAGAATGAAAGCACAACTGTTAGGCTTATCTGCACACCCTGTTTGACACCTGCCGTATGTAATTCCACATAGTCACCCCACCATCACCCTAGATCTACCTGATACGGTCAAAAGCTGTCGGGACGCGGGACAGCAGTGAGGACTTAACATAGTCCCTGGATTCATAACCCGCTTACTTTGGGATTGATCTGAACATACAATCTATGATTGATGGTGATTGGATCTGTCACCATGCCGACCTTATCAAATATTTGAATCTTAATGAAATGGTTTTAACAAAGACAAGTATCTCATACAAAAAGGTTTGAAACAACTATATCAATGAAATAACTAACTATTGACAAGCCTTGAGGAAGCCCTGTCGGGCGAAACCCGTGTCGGCTGCTGTGTTCATTTGGAATAAAAATTGGTTACCGACTTTTCAACGTGGATTTGAATCATTTTGTGGAGTTTCCTGTGTCATACAGCACACATAAGATTGGACATAACATTTGTGAATCATTGTGCATTTATAACGAATGAACTGTCTGAAGAACTTTTTCAGTGACTTTGCTTTGGTGTGCTACAGTGCTTGTGAGGTGGATTTTGATTTGGACTACTTTGTATATCCTGAGGTTTAATACTCTAGGTGGATGAGTATTTGGCACTGTTTTAGCACCCAGTACCAAATGGATGGAGAGTGATACGTTGTAGTTTTCATGACTTATGTACATATGATGATGTGCAGATCAAGATAGCCTATCCACCTTTGTGCGTTTGTATATATACACTTTAGATCTATCAGCCTGCTGTCGCTCATCCCCCACCTGAAACTCTCTGTTGCTATCCCAATCCGGAATGAGTGTGTTCCAAAGTCCAACTCTTAGTATCCCAATTGTCTCAGGCAATTCCCAAAGGCCCCCAGCACCCGCCTGGCCAATGCTTGCACCCCACCCTGCTGAAACACCAGCCCTACTTACCAGCCCTGCTCTCCCAAATATTTGCCCAGCCAGTAAACCTAGAAAACCGCTTGCTCTTCTGACCTCCTCAGCCACATCGCACTCCCTATTTGATCCATCTTAGTGATCCGCAGCCAAAAGGCACACGCCAGGCATTCCACATTAAATTCCCAAAGCCCAGGCGTCCAACCCACCAGTTCAGACACATGAAATCCCCCCCCAAAAAACATGAATGTGAACAGTACCCTGAAAATCACTTTTTCCCAGGCCGAGGCACATCCAATTCTCACCAGAGCCATCAGCCTCCTCAAAACTTGTATCATCACAGGCTGCCTCTTCCAGCTTGTCATCCCTTTTCTCTGGTCCTTCCTTCGAGTGGTCTCTTACCCAACTCACCCCCACATGGATCATGCCCTCAATGCATCTCACACAGGAGGTGGTCCTTGCCAAATTTCCCCTTGTCAGTGCTGCCAGGCTGTTCTCTATTTGCCACAGCGAAAAGTTGATCATAACAATCTACGTTTCTTCCAATTTCACTTAGGCCTTTCGATGCTGCTGTGGAGGCTAAACCACGGAATCTCACCCGCTGCAAACGAAATAAAGCATCAACCACTCCGTTGAGAAAACCAACAGTATGCCCAGTGCTGAGTAGAATATAGCATTATCGACAGTGTAGGATCAGCGACCTCAATAGTCTCCAAATATCCTCTTCTTAGTTGTTCTCCGGTTGATCAAATGTACCACTGCTTGATTGTCTATTACAAACATCACTGTTGTAAATAGAAGCCTGGAGCCTGGTATCATTTAGGTTGCTTTATTCAAGTTAGTCAAGTCTTCAAGATGTTAAGATAAGATAAAGAGAAGACCCACCAGGAGTGACCAGCTTGTCACTCAGCCTGCCTGGTTCCAACTGCTAGTTGTCATCAGGCTAAGCCCCAAACACTCCATGATGTCACCAAAGGTTCTAGTGGTGACATCATGTGAATGACCATGAAATCCCACAGGCAGAAAAGAGACAGGCTAAATACAACAATCACCTTATTATTCCTCAACGTTTTAGCCAACAGTCACTCCACCAATGCCACTGGGAAGTACTCGAGGAAGGCAATGCTATGGCGTTTGTCTTTTTGCCCATGGCCATCTATCAGGGCACCATCATTGCCCTCCCAATGCACTCCAGACCTACCTGCACTAAATGCATCCGAAAATATTTCAATTGTCCATATTGTTAAGTCATTTTGGAGTCACAACGTAACACCATTGTACCAGTCCAAAAGCCTCATCCACTGCAGTAAGTCTTTTGTTAGTCTTTGTGTCATTCATAGCCTGTGGCATGGCTTTGATGCCCCCCACATTGCAGAAGGTAGTTGTCTACAAAACACCCTTCCAGGGGCCACTACCTTCCAAGTGAAGTCTAAGAGTCCTATTGCTCGCTGTATCTTTCTCAGTTTGCATTTTGCCCTCCTCGTCACCTCTTTGAGCAGGTTTCTCAATTCACTCAATTTATCCTCTGCAACCTCAACACCAATTCAATGGAGTCCAGCTCTGTGTTCAAAATTGACAACCTGGTGTCTGGCCCCTATCTTTTTAGGCTGCCAATGGAATGCCCAGTGACCTCACTACCATCTCAAGTGTCAACATCAGCCTGGCACATTCACCTTCTACTTCCCCTCTACTCACCATCTAAACGTCATCAATGCGGCGGAAAACCTGATCTGACCTTGCCGCATGTCTCACAACATACTCAATGAAAGTGCTGAATTTCTTCAATACGTCACATGCCACTAATTATCACATGGGCTTCTGCTCGCCCACATAGCAATCACCTTGGAACTGTACCCCAGTTGTTGGGAGTCAGCTGGATAGAAGGGCAGAAGTTGGAAAGCAGATTTAATGTCCTCCTTGCCAACCTCCACTCCCCTCACACAGTTCCTCACCAGCTCTATGGCTGTGTCAATGCTTGTGTAGGACACGGAGCAGTCAGATTTATCAATAAAATTGTTCATGATGCCCCGTTGGCCCAAAATAGGTAATTAATCAAGTGAAATTTCTCCAATTTTTCCTTTGGTACAAACTCCTAGTGGTGACACAATCAGGTTCCGTATCGAGGGGCTACAAATGGTCCTGCCACCTGGCCACTTGCTCCTCCTTGCGAATTTCTTCTGCTACTATTCCTGGGTGACCCCACAGGAATGCAGGTTATCCGCACATCTGCCCTTGTGTGGCTCCTTATATGGAATCCTGAGCCCAAGTCTAAATCCGTCCAACAACAATCTGGCTGCCACCCCATCCTGGTATTATTTTCAAACAGACAAGGGGGACCCGAAATATTGGCCGAGGACCTCGGGTAACAATTCTATTTCAAGGAACAAAGGTCCTAAGCAAATAATAAAGTACACAAAATAATTAGAATATAACCAACGATGGGTTACTATAGCCATCCAGTGTCCAGCCGGACAATGGAGTTTTATTTTTACAATGGAGAGAATAAAGTCAGAAATACTTTGAACAGCATAAATAGTGAGGCACAAGCCTGTACCTTTAAAGAACCGGGAAGTGTGGGGGAAAGGGGGAACAATACAGAAAATCGAACCAAAACAGAAATACAGGCAAAGACTTTGAGCTTTGGCCACCTGCATTCAGTTTTAAATAACAGCAAGTTTTGACCAAGAATAGATACCACAACAGTTAGGCACAATGGACATTTGTGGTTCTATTTAGAAATGTCGACGTTTCGATCCCTTGCTCATGGTAAACTGGGATCATCATCAGGACTAGAAAATAACATTTGCCTGGTTCAGAACATGTTTGTGCCAGTTGGCAGGAGTATCAAAAAATTGGAGTTTGTGACTTCGAAATAGCCGGAATAAGATCGCCACAGCTCTGTAAGTAGCGATAACAACATGAATGGTTGTCCTGGAGGTAATGGAGGGAGAGGGCGGCCGCCGCTCTCCTCACTACGCTCCTGTATCCAAGATTGGGGATTGATTGAGTGCCGTACCGGATTAGTTATAGGGCTTGCTCCTTAGGATTGCATGATGGCTGGAATCAGGAGACAGCAGCGATGTGCCGTGGGGTTCCTGGCGTGATAGCAGGTACTCGAGAGTGTTCAAGGAGCACTGATTCCAACTGGCACAAACATGTTCTGAACCAGGCAAATGTTATTTTCTAGTCCTGATGATGATCCCAGTTTACCATGAGCAAGGGATTGAAACGTCGACATTTCTAAATAGAACTACAAATGTCCATTGTGCTTAACTGTTGTGGTATCTATTTTTGGTCAAAACTTGCTGTTATTTAAAACTGAATGCAGGTGGCCAAAGCTCAAAGTCTTTGCCTGTATTTCTGTTTTGGTTCGATTTTCTGTATTGATCCTCCATTCCCCCACACTTCCCGGTTCTTTAAAGGTACAGGCTTGTGCCTCACTATTTATGCTGTTCAAAGTACTTCTGACTTTATTCTCTCCATTGTAAAAATAAAACTCCATTGTCCGGCTGGACACCGGATGGCTAGAGTAACCCATCGTTGGTTATATTCTAATTATTTTGTGTACATTATTATTTGCTTAGGACCTTTACCCCATCCTGGTACTTCACGGCCATGTGTGGATGGCCTCTGGATCAACCAATGTAGCTACCCTTCAGCACCACCCCTCTGTTCTTGCCCCTTCCTGGTCCAGCGGGGGCCTGAGCCAGGTCCTTTGCGCATTGCAGCACCAGGTGTCTGCACCCACCATTGGAGCAGCCATCCTAAGCCTGCATGGATACCTACAGCGGACCCCTTTGTTAAAGTTAAAGCATGCTCCAGTTGGGCCCTGTCTGGCTGTACCACCTCTCCTGAGCTGGGATGTTTGTGAAAAGGCATATACGGTAGGGACAGGTTGCTTACAGTGCGGACTGGCTCCAACAACCTGGTAGGAGTCATATGTTACAGCCTCATTATACAACTCCCCCCAAGGTTTTCTGTACAGAACACTTGTCCTTGATCGACATTCTGCATCATAACGGAGCCATGCTAAACCTCCAAAACGAATTCTGGTCATCCTAATGACGTCCATATATTTCCTCAAAGCCACACTGCATTCTGGGGATCTTTCACACACAATGCTTGAGAAGAGAGTGACTGCTGCTGTCCACGCACTAATGTTGGTCTGTACCTTAGGATGCTTAACCAATTCTCTCTCCTCGATCCTTGAACTTTGTCGCTGTATGCAAATTGTCGGAATCCGTTTCAGCGGACCACAGGGCAAGCAGGAGTTACTGGGCCCACCCGTGGTGACTGAGGACTTTTACTCCTTATTTCCTGGGGCCCGACCTACTATGGATCCTCCTCAAGGGGGGGCCAGGCACCCCTTGGGCACCTGATTTTCAGTTGGGTAGTGTCGGACAAGCAGTCAAGGCTCCTTTGGGGGAAGCTCAGATCAGTGAACATGACTCATAACTCAACGTGCAAGCGGAGCAAACAATAAATCAATGTCATTTCAAATACTTATCTTATATATATATATATAAAACAAATGTATGTCTGTCTGTCTGTCTGTCCTTTATGCATTACTACACCATTCATCCGATCGCCATGAAACTTTGGGAAGTTGTTGAGTACACTCCCGCGAAGGTTTCTGGCATATGCATTACTACACCATTCATCCGATCGCCATGAAACTTTGGGAAGTTGTTGAGTACACTCCCGCGCAGGTTTCTGGCATATGCATTACTGCACCATTCATCCGATCGCCATGAAACTTTGGGAAGTTGTTGAGTACACTCCCGCGAAGGTTTCTGGCATATGCATTACTACACCATTCATCCGATCGCCATGAAACTTTGGGAAGTTGTTGAGTACACTCCCGCGAAGGTTTCTGCATATACATTACTACACCATTCATCCGATCGCCATGAAACGTTGGGAAGTTGTTGAGTACACTCCCGCGCAGGTTTCTGGCATATGCATTACTACACCATTAATCCGATCGCCATGAAACTTTGGGAAGTTGTTGAGTACACTCCCGCGAAGGTTTCTGGCATATGCATTACTACACCATTCATCCGATTGCCATGAAACTTTGGGAAGTTGTTGAGTACACTCCCGCAAAGGTTTCTGGCATATGCATTACTCCCCTTTGGTTTTTCTTTGTTCGCCCTAAGTTGGCAGGGTATACTCAGACGTGAGTCCCTTGCTCACTTTGCCACTGGATTCAAGCAAGGCCGGCTGAAGACGGCTGTAATGCCAGAAACCGGTCCTGGGAAGCTTGATTCCGGTCCAGGGAAGACATGGCTTGGCAGTTCGGGCTGGACTGTTCCCATGAGGCACAGGGTCAGACTGATTTGCATATGGCCATGTCTGAACTGGGGTGGCGGAGTGAGCTAAAGAACGGTGATGGATTAAACCCAGATCAGTTGACTGGGGGTGAGTGTTTGTATTGTCAACGCTCCGTCCATCATCCCCTTTTGGTTTTTCTTTGTTCGCCCTAAGTTGGCAGGGTATGCTCAGACGTGAGTCCCTTGCTCACTTTGCCACTGGATTCAAGCAAGCCCGGCTGAAGACGGCTGTAATGCCAGAAACCAGTCCTGGAAAGCTTGATTCCGGTCCAGGGAAGACTTGGCTTGGCAGTTCGGGCTGGACTGTTCCCATGAGGCACAGGGTCAGACTGATTTGCATATGGCCATGTCTGAACTGGGGTGGCGGAGTGAGCTAAAGAACGGTGATGGATTAAACCCAGATCAGTTGACTGGGGGTGAGTGTTTGTATTGTCAACGCTCCGTCCATCATCCCCTTTGGTTTTCCATATGCATTACTATAACATTCATCCGATCGCAATGAAACTTTGGGAAGTTGTTGAGTACACTCCCGCGAAGGTTTCTGGCATATGCATTACTACACCATTCATCCGATCGCCATTAAACTTTGGGAAGTTGTTGAGTACACCCCCGCAAATGTTTCTGGCATAATTTTTTTTTAAATATCGGCCCCCCCTGGGCCATCATAATCTTTCGAATACTGAATGCTTCCATTTATGTACCCACAGGCACTCGAATAAATAAATAGAATTAAAACGACACTTTGAAATGTTTTCCATATTAAAATGAATAAGTTTCAATAAAAATAACACAATGTAAATTGAATGTTATCATAACAAGTTTCCTTGAATTTCCTTTTTTATGAGATCACAGCAACTAGCGATGGGTAAGCCATGAAACTTTGGGAAGTTGTTGAGTACACTCCCGTGAAGGTTTATGGCATATGCATTACTACACCATTCATCCGATCGCCATGAAACTTTGGGAAGTTGTTGAGTACACTTCCGCGAAGGTTTCTGGCATATGCATTACTACACCATTCATCCGATCGCCATGAACTTTGGGAAGTTGTTGAGTACACTCCCGTGAAGGTTTCTGGCATAAAAATGTTGTAAATATCGGCTCCCCAGGGCCCTCATAATCTTTCGAATACTGAATTTTTCCATTTATGTATCCACAAGCACTCGGATAAATAAATAGAATTAAAACAACACTTTGAAATGTTTTCCATATTAAAATGAATAGGTTTCAATAAAAATGACACAATGTAAATTGAATGTTATCATAACAAGTTTCCTTGAATTTCCTTTCTTCTGAGATCGCAGCAACGCGTGACGGGTATGCTAGTCTATATATATAAAAACGAATGTATGTCTGTCTGTCTGTCTGTCTGTTTGTCCTTTATGCATTACTACACCATTCATCCGATCGCCATGAAACTTTGGGAAGTTGTTGAGTACACTCCCGCGAAGGTTTCTGGCATAAATTTGTTTTAAATATCAGCCCCCCAGGGCCCTCATAATCTTTCGAATACTGATATACGCACCAGACGGAAAAACAACAAATCGTGTAACCACAAGCACTCCAATAAATAAATAGAATTAAAACACCATTCATCCGATTACCATGAAACTTTGGGAATTGTTGAGTACACTCCCGCAAAGGTTTCTGGCATAATTTTTTTTTAAATATCGGCCCCCCAGGGCCCTCATAATCTTTCGAATACTGATGTACGCACCAGACGGAAAAACAAAAAATCGTTTATCCACAAGCACTCGAATAAATAAATAGAATTAAAACGACACTTTGAAATGTTTTCCAAATTAAAATGAATAAGATCCAATAAAAATGACACAATGTAAATTGAATGTTATCATAACGAGTTTCCTTGAATTTCCTTTCTTCGGAGATCGCAGCATTGCGCGATGGGTAAGCTAGTTTTGATATGAAAAGAAGTCTTTTAATTCAAATTCTACACATGCAAAGGTAAACGACATTCAAAAGCAACAACACAATCCCCTTTAGGTCAGGGATCTAGTAGTAGTCAGGCTACTCCCCGTCCCACTAACTTTAGTGCAAAAGGTTTGATGTTATTCTCCATTTGCTGCTAGCCATATCCAGGGAATATAAACTATTATGCCATACTCAAGAGTTTTACCCCCTGACTTTTGGAAGTTTGCTCACAAGAGTCTACGGGGGTCACATTACCAATCACAGTATGTCCCCTGGGGCCCTAAAGGTCCAGTTCATGGATTACCCATTCCAGCAGCATGGAACCCTTCAGCAGCAGAGCAAAATTTGGCTCCAGATCGAAAAAGTCAGGCTGTGCGCAGTCACAAGCAGCAGCACCCAGCAGGCACAGGCATTTTCCTCCGTGCCATGCTACTGGCTCGTCCTAGCGATTGGGTTTGTTCCTGTTCTGGTGATCGCATGGTAAGTCACACTTCACTTCACAGGGGGAGGTTGATCTCCTTGCTCCAGTGAAGTTTCTTGATCCTCGTACTTCCTTCGGTGCAGTTCGCGGTACGAGGCCTGGTCTGCTTCGGTCAAAGCAGCAGTTTCTTGGTCCTCGGCGACGGCCCAAACTCTTGGCCTCAGTATCTCTGGTGGCCCCTACTGGCATACGGGGTTGCTGCCACGGCACTCACAAGTCTGGTCACACTGACCTGGCACTTCTGTTCATGGTGGCAGTCTCTCTGGCACACAGGGACATTCACCAGGAGGCAGTGCAGGCCCTCGCTCCTTGGCTCAGGGCACCGTGGCCCCTCATGGCACATAATGGGTTGGTGGATCAGTCAAGCACATGGGCTATGGCCCAATCGGTGCAAGAGTGGAGGGGAGAGGTGTGGCGCCGCGGCCAGGGCGACTGGCGCTGGAATCTGGGGATCACGATTCGATCCCCGGCTCCGGCGGCAGGTTAGCCCAGCACCATGTGACTCTGGGCAATAGCTTGCTTAATCTTCCCGACGGCCCCCAGTGCCTAGAGACCCTTACGGGTGATTGTGCGCTTTACAAATGTGGATTATTATCACACCTCACACAAGGTCCTCACAATATGTCTCCCCCCGGACCTTGCTCTTTCCAGCACTCTCCTCTTCCTCACAGGACACTGATCTTAGTAGGCAGACACCGGTGCTCAAGGGCAGGTGGTCTTGGTTTCCCTGGGTGATGTCCCCTCACCCAGCATGGAGACTAGCAGGCCTGGGCCTCCAGTCCTGGTCACAGGCAGAAGTCTTGCTGAGCTTCCCCTCCTCACACAGCCTGTATGGCTGCTCAGCAGATGACAACATTTGGAGTCTCAAACTCTCCTTCTTATAGTCCTTTCCCAGACACAACATGTAATTTAGTGTCTGAGCCTTTGAAGTGTTATGTTGAGGTACTCCTTCCCTATAATGGACATCATTCTCCTTTTTCCTTCCTCCTGAAGGATGTCTGTCACAGCAGGCAGGACTACACAGCTGATTATCCCACAACAAGATTCATGGGAGTGACCAGAGTTCACACCTGGATGTCAGCCACAGTGATATGTGCATCAAAATGTTAATCCTGAGCCCTCAGCCCTACTCTGTAGGGTTTGCTCATCAGCCCTTATCATCTCTCTCTTCCTGAGATGTGTCCAAGCCCCTTTCCCTGTAATCTACCATTGATTTAAAGAGTCCCTTGAAATGCACAGAGAGAGCCTGGCTTTCCCATCCTCTTGTGCATTCCCTCCCAGCTCACACGGATGCAGCAACACACTGATATTTCTGGGGGTTTCCTCTACTCCTCATGTTTTCCACCAGGAAAGATCCCAAATTCCACTGTGTAATGTATCGGTGCAGGCAAACTTGCACTCAGTGCACATCCACAGCACACTTACTGCACAGCACTGTTAGCCTTATGTATTGTGCCACCACGAGCATAACTTCATGCAACAAACGCCGTCAGTCTGCGCGCACTTTTTAGTTCTGCAGCCTTTCTGTATTGTACCGGAGTGTGTTAGTCTAAAACCACACACGGCCAGGGTACACACATTTACCATGACTGCACTGTACCACACTTCACCCTTTGTGTAGTGTATTTCTTGCAAGCGCACATGCACTCTGCATGTTTTCATCATGAACGCCCTTCCACTTCTACCTGATGTAGGCCCGGGGTGAGTTAAGCACACAGCAGTGGAATTTTAAAGGTGAGTGAACCCGTAGGACTCATTCCAGTGGCACAGGGTAAAAAGGACCTGTTCACCACTACTGATCACTACACGGTATGCTGCCACCACTTGGCTTGTGCTGCATAGCTTCTGGTGTAAGGTGGTAGCCTTCCACCACTATGGGGGCAGTGATTTGGGTGCCCCCTCTCGGTGCAACAAGACCACAGTCCGTGACACCGGCCGATGACATGGTTCACACTCACGATCCGTATTCGCCCATGACAAAAAATCGGCATTAGGGATCCACACAACAGTACAGTTGGGCACTCAGGGCAGGGGTACACAACTCATACCATGCAGAGGACTTTTCCTTCCCAATGCAAATGTTTGAAAATGTCCACACATTTGTTTGCCAAATAATTTCCTGCCACTCAGCAACCGGTGCCCCCAGCGGGTATGCTACAACCATATACCGGAGCTTCAACGGCTGTTTTGGGCTACCCATCAAACCATTTGTAGACCCCTCACTTCCACTCTGCATCTCTGCACCCGCAGTGTCCTTGTGCCCTGTCGATATGCTGTCCTCTGCCAACTTGCACCCCTCCCCAATGCCTGTTGGACTGGACACTACAACCTATTGTGTCAACCCCTGCCCTCAGAGAACCACTCCCCGTGTCTCCATCCCTCTGTCTGTGCAGCTGTGGTGCAAGGAATCATTCCCACCATGTTCTCTGTGTGCTCTCTAACGCACTCGCACCCTTTCTCTAACTGTGTTCATATTACCACCCATGACTCATCCTCTCTCCATCTCACCTTTGTCATTCCCATGCATTCACCTAATATTCCCAGAGCTCGTGTCCAAACTCTCCCCCGTTGTGTTTCCATAGCTCTGCTCTCCCTGTATGCTTTTCCCTACCATTCTTCCCCCGCCCGAGACTGCTGCCTCTTCCTACGTCCCTGATTCCGCTGTCTCTTCCCCCATCCCTGAGACCATTGCCTCTTCCCCCATCCCTGAGACCGCTGCCTCTTCCCCTGTCCCTAAGACCGCTGCCTCTTCCCCTGTCCCTGAGACTGCTGCCTCTTCCCCCGTCCCTGAGACTGACTGATTGATTGCTTGATTGATTGATTTATAAATTTATAGAGCGCACGAATGCCCAAGGGCATCTTGGCGCTTAGTTAGATGCAAAGACCGACTGGAGCTACTGGTAACATGGAGTCTAACTAAGATGTGAAGAGCCACGTTTTTACGGCCTTACTGAATATTAGCAGCGAGGAGCTATTTTTTATTGAAAGTGGTAGTTGGTTCCAGGTTTTAGCTGTTTGCAATAGAAAACTTCTCCCCCCATCTTAATTGCTTGAATTTGGGAACCTTTATCAGCTTAGCCTCACTCGATCTTAGGTTCCTAGGAGGTTCGTACTGTTTCAATTGCGCTTTTAGGAAATGGGAGTCTACCCCATGAAGGGCCTTGTATGCTAGGCACAGTGACTTGAACCTTATTCTTTTCTCCATAGGCAGCCAGAGGAGGGTTCCTAATCTGTGGGCAACTGGCTCAGATCTGGGGATGTCCAGAACCAGCCTAGCTGCTGCGTTTTGTAGACGCTGCAGTTTAGTCGGATGTTGGGCTTGTAACCCCGCATACAGGGGCTACAAGCTGCCTCTTCCTCTGTCCCTGAGACCACTGCCTCTTGCCCCATCCCTGAGACCACTGCCTCTTCCTCCTTCCCAGAGACCACTGCCTCTTCCTCCGTCCCTGAGACCGATGTCTTTTCCCCCACCTCTGACACCTCTGTTTCTTCCCCCGTGCCTGAGACCGCTGCCTCTTCCTGGTCCCTGAGACCGCTGCCTCTTCCCCTATCCCTGAAACCGCTGCCTCTTCCTCCGTCCCTGCGACCGCTTCCTCTTCCTCCGTCCCTGAGACCGCTGCCTCTTTATTCTCAGTGTATTTCTCCCACTTGGGTTTAAGTCGCTTCCATCACTGGAATGCTCACCTTGGCCTGACCTTACCCATTGGGCACCGTCTCAGGCCTGTGGCCTCCCTTTCCTCCACCACCTCACTTCCCTTTGAGGTGAGTTGCCCCCCTATACTCTCCCCCCTAATTCTTCTCCATTAGAACTTCTTTCCTCAATGCCCATGTTGCCTTCCCTGCCACACATCCTATACTTTTCACCACTCCTGGGCCTTTGATGATGCCTTGCGCCCTTCCCACCACTGACCTGGGAGCCGCCCTTTGCTCCACCACCGCCTCAGGACACATTTTGCTGATCTTTATGCCTTCATTACTTGTTTTCCCCTGTCCTGACCCATCTCTTCAGTGACCTCTGCAAAATTCAACGTCCTGCTAGGAAGGCTAAGCGGCCCCTAATACCTTGGCTGTTGCCATCCTGCCACACTACTTGCGTCAGGGGTATCGCAACACTGCCCGCCCCTTAGGACTGAAATCCTGTACTGTGTACCTCACAGGGCTGGACTGGGAACCAAAACCAGCCTTGGCAAAGTGCTCGGTAGGCCTCCCGGGGGCATTGGAGGTACCGCTGAGCTGTTTGTCAGGGCCGGTTTCGGACGATTTTGTTACAGGGGCCGATAGTGCAGCTATACTGAAAAACGGCCCTGTAACAAAAATTGCCCCCAGAGGCCCAAAACTGACCCTGGCGGCCCACTGAGGAAATGCCCGGTGCCCGCTTCGGCCAGTCTTGCCCTGGTGCCTCACAGTAGGGACCGACTTTGCTTCCCCTGGATTCTGACACATCAGAGTCTGGCATGGGCTGCCGCGTGGCCCATTGTAATACCCCAAGCATTGAGCTTCAGCCTGACCATGGTTTCTCCATCCAGAACACTATGCTGTGAGGTCACCCAGATACCCTCAGCACCCAATCTCCTGGTACACCCCTTTTGGAGGGCGGATAGGGGATCTACCTCCTTCGGTGCTTTGCTGAACATCAGACTGGCCCGCACCCTCTGCATCCTCACGTTAGCCCTGGCCTTCCTGGAAGCCCTCTGCCCCTAAAAGGATGCCCCCTGAGATTGTTTTACCTTCACCCCGGCCAGTAGAACCTCCTGTCGTGTTTATGGCACCCTTCAACCAGGCCAGGCGCTGATAGGCGGTAAAGGTGGCAACCATTGGCTCCCTTCTCTCCTGACTTGGCTCCTGGCAGGCCTGACTTCTGTTTGCTTCTCTACTACCCCTGCAGGGACAGCCCAGTCTATCTTTTGCCCCTTACTCCTTCCACTGGGGGTGGGCCACTTTCTTCTCCACCTTGGGGGAGGTAGATAAAAGGAGGGACATAGGTACAACAGCAGCTGGAATCCCCGCTGATACAGATCTGTGCGGGCGCTCACTCTTGTTGGCCTTCTAGTGAGGAAGACGGGGGCGATGAGCGGCCTGCAGCTAACAGGACCATGGGCGGCCTTAGTCATGTGCAAGCTGTGCACCTGCACAGGGCCACCAAATCCCAAGGGCCACCACGCCAATATATATCCTTAATATAATAATCCTCTGAGGACGGATACATATTTGCATGGCAGCCCCCGGCAAGGATTTGGCGGCCTCCGGCTCTGTTCCACTTCCAAACACCCTGACCCCCCCCTTCACTGGCCTCCACGCCTGCATTCCTCCTGGTTCCTCATTGGCTTCTTTTTTTCCCTACCCACTGCTGGCCCGCTGGTACAGGCGTATATAAGCCACGGCCACCGCCATCTTGCGCGAAAGCAACTATAACCTTTTCCTCTCCCGGGGGGCGAGTCGTCTTACAAGTTTATCTATAGTTTTTATAAAGTACTGGTGTTAGCGCAATAGTCATAGTTAATATCTGGTGGGATGGGGGCACACGACATTCGCGTACCCATTGCAAGTAAAATGAAGAGAATTCGAGTACACGAATTTGGTTATTCGAAACGAAAGAGAAAGGTGGCTCTGCAGGCTTTCATAGCATCACAGGAAGGAGCAAGCCGCAGGTACTGGTCTCTGGACATTTTATTAAAACACCTTCCTGAGCTCCGGGGGGCTCCGCCCGCCCGTCCCCCTCTTCCGGGGCCCCCTACCTACTCTCCCTGCCCAGGGCCGCCATGAGCCTAAAGTTGCCCCTGACAGGACTGCCATTGGCCAGAGACAGCAAGTGTCATTCCGTGGCTCCTCCTCTTCCTCCCAAAATCCCTGGGTACAGAGCCCACGCAATGCATGCTCTCGCAACCGAGGTTCACCTTGAAGCGAAAATATTTGCATGCGAGCATCTCCGAATAAAGTCACACATTAAATAGGGCCTTGATGTCTTTATTGAAGGGGCAGAGCAGGGCATCAGCTGTTCATGGAGAAAACTATCAAACTAGTCAAGAGGGTGAGAAATGGCATGGTGTGGACAAAAACAATCACGGAAAATTTAAATATATGTTCTTATAGTGACCCCCTCGACCCGTGCCTCCTCTTTGCACGGGACACAACTTTTACAAAGTGCCCGCGCCATCACCTTCTCCCCGGGCCCAAAGCAGCCTTTGGGATTCACCTCTCAAAGATGTCTTCTTCAGACCAGTACTGGATTTGGAAACGATTTACTAATTGCAGGTCAAAGTGTGGCAGATGAAAGGTGGTGGAGTCATGAGGAGAGAAGCTTGAAAATCAGATTCCGATAGTTAACTTAAGCGTCCATTTAAAAATAAAAACTGCTGCAAAGAAATTGGCAACAAGGACAAATGTGACAACAAATCTGTTCTAGCTCACTTAATTGGTCAAAGAGATGCAGCATTTTAAAATATCTTACAGGGTTAAGAAACCTGCTGAAGAGATCTTTTCTGTGCCCAGCAATTTTGAGAGGGTTATATTAATGGTAAAATAACTCTGAGGGTTAGTGCAATTCTGAATTACTTCTGGGATAGTATTGTGTTTTGTTCATAAAGTAGCATAGAAGGTTAATGTGCCTGCTGCGAAGCACATTGTGAAATATGCAGATCATAGATTTTTATTTTATATAGATAAGTAAGTGCGCTGCTGCTTTTCACGTTGCAGTCATTTCTTTACTTCCAGTTCATACATTGCAATCCTTCTAATAGCACAATCATCTATTTACTGGCATCAAGGAGCTGCATGCAAACTGTCACGATGAGCTTAAAACCTTATTGTTTTTTCTCAATGAGTTTTTATTCTCAGATTGCAAAGAAGGCCTCCTTTGGAAATGAATACAGTCTTCCTAATACAGAACAACACCAATCACTATGTTACATTTTATATCCTGACTTGTGTTTCTGCTGACCCTTCACTTTTAACATATAATGTCTACAATTATGAACGATATGTGATTCCTATTCAGTATAATCCTTACTGTCTTAAGTTACATTTCCTGTACATTGATTTACACACTTATATGATTTATTGTGTCTCTGTGTGTGATGTTAAGTGCTCTGACACTTTACAATGGCATGAGTAGTGCCAGGGGCGGCTCCTCATGTGGGCGGAGGAGCATCGCCTCACTGCTTTCTTGCAGTGCGAGAAGAGCTTCTCACACTGCGAGAAAGCAGAAGGGTTTGGGTGGGGCGGGCGGGTGGGCGGTCCAGCTCCAGGGCAGGGGAGGAGTTTCTTGCCCACTGTTGTGGGCGCTGATTGTTTGATCAGCCCCAGGACCGACCAAACCAGTCATACCCACTCTGCCCTTTTCTCTATGTAGGCTCCATGCAGCCTACATGGAGAAAATGGCCTCCGCTTAGACGCCTGTGTGGTCGGCGTCCCAGCTAATCACAACGCTGCCATTGCAGCGTTGTGATTGGCTACGGGGCGAGGAGGGAGGCTGCCTGCTTCCTGTGTGGAGAAAAGGGTGCGGGACGACGAAGGACCGGACTGGGCCGCAAAGGTAAGTTAATTTATTTTTTATTATTTAAAATTAAACCCCCTAACACGACTCCTTCCCCACGCGACCCCCGCTCCCCCACCCATAAGTCATGCCGGCCACGACTGAGTAGTGCTATAAAAGAACTGAATAAAATTTCAATTATTACTAGTCATATACACAGATAAACCTTACATTCTCGTACATAGGGGGTTTGAACAAAGTCAAAAACTTGCCTCCTGGTCATAGTTTCTCTAAAGTACTTATGAAGAGGTAATAAGCTGTGAACCTTTCTTTCCTTCCATTGCATTGGCATCCAGGTGTTAAGGTCTAGATGACTCCCAGCTAGGATGATACTGGAACAAAACAAACAAAAAGGGCTGATGCAGACATGCCAACCCTCCCGATTCAGGCGTGAGACTACCGATTTGAAGGCTAGTCTCCCGCCTCCCGATTCCTGCAAGCAAAAACCCGATTCCTCGGGGTTTGTTGACAGGGCTTAGTATTGTGTGAAGTGCTAATTTTTCCAGCAATAGTCAAAGTGGCCATGGAGGGGCTCTCGATGGGGTGAAAAAACAACAAAGGGTCATTAACAAGGCAATTGTCTTTTGAAGACCTGTGAAGTAAGGGGGGGGGCGTGTGTGTGCACAGGAAGCTGTTTTCGGCTGGGGTGTCACACAGGGGCGGGGGGGGGGAGGGGGGGACAACACTTGCATCACCCTCTCAGCCTGCCATTGCGCTCCATGCTTGTAAAAGGTAAGAAAAAAAACGTACATTTGTGTTTCAAATGTCCAATCCTGCAGCAGCACACTTCCAAAGCCCATACACGCCAGTAACCCAATTTGAAGCCCCATTCTCCCGATTTTAAAAAAAAATCTCCCTCTTTGCTCTTCTGAAATGTTGGCATGTATGCTGATGGCCCTTTAAATCAGGCCTTTGTTTGTGCCCAGCGGGGAGTCACAATAAGAAAGACCCCTCACTGCCTGCAGGTTGCCTCTCTGAACAGAGAGCAGAGAACAGGCGGACCCTGCTCAATTGTGTGGAAAATGACACCAGGACAAATTCAGCATATTTCTACGGGTCGGCCTGAACCCAGATCCAGTGCCGAAATAGCTGCCGAAAGCGGAATCTGGCGCCGTGCTTTCCCGCGCCGCTTCAGACCCACAGATGGAGCCGTGTTTTCCTCCCCATCCATCACGAGCGCAATGGCGGGGAGCAGAGAAGGCAATCATCCCCCCTTCTCTCTCTAATTCCGTTAACATTTCCTAAGAATATGTGGAACAGAATGCCTGAAGGGGGTGCGGAGTCATCTCTTTCATGTAGAGATATAATTGAAAGACAGCCAAACCATTAGAGCTCCTCGAGGCTTTGAAGGCGCTCTCCGACGCTGCGAATCGGCCCCTGTGGAATACAAGCTGAGAGTGCGGTGTGGGTGATGCGTGTCTCGCGGGCACGGGGCTCCGCCGCGATTCTGGGAAGGCGGCTTTAATTAGAGCTCGCTGACATTAATCTGAATTTGACACGCGCACTGATAGCGTGTGAGTCCAATGAAAGTAAAACAGCGTGTTACTTTTATCTTTGATTCTTAGGCTGGTGAGAGTAGCGCCCATGTTACTATTTTTACACCAAATCCAGGCACTAGCGCAACATTGTGAACTTTGACCCGATTTCCCTGACACGCTCATAAACTTTGTCCTATTTTGTCTAGGAGTGGGTGAAATATTCCATTCCGCCAGTGGAATTGGTGGAATTTTGGCGGCTTCGCCTTACTCTTGGAAGGCGGAGTTCTGGGCAAATTCTGCCAATTGCTGCGTGGTGGAATTTTTTCTTGCACTTGGTTCCAGGGGCCTCATTTATGAAAAGTGACGCATCGCTGCGAGAAAACAGCGATGCGTCACTTTTCATTACGCCCTCCTTGCGACCCCAATGATGCGTCATATTTACAATATGACGCATCATTGCGCACGGACTTACAGATACGTCAGTATTTCTGACGTTAAGCGCAAAAGTGACGCATTGCTGGACTGTGTCACAAAAGTGACGCAACTCCAGCAATGCGTCCTTTCACATGGGGCAAGCCCCATGTGAAAGAGCCTGCGTCAGTCTTACGCCTGCTGTGAGGCAGGCGTAAGATTTTGACGCAACGGCGCCCTAGAAGTGACGCAGTGAAATCTCATAGATTTCACTGCGTCACTTCTACGACCTTTCTTGCGTCAATACGCCCCCCGCATACATTATACCTGGCGCAGGTATAATGTGGCGCAGGGGTTTACAAAGTGACGCATCTACCTAGATGCATCACTTTGTAAATATGGTGCAACAAGGCACATTTTTTACGCTGCTGGTGCGTCACAAAAAGTGACGCACCGGCGGCGTAAAAGTGACGCACAACCTCATAAATGAGGCCCCAGGAAGGTAAGTTGGTGAGCACGAGTGAGATTTGGCATCCCTTAGCATGCTTTCCGGGAGCAAGATATTTTCTAACGTTGGGGGTCGCTGGGGGTCGCTGCCGTTCGTGGTCAGAAGGCTGCCATTAGAGTAGAAAATCTACTCGAGCGGCAGCAAAATCAACTCGAGTAACTGCACCTGTGTGCGGATTGTGCAGATTTTTCAGTGTGGAGCATGTTCCCGACACTATAGCACAGCACGAGTAGCACAATATGCCTATTTATGCCCATTGGCGAAACTCAGTGGAGTCTCGTTGACTTTTTTATCCAGTCCAGATGGGGAAGGATCTTTGCCACAGGAACAGGTTTTACAGAAAAGTACAAAATGCATTGTAAATCCATTGTCAATAACGCAAATGGAGGTGCACCAAGTAGAGAAGTCCAATCAAACTTATTGTTTCAAAATCTTTATTTCCACTTTTTTCATTGCTTTCCTTTATTTACTTATACTGTCCAGCCAACGCGTTTTGTTCCATTAACAATAGGAACTTCATCAGGGCTTCATCATCGATGTAAGTAAGTGATGTTTCCAAATTACGGTCAATATCCTTATTTGAACTAGGCGCGCTGGTAATTTAGGGATTTCCCCAGGGCATCACCGTGCCCTCGTTAAACACCTATAGGGTCAGGAGTCAGCTGCCAGTCTTCCTATCTCAGCCATATTCGTTATAACGGGGGGCACGGTGATGCCCCGGGGTAATCCCTAAATTACCTGTGCACCTAGCCTGATATTGATACCCATGGGTTAGCAATTAGGCTCGTTTTCTCATTATTTTTGACAGATTAAAAAATATTTTGTCCAAACGTCACACACTGAAGCTTCCCTCGACTCGTGAATCACAGGCAGCTAAAATAATGGCTTGGAACCATGGTACCAAAACTGGTACCACAGTTCCCAGCCGCCATTTTAGTTGCCTGTGACTTGTGACTTTTCTTTTAATTGTATTCTTCACAATTAATCAATGGGGAAAGTTGTTTGGAGGCACTACCCACTGTGGTCTGTGGGTCCTTGTATATCCCGGCAGCACATGGGGACTGTACCCTGTGACCCGTAATGGCTGCAGCAAGAGAAAACGTATTTTTTGCAACAGCCAATCAGATTTCTTGCTTATGCGGATCTGAAAGAGATGAAGGGTGAAATGACTTCCCTGTCCAATCAGATCCTTTTATGTGTCGAAATGCCAGACTTGTGAATTATTCATGTGCTGCAAGTTGCACTGATTTAAACTAGTGTTAACCTCATAAAGCCCGCTCTGGTACTTTTCTAAACACATTGTTTTCTGCGACAGGAGAAGGAGTGACGAAACATCTGTAACAGATGTTAGAGTTGGAAAGTTGATCTGCCGACAGCTTTTGTCTGTAGAGTGAACAAGAGTTTGTTGTCGAACATACCTGGCTTCAGGCTCTTTCAACTGGCTGCATGGGTGAGTCTAGCTGCTCGGGTCGAGTGAGAGGCAACTCAGCACAACTGATCATCCCCAGGAGCATGATTATGGATTCCTCGCCGTCCAGGCATAACCGTTCTCTCTGTGCCCAACAGTGGCTTTGGGTACAACATTGCGATTCATTGCATAGGTTACCAATATTTTCTACATCTTAAAAAGTAGCTATGGGCCATCCGCAAACTTGATAGCCAATTGCATTATGAATCCACGATCTCAGTAACTTGAAGCTTGTGGATATCGATAAGGTTAGCGAGGATGCTGATCCTTGAGGTACTCCACATGCGACGTTGGGGGATCGTGACAGCGATGGATGAGGTTTGGTTAAAAAGGATAACCAGGATAGCACTGCTCCATTCGTGCCTGCTAGGTGTTTCAGATGATCTTGGAGTACTTGACAAGATCAAGTATAATCGGGGCTCAGGATATGCCGTACTCTCCGGGGCTTAAGCAGTTTATCTCGAATGTTTAGTTGGGTTGATTCAACGCTCCATTGGAATATGGAGCAAGATTAAAAGTCATCAACAAGGCAAATTGGTTAAATGAGTTCCAAATGAGCGGAGACTCAGTGGATGGCATCACTAGGTAGTCCAGTGATAGGGTTGAAATTTATAGGACTGGTTCAAGGTTTCTTTAAGATGTGAGGGTTGACTGGATGTTTGAGATGTTACCTTCTGGTTCCGCTGGAGAGGAAGGAATTTATCATCTGAGAGATAATTGGCCCCAGTGTGGTGAGACCCAAAGCAGGGTTGGCTCTAGGGTGGTGTGACCGGTGCCACCGCACCGGGTGCTGACTTCGGTTGAGGGTGCCCTGTTTCCAAGGATATTATGGTTTCAAAAGCACCTGCGGTTGCATTCCTTGCACCCAGCTATTTTGAAGCAGCAATAAAAATGTCACCATAACTCCAGTGTTTAATCTTCTTGTTGGAGAGAGACCAGAGTTTGTCTGGTGGAGGTTTTGACTCATCTTAAGGTAGCACAGAGGGTTAATATGTCTACTACAAAGAACGTGTACCATGCAGATCACAAAATGCATTTATTGTATATAGGTCAGTGGGTTACTGCTTTTGTCAGAGACATCCTTTTGTTACTTGCAGTTTAAAAGTTAAAATCCTAATATAGAACAGTGACCTATTAACTGGCATCAAAGAGCTGCATGCAGGCAGCAAGGTATAAATTAGAGCGTTATGATTTTTTCCCAGTCTTTGCTTATCCTAAAGTCACAAAAAAGGCTTAATTTGGGTAGCAATCAAATGTTATTAGTGAATACACCCCCCAACCATGGTGGTGCCTTCTAAATTCTGAGTTTATGCTTCTCCAGACCAGGCACTCGTTAACTATAATGTCTACCAGTATGGATGACCTATACCTTGTAGTCCTCTGGCTTATGTAATATTTTCGATACACTGATTTACACACATATGATTGTCTCTGTGTAAAGTGTGTGTGAGATGTAAAGTGCTCTGACATCCTACACTGGTATAAGAGGTGCTATAAAATGAATTTAATGCATTTAAGAGAGAGTGGTTATGGAGACTTGAGGGGCACTGTTAGAGGGTGGTAGTGAGGGAATCCATGATGGAGGTGGTCTCTGGGGGGCGCCAACAAACAGTGTTGCACCGGGCACCACCAGCGCTAAAGCCGGCCCTGACCCAAAGTGATAACTTTCTGAACATGACAGCGTCTCCTCCTCGCTTACCAGTCGCCCGGGTCCTAAGGCCTCTCCACATGAAACGAGGGTTATTGGCTCCGAAAGCCGAACAGTTTTCCAACCTCATTATTAGCTCAAGAGGATGTCCTTATTGATCATCAAAAGGCTCCTAAATGTTCCCGACACTATTGTAGTCTTTCCAAGGTCTCTGACAAATGTACAAAAATCTACAGAGAAAGGAAACCTTTTTAACACCTTCGCTGCGGCGGTTATTCCGCCACAGCGCTAAGAGGGCGGGGGGCCGCGCTGCGCTCACACGCTGGTGACGGATCCGCTCTGTCACCAGCCTCGGGTGAGCTGTGCTGATGACGGAACGGTTCCGTCATGGCCCCGCCCGCTCAATAGAACGCACCACACAGGCGTGAAATCAGCGCCGCGCAGGCTCATCGGGCGGGCCATGACGGAACCGCTCCGTCATCAGCACAGCGCCACCGCGGCTGATGACGGAGCGGTTCCGTCATCAGCATCGAAAAGGTTAAATTCTGCGACCTCTCTGGCGGCCATGCTGTACGGTCTACTTACAAAAGTGAACATCTGGAAGGATTTCCATGTTCAAACCAGTGTGAGCTAGGGTAGCACAACTGAGATGTGAACCTGATCTTTGAAGTTTGAGGCTCACCATTGGTCCCAGGGAGCCAGGGGCACGGAACATTAAAAGAATAACCGCTGACTATGCAAAATATTCCCATGCACAGTTATTGTGTCCAATAATAAAAAATAGCACACCTGCACCTGCATGTATACTCATTTGCATGGGCGATTTCTTTCCACTAAGGTTTCGAACAGTGCTCATGGAAAGGCTGTGTTATGGAAGTCTATGCAGTTCTGTGCACAAAGAATAACTGCACTTTCATTGGCTGTTTTCCGTTCCTTTGGGAAAATATGTTCCCCCGTAAACAAATTCCTTTCTATATATCCACAGCAAGTTTTTGGTTGTTACCTTCCCTTTTAAGAAATTGACTTATTCCTTACTCCTGCCCCTCATAGGAGTAAATCTCCAATACTTTCCACAGTGATAAGGGTCATGTAGAAAAGTGTGACTGTCCAGAATCTCCTACGGTTGTATGTGTTAGGAAACTTTCCATGCCTGACTCTTTAAATGCTTACATACAGCCCCTGTAAGACGATTTGCTCATGTATAACACTATATAAGACTGATATATATGAGTACATGAATTTACAAGTGCTAATTTACCTTTTAAGAATTGCAAAAGTTAATTTGTACTCATAAACTCAGCCACTTCCACAATTGTGTAAAATTTAGAGCCCATTTTATGTAATTCACTGGATGACTACGTGAGGTAAACATGCCACTGAGATATGGAGTGATAGACCTGTCACAATTTAAAATAACGATATGGTCGACTCCGAATTTCATCCTTCCAAGGTTGGCGACATCAAATTGGGTAGCATGTATACATTATAGTGCTTGGAAATGCCAGGGCTGGTATTAAATGCTATACAAAACACATTTTTTACTTTCGCAGTTATCTCATCTTAATATCCTGAAAATCTGGCACAATGTATTCCTTACAAATTCCACTTTTGTCAAATGCAAGTGGATTGGCCAATATTGACATAATGTTTGATTGCAGGACAGACTGATGCCATCTATCGAAAGGGCGGCTGTTCTGGGGAGCGTCAGAGCGGTGTCTTTTGCACCGAAAAATGAAACTGACAATGCACGACCCCGACCGACCTTTCAGAGACAGGCGACTTCCTCCTCAAAAAGAGGAGCCATTCGGAGAATGATGTCACAATAGAACTGAACCCCCAGCTGACATCATCAAACAGCGCAACGTTCTAGAACGTCTATTGATGGTGATTGTTAAGGACGTCACACTGGTAAAAGAAAATTATTTTCACTGGATGGTCATTAAAATTGGAAAATCAATCCTGAACGAATGATGACAATGAAATATCCACGTTTACTTTTTTATAGCTCCCACTATAACAATTTCTCTTCAGTTAGTGCACGCTACAAACTAAATTAATCCATCAATCTCATTGTTCTTTTTTTGTTTTGTGATTTTTTTTTTCTCTTCTGAATCCTGATAGGGTGAAAGAAAGCCTCTCTTGTCTCCATATGGGACACATATAGACTCATCCCAGATGTGCGCAGCTGGGGCACCACCCACTCAGCTATCCTCTACCGAGCCCATTGCTTCTGCCTTGTTAACACTGATGGCGCATTGTTACCCCAGTTCGTTTGATGTGAAACGGCCATCTTGAGACCACAGCCATCGCAAGCCGCTGCTGTTGTCGACTCGGGGGGGTTCGGCCCAGCTCTGAGGGGTCTCTATGGTAACCCCCCATCCATCAGTAGCAGTCCCCCTGCTTTGTGCGGTGGTTAATAGGCACAACATGCTGCTTTAGAAAGGCGCCCCATTATTTCAATGGACTGTGATGGAGAGACCCCCGTTTGTACACACAAATTCGCATTCGCGCCTAGTAGCGGCTTGTATGGGTGTCCGCCCAGTAATGGATGACCCTTTAAAGAGCAGGCCCAGAAAGAGGCGCTTCTCAGGACAGCCAGCGCTTTCAGAGGCTTCGGTGCGGTGGCACCACGTACCACCCCTTTGTCCCCAGAGGCGGCCGTATCAATCTTCGAGGCGCTAATCGTCTTTGCCTTTCTGTGGTGAGACACATCCTTCTTGGGCCGTGAAAATCAAAGAGACAGCGTTTGCGGGAAGGCGGCCTTCTCCCCGCATCCCAGCGCCTTGCCAGGCCTCGTTGTGTTGCCCGGGTGGCTCACCGCCCTGTGCGTGTGAACGTTTGCCCTGCCGGCGCCTTGCGTCACGAGCTTGGGGCCATTTCGGATGTCTTGTTCAAGGGCGCGCCTAGCACCTTCCCATCGAGGCAAGATCTATCTACAAGACTGCCTGCATTACCCACAAAGCCTTGCACTCCTCCTCTCCTCGCTACCTGGCAAATAAACTGAAACTCTCTGGAGGCTCTAGACCGTCACGAAATGCGGAAAATCTCCGGCTTGAACCTCCCACTTTCAAGAAGGAAAGATCAATGGCCCAATTCTTTTCAGGCAACGCAGTGAGAATCTGGAACTCCCTTCCGCCGCAGCTCCAGACCACCACCTCCTCCCAGGCCTTCAAAACGGACCTCAAAGTTCTCCTCCTTCAAAGACACTTCCAAACTTAATTCATGCCCTCTCTATTACCTGAAGGAAGACCCTCCATTATAGAAAACTCTACTTTACATGACTATGGAAGTGCCTTCCCAGTGTGCTCTTGTGGTTTGAGAGTCTGCCATTTATTGCAGTATTATCCTTCTACCTGTGTTTGGTACTCGTTTATAACATGCACACGTCGCTTTTCTCTTGTAACACACTGTTTGCTACCTCTTACATTTTGTTTGCTTCCGATACCTGCACAAGTGCCACCATTGCCTACGTAACGTTTGTTCTTGTGTTTGAGTGTCCTCCATATATTGCAGTATTATACCTCTATGTTTACTTTGTACGCTTTTGTAATCTGCACACATGTCACTTTTTCCTCCTGTAATGCACCGTTTGCTACCTCTTGTATTTTGTTGGCTCACGATTGTCATTATTGCTTCATTTAATGTAACGTTTGCTTTTGTAATTTGTTCACTCGTAATGTTCTCGTGTATCAGTTCTGTTCCTATTGTGAAGCGCTCTGACACCTTCGGGTAAAGTCCGCGCTATATAAAAATGCATAAATAAAATAATAAATAAAATAAAATAACATGTTCAGGGCACACAGGGGTTGCTGGACTCGGAATTTGGTGATCTGATCCTTTTACCACTGATGTTTTTAAGCTGAAACTTACTAGTGAGCAGAAAGCTGTCCACGGACCCCATCCCTTTGTACCTTGACCCTCCGACAGCCGCGGCCAGTCCAGGTAAGAGCAGTGAGGCCACGGGTGAGTCGACAGACGACCACGAGGAAAAATAAGATAAAGTAAAAAAGAAAACACCTTGCGCTCGCCGCATCGCCGAGTCAGAAATGCAGTGAGCGCAAGGTAAGTGGTTTTCTTTTTTTAAATGTTATTTCCCCTCGTCATCATCTGTTGACTCCCCCCGCCCCCCCCCCCATCCCACTGCTCTTTCCTGCACCGGCTGTGCCTGCCCTTCGGGTGATGAAGTCACCAGTCCAAGGCTTACTCTGATACGTGGTGTGGGTCAGAGGGCCAGATGTGCAAAGCTTTTTTGAGGTCGCAAACAGGCCAATTCACAGAATCATGCCGTCTGCGACTGCAAAAAAGCATTTTTTAATGTACGAAGGCTCAATGTGTGATTCCAGTTGTGGCTCCTCCGCTATGGCGGAGGAATGTTGCCCCACAGGAAAAATAAAATGAAAACAAAGCTATTATCATTTTATTTTTCACTACTGGCTTTGTAAAGTTGCCGGGCAGGCGGGGCTGTGCTGCCCCCAGAGCAGGGGGAGGAGTGTTGAGCAGAGTGTGCATGAAGATTCGGCCGCATGTCTTGAGCCGGCCAAACCGTCATGCACACTTACCATGTTCTCCACCTGGCTGTAATGCACAGCCTGGTGGGGAACATGCACAGCCTCCCACTCCCACTCTGAGCGCCGAACCGCAAAGCTCAGACCAATCACCATGCTGCTGTCATGCTGACGACAGCAGCCTTGTGATTGGCTAGGGGAATCTGGGAGCCTGGATGCTTCCTGCTCAATCTCGACCGAAGAGGACAGAACAGAGACAGCCGCCAGGAAGGTAAGTGATATTTTCTTTCTTTTTCCCTTTCATTTTTTTAACCCCTCCTGTCTTGCCCCACTAATACCGCCCCATAGCCTGCCGCGGCCGCAGCAGGTTTCTCTCGAAATCCCCTTTCACCTGGACCCACCGCTCTTACTTGCAGTGGCCGCGGCTGCCTGTAGCAGCCACTACTGTGATTAGGGAACCTATTACCGAATCGCAATTTGAGTTTGCAATTCAGTATTAGAAAGGGCCGTGTTTAAAGCGTCCCTTCCTAATACCGAATCCTAATCGTATTGGTGAATGTTTAGTGACCAAAATGCAGTTGCAAAACATTAACATTTTACCACCTCCTGCAAGTAGGTGGCAACCCATTCGCAAACTGAAAGAGGCCCCCAAATGAACCCTTCCACTTTGTAAATGTATGCGAAAAGTTTTTTAAGAGCAGACAGTGGTCCGTACTCTTAAAAAAGGAAAAGAAAACTATCCAATAATCTTTTTTAAACATAACCCATTTTCCTCTTAAGGAAAACGGGCTGCAGTTGGCAAAAAAAACATTGCTTTATTGACAACGCAATAACAGACATGGTGGTCTACTGACCCCAGCATGCCACCATCCCTGTGATTTTAGTGATTCCCAAAGGGTCGCAAACGGAAAACTACCTCATGAATATTAATGAGGTAGGCCTATTTGTGACCCACTGGGAATCGCTAAATGTGTTAAAGACACTTTGTACATTTGTGTTTACGATTACCAAATGGCGTATCACAAAAATTTGCTATTTGGTCGTCACAAACGATGAGGAGAGGATGTGGTTCGCCGGCTAGATTGCCGACTTTGGAGCTGGAAACCAAGATTCGAGACTCGGGGTCGCGTCCACATCCTGTGATTCTGGGCAAATCACTTAATCTCCCCGTGCCTGAATGTGTCCTTGTGTAACGTAACCGGTGCTCATGTAAAGCGCTCCAATACCTTCGAGTTCCCGCTATATAAATCTGCATAAAAAAAAACTTTGTGCCCCTAAAAAGCCAGTTAATACCAGTCCTTGTGAGACAAGCACCTCATCACCCGAGGTCAGCGAGCCGTGACGTCAGGCCAGCCCCATTTACTGCGCATTTGGCACAGGTCTGGTGTTGAATTGAACCAGCTTGTGTGCCAGTAAACCTTGGCCCGGCTCTGCCGACTGTGCAGTGGGCACCTATGGCCCTAGAGTGGTGTTGAAGTGAGCCAACGTGGGTGCCAGTCAAGGAGGGTGTGGTGGAGTCACACTGCTCAGTCCTTGGCACATCTTGCAGCTTGGGGGTCTTCCATTGGTCCAGATACCCGCAAGGGTATGGGACTATGGCACAGATGTCATTTCGGGGTCGCCAGGGGTCGCAACTGCGACCCCTGGCTTTCCCATTGTGACCCCTGGTGCTGCCTTTGCGACCCCTGGCCCCACAGGTGGCAAAAAACAGTGCCAGGAACAAAGGGGCAGCTCGTCCTTTTGGACTTCGGTTGGGGCTTCACTTTCTTTGATTTCGGTCAATTTTCTATTTCACTAATAGTGAATAATATTTTACTATTCACTATTAGCGTAATAAGAAAATGGAGCACAATTAGCTGGAATATGGCCCTGCGTGGCAACCGAGGTAAGTATATAAATGCTTTTAAAGGTATGTTGTGTGTGTGCTTGGGGGGAGGGCGTGTTTGTGGAATTGTGTGTGCAAGTGAAAGTAAAAGTCAAATGGAGCGTGATGTCGCTTGTGATTTCGTTTCCGCGACCCCTGGCATGTTGGTGAAATGGCTTCCATGGGCTGTGGGTGTGCCATAAACATATTTTGCTCACCCAGAAGTTGCCAGTGAATCTTTCACTCAGGGTTTCTTTCCAGGGAGGCGGCGCCCTCACCCCCGCGTGATGCGCCCTGCTGAGGAAGCCCAGATCCGTTATCTCCTCACGGAGGGTATTAAAATCGGATCATTTGGGACTCGCCGGTGTGATCCGTCAGCACAATCTAATATCTCCGGCTGCTGGCCTCTTTCTGCTCCCACTGGGGCAGGCGCGTGATCTTAATAAGATTGGGAGAAGGCGCGCGCTCCCCAGCGGGGGTCGGGCGCTTTCTGCCAATATTGGAGTGTGTGGGGATCCGGCGATTTTACAGGGGGGGGGGGGGAGGGGAGGGGGGACACGTCACAGTTCTGATGTGCGGACCGCGGTGGAATGCGCCCTTCAGTCAGGTCTAAATCGCTCCATCAATCTATTAAAAATCCCTTGTACAGGGATTTTAGAGAGCAAAGACCGAAAAGTGATAACTGGGGTACCTTTGTGTTTTCATCAAAGCAATTCCAACGAAAAGAAAAATACACGCATCTTTCCGGACATTGGCCTGGTAAGGTAGCGCAGGGGGTAGAAGCATTGCTGCAGCGCTTCACTTTTGTACACCGTGGCTACTTAGTGATGCTCTGTATTGGGGAACGGGATTTATTTTCAGGCTTTGACCGAGAAGAAATAAGAAAGGGGGAAGAGAGCAAAAGAGAGGAATCCAGTTACAAAGGGAGGGTTCAGTGGTGAAAAAGCATGAATGAGTGAGGTAAAAAGAGTGCAAGTGTGGGGTGGTGGAACTTAAGAAAGAAACATTTGGTGGCATTTTTCCGACCAGGCTTTCGGACCCTTCTTAAACGCTTGCTCCTTGAGGAATATTTGAACGTGACAGTCTAATCCCACGTTCACACAGTTCCTTCTGAGGGATGCTTCACTTCCGGCCACTGGCGTAACGAAAAGTGAGGGGGGCCTCCCTGCACGGTACTTAGAGGGGCCCCCTCCGGGCTCAATCAGGAGCTCTCCGGCCACAGTGCAGTGCCGAGGCGGCCCTTGGAGCTAGAGGCCCCGCCGCACCGCGGGGGCTGCGTGGGCCTGTGTTACGCCCCTGCTTCCGGCCTCTGCACCCTCCTTGACAGTCTGACCTCACGTTCACACCTCTTCTTCCTGGGTGATGCCTGACTTCCGGCCTCTGCACCCTCCCTTCCGGTCTGATCCCACGTTCACACAGCTCCTTCATTGATGATGCCTGACTTCTGTGGCTGCCCATGGCTCACACAGTGGGCCACCTAAAAGGGCGGCCACCTTAGTGTCAGTTAGGCACACCAACACCCCCCTCTAGTCTTAGGATCCTGGGAGGAGTCCCATAGCCTGATGCGCAGGCCGCGTCATTTCCGGCGCACAGAGGGTTGGAGGAAGGTATTTATACCTGCCCTTGCCTTTTGGGTGCCCCTTTGCAGCCGGACACGCCGTCTCCCGCCGTACTGCATCCCCGGCGTGTTGGCTGGGAAGCATGGTTAGGTAGGACTATTTAATGTTTTTGTTTGTGTTGCAGGCGGAGTTACAGAGCGATCCGGAGGTGGAAGGGTACAGAAGGGTACCTTTTCAGGAGCACAATAGGGGTGCCTGTGCCAAACCCCAGGAGTCTTTACGGCACGACCCTGGAGAAAGAATCGTCAGTGCCCCGCTAGTCCTTCTGGCGGTTGGAAGCCTGAGCACCGGGGGCTCGCCTTGCAACTCTCCGCCCTAAAAAGGCCGTGAGTAAAGTGGTGGACCAGTGGTTCACGGTATTCAAGGGGGGAATCCCCTCATAACTGGTAGCAAAGATTGGATTGGCCACGGTGCAATTTGGCTCTTCAGGTGGGCAGGGCAGCATAGGTCAGTCACCACTGCCTGCCCTTGGATCGCCCATAAGTTGACCCACCATGTTGCATACTTTTGTATGGAATAAACCTGTAGCAATCTTTTCCCAACAAAGCATTGTGTTGTGAAATAGTTTATTACATTGTGCATGCTAACTTTGCAAAGGGTGGGGAGTGTTGCCTATATAGGCCCTATGGCCTTTGCACCCTCCCTGACAGTTTGATCCAACATTCACACAGCTTCTTCCTGGGTGTTGCCTGGCTTCCGGCCTCTGCACCCTCCCTGACAGTCTATCTCCAGGTTCCCTCCCTGACAGTCTATCTCCACGTTCACACAGGTCCTTCCTGGGTGATGCCTCACTTCCTGCCTCTGCACCCTCCTTGTGCCAGCCTTTTAAACTTTGACTCATAATATTGGTTCCTCGGGTTTCTAGTATTCATTCAGGTTCAATCAATTGTGCTACCTGCGGCTCAGCTCTTTATATATTTATTTACTGATAATGGCTCACCCGCTCTGTGCTGTTGATAACCTTGTACTTCTCACCACTTTATTTACACATAGCCCAATCAATCAATCAATCAATCATTTGTAGAGCGCACTAATCACCCGTAAGGGTCTCAAGGCGCTGAGTGGGGATGGGGTGAAGCTACTGCTCGAACAGCCAGGTTTTGAGAAGTGTCCTGAAGGTCAGCAGGTCCTGGGTCTGTCACAGCTGTGTGGGGAGGGTATTCCATGTCTTGGCCGCGAGGTAGGAGAAAGATCTGCTGCCGGTGGAGGTCCTGTGGACGCGTGGGACAGTGGAGAAGGCGAGGTCGGTGGAGCGAAGCTGATGGTTCGGGGTGTAGAATGTGAGACGTTTGTTGAGGTATGCTGGTCCGGCGTTGTGTAGTGCTTTGTGGGCATGGGTGAGGAGCTTCAAGGTGATCCTCTTCTTGACTGAGAGCCAGTGCAGGTCTTTCAGATGGGCAGTGATGTGGGTGTGATGGGGTATGTCGAGGATGAGGCGTGACGAGGCGTTCGGTATGGGTTGGAGTCTCTTCTGGAGTTTGACCGTGGTCCCTGCGTAGAGGGAGTTGCCATTGTCCAGTCTGCTGCTGACGAGGGCCTGTGTGACCGTCCATCTGGTTCCAGTGGGGATCCATCTGTAGATCTTGCGGAGCATGCAGAGGGTGTTGAAGCAGGAGGAGGAGACAGCGTTGACTTGCTGGGTCATTGAGAGCGATGAGTCCAGGATGAACCCCAGGTTACGTGCGTGGTCGGTGGGTGTGGGTGCGGCTCCCAGGGTGACTGGCCACCAGGAGTCGTCCCAGGCGGAGGGAGTGGATTTGAGGATGAGGACCTCTGTCTTGTCCGAGTTAAGTTTCAGGCGTCTGGTCTGCATCCAGCTGGCGAAGGCCTTCATTCCTTCGTGGCGGTTGGTTTTGGCGGTGGCGGGGTTTTTGGTGAGTGAGAGGATCAGTTGAGTGTTGTCGGCATAGGAGATGATGTTGAGGTTGTGCGAGCGGATCATGTTGGCGACGGTGCCATGTAGACGTTGAAAAGGGTAGGGCTGAGGGATGATCCTTGGGGCACACCGCAGATGATCTTGGTGGCTTCAGAAAGAAAAGGGGGGAAGCGGACCCTCTGGGTTCTGTCGGTGAGGAAGGAGGTAGTCCAGTCCTTGTCACGTATTCCTGCGTCATGTAGGCGTGTGTGTAGGGTGTGGTAGCAGATGGTGTCCAGGTGGATGAGGGACGCGGTTTCGCCATTGTCCAGTAGGGTCCTGATGTCGTCTGTGGCAGCGATGAGGGCGGTTTCGGTGCTGTGTTTGCTGCGGAACCTGGATTGGGACAGGCACAGGATGTTGTTCTCCTCGAGGAAGTGGGTCAGTTGCCTGTTGACGATCTTTTCGATGACTTTCGCTGGGAAAGGAAGAAGGGAGATGGTCCGGATTTCTTGAGGTTCTTTAGGTCTGCTGTGGGTTTCTTGAGTAGGGCGTAGATCTCAGCGTGCTTCCAGCTTTCCGGGAAGGTGGCAGTCTCGAAGGAGCTGTTTATGGTCTTCCAGAGTTGGGGTGCAATGATGCGGTTTGCCTTGTTGAAGATGTGGTGAAGTCAGGGGTTGGATGGTGAGTCGGAGTGGATGTGGTCATGGTCTTGATGGTGTTGTCGTTGACGTGGATCCAGGATAGCAGGCAGTTGGTGAGGCTGGAGGGCGGTTAGTCTGTTGTGATGGCGGCTGTAGGGAGGGTCTGGGTGTTGAAGCTGTTGTGGATGTCTGCGATCTTGCGGTGAAAGAAGGTGGCTAGGGAGTCGCATAGATTTTGCGACGGTGGGATGTCATTCGAGCTGGAACTGGGGTTGGAGAGCTCCTTCACGATGTTGAAGAACTCTTTGCTGTTGTGTGCTTTGTTGTTGATGTGTTCCTTGAAGGAGGTCCTTTTGGTGGCTCGGATGAGTTGGTGGTGCTTGCGGCTGGCGTTCTTTAGGGCTGCGTGGTTGTCCGGTGTCTTTTCGCGGCACCACTTTTTCTCAAGACTTCGGCAAGTCGGCTTGGATTCCTAGAGGTCGGTGGTGAACCAGCTGACCTTTCTGATGGTTTGCCTGTTTGTGGGTTTTTTGATCGGGGCGAGAGTGTTGGCGCAGTCGTCGATCCATTGCCTGAGGTTGCTGGCAGCTGTGTCAGTGTCGGAGGTGTCTGTCGGTGGGTCTCGGGCGAGAGCAGTGATGAGCTGGTCTTTATCGACCTTGTTTCAGCTGCCGTAGGGGATAAGTTGCTAAGTTGCGGGTGGTGGTGCGTGCATGGTGGGTTTCTTGAAGATGAAGTGGACGCAGTAGTGGTCGGTCCAGTGGAGTTCGGTGGTGTGGCTGCAGGTGACGTGGTTGCTGGCGGAGAGAATGGGGTCAAGCGTGTGTCTGGCAGTGTGGGTGGGGGTCGTGACAAGATGTTTGAGTCCGAGGTTGGCGAGGTTAAAGAGCAGAGCGACGAAGTTACTGTCGTCGGCGCTTTCGAGGTGGAAATTCAGGTCTCCGGGGAGGATGTAGTCTGTGGACTCAAGAGTATGCATGCTGACGATGTCGGAGATGGCGTTGATGAACTGTGATCTCATAAATCAGTTGGGGGGGGAAGGATCACTTGTCCTGCTAACCTGGATTTTGCAGGTAGGTGGTATGTCCCTTGGTAAAAAACCCTCATGCACGTGAGTAGATGTTTTCTGGTAGCGGTATATCTTGGAGCCGCCCGCTCGCCAGTTCCCGCCGCTGCTCGCCACAGGCCCCGCCCACCACCGGCCCATTGGCCGAGCCGCTCCCGCCGCCCAGCTGACCCGCCCTCACGTCCCCCTTCTTATGACGCCCCCAGAGCGACCGCGCAGCGGACGCGCGCAGCGGGAGCACCGACTGAGCGCCGAAGTTGCGCCAAAGGTAAGCCCGTCTGCGCCCGTCCGTGCCTGGACCGCGCCCAGTGCCAGGACCCCTGGCCCTCGCAGACCCCAGCCCACCCACCGGACGTACGACGCCGCCACCCTCAACGCACTCAACACCGGCCGAATCCCGGGATGCTACCGAGCCACCCCGAGACGCACCCACGGACCCTTCTGCTGCAACGCCTGCAAGTTCACCTCATCCGGACCTGCACTACTCCAGCACCGACCAAGACCAAGCCGAGCAACAGCAGAAGCCACCTGAAATGCATCCTGCTCAACACCCGCTCCGTCCACAGACACGCCGTCGAGCTCTGGAACCTGCTCGACACAACCTCACCAGACGTCGCCTTCCTCACGGAAACCTGGATGAACGCCTCTTCAGCGCCCGACAACGCCATCGCCATCCCAGACGGCTACAAGATCATCCGGAGGGACAGCATCAACCAGACCGGAGGAGGCATCGCCATCATCCACAGGAACACCATCCGCATCACGACCAACACCGACGACACCCTCGCACCCGCCGAACACCTGCACTTCCAGGTCCACGTCAACCCCAAGACCACCCTCAGAGGCACCCTCATCTACAGACCCCCGGGACCACGCACACAATTCAGCGAAGACATCGCCGACTTCATCAGCCCGCACGCCTTCCTCTCCGCTGACTACATCCTCCTCAGGGACCTCAACTTCCACCTGGAGAACAACAACGACCGCAACACCACCACCCTGCTGGACAACCTCGCCAACCTCGGTCTCAAGCAGCTGGTGACCACCCTCACCCACTACGCCGGACACACACTCGACCCCGTGTTCTCATCCAGCAAGGACATCGCCTTCAGCCACGCCACTGGACTCCACTGGACTGACCACAGCTGCGTCCACTTCAGCTTCAGTAGGACCACGATCCACCACCACCAGCAACAGGTGGCACGCAGGAGCTGGAACAAGATCACAGCCGACCAGCTCGCGACCTCCCTGAGCATGAACCCTCCCACCAGCGCAACGAACCCAAGCCAGGCGGCCACCAACCTCGTGAAGTGGATCAGCAACTGCGCAGACGACCTCGCTCCCCTGAAGACCCCGCCCAGCAGACCCGGTAGCAAGAAAGCCCCATGGTTCACCGACGAACTCAAGAGCTCCAAGAAGAACTGCCGAGCCCTCGAGAGTACCTGGCGCAGAGACCCAACACCGGACAACATGACTGTCTTCAAGCTCGCCACCCGAAAACACCACCAACTCATCCACGCCACCAAGAAAACCGCATTCAAGGAACGACTGGACAACAACGCACACAACAGCAAGGAACTCTTCAACATCGTTAAAGAGCTCTCCAACCCCAATGCCGGAAACAACGACATCACCCCTTCGCAAGGCCTCTGCAACTCCCTCTCCTCCTACTTCCACAACAAGATCGCGGACATACACAACAGCTTCAGCACTCAACCGACGCTCGCCACGACCGAACCACCGCCCCCCACAACCACCCTCCGCGCCTGGACCCCGATCAGCACCGAAGACACCGTCCGCACGATGAACTCCATCCACTCCGGATCTCCTACTGACCCCTGCCCTCACCACGTCTTCAACAAAGCCGACGCTGTCATCGCACCCCACCTGCGGAACATCATCAACACCTCCTTCGACACCGCTACCTTCCCGGAGAGCTGGAAGCACGCCGAACTCAGCGCTCTACTAAAAAAGCCATCAGCCGACCCCACCGACCTCAAGAACTACCGCCCCATCTCGCTGCTCCCGTTTCCTGCAAAAGTCATTGAGAAGACCGTCAACAAGCAGCTGGCCGCCTTCCTCGAGACGAACGGATCCCTCGACATCTCGCAGTCTGGCTTCCGGGCCAACCACAGCACCAAGACCGCCCTGATCGCAGCCACCGATGACATCCGAGCACTGCTTGACAACGGAGAAACAGCAGCCCTCATCCTCCTAGACCTCTCCGCGGCCTTCGACACTGTCTGCCACCGAACACTAGTGCAGCGACTCAGCAACGTCGGAATTCAGGAGAAGGCACTGGAGTGGATCATCTCCTTCCTCGCCGGAAGGACACAGAGAGTCCACCTCCCCCCGTTCAGATCTGAAGCCACCGAAGTCATCTGCGGCGTCCCTCAAGGCTCCTCGCTCAGTCCAACCCTCTTCAACGTCTACATGAGCCCCCTCGCAGACATCGCACGCCAGCACAACCTCAACATCATCTCCTACGCCGACGACACCCAGCTGATTCTCTCCCTCACCAACGACCCCGCCACCGCCAGAGCCAACCTTCACGAAGGGATGAAAGAGGTAGCCGAATGGATGAAGAACAGCCGCCTGAAGCTGAACTCGGACAAGACGGAAGTCCTCATCCTGGGATCCTCACCCTCCGCCTGGGACGACTCCTGGTGGCCCCCCGCCCTAGGCAGCGCACCCAAACCAACAGACCACGCACGCAACCTGGGCTTCATCCTGGACTCCTCCCTCTCCATGACCATACAAGTCAACACCGTCGCCTCGTCGTGCTTCAACATCCTGCGCATGCTACGGAAGATCTTCCGGTGGATCCCCACCGAGACCAGGAAGACGGTCACCCAGGCCCTCGTCACCAGCCGTCTGGACTACGGCAACTCCCTCTACGCCGGAACCACCGCCAAACTCCAGAAGAGACTCCAGCGGATCCAGAACGCCTCAGCACGACTCATCCTGGACATCCCCCGTCGCAGCCACATCTCCGGACACCTGAGAGACCTGCACTGGCTCCCGGTCAACAAGAGAATCACCTTCCGACTCCTCACCCACGCACACAAAGCCCTACACAACCAGGGCCCAGGATACCTCAACAGCCGCCTCAACTTCTACGCTCCCAAACGCCAGCTTCGATCGACCAGCCACGCCCTCGCCGCCGTCCCCCGCATCCGAAGAGCCACCACAGGGGGACGGTCCTTCTCCTACCTCGCCGCCAAGACATGGAACTCCCTCCCGAACCACCTCCGCCTGACCCAGGACCACCTCGCCTTCAGGAAGCAACTCAAGACCTGGCTGTTCGAACAGTAGCGGACCCCCCCCCTAGCGCCTTGAGACCCTCTGGGTGAGTAGTGCGCTATATAAATGCATTGATTGATTGATTGATTAATTGGTTCCCCGCTATATTACTCTCGTGTCTGCATAATCACAGGGTTAGTTGGTATGCAGCCTCCACCTGGAGGTAGTAACCCAAGGTTAAAAGCAGTAGTGTCCAGTGATAAGTGGTGATTGTGAGATTAAAATAACTCGGACAGCCAGGTTACGATATTTATTCTGGATTCGAGTTAACAGTGAAAATGTGGTAGATATGCGTAAAGAGAATTGTTAAGATTCTCTCGCTATCGATTTTCGTGAGATTAAAAGGTCAACATGTTTCAGCCCTATTCGCCTATAAAGGTCAGTGGGCTTTCTTCAGGACCGTGTGGTATGTGAGTGGTAAAGCGACGTATTAGTCCTTTACACCTTGGAGGTCAATCTTGTGCCTGTAAATACAAATTATGTGGGTAACCTTGGGGAAGGTAGTTGGACATAAGTCAAAAGTGTGCATTTTATATTAAAGTGCAACATATAAAAATGGCAATACTTTATCGATCACTACATCTTGCAGTCAAAACCACATACTCAAATGCCTGGTTTGCAACCATACTCATTGCTCGTTATCTGAGATCTGATGGCAAATTTCCTTCTCATTATTGGTATTATCATATAGACCAGTAGTGGTGTGTATACTCTTGTAAACTTGTCTATGGGTCTCTGGCTGTTTGCTCATTGTTTCGTGATGGCACTAAGGGCCAGATGTAGGTGTCCAAATACCGGTCGGAAACGCCTGAAAATACCGATTTTCGGCCGTTTCCGACCGGTATTTGGACATTGGTATGTAGGGGCATGTAAAATTACAGAATCGGTAATTTTACAGATTCTGTAATTTTACAGATTCGGTAAAATACCGAATTGGTAAAATTACCGATTCTGTAATTTCAGATGTAGGTAGCACTGTTTTCAGTGCTACAAGGGTTTAAGAATTCTTAATTTACCACCAACTAGTAGTTGGTGGTAAATTAAGAAAACCATTTAAAAAGCATTTTTTTTGCTTTTTAAACAGTGCCATGTTGCAGACATACATGCCCTAAGGGCATGTATGTCAGCAACATGTGCACCCATGCACAATTGAGGGGTGCAACAGGGTGTCAAAGTGACACCCTGCCACCCTTCAATATTTCCCCCAATTACCGATTCGGTATTTAAGAACTGGCAATCGGGATGTAGGTACATCTCGATTGCCAGTTCTTAAATACAGAATCGGTATGATTCGGTATTTAAGAATCGGTAATCGGGGATTACCTACATCTGGCCCTAGGTGCCTTAACGCAATTTCTTTTTATGTCAAATCAACAAAGGCCCTTATAGATATAATATAATGCGTTGTTATTTGTGCGCATATTGGTGCTGGCGTTGCGGTGAAGTAGGGGTGCTTATAGTCTAATTCACAACGTTAAGTTGTATTGGCCAAATGCATTCATGCGGTAGTGGGAGCTCACTGTATTTTGTATTTATGTTGTTGCTAAATATCGGGTGCGATATGTGAGCTTTTTGGCTTAACGTTGGTTAGCCTCAATACGGTGTCAGTGTATTTACCACTGTTTGGCGGTAACTTTAGCTGTCTATTTCCCTTAGATGTTTTGTGGATAAAGGTTAGTTACTGAAGTATCGGCAAGTTGGTGTACGATTCTATCTGTTAAAGGGGCTGGCTGTACACTGTGCTTGGAGCTTTCAATCACATTTCTATCGTTTTCAAGGGAAAATGCAAGCCCCGTCAATATGCAATCTCACGCATTACAGGGATTAGTCATACTTTTTACAATGCCGCCACGTACCTCTGCACAGTTATTACGTGCTTCCACAGGTACCAGGGAGTCTCTAGGAGGGTAAGGAATTAGTAAAGAAATGTAGTACTTATCCGTTAAGACGCCAGTTGTTGCTCCAACCTCGCATGTACCTGTGGCTCCTCGCCTCGTGCGCCGCTTGTGCTGACTCTGCCGTCCTGGACCCGGTAGGGTTTGTGAACTAAAGGGGTTGATTATAATGCTTCCCCGATTGCAGGAAGTGTAAACAGACTATGGCTTGGGATGATTATGTGTATTACGATATGCTGTTCCATCCGTGTGCACTAATAAAGTTTTATTAACTCTACAATTGTCTTTGTCGTTCTTATTCATTTGTCAAATTCCACTAGATATTTATTAAGTTTCACTTGATATTTATTATGTTCATAGACAGGCTTTGGATTTAAAAGTCAATTTTGGTTAGTCAAGGGGTATACTGGGCAATTAACCGTGGTGAACTAGTTTATTTAAAGATTCAGTCACGGTAATGTCCTTATACTTTGGCTACGTGATAATTATGCGCTCTATTCGTACCAGTTACCAGCATGCATAGGTGGTGGCAATTTCACATATGACCACATTATCTGGGGTAGCTATGATTAGACGGCAATAAGGATAAGGGTGTTTCCCGGGAATTTAATATTCGTCTCGGTTCCTCAGACAATTAGATGGTATCTTGTGTATACTGTTTATTACTTCATTTATGGTGGTGAGTGCTGTTCATAGTTGTTTGGCATATCACCCACTGTCTGTGTTGTAATAAGAGGATTTGTGATCCCTTGTTGTTATCTGTTCAAACTGGCCCATGGAATATTGTCATTGAGACCTCGTACATCAGTGCCCAGTCTGTGTACCCACCTTGGTTCTTTTTCAAAAAGAATACGGTCTGCGTTGTGGTCCTTGGTTTTCAAAGTTTCCGAAATGAGATTTAGGGCAAAATTAAAAACCCACTTGTTCCCTAGCAAGTAACTCTTCTGCTGAGCTCCAGGCCACTGCTCCTCTGGATGTATTAGCAGTTAGCGCGGGGACACACAGTTTTGTGCAGCCAGGCGCTTAATAAATGTTTTATTATTATTTTTTTTATTATTTTCCAGGATTATCCATTGTAGGTCGTCCACTCTGTGGCCTTTTTCTAGATAATGCGTCGCCATTTTGGTCGTTCCTTTTTTGCATTTGACGTTACTACGATGCTCAACGATTCTCTGTTTTGCTTTTCTGCACGTCATGCCTATGTAGATCAAGTTGCATGGACATGTAATCATGTATATTACATGACTTGTGTTGTAATTTGTATGGTTCCGCAAAGTCCATCTCAGGTGCGGTAGGAGCTGTAATTCTTTTGTGGGTCTGGTTAGTGGACAGACTGAACAGGATCCGCACGGGAAGTGTCCCATGATGGGTGGGAGGTTCCATAAGGTAAGTTGGTTCTGTGGTGCGGTAGGTTTGGGTCTCGTGTGGACCAGTAGGTCTTTCAGATTCCTCGTTCGTTTGTTGGCAAAACGTGGTTTCGGCCAAGAGATGTTTGCAGAGGTAAGAATTCTCCAGTGTTTATTTATGATTTTCTTGACTTTATTTGGGGCAGGGCTGTATGTTGTTACGCATGTAAGAAGGTCTTCTTGAGGGGCTCTAGTGGATGTTTCCAGTAAGCCTTCTCGGTTTTGATTCCTGGCTCTCTTCTTGCATGTGTTGATCACTTTTTTAGGATAATGTCATGCTTCTAGCTTTTTACAGAGGTCGTTGGCTTGAGACTTGTAGTCTTCGGTCTTGCTGCAATTCCTCCGTAATCGGAGGAATTGACTGTAAGGGAGGTTCTCCCGCAGTGGACGTGGATGATAGCTGTTGAAGGACAGGAGACTGTTTTTCGCAGTGGGTTTAAAAAAGGTCCTGGTATGAAGATGGTCGTTCTCGACATAGATGGTTATGTCTAAAAAGTCTAGGCTCTTTTTGTCGGCAGTGTAAGTCAATTTTAACCACTCATCTTGTGCGTTTAGCCATATGTGGAAATTAATTAGACTTTCCATGTCGCCTTTCCAGATGAGAAGAATGTCGTCTATATAACGCTTCCAGAAATAAATCTGGTGTTGGTAAGGATTTTCCTGGTTGTTGACGATCAATTTCTCAAAGTTGCTAACATATAGCCCTGCCACACTAGGGGCAAATGTGCTGCCCATTGATGTACCATGGCACTGTCTGTACATGGTGGTGTTATACTCAAAAAAGTTTTCCGTCAATGCAAGCCTGCAGCACTCCAGGACAAAGTGTCGTGGAGTTTTATAGTGCCAGTCCATATCAAAGAGTAGGCTCTCTAGGGTATTTAGGGTCTTTTCTTGTGGCAAACTTGTGTAAAGGCTTTCTACGTCCAGCCCTACCAGGATCATTGTGCTCTCTGAGTAGGTTACTTGTGTCAGCTGGTTTAGAAGGTCCTTCATATCTTTGAGGTAGGTTGGGGTCTGTTGTGTTAGAGGTTTGAGATATTCATCAGCAAATTGAGAGAGAGGTTCCAGCACAGACCCAATGCCTGAGACAATGGGTCTGCCTGGGGGGGGAAGGCGTGCCTTGTGAGTTTTTGGGAGGGAGTAAAAGTAGGGTGTCCTTGGTGTTTTTGTCTCTAGGAACTCCCCTTCTTTTTTTGAAATCCAGTTGTTGGTTACAGCCTCCTCAACCATTAGAGAGACTGTTTGTTGTAACCTGGGCGTAGGATCGACTGTTATGACTTCATAGAACTTGCGGTCCGAAAGGAGGTCCAGGCATTGCTTGTTGTAGCCCTCTTTGCTAAGGAGGACTACTCCGCCCCCTTTGTCTGCTTGTTTGATTACAATGTTGTCATCATTTTTCAATGCATTTAGGGCCTTCTGTTCCGACTTGGTTATATTCTGAAAGGGTTTTGCTGTTTGATCAGTTAAATCGTCCAATTCCTTCATCACGGCTTGTTCAAAAGTCCCGATTTCTATCGGTACCTGAGAGTTCAGCGGGCAGAATTTTGATTTATGTCGTAAAGACGTGTCCCCATCTGTTGTTGGTGGTGCTTGGTTGGTAAAGAAAGCCTTAAGTTTCAGTTTTCTGCAGAATTCTGATATTTCACATTTAGTCTTGAAGATATCAAGGCTGGGAGTGGGTACATAGCCTAGGCCTTTGTTTAGGACTCTAGTTTCATCGGGGGATAATATTATTTCTGTTAAGTTCACGATGAGGGAGCTGTCCTCGGTCCTGCCTTCGCTTTCGTGACACTCCTGGTCTGAACCTGACGTGTCTGGTCTGACCATGTTACTCCTCTCCGCCTTTGTCTCTGAGGTACATGGCCTCCCCCTAAAAAAGGAACCCATTGATTGAAATGTGGTCCTGATTGGGGTTGGTGCTGATGAGTCATCGGTGGTGGTCCTTGGAAGTATGGGTTCATCCACCCTTGGAAGTGGGGATTAAATGGTTGAAATGGGATACTTGGGGGGCCCATTTGGTAATGTGACCACGTGTTGCGTCCTCTTCGATTGCCTCTTCGATTCTGATAGCCTCGCCTGCCAAAGCTGGGATATTCATCTCCACTAGAGTCGCTTCCATCTCCTGATGAGCCATTATTTGAGCCATTGTTTGAACCATAGTTGGAGGCGTTATCATTACTCTTGTAGTCTTTACTACTATATGGATGAATCTGTTCGATAGAGAATTTTTTCAATTCCTTGGCTAGTTTCTGTAATTTAGTCTGTGTAAGGAATTCCTGTGTGTCACTCATCTCTTTGTTTATTTCATCAAGCTTGGTCTTATAGACTGTGATATGTACCATGTTGTTGAGTTGGGATTCAATCAGTTGAATTTTGATGGTCAATTCATCCGTTAACCTGGTTGCTGTCTTGATGATCAAGACCAGATAGTCTCTGGTACATTTCAACGATATTGCGGACCAGTCTTTTCAAAATGCTAGGTCTTTTAAGAAGATGCGTGGCGTGTTTGTCACCCAGAGTCCTCGGGGTGCTGCGTTGACCCTTAGATACTCAGTCATGATGATCCCATGGACTGCTGTTCTAACTTGTTGTTTTTTTAGGTCAGAAAGTTCATCCCATTCGTTGGTGTTAATTGAGTTGATGAACTGTGGCTAGGGTCTGGGGTGTCTGTAAACGAGTGTTCCTCTGAGGGTGGTGTTGGGGTTGGTGTGGATCTGGAAGTGCAGGTGTTCGGTGGTGCTGGAGGTGTCTGTCGTGCAGGTCGAGACTCTGAGACTCTGAGGGTATTCCTGTAGACGATGGCGATTCCTCCTCCTGGTTTGTTGGTGCGGTCCCTCCTGGTGATCTTGTATCCATACGGGATGGCTATGGCAATGTTGGGTGCTGAGGAGGTCTTCAGCCAGGGCTCTGTAAGGAAGGCGACGTCCAGGGAGGCTGAGTCAAGGAGGCCCCAGAGTTCGACGGCGTGCTTGTGGACGGAGCGGGTGTTGAGTAATATGTATCTGAGGTGGGTGCGTTCCGCTCTGATGGGTGGGGTGAGGCGTGCGGGTGTTCGGCGGCTGGTGCAGCTGCAGCTACGGCAGGTAAAGGGTCCGTGGGTGAGTATCGGCTGGCCTGGAAGCAGTTTGATGATTGGCCGGTGTTGAGTCCGTGGAGGAAGCTGGAGTCGCAGCGTCGTAGCATCGTCGGATGTCGTGGCTCTCGCAAGGACCAGAGGATCCAGGCGTGGACGTGCGCAAGCGGGCTTTCCTTAGGCGCACCAGCGACACAACCGCACAGCACACCAATTAAGTAGGAGAGGAGGGAGGGGCGTGCGGCTGGGAGGCGGGAGCAGGGCGTGTTGCAGCGGGAAAAAAATAAGGCAGTAGAAGCATTATGGGCAATGGGGGAAGCAGGGAAAAGCAAGCCAAGAATAAAATAAATGAATAAAATGAATGTGCAGGACCCAGCAGGGAGAGGTCTCGAACCCTGCCTGTGTGGGAGCGTAAGCTGAGCGCAGTCGGGCAGAGCTGCGGGAGAAGAGCTGATCTCTGACCGAGGGCTCATTACTTATGTTTATTTTCTATGCACCGTAATCCTTCCACCTCTGCAATTCATCACCTTTCCTGTACCATGAATAATCCTTTTCCCAGTGTCCGTCTCTTAACCTTTAACTTTAATATTGCGCCATCTGTTTGTGTTATTCTTTCAGACCACTGGTTCAGGCAAAGAGCCGCCAGGTCTTGAGGTTCTTCCTGGAGGTGTGCAGGGTGGGTGAATGTCTAACGTTGACTGGTAGCTCGTTCTCGGCTTTGGCTACAATGTAGGAGGAGGATCTTCCTCCTGCTCTGGTGTTGCGGACGCGGGGGGGGGGGCTGCGAGGGTGACGTCGGCGGGTAGGAGGTTCCTCTTGGGTGCTTGGAAGGAGACTCTCTCGTTAAGGTACTTGGGTCCTGTGTTATGGAGGGATTTGTAGGCGTGGGTGAGCAGTTTGAAGGTTACTCTCTTCTCGATGGGGAGCCAGTGGAGGTCTCGCAGGTGTTGGGTCATGTGTTTGTGTCGTGGGATTCCAAGGACGAGTCTGGCTGCAGCGTTCTGGATGGTTTGGAGCTTATGTGGGAGAGTTCTGTTGATTCCGGCATAGAGGGTGTTTCCGTAGTCCAGTCTGCTGGTTATGAGTGTGTGGGTGACGGTTTTTCTGCATCTGGGGGGTATGCATTTGAAGGTCTTGTGGAGGGTCCGAAGGCAGTTGTAACAGGTGGAGGGGATGGACTTGATTTGGTGAGTCATGGTGAGGGAAGAGTCTAGAATGATGCCTAGGTTCCGTGCATGGTCTGTCGGAGTGGGCGGGCTCCAGAGGGCCGAGGGCCACCAGATGTTGTCTCAGTTGGAGGTGGCGGGTCCGAGGATGAGGACCTAAGTCTTCTCTGAGTTGAGCTTCAGGCAGCTGGTCTTCATCCATGCAGTGACTTCCTTCATTCCTTCCTGGAAACACAGTCTGGTGTCATCGGGGTTCTTCGCGAGGGAGAGGATGAGCCAGGAGTCGTCTGCGTAAGATACTATGCTGAGCCCGTGCTGTCTGATGATGGAGGCGAGGGGGGGTTATGTAGATATTGAAGCTTGGAGTGGTGAAGCTCGCACGCGCGCTACGCTGCTGCTGTGTGTTCTGCATAGCGCTGTTCTATTTTAAAAAATCCCGTTTTGTATCTTTGTTAATTACTTTGGTTTTCCCCTGATTTTAATATTGCGCCTGCCCACACACTTGCACTTTAATTGTGCCCCCCACCTTGCATTGTAATTGACCTGTCGTCCTGACAGCAGGCAACCCGGTCGCCATCTTGGGAGTGGCGAGCACAGGTCGTGCCACTGCTCAGAGCGCTCTAGCGCTCCTCACGAGCCAGGTGAGCCAAGATTTAAGGCGAGCAGATTACTTGCTCTGCCTTGGAGTGGTGAAGCTCGCACGCGCGCTACGCTGCTGCTGTGTGTTCTGCATAGCGCTGTTCTATTTTAAAAAATCCCGTTTTGTATCTTTGTTAATTACTTTGGTTTTCCCCTGATTTTAATATTGCGCCTGCCCACACACTTGCACTTTAATTGTGCCCCCCACCTTGCATTGTAATTGACCTGTCGTCCTGACAGCAGGCAACCCGGTCGCCATCTTGGGAGTGGCGAGCACAGGTCGTGCCACTGCTCAGAGCGCTCTAGCGCTCCTCACGAGCCAGGTGAGCCAAGATTTAAAGCTCAATACAGTCGCGCAGCGGTGACGCGCAGCGGTGACGCGCAGCGGTGGCGCCTGACTCACGCCTGAGTCAAGCCAGAGTCCTGCCCGTCTGCGCCCGTCAGGGCTATGGCAGGGGACTCTGGCCCCCGCAGGGTGATATCAGCTGGGACTCTGCGCTCATTGTGCTTTAAGGTAAGAGACTGTTTACATGGCTCTTTGGACCCTTTATGTGGGCCCTTCCAGTGTCCCACTTGTTGTTTTAGCATCCCAAAACCGCAGCCCATTTCTAGTTTTTCATCCAGCTCCCCCAGTGCCCGTAAGTCTGATTTGGGGGCCGGTGCCACCAGACAAACAAGTCTTAAAATATTCCATCTGAACGTCAGATCTTTGGCTTGTCATTACCAAGACGTACTTACTCTGGTTACAGACGACAAGCCTGATATATTTTTCTTTTCTGAGACTTGGTTGCATGACCAATCTATGGCTGTTATAAATCTAGCCCTCCCCCCGGGATACACCATGCACTCCCTACACCGTACTGCTAGAGGTGGAGGTATCGCACTTGCGTTAAAATCCTGCTATCCATGTATTTGGAAGCCCATCACCATAGCTGGGTGTGAGAGCGCGCATTTTAACATCTCAGTTAGTCCCCATTTTACTCTATCGGGATTATTAATATATAGGCCACCCGGCCCTGAGGTCACTTTTCGCCATAGTCTTTTAGAGGTTGTCTCTTCTTTGATCCTGAAATCAGCCAATTTCTCGATTATCGGCGACCTTAATTTACATATGGATGCTCCCCTTTCTAATTCGGTGTCCAGTTTGCTGGCTGACCTTGAAGCCTTCCAAATAAATCAATTGGTGCAATTACCGACCCACATCGGCGGACATTTGTTAGATCCTGTTCTGACGAATTTTGCTACCAATATCCTTGTGCTTCAGCCTAGGCCTATGGCCTGGACAGATCATTATCTGATTGAAGCCCATGTCACCATCCCTACCCCTTCTCATAGTAACAACACTCCGGGTCTTTTCAAACGCCCTTGGAGAAAACTTAACTATGAACATTTCCAGCAGGTGCTGATGGAACATCATCCTCAACCTCCCTCGGAGGTCTCTCTTGGGTATGATAACTTTTGCGAGTGGCTCAATCACTCCCTAGATGTGTTAATACCAGCTAGATGGAGCAAGACTAGATCTAGCCCTTCCAGCCCTTGGTATGATGAATCTCTTAGACTGCTCAAATCTACCTGTAAAAAAGCTGAACGCGCATGGCGTAAAACCTATGACGTAGACCTTAAGTCCGTCTATAGGGCCTGTACTAGAGTGTACCACCGAGCCATCTGTTCCGCTAGAGCGGCCTTTTACTCTCGGGAGATAAAAAACAGTTCTAACCCCACAAAAGTTATCTTTAGGGTCTGTAAGGACCTTACAAGTAAACAAAATCAATCTACTACTTTGGCAGCCTCCCTAGAGCACTGTGAGGACCTGGCGTCATTCTTTATTGAAAAAGTCGAGGCCATTTATAGGTCATTCTCCCAGTTTTCCATCCAGGAGAATAACATCGTACCTAAGGCCTCCATACCACTGCTGACTATTCCCAGCCCTACTCTAGAGGAGTTTAAAACCTTGACAACGAAGGTTAAATCTGGCTCACCTGATGACCCCATGAGACCCATCCAATTCCAGGAAATTGCTGAGTGCTGCTATCCGGTCATGCACAGTCTTATTGAGCTGTCCTTTAACACCGGCTGTGTGCCTAGTGCTTGGAAGCAGGCTACCATCATTCCGATTCTTAAAAAACCGGCCCTTGATCCCACTAAATCGGAACATTACCGGCCTATTTCCCTGCTTCCTTGGCTAGCGAAATTAGCAGAATCTCATGCTAATCGCATCCTGTCACTCCATCTGCAGGAAGCGAAGATACTGGATAACTCGCAGAATGGGTTCCGTGCGGGTCACAGTACTGAAACGGCTCTTCTAGCGGTGGTGGAGAACATCAGGATGATGTTGGACCAAGGTCAAACGGCGGCACTGATCCTATTGGATCTCAGTGCCGCATTTGACACGGTGTCCCATCAGATCCTCCTACATCGCCTCGAGGAGGCCGGACTTGGAGAGAGAGCGCTCGAGTGGTTTCGATCTTTTCTTACTGATCGAACATTCAAAGTGTCCACTCCCCCTTTTGTTTCTGCTCCTCGCCCGATCTCGCAGGGTGTCCCGCAGGGGTCGGCCCTAAGCCCTACCTTATTTAATTTATATGTTCAACCGTTGGCTGAGGTTGCCCATAGCTTTGGTCTCTCCATGGTGTCATACGCCGATGACACGCAGCTGGCGGTGGCACTTAATGGGGAGTCCAACATGGATGCGGCCACTTTTCAGTCCGCGTTAAAAGCTGTGGCGGGCTGGATGGCGAACAATCGCCTCCAACTGAATGCCTCTAAAACCGAGGTTATTATTTTTGGTAGGGAAAGCGAGCTTTGGGGCGATCAGTGGTGGCCAGCTGAATTGGGCCCTGTTCCCACTCCAGTGGCTGAAGTCAGGAACCTTGGGGTGTGGTTGGATGATAAACTTTCATTTACCACCCATACTAAACGGGTTGCCGGTACTTGTTTCGGTGCCCTGCGGTGTCTGCGACCTATTTTTAAGTTTTTCGATGCTGACACGAGACAGATTATTGTTCAGGCTACGGTCTTGGCTAGACTAGACTATGCCAGCTCCCTGTTCCTGGGCGCTAATCAAGCAGAATTAGTTCGCCTACAGCGGGTGCAAAATGCGGCCGCCAGGATGTTGGTTGGCCTTCCAAAGTTTGTTTCTGCACGCCGCACTATCCAGGATCTTCACTGGCTGCCCGTTGGGCAAAGAATTAAATTCAAAACTCTCTGCCTAACTTTTAAAATCCTGAAGCTAGCTTCTCCCCCCATTCTGTCACAACTAATCTGTCACTATGTGCCTTCCAGAGTCCTTCGATCCTCAGGGACAAACCTTGCTGTAGTGCCACGTTTTAAAAAAGCAAGGATGGGCGGACGCTCTTTCTCTGTGGTGGCGGCAGCTCTCTGGAACTCTCTGCCTGCCTCTCTTCGCTCCATTCCTGATCTGCTTCCGTTCAGAAAGGCCTTGAAGACCTTTTTATTTTCCACTGTTTAGTCCTTCTTTCTGGTTTTATTATTTCCGTGTTGTGTTTTTTACCATTTCCTAAGCGCCGGGACGCCTCTTGGCTGCGGCATCTGCGCGCTTTATAAAATAAAATAACATAACATAACATAACAAGAGCGTGGGGCTTAGTGATGAGCCTTGGGTTACTCCTCAGGTGATCTCTGTGGGTTCGGAGAGGAAAGGGGGAGTCTGATCCTTTGGGTTCTGGAGTGGATCCAGGTGAGGGTGGTTTTTCGTATCCCAGCGTCGTGGAGTCTGGCTGCGAGGGTGCAGTGTGAAACGGTGTCGAAAGCTGCAGAGAGGTCTAGTAGGATAAGTGCCGCGGTGTGTCCCTGGTCGAGTAGCATGCCAAACTACACTGTACACTATAGGTGGCCTTGTATCTCTTGCCACTTATGTATGTATCTCTCATTGACATTGAAACAACACTGTACACTAAAGTTGGCCTTGTATCTCTTGCCACTTATGTATGTATCTTTCGTTGACGTCAAAACTACACTGTACATTATAGGAGGACTTGTATCTCTCGCCACTTATGTATGTATCTTTCGTTGACGTCAAAACTACACTGTACACTATAGGTGGCCTTGTATCTCTCATATGTATCTCTCGTTAAGGTCAAACCTACACTCGACACTGTTGGTAACTGTGTGTCTCATTCACGTTGAAACTTCACTGTACACTATAGGTGGCCTCGTAGCTCTCACTACTTATGTATCTCTCATTGGCGTCGAAACTATTCTGTACATTATAGTTTGCCATGTACCTCTCACCACTTATATATGTATCTCTTGCTGATGTCGAAACTACACTATACACTGTTGGTAACCTTGCATCTCTCGCCACTTGTGTATCTATCTCTCACTGACGTCAAAATGACACTGTACACCATGGATAGCCTTGTATCTTTCATCACATATGTATATATCTCTCGTTGACATCAAAACTACACTGTACACTATAGGAAGAAGGCCGCCAGGAGGATGAGCCTGTGAAAGGCTCCTGGGCTTGAGAACACTTTCCTTGGAAACCCTTGTATTAGCCAGCCCCTAGTGAGTGAGTGCAGTGGGAAAGCTTCTTACACTCTGACATCCTGCTTCTGGTGATTTGGTCCATTTTTCGCTCCTGGACCCGTTTCCTAGCGTCACCTGTGCTAGTTTTGCTGGTCGCAGGAAGAGTGCTTGGGACTTGTGGCGGCTGGTCTTGCCCACCAGTTCTAGCTCCAGAGGATAGTGGTTGGTGGCCCCGGGCTGAAGGACAACAATTTACTATCTTTGACGGCCCCTGGGAGGAGATGATGTGGACATAATTGCAAGACAGCAGAGCCAGGTCAAGCGCTGGTACGGGCACCCTCCAGATCGGAGGTGAGGATTGGGGGCCCACGATGCTGAAGTAGAGTTGCTGCTGCTCATGTGCCTTCCAGGAGATACTGGAAGGAGTGCTTACCCTCCTTTTGCCCTCCATTTACACCGGAGAGTTCAGCTGGTGGTTCGTTTTCGATGAGGTAGCCCAAATCTGACTAATCCTACTAAGAGGTGCCCAACATTCTACTATGATTCTCACACGGCCTGTCTGGCCATCTTTTTGGCCAAAACGGTGTGTGTGCCTTCCTAGGGTGGCCTGGAGGAATGCCTACCCCATACTTCCTCCTCTCCACCGGGCATCACAGCTGGAGAAGAGGGTGCTAGGGGCCTCCTTTACTGCTGAAGTAGCCCAAATCCGACTGATCCTACTAGGATGCACCCAACATCCTACTGTGATTGTCTCCCTGCTTGTCTGACTGTCCTTTTGGCCAAAACGGTGCATGAGACTTCCTGGGGTGGCTTGGAGGAGTGCTTTCCCCCTACTTGCCCCCTTTTGCACCGGGCATTACAGCTGTGGCAACAGATGCTGGGGCCTCCTTTTCTGCTTCGGTAGCCCAAATACTACCAAACCTACTAAGAGGCGCCCAGCACCCAATTCAGTTGCTCCTTTCTGCCTCTGCTGGATACAGAAGAAACATGGGAGCAAAATTACATTTGGGGCATTGCAGGAAACTTTCTGGGGAGACCGGGAGTGATGACTATCATCTGCTTGCCCTACTGTCTTATTGTCTTTTTGTTCAAACACTTAATATATATCCTGGATTTAGCCCATCTTCCTGCCGTAGCTCGATCGCACCGTCCTACTCAATAAGATCTCCCTGCTGTCTGGAGTTCCTGGACTGACCAGACTGCCAGTTGCCCTGCCCTGCCCTTTCTCCACTACTCATGTCACAGACCTCAGATGAAGCTCCTCAATGCACACTGCAGTTCTCTTTCGATGTTGGTGATTCCTCGTCTATCACAAAACAGGAACTCAGAACTACAAGCCCCTTAGGCCATATCATAACCAGGGACTAGATAAACACTTCTTGCCCCTAGAGCAGAGTTCTCCTAAGTCGGTCCTGGAGGGCCGGATCCATGCCAGATTTTTAGCATACCACTATTTAGATAAATGTAGTAATCTTAAAAATCTGGCATGGATCCGGCCATCCAGGACCGACTTTGGGGAACCCTGCCCTACAGTACAGGCAGACCGGCAACATTTCAGAGACCTGAGAACATCACAGAATAGGTGCCAGATTGTGACACAATAAATGCACATTGTTGGCAGGGGGTCCCCCCAATTAATGACACAATGAAAAGTGCGATTGAAATGTAATTAATCCAATAGATGCTGTGCCTGGGTAGCTGCCAGGCACACGTCAGCCTAGTTTAGCGATTGCCAGGGCAAGAGGATTCAGACCCTGGGCACGGGACAAGAAAAAACAAAAGAAGCATGTAGAAAACTCAAATCAGGATGCAATTAAGGGATGGACTAATAGCGATGAAGAATTATTTAACAATAAAACCATATTATAATTTAAGTAACAGTCTCAATATTAAAGTATTCTATAGGTAACCAACCATTCTCAAACGGTGAAGGAATAGCACAGGGCACCTGTGAAAAGCTTGGAAAGAGAAGAAACCTGGTTATGTCACAGACCTTTTTCACTCTAACCTGGCCTTTGACTTAGCAAAGATTCAGATATTCATTGAGATGCTATGAAAGCTCTTCTCGGGGAGATAAATGAATTCATAATGTAATGTTAACTTATTTGATAACTTCTGTGAATTGGATTATCCAGTTGCCAGCTAACTACTCAGATACAGTGGTGGTCAGATTCAAACTTCCCCAGTCAAGATGTGGTAAATTGGAGAACTTTGCGCCTTACAAAGCTTGTGACTTTTCTAACTTTACCAACTCTGCCCAACTTAACCCGCTGCAGAAATTTTCCTCCTTCAAAAAAAGATTTCCGAAGATTATTTTCGAAGAAACTATTCAATAAGAGAATCTCCCTCCTAAAGAGTGACTATTTTAAACGCAGACTTTGACTTTATTGGATTGGTCTCTGGTCGCTTTATATTTTAAACCTTCGTGTAATTCAAAAGAATAAAACGTTCTTAAGAATAACTTCCAAAAGTTATGGTGGAAAAACCTTTGCAGTGTTGTCGATTAATATTTAGTAGGCACTTAATGGATTTTTCCATTGACATACCAGACACCACAGACTAACTTGCTTCTTGGTGCTTCAATAACAGGTGTTATTATTCTACTTTATGGTACTCCTTTCATCGATTTCAGACAGATGAAGGGCTGCATTTGCCCTACTGGAGTTTGAGCCAATCCTCCAAGCCGCTCTGCTGGGTTCCAGGGTAGTATCTCTGCTTTACAACATTGGCGGTGGGATCCAGATGGGTCTTTTTCTACTTGGAAGCCATCTTTGCACAGTGGTGTGTAGTGCGGTGGCGGAAGAGTGGCGCACCCTATGACTTTAGTAACAAGGCAGCCGCCCTATCATGTCCAGGCTGCCGGTGGCTTTCTGTTCCGCCTGTATCACTGCCCACCCACCAATGTCCCTCTGTTAGAGGAGCCCAGATAATTCATTGTAAGAATAGAATTTTAGTACCTGCGGCTGGATACCAGTCGCGGTCCGTGCAGGTAATAGTGGTGGGGCCGTGTAAAGGGGGATTTCGAGGGACGATCCAGAGGGAAAATTAATTATTTAATTTTCCCTCGGCATTGTCCCTCGAAATCTACCCTTACTTGGCGCCACCGCCCCACTGCTGTTAGCTGCATGGACCGCGGCTGCAGTGGATACCCGCACGGGTGACAAGGTACGCTATACAAATCGACTGATTGCTTGATTAATTAATTGATTACTACAAGTGATATGGAGGTGCAGCCATCAATAGTGCAGCAGGTGCAGTGGTAGCAGTGCCCCGAGTGTTAGGGCCTCTCTACACTCAAATTATTATTTTTAATGCAGCAGGGCCCTATGGCGGCCTTGCCACACCACTGAAGTGATAGTCTCAATACTGCCACAAATTAATATTTCAATACGCAATAACACATTTAAATGGTATTTTTGTATGTTCTTCCAACCTTAAAGATGTGAGCTTTCGATACAAGTTCGTTTTTGGGGGGGTTGGTGGGAGTTGGGGTGGACTGTTCATGGGGATCCATTGGGGTAGAGGGACCTCGGCCTCCCGTTGGGGGCTGGGCGCCTGCTGTCCCGCGACAGGTACTTCAAGGTTGTTGCTGAGGTATGGGGGGGGGGAGTTGATGAAGAGTTGCGGACGGGGATGCTTCAATTGATTTGCGGGGAGGGGGGAGTGGGTAAGGGTGGGAGACGGGAAGTTGAGGGGTTCCGCACATGGATGTCTCGAGCGGTGCTGCTGCTGTGTTCAAGCCCGCTATGCCCATTGCTGTGCCTGATGCTTTGTTTGCGTCTCAATGGCGGCTGAGGTCCCTGAGCTGAGGTCCACAGGTGCCTCCATGAAGGTGTTGAGTTGGAATGTACGAGGTATGCTTGATAAGATCAAGAGGAGTGCGGTGTTAAGGCTGGGAAAGAGGGAGAAAGCAGATATACTGTTATTACAAGAAACGCACCTACTGGGCAACAAAACGCTCAGCCTGCAGAGATATGGGTATGACCAAGTCTATCATGCGAGGTTCACGAGGGGATCACGGGGGGTGGCGATACTGGTGCATCGTAGATTGTCCTATGTCCACACAAAACATTGGCTTGACCCACAGGGTAGATATGTGTTCATACAGGGGATGCTGGGCACAGAGCAGGTGATACTTGGGAGTGTGTACGCCCCGCCCCCGCTACAATGGTCCTTGATTGAGAAATTATTCACGCTTTGGGCCGATATCCCGGAGGGGCTGGCAGTGATTGGGGGGGATTGGAATGACGTTATGTATAGCCGAGTGGACCGGTTTAGGCCCGGGGGCGAACCTGCCACGGACACTCCCACCAAACTAGGTAACATGGTACAGGGCATGCCATAGGTGGATACATAGCGCTACCTCCACACACATGAACGTGCATACACGTATGTTTCGGCGGTGCACACCTCATTCTCAAGATTAGACTACATATTTGTCCCTACCACCGCGATACACAGGGTCATCTCGGCGTCCATTCTACCGCGTGGGCTATCAGATCATTCCCCGCTCGGGATAGAGATCACTCTTGGCAAAGAGAGGCAACCGTTTAGATGGCGCCTCTCGCCTTGGACCCTACAGCAGGAGGACTACCAGCAGAAGATGGGGGAGGCTATCGCACATTACTGGAACGAGAACCTAGGTTCAGTGACGGACGCGAGGACGGTTTGGGAGGCCCTAAAGCCAACGCTCCGAGGGGTGGATATAGCTTGGTGTGCGGCAGCTCGCCGAGGACGGAAAGAGAAGCTAGTACGGGCCGCAGCGACCGTTGAAATGTTGGAGACCCAGTGCGGAGTGGCGGGTCGCCAGGAGGAAGTGGGTCAGCTCCTTCTGGCGCAGCAAACGTATGCGTCACTGCTGATGGACGAGGCTCGGCAGGTGTAGCTAGCAACGAGGAGCAGAATATACCAGTGGGGCGACAAGTCCAGCACGATGCTATACAGACTCTGTCAGGCCACCTTCCAGTCTCAGGCGCTGCCGGGCCTCAAAGATGATACTGGTGCCACGATCTCAGCCCCGAGAGACTTGGCGGAGAGCTTCACGCGGTACTTCGCGACCCAATATGCCCCGCGGGAACGTCTCCCAGCACCAGACGTTGACAAATTCATAGTGGACCTTCCACCTAGAGCGCTACCAGACGATGTACGGGAGCACCTTGAGAGCCCTCTGTCGGCGGAGGAGTTGGGTACTGCATTGGGGGACTTTAACACCGGTAAAGCCCCAGGACCTAATGGGTTCCCATGCGAATTTTTCAAACGATATCATCTCCAGCTCGGGTTACACTATAGGGCGGCCCTGGAGGCGGCGAGGGAGGATGGCCTACTGCCAGCGGACTGGAGGCATGCAGAGTTAGTGGTGTTCTGCAAGCCTGGGCGACCCCCTGACCGCCATGAGTCATACCGACCGATTTCCCTTTAAAATACGGAGGCCAAAATTTTGGCCAAAGCGCTTGCGAATCGCCTCCTCCCCTATATCACTGACCTGATCCACCCGGATCAGGCGGGATTTATGCCTCACAGAGCGATGAGACACAATATCAGACGGGCCCACGTGGTAATACAGGCGATGGGTAGGACCGGGGATCAGGCGGCGCTGTTGCTGGCCGATATCGATAAAGCTTTCGACTCTTTGAGCTGGACATACTTGTTCGCTCTCTTGACGAGGCTCAACCTAGGACCACGCTTTCTATCGTACGTACGATTGCTATACACTGATTTGACAGCCTCTGTGAGGGTGGCTGGAGTGACTTCAGAAGCCTTCCCAATAGGACGAGGCACCCGACAGGGATGCCCGCTCTCGCCATACCTGTTTGCTCTCGCTATGGAGCCATTGGCGGCATGGGTCCGGGTAGACGCGCAGCTGAGGGGCTTCGAATGGGAGGAGGGACCGTCTGATAGAATTGCGTTGTATTCCGACGATGTCCTGTTCTTCCTGACCAACGTGAATAGATCCAGGCCTAGGGTTCTGGAGGTAATGAAAATCTTTGGAGAGGTTTCGGGATTGTACCTCAACCCCCGGAAATCCACTCTATGGCTGCTAGATAACCGCATGGAAGTTGGGCCGTGGGCATTGCCTCTGCAGATCGCTATAATGAAATGAAATGAAATGAAAAATTGCATTTGTATAGCGCATAACTGCCCTAGGGCCTCGCAGCGCTATGGGAGGTCTCCAATACTTGGGGGTATTCCTGACGGTCTCACCGACAATTGCATGGGAACGCAATGTGGCCCCAGTGTGGGATAGGGTACAACAGGATATGAAGAGCTGGTCTCGTATGCCCCTTAACATCTACGGCAGGTCGGCCATCTTTAAGATGGTTGCCCTCTCGCGCCTATTGTATCAACTACAGAATCATCCATATTCCATTCGGCAGCAATGGTTCCGACAGGTCAACTCGGCGCTGGGCCGATTCCTGTGGGCCGGAGGAGCGGCGCGGGTGGCCTTGCGTACGTGTTTCTTGTCCACGTACTCTGGGGGCTTGGCGACGGCGGATATACTGTCATACTATCAGGCTTCCCACCTTGTAGTTTTGAATGAATGGTGGTATAATGATAGAGGGGACCCCACATACGCCCTAGAGAGATACCTGATGGACCCAGATACACTGCACACTGTTCTGTACTCGGTGAGGCTGCAAAAAAGGCTGCCAAGGGCGACCCAAGTGGTCTTCCAGATATGGCGGTTTGCTCTGCGCCGTATGGGATGGTGGGGGAAGCTGACGGGAGAGACCCCACTATGGCACAATGGGTGACTGCCGGCACTGGCACAACTGCGGGGCTTCCAGGGATGGGACCTGATAGGGATATCCACACTGGGGCATGTCTTGAGGGGCACAACGCTAAAATCGTTTCAAGAACTTAGTGAGGAGTTTTGTATGCCCTGAACACAGTTCTTCAGATACCTACAATTCAGGCATGCCATCACACCCGCACTGGAGGGATTAGACACCCTGCCCGAATTCAGCCCAATTGAGGGGAAGCTGTTTATGGGGGACCTGGGAGAGAAGAAAATCTCCAGAATCTATCAGACCTTAGTTATACACTGCTCTTCTGACTTACAGCCACTGCATGGTCGCTGGGTGAGAGATGTGGGGGAAATAGAGGAGGAAGACTGGAGAGAAGCTCTTGAATCACCCAGGGGAGCAGCTATTGCCATGCGCCTGCGCTTTATACAATTTAAATATCTCCATCGCGCTTATTATACTAGAGAGAGGCTGTGGAGGGCAGGTCTGATTGAGTCCCCGACGTGTCTGAGATGCAACCACGAAATAGGGGATTTCTTGCATACAGTGTGGGATTGTGCTGGGCTGGTGAGATTTTGGATGGGTGTGTGGAGCTGTTTGTCAGAAGTACTGGGCTGGGACCTTCCCCGTACCCCTAAGCTAGGCCTGCTTCATGTCCTTGAAGGGGTTGGGGGTAACATCTATAAGAGACACCTACTCTTGCTGGGACTTACGGTAGCGAAAAGGGATGTGGCCCAGGCATGGAAGGATCCCAATGCCCCCAAAGTGATTGTGTGGAAAAAGGGCCTGGACTTCTGTATGGGGCTTGAGCGGCCGATATTTGAGGCCAGAGGTTGCCCCACAAAACATTATAAAATCTGGAAAAGATGGGCGGACTACAGGGGCCTGTGGCTGGAACCTCCGGCACCGACTAGAGACGTTGAAGGGGCAGAGGCGACGGGCACATGAGGGGGATGCTTAACATTTTCCGGACATGTATATACACTAGCTGCAGTACGAGGTAGACGCCGTGCAGGGGGGGGGGTAGGGGAGGGGGTGGGTCAGGATGGGGGGTGTATGGGGCTGGGGGTTGGGGGCTTTCTTTTCCTTGTTTGAACATTACTGTAAACTGAATCGCTGATCGTGTTGTAGTGTATTTGCCACAGTTCCTCTGGGGTGCGGAGAGCTGTATCTTCCATGCGATCTGTCAATAAAAAGAGTTGTTAAAAAAAAAAAGATGTGAGCTTAATGCCAGTTGTCCGCTGGTGCTAGAAGTAATGGATTTCCCATGCATTAAAGGGGTGTTGCAACATTTTTTAATGTGGTGACATCACTTTAAATTGTGTTAAATGTGCTGAAATTCCCTTACCAAACATTTACAAATGTTTTTTCACCCCCTGACTTGGTCTAAAAGAGGGCCCCGATCTTACTGGCCATGCCTTCCGAGAGGCACTGACTACTGAAAAGCTGCACCCACCTGCCCGTCACTCTGAGTCCCACCACAGTGCCTCTGCACCAGCCTGAGCACCCCACAGACACCGAGAAGAGGTTCTATTCGAATGTGCTAAACTGCCATGAAATTAGATATTCCACTAATGACAGGAGTGTTTTATGGGACACCTAGTTGTGGTTAAGAAGGTGGAATTCCCCCACCCTCAACCCTGTGTGGGCACAAGCGTGGAACCGCGACACCCCATGAATACATCACATGCATGCAGTTCACATGGTAACAGCACATCTGCTGCACGCTGGGGCAGCCGAGCATTCGCCTCCACCTAAAAAATGACTCCAATAGGAATTAGTAACATTTATCAAATCACATGAGAGCAGAAGGCGAAAAAAACGACCTATTGGGGGAGGGTGGGTCTATTCAGCTGTCAAAGCTAGGGCTGTTCTGCTGCCTTTTGTTGCACCAACACCGCATCATAGGATAAAGATGTCCCATAGCCGACACAAAATGTGTATTTTATACGGTCTGCGAAACCTTCAAGTCGCAGGCGGTGCACCGGTCTGGATTGGGAGGTTTGGCTACAAGGCTGTGCCTCTGAAACGCTGGTAGAGGTGCACCGAGAGCGACCTAAACAATACAAGCATCATCACAGCCCAACATCAAGGGAGTGATTTACCATGCAATAAAAGAAGGAGCATTGCATTATTGGCATATATCGCTTTAAACAGTATTTAATAGCGGTTCAAAGATAAGTTAGACATTGCATTGTCCGTTCTACATTAGGATATCAAAGACAAATATTGCAGAAAAGTTACTAACCGTTGCCTCTTTTTACTTAGAAGGAACATAGCCTTTAGAGGGTTCATTCTGCCCTGAAGAAGGCCCACGGATGGAATAGTACACTGATAGGTGCTGAAACATGTTGACCCGAACAGGCCATTTGAGGGAGGTACCACATTAGTTAATACACACTCCAGTCCTTTCCTGTTTTCAGGTTTTGCCTGGCGAAAAGATGCGCTCTGCGCATCTTTTTCGCGCAGGCGAAAACCTGATGAGAACTGTAGTGTGGGTTTGGGTCGGCCCTCGTCATTCATTGGCTGGCTCCATAAATGGAGCCTAGCCATTGGACGAGGGGCCTGTCCGTCAATGCCGGACCCGATTCGGGGGCGTTCCCGAGATTCTTTGGCTTTTGCCGACGTCACGCTACGTCAGCCGAAAGCCGATTCTCGGGAACGCCCCCGAATCTGGTAAGGCACTAGTGGCACCCCGAGCGCTCTGCCGCCTCCTACTACGGTGCAAACGCTGCCTCCCTGATTGCCGCCGCTGCCCGGGGCCGAGAATAACATGAGGACCTCGCGGGGCCGCGGAGAGCAAGAACAAAGGAGCTGCCCTCCCATTGGCTGAGGCGGTCGAGCCCCCTCAGTGCCGCCGCGCTAGGAGTGGTTCTCGAGCCGCCGCGTCATCGCTGGAGCCGTGCTGCGATTGGCCGCAGCTTCGGTCCGGGATTGAGGGCACCCGCCTTCACTTTCAAATTCCCCCGTGAGACATCAGCCCAAAAACACGATGATAAAAGAAGTTGGTCGTTTGTTGTAAGGCATTGATTGCGCACAGAAGCTGAGACTTATTTATGACGATAATAATAGATTGTAAACGTGGCTGTTTTATTAATATGTCCTAACATTCACACTATTAGCCTGGATGTGAATATATCCCAGTTCGTGCACGTTTCTGCCGTAAGTGCCCGTTTCACGTGTGCGTTCGGGGTGCGTCTGGTTTCACAAGCACACACTTCTCTTTCATCCCGCAAGTGATGGACGGGTCATGTCCCGGCTCTGCCTGTGGTGTGAGGTGTCCGTCCGGGGGCTCCCAGCGTCTCGAGAGAGGTGGAAAGTAAACCTTGCCCCACTTCAGGCAAGGAGTGAGTGGCCCTTCAGCCGAGGAGCTTTTACTGCCGGCGGTTACAGTATTACATCTTGTGTGGTCACAAACAGCTTCCGTGTTGGACGTGTGGAGAATAGGAGGCAGGCGTCAGAATGCGTGGGTTTGCACCAACTTTGCCTTATTGCGTCGAGTTTCAATGGGGTTAATGTAATTTTGCAGCCACCTTCGCACGCACAGACTCGTGCAAAAAATGCGAACATTTTACATGCGGGCAAAAGTGCAAAAGCAACACCTTTACTGACAGAACAGTGCATTAGGTTTGGTGCAAATATTGATGTAAATGTACACGGGCACCAATGCTATCCCATGTAATCAGACCATTGCGGCACCCGGCAGGTGCACTGTGTCCCGCGTGCGGGCGTGGATGCGGTGAGTGCATCCAGGCTATGTGGGGTGAGAGAACACATCATGGACTGAAATGGGGTAAGAGTTTAGGTGTTTATAGTCAACATGTGAAATAATATTTATGTTGTCAGTTCTGTGGTATTCAATTGGCTATGACACTTTCTGGGTTCATTTTACGCCCGTTTTCTGACCAGAGTAATCCAGTAGCGTCCAGTGGAACACGTACCTGCAAAAGAAGCAGAAAAACCTCGGAGAAAAAAGATAACCACTAAAATGTAGGCCGAGTAGTAGTTAAACTGTAATTTAGGTCACATTCAGCACAAACACACGTCAGACGTAGTCCAAAAAGAACATCCTTAAACTTACTTCCCCCAAGGCTCAAGTCGCTGCGTATATTATTTCATATTTCTACTTGAGGTACCGTTGTATACCACGCCTTAAAAAACATAATTTCGTCGGAAAACACTATATGATCACTGATTTCGTTATAGAATGTTTACAGCTACATTTTATTTTATTTATTCTCTGGCAGACCCATCTTTCTCTCTTCTCTATATCTCCCTCTCCTTTTTGCTCTCTCTTCCTTCTCCCTCCTGCCCCCTATTCCATCTGCTCTCTCTCTCCTTCCTTCTTGCTCCCTCTCTATCATGCTTCTCTCTCCTGCACTCTCTCTTTTTTTTCTTTTAACTCTTTATCTTTCTCTCTTTTCTCTCTTTTCCTCTTTCCAACCCTCTCCGTGTTCCTCTTCCTCCCTATCCATCATTCTTCTCTCTATCTCTATCTCCATCTCCTTTATGCTTTCTTTTCCCTCTGTTGTCCCTCTCCCTCCTGCTCCCTCTTCCATCTGCTCTCTCTCTCCCTCCTTCTTGCTTATGCCTTACCTCCTACCTTCCTTTTACTTCCTGCTTTCTCTCTCTCCTGTTCTTACTCCCGCGTCCTCTCTCCATCTCCCTCCTCATCTTGGCTTCTTTCTATCTTTTACTCTTTCTGTTTTCTGCCTTCTCACTCCATTCTGCCCTTACTTTTCTTCCTGCCTTCCCTCTCTCTTGATCTCTCTCTCATGCGTCCTCTCTCCTCCTCCTTATCTATCATGCTTCTCTCTCTTGCACTCTCTCGCGTGCCTTTCCTCTCTATTTGCCTTCTCTCACTCTCTTCTTTCATTCACCAACTCTCTCTCCTTCTTTTCTTGCACTCTCTATTTTCCTATTGCCCTTTCTTTGCCCCTCTCTCCTTTTTCATCTCTCTCTTCTTCCTACCCTTCATTTCCATCTCTCCATTTCTCTCTCCTTCTTGTCTTTCTTCACAATTAACTGAGGGCCTGATGTACATTGCCAGACAAGGGGGGGGGCTCTCTGTGTGTGGGCGGGGGGCTCTCTCTGTGTGTGGGGGGGGCTTTCAGTGTGTGGGGGAGGGTCTCTCAGTGTGTGGGGGAGGGTCTCTCAGTGTGTGGGGGAGGCTCTCAGTGTGTGGGGGGGCTCTCAGTGTGTGGGGGGCTCTCAGTGTGTGGGGGGCTCTCAGTGTGTGGGGGGGCTCTCAGTGTGTGGGGGAGGCTCGCAGTGTGTGGAGAAGGCTTGCAGTGTGTGGAGGGAGCTCGCAGTGTGTGTGGGGGGGGCTCGCAGTGTGTGGGGGGGCTCGCAGTGTGGGGGGGGCTCTCTGTGTGTGGGCGGGGGGCTCTCTGTGTGTGTGGGGGAGGGGCTCTCAGTGTGTGGGGGAGGGGCTCTCAGTGTGTGGGGGAGGCTCTCAGTGTGTGGGGGGGCTCTCAGTGTGTGGGGGGCTCTCAGTGTGTGGGGGGGGCTCTCAGTGTGTGGGGGGGCTCTCAGTGTGTGGAGGGAGCTCGCAGTGTGTGGAGAAGGCTTGCAGTGTGTGGAGGGAGCTCGCAGTGTGTGCGGGGGGGCTCGCAGTGTGTGGGGGGGCTCGCAGTGTGTGGGGGGGCTCGTAGTGTGTGGGCGGGGCTCTGTGTGGGTGTGTGTTGGGGGGGCTCTCTGTAGGTGTTTGTGGGTGTCATTTGCGAAAGATAAAGCTAGTGGCATTGCAAATGACAATGCCAATTATTTATGTTAAAAAAAAACAAATAAAAATAATGTCAAGAGCATTGCCAATAGCTCAAACTTTAACAAAGGCAAAACCATTGCATTGTAAATGCTTGTTAATCTTGTATGAGACAGCGTTAACTTGTAATAAGACACTTGTTATTATCCTTCCTAATTACAGTTTTAACCCATTTCTCATTACCCTTCACAGTGACAAAAATCTATTCTAAAAAACAAAAAGAGCTTATGGTGAGTCCGCCCTGCATCATTCTATGCTGGCGAAGAAGGGACGCAACATGCCACCAATTTTAGGTGAGGGGATATGTCCTTTTTTAATAAGAAACCTCCTAACCAGTATAATAAATCCCCTGATTAACCCCTTAACCGCGGCAGCAATTCCGCCGCTGTGCAGCGGTTTAGCGGAGTGGGCGGGGCCGCGTCGGCCAAAGGACGTGCGCAGGACTACAGAGGTAGTGCTCACGACGGCTGTTGGCCGACGAATGCAGCGAAAGGGTTAAGGACCAAATTAATCTTACGCCATTTAGGGAACACATGAGATTGCTGAAATGAATTCAGACTTTGATTTAGAGAGACCCCCATTCCTATGATGTACATTTGATTCTGCCTCAGCCCTAACAACTTTTAAGTGGCCTCTGCATGTAGAAAAACCTCGCCATTTCTCTATTGACCAACCCCTTTGTGAATAGTTTTGTTTTCCATAAAACAGTAAAAGAAGACTAAAGCCAACTCTATCTCTGGAAACCAACAGCAGAGCCAAAATAAGTGGCAAACATCTAACACCCAACATCTAGATCCCATGTAAGAACCTAGGAAGGGAGGCTTCATTCCATCATCTATCTGAGCGACAGTCGCGCTTTAGACCACTCAGGTGGACCACGCACCGACCAGCTTGGCCGTTATCAAAGGAGAACGCCTCCTCATCCCTTGATTTAGGCCGCTGGGAAGCCATGACCCCGCTTTACATATCTAAGGCTTAAGATACCTTGGACCATTGTAGAATTCACTTTTTGAAAGCTGGGGAGCGGTGTTAGGAAAGATCCAAAAGTGAATTTGGTTCCTCTACTCCAATGTTGACGAGCCAATAGGATTCCGAATAGAGACCTCCTTAGGGAAAATCTAGTGTACCAAGAGCACCTTGGATTTCACCGCTGTCCATCAAAGTTCATATTCAGACCCTTGTACAGGAGATGACACAATAAAAGTTAAGATGACATCGAAGATACACAGATTCACCTTTGTTTGCTGAATAAAGCAAAGTGCCGGTGCACCATCACCGCATGCCTAAGGCACACCTACATCTGGTTAAAAGGAAATTATTTGTGGCTAAACGGATCCAACGAGAATTAATGTTGGACAGGGATACTAGGACGGGACTCCATACCCTTTGACTGGCTGCAACGGTTGCAAACAACGCTGTCACTAATGCGTAAAATATATTATCTGAGCGGCTGGTGATTCTGAGTTTTGATGTACCTGGTAGAACTCTGGCACCGACTTCCAACCAATGATGCTCGGAAGGGACCTTCTGCTATTACTGCTCAAACACAGGATGGATCTGAAGAGACCATAGTGCTTCTCTGATCATAAAAGTGTACCATTTTACTCTGGTGCCCCTAAAATCCAAATGCAAAAACTATAGAGGACACTTAATTAAGCAAGAAGATTCTGCCTGATGATGGAAATGGCAGTTCTCATCTCATTGCACCAAAAATCTTCTAATTGGAACCCGGGTTCACATTCAGTCCTGGGCACTGTATACGACGATCATGGTAGTGAAGGGCTTAATGCCTGTGAAGATTGGCACCCAGTCCTATCATACGTTCCTGCAACTACAAGCTCACCTGTAAGGTTCAATTCAAGGCTGTGCAAAAATGTTGACATTTCCTTTGGTGAAATTTTTCAAAATAATAAAATCACATGTGCAACTCCTCTCTGGAACCCGAGCAGTTGGGTCGCCTAAAGGTGTGCCCCGGGTTTGATAAGTGGGACCTGATTGGGATTTCAACAGTGGGGGACATGTGGAATTCTAAGGGATTGGTCACGTTCGTGGATTTACAAAAAGAGTATGACCTTGCACCAACCGAAACATTTAGGTATCTGCAGATTAGCCATACACTCAAATCAGCAATACCGGGGGTGGTCCACTTCCTGAGGCTTCCCCACTAGAAGATAGATTGATTCTCGACCCCATGGTCAAGAAGGACATATCCCTAACATATAAAAAACTGATCAACAACTGCCCGGATCTTTTAACGGGCTTGCGGCAGCGCTGAGAGGTGGATCTGGGAGCACTAGAAGAAGACTGGTGAGACGCTCTGGCCTCCCCAAGGAAGCTAGCCATCCCTGTGAGACTGCGGCTTGTCCAACTCAAAGTCCTGCAGCGCGTTTACCTGGCCGCGGGAGTTCTGGTCAAAACGGGCAGAAGAGCTGACTTTTATTGCCCCAGACTGTGTCTCCAGGAGGGAACTTTCTTTCACACTATTTGGGAGTACCCAGTTGCCCAAACCTACTGGAAAACAGTAGCAGATCAACTGGAGAATGCTGGGGAAAAAATTTACGGTTACCCCAAAACTATGCCTATTAAACAAATGGGAAGCCACTAACCTCACCCAGACCGAGAAAACATGGGTTTCAATGGGATGGGCCTACGGAAAACGAAACATTGCACAAAAATAGGACGTGGGTGACGTCCCAACGGTCGGAGACTGGGTAGCTGACATGGATAGAGCCATGATTGCGGAGAAGGATGTTTTTAAACATAGAGGACGCCCCAAAAAATGGGATTGTATGTGGGCTGCTTAGAATATGTACAGGAGTCTCCTACTGTGGAGCTACGACGCAGTGAGGAAAGATTGTATGGCCCATTAAATATCGAAGGCGAGCTGCTCGATTGATGAATCTATTTTGTAACAATATGCTGAGAATAACCTGCCCATATATTACAACTGATTGTATGTCATTGATGATTTGCATTGCTGTGATCCTTGTTATGTTGCATAATAAAAACAGCTAAAAAAAAAAATACATTGCGAAACTTCACAAAAATTACAAAAAGTTGTGAAAATTTGATTTCTCCATATAATGTGTGCAAGTTAAAAGCCAGGGAGAGCGTTGCTTTCTTAAGCAAACGGGCTAGATTGAGGCGAAAATGGCTCCCAAAGACATTACCTGCTCCAAGATGTCTCCTACTGGAAACAATTGTAATTGTTCAAAATATTAGAGTCATGAAATCTATAGAATGTTGCACATTTCACTTAATGTGAAATTTGTGAATGTCACATAAGTTATAAAAATGTTGCTCAGGCTAAATTCTGTCAGTAGTTGAACAGAGGTTAAACCATGAGGGTGGGCGCTCTGGAACGCCACAAACCCTCAGTCAACAGCCCTGCCCGTCCTCCCTTCTTCATGGTAAGGCCCACCCTACTGTGACCTTGTCACCCACTACTGAAGAATCACCCCCTCACCCGGCCCCTCAAAGTACTGCATTAAGCGGTAGATTCTGCCCAATGCATCACTGGCATAGACGTACACATTGCGACTGTGGGTAGGAACCTTTACACCGGAGAATTATTTAACTGAAACAGGAGTGTTGCAGGTTGGTTGCATGGAGAGTAAACAGTATATTATAAAATTATAAAGATTTAAATACATAAATGTAACCTCTTGTCAAACATTGCATAAGAAAGGAAATAGGCCTTTGCAAATTACTGTGCATCTCGGGAGCAGCCACACTGCATTGCTTGGAGCATTTCTACTTTTGTCCTAGAGGAAGTATGCAGCAGTTGAAGTTCCTTGGTTTCACACAAGCCTAGGCGAGTGATCGGCCAAGCCTCCTACAACCTCCAACTCCCTCCCAGCTGTAGGCTCACGTAGACGTGTATCGGTTCCATAGATGCTACAAGGGAAGGTTGTCTTGTGGCTTCAGGGCTTCTACACATCCCTGCTCAATTATCTTCCTAAAAGGGCCCCAGAGCTTCTAACCCTGCCCTACATGGACTTACCCCACTGGCTTTTCCTCTGTCTCTTTTCTGATCACTCCTGTCCAATCCTGCATCCTCCTCACTTTGAACTTCCCTGCAGCCACTCTCAGAATTGGCTAGTCAGATGCCAAAGGCCAGCGGCCCTTCACTCTGTCTTAAGAGACAAAGGTGTTTTTGGCCCTTTCTAACCCTCTTACCTCCCCAACTCTGTCCCTCTCCCCTGGATGTCATTATCCACCTCTCAAATCCTCTAGCATCCCCTGACCACTTGATAAAACTGTTGAGGCAGTTCATCTGAACTAATGTGGGGCATTCCTGCTTTATGCACTACTGAAAACAGGAGGTGCAGAATAAAAATAGATATTTTAAAAATCCTGCGTATCACGCTCCATTCCTCGCTATAGGCCATTTCCAGTGCTTATAGTCATCTGGACTCTAGAAGTTGTTCCAAACAAGTGCCAGAATTTTCATAAGGCCCAAGTGACAGCAAGAACTTCCTCTTCTACAGCTACCTTGTTCTGCTAATTAGGCTGGAGCATCCAAATATATCCAGCCTGGTAGGAACTGCTCCCTTCCCTTGCTTTGATGTGCTTAGTGTACAGTGAACTATCCAATCTAGTAAAGAGCTCCAAGTCTGCGTGCTTGACTTAGTGCTACCATAGACATCTGGAAGACTTGACCTTAATCTCTCATAATATCATCTTTAGAAGCCTCATGATAGTGTGGGATGATGTGGTGTTTCAGTGATGGGAGGTTCACAGTGAGGTCTGGCTTATCGGGACCTTCATAGCCTTGATGGTGGGTTTATCTTGATTTAAGGTCTCCATTACCTTCCTGAGACTGACATGTGTTCCTCCCAGCTCAAGCTTAACATTGAGTTTCAATTGTTGTCAGGGAAGGAGGCATTGTGTCTAACAAGAACCTGTTCATCCATATCTGGAAAGAGACAGGAGTATTCTTGACTCCGGTATGCATGACGCGGACACGGAAGAGCACCTCTGGAGAATAGATTTCTGTCTTACACTTGGCTCAGGTAAACTGTAAGACACTCCATGTCAAATAGAAGATGCTCAGGAACTAACAGTAGAACATTATCAAGCTGCTTTTCCGCTCATGCAATGGGGAGAGCATTTATCTTTCGGAGGGCACTGAACCATCTATAATCAACACAGAGACACAGTTATGTGATCCTTTTGAGGAACAAGCATGATGGGCTTGGTCCTGGGACTTTGAAAGGTCGTATTTACCCTGAGCTCCATCACCTTGGCACATCCATATGATGCTATCACAAATCTTCTCAGGCATGTTGAAAAAAACTGAATCTTATTGGCGAACTGTTATCATATTGATATCATGAATACCCCAGTCAGTCAGTAGTGGTTACAGACGTCAGGTTTGGAAGAACACAAGGAAGAGCAGAGCTCTTCCATCTTCTTGAATTGCAGCAAGAGGAAGTAGGCTGTTCCTTCATCAGGATCATCTTTCTGAGTTCAGTGAGGCAGGTCAGGGGGAGAATTATCTTCTGCTGTAACCTCTTCAACCGTGAAAGGCGCATCACAACATCTGTGCATCTATGACATCCTGTTGACACGGACCATCACTTGGTGTTCCTCTGGTCGTGTGTGAAAACCACGTGAATGACCCTGCTCAGCTTTTTACTGTGTTGTGTGAGGTTCCTGCTCTCCAATTAGTTCCAAAGCAATGCTTCTAACTCCACATGAGCTTCGTGAATGAGCTGGCGAATTGGCTTGTTTGGCTCAAAATGGGCAGCAGGTTCCACTGGTCTTTCTCTGATCAGTCCATACAGTGGGTGGCCCTTGGAGGCTTCTTATTGGATTATCTTGACTGGTGGAGGTGTGGTGGGGGCTTGTGATGCTCTTGCTCAGGGGTTCCAGAGCCTCACGGTATTTCTTGTGGGATATTTTGATTTGTGTGTATTTGCGTCTTAGGTGGGGTGCTTTGGAGGAGGGAATTGACTCAATCTGTTTGTGATTGATTGTGGAGAGGAGGTGGAGATTTATATTTTGCACATGCAGTAACTATGCCTGATATATGAGCTCCACCTCCCTCCTTTACCTTCACCTATTGCAGCAAGCAAACCTGCAGCCGCCCTGTGGATGATGGGGCCCTAACGGTACTCTGAGCGAGAAAGCTCTTTTTTCTGTTTCTGGGCTTCACTGGCCGTAGTAATTCTGCCACCACTTTTGTAACCGCTGTCACTGGCTCCTGGCTTACATCAGGTGAGGTGGCTTGTGCAGGTTCTGGAAGGGATGCACCAACAGCCTTTTTCAGCAGGAGTGATGACCATTGAGGACCGCAGATGCTTACATAGGCTCAGCAAATTTCCATTGACCAATCCTGGCCTGTAACCCTGATTGGTGGAAGGACACCTCTCCCTTGCAGACAGAGCGCAAGAGAAAGAGGCACGGGGATACCTCTATAGCAACTTCTCCTGTCTTTTATTTAGTCAGATAGGTACATTTAAAGTCCAGTGAAAATTCGAGTCACCTTTCCCAGGCCTATAAAGATAAAGAAGCCTGAGTACGCTGGAAAACAATATAACTAATACACCTATTATTCAAGTGCCAAGAAAGAATCTTGGTCTGGTCCCTATTATTAATTAATAGAGGCCACAAACAGCTCTTAGTATTATTATATTATTGTTATGCCTGCTTATTCTCTATTTATTGTAATCAAATTGTAATCAAATGATTCATGTAATAAAGTATTTTTACTACTACTATTAAGGGCTATACCAGAATCATGACAACATGGCAACATAATCCCTTCTTCCCACTGTCCTAGACACCCTTTACGCCCTCCTTCCCATGATGGGCATGTTTTAAGGGTAGCTGGGGTAGCCGCTTCAACCCTCATCTCGCTCTTTGATACCCCTGGCTCTGCCCTTGTTAACCTAGTCTCTGAGGTCATGAAGTAAGGGGCAGGAAGGGGAAACATCCTTTACAACGAAACTTTTTCCACGCAGCACCTTTACAACGCAGGAATTACAACGCAAGTCGTTCCAACGGCTTGCGCTGGAGGGCGCTGTAGGATAGGGAATAGTTTAATTTACTATCCAAAACCTTCCCTACTATCCACGGGGACTGGAGTTGGAATAGTAAATTAAACTATTCACTATCCTGCGCCCCCCAACGCAAGTCGTTGTAACGACTTGCGTTGTAAAACCTGCGTTGTAAAGGCATGCGTGGAAAAAGCATGCGTTGTAACGACATACATCCGGCAGGAAGACAAAGCAAACAGGACTCTATGAACCCTAGTGATTTTTTTTGTCGCACTTGCTCATTGTGCCTCTACGGACCCCTCAGCGACAAATAGAAGACCTTGGATGTATATGGAAGTGTGGCGAGGGTATACTGGTGACTGGAGGCACTTCAGCTACCCCTGGCATGTCTCATCCTTAGATTTTCTTTCCCACATGTAGAGCTTCAAAGTGGTCTCAGGGCAGTGTAAGTGCTACTAAAAGAAATACTCTCATAGTTGGGGGGAGGCTCCCCGCATTGCAGACGTTATTGTTCTTAACTCTGTGAATTGCACTTAGTATGAACTTTAAAGTTTTATATTTCTGACAATGATTTTTATTGTTTGTAAGACTTCTTCTTAATGCCATGTATATTGAAATGTTCCTTTTGGATCAAAGGAATTTTTTAGCAATTGTTTGTGACTGTTTTGTTAATGTTTTTGTTGGGTCTCTGTTCACTATTTGTATTGTTGCAGTGATTGTTGTTATAGTGAGTAAATCGTCTGGGTATGTCTGCTCATTGTATGAATTAATAACTGTTCTGAGTGCCTAGCAACAATTGATTTTCTAGTCTGCAACTAAGCCCTTAAGTAATTCATTTAAATATATATAAACATGGAAAGCTTTACGAGACTCCCAGCCCTGCTGCACATTCTCAAAAGTTCACTAAGTACACAAATAAATTAAGAAGTTGAGCTGCAGGTCAGTCTGCTTGAACTACACTTGATCTTTTTATTTGGGTTTGAAAATCAATTTCCACCTGAACAAACCCTCCCTCTTGTAAAGTTCATGGTTATCAAAGTTTACCCTTCTTTGTCTTGGGGTGGGTGTGTCTGGGCACCGCTACTGACTCACCAATGTATCCTTCCGCCGCTACCGGCTCACCAATGTATCCTTCCGCCTTGAAAAGCTTCGCCTGGCTTGCTGGGGAGACTGGCCTGCACACAAATGGAGGCTGTCTCTAAAAGTCCAGCAGCGCCACTGAAGTCTTAGGCAGATGTAATGTATTTACTATTTATTGATGGAGGTCTATATACTATGAACATGTCCGGAAGGCACCAGACGCGAGGGATATATAGTTTAAATTGTAAATCAGTACTAAATGTAAGATGTAAGTTTCACCTGATATGTGGTTGGTGTGGCCACGCCTTATTGCCTTCCATGTGACTGACTCCCCCTACGCTTGTCCTCTATATCAGAAGTCATGCTATCTAGTCACAGGTAAAATCAAAATAAAATTAAAATTCACCAATATGCCGATGACGCACAGCTATGTGTGAAAGTTTCCTCTGCTCCGGAGGTTCAATGCCTCAAAAATTGCCTGCTCCTCATCCAGACCTGGATGTCCAGCACCTGTCTAAAGCTTAGTCCACCAAAAATGAATTCCTGTGATTTGTCAAGATGAACAAGCAATCACTAATACAAACCCTGATGCACACTTTAACTTTCAGCCAAAGCTAAGACATCTGGATTTACCCTAAGCACCATCCTAGAGGAACCCATCACCTACAGAACCAAGATCCAACACCTGCTTCCTACTTCCTAAATTTGGCAGCAACCTACAGATTACACAATACGCTGAATACGGATGACTTTGAAATCCATATAACCACAAATGCACAACTGAAGACAATCTCCGTAAAAAAAAGCTGAATGACTGGATGAACACAGACTTTGACAAAACAGTCCCCATAAAAACATCACATTGTGCCAAAACGAAAAAGAAAGCCTGTTGATGAATGGAGATCTAAAAAAGATAAAAGGACAAATCTGAAAACTTTAAGGAACCCAGCAAATTTCAAAGAACCCTAGAGATAAAATGCATTTACACCGGCACATCAGCATGTTTAAATAATATATTAAAATAGCAAAGAAACTCCACTGTTTAAGCAGCATTTACAATGCATAATGCCCAACCACGGAACTCCATAAAATACCACCAGAATGCAAAAACCCTGAAAGTACTCAAACAACTCCCTCTCAAGACTTCTGTGAGAAAATGGTGACTCACTACACCCTAATAACAGATAGTTTAGACTTGTATCTGGTAAATGAGGTAAACAGTTGTCACCCAGAGATGCCAGCTGAGTAGCACTTTAGATTAATTGCATGCATCTGTGATGGCCTTCCAAGAAATAATAATGACAGAATTTCTGGAAACTGTGAAAGCTGATGGCCAGCTGTGTACCCTTCGATGCCATGTCCACACCAAATATTCAAGAAAATTCTGCCATCAGCATTGGTGGCTCTGCCAACATTGAATATAATCAATAATTATTTATACACATAAATCTTTCTACAGGACGTAAAGAAACCATACATACATCCATTAATCAAGAAGTACAACCTGGACCCAGAATACCCTAATAATTATAAACAAACTCCTAAGGAACCCTTCCTTGGGAACTCATTGAAATAGCAGCATTTCCACAATCTTTCAAATCCTAGCACAGAATCACTTACTCGCAGACTACCAAATAGGATTCTGTCCAGGAAAAGGCATATAATCTACGCTCATCAACAAGTGGGATGACTTAAAAAACACATTTGACTAAAAATCATAGCAGCACTACATGCCCAGAGCTCTCTGTGAATGTGACACGATTCACCGTCAAACCTTAAGTTCTTACAAAATTTGTCTTGGTGGTATAACTCTTGCTTGATGACAGGGCTCAGATGCTATATATGCCCCTCTTCGCCTCATTTCCTTACCAAATAAAAAAAATGGAGTACCTCAAAGATCTCTCATCACTTCTCTCCTGTTTAACATATTTTTGAACTTCTACCAGAGCTATTGATCATTTTCTATCTTTTCTGCTACAACTCTGTGACTGACACACAAAAATATTCAAATTGGAAAACCATATAGACATATAAATATCTAACATCAAAAACTGGCTCAAAGTTGTAGACCAAAGGATGATATGGAACTATCTTAACTAAATGCATCAAAACCCGAAATAATCACTGTTTGAAATTAGATACGTTATGCTCTAATAACACTATGGCCAGGCGGTTTATGACCTCTGCCAAAAATATCAAAAACATTGTCTAGGACTCTACAGCCTCATTGAACACCCTAGTGGACTAACTAGGAATATACATTGCTAACTAGCAACATGATTTGTTATTCCAGTTTAGGAAAAAAAAAACTCGGGCACTACTTTCCCTGTACAAGCGAATAACTTACGGAATTCAATCCGAGCAAGAATAAGAGCCACTAACAACCTCCTGGAATTTAAAAGAATGGAAAACAGACGGATATTTGCTCCCTGATCATCATGGATTCCCTGACGCAACATCTTCCAAAAGATGGAACACACAACAAAAGTAATGCCTACTTTGTCCATGATCAGAAGCTGTGGCAAACTTGTCGAGATCTTAAGCAAGAGCTCAGTTGATCCTACCTGACGTCATATATTCCGCTCACCCTGCCGACAGATCTTTCTCGCACCTAGCCGCTGTATAATGAAATGTGAAATAAAAGTGCTATTAAACAGGCTAGTAACCAGCAATCACCTGCTCAAGATTTCATTAAATCCAACAAGTTTCCTCCCACTACAATATATCATCACTGCACAAAAGAAACTTTAATTTATGACAATCAAATAACCAGAAACCTCTGCATGTAAATTGATACTTGTATAGCGCACTACTCGCCCGCAAGGGTCTCAAGGCGCTTGTACGAATACCGCTGTGGAACCCACCCTGGCTTTCCCTGTGAGGTGTCCACTCCTGGGTACCCCCAAGGTGGAGGCCAGGCATCCTTAGCATTGTGGAGATTAAGCAAGCTATTGCCCAGAGTGGGACTCCATGATTGGAATAGGCACCGAGGCAAGAATTATCAGGTCCGGGGAATTTTTGAGCTCATCACCCGCCGAGGCGGGGAATTGAACCCTGGTCCCGGGCTAGACCTCTGCATCAGGGTCTGCCGCCCTAACCATTGAGCCACACTTCTGCATGCCCAATTCCTATTCCAAATATCATGTCCTGTGACGTAACAAAACTTGAGGGGGGCCCTGCAAAGTACATGGAGGGGGTCCCATCACATACCACTTTGCCCCAACGCCAAACATTCAAGCCTATCAAATTAACTGGTCCCAGAACCAGTTAATATACTGTGCTGAGGGGGTCCCCTGGAACTCTGCCCCCGCACCACGGGGGCTGCAGGGGCTAATGTTATACCACTGATCATGTCCTTAGTAGACTTGTGCACAAAGCCGCACAACCTCAACCTTACCTTTCTATAGGTACTTGTGCTAATTGTCTAAGTCTCGACCCATAGTTCATAACCACTTCCTTCTCCCAAACTGGTTTTCACTTACCTGCAATCATCAATCTTCTAATCTTCCTCCAACCTATCTATTCATCTCACCAATCATTCACCCAAACTAACCCCCCGACCCCTCTCTAACAATAACATCGATCTACCGCTGATTCCACCACAAACTGGGGAAATGTATGGAAAGGTTTCTTCTGAGAACAAAAGATTCAACTCGCCACTAAATTAACTATCAACCTTGGGTTCCAACGATGTGGGCTACTCGCCATAAAGCACTTCAAAACCATGTCAGAGGTTTTAAGCGCTATATATATATGTGTTTGCAATACATCACAATTCGGTTTGCTTACACAGAATGTCCAGTGCAGGGAGATCCGGCATCGAAGAGGGGGGAAGGTGGTCTAAGCATGGACATCACTTGACCATAATGGCAAAGAATGATAAGTGACATCACGCACCCGTTGACAATATCTCCCTCCCCTAACGTCACAATGACATTACAGGGGTGACCCTTATCTGACCCATAACCCCTCAACGTCGTCCCATCGCTTTTGATAAGTTGAGTAAAGGCAAAGAGTGGACGCTTGAGAACATGAGTTGGATCTCGGAATACAGATTAATTTGTGTTCCCTTTGGTACCATCTTCATCACTGAAACCAGGGCGGGGGCAAAGGAGTGCATAGTGCACCAAAAGCCATACTAGGAGGGGCAGATACCCTGGGTTACAGCAAATTGATGTCAATGAGGCAGATTGCATTTTCTTTTTTCCCAAAGGAAAAGCTGTGCCAAAGGGACATTTTATGGTTGCCTTCTACTCACACCAGGGCGACGCTGTCAAGAAGGAAGTGCCTCATTTTTGGGGGTTTGGTGGGCAGCAAATCACCTTAATGTGCTGCCCAACGCCATTGTGAAAGGGCAGGAATGCACCATATTTATCAAATATGGTGCATTCCTGTCCTTTCTGCCTACGCTGGTGCCGTTTTGGCAGCCTCGCGCCAACGCCGGCACCCCTGCACAAGGGTGCAAGGGTGCCTGTGTTGTCAGCAGGATTGTTTTTGTGCAGGAATGGGCACCTTCTTGCACAAAAACAATCCTGAGAGGTGTTTTCCTCTTTTCACACAATGCAGCACACATGGAAAGAGGACTAAACGGGGAGAAATAAAGTAATTTTCCCTTGTTATACCTCAACTCCGAAAGCGTAAGGTTTGGGCGCATCCCTAGGTTTACATGGTTTTGTAAATCTGGGGAAGCAGCAAAATCCATCGGTGTTACGTGGGGACACTCACTGCGACACCCATGTAACGCCTCTCAAGTCAGAGTGAGGCCAGGTAGAGATTTGTGCTGCCTTAGTCCATATCTATGAGCTTCTTCAAAGCCACTTTTCGTGGTCTCACAGATATGTTTTCAAGGTTCATACATTTGCCTGTAATGTTTGGGATTTCCCCAGCTCCCACGGAGGCGCGACTTGGAGGAAGGAAGCCGGTGGGCTACAGCCTGCTCTGCTGCCTTCCCCAGCACAAGTAGCCTCTCGCCAGGAAGGAGAAGCCAGGATGACCCTCGCCCGCAGAGCCACCTTGGCCCTCCGCCGCCCGTGCCAGCGCTGGTCGCGGAAGCGGAGATATAGCATTGGCGACGAGTCTTGCTCGGTTGGGGCCCGCCTGGCCCCCACAGGAAGGCCCGGCATTCCTGTCCTCTCGGTGAACTTGCCTGAAAAGGCGGCCACGAATGATGGGGTAATCAGCCCCTGTCAGCACCTTGGTTATGCAGCACGGCTGAATCCGATAATGTGAATGGGGCCTGTAATGGCGCTGATGAAAAGCAGGCCGGCCTGAAAGGGGCCTTGAATGACTTTTTTTGTGTGTGTTCATTTTCTGTTTACATGCTACGCGTTATTGATGTCATTGCCTTATAATACAGCCGCTTGTTTCACACTGGGCGCCCGGAATTATTCATTATTTTTCACCTTCTTTCCAGGGCAAGAAAAAAAGCAGGAGAGAGGAAAAGAGAAAGAAAAAGAAACCCCCTTTACGTGGAGAAGATTACAGTCGTAGGCGGCGACTCAAACATATTGATTTTCTGGCACCAGCCATTTTTGATTAAAAAATGCAAAATCCCTCCCTGACCTGCAGTTCATACCAAGTTCATTTGTCATTTACTATTATTCTGGGGAGGGGGGTTCGAGTGCCTTTGAAAAGGAAATCTGAATCTTTAATGAAAACGGGGCCTGGAGGAATGGCTGCCTGGGAAAATTTGCATACCCGCAGTCTCTGCCTCTCCCACCCCCACAACCCCCCTTGATTCTGGGCGCAGTCCCTCGATAAAGAGTTGCACCAGGCTGTGTGGTTTGTGCAGCGAGCTATAGAAAGTATTTTGTATTTGCAGTATATACAAGTTTCCCTTTTTTTTAGGCACACCAACAAAGTCGTGGTTTCATATGAATCCCCCTTCTTATTGTTCTAAAAAGAATCCCAGCTGCCTCTCAAGAAGCCCCAGTTGTTTAAAACTTGTCTGTGATTGATGAATGTCTTTGAGAGATGTTTGAGCATCATTGTCTTACCAAGTCACTTAAGTTCCCTTACATTTAGATCTGGGTCACATTCAGAGCATGTCAGTATGTGTCCATGCTTCTTTACATACCACATCCACTCATTGTGAGATAGGTTCAAATACTGCATGCGGTAATAGTAAAGTCCTAGGGGCAAATTAACAAGGGCTTTATCTCTGCTTTTTTGGTTTTAAAAGCCAAAAAAGCAGAGATAAAACTAGCGCCCTATCAGCAACAGGGTGCTAACACGCAAATTCGCATGTTAGCACCCTTTTACTCTACGCTTCCCCTTGCATCTCTAATGAGATGCAAAGGGGGAGTTCCAGAGTAAAATAATAGGAGAAATGTCGCTAAGCGTCATTTCTCCTATTATCAAGGATATCGCTAACCCTGTTAGCGATTAAAAAAGCAGCGCTAACCGCTGCTGTTTTACGTCTGGTATTTTTCTGACTTAGCCATGATATCCTTTGTAAGGTGCATATCATGGCTAAGTATGTCTATCCCTAGCTGAAAGCTATCGCCAGACCTTGTGGGATTATCGCTGTATTTCCAGCGATAATCTCACAATTGGCAGTTTGCGCTCTGAATTTTGTTCGCTTTGGAGATAAGCGTTGCTGATAGCACGCTATCTCCACAATAAAATTCTGAGTTGGCCGGCGATAATTATCCTCGCGCTAAGTGCGCTTAGCGATAATTATCGCCTGGCCTTGTTAATATGCCTCCATATTTTTAGCACCTGTCATTTTAACTCCTTGGGGAATTAATGAGGAACTGGATGCAGCTAAAGTGGTTGCTTTTTAGTAGGACCAACAGCTAAAAAGATATTTCCCCCTAGCATGGTTTAGCATGGTTTTGCATGTAAGGTGGCCTTTGTGCAGTTATGGTTGTCATGTATTTCTCAAGTATACAACATGCTTTGTGCATGTGCAATTGATTTTTGACCGCATGCAGGAATTTTGCATTGCTTTATTGCACTTTTTTGCAATGCCAAATCGGAAATCTCTAAATAATGCTGTAATGTGCATCCTTGTCTTCAAGCTCATGGTAAATTCAGATGGTGCTATCTTCCAACGCAAATATTCTTAAGTCCTAGACGAGATGAAGCAGGCTTCTGCCGGGACAACTAGAACCATGGTTAATTGGGATTAATTTGGATGTAAAACCCCTCCATAAAAGAACTGCGGGAGACCAGGAGTGGCGTGTTGTGTAGGGAGACATGATGAAAGCATCTTTTTGACACTATTATGCTTGTAACAGACAAGCATTTTGCCAGCGGATAAGCCTGCCGTGTGATGGCGGAACCTTTCCAGTGCATATGCTTTTTTCCAACCGGCAAGCCATTTCAATCCTGTATTGGTGTATTTGCCTTATTTCCTTTCAATCCTGCCTGGTAATGTTTTATTCTGGACTTCTGGTTGGGTGAGGGCAGAGTAGGCATTTTGCGGCTTTTGCATTGTGTTTGCTATCAGGGCAAGGCTGGGTCAGTTGACATCAAGGGTCCAGCCCTTCCAACCTCGCCTTTGTATAAGACTCTCAGTGAACCTCCCAGTTACCGTAAATGTCGGTCCAACTGGAAGGACGCATTTTCAGCGCAATGGGCACCCGCTATCTAACCGTTTGGTTTCGTCACTTTTAACTGAGTAGGTTGCCCTTGTTACCTTTTTTCATTCACACCATCCCCACAAAGGTACTAATTGTAGTACTCACCAGCACAGCTGTAGGAATACTGCTGCTGGCAAGAAGGTACCAAAAGTGCCCTCTTCTTTGTCCTCAAAAGTCATCTCGCTCACCATATGGGACTTTCAAGCAGTCACCGCAACACGGCTGTTGCTCTCCCTATCTCAATAATGAAAAAACACAATAGTTCCAGCAAGGAGTTCAACAAGGAAAACAAATCAAACAAAAAACACAAAACAGATACCCTCAAGAGGAATGTATCAAAGTAGTAGAAATTATTATTAAATAAAAAACAAAACAATACAGTACAAAAATGAAGTTTGCGCTCATCAAGTTACACTAGACAAACACTAACACAGTGTCAACGAAAAGGGGCCAAATGACCTAGGGTTTCCTATTCAAATCAAATTTGTCAGCATTACAGAAAGAGCCAAACGCAATTGATGCTTTCTTCAAATTTGCCAGTGGTGCGTCTACAGTGTTTCGACCCTCCTGATTACTAATTTGTCTTCATCAGGACAGGGAGACACTTTTAGAGCAGCAATAAGGCAAACAATATAAATGGCCACTGGAGTGGTCACAAATGAAATCTCAAGTTTACGAAGGTTCAAGTATTTCACCAAATGCCTCTCAAACTTCAGCACCATAACAAGAAATGGTCACTAATTGCTGCTGAAAATTCGTCACTCATCAAAGCAAAAATTAACCGGGGAAGGGAGTTGTTGGAAATGGGATCCCTGGCTGGCCAGGGCTTTCGCCAAAGTCAGTCAGAGACCACCACACCCAAGTCAGGGCAAGGGAGTTACACGCCAAGATAACCCCTACTCACCCTCTAGGTAACGTGGCGCGAGCAGCAAGGCTAAACTTGGAGGCGATGTAGGCTAAGTATTTGCGCACGCACCCCAGCAACAACAACTAAAGGCCCACCACAAAGGAAAACTCCACACAAGGTTATATAAAAATAGCCTTTGTATTATAATAAATATACATCAGATAAAACACACATCTTGTTACACTGTGCCAACAGGCACGGGCGGAATTTACAAGGGATATTGCACAGGACAGGGCCACTTGGACCACTGTCAGGGGTATCAGCACTTTTAGAAATAATACTTTCAGAAAGTAAAATCAGTGTAGCATACAATATAAAAGTAGAGCATACAACCAGTAATCACTGGTAACAGGACCTCACTAGCACCACCTGTACTAGGGAGAAAACAACCACCTACACATCACAATACCTGTAGGGGTGTAAAAACAAAACACATGATGCATTAACATTCAGAGGTGTAGCAATAACATTGCGCAAAACTTAGATCAGTCACCACCTGTGACAGTCCCTGTGTCCCAATGTCAGGGCCTAAACGTAGCAGTTGCCCACAAAGTGCTGGGCAACTGGTGCAGGGAAAGTTAGGGCAACGTTGGAGCCTCTCTGGGCTCAAGAACCACCACTGTGGCACTGCGGAGCCTCACTGGGCTCACAAAGCAATCTGCCACCTCGAGCCTCTCAGGGCTCAAAACCAAAAAGGTGCAGCCTCACTGGGCTGTTGGGGTCCCTCACGGGGGAATGGCACCCTCAGAGCCTCTCTGGGCTCCTCAACAAGGATGTGGGCGTCGGGGCCCCTCACGGGGGACCCTCGAACACGTGGGGGCGCTTCGGTGGAGTCCCCCCTCTGGGGACTCAGGACGACAAATGGCAGCCAGAGCCTCTCAGGCTCGGGTTGGAGTCCCCCCCTTGGGGACTCGAATTGCCCAGAAATGCCCCCTAAGAGCCTCTCTGGCTCTGAACACAAGGGCGCGAGGTCGCGCTACCGGGGGAGGGGCGGACACCGACAATGTGTCCCGACGCCCCTCTCCCCTTTCAGGCACTCACCGGCTGTCTCGTGGCGGGCGGCGGCTCTGCACGAGAGCTCCCGCTCCTCGGGGGCTCTCTCCACACTTCTCCTGCTCCTCGCTGGGCTCCGGGGCCCTCCCTCGTCCTCGGGAGCCCCGGGGGCGGGACGCTGGGAGCAAGGCGGGACTTCCGGTCGGCCTTTCTCGGCCCGCGCTGTGAGTGGTCGGCCTCACAATCACTTCCGGGTCGCCGCGGGCAGCGCGGCGGCTCGCTTTTAGGCAGGCAGGCGGGCTCCCAGGTGATCCGAGGAGTGGGCTCCCTCGTGATTCACAAATTCACGGGCAAAACAAAGCGGCAATGAGCGGGGTGGCACCCGCGCCGCTAACTCGCCACACGGGGCAGTCAGATGCCGGGTGGGCACCGGCTGTGCACACCCAGCGCTAGCAGCGCTAGTAACGAAGGGCAGGCGCTTCCAAGCGCCTCCAGGACAGAATACAGCGCTCACAGCGCTATGGCCAAAATCAAGCGCTTTCAAGCGCTAGGCAGGTGATTTCAGCGCTCACAGCGCTGAAGGGCAGAGAGCAGCGCTCTCAGGCTGCAGGCAAGGAGTCCTCAGTGCTCCCCAGCACTGGAGGACAGGACAAGGCTCCAGCAGGGGCTGGAGGCAGGCAGGGGGGCAAGGCTGGGCCAGAGCCAGCACACTGGGTCTCCAGGCAGGGAGACACCCCAAGTGGCGGTCCTCCTGGCCCCAGCAGCAGCAACAGCCCCCTCTGGCAGGATCCAAAAGCAGAACATTTTCTAAGGGGACACAGCCCCTTCTTATAGTAACAAATCCTTTGTTTCAAGGTGCAGGGTGGGGGGAAAACCAGTTTCAGCTGGCTCTGGAGCACTCTTGATGGCCCAACCACCCATTTCTTTCACTGGGGAGGCTAGGGTCGTTAGACACACCACAGGGGGGCGGAGCCAGCATTGTGTGGGGAAAACCCAGCCCATCCAGGACACAGGTACACTCCTCCCACACATCACTCATGCTAATCTCCCACTCACCACCGGGCAGACCCATCCAGACTTCCTGGAGCCTGGCATGCCAGCCAGCTCCAGCCAATCACTCTCCAGCACCCTCACAGCACACGCACATCAATGTCCAGAAGTAGCACTTCCCTTCTAGACACATACATGCCGCATATACCATCTCGCAGCATTCACTCCCACGAGTTTACACATACTAAACTCGAGCCTGCACTCCCCACGCATCAGGAACTACCAAGGACACACACATTCCCCATGCATTCCTATGGGAGGGCAGGCCAGCCATACTACACGCACGCACTTTCACTCTGGGACCCAGGGAAAAGTGCGCAGAGACCCAAAAATCACTGACACAGGGTCACACATAAGGCAAAAAGTTCAGGGGTGAACCAGCCCTGCGGGCCAAGTCCAACACAACCCCCTTCCAGCCAAAACGCAGGGGAGAACAATCACCACCGTGATGGACTTCCCTGCTTGGGGCGATAGAACACGGACGCAGGCCCGCCACTGCCGGGACACCCTCCTGTTCTATGCCACGGTGAACCCCTAGGGTTCCTTCTAAAGCTACTGTAAGGACCAGCTGGGCTACCCCACTGGTACTCCTCAGCTGTCCGCGGCCAGGACCAGGCCCTAGGCCACCCAGGTGCCACTGGTTCCTGCCTACTCATGAAGTGGGGGGTAGTAACCCCAGGCCCATAGTAGCCATTCTCCACTCCTCCTGTCTGCAAGACAGGGCTAGACTGCCACTGGTTCTCCAGCCTAGGGTCTACAACCTCAGGTGGACCAGGAGTCTCAGGGAAGGCTCTCCTCCCCTTACCTCTTCTTTTAGGGTTCCTCCTCCCCGTGCGAGAGGGACACCTAGAACGCCATTCCAACCTAGGGTTTAACCCCTCAGGTTGCACCGGGGTCAGAGGTGGGCTCTCCCACCCTCTGCACCCCCTTCCAGAGGTCTGCCCTCTCCCACCTGGAGAAGTTCCTCTGGAAGACGAACTGGTCAGGACACTGGTTACAGTCGTCCTACCCTTCAGGTCAGGCTGATCCTGAACCTGGCCATCCAACCTCCGGTCTAAAACCTTTGGTGGAACAACTGCCTGGCACTCCAGGACTTCTGGGGACTCACACACAATCCCCCTGAGGCTAACAACTGACACATCTGTTGTGTGACTGTCTGTCTGGCGCAGATCTCCCGCCCTCTGTCCACCTGACAGTGCGTGACGATCCCCCAGACGAGAAGTGGTGCCACCCGGGTCCCTCCAAGAAGATCTAGCCCAACTGGCTAGTCTCTGGTCCACTGGTGCATCCACTGGGAAACTCATCCCCCAATCACTCCTCACGCTGGACTCCTGTACCCTCCCTACCGGAGCGGTACTGCCAGCCTCTAGAACCACAGGAGCTCTGGTTACAGACGCTCCAGGTCCTCTACTCACTAGGAGATCCTCCTCAAATGGGCTAACAGGACAGCCTAGGTCCCCAACCTGGTGTTCCCTCAAGAAACCACCCGGGTTCTGAGACAGGGCTTCGGGCCTCTGGGGGCTCTCAGCCACCCACTGACTCCTGCTCCACTGAGCCAGGTAGTCAGCCCCTACACCCTCCTCACTATACTGGGACCTAGCTGGGCTACACTGAGCCTCTTCCACCACGCTGGGCTGGAAGATCCCTGACCCACTACTTTTGGAGTCACTCCCTAATGACTCTACAGAACCCCTGGTACCTTCCCAGCGGTCTGCTTCCTCTGCAAGCTCACATGGTTCAGACAATCCACACCCCAACAGGTGTTGGCGCAACCCTGGTGAACAACAACTGAGCAACTGCTCTCTGAGAAACATATCGAACAATATGTCCCAATCACATTTCGTGGGCTCCCGTACCCAATCACACAGGGCTCCACAACAGTCATCCTCAAAGTCTTCCCAAGACTGATGAGACGGTTTCCTAAGGTTCCTAAACCTCAACCTATTCTCCTCCTCTGGGGAAACAGGAACCATACTCTGGGAACTGGGACTTTCTAGACTGAGATTTAAATAGCTGCCACCACTGGACTCAACCCTCCCTGAGGGATCCAGAAAATTAAGACTGCGCTCAGGGGATAACCTACACTCTAGGGCTATCTTCTCCCTGGCCAAGGCCCTCTCAGCCTCTGCAGTCCGCTCACTCACACACAGCTGCGCCATCTCTCTGGCATGCTCTAACCTGAGCTTCTCCATGGCCAGCTGGTGCTCCCTCTCTTCTCTCCTATCCACCCACTCCTCTGGGGACAGGGAAAGGGATGGGGTGCTACATCTGACACTGGACCCAGCAAGGGACTCCCTATCTAGGGGGTACTCACTCTCTGCTGGCGCCCATCCACTGTCAAACTCACTCTCCACATCAGACTCTTCAGGGCTCCCCTCAGACCCACCACCCTCCTGGTGTGCGGCCCGGGCCCTCTCTCTCTCTCTGTGCTCACGCTCCCAGTCACTCTTCTGCCACAGGATCATGTTATCCCTAAGCTTGGACTGGGTGTCTGACTCACTCACTGGGATGTCTCTCTCCTTACATAACCGTACCAACTCATGCACACTGTACTTAAACAGGCCACAAAGGTTAAAAGGAGATTCCATCTTGACAGGATGCTCACAGACATGTGCAACACAAGGGATCTAGCAATCTGAAGTAAAAGTACACAATCCCAAAACTTCCACACTCTCCTTAAAAAAGAACTCACTCATGCGTCCAGGAAAACACACCATTCATCCACACACACCCTCCCCTCGGATCGGTAAGGCAGTTTCTACCACCCCTGACTTCTCAACCTGACCAAAAGCGACACAGGTACCAAACTCTGGAAGCAGGGCGGGAGACAAATGTACAGGACACAATTATAAAATAACACTCTTCAGGAGAAGAAACAATGGAATTTTACCAACAACAATAATCCCCAAAATGTGGTTATCTAAAAATGTAGAGCTTTGAAGTGCGGCCAGCCGCTACTGTGGTACAACGCAAACACAAATCCTTATCCCACTCGCTGCCGCCAATGTTGGAAATGGGATCCCTGGCTGGCCAGGGCTTTCGCCAAAGTCAGTCAGAGACCACCACACCCAAGTCAGGGCAAGGGAGTTACACGCCAAGATAACCCCTACTCACCCTCTAGGTAACGTGGCGCGAGCAGCAAGGCTAAACTTGGAGGCGATGTAGGCTAAGTATTTGCGCACGCACCCCAGCAACAACAACTAAAGGCCCACCACAAAGGAAAACTCCACACAAGGTTATATAAAAATAGCCTTTGTATTATAATAAATATACATCAGATAAAACACACATCTTGTTACACTGTGCCAACAGGCACGGGCGGAATTTACAAGGGATATTGCACAGGACAGGGCCACTTGGACCACTGTCAGGGGTATCAGCACTTTTAGAAATAATACTTTCAGAAAGTAAAATCAGTGTAGCATACAATATAAAAGTAGAGCATACAACCAGTAATCACTGGTAACAAGACCTCACTAGCACCACCGGTACTAGGGAGAAAACAACCACCTACACATCACAATACCTGTAGGGGTGTAAAAACAAAACACATGATGCATTAACATTCAGAGGTGTAGCAATAACCTTGCGCAAAACTTAGATCAGTCACCACCTGTGACAGTCCCTGTGTAAATGTAAATGTATTTCGAATTATTTAGCGCACGATTCACCCAGGGGTCTCAAGGCGCTTGCTTAGGGAACCCGTCCTGGTATTCCCCTGTGAGAGATACCCCGTCAGGGTATTCACAAGGTGAAAGCCAGGCATCCCGCCGCGAGGGGCCGTAGTGGAGATTAAGCAAGCTATTGCCCAGAGTCGCAGAGTGTGACCCTGTGAGTCGAGTAGGCACCAGAGCGAGAATTGTCGAGTCCGTGGAATTTTTTAGCCCGAGACCCGCCGAGGCAGGGAATCGAACCCTGGTCTACGGCTGATCTCAGCTTCCGGGTCTGCCGCCTCTAACCACTGAGCCACACTTCTCCAATGTCAGGGCCTAAACGTAGCAGTTGCCCACAAAGTGCTGGGCAACTGGTGCAGGGAAAGTTAGGGCAACGTTGGAGCCTCTCTGGGCTCAAGAACCACCACTGTGGCACTGCGGAGCCTCACTGGGCTCACAAAGCAATCTGCCACCTCGAGCCTCTCAGGGCTCAAAACCAAAAAGGTGCAGCCTCACTGGGCTGTTGGGGTCCCTCACGGGGGAATGGCACCCTCAGAGCCTCTCTGGGCTCCTCAACAAGGATGTGGGCGTCGGGGCCCCTCACGGGGGACCCTCGAACATGTGGGGGCGCTTCGGTGGAGTCCCCCCTCTGGGGACTCAGGACGACAAATGGCAGCCAGAGCCTCTCAGGCTCGGGTTGGAGTCCCCCCCTTGGGGACTCGAATTGCCCAGAAATGCCCCCTAAGAGCCTCTCTGGCTCTGAACACAAGGGCGCGAGGTCGCGCTACCGGGGGAGGGGCGGACACCGACAATGTGTCCCGACGCCCCTCTCCCTTTTCAGGCACTCACCGGCTGTCTCGTGGCGGGCGGCGGCTCTGCACGAGAGCTCCCGCTCCTCGGGGGCTCTCTCCACACTTCTCCTGCTCCTCGCTGGGCTCCGGGGCCCTCCCTCGTCCTCGGGAGCCCCGGGGGCGGGACGCTGGGAGCAAGGCGGGACTTCCGGTCGGCCTTTCTCGGGCCGCGCTGTGAGTGGTCGGCCTCACAACCACTTCCGGGTCGCCGCGGGCAGCGCGGCGGCTCGCTTTTAGGCAGGCAGGCGGGCTCCCAGGTGATCCGAGGAGTGGGCTCCTTCGTGATTCGCAAATTCACGGGCAAAACAAAGCGGCAATGAGCGGGGTGGCACCCGCGCCGCTAACTCGCCACACGGGGCAGTCAGATGCCGGGTGGGCACCGGCTGTGCACACCCAGCGCTAGCAGCGCTAGTAACGAAGGGCAGGCGCTTCCAAGCGCCTCCAGGACAGAATACAGCGCTCACAGCGCTATGGCCAAAATCAAGCGCTTTCAAGCGCTAGGCAGGCGATTTCAGCGCTCACAGCGCTGAAGGGCAGAGAGCAGCGCTCTCAGGCTGCAGGCAAGGAGTCCTCAGTGCTCCCCAGCACTGGAGGACAGGACAAGGCTCCAGCAGGGGCTGGAGGCAGGCAGGGGGGCAAGGCTGGGCCAGAGCCAGCACACTGGGTCTCCAGGCAGGGAGACACCCCAAGTGGCGGTCCTCCTGGCCCCAGCAGCAGCAACAGCCCCCTCTGGCAGGATCCAAAAGCAGAACACATTCATGGGGACACCGCCCCTTCTTTATACTGTAAAATCCCTTTGTCTAAGGGTGCAGGGTGGGGGAAAACCAGTTGCAGCTGGCTCTGGAGCACTCTTGATGGCCCAACCACCCATTTCTTTCACTGGGGAGGCTAGGGTCGTTAGACACACCACAGGGGGGCGGAGCCAGCATTGTGTGGGGAAAACCCAGCCCATCCAGGACACAGGTACACTCCTCCCACACATCACTCATGCTAATCTCCCACTCACCACCGGGCAGACCCATCCAGACTTCCTGGAGCCTGGCATGCCAGCCAGCTCCAGCCAATCACTCTCCAGCACCCTCACAGCACACGCACATCAATGTCCAGAAGTAGCACTTCCCTTCTAGACACATACATGCCGCATATACCATCTCGCAGCATTCACTCCCACGAGTTTACACATACTAAACTCGAGCCTGCACTCCCCACGCATCAGGAACTACCAGGGACACACACATTCCCCATGCATTCCTATGGGAGGGCAGGCCAGCCATACTACACGCACGCACTTTCACTCTGGGACCCAGGGAAAAGTGCGCAGAGACCCAAAAATCACTGACACAGGGTCACACATAAGGCAAAAAGTTCAGGGGTGAACCAGCCCTGCGGGCCAAGTCCAACAGGAGTTCACCACGGTCACCTGCAACAACATAATGTCAGTCATGCTACATGATTTTCATTATTTAACGACCCTAGGTTTTAGATTAATAGCTCCAGCCCTGTTGGGCATAACTGTTCCTCCTATTTCAGGAATATGGCGTGTGGTTAAATGTGTGTAATGTACCTGTGCATCCCTGAGAGAGATATATGCCTTCAGAGGGATAGCCATTCACTAAACCCTTCCACACCTGGCTCTGTAGGATACATCTATTACCAAATAAGTATTTGATTTTCTGATGTCCGCAGCTGGATTGCGGCGGAATCTAAACAGAGGTCTGCAAAACTGCTCACTGCGCTTGGCCACAAACTTTCAGCTTTTGAAGAATATTCACCTTTCAGTAGTTCCTCTAAAATTCGTGTGCCCTGCAGCCTTCCAACAACTGAATTAAATTCACACTAGAACCAGATATATCTGAGATTATACCCAGCACAGTCACGTGATTATGCAATTAAGGAGAACAGGACTACGGAAACAGAATGTTGGAATTCACACATTCTGGGGCATATTCCCAACAAGTAGCGATATTTATCGCTAAATAGGCTTAGAGACGATTTTTTCATCGCTGCCTATAGCTGGATATGTTAGCGGAGAAAACATGCTATTAGCAACGTTTTTCTCCATTGTGCTAAAATATCCAGCGATAGCGGTGAAATGCGTGAATATCACTGAGAATACAGCGATATTCACGCGTTAGCGACGAAATGCTCATAGCCATGTTATCCACCTCCCATTGGATAACATGGCTAAGAACTGGTCTGAGCAGGCGTTGGTTTTTGGTGATAGCGGGAATATTTCCATCGCTACGCCTGCTTTGCTAATAGGCGATAGCGACGTTAGCGACTGCTTTCAGTCGCTAACAGGTTGGGTACGCCCACTTTGCATATCATTAGCGATAAATGTTGCTGACATGCAAAGCGGGCCCCAAACCGCTAGCTATCGCCTAAAAGCTGTCGCTAACATCAGTTAGCGACAGCTTGGTAATAGAGCGATAGAATTATCGCCACTTAGCGGCCGAAAACGGCCGCTATACCGGTGATAATTGCCTATCGCCACCCATGGTAATATGCCCCCCCCCTTCCTGGTGAAAGGTGCTCTTTCTGGTGAGATAAGGAAGAGCTAGTATTTAAAGACAAAGCAATGCAGAGCAGATGCTAGGCGGCGTGTCATTGGCTGTTGTGGCGCTCCACTCATTCAGTTTCAAGGGAACATTGTGCTACCCTTCTTTTGTGTTTTTTTGCCGTTTTTGCCCCCCTCGCTTATTGTTTCCGTGTTTGTTGCATTAAGGTATGTTTGGGTAACTACTTACCCAGGGCTCTAAGTGGGCAGGGTCCTACCGGTGTTCAGCACCAGCAGTTCTAAAAAGCAGGTGCTGAGACGGGTCCCTAGCGGGCTCTCCATTTCCGCCCTCACCCTCAGGTTGGAAAAGAAAATCTTAACCCTGCATCAGTACCACTGCTCAAAGACTGTGATGTAACTTGGAAGAGACTCGTTTTAGTTCTTTCACAGTCTCATCATTTCAGAACTGAAGCATTTTCAGTATTATATACAACAAAGCTATAGTTGTTGCCTATTTATCATATGCAACTAATAAGCACTGACAAAGCCAATAGCCATGGCTTGTTGTAGGGTTTAATGTTACTTGTTGTATCATATATCTGGATGCAATGACAGAAGCAGAAAAATACCAGTGGGGCGGCACACTATGCTAAGCACAGACTTTTAGCTTACCTGTTTTTAAGCCACGCCCTAAATTACATCAGGCAGGTCCCTTTGAGAGACCCCCCCAGTTTTTTCATCCCACTTAAAGCCCTGAACTTACCTTTTGCCTTTTCAATTCTAGTCGAACTCGCTTTCTTGGTGTCCTGGGGTGTCCATTTTCAACTGGTTTCCAGGTGCATCACATACTTGTGATAGCTACATCCCAAATGCAACCTCTCGTCATCCTGCTCCCAGTCAGAGCATCAGTCACAGGTATCTCATTCTCTATGCCTCCATGATGCACAATATTCATTATGCATGTACAAGGTTAGGAATATGGGGGAGTGAAGTTTTCCGGAGTTTACAGTTTTCACCAGTAGTGAAGCTGAAAGGTTTATCACAAAACTCATCAAAAGCTGCACGAAAGAAACTTCACAACTTCATACATCACAACTTAGAAATAAGGAAATATAAAATAAGTTAGTATTTTTTCTTGGAAAAACAATTCCATTCCACATGCTTGGCTTCCAAGCATACCCGCAGCTCGTAAATATTCAACTGATGGGGTCACTTTCCAGCTGGTCCATTTAGGCGTGAGTTTGGCACTAAGATTAGTGTACATACCCAGCCATTTGTGAGTGTCTCCGTGCACACTGTTTCATGGGAGGGATGTGTGTGTGTGCATACGTGAGTGTGTGTGTGTGTGAGAGAGAGAATCAAGAATTGCTTGTCCATAACACATGCTAATCACCAAGTCACGTCATTCATTGCAACCACTATTAACTTTTTAAATATTTACAAGACTTGCGCAAGTCTACATGGCAACTTTTGTCTTGTGTGTGCTTGTTTTCCGGTGCCGAGAGCCTTTGTGAATCAGCCCCAAGGGGATTTGCCCAGGATCACAGAAATGTGGTGAAGTGGGTGAACTGGGATTGTAAGCCTGCTTTGCTGTTTGCTCAGTAGAAGGCAACTTGGAAGACTAGGTAGACCCTGGTGGCTGGCCCGGCGGGTGGACTACGCAACCGATGCATAGATCCCTGCCTCACAAGGGCCTCTGAGCCGGCTGCAGGCTCAGTGCGATGCTCATCCATTGCCCCTTCTTCTGTGCCAACTCCAGCGCAGACGTTTGTGTGAAACAATCAGCGGTCCTGAGGAGCAGGGATTTTCTGCTCGCTATGGGGGTCATTGATGTAGTCCATGCCTGGTCCGGGGTGCCGGGTTCAGGATTCCCACCTCCAGAACCAACTGTGACCACTGCACCAGTGGAAACTTAACTCCACAGGGCACCCACTGTTGACTCCTGTGTTTCTCTGACTAGCCCTTCGCCATCACTCTTATGGTTCTGCGTTACCTGTGTTACCTATGAAGTGTTGGGCTGACTTAGTGGCCAGGATTGTATCATAAAAATACATCAAATAGAACAGTAAATTAAATGAGGCAGACAGACCATGAGTTTGGTGGATATCTTGCAAATTCAAGAGGACCCACCTAATTATATTATTATATAGTTCTGTAAAGCGCATGGCTGCCCTAAAAGAACTACCCAGGGTTAGTCAAATGTAGGAGCTTAAAGTCCAAACAGTGGAGTTAAAAGTGCCAAGGTTTTAAAAGTTTATGGAAAACACCAAAGGGCTCACAAGATCTCATAAAGACAGGCAAAGCGTTCCACAATTTGAGACCCGGGTAAGCGAAAGAGAGGCCACCCTGCCAGGTTCTCCTGACTCTGGGAACTTAGGGGCATATTATCAAGGACGGCGTTAAAATTATTATTAAAACTGCAGCTAAAGGGGCGATAATGGTCTTGATAATATGCCCTGGAGAATTCCAATAGAAACCCAGGTTCACACCAGCACATGGACTTCTATGGGAAATCTCAAGGGCATATTATCAAGCCCATTATCGCCACTTTAACGGCAGCTTTCTGCCGCTAAACCGGCGATACTTTTTAACGCTGTTCTTGATAGTAAGCCCCTTAATCACTAGAGTACTTCTCATCCCTGCCACTGCGAAAAAAAACACTGTTACAAAATCAGAAGTCTGTATGCACAGTCCATGTCCCACGGCGCTATTGTAGTTGCGATGGGGGAGGGGCTAATGTCTTGCATTTCTTTACAACGTGCCCAGTGAATGACTTTGGCAGCAAGTGTTCAATGACATTTTGCAAATCCCCCCCAATCCAAATCAGCGGTGAAATTCGGTACATATTTACATAAGCAAATATGCATTGTGGTAGCAACGGCATGTGTGATCGTGAGCAGAGCTGGAAGACTCTGTCCCACCACGTCGGCAAGTGATGGAACGAATTGCTAGCCCGCTACACCTTTACGCAAGTTAAGATGAGCAGCAGTTTGAGAGCAGATGAAAATTAATATAGTTATTCTTTCTTGTGTGCATTCAGAGGGTGTCCAGGATGTTTCTTCAAAATAGGCTTGCATCACTTCAAGTGGCGTTCCATTACACCTATGTTAAGTTTGGGGTTATTGCAATGTTTGATATCACATTTAATTCCCACTGTGTGTGTGTGATTTGAAAAAGTAATACAAATGTTGTAAACCATTAAGGGCCATATGTAGGTGGCCAAATACCGGTCGGTAATGGCCCATTTCGGCCGTTACCGACCAGTGTTTGGAGTTTGAGATGTAGGGGCCTAAGAAATTACAGTTTCGGTAAATTTACTGATTCGGTAATTTGCCGAATCGGTATTGACCAAACTGTAATTTGAGATGTAGGTGGCACTGTAAACAGTGCCACAGGGCCTTAAGGATTCGTTATTTACCACCAACTAATAGTTGGTGGTAAATAACGAATACCTGTGTATATGCAAATCTTTGCATGTACACCTGTGCCATGTGGCACACAGACATGCCCTAAGGGCATGTATGTGTGTCACATGGCACACAAGCACTGATCAGGGGTGCAACAGGGTGTCAAAGTGCCACCCTGCCACCCTTGAATATTCGGTAATTTTACCGAATCGGTATTTACCGATTCGGTAATTGCCATTGATTCCTATGGGCCTCAAGGCCCATAGGAATCAATGGCAAATACCGAATCGGTAAATACCGATTCGGTAATTACTGGATCTTAACGATTCGGTAATTTTTAAAGAATATTTACCTACATAGCATTTACCAATTTGTAAATACCTAATCGGTAAAATTCGGTATTTACGAATCGGTAAATACCATTTACCTACATGAGGCCCTAAATATACCTATATAAAGTAGGGTTTAAAAATGTGACAAATCTTCTCCCATAGGTTTCCTCTTTGTTTGGAATGCTCCTATTGGACAAAATTTGCAACTGCGTAGATTTTTGAGGAGGCGAAATATGGGGGGCGTGTTCAGATTTTAGAGAAACTTCTTTCCCTCTTAGGATGACGTGTGATTTTTGGAGAGACAAGAAGACTTGGAGACCCTAGAGTTTGTGATGGTACATGAAGTAACCACTTGGTAGCCTGTGGTCAAGGGTTTCCCAGCATCATGCGTCACTGAAGGAGGTCTCCGGCCAATAATGTGTCCACCGGCTGGAATTCTACATTCAGGCGCTTGCCGCCATGCCTTGTGTATGGCGCGCTGGAATAATGCAGGCTTGAGTGGACGTTGGTGGCAACAACGCTCTGTTTCTGTGAGAAACCGCAGGCATTATCCCTTCTAAATATATAGGCCTGAGTAAACAAAGTTTTGGCCTTGGAGGAAATGTGCTGATCCTGGGATGGATTCTGGTAATATTATCTTGCTGTAATATAATGGGAACAGTACACCCTGCTGTACATTAAAAGGAAATTGCAAGTCACCAAGGAGTTCTTTTATGAGTCACGGAACGCTAAGGTGACTTGCAATATCCTTTTAACGTATGCCAGAGGGTATTTTATTCCTTATAACAGATGGTCAAATCATCCCCATTCCCACAAACCTCTTAAATCCTCAGAGCCTTGCTCTTTCATTTGACGCAGATATTATATTTGCAATCATAAAGAATAAAACCAGATTCTGCTGTGCATTATTAAACCCCGCAAAAAGCAGTTCGCAATTTGCTGCAGAAATATTAGAATCGGTTTAATGAAAATAAGTTTTAACAAGTGTCTGTGGCTCCAAATCAGTTGTAAAATGCAATAGTTCTTTAACGTCATCAATTGTAGCCCCAAGAAAATAAACATGTTGCTGACTAATCCTTCATCTGCCCTGATCATTTGACATTTTAGAAAAACGGATCATATGTATGATTGGGAAGCTTGTAGCTGTAATTATAGATGGGTAACAGTGAATATCGAGATGTTTTTTCACAGAGGGGGTCTGACTCGCAGCAAAGAGACAATGAGAGAGAAGTTCAAGTTGTCTATAACGTCACACGTGGAGTGGTGTGGCTCACTGGTTAGAGGCGGCAAACCCGGAAGCAGAGAACAGCCCGGGACCAGGGTTCAATTCCCGACGCGGCAGGGTCGTGGACCAGGGTCAGCGGACTCGATAATTCTCGCCTCGGTGCCTACTCTAACCAGGGATCACACTCGGCAACTCTGGGCATTAGCTTGGCTCATCTCTACAACGGCCCCCCACGGACGCCGGGGATGCCTGGTTTCACCTTGGAGATACCCAGTAGGGACCATCTCACAGGGAAAACCAGGACGGGTTCCCCAGCGGTCTACAGCGCCTCAGGGCAGCAGTGCGCTTTACAAGACACATATATTTACATTTACTCCTAACCGGAGATGAAAAATATCCGGATTATTCACTTTTTAGCTGGCTATAATTTTACATTATGCATGGCCTAAAAATCCCCGGTCTCTGCTTACAAATGCTGTGCAGGGACAGAGGCGCAAGTGGGCCTCTACTCCAAATATCAAATCAAAATACCTGGGCACCTGCCACCCATCCCCACCAACAGGCCTGAGTGGAATTTCAATTATGCCAAAGTAATCTGCGCAATTTCAGTAGTTCTGCATTACTCTTTCGCACGGAATTACTGATAATGACACTATTACTCCTCCTTGAGTTATTAAAAAGAAATTTGTGGGGGGAAAAACTCTAAAGTGAGAACACATTTAGCGAGTGCGTGCTCTGCATCGCATTTGGGGAAGCAGTGCGCGCAACGAAATTCGTTTTATTTATTTATATGTTTACTTACCTGTAAACCTCCGTAATCCATAGTTTACTACCCCCCACCCTGCACCTCCCACTCCCCACGTCACCGCCCGGCAGCTACTCCCACTACCGACCTCGGCTGTTTCTTAGTAAAAAATACATCCTCGCGTCCATTTTGTTTGTGAGGGGATATTTTTCTACTGAGAAATTACAACCGTTTTCCCGATTTCCAAGGTATAATACTCAATTTGATAGTGCTCAAAGTAACAACCTTGGAAAGGATGAAAGGTTGAGCTGACCTCGGCAGGATTTTAACCTATTAGTAGCAGACACAATCACATGCAGAGGAGCAGCATGGACTTAACTGGCTCAGCCAGGAATTCTCAGAATGTTTCTGCCGTGAAGTCCTCAGGGCAGCAAAAAGCCAGGATTGCACTGATATACTTAAAGACAATTTTAAAACAAACCTGATTTACAATATTTGGGGATGGTGTAACCCCCCACACAATACTCTAGAATCACAGTTTCACGAAAGTGCCACTGAACGCAGAGTCTGTGTCTTTTTGCCCATCAGCAGCAACTCACCTGATGCAAAGGCCCGTTGAACCCTGGCATGCACCGATCAGTCTTTCCAGTGAAAGAAGATGGCTCCCAAATTTAGGGTGCAATTGAGAGCTTGACGGGCGGGTTACTTCGCCACAAATGTGATGGTTACCCCATCTGCCTGTTTGAAGTGCATTATATGCTTTTGCACCTATAATATGGTTCACCCGTCCGCCTAACTCTAACACCATCGGTGCTCATGACGAGCTCAGCTCAGCTCGTCATGAGGCACGGTGGCGCTGTGCTCATGACGAGCTGAGCTCGCCATGACCCGTGCGGCGCTCACACACGGGGATAATTCCCCTGCTGTGCTGAGCGTTCTATGAAAACGGGCGTGGTCATGACGAGCTCAGCCGAGCTCGTCACAAGCACCATGCCGCTGCGGGCGCCCCCCCAGCACCGCGGGGGAATTAGCCCAGGAGCGAAGGGGCTAAACCAGGCCTTTAAACTCTTGAGCCAGTGAAATTCAACAGGGAGCACATGAGCAGCTTATTGCTCACAGGAGCCTAAAATGTTGTTTCCGAGACGATCCAATCCTTTCAATCCTCTTTGTCATTGTTGCACTGGGCAAGCATTTCTTTTTGGGATGGGAGAGTTAGAAGGTATTCTTGATTCGTTGTCCTCGGTGCTCCTGTGTCCCTGACACTTGTTCAGCAGGTCTGAGGCATTAAGCTCGGATACTTTTTAATGGTAGGTTTATTGTCATAGAAGGAGCTGCAAACCTCCCTCCTGACGTCTCCACTGGAGTCAAGAACAAGAAGCATCCAGTTGCTGCTAATGAGTACAACATCTGGGACAATACGATGGACAGAGTTTCTTTTAACAAAATAGTAAATGTCGCGGCCAAATAGAAATCTTTACTGGAGGATAAAATGGCGCTTACAAAGAGGCGGCATAGATGGACAGTTATAAAATCATATAGGATGTCAAAGCCTCAAGCCTACTTATCTGCCCACTTCAGCTCTTATTTAAAAATGTGTTTTCTAAAGTTCAGGATGGGCATGCATGACTCCAAGGACTTATTCCCCTCATGGAAGCCAGCTTTTAACTCAGAAGCTTGTCGATTATGTGGATTTAAAAAAGAAACCCTAACCCATTTGCTATGTGCCTGTCCAGCCATATTAAGCCAAAGGAGACAGTACCTAAAAGCGATTTTCATTGAACTGAACATCCGATCTAGCAGACAAGCAGTTATACGCTGGTTGGAGGGCTCGTCGTGCATCCTGGCTTGCCGAGGAGTCAAATTTATGAAACTCGTCAATAGTTTCCTATTGCAAGCGGACGATGACTAAATATAATCTCACGTAATACCACCACATACCCTTAATTGGTAGGACATATTTTATATACTTCTGTTATTTGATTTTAAAACTGTTTAAAGTACAATTTTATAATAACTGAATTTTATACTCATGCAATTTATGTAAGACAAAGCACCGATACAATTCGATCTTTTATATAGTATGACAATCTTAGCCGCCTGTGCAGACGTATTCTATTTTTCTGGGGGGTTTTTGTAATGATTTTAAATAATCAAACAATAAACTTAAACTTGAACTTGAAACTTGAGTAGAACATCTGGGGGGATAAACCAGACAGAGCACCTCTACAGTGGCCTCCAGCTCTTAGCATTGGCCAGACGCTGCCTATTTCCTGCCAGCGCTCCTGCCTTCTCTTTTGCTACTGGATCAAGATGAGGTGGACCTGGTTTGGAAGAGACACCACCAACCCCAAGAGACCAACCACCGGAAAGTCCTTAACCCAATGAACACCGGGACCATCTAACCAGACTCATGTAAACACCTTGATTTGTGCTAAGTAGAGCGTTTTGAAGTTTATTTATTTGCAGAGTTTTATAGAGCGCGAACAAGATCCTTGTGGATATCAGAGCGCTTTACACACAGATGGGATGCAGGAACAAAGGAATAATAATTAAACAAATCATTTAGTGCACGGATGCGCAAATGGTTAACAATAGTGTCAGGTAAGGTAGTAACAGTGAATAGGTGGTCAGGCTGGACATAGTCATGCGATGAGAGATAATGAGACATGATATTACTTTGGGAAACATCCTTTACAACGCAACTTTTACCACGCCCTGCCTTTACGACGCAACTTTTACAACGCAAACCATTACAACGCATTGCGCTGGGGGGCGCTCTAGGATAGGGAATACGTTTAATTTACTATTCAACACCTTCCCTAGTGTCCACGGGGACTGGAGTTGGAATAATAAATTAAACTATTCACTATCCAGCACCCCAAAGCGCTATGCGTTGTAAAGGTTTGCGTTGTAAAAACCGCGTTGTAAAGGCATGCGTGGTAAAAGCATGCGTTGTAATGTCATACATCCGATTACTTTAGTCTGTATTCAAGTGAGTGTAAATAAGAGGAGTGATTTTACTTCTTATTTGAAGGATGTCTTGGATTAGATGAGTCTGATTTCTGGCGGGAGGGCATTCCAGATCCTGGGTGCCATCCCTGAGAAGGAGCGTTCATATGTTTTTTTCTTATGGAATCTTTGAGGTTTCAGAAGAAGATTTTCTGCGCTTCTTGTGGTTCTTGAGCCACCCGAGATTGTCAGTTTCTGAGCGAGGTAACTGGGTGAGTTGTGGTGTATAGCCTTGTGTGTCAAACAAGCGATTATCAGATGTATTCTAGCTTCGTATGGCAGCCAGTTAAAGGATTTTAGGTCGGGGGTGATGTGAGAGCGCTTTATTTCGAGCTAGTGATCAGTCTTGCTGCAGCATTAACCCTATTGCTGCTGCCGTCGACCGTTGGACGTCGCGCGAGCTACCTCCCTGGTGCTGCGCACTTCCAACGGCCGATGCGGCCGCACCCGTTTCTTCGAACGTTCAGCACTGGCGCTGAACGTTCGAAGCAGTAAACGGGTTAATAGAGGCTCTTAGGGGTGCAGTTGTCGATTTAGGGAGGCCACAGAGGGTGACACTTCCATAGTCTACCTGACACCGACTCTGATTTTCAGACATATGATGTGCGCACCCGTTCCACAACTTACCTATATCCAGCTGTCACCATAACTGAACATAGTAGGAGCTTTATGCAAAAGAGCAAAGGCATGCCAGAAAGAAATCATGGAAAATGTATGTGCTTGCTGTGCAATTAAAAGATGTTAAAGTGATCTAACGTGGCATGATGGGATTGGCAGTGGAGGGCAGTGTGCACTGTTGGCATTGCGGAGGCCTCCAAAATGAATTGGAGGATAAGAGAAAACTGCAGAGTAATAACTTGAACATTTTGGAAAATTAGAAAGTTTGCCTGCTAGATATTGCACAAAAATGAAGTGTTAGCTGCAGAAATGCATCAGTGCTAATTCACACCTGATGAATTGGAAAAAAAAAATTTCACCGAGAAAATGGGCGGTTGTCTCTCCCCACCACAGTTTTCTTTCACTTTGGACCCTGTAATTCCGACTTCTGAAATGGCTGCAGCTCCAACCGGAAGTGCTGTTATAAAATGGTGTTCCTTGATTGTCTAAGGGCAGTTCAAGCCACTGTGAGCCTAGCTTACTGACAGGATCCAAGGCTGACATTAGCAAATAATAACATGCTAAAAACTAGGGAGAGAAAGTGCAGTCCACGGTGACAGCTGGATATAGGTAAGTTGTGGAACGGTCGTGCACATCATATGAGTCGGTGTCAGACATCTTGCAAAGCTGCTGGAACCCTGACGCTCTTGACCCAGGACCTGTAAAAACAAAATCTAAATTTGGAATGTGGAATGGTGGAGTCTGTTGGCAGATTTCCCTAGAAGGCTATTATGGAATTTGCAAAGTCTGCACATTGGGGGACCTGTGGAAGGAGATCAAAGTGTGACAAGAGATGCATCATAACAACTTGCTAAGTTTAATGACTAGGACATTTCCCAACCGAGATTTCACACTTTTACTCTCCTAATATGCTACAAACGGATGTATGAAATTACAACGCATGCTTTTACATCGCATACTTTTACATCGCAGTTTTTACAACGCGTGCTGTTACAACGCATAGCGCTTTGGGGTGCTGGATAGTGAATAGTTTAATTTACTATTCCAACTCCAGTCCCCGTGGACACTAGGGAAGGTGTTAGATAGTAAATTAAATCTATTCCCTATCCTAGAGCACCCCCCAGCGCAATGCGTTGTAATGGTTTGCGTTGTAAAAGTTGCGATGTAAAAGCACTGCGTGGTAAAAGTTGCGTTGTAAAGGATGTTTCCCGCTACAAACAGTACCTTCTACTGCAGAACAACCTAAAATAAATAGTTGTAAACAATCACAAACCATGGTAAAATTGTCATTATACCCTACCGCACTTTCAAGAGTGTTGCTAAACTAGAATCTTTAAAATGCACCTACCTCTCTCTCTTTGTGCAAGTTTTTCCTTAAGAAACCCCCAAACATCTTCATTTTGAGAGGTCTTTTAATCCTGCCAAGGTTTGCCAATCTTGCTGCATGATATGTTTGAAATAAATCATTTATCGCCAAATGTCCGTATAATATAGTTATCCGGGAGAGACCCCTTAAGCCTTCTTGTGAAATTGTTTTAGTTTCATCAGTTTTATAGCTATGCCATTGCCCTACACATCCTTATAATCTCATAATTTGCACACATTTCCCTAATGTCCCAGGTGAGAGGCAACAACTCCCTTACAGAATAGTATTGTCATCCTTCCAATGTTTGTCAAGTCTTTATGCAGAAAAAAGTCCTAACTCACATACGTAAAAACAAATAAAAAAAAACACACATTGCAGTCCCTCCTATTGCAGTCTGATTTCCATTAATGATAAGGATTCACTTGGATGGTTTACAAGCTAATTTCCAAACAGTGAAACTTGCACCCTGAATTTTCACAATTGTAAAGATACAACTAAGGGGCATATTACCAATGGGGCGATAGACAATTATTGCCGATTTAGCGACCGTTTTCGTCTGCTAAGTGGCGATAATTCTATCGCCCTATTAGCAAGCTGTCGCTAACTGATGTTAGCGACATCTTTTAGGTGATAGTGAGCGGTTTGGGTCCCGCTTTGCATGTCAGCGATGTTTATCGTTAATGACATGCAAAGTGGGCGTACCCAACCCGTTAGCGACTGAAAGCAGTAGATAACATCGCTGTCGCCTATTAACAAGGCAGGCGTAGCGTTGGAAATATTTGCGCTAAGCGCGAATATCTCCAAAAACTAACGCCTGCTCTGAGCAGTTCTTAGCCATGTTATCCAATGGGAGGTGGATAACATGGCTAAGAGCATTTTGTCGCTAATGCGTGAATATCGCAGTATTCTCAGCGATATTCACGCTATCGCCGGAAAATGTATCGCTTTGGAGATAAACGTTGCTAATAGCACGTTATCTCTGCGATAATTTCCGGCGATGCTTAGCGATAAGAAATTTGTTGCTAAGCCTAGTTAGCGATAAATATCGCTAATCGTTGGTAATAGGCCCCTAAAAATTCCTCAACCTTTGACTAGTTTCTCTGACCCAATGTCATGTAACATACAACATTTAAAAGAATGCCTACACCCACTGTGCCTAGGTCTTTAAATTTGTTCAATGTTTAGTTGTAGTGCGTGCTTATATGTGGCTCTAAAATCCAAAGATTGTTCCTACTCTGAAGCAAATACAGTTAATTTCTGCTAATTTCTAGGTGTTCATTTTGCATATTTTATTCATCAGAGGGCTGGTTCATGTTTTCATCGTTTTAGTGACATACCCACGCTGTTCTGTTGGGTTTTGAGGTTGCTTGTGAATTCAATTGACATATAAATGCTGCTCTTTGCTCAGAAAAGGCTGCGGACCTACGTCTTGACCCCTTCCTTTCATGCCCTTCTGGGTGAATTTCATCCATTGTACTAAAACGTCATTCCTAACCATGTCGTTGGAACGACTTGCGTTGTAAAACTTTCGTAGTAAAGGAATGCGTTGTAAAAGCATGCGTTGTAACGACGTACATCCCCTCTACAGTGGCCTCCAGCTCTTAGCATTGGCCAGACGCTGCCTCTTTCCTGCCAGCGCTTCTGCCTTCTCTTTTGCTACTGGATGAAGATGAGGTGGTCCTGGTTTGGAAGAGACACCACCACCCTCAAGAGACCAACCACCGGAAAGTCCTTAACCCAATGAACACCGGGACCAACTAACCAGACTCATGTAAACACCTTGATTTGTGCTAAGTAGAGCGTTTTGAAGTTTAGTTATTTGCAGAGTTTTATAGAGCGCGAACAAGATCCTTGCGGATATCAGAGCGCTTTACACACAGATGGGATACAGGAACAAAGCAATAATAATTAAACAAATCATTTAGTGCACGGATGCGCAAATGGTTAACAATACTGTCAGGCAAAGTAGTAACGGTGAATAGGTGGTCAGGCTGGACATAGTTATACAATGAGAGATAATGAGACATGAGATTACTTTTGTCTGTATTCAAGTGAGTGTAGATAAGAGGAGTGATTTTACTTCTTTTTAGGTCGAGGACCTAAAGGCTGCGCTTGCTCAGTCTTTCGTCGGAGATTTAATGATTTTTGGACGGGGCTTGGAACCCGCCTCTCACCTCCACCTCTTTTCCATTGGCTGGCTTCCTAAACGGAGGCCAGCCATTGGAGGAGAGGGGAGTCACTCCAATGAAGCCCCGTCTCTTTCGGATTCGGGGGCGTGTTTTTGGCGTTCTTTCGCCCTGTGACATCACCTGTCACTCTGAACGCCAAAACACGCCCCCGAATCCGAAAATTTCAGAAGCTTGCGGCCGCCATTTTTTAATTTATTTTTTTGGTCTCCGTCCTTCTCCTGTTTGCCGCCCAAGTTAGAACGTCGTCTGCCCGGCAGCAAGTGTGACTGATTCCACCCCCTGCACTGCTCCCCTTTTGCGGCTCCCATGCTACCGATGCTGCAAGACCCGGAGGGCAGTCAGTTCGAGCATCTGCGTGCGAACATGTCTACCGATAAGGTGAGAACTCACTTTGGGACTGTAAGGTACATCGCAGGTTTAGAGAGGTCGGAGGCCGCCGATGGCGTGTGAGCGACGGGCACCAAGGCCTTGCATTTTGTTCTCTCTGTGGCCCGGAGGTATTTGTAATCCTGCGCATCACACTGCTTGCATGTGCCCCCAGGGGGCGACAGATGTTCCCTGCTTAATCGAAGTGAGTGTGTACCCTGGGCGCTCTTCATTTGAGTGCAGGATTCTTTGGCACCTCGAACTGTTAATGGGCGTCCTATCAATCCCTGTTTAAAACGTATGTGACCCCTTTAAAACTTTCAAAATATATGCGGGGAAGTATGATGTTGCTGAGTACTATGTTTTTTAGTATACGGTTCCTTCACAGCGCACACACTGCTCCTATAGGACTGGTACACTCGCAGATCGGGGTCCCTTGCTGGCGCGCGCAGCCTGCACAGAAGTACCAGCAGCAGCAGGCCGGTCTGACTGCGACCTCCACCGCGCCTCCTGTGCGGACCCCCAGCACCTGTCCATGCCTGGCAGCCTGTCCAGAGGGGGTGGGTGTGGACAGGGGTGGGGGACAGGGCGGAGGAGAGGGGAACAATAGGAGGGCAGGTCCGAGAGAGCCTCCTGTGCACACACCAAGATGCCGACCCCCCCTCTCGTAGCTGGGGGGGCTCCCCTGCCCCTGCCACTTGGGGGACAGCTGGGCTGCTGTGAAGACAAAGGCCCCTTCTTCTCTGGGGGGCTGGCTGCGCTGGCCTCAGGTCCCATCTCCCAGGCCCCTCAGAGGCCTCTTGGGCTCAGGCCCCACGGCTGCCATCCCGGCTGCCCTCAGCCCGCTGGTGCCAGTGTCTGCCCTCAGCCCGCTGGTGCCAGTGTCTGCCCTCAGCCCGCTGGTGCCAGTGTCTGCCCTCAGCCACCTGGTGCCAGTGTCTGCCCTCAGCCCGCTGGTGCCAGTGTCTGCCCTCAACTTCGGCTGCGCCCCCTCCGGTGCAGGCTCGGCCTCCTGGCGGCTGCCGGCAAGACCCGGCCCGGAGCGCGCGGAGCGGCTTGTCACACACCCTGCTATCGGCTTATTTACTGAGGGATCGCATCTGATGCCGCACCACCAGCACCCCTCAAATGTGGGATCGGCCCCCCTCTGGCTGACAGCAAGACCCTGCCTGGAATCAGGTGTTTAATCACCTGGTAATTAATTCAAAGGTTTCTCCTAGCCCCCACCGAGTTACAATAATTTTCTAAATAAAATAGCGTGGGAGGTGGGGGAATATCAACATGCACAGATCTGACAATGGCACGTTTAGTTTCCAATTACTTCTCAGTAAATGCCATTTTCATCCAGTTTCTACGTGTCCTACTCTATATTTGTCTGTGAAGGTATCAGTGGCCTTGTTTCAAGTTTCTCCTTGCACCTCCGTTCACCTGCACACAAAGGGTGACCACCGCCAAGGCCACATCAGCAACAAGACCCTGGGCAACAGAGCTGCACCCATGCCCATCGCAGGCCCCCCAGAAAAACAGCAGACGATCCCCTCCAAGTGAAAAAGCGGACCGGCTGTTCGCCTTAAAGAGCAGCTGTGTCCCCTTTTCGCCACCCAGCGGCCGCCAAGCAACACTGCGCAAACTTCAGCCTGTCACCGCACCCGAGTGCAACCAACGGCAGAGCGCAGGGAAAGCTGCCACCCAGCGGCCATCACAGAAGACTGCCCACAGTGAAATCAACGGCCAACAGATAAGGTGAGTCTGTGCCCCCCTGCCCTCTGGGGGCCCCTCCACAGTCAGAGCCCCCCCGAGGCCCGGGCCAGCATCAGGGTCACCACTCAGACACCTAAAAGGGTGTGGCGGGGCTCTGTGCCATCAGGACGGTGCGTGCTGTGGCCCAATGTCGGGGTAGGAGGTGTGCTCCTCTATCTTCCCTCTCCCCCACCCTGCCTGCCTCCGCTCATGCCCCTTCTGTTCCTCTCCACCCTCCCCCAATAACGTTGACTCTCCTCACCTCTTCCTCTTACTCTTTTACCCTCATCTCTCTTCCAAACTTGTCCCCCTCTCTCTTCCCACACCCGCCAGGAAACGTAGGTATGAGGACCCCCTTTGCACTGAGAACCACTGTCATCGCCCCCGCCACCCATTACGCATCCATGCATGATATGTTCGAGCCTGCCAGAGTTCCGTGTCATGTACTTTGTGTATGGATGCCTGTGCCATCTGACTGATGTTTATTTCATTCCATGAAGGGGAGCGTTTGATCATTATTCGGGCTGTAGTGTCTATGCTGCAGAGGCATCGTTTGCCAATAGCACTGGCATCCTCTTGTGTGCTGTGAGTGGCATATTCTGTAAGGTTGTGTGTGAAGTGGTGAGCGCCCTCTAGAAGGCAATAAATAGCCGCCAGTAAGGCTTTGCTACGCTGATGTCTGCCTCCGGTTGTGATGGGGCCTAAGTCCTTAACTTTTTAAGGGAAGGTTGCCTGAGAATAGGGGTTGGGTGTGTATGGTTTGGCTACTCAATGCTTAGCATGTAGCTTTGGTACAGTGTTTTGTGCATGTGAGTTCTGAGAGATATTTCTGCTGTGCTGATGGGGGTTTAGGGTTGTTTAGAAGTAGACCGAATGCGATGGGTAATATACTCTCTTCACTTGTAAGTGTTGTTGAAAGACCCTTGATAGATTATTATAGGTCATATTTGTGCTTTGTTGGATGCAAGAAATACCTGCAGGTGATAATGTTTTGGGTTTAATAATGGACTCTCCTGCGGGAGCAGTGCGAATAAACATTTTGTCAGGTCGATGCTTAGGAAATAAATTTGATGTAATGATTGGTGCTACAGCACAGTTGCCGTCAATTGGTGTGATATACCCCCTTTACATTCTACAAATATTTACAGGTTTTTCTGCATTAGTCTGGTTTTTAAGAGGAATTTCTTTAGCTGGTCCAGTTATGAGCTTCAAAATGTTTTTTAGAGTTTCTGGGTCTGCCGATGTGTACGAGATTACTCTGGCATGCAGTTAAGACTAGCATTGCCACTTGTTTATTTCAGTCTGACATTAGTTTGCGTTAAATTGATGATAAATACAAAGTATTGTACAACGGATGGAGGCAGTTGTTCCTTTTCAGCGTTAGACGTTGAAAGTGAGAGCTACTTTGGTTTCAAGAACCCAGTACCATCTGTTAGGGAACAACACTTACTACAAAATGACACGTGTGATATAGAAAGGTCTCTGAGAATTATTGTTCCCATGGATTCACTTAATCTATTATTGCATATTAAGTATCTGTATTGACCACCCGGACAATATTAAATGAAACAGCTGGAATTATATGGATCTTAGAGAGATGTATAGAGGGAGTGTTGGGAATGAATCATGTTTTAGGTGTGGTTGCAACTATGGATGGAACTAATACAGAGCCTCGAGGTTTAATCATGCCCTAATTATAAGGGGAATGCATTGAGTGTTGTGAGAGCGAACCAGATTGCAGGAGCATAATTGCAGTTGTAATGTGAGAGTGTTCGTGTGATCAGCCCAATTTTGAATTAGCTCAGATTGAATTGGTTCATAGCAAAATATTTGTGAGGTCAACAAAAGAAACAAGTTAAATTGAACATAGATATTTACTCGGTTCACGCTTTAAAGTAGGTGATACCCATCAGTTTAGACCTTGCTATATCTAGAATCATCACCGCAATGTGCTTGCTCTCCTGCCCCCTGGCTGTGCTTGCACTCCTGCCCCCTGGTTGTGCTTGCTCTCCTGCCCCCTGGCTGTGCTTGCTCCCCTGCACCCTGGCTGTGCTTGCTCCCCTGCCCCCTGGCTGTGCTTGCTCTCCTGCCCCCTGGCTGTGCTTGCTCTCCTGCCCCCTGGCTGTGCTTGCTTCCCTGCCCCCTGGCTGTGCTTGCTCCCCTGCCCCCTGGCTGTGCTTGCTCCCCTGCCCCCTGGCTGTGCTTGCTCCCCTGCCCCCTCGCTGTGCTTGCTTCCCTGCCCCCTCGCTGTGCTTGCTTCCCTGCCTCCTGGCTGTGTGTGTGGCTCTGTGTGTGTGTGTGTGGCTCTGTATGTGTGTGTGGCTATGTGTGTGTGGGGGGGGGCTCTGTGTGTGTGTGTGGGGCTCTGTGTGTGTGGCTCTGTGTGTGTGTGGGGGCTCTGTGTGTGTATGTGTGTGGCTCTGTGTGTGTGGGGGGGGCTCTGTGTGTGTGTGTGTGTGGCTGTGTGTGTGTGGAGCTCTGTGTATGTGTGGGGGGCTCTGTGTGTGTGGGGGGCTCTGTGTGTGTGTGGCTCTGTGTGTGTGTCTCTGTGTGTGTGTGTGTCTCTGTGTGTCTGTCTGTGGCTCTGTGTGGGTGGCTCTGTGTGCGTGTGTGGGTGGCTTTGTGTGGGTGGCTCTGTGTGGGTGTAAATGCAATAGGTCATGCATTTGCAAGCGATTATGCTATTGGCATTGTAAATGACAATGCCATTTATTTAACGATTAAGCTATTGGCAATGTAAACGACAATGCCATTTATTTATGATTTAAAAACATTTTTAAAAAGTCATGAGCAATGCCAATAGCTCTACCTTTAATAATGCCGAGACCATTGCATTGTAAATGCTTGTTTGAAGGATGTCGTGGATGAGATGAGTCTGATTTCTGGAGGGAGGGCATTCCAGATCCTGGGGGCCATCCCTGATAAGGAGCGTTTATAGGTTTTTTTCTTATGGAATCTTTGAGGTTTCAGAAGAAGATTTTCTGCACTTCTTGTGGTTCTTGAGCCTCCCAAGATTGTCAGTTTCCGAGCGAGGTAACTGGGTGAGTTGTGGTGTATAGCCTTGTGTGTCAAACAAGCGATTTTCAGATGTATTCTAGCTTCGTATGGCAACCAGTTCAAGGATTTTAGGTCGGGGATGATGTGAGAGCGTTTTTTAGGTCTCGCCTCTCAATGCGCATGCGCATTGAGCGGAGCGAGACTATAGGGGCTTAAACAAGGTTTAACTAGCTGGCGATTTACTGGCGATTTGATGCAGTGCATGTGCGCTTTTAGCTCAATGCACAAGCGCAATGAGTTAAATCGCCTCAGCATCAAATCGCCAGTCTTCGCCATCTGTTCCCCAGCTTGGTGCCGCCAGCACCTCCCCTCTCTCTCCCCGCACACAGCCAGGCTCGCATTTCTCCTCCCCCTCCCCAGCCGCCAGCACCTCCCCTCTCTCTCCCCACACACAGCCAGGCTCGCATTTCTCCTCCCCCTCCCCAGCCGCCAGCACCTCCCCTCTCTCTCCCGGCGGAATACATGGTTCCTTTTGGACACTTTCGTTGTTAATTAATTAGAGCTCTACAGCCAGGCTCGCATTTCTCCTCCCCCTCCCCAGCCGCCAGCACCTCCCCTCTCTCTCCCGGCAGAATACATGGTTCCTTTCGGACACTTAGACCTTGCCAGCTACCTTAAAGAAGTGAAAGCCTCCTGCCAGCACTTTTTCTTGTTAATCTCTTGGGCTTTCCTTCTTTCCTACATATTTGCCTTCTAGACTAATTCAGTCACCCACTGATGTATTTCATTCAATTTAAATCTCCTCCCCCTCCCCAGCCGCCAGCACCTCCCCTCTCTCTCCCGGCGGAATACATTGTTCCTTTCGGACACTTTCGTTTGTTAATTAATTAGAGCTCTCTGTCTAACTCTTACACGTAGGCTTACTGGGCTGGGCTGTGGATGGCTCCGATGCGGGATTCCAGAAAAAAGCATTAGCGGTGCATTAACAGGCAATGATATCACTTCATGAGTTTCCGCTCCTGTTTATGTTTAAATTGTACAAAATGTGTTTATTTATATACTTTTGGACACTGTGTGGATTTTATAGTAACAACACAGCGCCCGCTTCAGGGACGTCGAGCGTTTTATCATTGTCTTTCCTCATGGGTGCTGAGGGGGAGGGGTATGGCTGCTTTGTGTACATTCCTCCTGCTACTGCAAAATGAAATGCAGCTCCATCAGAGCAGAACACGCTGCTCTTAGTTGGCACTGTATTATCCTGCACATCTCGCTTGTTGCTCACAGTTCACTTTAAGGAGTACAATAATCTTCACTTCCTCATAGTTCAGCATACCGGCATGTTGAGGGTCCGTGAGTGGAGCAGGATACAGCGGTAAGTGCACCCAGTAAGACTGCAACCTTGCCAAGGCTCAGTCATCAGGTTTTCAACTGATACATATTAGGTATTGTTATCGCAGTCCCTTAAAATATTTTGTCACGCATTTCAGAGCGCCAGTACTTGCTTGAATTACTGTGCTGGTAATGCGCTTGAGGTCAGAGTTATGATCAGCCCTTTACAGGTCACAAACTCTCGTGGCTGCCAGCTTTTGACCCAGCTTTACTTCAATACTCATGGGAGTCCTGGCAGCTTCTTTTCCCCTCCCCTCCTCCTTTCGCTTTTCCTGTTGGTCCCGACAACTTCTCTACTCCACTCGGACCCCTCCACCTCTCCACCTCCCCCCTATGACGGAAGTCACAGCAGATTCTCTGCATTCTTTCTTTATTACACACATCAAGTGCACAGCTTACACCATTGAAAATCCTAATAATAATTTAAAAAAAATAAAAACCATTATTATTTGTAATATCAATAAATCTAAGTCACGTAAATACAAAACATGTTGCATTACAAATGCTATAGGTGTCACATTTGCGAAAGTGATAACTATTGGCATTGTAAATGACAAATCTATTAATTTAGCTATTTTAAAAAACAACACATAAATTAAAAAAATGTCATTTATAAGACCAATAGCTCAAACTTTCCTAATGCGAGACCTATTGCATTTCCAATGCTTGTTTGAGCCAGTGATGAGTCTTGCTGCAGCATTAATAGAGGCTCTTAGGGGTGCGGTTGTCGATTTAGGGAGGCCACAGAGGGCGACACTTCCATAGTCTACCTGACACCAACTCTGGTTTTCAGACTCATATGATGTGCGCACCCGTTCCACAACTTACCTATATCCAGCTGTCACCATAACTGAACATAGTAGGAGCTTTATGCAAAAGAGCAAAGGCATGCCAGAAAGAAATCATGGAAAATGTATGTGCTTGCTGTGCAATTAAGAGATGCTAAAGTGATCTAACGTGGCATTATGGAATTGGCAGTGGAGGGCAGTGTGCACTGTTGGCATTGTGGAGGCCTCCAAAATGAATTGGAGGATAAGAGAAAACTGCAGAGTAATAACTTGAACATTTTGGAAAATTAGAAACTTTGCCTGCTAGATATTGCACAAAAATGAAGTGTTAGCTGCAGAAATGCATCAGTGCTAATTCACACCTGATGAATTTAAAACATTTTTTTAACCGAGAAAATGGGCGATTGTCTCTCCCCACCACAGTTTTCTTTCACTTTGGACCCTGTAATTCCGACTTCTGAAATGGCTGCAGCTCCAACCGGAAGTGCTGTTATAAAATGGTGTTCCTTGATTGTCTAAGGGCAGTTCAAGCCACTGTGAGTCTAGCTAACTGACAGGATCCAAGGCTGGCATTAGCACATAATAACATACTAAAAACAAGCATTTACAATGCAATAGGTCTCGCAGCATTAAAGTTTGAGCTATTGGCATTGTATATTACAATGTGTTGCATTAATTTGTTATCAAACTCTGAATTGTTTTATAAAGATTGATTGCAAACTGTCAAATGTTGCTGAATAGTAAGCAACGTTGTGAATAATATTGTTTGCTAGTCATCCTTGGGTACCAGAGTACTTCACTTGAGGCAGAGGTATTATCTTTAGACTACAGGTGCCGGTGCCGCTTGAGCTAGAAACAGGGCCAGCCACTCACTACTCTGCACTCACTACTCACCACTCACCACTCACTACTCTACTCACTACTCACTACTCTACTCACTACTCACTACTCTACTCACTACTCACTACTCTACTCACTACTCACTACTCACTACTCACTACTCTGCACTCACCACTCTGCACTCACCACTCTGCACTCACCACTCTGCACTCACCACTCTGCACTCACTACTCTGCACTCACTACTCTGCACTCACTACTCTGCACTCACTACTCTGCACTCACTACTCTGCACTCTGCACTGACTACTCTGCACTCTGCACTCACTACTCTGCACTCTGCACTCACTACTCTGCACACTGCACTCACTACTCTGCACTCACTACTCTGCACTCACTACTCTGCACTCACTACTCTGCACTCACTACTCTGCACTCACCACTCTGCACTCACCACTCTGCACTCACCACTCTGCACTCACTACTCTGCACTCACCGCTCTGCACTCACTACTCTGCACTCACCACTCTGCACTCACCACTCTGCACTCACCACTCTGCACTCACTACTCTGCACTCACTACACTGCACTTACTACTCTGCACTCTGCACTCACTACTCTGCACTCACTACTCTGCACTCACTGCTCTGCACTCACTACTCGGCACTCACTACTCTGCACTCACTACTCTGCACTCACTACTCTGCACTCTGCACTCACTACTCTGCACTCACTACTCTGCACTCACTACTCTGCACTCACTACTCTGCACTCTGCACTCACTACTCTGCACTCACTACTCTGCACTCACCACTCTGCACTCACTACTCTGCACTCACTACTCTGCACTCACCACTCTGCACTCACCACTCTGCACTCACTACACTGCACTCACTACACTGCACTCACTACTCTGCACACTCACTCTGCACTCACTACTCTGCACACTCACTCTGCACTCACTACTCTGCACTCACTACTCTGCACTCACTACTCACTCGGCACTCACTACTCTGCACACTCACTCTGCACTCACTACTCTGCACACTCACTCTGCACTCACTACTCTGCACACTGACTCTGCACTCACTACTCTGCACTCACTACTCACTACTCTGCACACTCACTCTGCACTCACTACTCTGCACACTCACTCTGCACTCACTACTCTGCACACTCACTCTGCACTCACTACTCACTACTCTGCACACTCACTCTGCACTCACTACTCTGCACACTCACTCTGCACTCACTACTCACTACTCTGCACACTCACTCTGCACTCACTACTCACTACTCTGCACACTCACTCTGCACTCACTACTCTGCACACTCACTCTGCACTCACTACTCTGCACACTCACTCTACACTCACTACTCTGCACACTCACTCTGCACTCACTACTCTGCACACTCACTCTACACTCACTACTCTGCACACTCACTCTGCACTCACTACTCTGCACACTCACTCTGCACTCACTATTCTGCACACTCACTCTGCACTCACTACTCTGCACACTCACTCTACACTCACTACTCTGCACAAGGGTAAGAACACCGCCTTCATTCTTTGAGTCAGGCTAGCCTTAAAACTTTAAGAGCCTGAGCTCCTAACATATCTTCACTAAAGGGTCGGGTGTGGTATATCACAAGCTGAGGTGTTGTACTTTTCTAGCTCGATCTTTTTCAAAAGACACCCAATGTATTTTTTTTATTGAATCTGACCCTCCCCCACTCCCCATTTATTCTTTACGAAATCTGTTTTGAGGAATGGTCCTGTTCATTACCTCTTCAGAAAAGTGGTCAAAGAGTTCACAAATGTAGTCATGACTACTTAAATACAGAGGTATGATTCTTGGCACACTGGACCCCACTGTTCTCTTGTTGTTATCCTCATTAAGGGTTAGCATCGACTGTGCTCCGAGGTATGAATAATCACTACTGTCTGGTTCAATACTCCCAGTACATGCACTACGATTCCTATTGATTGTACCCTCTACAGCAGATCAATTATTGAGGTTGAGTTCGCAAGTATACAGGCTAATCTGGACATGTGCAATCACTACTTGAGGGGTCATTATCCCTTCCCTTGCATTAAGTGTGGAAGCATTTTCGCCACATTCTAGGTTCCAATGGTCAGCTGCATTCTCAGCCCGAAGAAGGTTTTTTTGTGTGTATCTGCGTCTATATTGTGGAACACCTTACCGGCATGCATTTGCAGAGAATCAAATCTACTTCAGTTCAGAAAACAGGTAAAGACATGTCTCATTAATTGCATCAGAGTTAGCATTCATTATTGTAATCTCACGGCGTCATGTTGTCCCTGGGCAACGTTTTATTAACTTACGAGAGTAGCGTCACCAAGTTTTAAAACGTTAATACCCCCAGGGCGAGACGTTTCTACTCCTTCACGCCGACAACTCTTTGGTACCCCGGGGGTGTCAACTACAGCTCACTTCTGTTTTTCGTGAGAAGTCCTGCCTCCTCGTGCTTCTGTCTCGAGCGCGCTCTCGTTTCTCCTCCCTCCTCTCCTTACCTCCTCCCGCAAGCTCGGCCCTGCCTCCCACCGCTTTCCAAGGCAAGCCGCTCGGTGACGCCCCCCTGCAGTCGGTGGAAGCGCACTTCAGCTGCCCCACTCCCCGCGCCTCTCGATGTCAGCCTCCCGGCGGAGCTCTCCCGGTTACATTTCCGTTGCTTCAGATCTGAGCGCGTAAAGGTAAAGCCGCAGCCGGAGCTTGGGAGGGAGCTGGGCTGGTGTTCGGGGAGCAGGGAGAGAAGGGTGCTTGGGACCGACCAATGAATGCAGCTTGTATGCGCGTGTGTGTATGTGGGGGGGGGAGTCTCTCTGTATGTATGTGGCCGCTTGTGTGTGTTTGCGCATGCGTGTGTGCTTCACAGGAGACAGCGCCTGGCCGCAGCGCTCGTTCGCGTGCGCGTGTCACTTTCAAATCGCCTCCATGCGCGCGGCCAGGACTGTCTCCTGGGAAGCACACATGCCGACAAAAGGGGCTCGGCGGAGACGCGCTTCGCGCGGCTAGCCGAGACCTAACTAGCGAGAGAAAGTGCAGTCCACGGTGACAGCTGGATATAGGTAAATTGTGGAACGGTTGTGCACATCATATGAGTCTGAAAATCAGAGTCGGTGTCAGACAGCTTGCAAAGCTGCTGGAACCCTGACGCTCTTGACCCAGGACCTGTAAAAACAAAATCTAAATTTGGAATGTGGAATGGTGGAGTCTGTTGGCAGATTTCCCTAGAAGGCTATTATGGAATTTGCAACGTCTGCACATTGGGGGACCTGTGGAAGGAGATCAAAGTGTGACAAGAGATGCATCATAACAACTTGCTAAGTTTAATGACTAGGACATTTCCCAACCGAGATTTCACACTTTTACTCTCCTAATATGCTACAAAAAGTACCTTCTACTGCAGAACAACACAAAATAAATAGTTGTAAACAATCACAAACCATGGTAAAATTGTCATTATACCCTACCGCACTTCCAAGAGTGTTGCCAAACTAGAATCTTTAAAATGCACCTACTTCTCTCTTTTTGCAAGTTTTTCCTTAAGAAACCCCCAGACATCTTCATTTTGAGAGGTCTTTTAATCCGGCCAAGGTTTGCCAATCTTGCTGCATGATATGTTTGAAATAAATCATTTATCGCCAAATGTCCGTATAATATAGTTCTCCGGGAGAGACCCCTTAAGCCTTCTTGTAAAATTGTTTTAGTTTCATCAGTTTTATAGCTATGCCATTGCCCTACACATCCTTATAATCTCATAATTTGCACACATTTCCCTAATGTCCCAGGTGAGAGGCAACAACTCCCTTACAGAATAGTATTGTCATCCTTCCAATGTTTGTCAAGTCTTTATGCAGAAAAAAGTCCTAACTCACATACGTAAAAACAAATAAAAAAAAACACATATTGCAGTCCCTCCTATTGCAGTCTGATTTCCATTAATGATAAGGATTCACTTGGATGGTTTACAAGCTAATTTCCAAACAGTGAAATTTGCACCCTGAATTTTCACAATTGTAAAGATACAACTAAGGGGCATATTACCAAAGGGGGCGATAGACAATTATTGCCGATTTAGCGACCGTTTTCGTCTGCTAAGCGGCGATAATTCTATCGCCCTATTAGCAAGCTGTCGCTAACTGATGTTAGCGACAGCTTTTAGGTGATAGTGAGCGGTTTGGGGCCCGCTTTGCATGTCATCGATGTTTATCGCTAATGACATGCAAAGTGGGCGTACCCAACCCGTTAGCGACTGAAAGCAGTCGATAACGTCGCTGTCGCCTATTAACAAGGCAGGCGTAGCGTTGGAAATATTCGCGCTAAGCGCGAATATCTCCAAAAACTAACGCCTGCTCAGACCAGTTCTTAGCCATGTTATCCAATGGGAGGTGGATAACATGGCTAAGAGCATTTTGTCGATAATGCGTGAATATCGCTGTATTCTCAGCGATATTCACGCTATCGCCGGAAAATGTATCGCTTTGGAGATAAACGTTGCTAATCGCACGTTATCTCAGCGATAATTTCCGGCCATGCTTAGTGATAAAAAATTCGTTGCTAAGCCTAGTTAGCGATAAATATCGCTAATCGTTGGTAATATGCCCCTAAAAATTCCTCAACTTTTGACTAGTTTCTCTGACCCAATGTCATGTAACATATACAACATTTAAAAGAATGCCTACACCCACTGTGCCTAGGTCTTTAAATTTGTTCAACGTTTAGTTGTAGTGCATGCCTATATTTGGCTCTAAAATACAGAGATTGTTCCTACTCTGAAGCAAATACAGTTTATTTCTGCTAATTTCTAGGTGTTCATTTTGCATATTATATTCATCAGAGGGCTTGTTCATGTTTTCATCGTTTTAGTGACATACCCACGCTGTTCTATTGGGTTTCGAGGTTGCTCGTGATTTCAATTGACATATAAATGCTGCTCTTTGCTTAGAAAAGTTTGCGGACCTATGTCTTGACCCCTTCCTTTCATGCCCTTCTGGGTGAATTTCATCCATTGTACTAAAACGTCATTCCTAACCATGGTGACAAGATACCTCGTGCACACGTGAGCCCCAGCTATGTAGGAATGGAGAATAACAGGGGAATCAGTGAGGAAACACTGATGGTGGATCGTATTCCCCATTTCTCAGGGGTTCACGATTGATGGCATGGTTGTCCTGTATCCTGCGATAAGCTTGTACAAATATGGAAAGGATAAATCAATCAGGGAATTGTGATGCGCGCTACTCGCCCGCGAGGGCCTCAAGGCGCTGTGGGGGAAGAGGGAGGGGTTAAAGCTCCAGGTCAGCCAAAGAACCAGTCTTGAGGCTCTTCCTGAAGGTGTGCAAAGTGGGGGAGCATCTGATGTTAATTGGGAGCTCGTTCCAGGTCTTTGCCACGATGTAGGAGAAGGCTCTTCCACCGGCTCCGGCTTTGCGGATGCGCGGGCTTTCGGCGAGGTCAGCGGAGCGGAGATTTCTCTTGAGTACATGGAAGGAGACTCTTTCATTAAGGTGTTGGGGTCCGGTGTTGTGAAGGGATTTGTAAGCGTGGGTGAGTAGCTTGAAGGTTACTCTCTTCTCGACGGGGAGCCAGTGGAGGTTTCGCAGGTGTTGGTTGAGATGTTCATGTCGAGGGATACCGAGGACGAGTCTGGCTGCAGTGTTCTGTATGGTCTGGAGTTTGCGGAGCAGGGATTTGTTGATTCCAGCATCGAGGGTTTTCCCCTAGTCCAGTCTGCCTGCTTGTTATGAGTGTGTGGGGGATGGTCTTTCTGGATTTGGGGGGATCCATTTGAAGGTCTTGCGAGGGATGAGGAAGGTGTTGAAGCAGGTGGAGGCGACGCCTTTGATCTGTCAGGTCATGGTGAGGGAGGAGTCGAGTATGATGCCGAGGTTTTGGGCGTGGTCCGTGGGAATGGGGGGGGGGGGGTTCTGAGGGTGGTGGGCCACCAGGTGATGTCCCATGCTAAGGGGGTGGGTCAGAGGACAAGGATTTACGACTTCTCCGAGTTGAGCTTCAGGCAGCTGCTGCTCATCTAGGATGCAACGTCTTCATTCCTGCCTGGAAGCTGACTCTGGTGGTGTGGGGATCCTTTGTGAGGCAGAGTGTGAGCTGGGTGTTGTCGGAGTAGGATACTTTGCTGAGTCCATGCTGTCTGACGATGGTGGCGAGGGGGGCCATGTAGATGTTGAAGAGCGAGGGGCTGAGCGATGATCCTTGGGGGAACCTGCAGTTGATCTCTGTGGGTTCGGAGAGGAAGGGAGGGAATCTGATTCTTTGGGTTATGCCGGTGAGGAAGGAGCGGAGCCAGTCCAGGTCGGTTCTCTGTATGCCGGCGTCATGGAGTCTGGTGGTCAGAGTGCAGTGGGAGACGGTGTCGAAGGCTGTAGAGAAGTCTAGTAGGATAAGGGCCACGGCGTGGCCTTGGTCGAGGAGAGTGCGGATGTCATCACTGGCGGCGAGGAGAGCAGTCTCAGTGCTGTGGTTGCTGCAGAACCTGGAATGGGAGGGGTCGAGGATGGAGTTCTCTTCGATGAAGTTCGTTATCTGGACCATGACGATCTTCTCCGTGACTTTGGCCATGAAGGGGAGGAGAGAGCTGGGTCAGTAGTTTTTGAGGTCCATCTGGACTGCAGAGGGCTTCTTGAGGAGGGGCTTGACTTCTGCTTTTTTTCCGGTCGTCAGGAGAGTGCCGGCTTCAAAAGTGGTGTTGATGGTGCGTCATAGCTCGGCTGCTATGGCGGCTGTGGCTCTGTGGAAGATATTCTGCGGGCAGGGATCCGTGGAAGCTCCTGAGTGAATGCTTTTCATGGTCGTTGAAGTGTCTTCAGTGGTGACCGGGGGTCCAGGCGGATATGGTAGGCTGCCTGTCGTTGCTGGAGGAAGGGGTAGTTTCAGATCAGAAGCACAGCATCAGAGTGGGATGAGATGGAGAGGTAGGCTGTATACTCTAGCATGGTAGGAAGATTGTAAACAGGTGGGGTTTAGACCATGCCTGAATTGCACCAATAAAGAAGTAAGTTGCAGGTGAGATATTGTTCTTTCCAGAGTCTCGGTCCATAAAACCTGTTCATGTGGTCCTGTTAGGCCTCACCTACCAGACAACATGTCTGCTTGTGAAAGACCTCTTGTGTGCACCAACAAAATCTGACAGTGGGATTTGAGCCCAGCCACTGTTTGCTGTTAGTTGGCTGTATCGCACCTCACTTTGCTAGCTTCTCATTCTAGCCTTCCTCTTATGTTGTTTGTCTCTCCCCTGGAGTGTAGCCACTTTACCATCCTTCATTTGGGTGACTTACGTCCATAAATATTTAGGCAACTCGTTTTACATTTTTCTCAGCACTCCAGGAGTGTGCTAACCCTTGTCTGCTGCTTTCCCCCTCCAAACATTCCCAGCCCTCTTCCAGTGGACCCTCCATGTTGCTTCCTGTATCTAATCTGCCTTTTTTGCATGGTCTTCCCAGATTCATTGCCTTTTTCTAAACCCTATATTTTTGCTGACTTTAGCGCTCTCTGCACTTAACCAGTAGTAAAGTGCCTGTGTGCCCCCTTTAAACGTGGTGTAATTGGCATATTCCTGATTGTTATATTTAACTTATCTTAAATCCTCTGAATATGGTACAAAATGTACACAGGGACTGGAAGTTAATTAGCACTAGTGGACTGCAGGGCCCAGTGTGCCATCCACTACAGTGGCAGTGCAAACATGATTTCAGGGCTACCAATGTAGCCTGGCTAAAACATGCAAAACATGCACTGCAGCCTGTCAAGATAAACCCTTTGTGAAAGGTAAAATCATTCCTTTTAAATAATAAGTCACCCCTACGTAGGCCTTGTAGCTCGGCCTGGGTGGAGTTTGTACAGTTCCACGGTTCGGAACTCCGCGAAGTGACCAAAAACTCTGCTGCAGTATGCAGAGTTCCAAAAGCAGCGCAGTGTGTTAGATCGCACCCTTCACACTGATTTTTAGTGCCGGGTGTTTTGTCCCGCCCTGGAAAATCAGCATGAACTGCATCATGCGTAGTGCAAGAGGGTGCTGCTTCTTTCTACAGCTCAAGTAGATTTTCTACATGAGTGACAGCTTCCTCAAGCTGAACGAACGCTTTCTCAACATGAGTGGTCGCGACCACCACATTGATACATTTCACTGGGAGCTGGTCTAGTGTTGGATTTTCCTCACCTGCGTTAGCCAACGTCACGTCGGTGAATGTGAACGAGGAAAAAACTCTGCTCTGTGAGTTGTTCGGAACTCCGCGTACTCCGCGGAATGCGGAAAAGTCCGCTTACGGAGTTCACTGCTCAGGACTACTTGTAGCCTGGAAGTTAGGATGCCGAGTTTTTAAAAGGAGAACCTTTAGAAATGTAATGTCGGCATGCCCACATAGTGACCAGCACCCAAAAGCTATTTTTACCGTGGCAGGCCTTGCTGTCCTGTGTAGAAGACCTGAATACAGATTAAAATACTAATATTCTATCTTGGAAATGGGACCAGCTAGGAAAATAATTAAACAACTCTTTTAAATAGGTATTAAAAATTCAATTTAACGGTGAAGTCAGATTTTTAATAAATATTTTAGAAAGTTATAATTTCCCTGCCTGAATTTCCTGACTGCTAATTTGCATTGGCTCTTCAGCTTCTCCTAGCCAGTGATCAGCCTTCAGTCGGTGTGTAATGCCTCTCATGAGCAAACAATAAGTAGGCCTGACTAGACAGAGATGACTCCTCTGAACTCAACAGAGTATGCAGGGAGGGGCCTACGAGAAAAATCTTGCCCTAGTGTCCAATCCTCCTTGATAGTTCGGCTGGGTTAATGCACAAAACAATGGATGGATTTGAAAGAGAGAGAACAGGATGCCAACACAATTCTTGTGTATCCTCTGTCTGGTTGCTGGAGGACTCTGCTTTTGTCCTACCAGACGTCTGTCTTTGGGTTTGTTGTGGGTACAGTTCCTGCTCCAAGCTAGATCTTAGTGTTAGATGTGGGAGGACACTAGAATTACAACAGTACACTCCCCAAACACACCCCCAGCCCTCAGAACGCAAGTTGAGTGTGGTCAAAGACTTTCGCCATCTAGAAAATGCCCAAAGTGGGTAGGGTTAGCCCAATGAACTTTGAGCCCATAGGTATGGGCTTGCCCAGGGGTTACCCCACCACCCTAGTTAGCTCTATGCGCCTTTCAGAACACGTTTTGGCCCTGCAGAAGATGGCTGGATCCTCTGTCTGTGACCTGAAATGAATCCTGAAGGATGGGACCTGCTTCCTCTTGTACCACGGACACAGAAGTGGACTGTAACGATCAGTTGGGTGACTCGTGTGTGACTACAGGGAGACAGTAATCTGCAAGATGCCTTTTCCTGGAAGCACCCAACTGACCATTGGCAACTGGACCTGGACTGGACCCTTGTGTTGGCCTCTGTGGACAAACTTTGAGTCTCTATATACCTCCCATGAGGTGCTGGGGGCTTTAGAAGTGCACTCCTTGGGTGGAGTGGGTCTTAACAGACTATGGGCCCTATTTATATCATGGCAGACAGCCCTTTTTTTTTCCAAGTGCATGGAGTAGGTTGGACAAAGTGCCACAACCTTAAGGGGGCGTGGCGTGTAGGACCAGGGACCACTGTGGCCAGGCCCTTTCCTGTCGGCCTGTGTCACAACTTCCTGTCCCATCATGAGATGTGGTGGCCGGCGATGGGAAGTGCAGAGTCGCATACTGTATGCGTCACTTCCGACTGCCGCAATGGCCAGGGGTATATATGTTACCTTGCTCCTGGTCTCTGCCTTTTGGAGAGGAGCATTGTGGCAGGCACACAGGACAGCAAACGTTCCCACCAACCCAACCCTTACTTCTCTGCACAGGGTCTCTAATACTAAATTCACCCCTAGTCAGCAGATTGGTCCTCTGATACAGACTCCCCAGAACAGCACCAATGGTACGGTCCATCAGTCCTGAACCAACCCGAGGATGTACACACCAGCTTGGGAGCGAGGGTACACAGTTCACCTGGGGTGAGCATGGGGCCGCAGCTCCTAGACCCCCCAGGCAACTTGGTGTTTGGGGGCTGTACCCTGCGACGCGGACACGGGGACAGTGCGGCAGGTACCAGCCCTCACCGATGCAGATGGTCACACCTGTGTGGCCCAATGGTGTTTTGGGATTGCTGAAGGCCTTGGTTTGTGAAGGTTCAGCAGTTATGATTTATTAAGTATCATGCACTGCTTATTGTGTGATGATTGTTTCTCTCATTGGTGCCTAATTCTTCATGATGTGTCGCTGTTATACATCTAGATACGCTTCACTTGGCTGTAATAAAATCTTTCCCACCAATCGCAGTGTCTTCTGTTGATGTCTCGTTTGGGTTGAGGAGAGCTCAGGCCAGACTTGGGGTATCCAGCTCCTATACTCCGTTCACCTGGGGGAGGGACCGCATGGCAAGTTTATTTGCAGTCATTTATAATGCATTGGCAGGGGCCGTCGGCACATGTGTTCCTGTCAATGCATATCGCTGTTTGGTGCACGGCTAAGTTAGCACGATTCAGCCCTGCATCAAACAGTTTTATTTACTTATTTTGAAAAATGAAAATCCCAAAACGGGGTTTTCTTTTTCAAAATAAAAAAAAGTAATTCTCCCCTCGCCATACAAGTCATCTCTCAGAGGAACGTTCTTTTCAAAGCGGATGTTACCCCGCAGTGCTTTTATGATGCGTCCTTTGCAACGCAAGTCGTAACCACGACTTGCGCTGGAGGCCGCTAAAGGGTAAAGAATAGTATATTTACTATTCCAATACCTTCCCTACTATCCACGGGGACTGGTGTTAGAATAGTAAATTATACTATTCACTATCCGCGCCCAACAGCGCAAGTCGTTGTAACGAATTGCGTTGTTAAAGACGCGTTGTAAAGGTACGCGTTGAAACGGTACGCGTTGTAATGTCATACATCCCATCTCTCATGGTGCGGGGGCATTATTTGTGTTCTAATGTCCCTCACCGCCAGGGTTTCCCATGAAAGTAATGAAAAAAAAATGCCTGTTAACAATCAATTGGTGGAGGAGATAGAAGTATTAGGGGTATGGCAACTCGACTTCCAAAAGGTAACCAAACAGCCTCAAAGAGTGGGGTCCCAGAAATGCTTGTCTCAATCAGAAGCCCCTGGAGTCTTTTTTAAGAGACCCTCATCCACTGGAATTCATCGGTGACATGCTTCATCATCGGGTCCGCACCCGAGACGCCTAGAATAGCACCTTGTGAGGAAGGAGTACTTCTAAGTGCAGAAAAATCTGCGGTATCCTTGTGTGATGTGTGTTAAAATTACCTCTAATTCACAGTGTCATTGTTTCCAGTGAAAAAGGTGAGGCTTTGCCAATGCTTGTTAAATTTACAAGCAGCCAGATTTGTGCTTTTGGTAGTGCAGACAGCACGCGCATTGCCTTTTAGATCACACAGACTTTGAAGCAGCTCCTGGCAGAGAGAGAGGGAGGCAATGCAGCCCTTTTGAGGCAGGTGATGTGTGTTCGCTCTTCCTTTCTCTGCTGATCAGCTGGGCTGATGTGTCAAGAACAGCTGTGACTGGTGCTCCTGACCCTCTGGGAGAGCAGTGAATAATGCACCACCTCTGTATATGTGTGACACGAGGAAGGGAGGGGCGTGGACTAAAGTTCCTAGGAGGGGGAAAGGCTTGACTTTGATACAGCAACGTCCGCAACGTCAACTTGTGCAGGAAAAACAGGCTAATATTTCAAGGGTTTCAAGTGCGAGAGTTTTAAAGGAGGGGCATAACACAAGACTTTCTAGAAGTTTCGTTAGTGGCATCAAAGTTAGGGTGAGCAGATTTTCAGACAAAAAAAAACTGTGACGGCCATACATTTATATAGCAATAGGACTACATGCTGGCGCTCCCATTGCCCTTGATTCAGGGTACTTTTTGACCGATATATATCACAAGTCCTAAAGAAAAGAAGTGGGGGGACGCTGACGTCACGACAGGAAGTGACGCCACGAAAGGTGGCTTGCACCAACCATCAGGCTCATTGCCTCCCCTCGCTCACCCCTTAGATGCGATTGCATCAGAGAAGCCAGCGCGTGAGCAGCGTTCTGAATGAGCTCCGATCTCGTCCCAGAGAGGCCAAAGAGTGAATGTGTGGCTCCATTTGCTCCAGCTATTGAGCTCCCGGTAAAATAAGTGGGGGGACGCTGTCCACCCGCGTGGTACCCCGACTCAAGCTCAATATATGTGTGTGTGTGTGTGTGTGTATACATATAAATGCATATATATACACACACACACATATATATATATATATATATATATATATATATATATATATATATATATATATATATATATATATATATATATATATATATATATATATATATAGCTTGAAACATCAAATATTTATAATATACACAAACTCTGAAGCATATCATTTAAAGAATCTCTCCCCCCGTGCTATGTCCAAGGGAAGCCTGTGATCCCTGCCTTGGTTAATGTATTTATTATTCCAAAGTGTGTCGGGACACTGGGACAGTCGTTCAGAAACCGGGACTGTCCGGGAAAATCCGGAATGTCTGGTCACCGCAATCAAAGTCCCTTTCTACAGAAACAGTGGTAAAGAAGACAACTGCCTACAAGTCCCCGCAGTGGGGATGAACTACACTATTGCCATTTTTTTTCACGTCAGCATAATTTTTATGAAGTTGTTTCTTTCACCTTAAGCAAACTTTGCAAATGTCCCCATATTTAGTCCGCCTTCCAGCACTTGCAGTTTCTCTTTAGACTGTGAGATCATTTTCACTGCACTGCGAGATCATTTTAATTCCAATCAAAACCAGTCCAAATAGTAAATGTATGCAGGTTTTTAAATGAGACCTTGTCTTCACCGTTGTTGTAGTTTACTTTTTGCAACATAAATTATCACAAAAATCCCAATTTTCAAGCAAATAGGGGAATAGCGTAAAAGGTAATGTTGCAAAGTCATCTAACGACCTATATGATGGCTCCTAGAAAATAACATTACAGGGCCCTGTGCCCTTAGCTTCAACCAATGAGAGGCCAGGCACAGGGGGTGACAGTGAGAGGCCAGGCACAGGGGGTGATAGTGAGAGGCCAGGCGCTGAGGGGACAGTGAGAGGCCAGGCGCAGAGGTGACAGTGAGAGGCCAGGCGCAGAGGGGACAGTGAGAGGCCAGGCGCAGAGGGGACAGTGAGAGGCCAGGCGCAGAGGTGACAGTGAGAGGCCAGGCGCAGAGGTGACAGTGAGAGGCCAGGCACAGGGGGTGACAGTGAGAGGCCAGGCGCAGAGGTGACAGTGAGAGGCCAGGCGCAGAGGTGACAGTGAGAGGCCAGGCGCAGAGGTGACAGTGAGAGGCCAGGCGCAGGGGTGACAGTGTGAGGCCAGGCACAGGGGGTGACAGTGAGAGGCCAGGCACAGGGGGTGACAGTGTGAGGCCAGGCACAGGGGGTGACAGTGAGAGGCCAGGCGCAGAGGTGACAGTGTGAGGCCAGGTGCAGAGGTGACAGTGAGAGGCCAGGCGCAGAGGAGACAGTGTGAGGCCAGGCACAGGGGGTGACAGTGAGAGGCCAGGCGCAGAGGTGACAGTGTGAGGCCAGGTGCAGAGGTGACAGTGAGAGGCCAGGCGCAGAGGAGACAGTGTGAGGACAGGCACAGGGGGTGACAGTGAAAGGCCAGGCGCAGAGGTGACAGTGAGAGGCCAGGCGCAGGGGGTGACAGTGAGAGGCCAGGCACAGGGGGTGACAGTGAGAGGCCAGGCGCAGAGGTGACAGTGTGAGGCCAGGTGCAGAGGTGACAGTGAGAGGCCAGGCGCAGAGGAGACAGTGTGAGGACAGGCACAGGGGGTGACAGTGAGAGGCCAGGCACAGGGGGTGACAGTGAAAGGCCAGGCACAGGGGGTGACAGTGTGAGGCCAGGCACAGGGGGTGACAGTGAAAGGCCAGGCGCAGAGGTGACAGTGTGAGGCGAGGCTCAGGGGGTGACAGTGAGAGGCCGGGCGCAGAGGTGACAGTGAGAGGCCAGGCACAGGGGGTGACAGTGAGAGACCAGGCGCAGAGGTGACAGTGAGAGGCCAGGCGCAGAGGTGACAGTGTGAGGCCAGGCGCAGAGGTGACAGTGAAAGGCCAGGCGCAGAGGTGACAGTGAGAGGCCAGGCGCAGAGGTGACAGTGAGAGGCCAGGCGCAGAGGTGACAGTGAGAGGCCAGGCACAGGGGGTGACAGTGTGAGGCCAGGCAGAGAGGTGACAGTGAGAGGCCAGGCGCAGAGGTGACAGTGTGAGGCCAGGCGCAGAGGTGACAGTGAGAGGCCAGGCGCAGAGGTGACAGTGAGAGGCCAGGCGCAGAGGTGACAGTGAGAGGCCAGGCGCAGAGGTGACAGTGAGAGGCCAGGCGCAGAGGTGACAGTGAGAGGCCAGGCGCAGGGGGTGACAGTGTGAGGCCAGGCAGAGCGGTGACAGTGTGAGGCCAGGCACAGGGAGTGACAGTGTGAGGCCAGGCGCAGAGGTGACAGTGAGAGGCCAGGCGCAGAGGTGACAGTGAGAGGCCAGGCGCAGAGGTGACAGTGTGAGGCCAGGCGCAGAGGTGACAGTGAGAGGCCAGGCACAGGGGGTGACAGTGAGAGGCCAGGCACAGGGGGTGACAGTGTGAGGCCAGGCACAGGGGGTGACAGTGAGAGGCCAGGCGCAGAGGTGACAGTGAGAGGCCAGGCGCAGAGGTGACAGTGAGAGGCCAGGCGCAGAGGTGACAGTGAGAGGCCAGGAGCAGAGGTGACAGTGAGAGGCCAGGCGCAGAGGTGACAGTGAGAGGCCAGGCGCAGAGGTGACAGTGAGAGGCCAGGCGCAGAGGTGACAGTGAGAGGCCAGGCGCAGAGGTGACAGTGAGAGGCCAGGCGCAGAGGTGACAGTGAGAGGCCAGGCGCAGAGGTGACAGTGTGAGGCCAGGCGCAGAGGTGACAGTGAGAGGCCAGGCGCAGAGGTGACAGTGAGAGGCCAGGCACCGCAGAGGTGACAGTGAGAGGCCAGGCGCAGCGGTGACAGTGAGAGGCCGGGCGCAGAGGTGACAGTGAGAGGCCAGGCGCAGAGGTGACAGTGAGAGGCCAGGCGCAGAGGTGACAGTGAGAGGCCAGGCGCAGAGGTGACAGTGAGAGGCCATGCGCAGAGGTGACAGTGAGAGGCCAGGCGCAGAGGGTGACAGTGAGAGGCCAGGCGCAGAGGTGACAGTGAGAGGCCAGGCGCAGAGGGTGACAGTGAGAGGCCAGGCGCAGGGGGTGACAGTGTGAGGCCAGGCGCAGAGGTGACAGTGAGAGGCCAGGCGCAGGGGGTGACAGTGAGAGGCCAGGCGCAGAGGTGACAGTGAGAGGCCAGGCGCAGAGGTGACAGTGTGAGGCCAGGCGCAGAGGTGACAGTGAGAGGCCAGGCGCAGAGGTGACAGTGAGAGGCCAGGCGCAGAGGTGACAGTGAGAGGCCAGGCGCAGAGGTGACAGTGAGAGGCCAGGCGCAGAGGTGACAGTGTGAGGACAGGCACAGGGGGTGACAGTGAGAGGCCAGGCGCAGAGGTGACAGTGAGAGGCCAGGCGCAGGGGGTGACAGTGAGAGGCCAGGCGCAGGGGGTGACAGTGTGAGGCCAGGCGCAGAGGTGACAGTGAGAGGCCAGGCGCAGGGGGTGACAGTGTGAGGCCAGGCACAGGGGGTGACAGTGAGAGGCCAGGCGCAGAGGTGACAGTGAGAGGCCAGGCGCAGAGGTGACAGTGAGAGGCCAGGCGCAGAGGTGACAGTGTGAGGACAGGCACAGGGGGTGACAGTGAGAGGCCAGGCGCAGAGGTGACAGTGAGAGGCCAGGCGCAGGGGTGACAGTGAGAGGCCAGGCACAGGGGGTGACAGTGAGAGGCCAGGCGCAGAGGTGACAGTGAGAGGCCATGCACAGGGGGTGACAGTGAGAGGCCAGGCGCAGAGGTGACAGTGAGAGGCCAGGAGCAGAGGTGACAGTGTGAGGCCAGGCACAGGGGGTGACAGTGAGAGGCCAGGCGCAGAGGTGACAGTGAGAGGCCATGCACAGGGGGTGACAGTGAGAGGCCATGCACAGGGGGTGACAGTGAGAGGCCAGGCGCAGAGGTGACAGTGAGAGGCCAGGAGCAGAGGTGACAGTGAGAGGCCAGGCGCAGAGGTGACAGTGAGAGGCCAGGCGCAGAGGTGACAGTGAGAGGCCAGGCGCAGAGGTGACAGTGAGAGGCCAGGCGCAGCGGTGACAGTGAGAAGCCAGGCGCAGAGGTGACAGTGTGAGCGCAGATGCAGCGTTGGAGAGTTTCCGGTTTTAGAGTCAGGCCTAGAAGACTCTGGCAGTTATATCTGCGCTTAGTATCTATAGAATACGGCATTGGCAACCGTTGACGTTTTTATAGTTTAATTTGCCTTTTGTGCCACAGTCCTGTCCAGGTAATAACGCATGCACGTAACATATATAGCACAGACTTATCTACACGGGAACATAGTGATGAGTTTGTAACATAGCGCTTGCAACCTCCTAACTTCATAGCGCTACAGAGTTTTGTTTGTTTCATAGCGCTTACAACCAGAACATCTTAGATTCATAGCGCTACAAATGGAAACCTGTACTATGACCCAATTCAACATAACTTGTTTAAGCGACCGTGGGTGCAGGTAAAAGCAATGTAAGCACTTGGGAATTCCACCCGTGACGTTCAGAAGGCACGCGGGACGCAGCAGCATTAACCCACCAGGCTAGCTCTGCAGCTTCGTCAGACACTGCATTTGTCCTCTGCGCAAGTGGTCAATCCTGGAGCGACAGAAAGGAAGATTCCGCGCGCCCAGGATCCATCATCTCGCATTTAAAGAGGGCGCTGCATTAACGAGGGCCTGGGAGGATGAATGTCGCGGCGGCGGGTGATGGATGCGCCGCACATACGTTTTCAAGTGTAATGACACTCATTCCTATTAGCCCCGGCCGCTGACGGGCCGCGCGTTATGAAGTGCGCGCTCCATCCATTTACGCGGCGCTCTGCGCGCAGGCGGCAGCCGGCCATCCATTCCCGCACAATGGGGCCGGCGTCCCATAAACTGAAGTGCCGGCCCATAAATCCGCGCGCCCATTTATTCTGCATTAGACACGTCGGCCATTATCGGCCGCCATCTATTACAATAAGGCGGAGTTAAATGTACCCCAAGGAAGCGCGAGACTAACTCGAGAACCAAATACAGCAATTATGGATAAAATATGCTCAGCTGGAAACTGCCACGGCGGCGGCGCGGGGGCATTCAGGGCAGGCCGCTGGGCGGCAAGGGCTGGGGTTCTTGTGCTGTAGAGGACGTGTGGGTGGGACATGGCGGGCCGCAAGCGCAGGGACAATTTTGGTCTGTGGTTTTTGAGACGTCAATGAGCCTACATCAGGAAGGACATTTCCTCTAGAAGGTCACCTCCTTTCAAGGGCGTAGATCTCCTGGGACATTTTCCAAAGCCCATAATTTAGGTATGGCTACTGGGAGCATCCGATTCGGTTACAGATACTCTTTACCCAGGGCCAGGGCTTTAAGTGAGATGAAAAACTGGGGGAGGTCTCTCAGGGGAACGTGGCCAATGTAATTAAGGGCGTGGCTTAACAACACGTAAGCTAAAAGTTTGTGCTTAGCATAGTGTGCCGCCCGACTGGCATTTTGTTGTTTCTGTCATTGCATCCAGATATATGATACAACAAGTATCGTCATACTTACAACAAGTCAGGACAATTGGCTTTGCCAATGGTTGTTAGTTGCATAAGAGAAATAAGCAGCAACTGTGGCTTGTATATAATATAGAAAAAGCTTCCACTTAAAGCACTGGTGACACCACGACAATGTTGCTGGTCCTGAGTTTCAAAAAGAGAAGGGAAATCCAGAGAGAAAATTACTCTCTTTAAAGGATTTCCCTTCCCCTATAACGCTTGGAAAAAACGGACCGGACCGCCTGTTCCTGGGCACAAAACAGAGCCCGATAGAGACCAGTTTCGAGGCCCCCTTATAAAAACTGCCGGTGCTCAGACCCGGTGAGACCCGGCCCACTTAAAAGCCCTGCCTAGGGTGACCAGAATTTTAAAGCCAAAAACCGGGACATTTCCCAAAATTAGAAGAAGGACAACAATTTTACTTCCACACAAGGAGCACAGAATGGCAGTGCTCCTTAGCAGAGAATTACAGAAGAGGCAGTAAGAACATACATAAAATGCTATTTTTAAAACCAGTAACATGCCTGTAAATTAAATTGACTTCTTATAACAGCCGCTAACTATCCCTGCTTTGCAAAACTTGAAAAGATACCTCCCAGCGTTTTCAGCCGACCCTCTCTAAAAACCGGGACACAAGCTTAATTTCTTGAAATTTGCCGGGACAGCTCGTGAAAATCCCCAAATGCGATGCAGTGCGCGCAACGAAATTCGTTTTATTTATTTATATGTTTACTTACCTGTTAAAGTCCGTAATCCATACATTACTACCCCCCCACCCTGCCCCTCCCCTCCCCACATCACTGCCCTGCAAGAACTCCTACTACCGACCGTGGCTGTCCCCTGCCATATAATTCCAGAGGCCCTGACTATGGGGCAGTTCACATCTGTCAGCCTATCATGGAAGTGGCTGGTAAGGCTGGGAGAAACTTGTCCCTTCGGACTCGCTCAGTGGGACAGGAAGCGGAGAACCCAGCGCTCCTGTTCCTCCAATCCCCTGCTCCAGTTTGAATTTCCCCTCCCCTACAAGGCCCCCTTACACCTAGAATGACCACACAGGCACAGCGCTATACTTTCTGAAACTGGCTCAGGACACGTGCGCCCGGACCCTTTTATTAGCAGGGTCACATGGCCTATGACGGATGGATGGGTTTGGGGTGAGTGTGGAAGCACATTACCTATAAGCACTAGAACGTGACCAGCCGGTCACTACACCCCCCAGTCAGATTTGACCTCCCACCATCAACAGAACAATGAAACAGGCACAGGAGAAGGGTTCGATGTCTGTTTCAGGGGTTCCCATATTTTAGGCCTGGGCATAGGCCTACATTTTTCACCATTTAGGCCTATTACAGTGCCCTAATGATTTGACCCTGCCCCCTACTTGGAAAGCCATATGAATAAATTAACTGGACGAATGCTTTGTATGACGTTGAGGCCGGTGGCGCGGAATCACAGAGTTCAGCATCTACGCTTTTTGAAGAACTATTTTGTCTTCCTCTGAGGTGGGCAAAACAGACCACAAACAACTCAACAGGGAAATGAGGTATGTTATGATATGGGTTATTTCTACACTGTGACTATAAGCATGGGCTACTGGAATTATGAGGAGGGCTAAATTATGCGACAGGGTAGACAAAATGATGCAGCAAGAAAGGGCATATTATGTGGCATAACGCAGCACATTTTGTGATAGCATTACTTCATTATTCAGTCATTCGTACACATTAACACTGACTCGACAAAGGTTTCACTCCATTAGTACTAATTACACCCAAATCCATAAGTAACAGTAAGCAACAGATATGTGAACTTTGCGAAGGGGCTTCCATTGCGCGACAGCACGTGTAACTCTTGATCCGTTTGAGCTAAAAGCACATATTTTTTGTTAAAATCTGCAGATTATGCAGTAGTTGATGGATGATGTGGCAAATGCAGCATATCCACAATTATGCGGAAAATGATGTAGTCACAAAATCACACATAATTTCAGTCTTGAGGTAACTCACTTTGTGATTAAATATGGGTGCTTAATATTGAGGTGATTAATCTCAGGGTCCTACGGGCACATGCATCAATGATAATTGCATTCGCAAACGGTGCGAATCGCAATTTTCGGCCGTTTGCGAATGCAATTATCAAAATCGGAATGCATCATGTATTTCGCAATTTTAGGAATCGCAGTCATGTTGCGATTTCTAAAATTGCGATTGCATTTCACAAATCGCAATTTCAGATTTCTGAAATGCAATGCATGATTATTTTTAAATTGCGAATTAGCAATTTGGAAGTGCTAAATTAGCATGAGGTTGAACCTCATGCTAATTTACCGAAAACCTTCAAACATGCACAAAAATGCATTTTTGAAAGTTGCATTTTACACACACACATGTCCTTGGGACATGTTTGTGTGTAAATTGCACTTAAGTTTAATTTCAGAGGTGCAGGGAGGGGTTCTTTGGACCCCCCCCCTGCACCCTTGAAATTGCATTTTCAATTTGCGATTCGCAAATTGAAAATCGCAAATTGTAAATGTCTTCCCATTGATTCCTATGGGCCTCTTGGCTCATAGGAATCAATGGGAAGGGTTTTCCTTAATTGCGATTCGCAAATTGTGAATCGCAATTAAGGAAAAATAAGAAATTGCTAAAAAAAATGTGAATTATTCATGCATTGCCGTTTGCGAATTCTTAATTGCGATTCCTTAATTTTCGCAATTAAGGATTCGCAAACGGCAACATTGATGCATGTGGCCACTAATTTTTAAAATATTTTAAAAAAATCCAGGGCATTTTATTTAGGAAATTCGAGGACATTCTCGGTTTTCCTTTTTTTGAATTACCCGGTAGACTCCCTGTACTCTCAACATCTTTACCTAACCCTTTGGTTTATCTTTTCTCCTTTGCTCACTTGACCATATTTGCTCTTCTTTCCTGTACCCTGTTCTACAACTTGTCCCTGGCTTCATACATCATTCTTTTTTGACCCTTTAAACATTAGATTTACTCTTTCATTTCAGTGAGACCGTTATACTGATGGTTACTCAGCTGCTCACTTCCTGCTTTCCACCCTCCTATTATTTTGTGTTTATTCATACACCCCGAAATTGTTGCCTGAGGAAGAAAACTTCACTTGAAAAACAATCCATCACAAGCTGATGCCTCATAAACCTTGATTCTGATGGAAACACGATAGTTTTTTTGGGTTATAGTGGGAGTGACCTGCTTGGGTTCAGGCACAACCAGACAAGACCCCAATTACTTTTTCAGGATCAACAAAGCTGTCTATGGCCACCAGAATATGTGAAGTAATTGTTGAAAAGACAGGTAATGCTAAGTCTTAATGTTAGGTTTCTTGGAATAAATGTACCAATGTCCAGAAATGGCTACAGGTTACATTGGTTCTGTATTTTTTCAAATAAAAAAAGAGCAGGAACGGCCGACACATGTGTCGCCCGTATGGCTGACACGCCAAGGGCTTTTTCAAGGCAAGAGAAAATACATACCATGTCCAATAGTCATCATGTAGGCTTGCGAGCGGACTTATGCAAAGTCCCTGCGGTCCGAGGTAACAGTGGAAACCTAAAAAACACAATAAAGCCCTGTCCAGACTGTGCAGGTAGCCTTTGACAACATTTGAAACCTTTGGAGCCAGGGTGATATTTGCATCCATGGTAACTGGCAGGTTTTTGCTCCATCACCTGTGCTGGACCAGCAGGCAGCTATGAAGCCAGAAGGAGACTCGCTGCAGGCCTCTTGCACCCCAATCTACAGTATTTAGTGGTTCAGCTCCAGCCAGTCTTGGGGCACCCTGGCTTCACTGGCAACAGACCTTTCAGAAAGACTGTCTTTATCGCAGATGCAGGGTGCAACGTGCAGAGGCGGAATGCAATACTGGCACCATTGAAGAATTGTACTCTAAAAGGGTGGATCAGCTTAGTGAGAGGATTCATCTGTACATTGAAAAAGCGAGAGACATCCCAGACATTGTCTCTGATAATAGTTAACCCCTCCCATGCTGGTGACGGCACCGCTCCGTCACCAGCCACGGACGCGCGGTGCTGATGACGGAGCAGTTCCGTCACGGCCCGCTCGGCGCGCCTGCGCGGCGCGGATTGCGCGCCTGTGCTGGACGTTCCATTGAGCGGGCGGGGCCCTGAAGGAACCGCTCCGTCATAAGCACAGCGCACCCGATGCTCGTGACGGAGCGGTTCCGTCACGAGCATTGGAGCGCCGCGCGGCCCCCCCCCACCCCCCTAGCGCTGCAGCGGAATTGCCGCCGCAGCGAAGGGGTTAAAAGATTCTAGCAAAGATGATAATATTTACAAGTGGAGGGAAGCCCCCCAAAGGATGGAAAACAGCCCCGCTCAAAGATAAATATGGGGGAGGCGATCGCTCATTCCCTGTACAGAGCAATCCATTCGAGGCACTCCCCTTCGACCCATAATGCACCTCGCTACAGTCAATAGTTCAAAACATATATGAAGGGTGGGACAATAATACACTACAAAGGCCCTGTAGAGATACCCCTTGCCCCCCGGAATCAGAGATGGAAAAATCCAACCACCCTCCACCGCACCACATCATCACACAGCAGCTCAGTAGCAGGGAGGTGGGGTTCGGGGGGGGGTGACTACTTGTCCTTCCCTAATGCCCTCTTAAGAATATAACCCTGATTTTGTCCTTGGGATTCGAGATAAAGGTTCCCCCGAAGCAACTTTCGGAGACCTTTGGGACAAAGGCTGCCTTATAAGTGTGCCCTCATGTTTACAAAAATGGGAGCTGGTCAATCATTTTTAAATAAATGTGATTGGATGATTCACTGGGCAGGTCAGAGAGAGAGAAAAAGAGCAGGGGCAAGAGATGAAGCCATTTTGGGGCTTATTGCCTCACTTTTATTGAGGCCCCGGCAGCGCAATGGGCTTCCCAATATTACCAAGGCTACGTAAAGTCACCCTGCGTGACTTTTCATGGCCTAATAAATATGTGACCCTTTCACGCATTACTCTGCGTGAAGGGGGCGCTCCATGGGTGTTGCTGTGGGTGTTCCCACGCAACATCCATGGAACTTAACGCATTCCCAGATTTACAACATTTTGTATACCTGGGAATGCGTCAGAATCCTGGCGTAAGGAGGCGCAACGAGGAGAAATGCTTTCATTTTGGTATGCTCTTGCAATGCTTTGTACCATCTCACCTGTTGAGGAATGTGGAACGCGATCGGTTCTCGTTTTCCAGGTTCCAGCTGGAGTAGTTGACTTCCAGCCAGTTGGACCCCGGCTGGCAGAGGAACGGCCACAGCAGGGAGCAAAGTTTAATAAAGCTCGCATTCTGCCTCACCCGGTGTATGGACATTTCTTCTATTTCTGCTGCAACATATTTTAACTCGTTTTTTAGGTTTCGCCTGGCAATCCGCTGCGCAGCACCGTTCGCGCAGGCGAAATCTTTTGAGAACAGTCTGGGGCTTTGTTCCGCCTCTCTGTTCCATTGGCTAGCTCCATAAATGGAGGCTAGCCATTGGAACAGAGATGCGTCACTCATTCCCCGAGCAGATTCGTGGGCGTTCCGGCGATTTTTACTCATCCCGCCCATTTTCGTGCGTCATGCGGCGGTGGGCGGTTGTTTTTTTTTTTTGGTCTCGGCATGTTTATGTCATTTCCCCCGACCGCCGCCGGAAGAAGGTTGTGCACTCCTTTCTTGTGTAAGTGATTGTTACAGAATATAATGGAACGATAGCCGGAGAAAATTGTGCCCCGGGGCCACGTGCGATGCTTTCCTAATTGACATTCTTTTCCAAGGCGGCTTTCGCTTGTTTGTGCTGCACAGAAATGAGGGTGGCCGAGGGAACACCCTGTCCTCGGACAGCAGCATGCCCCCTACGGGCACCACTCTTGCGGTGCGTTCCTCGCACAGAGGGGCGCTCCCTGTGCCTGGTGCAGGAATCCACCTCTAGCTGCTGCAGGGCTCTGGCTCTGCCCGGCTTCCTTCACCTGACCGACCCCGCCCCCAGCCGCGCGGCCTGCAACGCGATCCGCGATCACAGGTCGCGGAGGAGGCGGGTGCGAGCGCTGCCCCAGGAGCTGCGGGGACCGGGCGTTGTAGCCAGCGAGGGACCGTCGGGCAACCAGAAGCGCTCACCCGCACTGCCAGGAAGGAGCATCAGCGCCCCGGGACATCCGAGGTCCGCCGGGAGTAAACCAACATGGCTTCTTCCCCAGGAGGCGGCGGCGCCGTCCAGGTGAGCCCAGTCCCTCCTCCTGCCTGTGCGGCCCGCATGGCACCGGTGCCCTCTGTCCCCAGAGTGACAGGAGCCCCAGGCTAGACACGCAGCGTTGCCAACAAGGCGTAGTTTTCAAACTCAGCTGTAATGAATGTCTCACAGACAGTCTGAAACTTACAACCCGTCATTACTCATAAGTGTCTTGTTCCTAATAATGTCTCGCAACTGTCCATTCAGTTGCCTCCACATTTCTACTTGTGGCCCTGCAGTTCTGTTGTTTACCTATTTTAGCTAGGTGACCTATCCACTTTTATGTTTGATCCCATGTTGTTTCACTTTTGATCTGGGCTTTATCAGATTTCATGAAGAATGGCAAGCCTGCACCAAAATACCAGATACAACTTTGTTTTGTTTTTTCTTGCCTTCTGCCTTTTGATTGTGCCTGTGCCCGTTCCCGCCCCCCCTCCCGCTGTCCGTGTGCCCATTCCCGCCCCCCTCCCGCTGTCCGTGTGCCCATTCCCGCCCCCCCTCCCGCTGTCCGTGTCTCCGGCCCCACTTGTAAATGCTTGTTTTATTTTTGCAGTATATTTCCTTGGGAAAGCACATGTCTGTAGTTGCATTTGGGGAATGAATCTCTGAAACTGAGATGTGTTTTGAATTTGGGAAGTGCTTCTCTTAGAGACAGCAGCATAGTGTGGGCTGTGAGAGCTGTGTGGGCTGTGAGAGCTGTGTGGGCTGTGAGAGCTGTGTGGGCTGTGAGAGCTGTGAGAGCTGTGTGGGCTGTGAGAGCTGTGTGGGGTGTGAGCTGTGTGGGCTGTGAGAGCTGTGTGGGCTGTGAGAGCTGTGTGGGCTGTGTGGGCTGTGAGAGCTGTGCGGGCTGTGAGAGCTGTGTGGGCTGTGTGGGCTGTGAGAGCTGTGAGAGCTGTGTGGGCTGTGTGGGCTGTGAGAGCTGTTGGCAACTCCACCCCATAAACGAAGTATCTTATGTCACATGTGCCAATAGGGCAAGGCACATTACCAGTGAGCACGCAACATGGAGTGAATTTTGGACAAAAATGATGGATCTACAAGAAAAAACGGGTGTGCATCCCCTATTTTCTATGATGTTTATTACGTAATTGCCCTATTTCGGGTTTGCACCCATACTACAAACGGCAAAAAATTGAGAAATATAGAAACCATGTCATCATCCACACGCTCGGCGGAACATCCTGTTTATACTGCATGTTTTTTCGAGTGGCACCTAATTGAACATGGAGACATTTTGATTACATTTCCAGTGTTTATAAATGCTTAAATATTGAATTTATGTTATAAATAGTTGCAATCCTCATAAACATGTGTTTTTTGGGCGTGCACTGTGACGTTATGTTAAACTGATGCATTGCATTATGGGAATCGTAGTATTGAGGCACTGAGGGCAGGGTCTTGGTGAGAGAGGGTTGAACAGGTGGCTAATTAGACATCACTAATGAGGGAGGGTCTTGAACACGAGCGTTGGGTTTAAAATTAGGGTGGCTGGAATGGAAGGGAAACACTCTGTTTGGCAAGAGAGAGGAGGTCGGACTGTTTGTTGGCAGGTATGTGAGAAAGAGAAATTTGACTGTGCAGTTAAAATGAAAGCGAGATGAGGGCTTTATAACCTTGGGAGATGGGAAAGGGCTGATGCTCTGTTGGGAACAACGAGGACGGCAGTAAAGTGGGTCTCATTGAAACTCGAAGGAAATAGTAAAATGTGGGCTTAATGATTGAGAGATGATGGCGCGGAGCGTACGGTACAGATTAATTCAGCGAGGGTGTGCAGTCAGGCTCAGGGAAGAAAGGTTAAAACACGGGGGTGGAATCTGTGGGTTAGGGGAAGGAGTTAAGAGTTTCTCTGTGTTTAACAATAGAGTTACATCGATAGAGTTTGAAAGTAAAGGAGCAGTGTAAGAGTAACAGTGGGGGTGTTCAGGGCATTGTTGTTAATAAGTAGCAGCCACCTGTAGAGTCGCATGAATATTTTGAGCAGGAGTTAAGAGATGGGATCAAGCCGTGCTAAAGGCTCCTAGTAAAGATAAATGGGGCGTTGGCCCATTGCAATTGAGTCACATACTAGATTGTCACAGGAGATTGGGGTGCATTAAAAACGATATGCATATCTAGAATGTTGTTTTGTATACACATTGTAATAATAATGTTTCCTTGTTGCTTGTAGTTACCCCTGACGAAGGGCCCCAGTAGCCCGAAATGCATTGGGTTTAATAAACTGCTTTGGAGAAACAATGCGTCTGTACGTGTTCTTGAGGAGAGGTCCGGATGGACACAACTTGAACATGAGAAACCTTTGAAAATAGCATCACCTTGCGTGTGGCAAAAACGGGACCAATGTGAAAGAGCGGATTAAATATGAGTACAATGTGAAAAATGGAGTATAATGTATTGGATGTAATTGAAGAGACAGTATAGGGCTGTGCCATTGGTTTTGGGACGGAACTCCACCCCATAAACGAAGTATCTTATGTCACATGTGCTAATAGGGCAAGGCACATTACCAGTGAGCATGCAACATGGAGTGAATTTTGGACAAAAATGATGGATCTACAAGAAAAAACGGGTGTGCATCCCCTATTTTCTATGATGAAATGTAAATAACAATGCCATTTATTTATAAGTAAAAAAAAAAAAAGAAATGTCATTAGCAATGCCAATAGCTCTAACTTTTCCAAAGGCGAAACCGAAACTGAGATCTGTTTTGAATTTGGGAAGTGCTTCTCTTAGAGACAGCCACATAGTGTGGGCTGTGAGAGCTGTGTGGGCTGTAAGAGCTGTGTGGGCTGTGAGGGCTGTGAGAGCTGTGAGAGCTGTGTGGGCTGTGAGAGCTGTGTGGGGTGTGAGCTGTGTGGGCTGTGAGAGCTGTGTGGGCTGTGAGAGCTGTGTGGGCTGTATGGGCTGTGAGAGCTGTGCGGGCTGTGAGAGCTGTGTGGGCTGAGAGAGCTGTGCGGGCTGTGTGGGCTGTGAGAGCTGTGTGGGCTGTGAGAGCTGTGTGGGCTGTGAGAGCTGTGAGAGCTGTGTGGGCTGTGTGGGCTGTGAGAGCTGTGAGAGCTGTGTGGGCTGTGAGAGCTGTGTGGGCTGTGAGAGCTGTGAGAGCTGTGTGGGCTGTGTGGGCTGTGTGGGCTGTGAGAGCTGTGAGAGCTGTGTGGGCTGTGAGAGCTGTGTGGGCTGTGATAGCTGTGGGCAATGTAAATAACAATGCCATTTATTTATAAGTAAAAAAAAAAAGAAATGTCATGAGCAATGCCAATAGCTCTAACATTTCCAAAGGCGAAACCATTGCATTGTAAATGCTTGTTCCTCTTTCTATGTGTGCTGCATCCTGTTGCATGCATTGAAAGAGAAAAATGCCTTTAATGATTGTTTTTTGTGCACGAAGGTGGCCCTCCCTGCACAAAAACAATCATCCCCTCAGCGCAGGGACCCTTGCAAAATGACGTAAGGGTGTCTGCGCTGGTGCAGGGGAGAAGGACAGGGATGCGCCATATCTTGTAGATACGGTGCCTTCCTGGCCTTTTATTGTGACGCACGGCAGCACAGCAGAAAGCCTTGCTGAGCTGCCGCGTGTCAAAATATTGTAAACGAGGCCCTGAATCTTTACTGAAGGCACATAACACGAAGAATGGAAAAACCATGCTTTATGGACTCTTAAGCAATTTACAAGACGCACCCGTCCCACATACACAGCAAAAAGGAAATAGAATCAAGAGTGAAAATAAATGATAAAACATCGCCAAGTGCCTGGACTAGGGCTGCCACTTCTTCTACGTGCAACCATTATACTCAAAACATCTCCAAAGTCCTGAGGAGGTTGCATTTAACTCCAGAATGACTGTGTCCCATGCTGTGATCAGATGCCATATGCTTGCGGGGTCGCGGAGGGAATGGGTCAGTCTCACATATGTGCTGGACCTGTAGAGAGATGCAGGCATTTTCGAAAGAGATAGAAACGCCATTTAAAGCCATAACAGGTATATCACTGAAGTGTAGGCCAATCACTTTAGTCTTGGGAGAAACCAGCAATGACCCACCAGCATCCAAGGCAAAGTCTTAACCCATATGATTTAATTATTTATAACGTTTTATAGCACTTTACAAATGGTTAGACAACAAGAAGAAACAGGTAGAACAAACAACAAACATATATTTTAGCACTAGACACTCCACAGCACACTGCTGGGACCTACCTCACACCCGGCGAATATATGTTGTGCTCAAAGCCGCAGTCCATCAATGGGGTAGAGAAATTGACCGCTAAAGTGCATGATAAAATGAAAAAATAAAATGGAGAACATTTGGACTCCTTTTCAAACGTATACAAAACATCAGGGACGATACGCAATAGGGCGGGGACAGGAAACCATATCACTCATAGGTCGGGAATATGTCATTCTAGCCCATCCTTGAAAATGTCAGTGTCTGACCTAGAAATGGGTACTTGATCATAAGTGTCTGTGAAATGTTTACATTATTATCCAGAAAAATAGAGAACAAAGACTGTGTATGAAAAAATAGGGGTACCCCTGGTTCTAGGTTCCTAAATCAGGGAGAACATACAGGGTGTAAACATCATTATTTAGGAACAATGCTATAAAAACCGTGGACCTACCGAAAGTTAGATATACACTAGACAATTACACATAAAACAGTCCGTGAGAACTGAACATGTTTATCATTTAAAAAAAATATATATATATTGTTCAGCTTTTGTTGAGTATATCTCAACTACAAAAGATAACATATACACAAAATTAATTACAAAAATATATCAGTTGTATGAGGAATTCATTCAGAAATATACTATGTCACAATAGGAATTGATAATGTCCATGTAATTTAAGCTGGAGTGTATGAAAAACTAATACATATCCATTTCTACTTTTATGCACTTGATGCAATGATCAACATGGCTACAATAGTTGTGTTCCTACGCGCGTTTCGGCTGGGCGCCTTCATCAGGAAGCCATGGTATTGTAACAGAACAGTGTGACCGTAATTATATGTCAGAAATGCGGCGTCCCGCAAACAACAAGGGCAGAGAGCAGCAATCCACTTCTACATAGTCCAGCCAGAAGGTAGGTAATGTAATATCTATCGTTGTGTGTCTTAACACATCAGAGATTCGCTTTGAGAGTACTCGAGCCACCCGGTACAGGAATACTTGTTAGGAAAATCTAATCTGTGGAGGAATATGTAGCGTGCGGTAAGTTCCTTGTCTAGCGATAGATCGCTGCGCACTTCTACCTCGTAAATAAATCTTGTTTTTAAAGAGGATATGCGGCGTACCGAGGGTTCCTTGTTTACTAGTCAATGGTATCGCGTTCCTTGCTGGTGTATGAGTAGATCTCGTATTTCAAAAAAGTGCGTGGCGTATCGGGAGTTCCGTGTTAGGATGTCAATCATTACGCACTTCTGGCTTAATCATCCTGAAGGATTGGGAGCAGGAAAAAGACTGTGACATAGTGATCAAAGAGACATTTTGATGGAATTGTCAGTGTGTTTAAGGTGGTTTAAGTGTCTTAATGATAGAAAGAAGCTCCTTTACAGACAGCTGGAAGGAAACAAGCATTGAAAATGCAATAGGTCTTGCCTTTGATTAAGTTAAAGTCATTTGCTTAGCTAATGGTATTGTTTAGCAAAGCAAATGGCTTTAACTTAATAAAAGGCGAGGCCTATTGCATTTTCAATGGTTGTTTTACACTTGAAGCCATAGTGAAATAAAGTCCTTTACACAGAATCACACAACGTCAGTCAACTGCAGAAACCAGAGGTTTTGAATGCCCCAGTGTGAGAGGGTGTTATGTAGGGCTTCCCCATATGCAAGGCCAATGTGACGCCCTCTGCGGGATTTTAGCAGGAAGGTAAGAACATTCAGGAGCCCCAGGATAGCATATGCAAGTAAGCGGGGCACCTGTATGTTGAAGTAGGTGTCAATATCAGTCAATATCGTGTAAGCTTGGGGCAATCCTACAATAAATGAAGCAGCATCCCGGGAGACCCACAACCCCTCCAGCAGTATGCACTACATACAGGGTTGCCCCAGTGTAGCTGCACTGGGGAAAGGTACCAGTATGTAGCTATTTTAGTAGTGGTCTCAATGTTTTTGGTGTTAGTTGCGATATGTCTTGTGCTGTAGTAAATTTCATCTCATTCTTTGTGCATCTGTGTCCGTCCTAGTTCACGCTTCCCACCACTTCTACACTGAGGTCTTGGCTGCCGGGGTAGCGTCTTGAAGAATAGCATAGAGTTCCGTGATAAAGTATTTATCAGAAGTCTTAGTGACAAGCAAACTGTCGGGTGAGTGAGCCAGTGGCGGACCTAAAGTTAGGGCATTCTTTCCGTTTCTGGCAGCGCATAATCTTTCAGCAGCTGCTCAAAGGAAATGGGACCTTCTCGTCAAACAGGAGGCCTATGGATCTGCAACCCAACATTTGCCAGGTCAGGAATGTGGCATGGTGAAGCCTTGGTGTAATGTCCAAACTACCTACGATCGGTGTCAGTGGGGAGGGGTACAATGACAGGAGCTTATGCGTCACCACACGATCCCACACATCAAGAGTGGCCTTAGTGACCAGGGAGGAGTTTGGATTAGGATGCATCGATGGCAAGTAAAACAAGTTAAAAAAAAAAAAAACACTGGGAGGGGGGAGGAGAAACACGAGAGACGGCCTGGGGCCGTCAAAGTGAAAGTTTTTGAGTGTAAGCTCACCCAGCAATTAGAAGGCACTGTGTCACACCGCAAGTAAAACAAGTTTAAAAGAAAAAAAAAACACTGGGAGGGGGGAGGAGAAACACGAGAGACGGCCTGCGGCCGTCAAAGTGAAAGTACGGCAGGCATTGCTGTGGGGAGGGGGGAGGAGAAATGCGACACGCCTGGATATAGTGTGAAGCAGCAGGGGCCTTTGAAGTGAAGGTTCACTTCAAAGGATTAGGATGCATGATGGCAAGTAAAACAAGTTTAAAAAAAAAAAAAACTGGGAGGGGGGAGGAGAAACACGAGAGACGGCCTGCGGCCGTCAAAGTGAAAGTTTTTGAGTGTAAACTCACCCAGCAATTAGAATGCACTGTGTCACACCGCAAGTAAAACAAGTTTAAAAAAAAAAAACACTGGGAGGGGGGAGGAGAAACACGAGAGACGGCCTGCGGCCGTCAAAGTGAAAGTACGGCCGGCATTGCTGTGGGGAGGGGGGAGGAGAAATGCGACACGCCTGGATTATAGTGTGAAGCAGCAGGGGCCTTTGAAGTGAAGCTTCACTTCAAAGGTGTGGGAGGAGTGCGGCTCGGCTGAGCCAGAGCGCACACTGGGGGAAGCTTGTGGGGCGGAGCAGGAAGAGCTGCAGGGGAACAGATGGCTGGCGATTTGATGCTGTGCACGCGCATTTTAGGTCAATGTGCTTGCGCATTGACCTAAAACGCACGGGCACAGCATCAAATCGCCAGTTAGTTAAAGTCTGTTTAAGCCCCTATAGTCTCGCTCCGCTCAATGCGCATGCGCATTGACAGGTCGCGAGACCTAAAAAGAGGGAGGGGGGGAATGCTGTGCTCCGCAGGACCCCACTATCAGCTTCATGGGGCTCAGACAAAACAGGGGAGAGATACTACCTGTGTGAGGTTTTCCCGAAACAAGCATATCCTTTCCAAGATAGTGCCTCTAGTCCCATCCACAGACCATCAGCTAAGCAGGCAAGCATTGTATTTAACCATTATTAAATACTTCCAACATAGCCAATGAGAATAGTGCACAGGCATATCTGGCCAATAATCATCCAAGGTAGCCTTGACTATTTGTTATGTGCTGTGAACTGTGCAAACACCATCTTGACGAAGGTGAAGGAAGTCATTGGCCTCAATAAAAGCCAAACCTTGTTGGCCGACTGCATGTAGGGACCTTATTCTCGTGGCATAAGAGAAGGCCTGGGCGGAACTTGCACAATTTCACTCCATGGAATTCTACACAGTTACATAAAAACTCCGTGCAAGGAGGAGGAGCTACGCTACGAATCAAGATGGCCGCGTAAGCTCCCGGCTCCGCCGACCTCCGCCAGCAGCTCGATTATCCTGTCTTCAATCCTGACCTTATACCTGATTTCCTTGTCTATGAAGGTCTACTGCTTCTAAAGGTGCAATCCCGAGATTGCTACCTCATCGGCTGACAAAGATACGCCGTGTTTCCATTCTCGGCCTAACAACGTGTGGAAGCCGGGGCCTAGATTTCTTGACTACCCGGGTCAGAGTTGAACAACATCGGCCGTGAGACCTGGACTGAGCCCGGTCTCCCGAAGAGTGCCTGAATTGTTGACTTTTTGTGCCGATCCTTTGAACGATCTACACCGGGGACACGCCAGCGTGCCACGCCGGCTGCTGTGGTGGGGGTCCGGTGCCCGAAGACCTTGCTGACTTCCCGGGGTCGACGGGCTGGGGCCCTCTCTGACGGCGAAGGTGTGTTCTGTAAGACGAGGAGCGCCCATTACTTGATATCCGATTTGCGTGGCCTGCGGCACCGGAGCAGCCGGCCTCCGGGGTTCAAGTCCGGCTCTGTCCCCTACTGAGCGGGGATGGAGCGGACGGAAGGCGCGCCATCGCTGCAGGCCGTTGTGGCCGCCATCGGGCGCTCCACTCGCGCACAGTCGCTGTGTTCCGGACACTGATGGTGAAAGTGGACGGTATCCTGGAACCTGAGGACGACACCTCGTTTAGTTTCCAGCTCGAGATATTACCAGCGGTGCATTGCACATCAGAGGTCGAGGCCCCCGTGCATAACCCGGGATTCATGAACCTTGACGGTCCCCTATTACCGACAAGCCAGCCCGTGCTTCTCACTAGCGTCTCTTGCCTGACCCTGCTGCCGCCTAACACATCTACAGACGGTCTTTCATGTGGCTACGAGTTCCTTGGTGATGGTTTCGGATATACGTTGTTCTTGGACACCTTTCCTCGTTCGAGCCGTGAACTTTTATCCTGTATTCGATCCTCCTGCTCTGACAAGAACTTTTATGGACGCTTTGCCTTTTTCATCAAAATGGCGGCTCGAGTGGCGAAGACTCTTCTGATGGACCGTACTGGCCAGGGCTGAACTTTATCGCTGGGATCCGATATAATAGCTTTTAGCAATGCCGGGGTTGTGCCTGTATCGTGACGGGAATTGGGTGGTTGTTGTTTATCCTCCCCTGATTGGTTTGTATAATTGCTGAATATTGATTTAACCATGTCTCGAGGTGGTCGCTGTTGGCGAGGGGTATGGTAGACCGGGAGTGTGTTTGCTTTCTCCTCCTCCGCTTTCTCTCTTTCCTTCCTTTAGGGTAGTTCTTGGGCGACAGGCACGCTGCTAGTGGGGTTAGGCCGTAGCCATTGCAGGGGTGCAGGGTGGGGGGTTAGGGGTGGGTTTTTTTATTTTGCCTTTCTTTTGTTCTATGGCCCCTTTTGTCTTTTCTTTTTCCTTCTACGAGAGATGGGCTGTTTATTTTTCACGAATCCTTTATTGTCCAGGTGTCTTCGCTGGTCTAATTATCCTGTACCATTGTGGACGAGGTCGCATGGTTGGGATTGCTTTTGATTACTTGATAGATTGCTTACTTCCTTTTTCCGTTATGTGTACCCGTGATGGGCATTTTCCTTCTTATAGTGATTATTGTTTGTATATTTCCCCCGCCTGGCCCCGTTCTGTATTTCACTGTGAAGCGCCTGATATTTGTATTGCCTACTCTTGTCTTACTGTTAAAATAAAAAAATATGTAAAAAAAAAACTCTGTGCAATTCTGTGGTGTTGCGCCAACAGGTGGAAAATACACATTGCACTGCTCATGCTACCATCTAACACCAGTAGAGTGAATACCTACTCGAAAAAGTAATTTGAGATGATTTTGCTGCTTCTTGAGTAGAAAAGGTACTTGAAAAGCAGCCCTCTGACCACGATCGATCCAGTTAGAAAATAGCACCGAATGCTTCCTATCGATCGGAAATCACACTAGGGGATGCCAAATCTCGCTCTCCCTCTTGCTGAAGTTTCACACTGTTCCTGTTGCCATTGCATTGCTTGAACGGGACAATAGTTCCGCCACCCAGTGATTGGTGGAATTTCGCTGTAATTTGCATGAGTTGCAAAATTCCTCCAATTCCGCCAGTAGAATTGAAAATTCGGCCTGGGCCTACTTAAGAGCACACACATTTTTAAATATGCAGGGTGTTTAGTGTTTCTGCATTCCTATAGATAGCCACTGTTAGAAAGACCATAAGGACGAATGAACAATGTAAATGTATAAGGCAGGATGGAGAGATGACGTAATCGCATGTGTCTGGGCGGAGTCTGGACTGAGATTGGGTGAGGGCCTGCAGGGGCGATTCTGAGAATGTAAGAAGTGTGTATTGACTGGAATATTCCAGGTAGTTCATAGTGAGAGCAGAGAACATACAGGTTCCAAGAGAGACAAGAACTACATCATCCAGCACAAGGGGAGGGGCGAGCCACAGACACGCCAATTAACTGAGCCACCTTGGTCCACAGGCAATCTTCACCAGATGCTGAGATGCGAGAAACAACAAGCATTTACAATGCAATGGTCTCGTCTTTGTTAAAGTTAGAGCTATTGGCATTGCTCATGATATTATTTTTGTTTTTAAAACATATAAATAAATGACATTGTCATTTACAATGCCAATAGCTTAATCTCTCGCAAATGTGAGATCTTTTGCATTTGCACCCACACACACACACACACACACAGAGCCACACACAGAGCCACACGCAACCGCACACACACAGAGCCACACACAGAGCCACACGCACCCACCCACACACACAGAGCCACACACACAGAGCCACAGCCACACACACACAGAGCCACACACAGACAGAGCCACACACAGAGCCCAACACACACACACAGAGCCCAACACACACACACACACACCCACACAGAGCCTAACAGACACACACACACAGAGCCACACACACAGAGAGCCACACACACACAGTCACACACACACACACACACACACACAGAGCCACGCACACACACAGAGAGACACACACACACACACACACACATACAGAGACAGACACACACACACAGAGCCAAACACACACACAGAGCCCAACACACACACAGAGCCCAACACACACACACAGAGCCCAACACACACACACACACACAGAGCCCAACACATGCACACACACAGAGCCCAACACACACACACAGAGCCCAACACACACACACACACACACAGAGCCCAACACACACACAGAGCCCAACACACACACACAGAGCCACACACACACAGAGCCACACACACACACACACACAGAGCCACACACACACACACACACACAGAGCCACACACACAACACACAGAGAGCCACACACACACAGAGGCACACAGAAACACACAGAGACACACAGAGACACACACACAGAGCCACACACACACAGAGCCACACACACACACAGAGCCACACAGAGACACGTACTCAGAGCCACACAGAGCCACACACATAGAGCCTAACACACAAACACAGAGAGCCACACACACACACACAAAGCCACACAGAGCCACACACACAGAGCCACACACACAGACCCACACACACAGACCCACACACACAGAGCCACACACACACACAAAGCCACAGAGACACACACACACACCCTCACCCCGGGGAGTCTCATTATTTACAAATGGGTTATTCGAGGCCCCCACCAACTCCCAGAGCTCACCCGTTGCTTCCCTCAGTGTAGGTCAGCCACACGCCCATCTCTGCCCAGTAACGCCCCAGGGAACAGAGGCAAGAAAAAAAAAACCAATCCCAAGCAGGGAACAGAGGCAAGAAAGAAAAAAACGATCCCAAGCAGGGAACAGAGGCAAGAAAGAAAAAAAAGGATCCCAAGCAGGGAACAGAGGCAAGAAAGAAAACAAGCAGGGAACAGAGGCAAGAAAGAAAAAAACGATCCCAAGCAGGGAACAGAGGCAAGAAAGAAAAAATCGATCCCAAGCAGGCAACAGAGGCAAGAAAGAAAACAAGCAGGGAACAGAGGCAAGAAAGAAAAAAAACGATCACAGTCGGGGAACAGAGCAAGAAAAAACAAGCACAGTCAGGGAACAGAGCAAGAAAAATGAGCACAAGCAGGGAACAGAGGCAAGAAAAAACGATCACAAGCAGGGAACAGAGGCAAGAACAGCACGCACAAGCAGGGAACTCTGTTCCCTGCTTGTGCTCATGCTTGTTGCGTGCTCATGCGTGCTTGTTTAATCGCGCACAAGCAGGGAACAGAGGCCAGAAAAGCGAGCTTACCGTAGCTGTGAGTGGTGCGCCTTCTTCACCTCCTTGTCTGTGACGTCGCACACACAGAGCCCAGTGGCAGGCAGGGAGCGCACCAGGGAGCGCACGGTCCGGGACGGGAGGGGGAGAGCCGAGGAGGAGAGAGGTGAGAAGAGGGGTGGGGGGAGAGGAGGCGACGAGAGGAGCACACAAAGCCCAGCGGCAGGCAGGGAGCGCACGGTCTGGGACGGGAGGGGGAGAGCCGAGGAGGAGAGAGGTGAGAAGGGGGAGAGGAGGCGATGAGAGGAGCACACAGATCCCAGCGGCAGGCAGGGAGCGCACGGTCCGGGACGGGAGGGGGAGAGCCGAGGAGGAGAGAGGTGAAAAGAGGGGTGGGGCGAGAGGAGGCGACGAAGGAGCAGATAATTAGCGCCCCGGCCGCCCGGGAGGAATCAATTAACCAGCCCCGCTTCAGCAGCTTCCCTCTGCGGGGGGGGGAATGGGGTTGAAGGGGAGACGGCGGAAATTGCGTGGCTCCTCACCGCATTCCCAGCAGTGTAGAGAGGAGAACACGGGCAGGGAGGAACACAGTCTATAGTGTGTCTGCTCACGCTGCCTGCACGCGCCAGTCGGCCCTCTAATTGGTTAATAAGGAACACCAATGTAGAGCCGACTTGGGCGTGCAGGCAGCGTGATGGGGGCGTTTTTTTTCCTGAAGACGTCACGGGGAGAAAGGACAGGAAAAAACACGCCCCTCAATCCAAAACGGACGGGGCTTAAAGCTCAGGCAAAGCTCTTCTCCAATGGCTGGCCGCCGTTTGGAGAAGAGCTGGCTTGTTTAAGCCCCGTACTAGAGACATAAAATCTCGCCAGCGAGACTGCGCAAGCGCAGCCTACGCTAGCCGAGACCTGAAAAGGAGTAAGAGAAAGCCTAGACCCAAAGATCTCTATGCAGCAGCGAGTAGGTGACAGCTGGTGAATCACTTATGTCACTGATACCAACCCAGTTGTGTGTATGCTCCAGAATGAGAATTAGTTTCTGCTTCAAGCCTCACCACCCTGCAAGGAACCAGCCATACAGATCAAAGCATTGACTCCCAGGCATACCTGGCACTTTGGTGGACACTTGGAGAACTTAAAGGGGTGGTTCCCTCACACCATCTGACATATTTCACCCCCTCTGGGACACTAGTCCACAGGGTAGAGGCCCCGCAGTTCCAAGGCAAGGAAGGGACATAGGAATAGATACCCTCTCACCCTGATTCTCAGAGAGCCACTGGAGCCACATGTGCCCGAGAGAGGATATATTTTCAGTAGGTGACTGAGACCTAATATTTATATATGTCAGCAGTGTCTATATATTATTCACAGTTAGAGTAACCTCCTACTATCACCCTCAAGAAGGCCTTAGAAAGCCTCTACTTTTTCAGGGACAGCATCTGAATAAATACCTGAGTATGTTCCCCAGCAGAGCATAAATCTCAATTGTATGAGAGTGAGAATGATTGTTGCAAATGTTTAAATCTATGACATGCACATGCACATACACACACACACACACACGTGCACACATGCACAGACACACAAACACACACAAGTGTGCACACACACACACACGTTCTGCACACAGAATCAAGTTGTGGGCCTCCAGCTATACAGAAACACCATCAATGTGGCTGGGGTCTCCCAGAGGGGACCCCAGGGCTACATGTTGCAGAAGACTGGGCATGGAAGGTAAATTGAAAATGAGCCTATAGTCCGAGGCTTTATTGACGTAGGCCTCTGGTATTTTCAGAAGTGCAGTTACCACCACCTTCATCAAAGGCAACAGGACAGATCCAGTTGGTGGGGAGATATTAACTCTATCTCGCAAATAAGGGACCATTACAGGGGATGTAACCGACTCCAGGAAGAGAGATACAGGAGCAGATCACTGTGAGAGCCTGCAGGGTTACTAAACTGTCTCAATGCAAGATATTAATCCAAGGAAAAAGTACGAAAGTGTGTAAGGATGGGAGGTGCAGAGGTTGAATGGGGCTGATGATTATGGACATTCTAGATGTCATTTTTGCAAATAAAGATCTAGTTACCTTTCAAACAATGACTTCACTCATGTGGACAGACCACCATTTGCTTGCTTTCTAACATAAAATAACACTAAGCGACAGGCCTAAAACCACCTTACGCGCAACCTCCTATCGACTGTGGAAGAAACTCAATTTTGAACACTTAGAAACATAGCTAACATCCAGTACAGATCTAGACACAATAAAGTCCATTAAAAAAATTATATGACTGGTTACAAGCAGGGGCGGCTCTGCACTAGGGCGGAGGAGCGTCGCCCCCCTGCTTTCTCGTAGTGCAAAAATCAGAAACATAAAATGGTAATAACTACCATTTTATGTATCTGCTTCTCGCACTGCGAAAAAGCAGAAGGGTTTGGTTGGGGGCATGCAGGTGTGCGGGTCTGCTCTAGGGCTAGGGAGGAGTGGTGTGCCCACTGCTGAGGGCGCTGACTGTTTGGGCAGCCCTCTGGGGCCGCCCAAACCAGTCATGCGCGCTCTATAGTTCTCCATGCAGGCTGCAATGCAGCCTACATGGAGAACATGGCCTCCCAGTAAGCCCTTTCCTGGGCGGCATCCCGACCAATCACAATGCTCCACTGGAGCATTATGATGGCCTTAGGGAAAGGGAGGGAACCTGCCTGATTCCTGAAGACGTGGGACCCGGACGTCAAAAAGGTAGGTTTAAATATATATTTTTTTATTAATTAAATTAACAACCTCCTGCACGACTTCCCCCCGCGCAACTCCCCCCTCCCTGCGCGGCCCCATAAAGACATGCCAGCCGCGACTGGCTACAGGAAGCCTTTGATATCCTAATACCACTAAATCGACACAACACCTTTACAAAATAATGTCTTCTGCAGGCCCACTTTGGAACATCCAGGGGAAGTCCTTCAAAACGATACATAGGGAATATGAAGAAAGTTTCTTATTTATTTATTTATTTATTATTTATTTATTTATTATTTATTTGAGGAATTTTATATAGCCTGAACATGACCCATTAGGGTATCAGAGTGCTGTACAGATATCAAATAAGTTACACATACAGGGAGAGATGCAATAAGGAATATACAAGCCACATTACGGATACAATAAAACAATCAGCCCTGTAGAGTCAAGGTCGTAAGGTTGCCACAGAAAAAATAGTCAAGCTTAGTGGCTTCAGGGCTACTAATGAAGGAATCTATTTAACAGAAGCAGTTTTACTTTTTTTTTTAGGGAGGTTGTCCGGGGGGGGGGGTGGACGAAGGGTTGACATGATTTCAGGAGGCAGTGTGTTCCATAAGCCCGCTAGAGTAGTTAACATAGTTTTGCCTACTCCGTGGTCTCGTGCGAACGCGGAGTTTAGGCAAAACTACGACTTTGTGGTGGAGTGTGGTTAGCTGGCCCCTCCACCCTCCCAAAGCAAATATAAAGTAATTAAAAAGGCACTTACCTGCCGTGGCTGCCTCCTCCTCGCCATGGCCGCTCTGCTTCCTCCTCCTCGCCGTCCTTCTTCACTGATAAACCTTACGTTGTACGTCTTGCGAGTGCGCATGCGCACGTGTAAGACTTAAAACATAGGGGTTATCGAAAAAGAAGGACGGTGAGGATGAGGAAGGGGAGCGGCGATGGCGAGTAGGAGGCAGCAGCGGCAGGTAAGTGCCTTTTTTATTACTTTATAATTACTTTGGGAGGGGGTAGGGCGCGTAGTGGAGCGAAGTTCCACGGAGTTGTTTTCCAACTCCGTGGAACTTTGCATAGAGGCACTTCTCCTGCTCTACCCAGGTGTTCCTTATTCTGGGTGCTAGATCAGAAAAATAGCAGTTGTATGTTTTCTTTTTGTTGAACTTCTGTGATTTCAACAGTCAGGAGTTAGTGCTTCTTAAGGAATGACTACCACCAGATAGTTTGAATTTATTAGCATGGTAGGCAGGAGTGGTATAGTGAAGGGTCTTCTGTGTCATGAAGGCCATCTTCAACTACATCCTTCCTTCAAACGGGAGACAATTTAGGTGTTTACGGTGTGGTTTAATGTGCTTGAATCTTTTGGATCCCATGGTAAGGCGAGCAGCTGAGTTCAATGTGGCCTTTAGCTGCGCCAGCCTTACCTTGGCGAAGCTTACAAGAGTAGCACTCCCATAGTGTAACTGGGACATAACTAGAGATTGGACTGCTAATATCAGGGGGCAGAAAGGGTTTGAGTTTCCTTAGTGTGTTTAGTTGGTAATTGGTTCCCCTGGTGGTTGCAGTGATATGATCCTGCATATTCACGTATTTGTCCAGGATAATATCTAGAGCGCGCTTCCCCTGATTTGGCTCGGCGCACCTTAAAACAGGTGTGTCAGGCGCACACAGGGAAAGTGCACCCTCTTACATGGCATGCGCTGCCCCAGGGCACCCACGAACTCGCACTGCTGTGGGGGTATCACATTCAGGTGAAAAACGGAGCGGCTGCTTGGAAGCCGCTCTGTTTTTCTCTGTGCAGGTGGCAACCCGCCAGCACTTTTAAGGGGAATTAGAGATCTCCTTGCTGGCTGGTGTAGTGAGTGACTGCATCCGAATGCAAGGGGATGTCTGGGGGGGTGTACATGGGACCCCCATCATCGCCTCCAAAGAGCTGCCATCAGGGGGCGCACTAACAGTGCGCTTCCTTTTAGGTGGTGCACAGTCAATGCACCTCCTGACAGCTTCTTTGCCTCCACGCCTGCATATATAATACGGCGCAGGCACAGAGGCAAAGGGATACCCTTATTTGCATGGGGCCACACCCCTATGCAAATGAGAAAATGCCCTCTGAAGACAGCGCTGTCGCTTCATGTGCACCAGAACTATCTGTATTACAGAAGGGATGTCACAAGCATCTGTGGTCCCTTCTGTACTACCAAAGTGCCCCGGGGGCAGGCCAAGCAGGCACAAAAGCCTGTTGTGCCCCCGGGGCACTTCCATAGTATGATCCCTCGTGATCAAGTAGAGTCAATAGTATGATAGGCGCACTTGAGAGCTGTAAGTTGTTTTAGACATTCTTCTCTAGGGGCAGAATGATTGTGGTGGGCGATCAAGAACAATTCCGTTTTGAGTGTGTTGAGCATAAAGTGATTGTGGGTTAACCATTGTTGGGTTTTCAGTAGGGTGCAGTTGAGAATTTTTATATCTTCGGATGAGGAAATTTTGAAGCAAAGCTGTGTATCATCCGCATACATGTGGTAATGAATGTTTGATTTCCTCAGAAGTTCAGTAAGCGGTTCCATGAACAAGTGGAATAACGTGGGTGAGAGGGTGGATCCTTGAGGCACTCCAGTCGAGACTGGAGTAATGACCAAGAGGGTATGATTGACTTTGATTCTTTGAGCTCTGTTATGTAGAAATGAGGCAAACCAGTTTAAAATGGGACTAACGAGCCCCATCCTTCTTTCCAGAAGATCAGTCATGCTGTCATATTTGACCGTATCGAACACTGAGGAGAAATGAAGTATAAGCAGGCATGGTTCATTCTGATGCAGCAGTCTCAGGGCATCATCAGCGATGTGTGTTAGAGCCGTTTCAGTGCTATGACCTGTTCTGAAGCCAGATTGGCAATGGTCAAGGAGCTGAAACTGCTCAATGTGGATGGAGTGTTGCAGCTGTACGTTTTTCTCAAGCAACTTTGCTAGTGTTGGGATGTTGGTAATTGGATAGAAATTGTTGAGGTCCAACAGGTCTCTCTTAGGATTTTTTAGGATAGGGGGAAGCTTGACCTATCTCTAAGCAATCAGGAATCATGCCTCGAGCGAGAGATGCATTAACAAACTGAGATCGAAGTGGCAGTATGGACGATCTAAGTACTTTGATGAGCTTGGCAGGCAGAGGATCATTAAAGTGGTTGGAGGGTTTTATTAATTTTATTGTTTTGATTATGTGGGCTTCATCTGGAAGTTTAAAGGCATTCCAAGTAGCATTATTTTTGGTGGTATAGCCAGTAATAGGGGCTCTCACCAGGTGCTGCACTGGGAGGAGACAGAGCTGGACCTAGGTTTGCAGAAGCTGTGAGGTGAGTTGCAGATTAGATTCAATCCTTCTTGTCTTTTCAGTGAAATTGGTGGAGAATACATCTCCACTAGGTAATAACCCACTATCTACCGAATGGTGGATAGATTTGCAACTTGCTTGTTGTTTGGTGATTTCAAATCATTTTTTGGTTTTGTATTTGCCATTGTCAAGATTTTATTGTTTTGATTATGTGGGCTTCATCTGGAAGTTTAAAGGCATTCCAAGTAGCATTAGTTTTGGTGGTATAGCCAGTAATAGGGGCTCTCACCAGGTGCTGCACTGGGAGGAGACAGAGCTGGACCTAGGTTTGCAGAAGCTGTGAGGTGAGTTGCAGATTAGATTCAATCCTTCTTGTCTTTTCAGTGAAATTGGTGGAGAATACATCTCCACTAGGTAATAACCCGCTATCTACCGAATGGTGGATAGATTTGCAACCTGCTTGTTGTTTGGTGATTTCAAATCATTTTTTGGTTTTGTATTTGCCATTGTCAAGTTGCACCCTGAAGTATCCTGCTTCTGAACTTCAATGTGTTTATTGTAAGAGCTTCCTGTTGATCTCAAGTGCTTGAGGTGGGCTAAGGAGGGAGAGAAACTCCAGGATCTCTCAGCAAACCTTAAGCTGTGCCTTTTCTTGTTAAGGTACTCATTGATCCAGGGTTTGGAGAATCTACTGGGTCTCTTTGTAGCTTCTTCAGAGCAATGGTATCACGTTTGTCAGGCATGGATTGGAAGTAATGCCCGGTAAGATCATTCACATTGGTCATGTTGGTCAGAGGAGTTAACAGGTTGTTGCTAATATAAGTCAAATTGGTTAGATACATTTTTCATAAGTCTCTGGACCATTGTCTGGGTTTAAGTGGTTCGCCTTGTCTATTCAGCATCTTATCCAAGAGGAGGAAATAGATCAGGTAATGATCTGACCAATCACAGGGGGACATAGTTTCCAATTATATGACATTATCCAAGGCTATGATTAGATTGAGAGTGGAGCCTCTCTTGTGTTTTGGGCTAATACATGACTAGGTAAGATTGAGGTCTGAAAGGAAGGCCCTGAAGGTGTTCAGTTTGGTTCATTTGAGTTGTTCCAGTAGATATTTAAATCCCCAAGGAAGATCTGGTTGGTGTGCTGATCTAGAGGAGATGGTCTCCATTAATTGTTTAATGAAATGTAAGTTATTTCCCGGGGGATGTAAATTGTATGGAGTTTGCACATAATCTTGTCTTTGTTCCATATTTCGATACCTAGGTATTCAAACGAGGGCAGTAGAGCAGTTTGTGCATGTTTCAAGGTGAGCATGGATTGGTAAATGCATGACATGCCGCCCCCAACTCCTCCAGATCTATCCAATCTGATGATGTCACAGTTGGGTAGAACCAGAATGTCTAGAATGGGAGAGGAGGTATCATTGAGCCACATTTCAGTTAAGTTTCGGAGATCAAGATCTTGTGCGAGGATGAGATCGGCAATGTCAGCGGCGTGTCTTACCCCTGATCGGCGATTAAGAGGCATAGACTTGATAGGCGATTTGTTTACTAATGCCTCTTGGTGTGTTATGGGGACATGCAATAGATTGTACTTGTTCATAGTTCTGTAGTTGAGACTGGGTTATCTGAGCGGGTTGGAGGGAAGTGTTCGTATAGTGACCAGCGAGGTTCATGTGCCCGTATGTGTATTGGTATATGATTGCAGAAGGGAGAGAATTTCAGCCTCGGATAAATGGTCTGTAATCCTCTGGGGACCAGAGGACAGATTGAGATGTGGTCTAGTTCTCCAATGCATGATCGGTGAGTTCTCAGTGCTCGATGTCCCATGCCTGGAGTAGTTCAGCCTTCCACTTGTGAGTCGGTTTTATAGTTTAGTGTGTGGGCTTCTCTTAATCCCAGAGGGATTAACAATACATTCACAATACATGCATTAGCACCACTGATGTCACACCTGCTGTGGGCCGCAGAAAGAGGAGACATGGTTTCTGATTGGAAGGAGGAATGAACAAGGGCAGGGTAAACAAGACACAAGAAAACAAGTTATATTTATAATACAAAAATGGTGCCTCACTCATAAATGTGATATGACTAAATCATGTTTTAAACATACTTCTGAGCTATATTTCTTTGTCGTTTAAAGTGCTATATCACCAGTTCACCAGTTACAACGATTTACGACCTAAAAATTAGAGATTCATAATCATTCAAAATAGAGATGCAAAATAATTTGTCAAGAAAATTTGCACATAGGAAAAAGAATTTACTCAGTCAACTTGTGGAAGATCCACAGCTCTAATAAAAATCAATTACAATCTCCCACCGTTGGTAAATAACCCACCGGAGGGTGTGCCAGTGCCTGAGGAGGGCGGTAATTACTATTTTTTGGGATGGGAGAGTTTATAATCCTTACCATGCCAGCTAGAGTCCCCAGTGCCCACATTCCTCAGGCCGAACATTTATATTAAGGGAAAGTGCATACGCAGCCCCCCACCCCAAGCCGATGATTGGCCCGGGAAACCCTATCGCCCGGGAACTCAATACAGTGTAGGGTCCTGGGGACCCCATCCCCGGGACACTGTAGCTACATGCCCAGGAGAGTGTGGGCATACCTTGCCCACACTCTCCCAGGCAGGGAGCACAACTTTACTCCAGCCCAGGTGGGAGCTGTGAAAAAGGCTGCTCCCGCCTGGGCGAGCGCAAAGTAATCGAGCCTGCTCCCGCCAGCACCCTGTTTGGTGCTGGCAGGGGAACCAGCTGGGGCTGCAAGGATATTGCGACTCCCGTGTTGTCCCCCATGTTTGAGAATTTGTGGGTGCCTTGTGTGAGCACCGGGGTTCCCACCAAGAGTGTAAGTCTCTGGTTTCCACCAGGGAAGCCAGCAGGGGCACATCGTACTAAAATAAATGCCGGCTCTCATTGGCAGAGGCCCTTGGGGCCTTGAGGTTCCCCACAACCCCGAACATTAAAAATAGTGTAAGTGCCCTAAGTGGGCATCGAGGCACTCAGAAAGCTTTTTTTATTAAACTTAAAAACGGAATATTAAATTGGTAAAAGCTGCTCATTTATTATTCCCTGCTCTAGCAAGGAGTGCCACATAATGCCCTAGTCAAAAAATATTTATTTTCTTGCTAGTGGCACCCCTAGAACGTACAGGGGCACCACCAAATATTTTTTTAATTTTGTGGAGGGCTGCAGGGAGCGCAGCTGCAGGGAGCGCAGCAGCGCCCCAACAACATTAAGAAAACACAGTAAGTCTCCTAGGTATTTGAATCAATTACTCCAGGAGAACTTACCATATTTTTTAAAAGCTCACTGAGCTGGAGGTGTATGTTCTTCAGCTGAATTACAGGACCTTTAGTGGTTTGGTTTTGTAGGGATGTACGTTGTTACATCGCATGCTTTTACTACGCATGCCTTTACAACGCAGGTTTTTCAACGCAAGTCGTTACAACGACTTGCGTTGGGGGGTGCTGGATAGTGAATAGTTTAATTTACTATTCCAACTCCAGTCCCCGTCTATAGTAGGGAAGGTGTTGGATAGTAAATTAAACTATTACCTATCCTAGAGCGCCCCCCAGCGCAATTCGTTGTAATGACTTGCGTGGAAAAACCTGCGTTGTAAAGGCACTGCGTGGTAAAAGTTGCGTCGTAAAGGATGTTTCCCGTTTTATAGCTGTACTTAGTGGCCTGAAAAATGTTTAAAAAACACTCAAACATGTTAACGTTATTTTAAAAGAACTTTATTGAAAACATTTTCATCTCTATTATTAAACATTCTAATGTGTGAAAAATCAAATATACATTGGATTATGCCACTAATATTTTGGATTTTGAGCGTTTGACAAAGCCAGCAGGTCTGCTTACTTAAAATGCCACCTTTTATATTGTTACATGACATAACCATCCATTTGCAGGGGGTAAGTTGGGGGGATATGCAGGGACTGGGTCTGTGCCCATCCACACACACACACAAGGCAATGGAGATCTTACTTTCTGCTAAAAAACATAGAAATTCAGAGAAAAAAACAAACCTTAAAGTGACAGTTATAGTTCGGTATTTTTTTTTTTTAAAACCTTAGAAATTCACTGAAAAAAACAAAGGTTAAAGGGACATTTTAATTAGGGGGAAATTAAAATATCAGTTAAAACCTACTATTTTAAGTTCACCAGTTATAGTTATCTCAAGTAACTGCAATTTGTGCCCTAAAATAACTATAACTCTTGCTCTTGCTATGCACTGTTAATTACCTCCCATTTTACATCACTGGTGACATGTTCTATGACAACATTAATAACACCAGTACAACATTTGAAATTGCATCATTGATGGCACTAATGTGCGGGGTGGGGGCTCCACATAAAATTGGCATGCTCCTTTGCACAGCACCATTTTATTTCATTATTTAAAATGTAGGAGTAATATGTAGGAGTTTACACACAAAGTTTCTTGTGTATTTTGTACCAAATGTTTACAGTTTGGTAGCAATATTCGAGGTCCAACGGCCTGTGGGGCATTCTGGCAGTTACAGAAGGTCTGGTCTGACAGATCAGCGGGTGGGTCAGTTTTTGGACTTTTCATAGGCCAGTTTTATGGTCTGTTGGGCTGGTTTTTACTGTTGATTTCTCTGATATTAACACATATATTGCCTGCCACAAATGCGTGCAGTCTCCCATACCTTGCAGTTCACCCAATCAGCGTCTCTGTACAAGTTCAAAAGTAACCCGATTTGCAAATGTTGGCCACTTTTTAGCTATCTAATGGAAGGACAATTTTATTTTGGTGGCCAATTTTCCATCCTACACTTCCAAAATGAATAGCAGTTATCGTTACCCGACTTGAGTAGAGGTTTTTTTATGCACCCCAGAAAAAAGGCTGAGTTGGTTGCAACAAAGTTTGAATCCGAAGCCTTCATGTTTTCATCTTTTACCAGAGAAGGAACATTATTCACTGAGCTATTGTAACAGCTGTGTCACTACCTGACTGTAACATAATCTGTATTTGTAAAGCACACGTTCTCCTAGAAGGGTATCTTGGTGCTGAATAACAGATGTTTTTTGCTACCCATCTCAATGGTGCTCATTTTATCGACCTCAGAAGGATAAACGGCTGAGTGGACCCACTTGGATTCAAACCTATGACCATGCGGTCAAACACAGGCCCTTACATTGGATGCATTAGTCCACTGAGCCACCACCAGACCCGGCTAATCCCTGTATCAGCTGGCAGCCTGCAGATCTATGTGGAATCAGGAGAGGACGTGAAATATTCAGATGAATTTCCACACTTGCGAAATGTGCCCTTTTCAATCAGCCCGTGCATCCGAATTAGGGTTGGTCCAGTCCTGGGCAGGTGGAAAGAAATGAGAACTAGACACAGTTGCTTTTAAGATCCCTGTAAAAGGTCAGGCGATGTATTTATCGCCATGATAATTGCTTTGCTTTCAGGTGAAGGCATTGCCTGGAGCCCTGAGCTGCTCTTGAAAGACACTGCCCCAGCAGGAAGGCCTGTGTGCAGCCCCTGCCCACAGGGCCCTCCTTGTGCAGCACGAGGCAGGCACCGTGCACAGCCACTCGGCCGCAGGGCGTGCTTTGATGCACTGTGGGGGCCGGGCAGTGTAATTAACATCATGCAATTACCATTAAAGTAAGAACCATCGCTGGACGGCATATGGATTCCTTGTTGTGTCCTGTGCATTCCTCACTGTGCGGAACAAGGACTTCCTGTGCTGAGGGCATTCTGCCAACATTTCGACTCTATGTAATTCGTCAAAGGCAGGTGGAAAACCAGCAGAAAAGAGTGAATTACCTGAAGTTTCGATCATGGGATATTAAAAAAAAGGAACTCACCCATTCGTGGTTATCAGCTGTCACAGATTTGACTCAGAATAAAGTATTTCAATCAATCAATCAATCAATCATGCCATTTGTATAGCGCACTACTCACCCGGGAGGGTCTCAAGGCGCTTGGGGGAGGGGTATGCTACTGCTCGAACAGCCAGGTCTTGAGTTGTTTCCTGAAAGCGAGATGGTCCTGGGTCAGCCGAAGGTGGATGGGGAGGGAGTTCCAAGTCTTGGCAGCCAGGTAAGAGAAGGATCTTCTTCCGGCGGTGGCTCTTCGGATGCGTGGTACGGCTGCGAGGGCGAGGCTGGTGGACCGTAGCTGGCGGGTGGGCGTGTAGAAGGTCAGGCGGTCGTTGAGGTACTTGGGGCCCAGGTCGTGGAGAGACTTGTGTGCGTGGGTGAGGAGCCGGAACGTGATCCTCTTGTCGACGGGGAGCCAGTGCAGGTTCCTCAGGTGGCTGGAGATGTGGCTGCGTCGGGGGACATCCAGGATGAGTCGGCGGAGGCGTTATGGATGCGCTGGAGTCTTTTCTGTAGCTTGGCTGTGGTTCCGGCGTAGAGGGCGTTTCCGTAGTCCAGTCGGCTGGTGACGAGTGCCTGCACATCACACTTTCAACTCCAGCTAAGGTGTTGCAGCGGGTTCCAATGTGTGTTTGAATAACTGCTTGTGTGACCAGCAAGGCGCACGTTATATTGTTGGTATATAGTTCATTGGTTAATGCACCTTTGGCATGGACCGGGCAAAGGCTGTAGTCTGTATCATTAAATAAATGATGACACATCTAAATGTAATCCAAGCATGTGGAAATAATGCTTCCTTCTTTGTTATGAAAGTTTTGCTTCTTTCTTGGTGGGCATTCATTTGACACCCCAGACACTGATGTCAAAGCAGCGTTATTTGTAGTTGGCGCCCAGAGTACAGAAGGTTTGATGTATTGAACCGTGCTTAGGCCTGGGTGGTGAACTTCGCTGCGTTCATGGAGTTTGCGGAGTTTCCTGCACTCTGCACTCCGCTGAGCTCGCGGAGTGCAGAAAACTCCGCTTCGCAATGTGCAGCAGAGTTTTTTCCCCGCTCGCAATCGCGAACGATAAGTTCGGAGCGCGAGCGGCTGCTTAGGTAGAATTTCTACCCAAGCGGCAGGAATACCAGCACAAACTGCAGTTCGCATTGCACTCCGCCATTCGTGGAAGTTTGCTGAGTTTTTTTGTAACTTCGCCGAGTTCCACGTAGCAAAACTCAGCGAACTACGCCCAGGCCTTCTAGTGAGATCTTATACCCATGTAATGACCGCACTCGTCTCCTGGGCTATTTTATAGAAAGAGCTGCTTCTAAAGGACCAAGTGTAGTCAACGCTGAAGATCAGCTCTAAAACATACCAGGGATTTGCACAATAAAGGAGGAACATGTGCACATTAGTCTTGTAAGTGCACAAGAGACGCTTCAACAAGCTCACTTGTGCGCTCTTTGCAATACTCTGTTTTATGATCAACTATTTTATTAAAATGAATGCTGTCAATAAAATAGTGTTCCTGCACTTACATGCAACACAACATCATGATTTGTCGATGCATAATATTTTTAGTATTTTCCTGTGAGGCGCCGACTTCTCTTTCTTAAAAAAGAACAAAAAAACCAGTGGATGTTGCATTCTGTTTGGGATCCCTTGTGTATCAACGTGAGTTAAAAGACAGAATAACAAAATAATACAGCCACAGACAGTTCTGCATGATGCAGCATAGCGGCCCCCTTCTTATCGCATAATCTATTCAACCCTGCCACATCATTTGTCTCTTTACTGTGGGACATTATGGTGCCCCGGCCTATAATGTGCATTGATAATGTATGTTCTTATGCTTGCTTATTTAGGGGACTATTTTTTTCAAACTCCCTGTCACTTCTCGCTTTTTTAACCCTAGCCACTGGGGGCACCAGCATAAAACTGATATCCAGCCCACCAGGAGATAGTTTTACTCACACCGCCCCTTTTGTATACATGTGATAGCACGCTGCGCCTCACTCAAATATACCGCTCATCTAACTAAAAATACCTCAGCTCCTCTCCGTTGGAGATTTGATGCCAGTGATGGCTCCACCTCCATGGCAAAGGAGCGTCGACCCACTGCTATGCAGGCAGTGTAAAAAGGAAAACCAAAACGATAACAAATAACTTTATTATTGTTTTCCCTCCTGCTCGGGTGCGGGCAGGTGGGCCAGCTGGCCAGTGCAGGGGGCGAGTGTAAAAGTGCGCATGACGGTTGGACCGGCGCACTTCGCATCTTCCCCACCAGGCTGCATTACACAGCCTGGTGAGAAACATGCAAAGCCTTCCAACCCCTGTATGAGCGCCGAACCACGGCGCTCACACCAATCACAACACTGCTGTAAGGCAGCATTGTGATTGGACAGGGGCTTCTGGGAGGATGGGAGCTTCCTGTTGTGGCATGGTTGAGACGGAGCAAAGGTGGCAGCACCCGGCGGCTTTCAGGTAAGTGAGTTTATTTGTATTTTTGTCATGCACCCCTTCACTTGTCCCCCACCCCACCACCTGTGCTTAGTAGCAGCCGCTACTGGTCGTAGCCCACATCAGGCACCATTCGGTGCAGGTGTGCGGAGGGATCCCAGTGATGAAGCATGTCACCTTCGGGTGAGTGAGGGTTCTTGTCCTAAAGAAAGCATTCTCCAACAAACAACTATAAACTATAACTTCCCTCTTTCCCATTTGTGTACCAGACGTGCTTTGTGTGTGCTTCAAGGTGTGAGTGCATCCCTCTGTCTTCAAACTCTGACACATACTCTAAGACACACATCCTGACAAAGGCGTTACTGCTTTTCTTTCAAGTCACAGTGAGGTGTGGCCTTGTTTTCTTTTCTTTCAGAAATCAGAGACTTGTTTTGCAAAAAAACGAGAAAAGCTTGTCTGGTTTGCCAAAGGGCATAGAAAAAACATAGCAAAAGCGGTACAATCTTAACATCCTGGCCTCAAATGGACGGACCCTCTGCTGTGCCACCCCCTCAATTCTTTCCCAGTCTCCCCTTTTGGTCTCAGAGCCTCTTCCTGAGGGCCACACCTAGATGGCTGAGTTATTAATTTAAAGTATGTGAAATGTGTGATGCTGACTTTAGCCAAAGTTTTTTTTATTTTTTTGTCAACCTCAAGGGTTTGGTAAACTTGTAACCCCAAAAATGCAGGTCGACAATTTTTGTAGAAAATTTCACGTGCAGTCAAAGTTTTTCCAAGGTAACACAATTTGCAAATTCATGAATATATGCTAGACATTTCTCCCACCACTATTTGCAGTGCCCGCTAACAAGCAACCAACCTAACCAGACAGGCAACATTATCCCAGCCGTGGGGAACCAATAGCATTTGAACAGCTTGAAAAGCAGAAATGATGCTATGAAGGGGTGAGTCCTCACAGCCTCATTTTATGTGCAGATTTTGGCTAGTTTTCAATTGGGTAATGACCCTAATTTTGTTTCCTCGGTGTCATGGACCATGACCCCCCATACAGACATTGCGGCACAGACAAACAGACAGAGGGGCGGGCCCATTGGCACAATTTCAGATACTGCTGCCAACTTTAGTGCACAGCTGATTTTCATGGAATATCACTTTCAAACCAAAAAACAAGGCCAATCCCACGTAGAGATATTGCATTTTTGACCTCCCATTGGGAACAGAGGGAGGGGATTGTTTGTTCATGTAAAACCTTAAATGCCTCCAAATGTGGGTTTTATGGCTGTGCCTGGGACCCGAGGGTCTCCAGTGAGAGCTGGAAATCTGGGAACAATTAAACGAGCGAGAAATTCAATTTGTAAGAGTGAAATTGCCCGTGACATAGTGAAAGTTTTATTTCACTGAGAGACGCCTATATTTTGCTCCATTTGTTCTCAGGAAAGAAAAAACACAAAGGAATGTCACGATGGAAGCCAACATAACTGTAGACGTTGCATTACCAGCCAAAGAAAGTCACCCCTCAAAAATGTTTTACACAATCACAGACGTGTTTCAGACTACAAGGGGACTTCAAGAAACACGTGGGATTCACGGGTGCCTAATTACAAATAGAGCCAGGATTGCAAGAATTAAACTATCCACTGGAACGTGGAGGGAAAAAGCAGCATACATCTACAACATTCACCCTTTTCTCGATTTTTTCCCCCCCAGAAATAAGGAATATTCAGATCACATGGCTAGGGAAATGCCCCGACAGGGCCTGTTTGGCTTCAGTAGGTCCAGGCACATTTTCAAATCTTTCTCATCAGCTGTTATGAATAATTGCAGAAGTGCCTGGCCATGCACTTGGAGAAGTCCATCCGTCACAGCGATGACGTCATAAATATTAGCACAGCATTACCAGTCCTGCCACTTTGCTGCTTCATTAATTCTATTTGTGGCAGCTCACAGGCTTGAGCCAGGGACTCTCTGACCCCGGAAGTACATTCGCTGCTTCCTGCATCTCAAGGAGTGAGGCACAGTAAGTGGGTAAGTGCTTGTCTCCCTTCGCTGCACTCCCCTGTGCCTGGGTGGGGTTTGCAGGGGTCCCGCGAGGGGGCGCCTGGGAATGACCCACTCCCTTGCTACCTTCAGGTCACTTCTGGGGTCGAGGCATAGTGGCTTTTATTAGCCAGCTCCCATCTGTCCCCCCTTTCTTCGTAGTGGGTGCAGACACCCTCCCTAACGCGTAACCCCTATTAATAATTGTTACCATGCCTGAGCAGGGGCATAACACAAGCCCCTGCAACCCCTGTGGGGCAGGTGGCCCCCCAATCCCTCGGGGGCCCCCAAACCCTACAGGGGGCTCCAAACCGCCCCAAGGCCAATGAATGTCTGTGAGATAAAGTCAGGGCACAAGTCCTAAAAAAGAAGTGAGGGGATGCTGACGTCACGACAGGAAGTGACATCACGAAAGGGGCTTGCACCATCAGACTCATTGCCTCCCCTCGCTCACCCCTTAGATGCGATTGCATCAGAGAAGCCAGCGCGTGAGCATCATTCTGAATAAGCTCCGATCTCGCCCCAGAGAGGCCAAAGAGTGAATGTGTGGCTCCATTTGCTCCAGTAATCAAACTCCTGGTAAAATAAGTGGGGGGACGCCGTCCACCCGCGTGGTACCCCGACTCGAGCCCTGGATGTAGTAGACCCAGGGGGCCCTCTTCGCTTTCTACAAGGGGGCCGGGGCACAATTTTGCATTACGCTACTGGCAGGGCTTTAAGTAGGATGAAAAAACTGAGGGGTCTCCCAAAGGGGTGTGGCTGATGTAATTCAGGGAGTGGCTTAAAAACACATAACCTGAAAATCTGAAAAGTCACTATGCCAAGCACAGATTTTCAGGTTATGTGTCATATATTTATATTTATGAGGATGTAATGACAGAAGCAGCAAAATGCCAGTCGGGCGGCCCACTATGCCATAGTGGGCCGCCCGACTGGCATTTTGCTGCTTCTGTCATTACATCCTCATAAATATAAATATATATGTACACAATCCTGGCTCACCACATCCACTAACGCTGAGACAGCAGGTACGGACCCCAAATTGTAAGTTTGAAGAATCGAAGTGCTTTATTCAAATCAAAATATCCTAGTCAATTCACGGCTAGTGGCCAGCATGACGTGTTTCGACGGTGTTGCCACGGTCTTGATCGCATCTATATACACACACATACACACACACACACACTCACACATATATATATATATATATATATATATATACACAACAAATAAAATGACACCTACAACAAGCCAAAACTATTGGCTTGTCAATGGTTGTTAGTTGCATAAGATAAATAGTAAGTAACAACTATGGCTTTGTTGTACAGCATATTACAAATGCTTCAGCTTTGAAATGATTGGACTGTGAAAGAACTCTAATGGGTCTCTTTGAAGTTACATCAGAGGCAGTGATGGGTGGTACTGCTGCAGCGATAAGATGTATTTTTGGGTCCACCACTCCACACCTAATCTAGACTCTTGGGTTTGATTCAGGGTATTTGTTATGGGGTGACAGATGCTTCTCTGGGGGAAGTTTGGGGTGTGGGAGTTGGGGGGTGGGAAGATTATGGTTAAAATGCATGCACAATGCTGCTTTTCTTGTTTTTCTTGTGCTTATGATTTTTCTTCCTTAGGTTGTCACATTCACCTGGCACCAGTCTCCTCATACTTACACGTCCCCCCACAGGACTCCTTACCCGTGGGTCGACATGGGGTCTCAGGACCTCTTGCTCCTGATTCTGCTGACATCACACACCCCACCATGAATCCCTATAGTATCCTGCCCTGGAATGTAAACTCCCCCCTTTTGTTCGCCCTAAATTGGCAGGGTATGCTCAGACGTGAGTCCCTTGCTCACTTTGCCACTGGATTCAAGCAAGCCGGGCTGAAGACGGCTGAAATGCCAGAAACCGGTCCTCGGAAGCTTGTTTCCGGTCCAGGGAAGGCATGGCTTGGCAGTTCGGTCTGGACTGTTCCCATGAGGCACAGGGTCAGACTGATTTGCATATGGCCATGTCTGAACTGGGGTGACAGAGTGGGCTAAAGAACGGTGATGGATTAAACCCAGATCTGTTGACTGGGTGTGAGTGTTTGATTGGTTCAGATGCTCCGTCCATCACCACCCCCTTTTGTACCGCTGGAATGTAAACAGCATCCTGGATAAAATCACGTGCTCCACAGTGTTGCGTTATGCCCACCCTTTTCCCCATCTGTCCTGATGTTGCAAGAGAATCATCTCTTGGGCACAAAATGTCCATTCCGTGCTTGGATGAACTATGACATGGTACACCACGCGGGGCTCACCAGGGGTGTTGCAATCCTTCTGCATTGTACCCTCCCACTGGTGTTAATACAGACGTTGGCCGACCCTCAAGGTCAATTCCTTGTTCTCACTGGCCTGATGGAAGGCCATCCCTTTTATGTATCTATGAACCCCCTGTGGCATTGGAGGCCTTTGTGACGTCACTTCTTGAGGTGGCGTCAAGGCTACCACCTGGACTTACCCTAATTGGGTGACTTTAATACGGTACCTGACCCTTCCATGAATTCCACTGGCCCGCCTCCGACGTCTGCCGCACTAGAGCCGAATCTCTGCAAAAATGGGTGAGCGCTCTGGGCCTTTGCGATATATGGAGGATCTGGAATCTCAGACAGCACCACTACACACACACATCCGCTGCGTATCATACACATGCTCGCATCGATTTACACTTAATGCCTGCCCCAGATGCTCTATTGGTTTCTAATGTTCAGATTCTCCCACGTGAAAACTCAGAACTCGCTCCAATCCCACTCCATATCGGTGAGGTTGGCACTGTCCACCGCCCTATGCGGCACCTCAACGCCGGCCATCTTCGAGGCAAATCCTACCAAGATGCAGTGGGGCAAGAGGTCGCACGTTACTTCCAAGAAAACGCGGTTTCAGTGCATTCACCGGGCATCCTCTGGCTGCATGCAAGACCACCGTAAGTGGACACGAGAAAAATATCCTCAAACGGAGTGACAGAGCGAGGGTCCACTGTGTCACACAACTAGAGTCTCGGGCCCTTTACTTTATGTTGCAGCTTTCTACGGTGCCATATAGTGACACCACCAAACAGTTGATGCTGATTTGAGAGGAAATGAAACTTTTTGGAAGCGGCAAAGCAGATCTGGCGTGCATCTAGGGCACGGGTATATGGCTGGGGCGACAAGAATGGGAATATATTGTCTAGGTTGGCTTCCCAGCCTTGGGGCTATAGGATTTTTCCAGAGATTACTGATGAGTTCGGTCAGACCCACTGCATCTCGTTGGCCATAGCCCATGCCTTTGCTGAAAATGACACATCACTTTATGCAGCTTCCCCATGTCCTGCAGAGGAGCTGGCTGCCCTTCTGGATGAGATGCCGCTGCCTCGTCTGTCGGGTGATGAGCGTCAGGAGCTAGAGGAGTCCATCAAGCAGCCGCGGTCCATTCCGGTCAAAAGCAGTGGGGCGATGGAGCCGGGAGGGGGAGATTTTGACATATGACGACGAGAGAAAATTCATTATTGGTTTAATTTTCCCTTGTGGTCTTCTGTCGAATCCCCCCCCCCCCGAACCTACCCTCAGCGTTCTTACCTGCACGGGCCACAGCTGCCATCACGGCAAAGGAGGTGACAGGCCATCGCGTCAATGGCGTCAGACAAATCGCCTGGCCTAACGGATTCCCTATAGAATTTTATGCCAAATACCCAAATGTTATAGGTTCTGAGCCTCTACAGGGAAGCGGCAAATGTAGGCTCCTTCCCCAGAGTAGTTAATTACTTCACAATTGTTGATATATCTAAAACCCATCTCCATCGTCCTCTTGGGCAGATTACCACCCCATATCTCTTATAAACTGTGAAGTAAAAATGTCTGCAACTGTGCTTGCAACGCATCTACAAGGTATCCTGTGGTCTTTAATTCACCCATACCAGTGTGGCTTCATGCCCGCAAGGAGCATGAGGCGTTGCCTGAGTCACCTCCATGTAGCGCTGGTGCATCACCACCTCCTCTCTCCTCCTCTGCCACTGTTGTTTATTGACTTCGAAAAAGCTTTCGATACTGTGGACTGGGGATATCTGGCACCCTTGAGGTGATTTGCTGCCACCCAGGAATGCATGGCAGTGTTTGTTCTGATCCTGTTTCCAGGGCTAGAATCATCGAGACAAAACAGGCAATGGGCAGACCCACCATGAAAATATAGGTCATATTACCACAACATGCTTTTGCAGACCCTCCTGGAGTATGAGAAGGATGGGCATATTGTACATGACAATCATGAGCGGGATGGGTATATTCTACAGTGCAATCATGAGCAGGATGGGTATATTCTACAGTGCAATCATGAGCGGGATGGGTATATTCTACAGTGCAATCATGAGCGGGATGGGTATATTCTACAGTGCAATCATGAGCGGAATGGGTATATTCTACAGTACAATCATGAGCGGGATGGGTATATTCTACAGTACAATCATGTACAATCATGAGCGGGATGGGTATATTCTACAATACAATCATGAGTGGAATGAGTATATTCTACAGTACAATCATGAGCGGGATGGGTGTATTTTACAGAACAATCATAAGTGGGATGGGTATATTCTACAGTGCAATCATGAGCGGGATGGGTATATTCTACAGAACAATCATGAGTGGGATGGGTATATTCTACTGTGCAATCATGAGCGGGATGGGTATATTCTACAGTGCAATCATGAGCGGGATGGGTATATTCTACACTGCAATCATGAGCAGGATGGGTATATTCTACAGTACAATCATGAGCGGGATGGGTATATTCTACAGTACAATCATGAGCGGGATGGGTATATTCTACAGTACAATCATGAGCAGGATGGGTATATTCTACTGTGCAATCATGAGCGGGATGGGTATATTCTACAGTGCAATCATGAGCGGGATGGGTATATTCTACAGTGCAATCATGAGCGGGATGGGTATATTCTACAGTACAATCATGAGCGGGATGGGTATATTCTACAGTACAATCATGAGCGGGATGGGTATATTCTACAGTGCAATCATGAGCGGGATGGGTATATTCTACAGTACAATCATGAGCGGGATGGGTATATTCTACAGTACAATCATGTACAATCATGAGCGGGATGGGTATATTTTACAATACAATCATGAGTGGAATGAGTATATTCTACAGTACAATCATGAGCGGGATGGGTGTATTTTACAGAACAATCATAAGCGGGATGGGTATATTCTACAGTGCAATCATGAGCGGGATGGCTATATTCTACGGTGCAATCATGAGCGGGATGGGTATATTCTACAGTGCAATCATGAGCGGGATGGGTATATTCTGCAGTACAATCATGAGCGGGATGGGTATATTCTACAGTGCAATCATGAGCGGGATGGGTATATTCTACAGTGCAATCATGAGCGGGATGGGTATATTCTACAGTACAATCATGAGTGGGATGGGTATATTCTACAGTACAATCATGTACATTCATGAGCGGGATGGGTATATTCTACAATACAATCATGAGTGGAATGAGTATATTCTACAGTACAATCATGAGCGGGATGGGTGTATTTTATAGAACAATCATGAGCAGGATGGGTATATTCTACAGTACAATCATGAGCAGGATTGGTATATTCTACAGTACAATCATGAGCGGGATGGGTATATTCTACAGTGCAATCATGAGCGGGATGGGTATATTCTACAGTACAATCATGAGCAGGATGGGTATATTCTACAGTACAATCATGAGCGGGATGGGTATATTCTAGAGTGCAATCATGAGCGGGATGGGTATATTCTACAGTACAATCATGAGCAGGATGGGTATATTCTACAGTACAATCATGAGCGGGATGGGTATATTCTACAGTACAATACAATCATGAGCAGGATGGGTATATTCTGCAGTACAATCATGAGCGGGATGGGTATATTCTACAGTGCAATCATGAGCAGGATGGGTATATTCTACTGTACAATCATGAGCGGGATGGGTATATTCTACAGTACAATCATGAGCGGGATGGGTATCTTCTACTGTACAATCATAAGCGGGATGGGTATATTCTACTGTACAATCATGAGCGGGATGGGTATATTCTACAGTACAATCATGAGCGGGATGGGTATATTCTACAGTGCAATCATGAGCAGGATGGGTATATTCTACAGTGCAATCATGAGCGGGATGGGTATATTCTACAGTACAATCATGAGCAGGATGGGTATATTCTACAGTGCAATCATGAGCGGGATGGGTATATTCTACAGTACAATCATGAGCGGGATGGGTATATTCTACAGTGCAATCATGAGCAGGATGGGTATATTCTACAGTGCAATCATGAGCAGGATGGGTATATTCTACAGTACAATCATGAGCGGGATGGGTATATTCTACAGAACAATAATGAGTAGGATGGGTATATTCTACAGTACAATCATAGGCGGAATGGGCATATTCTACAGTGCAATCATGAGCGGGATGGGTATATTCTACAGTACAATCATGAGCAGGATGGGTATATTCTACAGTACAATCATAAGCGGAATGGGTATATTCTACAGTGCAATCATGAGCGGGATGGGTATATTCTACAGTGCAATCATGAGCGGGATGGGTGTATACTACAGTACAATCATGAGCGGGATGGGTATATTCTACAGTACAATCGTGTACAATCATGAGCGGGATGGGTGTATACTACAGTACAATCATGAGCGGGATGTTTATATTCTACAGTACAATCATGAGCGGGATGGGTATATTCTACAGTGCAATCATGAGCAGGATGGGTATATTCTACAGTGCAATCATGAGCAGGATGGGTATATTCTACAGTACAATCGTAAGCGGGATGGGTATATTCTACAGTACAATCATGAGCGGGATGGGTATATTCTACAGTGTAATCATGAGCAGGATGGGTATATTCGACAGTGCAATCATGCCCAGGATGGGTATATTCTACAGTACAATCATGAGCGGGATGGGTATATTCTACAGAACAATCATGAGCAGGATGAGTATATTCTACAGTACAATCATGAGCGGGATGGGTATATTCTACTGTACAATCATAAGTGGGATGGGTATATTCTACAGTACAATCATGAGAGGGATGGGTATATTCTACAGTGCAATCATGAGCGGGATGGGTATATTCTACAGTGCAATCATGATCAGGATGGGTATATTCTACAGTACAATCATGAGCAGGATGGGTATATTCTACAGTACAATACAATCATGAGCAGGATGGGTATATTCTACAGTACAATCATGAGCGGGATGGGTATATTCTACAGTGCAATCATGAGCAGCATGGGTATATTCTACAGTACAATCATGAGCGGGATGGGTATATTCTACAGAACAATCATGAGCAGGATGGGTATATTCTACAGTACAATCATGCACAGGATGGGTATATTCTACAGTACAATCATGAGCGGGATGGGTATATTCTACAGTGCAATCATGAGCGGGATGGGTATATTCTACAGTACAATACAATCATGAGCAGGATGGGTATATTCTACAGTACAATCATGAGCGGGATAGGTATATTCTACAGTGCAATCATGAGCGGGATGGGTGTATACTACAGTACAATCATGAGCGGGATGGGTATATTCTACAGTACAATCATGTACAATCATGAGCGGGATGGGTGTATACTACAGTACATTCATGAGCGGGATGGGTATATTCTACAGTACAATCATGAGCGGGATGGGTATATTCTACAGAACAATCATGAGCGGGATGGGTGTATACTACAGTACAATCATGAGCGGGATGGGTATATTCTACAGTACAATCATGAGCGGGATGGGTATATTCTACAGTGCAATCATGAGCGGGATGGGTATATTCTATAGTGCAATCATGAGCGGGATGGGTATATTCTACAGTACAATCATGAGCAGGACGGGTATATTCTACAGTGCAATCATGAGCAGGATGGGTATATTCTACACTGCAATCATGAGCAGGATGGGTATATTCTACAGTACAATCATGAGCGGGATGGGTATATTCTACACTGCAATCATGAGCAGGACGGGTATATTCTACAGTGCAATCATGAGCAGGATTGGTATATTCTACACTGCAATCATGAGCAGGATGGGTATATTCTACAGTACAATCATGAGCGGGATGGGTATATTCTACAGAACAATCATGAGCAGGATGAGTATATTCTACCGTACAATCATGAGTGGGATGGGTATATTCTACTGTACAATCATAAGTGGGATGGGTATATTCTACAGTACAATCATGAGCATGAGGTGTATTTTACAGAACAATCATAAGCGGGATGGGTGTTGAAAATTAGTACGTTTTGGTGAACATTATCTGCGCCATCTTGCCTCTTCGTCTGATGCCACACTTTTGTCGTGCGCGCCCGCCATTTTGTTAGATGCCCCGATCAGAACGAACCCTTTTGCATGCCGCTGGCCCCTGACATAGCCTTTCGCCTTCACTAAGCCTGCACGCTGACCACCCCCTGCCTGCACCTGCCTTGAGTCATAAACCCCTCTTCGGCGCTGCTCTGCCCCAGGCCCTCATCCTGTTCCCAGCGCGACACCTCCCTGCTTCCCTTTCATGATCTCCGGCCCTTAGATGCAAACCCCCTTTTTCCCCGTGTGCCCGTTTTGTCTTCCCCGTTCCCAGGCCGACACCCAGCTCTGCCGATACCATCCCTTGCCCCTCCCCGTACAATAGAAAGCTTCCCCCCATCAAAGGATCCCCGGGTTGATAAAAGCCCCCACTCCATGAGATCCGATCAAACCCCCACATTCCGTGAATCGGCGGAATATCCAGCTGCGTGATACTCATCACCTGTTGTGACTAGGGTGGGGACTTCGACTGTAAATGTGTGTGGGAACGGGCTCAAAGGGAGTTCCGGGAATGTCTTTTTCATACATCAAAGCTTTAACATGAATGTGTAATGTACAATAAAGTCATAAACTTGTGTATAAGAGGCCAGGCCTCAGGGATGCAGTTAGAGCACCTCAGAACGATACCTTCTGTCCGTTTCGTTGTGTTCTCCTCCGGAGAGAATAAAAACCTTGTTTCCTGCTTTCCAGTCTCCAGCGCCTGCCTCTTCATTGATTAAATAACTAGAGGGTCACAGAGGCAATACCGCCGGGCAAATATCGATTGCCCCCGACCCGCCTCAGGTTTTTACAATTGGCGTCCCAAGCGTGGGGCCCATCAGCGACTCGTGGATCCAGTGGGAGAGGTCCCGACGACAGAGTGAACGACTGCAACGATCGGGAGAGCTCTTGCCCAATAGACCCTCGTCTGGCAGCCGATCATCCGAACTTCACTAGTTCCGAACAGACCTCTCTCGAGTGATCTACGGTCCTGACTGAGGACCATCAGGAGTGCCGTGAGAAATACGAGAAAAAGAGGACGATCGGGCGCTGGATTCGGAAGACAAGAAACTGTCCACATGGTCCGGGTAAGGTCGTGTAATCACGACAAGTTGCGAAATAATTGCTTGATTGCTTGATTGTTTAAAAATACTAGTATTGCTCTTTTTATTTATTTGTAGATTCACTGTCTACAAACGGAGAAACAACGGGCTCTCTCTTTGCAAGCAGTGGAGGATAGGTAGGGCAGCAGCCGTGCTTATTTTTTCTCCCCCACTCAATAATTACTTGAAACTGAACTGTTGTTCGCAAAACTATTGTTTCCTGGAGATTCCCTGTCTGCAAACAGGGAAGAGACCACCCTTTTTGCAGATAGTGAAAAGGGTAGGTAACGCAGATCTTTGCGGACCTACTCATTCTCCCCATTGTTATTTATTGGTCTTTTTTATTATTTTTGATCCATGAGGTATTCACTGCCTGCAAACAACGTTGAATAGAAATATTCTGTCCGGTCTTTGCACCTAGTGATAAGATAGGCAGTGCTGACTTTTTAGTCCCTCGTTACGAGCCGTCATGTCTGTCTTCTCCCCACTGATTAATAGCCTGTTTAGCCCGGACCGTGTATTAGAGGTGGACCATATAGCTCCACTAGAAGGCACCCCTAATAAGGACATGTTCATAAACTATGGATTAGTCACCATAGCCTATAATAAATTGTGGCACAGGTATACCGAAAATAGTCAAGACAAACAGTGGCCACTGGCAGGATCCTTTGACCTTGATAAAATAGAAACGTTAGAAATAGCCCTTCGAAATAATAAGACAACGCCAATTATGCTCGACAGTCTCGGTATGTGGCGCAGAGAGGCTATGCAACGACAGAGAAAAGACGAGGACAAACCAAATAGAGAAATATACCGACAGGACAACCCCAGGACATCGCTACCCACAACTTATCCCCCGACACTATGCAAAAGACGACCAGACTTAGGGCCAGCCCAATGCGCTTTTTGTAGGTATGTCGGACACTGGAAAGCCCAATGCCCGACTCTACTGAGCGTGAGTAAAGGCAAAGGGCCGACAGGAACGACAGACCGGCAGTACAAGAAAAAGCGCGAGACAAAGAAGAACCCGACTTACATAGACAGACCAGACAGAACCACCACGTTTGATTATGCCCGATGGCACAGATTTCGCCAGGACAATTTCAGCGGCATGCTCAAGTTTTCCTAGGTCGGGCAACGTCAAGACGGGAACCCAGCCTTGTTTCAAATTCACTGACGGAAAGAGATAATTATGACCAATAACTGTTTTATATTCGTCTTGGGTCTTTGTATGTCGTACTTGTACTGTCCCCCCCGTCTGAGTTTGTGTGTATGTAATGTACAAATCTGCGTCATCCCTCTACACGTGTTTCCGTGTTACTCAACCTCTGTTAGCAGAAACTTAGCATAAAAACAACCTGAAAAGAAAGAAATGGTAAAACAAAATCCGTAGACCATTAATGAACTTGAACTTTTAATTTAACACAACAAACAAGGAATAATAACGGTAAACTGTAGAAAATGAAAATCAAACAGAACATTCGCCCCCCCCCCCCCTCATTCTGGAACCTTCCAAAGTAGGGCAGGGTTACGGCTACGCCCAACCAACGGCAACCCATATAAGGCGGGCCCGGCCGCCAACTCTTGGTCAGGAGATCTTAACGTATGGGGGAGCCGGAGGAGAGGCAGGAGCCAGCAGCCTGGGCAGTTGTAGGTAGTTCCGCCACATGTCTCCTCGGCCAGCCGCAACGGGCCTGGATAGACTTAAGCAGTCCCGCCACATGTCCAGAGAAGAACGAGGCACCTCTTCCTTTTCTCTTCCGTCACAGCCGCAGCAGCCCTGGACGGCGGGATGTCCTGCACGTACCTCCACAACAATTTGTCCAAGTTGGGCTGGGAGGGAGAGGCGACGCGGACGAGCCTCTCCCACCTCCACCGATAGGAGGTTTCCCAGCCCCCGGCCCGACGCCGAACACCCCCAGTCAGGCGACGGTGCCAATACTTCCACAGCACCGAACACACCATGGTGGCACCCCAGTACTTGCGCAGCACCGAACGTGCAATGGTGGCCATACTCCCACAGCACCGAGCACAGGTCTTGGGGAACACCGGATGTGGAGAAACCTTCATGCGGGGCGATGAAAAGGAGCGGCCTGGAGTGCACCGGGAGAAGGAGACGATGCGAACCAGTCTCCCTCGCCCCCCAGGTGGGGGCATCACAGCTGCACCCCAGCCGAACGTCCCGCTTTCACAAAACAGAGACCTCTTCCTTTCACTCCGAAGGATCTCTCCCACTCTTGCAAACTCGACGAGAGTGGCCCCTGTAGGGCCTCAAAATGGCGTCTGGGTCCGCTGGAAGGCGGGCCCCGGCCACTAGAGTAACTTTGACCAGCAATATAACTCGAACATTTGCCCCTTGGAGCACGAGCCCCCATCTCCGACAGCATCTCCGCAGCCTTGAAGATCCTACAAGGGTCCCCGGCGGAACCTTCGGCCTTTGCAGGCTTCCGGTAAGGGACGGCTGCCTTGATCGCCAACGAAACAAACATGACATTGCCACTCCTTCTGTTAGCATGAATTCTAGAACTGCCGAAAAGGACTCTGGTCCAAACTGCCAGTAATGGGAAACATTTCCCCCTGATGCTGCTTCCGGACTGAACCGGCCCCGCCCAAAATGGCGCTGGTATCAATCGGAACTTACGAACACCTCGTGGTGTTCCTTCGCACTAATATAAACTTGATGTTCTGAGATTTCATATGATCCTTTGTACACTTGGTTAGAAAAGACAAGGAGAACTCACTCGACGAACAGTATGAAAGGATCCCCGTTACAAATGTTGATTACAAATGTACAATGTATTATATTTTTTTATAACTGATGTAAACCTCATTTACGACGTACACGTACGGTATGCATATAGGAAATCTGATTACAACCATTATGATTATGCTTCTAAATTATGAAAATAAATGCCCCCGAACCCCCAGCCAATTAATAGACGTTTTAGTTTCTTACAAATGAATGAGTCAAACTTTCCGATGTTTTTTGCCGCAAACGACACCCCCCCCACTGTACGCACTTTAGCCATTGCCACGACCGGCCAAATACGACCGCACCCTCATAATCCACATGCTGAAATGATTTTGCAAAATAAAGTTTTTGAAACTATGGACGGGTATTGCATGCTTTATTTTAAAAATGTGGGATCGGTGGGAAAGTTCTTTTCTGTGCACCCTACTCTGCTCTCTCTTTAAGGTTAAAAGAAGATGGTTGCCCAGCCCTGGAGGACGGATCGGATCGACAACACGACACTCCGCCTTCAAAGTACGCGACTGACCCATGAACTCTCGCGTAGGGGAAGACCTTGACTTCCAAGGATGGGTAAAACGAACGGTGTAAATGAAGGAATGTAAAGGGAGGGTGAAATGAAATAATGTAAATGTTATAAAGTACAACGTTCCAAAGTACCAGGGAACGGAGCTGACCCAAGAACCGAAGAACCTTAGAACGCCACAGCGTTGAAAGAGGTTTAAGGATCCCGATAGTGAGATACATCCTTTGACTAGATACCTCGCACTAAGCACCTCTGGTTTCCTTTTTTACGTTTCCCCGCCCACGACCTATATGGACACACTACCCCCCCCCGACTCCAGAAACCATATCCCCGGGGACCCTGCCCCGAGGAGGAAAGACGAGTAAGAGGTAAGTAAAGGACTTATGAATCCATGTATTTGAATGTGCGCGAACGCTGTCTCCCCCACCCCCCTTTTTTCCTCCCTCTGCAGGTTACATCAGAAATTACAGCCGAGGTGTGGCGAAGATCCGAAGCCTTGCCATGTCTAATACACGAAGCGGACTAGCGCCGCAAGGTGGTGTCTAAGCACGCCTGCAGACTACTCACGTATCGAACAAACCCGAAAAATTAGCACAACCTGATAAAAAGTGATCACCCTTAAACCAGACTGGACGAATGAACCCATGTCACGTATGATGCGAAACTATGAGGGAATGTGTGTGTGTGACTGAGGCGTCGACCCAACTGGTCGAAGGACCGAGAATGCGAGAAGTGCGACAACATGGTACCTCCTTTCTTCTTTCCTTTTTCTCAAAGCACGTCGCCTCTACCCTGTCTAATGCTCAAACTGCATGATTACAAGATCCTAACGCAGACCCGTGAATGCCCTTTACTGCGTAATGCACTAAATAGCCTTTCTTGAATACACTGCCACCCTCTCTGTTGCACGTGTATTATTTAGCCTGCCGTTACGCTCTCTCTCTCTCTCTCTCTCTCTCTCTCTCTCTCTCTCTCCCTCTATTTTTTTTACTCCCACTCTTCCGAGTGATTAGCCCCGAAATTGGCAGACTGCCACCCCTAGCACACCACCTAATTGGCTTCAAATACCGTCAGTATTTGCACAAAAACTTGTCTTTAATACAATCACCCTGAGACCGCGTCATTACCTCTCCTTTTCCGCTAGAAGCCAATGAACCGAGGTTGGGCCGTAAGGGAAAGGACAGGTAAGGCGACAGAGGTTCCCTAATCTGGCCCGAAATAAGGGAACTACAGGTCAACGGCTCCTATGGTATAAAACAAGGACCTCAGAATACGCGACCCTCCCCTCCCCGAAATGTCGCAATACCCAAAAACCGGAAAAATGATCACCCCTGTTACCTCCCCTGTATCAGCCGCCCAAAAAACTGGAATTATGAAACTACCCCTCATTTCCGGTTGTGAGAGATGGGTCGATTTATGCCCTTACCACAAGTTTCCTATGTCCCTGGTTGTTTCCCATAAAACCCCTGTCCTTCCTAATTAAGTAATCGGGCTGTAAAAGGTTACGTAGGATCCAGAATGATGTTTTACAAGGTTAACAGACTAGTCCAAGGTAAAGAAATCATCAAAATGAACCCCGTAGTAGTTGAAAAGCAGGATGCATCAATAGAAAGGAAATGTTTAGCCATGTTCGTCTCCCGGCAAAATACCTGCGTAGTAAATAATTGTAAAGGAAAGTCATAGTAAATCCAACAAGCCCGTCTCCGGTCATTCATATGCCAGTTGTGAACACCAATATAACGGGCATTTTCATTCTTTGCCTGGAGCTGGGAGAGAAATAGACTTTTTGATTATCTTCATCTGCAAATTCTCTAAAAACTGTCTTTTCAAACTTGTTTAAGGGTACTGCTGTTGGAGGAGAGAAGGACCGGATGTGGGAGCACGAGGCCTGACTGCAGACTAAGGAACACCTGCGACATTAGCCAAGGCGAGACCACGACAGAAAAGAGCTGCAGGACGAGGCACTGTTTTCGACAAACATGAGAAGAAAGGGTCGACCTGATGCCCCTGCTCGATGTCCAGTGTCTGTCGACAAGTCCCCGCTCTCTGAATTCGGTCACACGCCCGCCTATTTGAAGTCTCTCGTTCCCCTAGTTTGTTCCTAATTTGGCCTTGCTCCATCCCCCTTTTCCTCTGACCTACCCTATGGACTGTTTTGTACGCTCTTCTTCCATCTGAACTTTCTGACAAACACCTCAAAGGACACAGGGCGAAAAGGACCTTTTCGACCAGAAACGCGAGGAAAGGGTCGTGCCCTGCAACGCAGAACTTAGAACCGAGCTGGACTCGTAGCTCCACCGCCGGTGCTCAACAGCGCCAACGAAAGGCAGCAAAGAACATTTGACATCCCCAATCGCCGTTTCTACTAGACCTCATTTCTCTCCCAGCCGCCATTGTATTGATCATGCTCCAATCCGAACCTGATATATATGTAATCACCTGCCTGTATGAAATACTTGCTCTCGCTACAGAATCGTTTTTGTATTGCATTTCTATGACTTTCCTGCTAGACAAATTGATCAAAGTTTATCAAATAGGCCCACCTCCTAAAAACTAGAAATGTTAAAATGTATTGTTTACGACTCTTTTCATCTAGGGTTCCTACCGTTTTCTTTCTCATGCCCACCACAATAGAACCGAGTAGAAAATGAACCAGCAAGATGTCTTGAATATGTTAAAGGGAGGACTGTTGAAAATTAGTACGTTTTGGTGAACATTATCTGCGCCATCTTGCCTCTTCCCCTGATGCCACACTTTTGTCGTGCGCGCCCGCCATTTTGTTAGATGCCCCGATCAGAACGAACCCTTTTGCATGCCGCTGGCCCCTGACATAGCCTTTCGCCTTCACTAAGCCTGCACGCTGACCACCCCCTGCCTGCACCTGCCTTGAGTCATAAACCCCTCTTCGGCGCTGCTCTGCCCCAGGCCCTCATCCTGTTCCCAGCGCGACACCTCCCTGCTTCCCTTTCATGATCTCCGGCCCTTAGATGCAAACCCCCTTTTTCCCCGTGTGCCCGTTTTGTCTTCCCCGTTCCCAGGCCGACACCCAGCTCTGCCGATACCATCCCTTGCCCCTCCCCGTACAATAGAAAGCTTCCCCCCATCAAAGGATCCCCGGGTTGATAAAAGCCCCCACTCCATGAGATCCGATCAAACCCCCACATTCCGTGAATCGGCGGAATATCCAGCTGCGTGATACTCATCACCTGTTGTGACTAGGGTGGGGACTTCGACTGTAAATGTGTGTGGGAACGGGCTCAAAGGGAGTTCCGGGAATGTCTTTTTCATACATCAAAGCTTTAACATGAATGTGTAATGTACAATAAAGTCATAAACTTGTGTATAAGAGGCCAGGCCTCAGGGATGCAGTTAGAGCACCTCAGAACGATACCTTCTGTCCGTTTCGTTGTGTTCTCCTCCGGAGAGAATAAAAACCTTGTTTCCTGCTTTCCAGTCTCCAGCGCCTGCCTCTTCATTGATTAAATAACTAGAGGGTCACAGAGGCAATACCGCCGGGCAAATATCGATTGCCCCCGACCCGCCTCAGGTTTTTACATGGGTATATTCTACAGTGCAATCATGAGCGGGATGGGTATATTCTACAGAACAATCATGAGTGGGATGGGTATATTCTACTATGCAATCATGAGCGGGATGGGTATATTCTACAGTGCAATCATGAGCGGGATGGGTATATTCTACAGTACAATCATGAGCGGGATGGGTATATTCTACAGTACAATCATAAGCGGGATGGGTATATTCTACAGTGCAATCATGAGCGGGATGGGTATATTCTACAGAACAATCATGAGTGGGATGGGTATATTCTACTATGCAATCATGAGCGGGATGGGTATATTCTACAGTGCAATCATGAGCGGGATGGGTATATTCTACAGTGCAATCATGAGCGGGATGGCTATATTCTACAGTGCAATCATGAGCGGGATGGGTATATTCTACAGTGCAATCATGAGCGGGATGGGTATATTCTACAGTACAATCATGAGCGGGATGGGTATATTCCACAGTGCAATCATGAGCGGGATGGGTATATTTTACAGTACAATACAATCATGAGCAGGATGGGTATATTCTACTGTACAATCATAAGCGGGATGGGTATATTCTACAGTGCAATCATGAGCGGGATGGGTATATTCTACAGTGCAATCATGAGCGGGATGGGTATATTCTACAGTACAATCATGAGCGGGATGGGTATATTCTACAGTGCAATCATGAGGGGGATGGGTATATTCTACAGTACAATCATGAGCAGGATGGGTATATTCTACAGTACAATCATGAGCGGAATGGGTATATTCTACAGTACAATTATGAGTGGGATGGGTATATTCTACAGTACAATCATGTACAATCATGAGCGGGATGGGTATATTCTACAATACAATCATGAGTGGAATGAGTATATTCTACAGTACAATCATGAGTGGGATGGGTGTATTTTACAGAACAATCATGAGCAGGATGGGTATATTCTACAGTACAATCATGAGCAGGATGGGTATATTCTACAGTACAATCATGAGCGGGATGGGTATATTCTACAGTGCAATCATGAGCGGGATGGGTATATTCTACAGTGCAATCATGAGCGGGATGGGTATATTCTACAGTACAATCATGAGCAGGATGGGTATATTCTACAGTACAATCATGAGCGGGATGGGTATATTCTACAGTACAATACAATCATGAGCAGGATGGGTATATTCTACAGTACAATCATGAGCGGGATGGGTATATTCTACAGTGCAATCATGAGCAGGATGGGTATATTCTACTGTACAATCGAGAGCGGGATGGGTATATTCAACAGTACAATCATGAGCAGGATGGGTATATTCTACTGTACAATCATAAGCGGGATGGGTATATTCTACTGTACAATCATGAGCGGGATGGGTATATTCTACAGTACAATCATGAGCGGGATGGGTATATTCTACAGTGCAATCATGAGCAGGATGGGTATATTCTACAGTGCAATCATGAGCGGGATGGGTATATTCTACAGTACAATCATGAGCAGGATGGGTATATTCTACAGTGCAATCATGAGCGGGATGGGTATATTCTACAGTACAATCATGAGCAGGATGGGTATATTCTACAGTGCAATCATGAGCGGGATGGGTATATTCTACAGTACAATCATGAGCGGGATGGGTATATTCTACAGTGCAATCATGAGCAGGATGGGTATATTCTACAGTGCAATCATGAGCAGGATGGGTATATTCTACAGTACAATCATGAGCGGGATGGGTATATTCTACAGAACAATAATGAGTAGGATGGGTATATTCTACAGTACAATCATAGGCGGAATGGGCATATTCTACAGTGCAATCATGAGCGGGATGGGTATATTCTACAGTACAATCATGAGCAGGATGGGTATATTCTACAGTACAATCATAAGCGGAATGGGTATATTCTACAGTGCAATCATGAGCGGGATGGGTATATTCTACAGTGCAATCATGAGCGGGATGGGTGTATTCTACAGTACAATCATGTACAATCATGAGCGGGATGGGTATATTCTGCAGTACAATCATGAGCGGGATGGGTATATTCTACAGTGCAATCATGAGCGGGATGGGTATATTCTACAGTGCAATCATGAGCGGGATGGGTATATTCTACAGTACAATCATGAGCAGGACGGGTATATTCTACAGTGCAATCATGAGCAGGATGGGTATATTCTACACTGCAATCATGAGCAGGATGGGTATATTCTACAGTACAATCATGAGCGGGATGGGTATATTCTACTCTGCAATCATGAGCAGGACGGGTATATTCTACAGTGCAATCATGAGCAGGATGGGTATATTCTACACTGCAATCATGAGCAGGATGGGTATATTCTACAGTACAATCATGAGCGGGATGGGTATATTCTACAGAACAATCATGAGCAGGATGAGTATATTCTACCGTACAATCATGAGTGGGATGGGTATATTCTACTGTACAATCATAAGTGGGATGGGTATATTCTACAGTACAATCATGAGAGGGATGGGTATATTCTACAGTACAATCATGAGCAGGATGGGTATATTCTACAGTGCAATCATGAGCGGGATGGGTATATTCTACAGTGCAATCATGAGCGGGATGGGTATATTCTACAGTGCAATCATGAGCGGGATGGGTATATTCTACAGTGCAATCATGAGCAGGATGGGTATATTCTACAGTACAATCATGAGCAGGATGGGTATATTCTACAGTACAATACAATCATGAGCAGGATGGGTATATTCTACAGTACAATCATGAGCGGGATGGGTATATTCTACAGTGCAATCATGAGCAGCATGGGTATATTCTACAGTACAATCATGAGCGGGATGGGTATATTCTACAGAACAATCATGAGCAGGATGGGTATATTCTACAGTACAATCATGCACAGGATGGGTATATTCTACAGTACAATCATGAGCGGGATGGGTATATTCTACTGTACAATCATAAGCGGGATGGGTATATTCTACAGTACAATCATGAGCGGGATGGGTATATTCTACAGTACAATCATGAGCGGGATGGGTATATTCTACTGTACAATCATATGCGGGATGGGTATATTCTACAGTACAATCATGAGCGGGATGGGTATATTCTACAGTACAATCATGAGCGGGACGGGTATATTCTACAGTGCAATCATGAGCGGGATGGGTATATTCTACAGTGCAATCATGAGCGGGATGGGTATATTCTACAGTACAATCATGAGCGGGATGGGTATATTCTACAGTGCAATCATGAGCGGGATGGGTATATTCTACAGTACAATACAATCATGAGCAGGATGGGTATATTCTACAGTACAATCATGAGCGGGATGGGTTTATTCTACAGTGCAATCATGAGCGGGATGGGTGTATACTACAGTACAATCATGAGCGGGATGGGTATATTCTACAGTACAATCATGTACAATCATGAGCGGGATGGGTGTATACTACAGTACAATCATGAGCGGGATGGGTATATTCTACAGTACAATCATGAGCGGGATGGGTATATTCTACAGAACAATCATGAGCGGGATGGGTGTATACTACAGTACAATCATGAGCGGGATGGGTATATTCTACAGTACAATCATGAGCGGGATGGGTATATTCTACAGTGCAATCATGAGCGGGATGGGTATATTCTACAGTGCAATCATGAGCGGGATGGGTATATTCTACAGTACAATCATGAGCAGGACGGGTATATTCTACAGTGCAAACATGAGCAGGATGGGTATATTCTACACTGCAATCATGAGCAGGATGGGTATATTCTACTGTACAATCATAAGCGGGATGGGTATATTCTACAGTGCAATCATGAGCGGGATGGGTATATTCTACAGTGCAATCATGAGCGGGATGGGTATATTCTACAGTACAATCATGAGCAGGACGGGTATATACTACAGTGCAATCATGAGCAGGATGGGTATATTCTACACTGCAAACATGAGCAGGATGGGTATATTCTACTGTACAATCATAAGCGGGATGGGTATATTCTACAGTGCAATCATGAGCGGGATGGGTATATTCTACAGTACAATCATGAGCGGGATGGGTATATTCTACAGTACAATCATGAGCAGGATGGGTATATTCTACAGTACAATACAATCATGAGCAGGATGGGTATATTCTACACTGCAATCATGAGCAGGATGGGTATATTCTACAGTACAATCATGAGCGGGATGGGTATATTCTACAGTGCAATCGCGAGCGGCATGGGTATATTCTACAGAACAATCATGAGCGGGATGGGTATATTCTACAGTGCAATCATGAGCAGGATGGGTATATTCTACAGTACAATCATGAGCGGGATGGGTATATTCTACAGTGCAATCAAGACAAGATGGGTGCATTCTACAGAACAATCGCGAGCGGCATGGGTATATTCTACAGAACAATCATGAGCGGGATGGGTATATTCTACAGAACAATCGCGAGCGGGATGGGTATATTCTACAGAACAATCATGAGCAGTGTGGGTGTATTCTACAGAACAATCATGAATGGGATGTGGAACAAAAATGGCCACATTCCATGGAACTGGAGAGGCCATATTCCGTGACACAAGAATGCGCGTATTCCATGATTCAAGAGTGACCATGTTCCACAGCATAAGAATGGCCATGTTCTGTGGTACACAAATGACCATGTTTGAGCATGAGAATGGCCATGTTATGTGGCAAACGAACGACAATGTTATGAGGTACAACAATTACCACAACAGGTTCCAAGGGAAAAGAAGGATTATGTTCCATGACACAAAAGAATGCTTAGTTCCGAGGCACAAGAATTACCATGTTTTGTGTCACAAGAATTACCATGTTCTTTATACTTGTTCCGTGGCACAAAAATGGCTTTGCTCCATGGCAAAACAATGCCCATGTTCTGTGGCACAAAAATGGCCATGTTCAGTGGCAAAAGAATGGGCAGGTTCCATGACACAAGAATGAACATAATCGGTGGCATAAGAATGGCAATGTTCTGTAGCACAAGAATATCCATTGCTGTGCCACAAGAATGGCCATTACCAGAGCACAAGAATGGACAGATTTCATGGTGCAAGACTACCCATTTCCATAGCACAAGAATGGCCATGTTGTGTGCACAAACATTACTTTATTCTGTGGTTTACGAATGGCTATGTTCGGTAACGCAAGGAGAAGCATCTTCCATGAGACAAGAATGGCCATGGCCCATAGCACAAGAATGGCATTCTGTGGCACAAGGATGTCCATGTCCTGTGGCACAAGAATGTCCATGTTTCACGTCATAAGAACATTTATTTCCATGGCACAAGAATGCCATGTGCCATGGGACAAGAATGGGGCAGTTGCATGGCACAAGAATGGCATCAATCAATCAATCAACTCGGACATGTAGAGCACGGCTAATCACCCCGGGGAGAATCGAGGCACTAGGTTTGTGCTGGGATCAGTCAAAAAGCCAGGTCTTGAGTCCCTTTCTGAATTCCAGGAGGGAGGGTGATTTTCAGAGGGGAAGAGGAAGGTCGTTCCACGGCTTGGCTGCTAAGTAAGGGATAGATCATCCTCCACTGTAGCGTCTGCAGATGTGGGGAGTGTGTGTAAGGGCAAGGATACGGGCACAGGTGTCTGGAGGATTAGTGGAAGTTCAGGTGGTAATTGATGTATGCTGGTGCTTGGTCGTGGAGGGCTTTGTAGGCATGAGTCAGCATTTGGAATTGCCATTTTTTCTGGATGGGGAGCCAATGGAGGTTCCTGAGGTTGTGGGTGATGTAGGTCCATTAGGGGAGGTTGAGGATGAGCCTAGCAGCTGCATTCTGTATTGTCTGTAGTGTCTTCAGGAGTTGGGTAGTGATTCCTGTATAAAGCACCTTGCTGTCGGCTGGTGGCTAGGGCTTGAGTGACAGTTTTCCTGGTGCTGATGGGGAGCCATCCGAAGATCTTTTGAAGCATGCGGATGTGGAAGCACGCAGAGGAGACTACGTTTATTTGGCATTTCATGGTAAGTTTGCTATCCAGGACGATGCCAAGGTTGAAGGCTTGGTCTGTTGGTGTGGGTGTGAGTCAGAGTTCAGAGGGCTACCAGGCTTCACTCCACGGGGAAGAGCTGTTCCCAAATAATTCGTCATATGACCACAAGGGGAACTTAAATAAATTTTAAAAATTCCATGTTGTCCTCTGTTGAAATCCCCCCTCTCGGCCCCACCGATCGTGCCTACATAGGCTGCTGCTGCACAAGAATGGTGATGGTCAGATTCTGTGGCACAAGAATGGCCATGTTCTGTGGCAAAAGAATGACCATGTTCCATGGCACAAAAATGGCAATTTTCCAAGGCACATGAATGGCAATGTTGTATCTCATAAGAATGGCCATTTTCTGTTGCACATGACTAGCATGTTCCAGGTACAACAATGGCTATTTCCGTGGCACAAGACTGGCTATTTTTCATGGCATTAGAGTGTCCATGTTCTGTTGCACAAGAATGGCCTTGTTGCATGGCCATGTTATTTGATCCCTCGATAGCATGTCCCATGGTACCAGAATAGTCATGTTCTTTGGCACAAGAATGGGCACGTCTGTGGCATATACATGGGCATGTTTTTTGTCCATGATCCATTGAACGAAAATGCACTTTGCATGGGACAAGAATGGCCATGTTCCATGTGACAATAATGCCCAGGTTCCATGGCACCAAAATAGGCATGTTTAAAGACAAATAAATGGCCATGCACCATAGCACAAGAATGACTTATGATGTGTCATGGAGGGTTTACCTTCAGTAAAACAACTAAGACAACATGTTTTTATTACCAAATTGAACTAGGAGGCATGATAAATATGAACCATGCTAGCCAAGCTTTTAAAAATATATCATAAAAATTGCACTTTAATAGCACTATTTCTGTAAATGTCATAGAAAACAATGTATGTTTCATTATTTTTAACTGTTCCCTTTTCTACTTTTTTGTTCTGTTATTTATTACTACAAATCACAATGTGAAAATTATAAAAAAAACATCTCTACTGTGTTTCTAGCTCTGTCTGTACCTAATTAATGAAATTAGTGTGTGCAATACCAGCAGGTTTTTTTTCAAAATCAGTGTTACCTGAAGAGATGTGTGGGCAGGGCTGGACTGGAAACCAAAATCAGGTTTCACAAAACCTTTCAAGTCCTTGCAATCTGCAGGCCATGGCTAGAAGGCAGCTACAAAGGGTTTACTGGGCCATGGCGGCCAATCCTGCTCCAAAAACAGCTCCCAGGCCTTCAGGCTACCAGGGAAGTGCCTTAGTGGCAGAACTGCTGTCCGGCCCTGCGTGCGTATTGTGACCAAAAAGCTGGTGTCTCTGCTTGGGGTTGTGTGACTGGGGTCATGCTTGAACCTCTCAAAGCCAACTGATTGTGCCACCCCCCACGTCACATCTTCTCTGGTGAGGCATGGACAAACCTAGGACACGAATACTTGCCCTGATCCACCCTGGTCATACCATCTTACCAGGGTGGGACGAGGTGGCAAATGATGAAGCATGTCGCGTTACGTGAGTGAGCCCACCTCATCCAATTCTTGGAATTGCCCTCTTTCTTGGAGATAGAATAGTAGTAGGTAGCTAGGAAGACGTTAGTGAATATCTGCTTGTGAACAACCGGTTTCAAGCAAAAACAGGGTGTCAAGCCAACCTTTGTGTTGTGAGACTATGAGTAAGGGCAGGCGTGAGCCCATCTGTGCCCTTTTTTGCTCTTTTAGTGTGTTATGATAGCGCCTTGAGACCTCACGGTGATTTGTGTGCTATACAAGAATGTTTGACATTTGACATTATGATCTTAATTGATCCAATCACATCCTTTCCACAGCCCCTCTGACTGACTCTGTCTTCCTGTGATCACCTGGTTACCCCACCTTCTCTGGGGTGCCTGACCGCCACTCCACAGACCTGCACACTCCGTGCAGCTGACTTGTTTTCTGCTGCTCTGTGAGTGTTCTAGAGTGGACCTCTACACCCATGTAATGCATTCCTATATACCCTGGCTGCATGCAAGCCTGGCCTCCCGAGTATTGGGTTACTATTGATTCTAGGTGAGCTTTGTATAGCGTACATCCTGATTGCTTACCATGGACTCTGCTTGGGTGGGTGGACACTCTTGGGTGGACTCCACAGAGCTTGACCACACCTCGTTGTGTGATGCTCATTCCCAAGGGGTGTTCCCCTGCCATTTGTGGGTGGACGCCTGGATTTAGGCTGTAGCTGGTACCGTAATGCCAATTCCTATGGTTGCTCTCTGGGTAGACACATCCGAGCATTGCCGTGGTTGTCCTATTCCTGTGGATTACTCCAAAGAGCAGATCCTATGGCTGGGCGGCACCATGCTGCTCTTGGGTGGAAACCTCAAGCATTATGCCAAGGCGAGCTATAGACAGCTAAGTCCTGCAGGTTACTTCGCCACCACTCCTGGGTGGATTCCGGACAGTATATACTAAGGCTGGTTGTATAATAAACATTCCTATAGGTTGCCCTCATTTGGATCCAGTGTAGACCCTGCAGACTATTTTCTGTGAATGGCTGCATAATTGCCTATTTCTATAGGTCAATCTACCATTCTGGTGTGGGCTCTGCGATGCGTATACCTTGACTGGATGCACAATGCCCAGTCCTATGGTTGCTCTCCTGCACATACGAAGGCTGGTTGCATAATGCACATTGCACTGCCACCCCTTTGTGGACTTCAGAGTTGATGGCGAATGAAAGCTTTCACTAGCACGGGTCACGTCACACTCCCATGGGTTTAAACTGCATAATACAGAATAATATAAAGATGGCAGATAAAAATGTGTTTCTATAGGAAACAAATCAAAAGCCACTATGTGGTGACGCAGGTTCCTACGCAGAGGAAGGACCTTTGGCAATGGTTGATTGGACGCCTTACAATTGCTTGTTGTTTTTTTGGGTTTAAACTAGTTCCAATGAGGTGAAACCTTTGCCTCAACAGTGTTACCATGTGTCACAATGGTACAATATTTAAGGAATAATTAAGGAAGTAGTACTATCCCAAAATGTGCCACATTACATCACAAAATCTGCTTTTTTTTGCCTCATAATTTAGTCAACCCTGCTGCATAATTTGCCCCTCCCCTGCCACATAATTCCAGTGGCCCTGCTTATGGGTTTCTGATTTCCTCATTCTACCTGTCTTTCCTCTTATGCACCTATTTCAATCCCTCACTTCTCTCATCTTGTTCCCTTTCACTGCCTCGCTTCTCTAGCATTGGCGGCTCCTACGCTAAGGCGATGGAGCGTTGCCCCACTGCTTTTAAGCAATATCAATAAAGAAAAAAAAATGATAATAACTATAAGTTAGGAGGGGAGGAGTGGTTTGCACTTCCTAAGTGTGCATGTATGTTTGGCCAGCTGTCTAGGACCAGCCAAACAGCCATGCTCACTTTGCATGTTCTCCACGCAGGCTGCATTAGCCGCTCCTGTATAAGGGCGCAGGGGCTGCACCCCCTTTCCTTTCATAGCTTTCTTGTATAAAAGGTTAAGTAAATATACACAATTAAAACAAAGGTTTTATTAATAGGTGTTTTTGCAGGGCGTGCCTCTTCGTGAGAATGTGCCTGATTCTGCACAGTCCTGGTCTTTCCTCACAGTGCCACAATGTCACTTTAGTTTCTCCACCTTCTTCTAGAGGGTCCATTAAAAACATCCTCGGGCGTTTAGTTTTCAAGCCTGGGCTGTCCAAGTTTGCATGCCACCGTCACCCCACCCTGTAATATCTCGCCACCGGGCAAGTTAGAGCCAGCAAGCTTCACTGACCACACCCCACCCTGTGACGAGGTGTGAAAGGGTGGGTTAAGGAAGCATGCGAAAGACGCATCAGACAAACCTAGTTCGTCAGTCTCAGTCTGTGGTGTCAAGTTGCGCTTGATTTTGTGTGTTGACAGCCAGGACCGAGTCCTTTCGGAAAACAACCTTTACAACGCAGTCAAAACAGCCTAATACATTTTAAGCATGGGCGTAAAATCCGTTACGCTCGCGGATTTTTCGTATTTTCGGAGAATCCGCAATCCGCGAACTCTCACGGATGTGGCGAGAATACGCAAATCCGCGTGAAGCGGATTTTTTGCTTGTGTTCGCACTGCTCGCGGTCCGCGGCGCGGGCAGCAACAATCTCGCACTCGCGAAAGTACAAAAATTACAAGGGGAGGGGTAAAGGAAGTGGCCCAGTCTCCAACTTCCTGTTCCTGTCCAGCAAGCTCCTCCCATAGGAGTGGGGTGAAGGAAGTGCCCCAGTCTCCAACTTCCTGTTCCTGTCCAGCAAGCTCCTCCATTTCCTGGCCACTTTGATTTCGATCTTGACTGGGAAGGATTACTTTTTGTGGTTGCTGCTGGATATTTGGATTTGAGGCCTTTTGGATTACTTTTGGATTCGAAATTTGATTTCACAAAGAAGTAAGTTGATGTTGTTTGTTTGTGGTGATTTTTGTGTGTGTTGCTTTTTTTTCGACTTTTTTGGGGGGAAAATCTGCAAGTTCGCGAGCTGAGGATGTTTTTGCTTGTGTTCGCACTGCTCGTGTCCCGCGCAGCAACAATCTCGCACTCGCGAAATTGTAAAAATTACAATTCTGCACATGAATTGAAAACCACCAGGCTTAGTTATGGGTGCATGCATGATACAACTGTTTTGTTGAATTTTTTTTTAACATGATTCTGGCCAGGGCATGGATGGCATTGGATTGTGGTGATTTTTGTGTGTTTTACGACTTTTTGGGGTGGTGTTGGGGGCTTACTATGTGGGTGGGGGCCATTTTATTGCCTGGTCCCGTGTGGGTGGGGGTCTAGGGGCCATTTTTAAGCCAGTTTGTGTGCTTTGTGCCATAGGCCTGCACCCAGTGTGCTCTGATGTCATCCATTATGCCCAGGGGGCCCAGAATCTGTCTGTTCGCGGATTTTGCTGGTTTTTCGCCACGTTCGCGCCGTGAAGCAACAATCTCGCACTCGCGAAATTGTAAAAATTGCACTTTTGCACCGGAAAACCACCAGCAGGCAGCATAAGCCTTCTGAAACTTGATGGATGGCATTGGATTGTGGTGATTTGATTTGTGTTGTGTTTTTTGACTTTTTGGAGTAGGGGTTGGGGGCTGGCTATGTTGGTGGTGGCCATTTTGAGGCATGGTCCTGGCCATGTGGATGGGGGGGTCAAGCGGCCATTTTGAAGGCAGGCAGTGAGCTTTGAGACATAGGCCTGCACCCATTGTGCCTTGCTTTCACCCATTGTGCCCAGGCGGAGTCAGGGGTACATGAAAGTACAACCCTCTCTGTGTGTGCTCTCTTGGATCAATGTTAAATTCCTGTTTCCCAAAAATTTAGCAAATCCTAATTTTGAAATTTCCATATTGTGTGGTGTGCACGTGTGTATTCATAAATGCCTACTTGCAAACTGTTTATTGAAGCGCTACATATGCAACATATATTTACTGATGTTCCTCTGTCTTCGTTTGCTTTTAGGTGCACAAAACTCCGCATCATCGTTGAGCATCAGTGCCAGGAAGAAGTCCTGCTGCAACCTGTTGTTCCGACATCTGAAGAAGATGGCTCCAAAAAGAGGTGCCCGTAGGTCCTCTTGCAAGAAAGATGTCTCTACTAAGGAGAAGAAGAAGCAAGTGGCACCACTTACCAAGGAGACTGGTGGCTCAACCAATACATTTTTTGGGGAAAAACAACAAAAAAAGCAAAGGCCCACCATGAGTGCTGCACAGGTAGCCTGTTTAGTTGTTGAATCACCAACGACCAGTGATGTTGGTTCATCGCAAGAAAGTAGCAGCACACCATCAACACAGGTTGTAACTCATCTCACAAGTACTATTAAACAACCAAAGCCGCAACAACGACTGCATGGGCTACTAGTACAAGCAGAAGTACATGCGCAAGGAGCTGTCCGAGAAGGAGCTGTCCGAGAAGGAGCTGTCCGAGAAGGAGCTGTCCGAGAAGGAGCTGGCTGTGAAGGAGCTGGCTGTGAAGGAGCTGGCTGTGAAGGAGCTGGCCGAGAAGGAGCTGGCCGAGAAGGAGAAGGCCGAGAAGGAGAAGGCCGAGAAGGCCGAGAAGGAGCTGTCCGAGAAGGAGCTGTCCGAGAAGGAGCTGTCCGAGAAGGAGCTGTCCGAGAAGGAGAAGGCCGAGAAGGAGAAGGCCGAGAAGGAGAAGGCCGAGACGGAGAAGGCCGAGAAGGAGAAGACCGAGAAGGAGAGGTCCATGGAGACTTGCAAGTAGAGGTCAGTGAAGATGCCCATGTAGCGGCGCATGGAACGGTGCAAGTGCCCACAATGGTTGTTCTTCCAGAAGTAGGGGCACAGGAGGAAATTGACTTTGGAGCCGGGGTATCATGTCAGGAAGACGAAGCCACTCCTCCTGATGATTCATTTTCTCCCAGCTCCCCAGCAAGGAAAAGATCAAGGAGGGTGTGTAGAAGTTCCTCTTCAAGCCCCGCTCCATCAGATGATGATCTGGATCTAGATTGGCAACCATCTCTGACGTCTGAGAGGGAGGCACACCATGAGCTGCGAAAGGTATCAAATGTTAAAAGGAAGGGCCCCGGAAAGCTCATACTTATGGATCCGAACGTCGGACTTGATGAAGTGGTGCATTCTGATGTTGTTGAACAGGATGACAGCAATGACCTAGTCATCACACATGTCAGTCCAGCCACACCGGCCATGCAGCAGACAGACATTTATACCCTATCCCGACGTCATGCTGAGCGTGACCCTGGCGACGTGCCACTGGTAGCACCACCAACGCAGTCAAGTAGTACAGCAAGTTCAACAAAACCTACAGCTCCCATATTTTCTCCCCAGAGGGGGACTCCATCCAGCTCGACTCCCTCAAGTAAGGTTGCTGCAATATTTGCACAACCCAGTAGATGTCTGCAAGGCTCATCCACCACTGCTTCATCTGGCATTGGCAGCAGTATCACCTCGTGCGGCAAAACCAGAAGTTTCCAGTCCCCAGTTTGGAACTTTTTTAGTGTCCATGAAAAGTATGATAACATAGCCGTTTGTTGCATTTGTAAGACTAGCGTTAGCCGTGGTAAGACTGGTACCAACTATGGAACCGGAGGCCAGATAGGTCATCTTGAAAGAAAGCACGCTGTCGAATGGTTTCCGCACCAAGCAAACGTCAAGGGAAAGCGATCCCAAAGGGCAAGTGGCCAAAATATACCCATACTAGGTGTTTCATCTGAAGATGACGGGGAGGTAGAAGAAGCGTCAGACATGTGTCCGGTTGCACCCAGTACCCCTGGCAGCACCACACCCTCCGGAACACATAGGAGGCACACTGAGAGTCTGGGAGACACACCAATGCGGAAAATGTCAACACTGATCAGAAGTGGGTCGAAGAAGGCATCAGCATCATCCCGTAAATTTGTCCAGCGCACCATTTCAGCCATGTTCTCCTCAGATGTGCAATTTCAACGCAACCACCCAACTGTACGCCTGTATAACACTAAGCTGGCTAAAATGCTAGCGGTGGACCTTCTCCCTTTTTCGTTTGTCGAAGGTGTGGGTTTCCTTGAACTCGTGGCAACATTGGCCCCTAAATGGAAGGTTCCTAGCCGGTTCTATTTTGCCAGGGTTGCTGTTCCAGCACTACATAAAGAGGTGCTTGAGTTGGTGGGGGCAGCTTTGCAGAAGAGTGCTGTTCACACTATACACCTGACAACAGACATGTGGACCAGTTGCCAAGCCCTTGATTACATGTGCATCACTGCACACTGGGTCTCTTTTTCAGGGGTTATAAAACAGATAAATGCAGGTGGTGACTTGGTCGAGATTTTTAAGGGTGCTCGTAAACATGAAACATTAGCCATGTTTGGCATGGAGAAAAGTCATACTGCAGTCAACATTTTGGCTGACTTTAACAAAAAGGTCTCGCAATGGCTGCCCCCAAGAAATTGCAAGGTTGGTTATGTTTCTACAGATAATGGCAGCAATGTAGTTAGGGCCATGGAGGACGGTTTCTATTTCAGAGTGCCGTGTTTGGCGCACTGTATCAACCTTGTTGTGCAAAATTTTTTGAAAAAAGAACTTGCAGTCGACAAAACACTGACCATCTGCAGAAGAATATGCACACATTTCAACCATTCTTTTAAGGCCCGGAAGGAGCTGAGGCGCAAGCAAAATGAACGTAGAATGCCAGTGAAAGCACTTATCCAGGAGGTGGCAACACGTTGGAACTCAACCTTCTACATGCTTGAGCGTCTGCATGAGCTGTTTCCAGTAGTCAATGAGTATTTCTACAACCTGGGTGGTGATACGACAGAAATGATGCTAGCGGTGGAGCAATGGCAGCTAGTTAAAAGCCTGACAGACATGCTTCGTCCTTTTGAGGTCTTCACGCGTGACGTCAGCAGGGAGGACTGTTCTTTGAGCAAAGCTATCCCATTGTTGCTGAAGCTCGAGCACCAAGTCAAGGTGGTGTCTTCACAATTAAAGGACGTTGGAAAGAACGAAGCACATGAGTTGGCGCAGAGATTATTACAACGCCTAGTTAGCAATGAACGGCTTGTAAAAATCAAGAAACAGCACTACATTTGTGCTACTATTCTCGATCCACGTTACAAAAAGCCATTGTTTGGCAAAGTAATAATTCCTTTTGAAACATCGGATGTTACAGAGTACAAAGGTTGGCTAGCTCAGTCAGCCATTCGTTTTGAAAGAGAGCGGAAGGAAACTGTAGGAGAAGACAGTACTACTAGTGAATCAGCAGGCCATCAGGCGTCCCAAAAAAGCACTTCTGCATCTGTGCCTGTGGCAGAAGTGAGTGTCTTTTCCTCTGAGCCGTTAACCACACCAGCAACCGTATCATCTGCACCAGGCCCAGGCGATATGTCTGAAGCGGGTTGGCTAACTCAGCTAGGGTTTCCTTGTCCTAGAGAGGACACAGAAGTGCAAAGTACAGGAATCCGGGAGGACATTCTTTCAATGGTGCAGGCCTATCTGGATGACTCAACAGAGGTCAATATTACTGAGGACCCATTGGCGTATTGGCATGGGAAAAGAAAAATATGGCGAGAGCTCACCAACCTGGCTATCAATTACTTGTCTTGCCCACTCGCAAGCGTGTCCTCAGAACGTGTTTTTAGTTCTGCTGGTGGCATTGTGACTTCCAAAAGGTCCCGCCTCTTGCCCGCAAATGTGGAGCGGCTCACCTTGATTAAGATGAACCAGCACTTCATACCACCAGATTACAGAGTACGAGAATCCACGCAGGAAGAAGAGGACACCGACCTACCTGAGGAAAGTTCTCCTCAGTTACCAGAAGTAACCCCGACTGATGATTTAGCAGAGTATGAGGACGAGTTCTGCTTCACTGACAGCGAGTTCTGAAAATGAGTCAATCATTCATTAATTGTAAATTTAGTCCTCCTTATTCACTTTTATTCCTGTGTGTCTGTCTTTCTTTAGCAAGTGCTTCATCACATTCCCAACAAAACTGTAATCAACCAATAAAACAACAAGCCCATCAACAGAACTGTCTTGATTTTGATGCCGCAGCATTCCTCAGGTTCACAACAGTTAGTTGACAAGAACTCAGTCCTGGTCGTCTATCCTGAGTCCTCCTCCTCCAGACTCACCCTATCCATTACCCATAATGCTGATGCCTGGATTCTGCACAATGAAGAAACTTACGTTGACGAGTCCCCTAACGCCTTAGGACACTGTGAATTCCAGGTGGAGCCAGCCCTCAAACACAAATTACAGGTAAGATAAGCGTTTGGATGGGAGGTAGTATAATGGAGTATTCGGAGAGGCGAGAGAGTGACAGTGGTACTAGCAGTAAAGTCCTAGGGCTCTTGAATTAACAAACTCTGTGACAGGCATTTACTTTGGAAAACATTTGGCCTATTACACGTGAACGTTTAGGCGTTATTATTGCTCGCTTGCCTGTCTCAGGGGTGCTGTCTGTGGGGCTTCTAGGTTTTTGGGTTGTGTGAGCACCGCTGCCACATTTCTAATGTTGATTCCTTTTGTTTTGCAGAAAATCCACGCCGGGAAACTCCAGTTGGGGCCCTGCTGCAGAACGCCTTAGGACACTGTGAATTCCAGGTGGAGCCAGCCCTCAAACACAAATTACAGGTAAGGTAAGCGTTTGGATGGGAGGTAGTATAATGGAGTATTCGGAGAGGCGAGAGAGTGACAGTGGTACTAGCAGTAAAGTCCTAGGGCTCTTGAATTGACAAACTCTGTGACAGGCATTTACTTTGGAAAACATTTGGCCTATTACACATGAACCAACACGATGACAGTGTTCAGTAAAACGAACTTACTGCAAAACCACCACCCACCAGGCTCAAAAGTAGTAAAAAACAGGTATGCTCAGATAAAGTTTGAAAAAGTATATTTATATCCCTAACAAAATAATCTCCCGCAAGACCCTCCCTAACCCCAAATAAATAGTCCATCAAAAGTCCCCAAAAAACCCAACTCCCAATTCCCACCCCCCAAAAGTCTCTAAAAAAGGGGCAAGGGACACTACGGATGCAGGTTGTTCACTTTGGCCTCCAGGGCATCATGCCTTAGGGCCAGGGCATCGTACTCCTCCCGGAGCATGGCGTGATCTAAGCGGAGGCCCTCCATCACCTTTTTGTACTCCTCCCATTTCTTGACCTCCGCCTCCAGGTTGGACACTCTGCGGAGTGCACGGCGCAAGCGAGCCTTTACAGTACTGTGAGGAGGTGCAGCCTTTGCTGCTCGGCGGTGGCGTCTTCCAGCACGGCTCTGGTTGGCTGGAGCACTGCGCTTACCGGCAGAACGTGGGGTCACGGAGGAAGATGCAGAAGATGTAACATTTGATGCACTTGAGTGCGTGTCGTCCCCCTCCATTTCCACCAGCCGGCGATATTGCGCAACAGTGGCATCCAGCCTCCGTTGCCGGGCCAGTACAGCCAGCATACTCCTGCTCGGTTTTGCAGTTTTAGTATTACCAACTATAGAAGAAAGAAAGACATAATCTGTAACGAATGCTCTTTAAAAATATGATTAACACAAAATGATTCAGCAGGAAGTTGTGTCACAGTACAACTAGCAACTAGCCAGCGCAGTACAAATCTATTCAGGCCAGTATCATGGGCGTCTGCATGGAGGGGCAAGGTGGGGCGCTTATGGTTTGGTGCTCTTTCATATGAAAGAGATCTGGCAGAAGTGAGTGACTTTTCCTCTGAGCCGTTAACCACACCAGCAACCGTATCATCTGCACCAGGCCCAGGCGATATGTCTGTTTCCCTCTCTCTCTCGCTCTCTGTCTCCCTCTTTCTGTCTCCCTGTGTCTCCCTCTACCTCGCTGTCTCTCTCTCTCTGTCTCCCTTCCTCACCCTCCCTCTGGCTCCCTCCCTCTCTCTCTCTCTCCTTCTGTCTTCTTCTCTCTCTGCCTCTATCTGTCTGTCGGTCCCAGCCTGCTGTAATTACCATATTGTAATTTGTCACTGGGCCAGCACTGGATACACATCATATGCTATCTAAGAGTCAGATAGTACCATGATCCAGCTTACCTGTACTCGCCACCACCACTGCCTGCTTCCTCACAGTCTGATTGTCCTCTGGCGCCGCATCCTCCACAGAGTAGTCCTCAGACTCGGAGTCGATCACGATCACGTCCGAGCTGGCCCCGCCACCAGATGTTCCACCTAAAAAATATATTTAAGACTGTTAGATTACACCACTCACTAGTATTTGGTTTACGAAGGAAGAAATTTGAAAACAACAGAAAAAATAATTGACTGTCTACTCTAGTCTAAAGTAAAAATGTCCCTCCTTCCAGGGAAGGCTGTTGTCTTGCTGCTTTTTTTTGTCACAATTGATGAATGCTTGCTTAATTTTAACACACACCATTTTTCTCTGAACAGACAGACGCTGGACTTCTAGGGACAAGAGCAACATCAACTAAACCAGGTGAAAGCTTGGCTCGACCACAAGAAATGTGTTCCATTACTCATCAACTCAGCACCAAGCACTTTTCCTTTTCCAGCTAACTTTATTTTAATATATGTGTTTACTTTTACTTTTAATAAAGCTTTTAAACTTGAATAGACTCTGTGGTTTTTGGTCCTCCAGACTAGAGTGACTGAGCGAAAGGTTTTGTAATTTTTGCAAGGAGGAGTCCGTGCCGCTGACACTACCAGGTTTATACAGTGTGCCAAACACACCACTCTGAAATATTATGACTCTGGTCTTTGGTGTCCATAGTTTGGTTTGTGGAGAATTGTCCCTGCAACAGTAGTATTATTGATTTTGCTCCTATCTAAACACTGTTTCGAAAAAATTAAATTAGGAACGCTTGGACAACAATAGGTCCTCTATATTTAAATGAAAACTTACTGGTGCCAGCAAAGGAGCACTCGCCGCCCTGGCCTGCATCCTCCTCCTTTGGAGCCACTGCATCCACTGTTTCTGTCCGCTTGCCCCTGGGCGGACCTGACGTACAACATGAAAGAAAGAACAGAAAAAATTGATGATTGCTGAGTGTCGATGTCCTTGTCAACCAAATCAAACATTTAGAAAGAACAAGAACCAACTATTTCAGCCAAAAAGAGGGCTACAAAGGAAGGACTGCACCTGAGCCTCTACTCTAGGGGCAGATTTACAAGCCCCTTGCAGCTCTTTTGCTCCGTTCTTGCATCACGTTTGTGACGCAGCGCCACAACAAGAGAGGCGCCATGGTGTGGCGTATATTAACAACGTGACGCATATGGGAGATGCATCCCATTCTAAAGCCCTGCGCCATAAGGGAGCGTTCCAGCGCAAGGTAGGGCGTTCCTGCGCAGGAACGCATGCTAAAAGTGGCTATGGGGAATAGATAAAATTTCAATCAGTCATTTAGGACAATGATGCGTCACTGAAACCCTGCGCCTGCATGAAGCAGACTTACGGCTTGACGCAGCATTGCTGGAGCTGCGCCATAGTTTCAACGCAACTCCATCAATGAGCCGCCTTTACGGCACCGATGCGTAACGCTTCGGTTACGTTTTGGCACCATGGCGTGCCGCATTGAAAATACGGCGCACCATGGGTGGTGCTGGCGTGCCTCACACTTTGCAGGGATGCGCAGGTAATTGCTAATCTGACACTTAGGGGCAAACTTACGAGTTCTGAGCTGGACACCTCCAGATGTGCACCAGAACAAATGCGTAACGCAAAACTAACCTTGCGTCACGGCAGATGCGCCGCAATTACAATGCGGCAAACCCTGGCGCATCTCTAGAGTCGCGTCGCAGGCGCGATGCAACTCTAGCAATGCTCAGGGCTGCCCAATACTCAACATACCGCATCAGTCCTTACGCCTGCTTCAAGCAAGCAGGCATAAAGAATTGATGTAGCAGCGTCGCGGAAGTGCCTGCGTTAAATCTTGTAGATTTCACGCAGGCACTTTTGCGAGGCACACATCTGCCTGACCGCCACCCCCCCCCGACCCCCTGCGTGGGAACGCTCCCATTGTGGCGCAGGCCCAGGTCTTAACGTGGCGCATCTCCCTAGATGCATCACGTTGTACATGACTCGCAGGGATGCGCCACGTTTACGTCGCTGTGCGTCAGGTAAGGCAGTGTAAACGTGGCACAAGGGGCTTGTAAATCTGCCCCTTTGTGTCTAGCATTACGCAGTTCTGTAAAGTACACTCATAGTACATTACTCAGCCCAAATAAATGAACACAAAATAGAAAACAAATAAGCAGTGGCACCGCCACAGAGAAGGAGAGCAGTGCACCTGAAATGCACAGAAGATTATGAAATATTAATTTACCTCTCCTATCACTGTAATCGGCAGCATTATTGCTCTTTGTAAAAAAGTTAAAGCAAACATTTGCAATATTATATAACACACAGAGCAGGAGAAAAAACAGAGTAGTGACGAGTGATGAAAAAATTGCTACTACTACTCACCAAGCCCGGGGACCTCCACTCCCAGCAGGTCGAGCAGGTCGTGCTCCCGGTCCAGGATATCGGTCCAGCGGTGGGTCACCTGATTATAGGTGCGCTGGACCCCCGTGATGTTAAAAAGGGCCCGGCACACCTGCCCCCACCGCTTCCGTCGCTCCTGGCTGTTGGTGTAACCGGCAGCGATCCTGCCGCCTGCCGCGATGGTCCTGGGGAGACGGCGCTGCACATAATAAACCAGTGAGCCCACCTCCTCAGGGCTGAAGATCTCCCGGGGCACCACCATTTCCGCCCTCAAGCGGCCACACGGGAGCCGGGCACGGGCTGTGGCGCCCGTCTTGGGCAGCTTGACTGCTGTCTTCACCATGTTCTGGGCAGGTAAGGAGATAAAATGAAAAAGAATAAGAGTAGAGAAGAAGGAAATAAAAGTTTAAAAAAGTAGTTGAAAAGTAAACAAAAGTAGACTAAAACACAAAAATATAGACCTAGAAAACAAGAGGGATAGAAAAAAAGTTTAATAGATCAAAAAAAAAAAAAAACAAGCAAAGGATGGCAGAGATATACAGTGGATAGAAACACCATGCCCAGACACATAGGAATGAATGAAAAACAAGATGGCCGCCCGAACACGTGCGTGTAAGTAAGTTCGCACGCGATTTCTCTCGCGAACTCGTGCGAACTTGTATTCGCAAGGCGCTCATCGCGCGAGATTACACATAGCGGGCGGAAACGGAAATACGTCACGCAAACAAAATGGCGGCGCCCATACTCAACCTTGGGGTAACTCGCACGAGTTCGCGGCTTCCACGGTCGATTTCGCACGACGTCGCGCCTCGTGAATAGGGCGAAATTACCGAAAAACGAGTTTTGCAAAAGCAAAACCAACGAGCAGGTGCAAAAGTTCGAGCTCATCATTTGTAACCATTTACCTGTAGTGCTTCCTGAAGGGGCCCTCCAGAATCTGGTTGCCTACTTGCAACTATTGTGTGACCCTGCTCTGACAGTCACAGAATAGTTACAAGTATGACATTGCATCCTGTTATTGCAACAAAAAGGAAAGGGAGCAGACAAGCAGGTGCCAGCCTTCATTAATGTCAGTTGGGGCAGGGCAGGTGTTGTTGTTTGCAAAACTTAAAGCACTTAGCAGGTGTGCTTTGCTTTGCCACAATAATGTACACTCACTGGTCAATCAGAGGGTGCTGTGATGACACCGAGGGTGGCATGGGTGTGCCAGCCAGAGGGTGGCATGGGTGAACCAGAGTGCCAGTGTTGACAGAGGATGGCAGTGCTTTGCTTTGCCCCAATAATGTACACTGGTCAATCAGAGGGTGCTGTGATGACACCGAGGGTGGCATGGGTGTGCCAGCCAGAGGGTGGCATGGGTGAACCAGAGTGCCAGTGTTGACAGAGGATGGCAGTGCTTTGCTTTGCCCCAATAATGTACACTGGTGAACCAGAGGGTGCTGTGATGACACAGAGGGTGACATGGGTGAGCCAGAGGATGGCATGGGTGACCAAAGAGAGTGCCAGTGGTGACAGAGGGTGGCAGTGATGAAGAAAGCCTTGCAAACAGGCTGGGCACGTAGAAACAACAAGTTCGCAAAACTGGCGACGCGACAAGTAAGTTCGCAATTTGCGAAATTGTACAAAACCCTCGCGAACTAGCAGAAACCCGTGCGAACACACACCCCCAAAAAAAATCCGCAAATCCGCGAGAATTAGCGGATTTTGTGGATTTTCGCAATCCGCAAATACGCAAATACGCAAATTCGCGGATTGCGAATCCGCAAAATCCGCCCATGCTTAATACATTTACATCTCTCTTTTACAACGCAAGTCGTTGCAACAACTTGCGCTGGATGGCGCTCTACACTAAGGAATAGTGTGATTTACTATTCCAACACCTTCCCTACTGTTACGTAGGAGTTGGAATAGTAAATCATACTATTCCTAAGTCCAGTGCCCTCCAGCGCATGTCGTTGTAACGACTTGCGTTGTAAAAACAGCAATGTAATGTACCGCGATCTAAATGATCGCGTTGTATCGTCAGACATTCGTCCATTCATACTTAGCACCGCATGTAAGAGAATCCGAAGTCCGATCCAGCACTGCGAGCTGCCACAATACGAGAAATAACTTAGGAAAATAAATGTGGGAGCTGTATCACTTAAGGTACGGAACGCACAGCTAGACTGTATAAGCATCACTGCATGTTGAGGAGAGGTTCACCTGTGAAGCAGGAAATCCCCTAACATTTGTCATATAGGTATGAATGTGACTCACTGAGAAGAATACATATGTCTGAGGTGAGAAATGTACAAACCTTCATTCTGAACATCTTAGTTTAGTGAAGTTAGACAGGTGTGAAACTGGTTTTCATCTCTATACCGCACCACTTGAAAAGCTGTAAAGTTTGGAAATATAAATAAAGGTGTGGTTTAATGACTGTGGAACTGGGAAGTCGGGTTAGAGTCTTGAGGTCAGCTTAACATCCTGTGACTCTGGGCAATGCACCTAGTCACCCCATGACTAAAAAAATGAATACAGATGTGCTCTTGTGTAATGTTACTGGTGCTCGTGGGTCCAGTCGTACTAAATAAAACTAAAGAAAATCCTGATCAGTGTGACCTAACGTAACCCTTTCAAGTAAGATGACTGGATCAACAGCTGCCTCAAACAAACTGCACAAGTTAGTTGGAGAAAAAAGAAACACATCTATTCCTTTCTAGCTACTGTGCTGTCTCCTCTGCAGCACCAATTGGGTCAATGCAAAACTCTTAATTGTAACTACTACATATGGGGGCATATTACCAAGCAATAGCGATAACTATCGCTATTGCTTGGTTAGAGACAAAAATTTACCGCTGAACTGCGGCGATTTTTATCGCAGATAAACCTTGGTATTACCAAGGTTTATCGCAAATGCGATAAAAAACGGCCGCAATGCATGAATATCGCTGAAAAGTCCGCGATATTCATGTATTACCGAGCTAATGCTCTTAGCCATGTTATCCACCTCCCATTGGATAACATGGCTAAGAACTGCTCAGGGCAGGTGTCAGCTTTTGGAGATATTCGCGCTTAGCGCGAATATCTCCAAAAGTCGGTAATAGGAGATAGCGATGTTAGCGACTGTTTCCAGTCGCTAACATCTTGGCACGCCCACTTTGCATGTCATTAGTGAAAAATATCACTGACATGCAAAGTGGGGCCCAAGATGGTCGCTATCTCCTACTAGCTGTCGCTAACTGGTGTTAGCGATTTTGGAAAAAGGGGGTGGTGATGGATAGGGTTTCTGGATGATACAGAATACTCTTACCAAGTCAAGAGATCTGTCCATCACCACCCCCTTTTCCAAAATCGCTTTTATCCACACATGTGTGGGAGGGTATGCTCAGACGTGAGTCCCTTGCTCATTGCACCATCAGGATTCAAGCAAGCCGGGCCGACGAAGGCTGTGATGCCAGAAACCGGTCCCCGGAAGCTTGTTTCCTTCCCAGTATAAGAATTGGCTTCGTAGTTTGGTTTGCCCTGTTCCCATCATGCACTGGGACAGGAACAGACTAATTTGCATAAAGCCAGGTTCTGAGCTGGGATGGTGCATTGAGCTAAAAAACGGTGATGGATTAAAACCATGATCTCTTGACTTGGTAAGAGTATTCTGCATCATTCAGAAACTCTGTCCATCACCACCCCCTTTTCCAAAATCGCTTTTATCCACACTATGTGTGGGAGGGTATGCTCAGACGTGAGTCCCTTGCTCATTGCACCATCAGGATTCAAGCAAGCCGGGCCGACGAAGGCTGTGATTCCAGAAACCGGTCCCCGGAAGCTTGTTTCCTTCCCAGTATAAGAATTGGCTTGGTAGTTTGGTTTGCCCTGTTCCCATCATGCACTGGGACAGGAACAGACTAATTTGCATATAGCCAGGTTCTGAGCTGGGATGGTGCATTGAGCTAAAAAACGGTGATGGATTAAAACCATGATCTCTTGACTTGGTAAGAGTATTCTGCATCATTCAGAAACTCTGTCCATCACCACCCCGTTTCCAAAATCGCTTTTATCCACACTATGTGTGGGAGGGTATGCTCAGACGTGAGTCCCTTGCTCATTGCACCATCAGGATTCAAGCGAGCAGGGCTGACGAAGGCTGTGATGCCAGAAACCGGTCCCCGGAAGCTTGTTTCCTTCCCAGTATAAGAATTGGCTTGGTAGTTTGGTTTGCCCTGTTCCCATCATGCACTGGGACAGGAACAGACTAATTTGCATATAGCCAGGTTCTGAGCTGGGATGATGCATTGAGCTAAAAAACGGTGATGGATTAAAAGCATGATCTCTTGACTTGGTAAGAGTATTCTGCATCATTCAGAAACTCTGTCCATCACCACCCCCTTTTCCAAAATCGCTTTTATCCACACTATGTGTGGGAGGGTATGCTCAGACGTGAGTCCCTTGCTCATTGCACCATCAGGATTCAAGCAAGCCGGGCCGACGAAGGCTGTGATGCCAGAAACCGGTCCCCGGAAGCTTGTTTCCTTCCCAGTATAAGAATTGGCTTGGTAGTTTGGTTTGCCCTGTTCCCATCATGCACTGGGACAGGAACAGACTAATTTGCATATAGCCAGGTTCTGAGCTGGGATGGTGCATTGAGCTAAAAATCGGTGATGGATTAAAACCATGATCTCTTGACTTGGTAAGAGTATTCTGCATCATTCAGAAACTCTGTCCATCACCACCTCCTTTTCCAAAATCGCTTTTATCCACACTATGTGTGGGAGGGTATGCTCAGACGTGAGTCCCTTGCTCATTGCACCATCAGGATTCAAGCAAGCCGGGCCGATGAAGGTTGCGATGCCAGAAACCGGTCCCCGGAAGCTTGTTTCCTTACCAGTATAAGAATTGGCTTGGTAGTTTGGTTTGCCCTGTTCCCATCATGCACTGGGACAGGAACAGACTAATTTGCATATAGCCAGGTTCTGAGCTGGGATGGTGCATTGAGCTAAAAAACGGTGATGGATTAAAACCATGATCTCTTGACTTGGTAAGAGTATTCTGCATCATTCAGAAACTCTGTCCATCACCACCCCCTTTTCCAAAATCGCTTTTATCCACACTATGTGTGGGAGGGTATGCTCAGACGTGAGTCCCTTGCTCATTGCACCATCAGGATTCAAGCAAGCCGGGCCGACGAAGGCTGTGATTCCAGAAACCGGTCCCCGGAAGCTTGTTTCCTTCCCAGTATAAGAATTGGCTTGGTAGTTTGGTTTGCCCTGTTCCCATCATGCACTGGGACAGGAACAGACTAATTTGCATATAGCCAGGTTCTGAGCTGGGATGGTGCATTGAGCTAAAAACGGTGATGGATTAAAACCATGATCTCTTGACTTGGTAAGAGTATTCTGCATCATTCAGAAACTCTGTCCATCACCACCCCGTTTCCAAAATCGCTTTTATCCACACTATGTGTGGGAGGGTATGCTCAGACGTGAGTCCCTTGCTCATTGCACCATCAGGATTCAAGCAAGCAGGGCTGACGAAGGCTGTGATGCCAGAAACCGGTCCCCGGAAGCTTGTTTCCTTCCCAGTATAAGAATTGGCTTGGTAGTTTGGTTTGCCCTGTTCCCATCATGCACTGGGACAGGAACAGACTAATTTGCATATAGCCAGGTTCTGAGCTGGGATGGTGCATTGAGCTAAAAAACGGTGATGGATTAAAACCATGATCTCTTGACTTGGTAAGAGTATTCTGCATCATTCGAAACTCTGTCCATCACCACCCCCTTTTCCAAAATCGCTTTTATCCACACTATGTGTGGGAGGGTATGCTCAGACGTGAGTCCCTTGCTCATTGCACCATCAGGATTCAAGCAAGCCGGGCCGACGAAGGCTGTGATGCCAGAAACCGGTCCCCGGAAGCTTGTTTCCTTCCCAGTATAAGAATTGGCTTGGTAGTTTGGTTTGCCCTGTTCCCATCATGCACTGGGACAGGAACAGACTAATTTGCATATAGCCAGGTTCTGAGCTGGGATGGTGCATTGAGCTAAAAAAACGGTGATGGATTAAAACCATGATCTCTTGACTTGGTAAGAGTATTCTGCATCATTCAGAAACTCTGTCCATCACCACCCCCTTTTCCAAAATCGCTTTTATCCACACTATGTGTGGGAGGGTATGCTCAGACGTGAGTCCCTTGCTCATTGCACCATCAGGATTCAGGCAAGCCGGGCCGATGAAGGTTGCGATGCCAGAAACCGGTCCCCGGAAGCTTGTTTCCTTCCCAGTATAAGAATTGGCTTGGTAGTTTGGTTTGCCCTGTTCCCATCATGCACTGGGACAGGAACAGACTAATTTGCATATAGCCAGGTTCTGAGCTGGGATGGTGCATTGAGCTAAAAAACGGTGATGGATTAAAACCATGATATCTTGACTTGGTAAGAGTATTCTGCATCATTCAGAAACTCTGTCCAAAACCACCCCCTTTTCCAAAATCGCTAACTGGTGTTAGCGACAGCTAGGTAATAGGGAGATCATTTTATCTCCACTTTCTTGGCTTTTAAAGCCAAAAAAGCGGAGATAAACCCCCTTGATAATTTGCCCCATTGTTCTTTTATCTCCCTTGCAGATCAAATGTGTTTATTATTGTGGCTGTAGACAACTAGATGTCATCTGCAGAGAGAATAAAACAAGCACTAACAATGCCACTTAGTAGCTTTTTATTAATGAAATTGGTGGCTACTCAGTGAGTGATTTTTGGTGTGTGTGTGAATGGGTGCGTCATTGAATGTGGTGGGTTGAGCGTATGGATAGGCAAAAGTGATGACTGGTTCTATGAATTGGGTGAATGACAGGAGGAAGCTTGTTGCGGAAGGGTGAATATGATTGAGTAAGTGAATGATCTAAGGTGGGAGAAAGTGCAATAATGTTGAAATGTGGGGAGGTAGGGAAATGACTGTGAGCTTGTTAAAACACCATGAGTTGACTGAAATGCAACCTGGTACCTTCAATAACGTATATAAATAACTGAAAATGTAACAGTGAGTGGGTAAGGCAATGTGAATCAGGTGAATGAGTAGGAGGGTGGTTAGATGAGAATGTATGATTGAGTGCATGAGTTAGTATGACTGAGTGGGTGAACAGCAGAATGGGTGAGTGTGTGGGTGGGAGTGTATGGTACAGTGGAGGAAGAAGAGTGTGAGGGTAGATGGATGAATGTGAGTTGCTGAGTAATTGTGTTGAACCTACTCTGGTAATACTGGTCGAGGTTTGGAAGGAATCTGGTCAGTCTCGGGCCTCTTACCTGGGTCTAAAGGCGCATTGGATTAATGCATCGATTAAGCCTTCCGACATGGCTGACGATCTCCACTCAGCCTTTGACCTTCTCTAGGTCAATAAAAGAAAACTACTGAGTTGTGTAAAAATGAACATCTGTGTTCACCCTCTCTTCCAAGCCAGAGTTTCCCTGAGAAAAATTAGGCATCGGGTTGCTTGCTATACTAAATTGCTTAGTGCAATTCTGTGTAAGGACTTCCGCCTCACCACTTTTCGCAGTCACCAGCCACCACTGGCCTCGGTGGAGAACAGGCGCGGGCTCCCAGTCCCCGTCTGAGAGCTGAACCATGGTGCTCAGACCAATCACAACGCTGCATTGCAGTGTTGTGATTAGCTCAGGGGAGCCTGGGTGGGTGCACTGTTCCTGTTCTGGAAACGATGGCGGAGAGAGCGGCGAGATGAAGCGAGACACATTGAGAAAGTATGTTTATTTTTACCCCCTATCCCCCGCTCCCGCTCTCCTGCCCCGATCTGTGCCAGCCGCCACAGCTCTCTCGCCCCTCCCAACCTTTATCTCTCGTCATCTCATCTCTCAGTCATCCTTATTTCTGCTCTTCCTTTCCCACTTTTTTCTTTTTCCCTCCTAAATGTAACCCTCTCATTTGTCCCTAGTCCCTCTCTCTTGCCTCCTCCATGTCTCTCTCTTCCATCTACTTCCTACCACAACTCGAGCCCACAACCTCTATTTATTCTCCCTGTCCATTCTATCCCTTTCCACTGTTCCAGTTTATGTCTCTGCTGTGTCCTTTCTTCTGCATCGCACTCTTCCCAATCCTCCTTCCATCCAAACTCTACGGTCTGACCCTTTCAAGCTCAACCCTGTCCCATTTTACTTGTTCTTGTCTCTTGTCTCTCCCTCTCGTCCTTTCTTCTTCCTCTCTTCTCTCATATTGTCCTCCTTTCTGCTACCATTCACCCTTTCGTTTCTTCATCCTTATTCTCAGTCTCTGTTTCTTTTTTAACCTCTCCAGCCCTTTTCTTCGTCACTCTTCTCCTTTCTATGACCTTCATAGCTCATCCTCTTTTCTCCTATTTTTCCCCTCTCTGCCCTCCCCTTTTCTCTCTACTCTGTTTCTCCTCTCCTTGCCAATAGCTTAATCTCTCACAAATGCCACACACAAAGACACAGACCCACACACACACAGACCCATCCCCCACCACACACACACACACAGCCACACACACACACACACACAGCCACACGCACACACACACACACAACAGAGAGACACACACACACAGACACACACACACACACACATTGAAAATGCAATAGGTCTGGCCTTTGATTAAGTTAAAGCCATTTGCTTCGCTAATGGTATTGTATAGCAAAGAAAATGGCTTTGACTTAATGAAAGGCGAGACCTATTGCATTTTTACATGCTTGTTTTCCTCTGTCACTTTAGCCCAAGCCCCCCAGGAGAGGGTTGTCTCTGCACACAGTAAATGCAGATAGCAAATGAAGTGAGAAAATAAATGTACTAGTGCGAAAGAGAAACAGTTCATGTGCACATCATATGGCAAGAACACAAATCCCATCACACCTGGGATCACTGTACATTGTGGGAATTTTGCTGAGACTGCCCTTCCCCCTCCCCCTCTCCGTGTTGATTTTGTGTTCGTTGTATTTTGTTTCAAGTGTTACTACAGGCAACTCAAGTGAGCCGCTGGCTTTAGGAGGGTGAGAGCTGGCAGCTGCTGATGGCACTCTCATTTCATCAGATGTGAGATTCTGATTAAATTATTTGACTGACAGGTGCTTTGAATTGCCAATGAGAAAATAAACGTGTAGGCACTAGCTAGTACCCTCCCTTTGACTTTCGCCCCCTTTCAATTGCCCTAAGGGCCTCACAGCAGTGTCTGATTTCTACACCTCCTGTGTAAATGCTCCGTTTACTATAAAATGAACACCTTGAGCGAGGTTCATTGGTTTTCCAGCCGCCGGCCCTTGCCACTTTTCCAGGTGTCGGAACAAAGTGTAAAATACAAAAGCAATAAAGACGGCGGCTGGGCAAATGTTGTTAGTTCTTTGGCATGCCTGTTATCCACGGACAGGACAGGGTTGTGGATGCCCTCTCTAGTCGGGGCTGTGCGAAGATTTGTCTTTGTTCTGTTGAATGTCAGGAAAAGGAAAAACAGATGCTTATCAGGGCGGAGCCGCAGGACAGGACGTGGTGTTACTTACTGCAAGGGCTGCCGGCTTTGGAATTGGGGAAAGGGGTTCGAGTCTCAGCATTGACTCAGCATCATGTGGTTTTTGTTAAATCCCTAATGTCCCCGTGCCTAAAACTGAATATGTAATGCAACTGGTGTTCATGTAAAGCGCCCCAATGCTTTCGAGTCGAGTTCGCACTGTGTAACATTGCAAAAATTAAACAAACAACGGAATCCCTTTCCATCCTGGCTTCTGCAATCCTGTTTGGAATATAAATCACGCCAACACCTCTTACGTTCAAGCTGGCCCTATCACATATCAGCGCCGCGCGGTGAGTTCTTTGGCACGCCTGTTAGCCGAGTATCCACGGACAGGACAGGGTTGCGGATGCCCTCTCTAGTCGGGGCTGTGCGAAGATTTGTCTTTCTTCTGTTGAATGTCAGGAAAAGAAAAAAAATGCTTATCAGAGCGGAGCCGCAGCCCGCAGGACAGGACGTGGTGTTACTTACTGTAAGGGCTGCCGGCTTTGGAATTGGGGAAAGGGGTGCGAGTCTCAGCATCGACTCAGCATCATGTGGTTTTTGTTAAATCCCTAATGTCCTTGTGCCTAAAACTGAATATGTAATGCAACTGGTGTTCATGTAAAGCGCCCCAATGCTTTCGGGTCGAGTTCACGCTGTGAGTAAAAACGTCTCATATGAGGCCACATCCAATCCCAGCTCTGATATGAAAACGAATGAAGCATCGTTCTCTTAGTGAGCATCACCGGTTTGTTTGTAAGACACGATGAACTACAATAAAAATAAAAAAATGCCTTAACACGTCTCTGTACACGGGAGAAGAGCCTCTGACGCACACGTGCGCAGCAGATGCCCACCATAGAAGCGAAGCTTTTATTAGCGCCGCGCGCCTCTCTGCAGACTCCCCCTGCATTCCAGAGAGGCGCGCGACACGATCCGGACTGCCATGCAATGCCGTGGAGACAAGACCTGGCCGCGCGCACAACGTTATCCTATGTGGAAATGCTGCGCGCGGCCAGGTCTTGTCTCACTTCGTCGTTCTCAAAGTCCCGAGACGCCGACTATAGTTCTCTGGGGAGAACGCGCTTTCAGCGTGTTACTAGCCGAGACCTAAAAAAGCACTGCTGAGGGAAGTCCTTTGGCTCCACCCAAATGTTGGTTTCCCTGAGTGCAGATTTTGATTGGTCAGGAGCTGTGTGTTTATGCTGAAAGAAATGCTTGTACTGCAGTTTCTGCCTTGCTGGAAAGCTTATGCCCAACAGAGCAGGACTCAGCTTGTGAAGGTAACAGGCCGGCCACTGATCAAGGCTATAGGCTTGCTCTATTTATGAGGGAAATGTATGACAAAGGGAGCAGGCCTAACATATTGTGAAAAGCATATTTTAACCCCTTGGCCGCGGCGGTAATTCTGCTGGGGGGGCCGCACGGCACCGCCATGCTCGTGACGGAACCACTCCGTCACGAGCCGCGGTGGCGCTGTGCTTGTGATGGAATGGTTCCGTCACAGCCCCGTCTGCTCAATAGAACGGGCAGGCGCGAAATCAGCGCCGCGCAGGGGCGGCGGCAGGGCCGCGACGGAACCATTCTGTCACCAGCACAGCCCCACCGAGGCTCGTGACGGAATGGTTCCGTCACAAGCGTGGAAGGGGTTAAAGCCATCAGACAGATAAGGGTGGAGTGGCATTACTCTAAGTTAAAGCCTATAGTCAGGAATATTTGCAATTTGAGAAACCTTGTTATATCATTTTGGAAAGGGTTGTATATATTGTTTTGTCAAATGTAAGACTGGACATATTTGTAATTTTATGACAGCTGTAAGAGAGTCTTTGTGTCTGTAGTAGAGATTTCGATTAATCAGAAGTTGTGCTTCTGCTTAAAAAGAGTAATTCCACTACACTTTGTGCCTTGTGGGGAAAGGTATGCTCAGGGGGACTGAGTTGGTTTTGGTGACAAGACATTGATCAAGGCTACTCGCCTGATCTGTTTATTATGAAAAGTGACAACAAAGGCAGTAGGTTTGACTTCTTTATTGTGAAAAGCACATGTTAAGCAAAAAAGGCATTTAAGGGTGGATTAGTATTACACTGTGTAAAAGAGGAACTTGTTTTAATACAGTGGATCTCACAGGTTACTGTAGTAGGCAAGGGTTTTTGTGACTGTTACTCTCTCTGACAAACACTTGAAGTTGAAGATTTCCAGTGTGATAATCCTTGCTAGGCCCTTTTTAGAGGAGTATATTATTTTGCGAACTGTGATGCTGTACATATGTTCCTGATGTTTGCAAATATACGTGCAATACAGGAGGCCTCAGTTGGTTATGATGACAAGCCACTAATCAAGTCTCTAGGCTTCATTGGTTCATTGAGAAATATTATTTCAGATGCAATAGGTCTGATCTGTTTAACAGGCACGGCCCGTGCAGGGCGTTATACCGGGGCGGTGACGTCAGGCGGGGGAGGGTCATGGTGGGGGGTTGTAAAATGCGGGATATGGACCATTACAGGTAAGTACCGGAAAAAAAAAAAAACGAATTTCGTTACCTGCGCTGCATCGCCAAATGTGATGCAGCGCGGGCAACAAAATTCATTTTATTTATTTCTTTCGGTACTTACCTGTAATGGTCCATATCCCGCATTTTACAACCCACCACCCTGACCCTCCCCCGCCTGACGTCACCACCCTGGTATAACGCCCTGCAAGGGCCGTGCCTGCTGTTTAATATTAACAATTATGACAAAGGTAGCAAGCCTGAATTATTGTAAACATACATGTATGAAAGTAAATTGGCTTCAAGTCGCTGATTGGTATAGCACTGTGTTGTGATCAGTAAACTAGTATTTTGTTACACTGAATATCAGAGATTATCTTTGCAAGAATGGGTTTCGTTATCGGTTAGCTCCTCAGATAAACCTTTGATGTAGAAGATTTGTACTGTGATGGACATTTGTAATATGGAAATTCAGGTTACTGCAGTAAGCAAGGATTGTAGTGTTTATTACTTCCTTTGACCGTCTCTGGTGGTGGGAGTCGAAGATTTCACTGTGTTTATCCTTCCTAGATCCTGGGGGTAATAGTGAACATGAAAAGCATACTGTGTGAAGCAATGATTTAGCCCATTTCTGCCATTGTCGCTATTGCCATGTGAAAAGTGCCATTTTGTCTGATCGCATGTGCACATCCTCCTGAACATGTGCACTGTGCATCAGTGTCTGGGCTGGAGGCCAACCCATTAGTCTTTCTCTTTTTCCTTTTATAGGTCTCCTTTCATTTCTTTCCTTCTTCTTACTTTTTAGGTCTTGCTGGCGTTGCAGCGCGAAGCGCTGCAGCCAACGAGACTTATAGTCACCGTGTTTGACTCCAAGGGAGACAAACCTGGACACAGTCCTGTGCACGAGCCGATTCAGGTCTGTGCACAAGCCGATTCAGGTCTGTGAATGCGCTTCACAGTGAACAGCTTGTGCGCGTTAATTAGGTCTCGCTAGAGACCGTGAACGCGCACCTACAGGCACACACAGGCACACAGGCACACACACACACAGGCACACCCCGCCACCCCCCTCACACACACACACACACATCCCCTCCCTCTCTCCCTCTCACACCCCCCCACACTCACCGGGCTCTTTGCGTGTCCTCGCAGCAGGCAGACTCGGAGGTCGGCGTGTCTTCTCCGGCAATCTTCAGCGTGCGCCGATGTGCACGCTCACGGCACTGCGTCTCGTGCACTCTCACCGCGCTGTTTCGCGCCCGGCGTTCCTCACTCAGCTTGTTTTGCTTTAGGGGCTTTGGCGCCCCCCTCCCTACACCGCACCAGCCGCGCAGCACCTAGTCAAGCGCTACCGCGGTCACAAACTCCATGTCACGCCGACGTGCACGCTCACGCCGTGCCTACAACGCGCGGGTGCACTTTCACTTTCCCTTGTTATTCCTCCGCACCGTTCTCACAATCTCGCAACTTGCAGGCTTGCCGTGCACCCTCCAGCCTCCGAATGTTTTCGCTTTAGATGCAAGAAATCGTCTTTGGGAGAACTTGATGCAACGAGCACAGATACATATGGATTTTAAGGACGGGTAAAAACGTCCCTCTTCCATGGCCGAAGCGGTAATTGGCTTCCATTTGCCCAGGTGTTAATGAGATTCAGAAGATATTGAGTTCATAATCCTCTGCATGAAGCGTGACGCACAAGCTTTTCTAAACGGCTGCCAACTCTTCCTTTGCCAAGCGAAACTTCCATCTTCTTATGCGTTTTGCTATTTCAGGCCCACGGTTTCAGAAATCTCGGCTAGGTGGCATATCGTTTACTATGTGAACACCTGGCCTGGCGAATTGTATTTCTATTGGCATCCCGCAGCAGGAAGTTCATGCTACCTTTATGCAAGTACTAAAAACATTTTTTCATGAATTAAGATCCTGTAGAGTAGCCTGGTGCACTGTGTTGGTTTATTGAGACTGTTCAGCTCCACGAGGATTTTAAAGTGAATGATGCAATCTACAAATGCAATAAACTAAAGGAACAATCTAAAGGGTTTGGGGTTTGCGAAAACATGCATTTATTCTACGGGCCTGGTGTTTAAATAAAAACTGTCGAAAATCACAAAATCTGCTAATATCTTGATACATCTCCAAGGCTGTCACTGCAGAGTAATAGACAGAACTCTTTCAGATAAATGACAAGCATTTTTATTCATGGTTTAACAATCCTATGTGTTTCTATACTGTAGAGAAAATCACCTGTTTCATTAGGCAGCCTGTGTTTGTGTATCTTTGAGTGAGGTTCACACCTGGGAGCTGGATGTGAACTTTAAACCTTCGTAGGGTCCATCACGCATTGAACATGATGGCGCTAGTGGTAAATCTGCACCCGAAAATACAATTTCCGTGCATTATCACTTCAACGTTCCTGTGCAATTATGAGTTTTTGGCCCGCAATGAGGAATAACTTGCCAGATGTGGAATCCCCTGAACTGTTTCTGCATGTGTACCCCAATTGATGGGCAGATAAATAAGGAAGGTTGAACTATGCTCTGGCTTTACTGCACTTGGTAATTCCAGGTGCAGTAAAATACACCAATTTGTAATTCCCGAGTTCTTGTCTAGAACAGAATTACCTCTCAATTTGTGCTCAAGCCCCTTGTAGTTTAAGATGAAGGAAGAAATTATCAGAAAGTGAAAATATTTTGTGGGAAGAGGAAAACATTGAATTATGGGACATAATAATAATGTATTTTTATGTAGCGCTGCATACTTCCAGGCACTGTAATTAGCAAGCATTGCTACACTTTCATTAAGTTGTACTCAATTAGCTGACCTTCAGATAGATAGAAGGTTGAGTCGGTCTTGCTGGGATTCAAACTTGTAACCTGCAGATCACTGTATGATTAAGCGGTCAACTCACTGAGCCATCTTGTTGCCCATGTTATAAAACATATGAGCTTAATGGATGCGCACAGGGATCGCTAGGTAAGCAGTGTGCACATGAAATCATCACATCTGAGGAAACACGCATGTATATGTGGGTTGCAGAAGCGCAGAGCCAGGAAGGAGCCTTGAAATATGGTACATGACAACCCTCCCGATTCAGTCGTGAGACTACCGATTAAAACACTAGTCTCCTGACTCCCGATTCTTGCATTCAACGAGCATTTGCAACGCAACAGGTCTCGCATTTACATGAGTTTGAGCTATTGGCATTGTAAATGACAATGCCTTTTATTTATGTTTTGTTTTTTGAAACATAAATAAAACGCATTGTCATTTATAATGCCAATAGCTTAAACTCGCGTAAATGCGAGACCTATTGCATTGCAAATGCTTGTTTCTTAGGAAGTCTTGTAGCTCCCCAAATAGTCCTACTGAGCTGCTTGCTGGCTGCTATTTCACCTGCAGTGTGCTGCAACTAGTGCTTCCATCAATTTTTAATGGGGTGGCCATCTTCTCCTTAGTATATAGGATAGGATAGGATAGGATAATATTTGTAAAGCGCACTTATACCCGAGGGTGTCACGGTGCTATGCAGTGGGAGGGGAAGAGAAAAACACGGAACAGCCAACTAGGATGAAAATAGCCACCATGTTTTCAACAATTTTCTAAAAACCGGAAGAGAGTCCGAGTTGGAAATGGAAGTAGGCAGGGAATTCCAGAGTATGATGGCCGCTAACAAAAAGGAGCGTCTTCCCTATCTGGCCCTGCAATATCTCGGAGAGACCAGTTTTTTCTGAGTGGAGGAAATCAAGGTCCTCCCGGGGATGTACCATTGGAACATGGTTTTCAAATGCGGTGAGCCTTTACTGTGCAAGGCCTTATATACCATGCTCAGGACCCTGAAGGATATGCGCTTCCTAATGGGTAGCCAGTGCAAAGCATGAATCTCCTCCCTTGCTGATTGGTACTTTGAAATGTTAAGAATCAGCCTGGCCGCTGCGTTCTGTTCGGTAACTAGACATTATATCGAAAAAATAATATAGAATGGACATATCATCGAAGTCAAAATATAGAATGGACAAAATATCGAATGGACATAATATAATGGTTAAAAATATCGTAATGAAGGTAAGTAATATTGAATGTCAAAATATCAAACTATATAATATAGGCATTAAAATGTATCGAATTTTTAATAATATCGAATTTTTTTAAGTGTTTTATATGTTAGTATATGTGTTAAAAGTGTATATTATTTTTGTAATGTATGTTTAATATTTTTTAAGTAATGAATTTTATGGTATTTAATTTTTGTGTAATTTAATTCCGTAGCGGTTGTGGGTTTATAGGGGAATAGGGTGGGAAGTAATTTAATTATAGTAAATTAAATATTAATCTTTAGGAATTATTAATTATTTTTTATTTAATTTTGCGTTTTAGTTCTGTAGCCGGTTGTGGGTTCATAGGGGAATAGGGTGGGAACTAAGTTAATTGTAATTAAGTCAATATTTATTTTATTTATTGGTATTGATATTTAATTTATTGTTAATTAATTATTAATTGGTAATTAATTATTATTAATTGGTAATTAATTTGTATTAATTGATTAATGGATAAATATGTTAATTGTATTAATTTATTTTCCGTAGCAGGTTGTGGGTTTATAGGGGAATAGGGTGGGAAGTAATTTAATTGTAATTAATTACATATTAAAATTATTTTTGTGTATTGATAATGAATTTTCTCTTAATTATTGATTGGTATATTGTTGTGTTATTAATTAATTGTTGTTATTGAAAATCAATTATGAATAGGTAACTAATATTTATTTGTATTTATAATTGATTAATTATTAAATAATATGTAATTGGTAATTCATTTTAATTCATGTTTTATTGGTATTGATATTTAATTTATTTTTATTAATATATTAAATCATTACTTTCCTTACTGTTGCACTCTCCTGGAGTGGGTATAGTACTTTTCACCCCTACGCTATCCAACACTTTCCCTACTGTTCCACTCATTGGAGTAGAAATAGTAATTTTTACCCCTTCGCTATCCAACGCTTTCCCTACTGTTGCACTCTCTGGAGTGGGAATAGTAATTTTTACCCTCCCACTATCCAACGCTTTCTCTACTGTTGCACTCTCTGGACTGGGAATAGTAATTTTTACCCCTATGCTATCCAACGCTTTCCCTACTGTTGCACTCTCTGGAGTGGGAATAGTCATTTTTACCCCTATGCTATCCAACACTTTCCCTACTGTTGCACTCTCTGGAGTGGGAATAGTAATTTTTACCCTCCGCTATCCAACGCTTTCTCTACTGTTGCACTCTCTGGAGTGGGGATAGTAATTTTTACCCCTACGCTATCCAACGCTTTCCCTACTGTTGCACACACTGGAGTGGAAATAGTAATTTTTACCCTCCCGCTATCCAACGCTTTCCCAACTGTTGCACTCACTGGAGTGGGAATAGTAATTTTCACCCTCCCGCTATCCAGCGCTTTTCCTACGGTTGCACTCACTGGAGTGGTAATAGTAAATTTTACCCTCCCGCTTCCCGGGATCTCCGCGGACTCCAAGAAGGCCTGATTGTTGCATCGGATCACTGGGGGCACTGGTGGTGAGCTCCGGATCGAGTACGGTGGGTCTTTTGACTCTGCGGCTTATGCGGGACGCCCTGCCCTTTCTTGCCTGACTCTGACATGGCGGCCACGAGGCTCTTCATGGCGGCGCGGCGCCCTAAGCATCTTCCTTCCCTGCAAGTAAATGCCTGAGCCCCCAGGAAGAGAACGTCTGAGGGGAGATATGGCGTTTTGGCCACTCTGTTAGCCATAACGCTGCTGCCAGAATAATGGTGGACTCTAGGACGGGGAGTCCTCCTCTTCCATACCCTTCGGCACACACGACCCCCTGGGGAGTCTACCTGCAGACGCGCTGGCACGGAGCTTTCGCTTCTGGGCCCCGTGGAGCTGACCCGTGGAGCTGACACCCGGCCAAACAAAGTGACGCCAGTCTCACTCAAAACACGAAACCACACAGACTTAGGGTCCAACATATGGGGATTTGAAGGAGTGGTGACGGAGGCAGCAATAGAAAAGAACACCCTCACAGGCAGCTGGGAGGAAAAGTGAAACCGAAACCGCCTTAGACAGGGGACAGCCTAAGGGGTGCCACAGTGTAGTGAAGAAGACGACATAACAACAGTGTTCACTCCAGTGGGCGGTGACAGGAGCCTGCATCACTACACTCTGTTGTCCCAACTCTGTGGCCTCAACTCTAAAGCTACCTTTGAATGATGCCCGGTGGAGCTACCTCATGAACCATTGGGGAGATTAACTTTGGACTCCCTCCTTTGACTATTACCTACCTAGCCAGACTTCGGGCAAACGCTCCCGTGTCTCTCCTGACCTTATCTTCCCCCTCTCTCTTCCCCCAACCCTCTCCCCTCTCCGCTCCTACTCTTTCCAGCTTCTGTCTTCTGCCATCACCTGCACCTGCCCCTTGTCCCCACCCTGTTTCTCAGTGAACCTCTTCCCTCGACACTTGAGACCAAACTATTTTGTCTGATGCCCGATGGAGCTACCTGGTTTAGCTATTGGGGAGCTGGGCCATGGATTACCTCCTTGGTCGCCACCTACCCAGTCGGTCTTTAGACAGACTTCCTTTCATCTCTACGGTTGTTTCTTCCCTTATCCTCACTTTCTCACCTCACCCACCCCCCACTACTTTGCTCTCTCCTTTCTCTCCTCTCCTAATGTATTGCTGATTGTTTGATGTAATGTGTAATTGTTGATCATTTTCTGTTATATTGTTGAACCACAGTTTTCCACTTTCTTTCGTCTCTCCTGTCCTCTCCTCCCACATTCCTCCCTCTATTTTTGTCTCTCCTTCTCTCCTCTCTCAATGTATTGAGACTGAACTATTTTGTCTGTTGCCCGATGGAGCTACCTGGTTTAGCTATAGGGGAGATGGGCCGTGGATTCCCTCCTTGGTCGTCACCTACCCAGTCGGTCTTTAGACAGACTTCTTTTCGTCTCTCCTTATTGTCTCTTCCCTTATCCTCCCTTTCTCACCTCCCCTGCCGCCTCCACTACTTCTCTCTCTCCTTTCTCTCCCCTCCTAATTGTATTGCCTATTTTTTATGTATTGGGTAATTTGTTGAACTTGTTCTGGTAAATTGTTGATTCTCATGTAAAGCTCTCTGATACCTTCGGGTCTAGCCAGCGCTATATAAAACTCTTTAAATAAATTAATAAAAATTAAATAATATATATGTATTAAAAAATAAAAATGTATGTTTATTTTTTTTACTTACATTAATTATTTATTATTTTTAAGGTTAAGTATTTTTAAGTATGTTTTAGTTAATTATATGGATGATTTCATTAATACTAAATTATTTTTAAGACATTTTTAAAAATTCGATATTTTGACTAACTATATTTTTTACAACAATATTTTTGATTTGATATTTTTATACTTACCTGTTTGCAGATAGGAATTCAATATTTTTGTATTCGATATTTTGTCCTCGATATTTTGTCAGGTTGATATTTTCCCCATCGATATTCTGTCAGTGATCCGTTCTGTACAACATGAAGCTTGTCCAGGGATGCCCATTGATGTTGAGGTATAGAGTGTTGCAGTAGTCCAGCCGCGAGGTGGCTAGTGCAATGATGGTGGACCAATGCAGTTCGGCCAGAATATACGGGAGCACTTCTCTAAGGGTTCTTAAGATATAGAAGCAAGTGCTGACAGTTCGGCACTGTTTACCATTCCAAGATAGCTAGCATGTTTAGAAGTATTATTTTGGTCACCTTGGACTAGTACAATAGTGATACACTTTGCACTTTATCATTTGGAGAAGGCTGCCTACTGCGAAGTTTACTGAACAGCCTTCTTGAAATATTATACTTAGTGTATCATAGTTTTTACCACTCCAAGATGGCCGATACTTTGCTTTTAAATGAGGCAGCTATGTTGGAAACTTAAAACAATAAACAGTGTCCAATACAATTTCAGTATGACCTCAAATTTCTGCGTTTAAGTTTATGTTGTATATCAAGCATATTCCTGCCAACTTTAGTTGGGGGCATGTTTTTTGTTTTGCACTTTTAATGTTTCAAGTTTTTATGCACAGGCTTGTTGTGATTGTGCGTCTGTTTTATGGCTGAAGGATAAGTGGGTAAACACCGGAATGAGTCAGTGGGTGGATGGATGGATTTATGAGTGCAAGGATGATTACTAGAGTGCATGCATGATGAATTACTTAGTGCCTAACTCCTTTAGTACCAATGCTTGTTGTCTGCTGGACTTGCTCTATGCTTTACTACCTTGCTCATCCCACGTAGCCCCCCTTTAACTCCAGGCAAGAATATACATAGACCAGTCCACAGACAAGCAAGGCAGGCACTCCTAGAGGTGAGACTGGAAGAATCTGTTAAGTAGGTTGTTGTCAGATCAAGGCACACTGGAATCCCTCATCCCCTTAGGCCTCGGTGCCACTGCACTTGCTGCACAACTGATAACTACACCCTTGAAACCGTGAGTTCTGCTGTACCTTCACCCTCAGACCAACATTACTCCCTGGGTCTGTGCCAGGTTAGTTTGAGTTTTGTTACATTGCCCAGCCTCCAGTATCAGTCAAAGGGCACAGGAGCCACAGAGGTCATCAACTGGCAAAAGGAATAAAGCATCATTTTCTATGAATGTATTTAGGAACCTTGATGCCTGGGCCCCCCTTCATTCCTCCCCTTTGTGAAATGGCAGGACGCAGTGTGTTTATTTATTCCCAGGGACTGTAATTGCCCTGAACTGCACAGCTATGGCTTAGAGTTATGGTGCCAATTATGGCGGGGTTAAGGTTGCCATGCTGATGGCAGGGTGTTCTTTCCCAGCAAGAAGGGTGCTGCGATAGAGGGCATTTTATGGGTCTTCTGCACGCCTGCTCCGATAAGGCATCATTCTGGAAAACCTATAAGAGAGGAAAAATAAACTGCCACCCGAGCAATGATCTTTGCTAATGTGGGGCAGGCTGGGCAATGCTGCAGGTGAATTTTAAATGTAAATGTCCTTTGTTTTGTTTTGTCTCGTGCTCTATGCTAGTGCTTAGAACTGCTCCCAATCCTTCATAGCCTCCTACAGAGAACTAAAATGAGTTACTGAGGCCTAGAATGAGTTACTGAGGATCACACGTGTTCCAGAAGGGGAGCTGTGATTAGAATGCATGTTTCCTCATTCCAAAGATGAGAAGAATCCTGAAAACGAAGTTCAAAAGGCAACATGCTCCACGAAGTGACAAAGTGATGAACCACCATATCCGTCCTTCCCATGTCCCTCCCTCAAGTTCAGAGAATAAGTGAGATTTCTTGCTGAAGAAGAGAGCACCGACATCCGCAGCCAGCATCCAGCCAACAGGGAACTGGGAAATACATCTCTTCTGGCCCCCTATTCTGTGTTTGTAACCTAGGTTAAGACCGGCAGACATGCAGGGAGTGGATGACCATCAAGAGAGTGTTGTGCAGTGCTGACATATATCAATACTTTCTGACGTATAAGGGAGTGTAATGCTAACCTAGCAAGCATCAAGAGTGGCGATGGTGCTGTCTCATCGGACATCAAGAATGGTTAGACTGCTGGTGCTCCAGACGACACCCAGCCATCCTATCCCTATCCAAGGACCCGCACACCGCCAAAACCACGAGGGAATGAAGGCCGTCGTCGACTGGATGAGGAGCAGCCGTCTGAAGCTGAATTCGGACAAGACGGAGGTCCTCATCCTCAGACCCACCTCCTCAGCCTGGGACAACTCCTGGTGGCCGACCACGCTGGGAACAGCACCAACACCCACCGACCATGCTCGCAACCTAGGATTCATCCTCGACTCCTCCCTCTCCATGTCGAAGCAAGTCAACGTCGTCTCCTCCTCCTGCTACAACACCCTCCGCATGCTCTACAGGATCTACAAGTGGATCCCCTCCGAAACAAGAAGAACAGTGACGCAGGCCCTCGTCAGCAGCAGACTGGACTACGGAAACGCACTCTACGCAGGAATCAAAGCCAAACACCTACGACGACTACAACGCATCCAAAATGCCTCCGCCCGACTGATCGTCAACGTCCCCCGCCGCAGCCACATCACCCCCCACCTGAGAGACCTACACTGGTCCCCGTCGACAAGAGGATCACCTTCAAGCACCTCAACCACGCACACAAAGCACTCCACAATGCCAAACTAGCCTGCCTGAACAGCAGACTCAGCTTCCACACCCCCACCCGCCAGCTCCGCTCCGCCAGCCTCGCCCTCGCAGCCAACGAATGACCTCCGGCAGCAGATCCTTCTCCTACCTTTCCGCCAAGGTCTGGAACACCCTCCCTACCCACATACGGCAGACCCAAGACCTTCTCGCCTTCAGAAGGCTCCTCAAGACCTGGCTCTTGGAGCAGTAGCAGCATCCACCGTCCCTCCCCTCAGCGCCTTGGGACCCTTACGGGTAAGTGGCGCGCTTTACAAGTACGCTGATTGATTGATTGCTAATGTCACGACAAGCATTAAGAGTCGATAACCAAGAAAGTAATGTCACATAAAGAGTTGATGGCCTACAAGGGAGTGTGTTGTTGTCACAGCAAACATTATGGGCCAGATTACGAGTGTGGCGGTGCTCGGACCGCTAGACTCATGGTGGCAGCGGTGGCGGATCCAGTCACTGCCGCACCCACGGTCCGCCCGCCTGCTTACGACTCAGGTAGTCGGACTGCACTAGGACCACCGGCTCTGCCAGGGAACTGCCGTTTCCTGGCATAGGAGCGCGGTCAGAGGCACAATATGCTTTGCTGGAACGCCACGCCCCAGTCAAGCATATTACGAGTTTTCTCTCTGCCAGGCTTTTCATGGCGGTTCCACTGCCATTAATAGCCTGGCAGAGAGAAAACAAAGGGGGGCCTACAGGTCCCCCCTGTGCCTCAGACATATAAGGATGCACACAGGGGAGACTAACATGTACCCCCCTCGGTGCGGTGCATGCACATTTATTCCTGCACGGCATGGACTTACGAGTTATGCTGTGTAAGATCCGTGTGAGGCGTTCCCATTGTGGTGCCTTTTCAAAAGTCACCAACGTCTTTTAAGGGGCATCCCAATGGGAACCGCAAACGCTGCCCGCCCGCCAGACTATGAATAAATTGTAACCTGGCGGGCAAGCAGCATGAGCTTTGGCGGAGCAGTGGCGTGGCGGTTTGCACTGCCGCGCCACAGCTCAGGCCAAATTGTCTTAATTTGGCCCTAGGAGTATCTGATCTACAAAGGCCTAGGTGTTGACCCAGCACATAAAGGTTGTTCGGCCTACTGAGGAGTGCAGTTTTATCCCAACAGAAACAGAGAGTATCTGTCTTCCAAGGCGTGCACTGTTCTCCTGAAGCCTTGTGAGTTTTCTGCAGTGCTGACAGTCAACACGTGTAGGGTTATTGGAGGGCGGTATACACCAGGCAAGTTACAAAGATCATACAATTCCCTCATGTAGGCACGTCACTCTTATGAATCTAATATTCCAAGACAAAATGCCCATCCCAGCTCTTGCAAGTCAAGACCGCCTCTCACTGGCTCATGAAGAACAGCTGGCGGACTCCCAAATCCAGTAGACCAGTGGTTCTTAAGCTTTTGACAGCTGTGGACCCCAACTTAATCATTACTAGAATACAGGGGCCGCCACATCCGGGCTGCCTGGCCTAAGCAATTTTGATGAATTGTACCACAAAACAATGCCCAGAAATGAGCGTTCATCAAACAAATGCAAAAATGACTAAATATTTTATTTAATTTGCAAATATAAGAAAAATCTATACTATATTTTAATGAAGATTGGAGCTTTTCCTAATTCAATTTAGGCCACCCATCGTCCATACTATATTCTATTTGATGCACTTGCATCGCTCTCCCTGAGTAGGTGTTGCGGAGCCTTGGGTATGCGGATAATCGGTTAGGAACCACTGTAATAGACAATAAATTTAATTTGATATCCTCATTTAACTGACGTTGTATCATAAAGTATGATAAGACACAAGATGAGGGCATTTTAAGGGAACAATTGACAAGGGATTATTTGAGGCGTGTAACTGATTTACGCCAGGAAAAAGGTGTAACGTACACCAGCATAATTTACACCTGGTTTATTGATCGGTACAGACACAAGTATTTGAATGAAGAGCTTCTAAATTGTTGAAAGTGTGTTAAAGTGCACCAATTATCACCTTTATCACAAAGTGAGGTTATGTAGGAAAAGGAAACATTTTAGAGGAAAACTATGGGGCATTTTTACAAGCCGGTAACGCCACCGTAGTGCCACCGGAGTGTCACTTTTTCTGACGCTCCGGTGGTGTTGCTCTCAACCAAAATTTACAAGATAAATATGCCCCTTACTGCAGCAATGGGGTGGGCAATGGGTGTTGCTGTGGGCATTTCACTACAACACCCACTGCTTTTTGGCGCTGCCTCCTATTTACAAGGCTGGGGCGGCGCCAATAATAAGGCCGGAAAATACCTGGTCTTAAACAGGTAATTCAAGGAGAAACGTTTTATTTCTCCTCGTATTTAGCTCTTTCCATGTGTGCTATAGAAACAGCAAATCGCCTGTAAAGATTGTTTATGTGCCGAAAAGTGCCCCTTCCTGCACATAAACAATCATCCCTGCAGTGCAGTCACCCTTGTAACATGGCACAAAGGTGCCTGCGTCGGCGCTAGGCAGCTTTTTTAGTGACAGCACTAGGGTAAAGGGAGGGGGGTGCCGTGTTTTAGTAAATACTGCGCATCCCTGCATTAAAAAATATGTCGGAGCACAGCGTTAGCAATTTTGGAGTAACACTGTGCTCCAACATTTTTTTGTAAATATTCCCCTATGTATTAATTTTTTTTTTAAAGGAACACCTGTATTTAAAAAAAAAACATTACAAATGTTAAAAATGTCCTAATTTTTTATGCAATGTGCAAAATGTTCCATAGTAGGCGTAGGAAACCCTTTGTGTCTTCTGTTTGTGAGTATCACACTTATAACTATTTCTTCCAGCTGTCTTGCTTGCGTAGGACATTTTGTGAGGAACCCAGACAAGAATAACTTACAGCTTTCTGATAGTGCAATAAGTTACATCAGTTGGTATGTTTTGAATGTTGTTAATGCCAGGAATTTTAAGGGAAAAGGGTTGTTGGGAAATTCCCCCTTCCTCATGAAACCACCAGAACAATTCAGGTAAACAAAAGGAGTTATTTATTCAACAGCAGTAATCATGACCCTCTTTCCAAGCAACCAGCCTGAATCTGCTCTCTACTTCAAGATCACACACCCAATCCAGAAGTCTGGAACACTCTATTTATATGGAGCTGATACAATACAATACAATTCAACGACATTTATAGAGCACGAGGCTACTCACAAGGGAGCTTCCTGGTGCAACCAGCAGGACTGCCCAGAAAACTGGAAGAGAGCTAAACATTAAACAGGTGGGTCTATAGGCCCTTCATGGAGAGCTTTTCTGAGGGTGAAAGGCTAAGGCTGGGTGGAAGTGTATTCTAAAGCTTATCCGTAAAGAAGGTGAAAGACCCACCACTATGTCTGGCCCTATGGATCTTCAGAATATGCAGGAGCCTCTGGAAGCCTCTGATGGCAGGGCTTCGGTCTACGTCTCAGGTACAGAGGTCCCTTGTTCTCCTAGGCTCTTTCAGCAAAAATTAGCACCTTGAATTTGATGCAGCTGCTCACAGGGAGCCAGTGAAGCTGGCGAAGATGTGCAGACGCCGATTACCGCCTCTGGATCTTGAGGATGAGGCGAGCAGCGGCATTCTGTATAATCTGCAGCCGTTGCAGAAGGTATGCCGGAAAGCCCAGGTAAATACTGTTGGCGTAGTCCAATTTAGTGGTGACAAAAGCATGGACTGCAGACTTATGGAAAGTCACAGGCACAAAGTGGAGCATCCTTCTCCGAGATTTCAAAGTAGCAAAACAGCTAGCCGAAACTGCTTTGACCTGAGGTTCAAACGATAGGGCTGAGTGGAATTTGATACCCAGATTCCTAACACAGCCCAATGGGGTGTGGGAAGCCCCCAACTCGGATGTCCACCAGTTCAGAGTTTCAGGGATCGTACCTATGCAAAAAAGAGAACTTCAATTTTATCTGAATTTTGTTTGAGACAGCTTTCCCCATCCAGTCGCGTACTGCTTTGAGGCAATCCTTGAAGGACTTACGGGTGTCACGGGCTTCATTCTGAAAAGAGAGCATCAGCTGCGTATCATTGGCATATGGAATTATCTTCAGAGCCCGCTCTTCAACCAGCTTGGCCAGGGGATCAATGTAGACATTGAAAAGCATAGGGCTCAAGGCAGAGCCAAGCGCCGCCCCATACTAGCGAGCGGCCTGGGGTCTGAGAGGAAGGGAGAAAAAAGTACCACCTGAGACCTCTCCTCCAGATATGATTTGATCCATGTCATCTGAATTCTAACTACACAACATATCCCGTTTCCTTATAAAAAAATGTATACAATGATGTGATGAAATAATAATATGAAATGTATGACTTTAGAGAATTGAATGAAATCTCAACATTATATACATTTGAAAAGAAAAAAATGAATTTACCTGATAAGTCTAGTTCTTCGCACTGCTACATACATAAGAAAAAAAACTGAAATGTATCTAATATGTTTTGGGGACAAGTTCAAGAGTTTTCTATTTATTTTTTTAGCTCAATTGACAACTCTTTTTGCCGGCACTTATCCTAGACCACAAGCGCTTTGACGCAAACTGACTTTATTATCCATAGGACTGCCCAGATAATAAATACTACCTCACTTTGCAAGTATTTATAACTCACTGGTCACTATTTTATTATTCTATCTTTTAATGTGGACAGCAATTTTACTTAGGCGTTTTGTTGCCAAAACTCTATTTTTTTTGCAGCTAGTTATCTCTGTGACTCAACTTTCTCATCCAGTGGTATTTATCATACCTACAGGCCTTAGTTGGTCGTAACAATATCTATTCTCACTTAGGGGCAGATATATCAAAGCATTTTTTGTCGCAAATGCTGTGAATCGCTAAAAAGCAGCGTTTGCGACAAAAAAATCTCAAAATGGAATGTACCATGTAAAAACCATCGCAATATTAAGGAGTCGCAAATTTTGCGATTCCTTAATATTGCGTAAGCATTTAAGGAATCGCAAATTGCGATTCCTTAAATGCTATGTATGAAGCAATTAAGTTTTGCGGATTTACACTAAGAAATCACAAGTTACCACCAACTTGTAGTTGGTGGTAATTTGCGAATTCTTTTACAAATGCACTTTTTGGCATTTGTAAAGGTGCCATGTGGCGCTCATACATGCCCTTAGGGCATGTATGTGCGCCATATGCGCACACATGTAAATTTCAGGGGTGCAGCAGGGTGTCCTTAAGACACCCTTGCACTCTTGAAATTATTCTCAATTTGCGATTAGCAAATTGCGAATCGCAAATTGAGAATAACTTCCCATTCCTTCCTATGGCCCTCCTGGTCCATAGAAATGAATGGGAAATTATTCCTTAATTGCGATTAGCAATTTCCTAATCGCAATTAAGGAATTTTAAGAAATCGCTAAAAAAATAGCGAATTTCTAGATACATACCATTCTGAAATTTTCAAATAGCAATTCTCAAAAAATCGCTATTTGAGAATCGCAAATGGGTATCTTGATACATCTGCCCCTTAGTCCACACTACGGGTGGGCACAATTCGCAGAGTTTCACTCTGCAGATTTCCGCCTACGGGTGGAAAATATGGAGGTCACGCTGCTCGTGCTACAATTTAACTCGGGGAGCGTGAACAGCGCTGTAACTCAGCATGAGCGGCACCATGCATTGCACAAGAGCGCGTGAGCATTTGTGTTGGTTTTCCTGCAGATCGAGTAGAAAATCTATTTGAGGGGCACAGATCTACTCAGACGGTGGCCCTGCGATGGCCCGTGAACACCGTTGACCACCAGCATTAGAAAGTTGCAATAGGCAAAGCCAAATTTCGTTCTCGTCAGCTCGCATATTCTAGAGCTTCATGGGAGAAATAATTCGCTACACAATGTTCGGCAGAGTTTGGCCAGAACTTTGCGTTAAAGAGTAACAATGAGTGGCCACAATTTGACAATTTTGCAGGCGGAATGGAACCTTCCACCCACCCATTGTTCTTACCCTTTTTGGAATATTCTTAACTATCCATGACAAGCTTCATCAACAATAAGATCCATAAGCCACTAATTCCCAGGCACTGACACCCGTTTTTCATGGAGTCCTACAACAGAGTATGTTTGTGAGCACACTCTCAAGAGGTATGCCTTTGACGTCTTTCATTTTTAATATCTGCCACCCCCGTGCACTGAATTTTAACCTGTGACATCTCACTTTGCACTTTACTGCATTACACACTTGAATTCACTCTTTTTCTAATATTATTATACATCTAGCAATTCATACCCTCTGCTTTTTATGCACTGAAAGGGCACTCATGTTACCAACATGAATCATTATTACAATGTTGTAACAATGATTTTTCTACTAGAGTGATACTACATTGTATTGTAATTGTGACTACATTTGATTACAAACTCTATGGCTGTGTGATGCATGGATATTGCTTATCTTCTTGAGGAGCGATATATCACCTCATCAATAAAACCTATCAGAAAGAACTTGGAAGGGCTGCTTACATTTGATTACTTTATTACAATACTTTGAATTGACAGCAACACAAACTATTTGATTGCTCCAATATCTATTGTTATTTATTTCCATATCCAGCACCATTTTGGTGGATGCTATGTTGCCATCCCTAGGTAGCGGGGTACATGATGTTGTGGTACCACTGCTCTTTCATTACTGCTTGGTATATCATTGACAAGCCCTGTACTCTCTAGGGATGTGCAGTGGGTGTTAAATCGTGGCTCCCTCTGTTGTAGCTGTCCACCCTAATGCATTTGTTTAAGTTTCCTCTTGACACTCAGAGAGCGTATCATCGCCTATTAACCCGTTTCTTGCTTCGAACGTTCAGCGCCAGTGCTGAACGTTCTAAGAAACGGGTGGGGCCGCGTCGGCCGTTGGACGTGCGCAGCACTACGAAGGTAGTACTCGCAACGTCCAACGGCCGACGGCAGCACTAAAGGGGTTAATGTGCAACACACACCCAAATCTGTCATCACTTTGGCAGAGTTTCGATTGACTTCAGTTTCACAAAATGCTGCATCATTATGATTTCCCATGCTACAAATCTGCAAAATCAAATCTTCTTTTGGATCACCTTCTCCCATCCTGTCTTATTCTCAAAGACCGTCTTCAATCTTCTCTTATATTTATATACATTACTAGTACTGCCTCTGCACATGCGGGCACAGTGTTCTTTCATAATACACCTCCTACACATTCGATTATATGTTGGGCACCCCTTCTCTGTAGCTATATGTTCTTTTATACCACATTTATAACACATTGTTTTCCTGTCATCCTTAATTTTTTTTTTTTTGTTTTGTCACCTCCATATTTCTTATTGTGGTATTCTTGTATTGACATTAATTCTTATCCTCCATTTGTGCTAACACTTGAAGATTTGTGTGATCATAAACACCTTTTCCCAATTATTTTGACATCTATTGAAACCTCTCTACAGGTTTTTTCTAAGGTTAAATCCTTAGTCAGTAGCAATTTTTCATGCGTGCCTCTACTAGCTAACTTTTGGCCAATTTGATCTTTTAACATTTCGTATAAATAACAAGTTGCAGTTAGTGACTTTAGTGCTGCTATGGAATTTTCAATGGATTCTCCTGGCAACTGGCCCCTTCCATTAAATCTATGTCTTTCTACAGCTTCATTCTTTTTCTTCCCATACTTCACATCTGATGTCATTAATACTTCTTCATGTGGTTGTATGACACAACCACGCATGCATTTTCCACGTTTTCCTTAACAGCCTGGGTGGAACAAAGAACGCGTCTGAAGCACGCATTCCATTTACGGTAGAGAGACAAAATATCGAAATTAAAATATCGATATACAATAATATCGATGTTTTAATTTCGATGGTATAGAATATCGAGGTGCAATAATATCGATAGACAGAATATCGATATTAAGGTATGTATGTTAATAATAACGAAATTTTGTTTAGTGTTATGTATTTTATTATGTTGTTTATATGTTTGTTAAACATGTTTTTTAATGTATGTTTAGAAATTAGTAATTTTGTTTACATTTTGTGTTTTAGTATCAGAGCGGTTGTGGGTGTATAGGGGAATAGGGGGGAAGTAATTTAATTATAATTAATTAACTCATATTTTTTTAATATTTTTGATTAATAAATAATTATTAATTAAAAATTAATTGGTAATTAATTATTATTAATTAGTTAATTAAATTAATTAGAGTTAATGTAGTAATATTGATTATTTTTTGTTATTGTTAATTCATAATTAATTGGTAATTAATTATTATTAAGTGATTAAATTACAATTACATTTTTTATGTGATTTATTTATGTGTAGTGGGTTGTGTGTTTATAGGGGAATAGGGTCTGACATAATTAAATTAAAATAATTAAAGAGATTGTATTTATTTATTGGTATTTATTGTTAAATAATTGGTAATTAATTAATTGGTAATTAGTTTTTTTTTATTATTTCATAATATTAATTATAAATAATGTATTAATAAATATTGTTTATTCTTGTAAATATCTTGTTATTAATTATTAATTGGTAAATAATTATTAATTGGTAATTAATATGTGTTAATTAGTTAATTTATAATTACATCAATGTAATAATATTATTTGTTATTAATTGATTAATTGATATTTATATTAATTGTGTTTTTTTGTATGTGTAGTGTGTTGTGTGTTAAAGGGGGAGTAGTGTGGGAAGTCATTTTTACCCCCATGCTATCCAACGCTTTCCCTACTGTTGCACCCTCTGGAGTGGGAATAGTAATTTTTACCCCTACGCTATCCAACGCTTTCCCTACTGTTGCACCCTCTGGAGTGGGAATAGTAATTTTTACCCCTACGCTATCCAACGCTTTCCCTACTGTTGCACCCTCTGGAGTGGGAATAGTAATTTTTACCCCTACGCTATCCAACGCTTTCCCTACTGTTGCACCCTTTGGAGTGGGAATAGTAATTTTTACCCCTACGCTATCCAACGCTTTCCCTACTGTTGCACCCTTTGGAGTGGGAATAGTAATTTTTACCCCTACGCTATCCAACGCTTTCCCTACTGTTGCACCCTTTGGAGTGGGAATAGTAATTTTTACCCCTACGCTATCCAACGCTTTCACTACTGTGCACCCTCTGGAGTGGGAATAGTAATTTGTACCCCTACGCTATCCAACGCTTTCCCTACTGTTTCACTCTCTGGAGTGGGAATAGTAATTTTTACCCCTTCGCTATCCAACGCTTTCCCTACTGTGCACCCTCTGGAGTGGGAATAGTAATTTTTACCCCTACGCCATCCAACGCTTTTCCTACTGTTGCAATGTGTGGAGTAAGTATATATATTAATTTATATGTAGAGTTTTTAATTTATTTTAAATGTATATGTATTAGTTATTATTTTTTAAATATGTTTTAATGTTTATATTTATAATTTGTTAAATTATATGTCTTTTTAAATTAGTTTTACATTATTATTAATACATTAAAAAAACAATATTTTTAGCTTCGATATTTTTGTACTACGATGTTTTTTTTCGATATTTTCGTACTTACCTTTATGTAAATAGAACTCCGATATTTTTGATGTCGATATTTTTGTGTCGATATTTTTGTACGTCTACATTCTGTCTGTCGATATTATGTCATAGATTTTCCATTTACAATGCAAGTTGTTACAACGACTTGCCTTAAGGGGGTCCTGGACTTTGGAATAGTATCATTTACTATTCCAACTCCAGTCATCATAACAGTAGGGAAAGCGTTTGACTTTAAAGTCCAACGCCGCTTGACCTAACGCATGTCTTTGTAATGACTTGCGTTGTAAATTTAATGCGTGGTTCAGATGCATTCGTTAGTCCGCCCGGGTTGCAAAGGCAACACGTTGTTCGGCGGTCGTAGCATTTGCCGTTTCCCTCTTCATATTAATCCAACTCATCTCCACTATCTACCTAATGGCGAAGGAAGATGTTTCAGTATCTTGATTCCTTCAGTTCCTGCACAATGTTTGAGAATTGCTAACTTTCTTTTTATTGTAAATATATCCCCTCCTATGGCTCTCCCTCCATTTTAAAAGGTGAATAAGACCCACCCCTGCTTGGGACAAACCTTGCTGCCAATTCCCACACAGTTAAGTGTGCATCAAAGAGGAGGATGGCCACCATTCTTTATGACCCAATGCTTATGCAAATGCAGTACTTCTTGAATGACAAAGGAAGGCCACCCAAGCATCCCTTACTGTTCTAAGCATTGGGAAAACAACCCAAACCAGTGAAATATATTAACTGTTCTCGGGTCACAAGATTGGACAAGTTGCACTTACCAATTACTAAAGTGCCTGTCTTTGATGAGCTTTCTTTGGGACTTTCTGAGTCTGGAATTTGTGAGGTTCAAGACTTAAAGGATACGTTTGGTGGATTATGACACAGTTCTGAGTGACAGGAGCTCAAAGCGCATGCTCATGACTGGGAAGAAAGAGGGTAAGGGATAGATAAAACGCTGGAGGTGTCGTCAGTGGTTCAGTAGCAGCTTCACAATTATTGATAGTTCCTCAGGCAGATACCTGCACACATCCTTCCACTATGGCCTAAATAAAGGACATAGAAGATAGTTAATAAAAGGCGGTATCACCTCCAACACAACCCCTCTCCAATCCAGGGTTTACCAGGTTCTCAGTAAGGAATTGCAGGTAAAAGTCCAAGAGTAGTAGTACCCCTGTGGCTGCCCAGACAGCCTGAGGACTTGGAAGAGGATTAATCAAGATATGAAGCCAACAGGATTTTACACGCGGTGGAGAGCCGTACAACTAAACCGTTGCGTGGCAACTGACCACTGTTTCTGACAGGGCTTAAATTTCTCTGGATGTTCCCATTTTCCGCCGAAGTTTTACACTACTTTTTCTCTTGGTGAACTTTATCTTTTACTTGGCTTACTTGTAGTGGAGTACCTCTAAAAGCAACATCAGGTTACTTTATTAAATTTAAGTTGTTTCTTATGTACCCAATCTCCTGGTCTGATGGTTGCATTTTTTGCACGTTGTTTTACATCAGCATACTCTTTCATTTGCTGTTTTGCAATTTGGTGTAGTTTCGCAGTATAGTACCATGCACAAACATTTTCTGCAGTCAACTTGTGGGCGTCTAGACTTCCTGACATGACCACAAGTGAGTACAAAAGGGGATTTACCAGCAGAAACATGTGGAGTCACTCTATAATGCTCTATAATGATGTCAACTGGATGCACAGACGGATACTTTGACATCTGTCAGCCTAGCACAGGGCTTGAGAATTCCACTGGCCAACTTACTATGGTGGGCCAGATTTAATCAGGAGAACAAGCTATTTTTAGGGCCTACTCCCCCATTCTGGTGAGCTGACAACAGGTGCTCTGCTTGGGCATAAAATAAAAGAGCAATAAAGATGCATTCAAATCTAAATTTACTTTTCTTTCTAAAACTGAAGTTAGAGGATTTTGTAAAGTGAACTGTGGGATAATCCTGCTGTGCAAAGCATGTGAAATGAAAGTCTATAAGAATTCAGGCCGTTTTTCTAACACAACACTGAAATAGCTAACAGGTGATCTGTTCAAATGTTTCAAATATATTTCACTAGTTATGAAGACATATATTTGTAATTCTGTGGTCAAATAAAAGATTTTTATACGACCAAAACAAATCTGAACACTTTACTTGATGATGCATAAAATACATTTTAAATATTTTTGATGAAACCCAATTTCCAAACATTGTTTATGCGCTATATCGTTTTATCAGTAAAACGACATGTTTGTGGGAAAGTTTTGTGGCCATTTCAATGGAAAATGTGCTATCTGTAGATGACAGTGCACTACCACATCATGTTTTAGTGATGTATTTGTGAAAAGTGAGTTTTTAAACATGAACTGGGAAATATTCCCGCTCCTGCCCCGATGACAATGCTATTAGTGAACTAAGAGGCAAACCAGGGGTCATGTGTACGTGGGCTTGATTCTTATTATGCATGGAACAAACGTTCAGTCTAGTAAAAAAAAAATGTTTTTTTGTACAGCAGAAATAGTGAACTTGCGTTTTTTAAGGTGCTCACTTATGTGATAATGAAGAAAAAGGAGGCTCCATAAGACAAAATATTTGCCTAGGATCACACAATTTGAGAGAGAGACCAGGTCACGGGTCAAGTATGTTACAGTTAGGTTGAGTAGATAGTTCAAGTTACTAAACCTGCAGGTCTAGTAAACTTTTTATGATTTTTCGAGCCCTGTAGTGCTTTGACCATTAGCTTGTGTCCTTAACGGTGATGTAACAGCCATATAGAGATGGAAGCGTTAGAATTCTATTCTATATGAATGATTGTCTAGTGTCGGGCTTAAGTGTATCAGATATCCACCATTCAACATGCACCTTATGCAATGCTAGAAGAACGACTAAGGCAGAATGAATGTAATTTGCTGAACTGTGCAAACACACGAATACTAATCAATGACAAAAAGCAAATCGTGCTTTGAGACAATAAAAGTCTACAGTCACAGTACATAAACTATTTTCTGGAAGATCTGGCATAAAACGTTTCTTTACTGCATTAGATCGTCCAAAGCTTTGGCACAAATCAGAATATTGTATCATGTTATCTATTAGAGAAAATAAACTTAGAAACCAGATCTTTTCTCTCCCAAATGTCTTTGTAGATAAACAGCACTCTGGGTCTCATGTGAAGTTTCAAGCGCTCTTCTCTTGTATTACAATCCACTCTCCTCTTAGGTGTAATCCTCTCCCTTAGATCACTAGTTCACTTTGTACCTACTTGCATACTAACATTCCATTGCTCTTAACCCACTTTTGCCCCTTTTTCAAACTTTGTTAATGAGTTTACACATTCCAGTCCTCACAACAATCTATTTCTAATTCCATTCCTGTTAGTCTTTCCGATATTGTTTGTCTTATAATAAGGTGTGTGCCTTCCACAGACAATGTGTTTTCTTCTTTTCATGTTGAAAATGGAGGAAGTGAAATGTGTTACACTGAGTTACATTCCTTGCCTTTTTAGACACAATTTTGTAATCCTAATCAAAAGTCTTATTCCCCACCCTTTGTTTCTCAGCACTATTTTTGCTTTTGCATTACCATGTTTGGTAAGGAGTGCCTGATGATCTGTTACAATTGATAAGGGTTACCATACAAAAACAAATCATGATGCTCATGTGCCAAACTAATGTCAAACTATTTTTAAGCTTTGAAGTATGCCTTTATATTTCTTCTAAGCTTTGGCTTGCATATAGCACTATGCATCTCAGTGAGCCTCTGCCTGGTTTACGCTGTGCAAGTATTGCTCCTACTCTGACTGGACTCACATCCACTGTTAGTTCTGTACACTATTGTGGGCCATTATGGGCTATGTGCTATGCAGAAGTGGTTTCTTCATTTATTTTGTTAAATTATTCATCACTCTCCTTCGACCATTTAAAACATTTCTCTTTCTAGTTAGTTCTTGAAGTGGGGCACTATTGTTGCAAATTGTGTTTTGTAATGAGCTCTGCAACTAGTCATTCCTAAGAAATAAGATACATTTGTTTCAGCAATAGTGTTTACTGTAGTTGGGCCTGTCCATATTACCTCTCTTGAAAAGATACAACCGAAGAAAGTTTGTTTCGTTTTGTCAAACTCAGATTTGTGTGTATTTAACATAAGACCTGTTTCCATACCTCGTGCACTTACTTTTGACAGGGTATCATCATGCACTTTTCGCATTTTGCCAAACATGAGAATGCAATCATTGCAGTTCAAACTGTTGTAGCCTGGCCTTATTATCTATCTAATTGTTTCTTGAAATATCTCTGCAAAGGTTGAGATTTCAAAAGTAAGTCTTTTGTAGTGGAAAATATCCAAGTGTGTCAGGAAAACTGTGATATTTTAGGATTCTCTAATTGAAGCCTCTGACCATACTTCAAGAAGTCTAATTAGGTAAACATGATAGCTCCTGATAAGCAAATTATCATACTCCTAACAGAGACCCAGAGTATCTCTTTAAAATGTAGTTTTGGCACCAGCATGTTTACACAGATACAGTTCTTTCCATTTCCTGTTTTTTTGGCACTGCTACAGTTGGGGATATCCAGGATGTCAGCCCAGATACCTCTTCTCTTATCTTTTGTTTCAGCAAACATTCTTCTTCAACTTTCTTTTGCAAGTAAATCAGTATCCTTCTATGATTTTGTGCTGGAATATGAACAGATTCATTACCATGCAGTGTTATCTGTGTGTTCTTTAATTTGCCTAACCCTTTCAACAACTGTGGAAATGTGGTTTTGAAGGCCCTCTGTTGGTTTAAATGTTATGACTGTTAAACACATAGCTTTTACAGTTACATTGCTCAGAAGCCAGGGTGCCGGTATCTGTCCTTTCAACGTATATCTTTTTTCTTGCATCATTGTATTTCCATATTTAATTGTTTCCTGGAACTTGCCTACATTTGAGCCCAGATGACCTGCTCCCAACTGAAAAAGCTTCACTTTTGGTGAACATAGTGCGGGTTTATTGATTATTTTCCCATGTATTCTGAAATGCGCTGTATGTTGAGAGCAACTTCTCTATGAAATGCAACTGTAGCTGTATGTCATCTCACTTGAAGTTCTACAGATGCTCTTTTTTTATTTTGTTCCTTTCTAGTAGATTAAGGTATACATTTTCTTTATGTTTATTCATATTACTTTCCCATCTATCATGCATGGGCGTTCTTCGAACTTTCTTCTACTGAAACATTTTCCATTTCATTTGGTTTTCAGTCTTTCGTTTGTGTAGCATAATGTGTATTCTTCATAAAATGTTATATTTTCTCATAACTTTCCATATGTTACCCTGACTTGCAAACAGATTGAATATGATTACTTTACCCACATTTTCTACAATATCTTCCTACCGCCGAACAAGATTGTGAATGAGGAATACTATACAATGCTTACAGCACAATTTACTGTCTTACATGTTGTCCGGGCAATTCCAGCAATAGTCAGAGTGGAGCTGCAGGGGCGCTAGGAAGAGGTGAAATACAACAAAGCCTCATTAACAAGTAAATGGTATTTTAAAGACCTGTGAAGTACTCGGGTGCAGCTGTGTGTGTGCCCGGGAAGCTGGCTCATCCCGGGCTGACACACACGCGGGGTGAGGTGACAGAGGACAGCAGGGACTGAGAGCCGGGTGAGGTGACGGAGGGCAGCAGGGAGTGAGAGCCGGGTGAGGTGAGACAGAGACAGGCAGAGACAGATAGGGGCAGAGACAGATAGAGACAGAGACAGATAGAGGCAGAGACCGATATAGACAGGGGCAGACAGAGCCAGATAGAGGCAGAGACAGGGACAGACTGACAGAGGCAGAGAGAGAGAGACAGAGAGAAAGACAGAGAGGGAGACAGAGAGAGACAGAGAGAGACAGGAATAGAGACAGATAGATGCAGAGACAGACAGAGACAGAGAGAGATAGAGACAGAGAGAGATAGACACAGACAGAGACAGACAGAGACAGATAGAGGTAAAGACAGGGACAGAGACAGATAGAGGCAGAGACAGGGACAGGCAGGCGGAGACAGAGAGGCAGAGAGACAGAGAGCTGGAGAGGGAGATGGAGATGGAGGGAGACAGAGAGAGAGAGGGGGAGAGAGAGGGAGAGAGGGAGAGAGAGGGAGGGAAAAGGAGGGAGAGGGGCGGAGAGGGAGGGAGACAGAGAGGGGGAGACAGAGGGAGGGAGAGAGAGGGAGGGAGACAGAGGGGGAGAATGGGAGAGAGAGAGAGGGAGACAGAGGGAGGGAGAGAGAGAGAGGGAGACAGAGGGAGGGAGTCAGGGAGAGGGAGACAGAGGGAAGGAAAGAGAGGGAGGGAGACAGAGAGAGAGGGAGACAGGGAGACAGAGGGAGGGAGACAGAGGGAGAGAGAGGGAGGGTGAAGGAGGGAGAGAGAAGGAGGGAGAAGGCGGGAGAGGGAGGGAGACAGAGGGAGGGAGACAGAGGGAGGGAGACGGAGAGAGAGGGAGAGACAGAGAGAGAGGGCGGAAGAGGGAGGGAGGCAGAGGGAGGGAGACAGAGGGAGAGAGAGGGAGGGAGAGAGAGGGAGACAGAGAGATAGGGAGATAGGGAGACAGAGGGAGGAAGACAAAGGGAGGAGAGAGAGAGAGAGAGGGAGAAGGAGGGAGAAGGAGGGAGAGGGAGGGAGGGAGGGAGAAGGAGGGAGAGGGAGGGAGAAGGAGGGAGTGGGACGGGGAGGGAGGGAGACAGAGGGATGGAGACGGAGAGAGAGGGAGTGAGAAAGGGAGAGAGGGGGAGGGAGAGAGAGAGGGAGAGAGAGGGGGAGAGAGAGAGCGAGAGGGAGAGAGGGAGAGAGTGAGGGAGAGAGAGGAAGAGAGAGGGAGAGAGAGGGAGAGAGAGGGATGGAGAGATAGGGAGGGAGAAGGAAGGAGAGGGAGTGAGGCAGTGGGAGACAGAGGAAGGGAGACAGAGACAGAGGGAGAAAGAGGGAGACAGAGAGAGGGAGACAGAGAGGGAGACAGAGGGAGGGATACAGAGGGACGGAGACAGAGGGAGGGAGACAGAGACAGAGGGAGAAAGAGGGAGACAGAGAGAGGGAGACAGAGAGGGAGACAGAGGGAGGGATACAGAGGGACGGAGACAGAGGGAGGGAGAGAGAGGGAGAGAGACGGAGGGAGACAGGGGGAGACAGAGGGAGGGAGACAAAGGGAGGAGAGAGAGAGAGAGGGAGGGAGATAGAGGGAGGGAGGGAGGGAGAGAGGGGGAGAGAGAGTGAGAGATGGGGAGGGAGAGGGAGAGAGGGGGCGGGAGATAGAGGGAGAGAGGGGGAGGGAAAGAGAGGGAGAGAGGGGGGAGAGATGGAGAGAGAGGAAGGAGAAGGAAGGAGAGGGAGGGAGACAGAGAGAGACAGACAGGGGAGTGAGGGAGAGACGGAGTGAGGGAGACAGAGGGAGGGAGTCAGAGAGAGACAGAGTGAGGGAGACAGAGAGAGGGAGACAGTGAGAGGGAGACAGAGGGAGGAAGACAGAGACAGAGGAAGACAGAGGGATGGAGTGAGGGAGAGACAAAGTGAGGGACGCAGAGAGGGAGTCAGACAGGGAGACACAGAGAGGGAGACAGAGGGAGGGAGACAGAGGGAAGGAGACAGAGGGAGGGAGGCAGAGGGAGAGGGAAAGGGGGAGGGAGGGCAAGAGAGGGAGGGAGAGAGAGGGAGGGAGGGAGAGGTAGGGAGGGAGAGGGAGGGAGGGAAGGGAGACAGAGGGAGAGAGAGGGAGAGAGGGAGGGAGAGAGAGGGAGAGATGGGGAGGGAGAGAGGGGAGGGAGAGAGAGGGAAAGAGGGGGAGAGAGACAGGGAGAGGGGGAGAGAGAGGAAGGAGAAGGAAGTAGAGGGAGGAAGACAAAAAGAGAGGGAGACAGAGGGAGGCAGAGGGAGACAGAGGGAGGGAGTGAGGGAGAGACGGAGTGAGGGAGACAGAGAGGGAGACAGACAGAGAGTGAGACAGAGGGAGGGAGACAGAGGGAGGGAGACAGAGGGAGAGGGAGAGAGAGGGAGAGAGAGAGGGAGAGGGAGGGAGAGAGAGGGAGAGAGACGGAGAGAGAGGGAGGGAGAGGGAGACAGACGGAGGCAGAGGGAGACAGAGGAAGGGAGTCAGGGAGAGACAGAGTGAGGGAGAGAGAGGGAGACTGAGAGTGGGAGACAGAGAGAGGGAAACAGAGGGAGGGAGACAGAGGGAGACAGAGACAGAGGTAGACAGAGAGAGAGGGAGACAGAGAGAGGGAGACAAAGGGAGGGAGACAGACAGAGGGAGAGAGACAGAGGGAGGGAGACAGAGGGAGGGAGACAGACAGAAGGAGAGGGAGGGAGACAGAGGGAGGGAGACAGAGGGAGGGAGACAGAGGGAGGGAGACAGAGGGAGAAAGACAGAGAAGGAGACAGAGAGGGAGACAGACAGAGGGAGGAGGGCAACAGAGGGAGAGAGAGAGAGAGAGAGATGTGTTTATGCCGGGTCTGGTGGCTCAGTGGACGAAGGCATCCGCTGCAGGGGCCTGTGTTCAACCTCATGGTCACAGTTTTTCTTTGCTCTAGCCCCGCCCCCCTCTCCTACTAACCCCACCCTGACCGCTGCGGCCCTAGGCCATAAACCACACTGTAAATTTGGCCCCCGAAGGTTTGTGAGTACCCATGATTTAGAGGTTCCTTTAGTAATTTGCTTTTAAATTAGGCCAGGACGAAATTTTAATTACACCAGAGTAATATCTCTTGTGACCCCTATTTAAATACAGTTGAGTAGCATCCTTCTACAATCTCAGCCGTATTGATTCTTCATTGTTAAAGTTATGAAAGTCACAATAAGTATTGCCAAATCATCCATTAAGTCTTCTTTACTTCAGCATGCAATATTGAATGCATATCTTTTAAAATCGGTAGTTCTATATGGTTTAACATGGTAATTCAAGTATTTAATAATGTCATCATACATTTATGTTTATCTGGTGTGCAGGTCATTAATAATGTTTCCACATTATCACCTATCAGGTTTATGAAGAAGTCTTGTGCATGTGCATCTGTATATCTTTGACAAATTACTTGTAAGTTAAGTTGTACCTGCCCTTCTATTTTTCCCATCGCAGCCCCAATGCTTTGGTGTCTGACATGTCAAATGGTGGTAGTTTCCTAAATACTGAGGGGCAGATTTGCGAGCCCCGTGCACCTCATTGGCGTTCCCGTTGTGTTACTTCTGTGACACAGTGGAAGCGTAAACCATGCGCCATGTTGCGCCCTATTTATAGCGTGACGCATCTAGGGAGATGCGTCACGTTGTAAAGCCCTGCACCACATGAAACCTGCGTCAGGTTTCATGTGGGCTTTCCGGCGCAGGGGGGGCGTTCCATAGCAGGAACGCCTCAGAAAAGTGCCTGAGTGAAATCTACAAGATTTCACTCAGTCACTTTTCCGACGCCACTGCGTCAAAACCTTGTGCCTGCTTGAAGCAGGCGTAAGGCGTGACGCACCATGTTGAGGATAGGCAGGGTTGGAACAGTGCTGGAGTTGGGTCAGGCCCGCGGCACAATTCCAGCACTGCGACAACCTTACGCCGGCAGATGAGACATGCATCTGTTTATCCTTGCTCCATGATGCGCCGCATTGTAAATGCGGCGCATCTGTGGTGGCGCAAGGGTAAACTTGCGTCACACAGCTTTCCTGGCGCATCCCTGCTGATTTGCAAGGATGCGCCAGGAAACATAAATCTGCCCCTGAGCTTTTGATACTTTCTTTTTCCATCAGCCGCCTCTGCCATCCTTGTTGCGATAATGGTGTTGGCATTGGTAATATTGGTGATGCTGGGGCAATTGTTACTTCTATTTCTTGCATTTCGTCTTATCACTTATTTAAATTTCGTATTTCTTATTTTCCATTGATTTATTGACTTGTCTTATGTTGTCCTCCTTCAGTGATATTGGTGTTTCCTCTGTTCCTTGCATGGGTGTTTTGTTTCCTTTTTTGCTGCACGCGAACAGCATCTTTGAATGAGAATATTGGTCCTACACTTATTTACATATTTTTTTTTCTTTGATGCGGACAAGTAGACTGAGGGCAGTTTTTGTTTACCGGCTTTTGACAGTGCATATTATTAATTTAAATAGTGGAAGCTTCTCTTCGCTGTTCTACCGCGCAATCCGCGGACTGCTTGCATGCGCTTCTTCTGTCTTCTCGGCCTTGTGGCACTTATCTAGGCGATGCTTCTGCACTCACCTCCTGGGCCACTTTCTTACTTCGGCCCGCTGCTTTCACTTTCCAGGTCACTCCTTTGTCTTTGCCCCCATCTGCCTGGTGCTTTCTAATTTCAGGCCACTCTGCTTCTCCACTCTTGTACCTTTGAGGGTAAATAGAGTTAATTTGTCCACACTATAACAAAGGCTTTTTACACAAATCTATCTATATATATAAAAATCAAAGCATGTCCGTTTGTCCTTTATGCATTACTACACCATTCATTTGATCGGCATGAAACTTTGGGAAGTTGTTGAGTACACTCTAGCGAAGGTTTCTGGCAAAAAGAAAAAAAAATTGTTAAAAGTTGTTGAGTACACTCCCGCGAAGGTTTCTGGCAAAAAAAAAATGTGTTAAATATCAGCACCCCGGCCACCCAGAGCCCTCATAATCTTTCCAATACTGAACGTTTACACTTTCCGGTGCGACTCGCTTTTGCAATGACTATCAACAAAGCACAAGGACAATCGCTGCAAGTGTGTGGACTAGATTTGGAGAATCCGTGCTTCTCACATGGACAAACTGTATGTGGCCAGCTCACGCATCGGAAAACCTTCTGATTTATTCGTCTACGCACCAGACGGAAAAACTAAAAATATTGTGTATCCACAAGCACTTGAATAAAAAAAATAGAATTAAAACAACACTTTGAAATGTTTTCCATATTAAAATGAATAAGTTTCAATAAAAATGACACAATGTAAATTGAAAGTTATCATAACAAGTTTCCTTAAATTTCCTTTCTTCTGAGATCGCAGCAACGCGCGACGGGTAAGCTAGTGTTTTTATAAAATAGAAAAATGTCAGAACAATAAAGCAGAAGTTAAAGTGGTATCATTTTTTGTGTCTGTGCTTTTGGCCTTCCTCTCAGCTCTTACACCAACATTCCATGATGAATCTCCAAACATTCTAAGAATCAGGAACTACCTCATGGTCACTTTAAAGTTACCACACTCACCAGTGTTTGAATATTACATCTTGTACCTTTCAGAAGGATTCTAAAACTGTGAATCTCTCTTGAGTATTACTTATGATTAACATTGTGATCCTTCAGCAGAGTTGCGACGCTGCAGTCTGTGGTGGTGGTCTGGCTGCCGCAGCAGTGCCTGGAGAAGTTATTATAAGATAAAAGCATTACTGGTTGGTTTTCGAATTTTTAAAGGTAGCTCATTTGTAGACAATTTGGGTAAGGAATTGTTATCCAGTCAAAGACTGATTCACTTCGCTTTAATTTGTAGTTTTTCACTAGGGTTTACCAGAACTGTAGTAGGGAACGATTGTTGTAATTCTGAATATTAAATGAATGCAAAAATTACAATATATAAAATTCTAGATGGGTAACACTGAATTGCAGGGATATTTTGCACCAAGGGGTTCTGAGTGAGGTCAAATAGGTAACAAGAGGGAAGCTCGAATTGTTTATGATGTCACTCAGAACCCCAAGGTGAAAATCATCCCTGTAATTCACTTTTTACCCATCTATAATTTTATGGTATATATGCCCCCGCCCCCAAAATCATCTGCCCCTGCTTTCAACTGCTACGAAGGGGCACAGGTGTAATGGGGAGCCATGCACCTCATGGCCTCTCCTTCCTGCTCCAAATCTGAAAAGAAATACCTTACCTGCCACCCTTACACAGCCCCCACCACCTCCCCAGCCTTCCTTCCCCCTCCTGAAAAAAGCGCTTTCTGCTCTCAGTCAAAGCAGGTAGGTACTCTGCACAGTCCTGTCAGCCTGGCTTGGAAGGCATTGATGACGCGACAACAGTGGGTATCGAGTTTTTTTTAATACCTGTTGCTATGTAGTGGCTCTCTACCAGAGTCATACATAACATAATTATGGACAACAGAGAAAGGGTATTAAGTATACGGGAAGTAAGGGCGCTCAGACAATATTAACGTGAATGTTACTGTAAATGCAAAAGTAACTGGTGCTCGCAGGGAGGGGGGACCCAAAGAACCCCTCAATTTAAATGTGAAAATTCACATCTAAAACTTGAAACACAAAGTCCTGCGCACTCAAATCCAATATAACAAGTAGTATGCTACTATATGTAATTTAAAAAGACAAATGTCCAACGTTGATTCCTGGAGTTTGAAGTATATCTCCTTTTATTAGATCATCACACCAATGGTAATTTACAGCCAGCCGACACGTGTTTCGTTATAGGTCTGTACAATCACAGATGCTATAACTCTTCAGGGCTCGATGGCTGGATCCTTTTTTATTAGGGCCCACGTCCGGTGATAATTCCAACCCGGCAGGGTAACCTTATAATGGGAAGGTGACGGTGTATAGTATTCCGATATTTTCGTGTAAAATTGATGTAGAAGACGCCAGTATTCCGCGCCTCGGTGCCACAAGTATTCAACAATCCAATGTCATAAGACGTAAGAGTTCCTTCGCAAACAACCACATGGATACGTGTGGTGTTTTAGCTCCAGGGTCGAATCACCCTCGCTACACTGGCGTCAAGGACCCGGCTTCTTCCGGGTCCTTGACGCCAGTGTACAGACCTATAACAAAACACGTGTCGGATGGCTGTAAATTACCATTGGTGTGATGATCTAATAAAAGGAGATATACTTCAAACTCCAGGAATCAACGTTGGACATTTGTCTTTTTCAATTACATATAGTAGCATACTATTTGTTATATTGGATTTGAGTGCGCAGGACTTTGTGTTTCAACATAATTATGGTTAACCCCTTAAGTGCACCCGTCGGCCAGCGGCCGTCGCGAGTACTACCTCGGTAGTGCCGCGCACGTCCATTGGCCGATGCGGCCACACCCACTCAATGGAACGCCCGCAGCAGAATTGCCGCCGCAGTAAACGGGTTAATGCACTCTTTTCATGAACATCTACTTCACTTCTATTCAAGAAAGACTTGGTCTACCTTCTCTCACCGCCATGGTTGGAGGAGGGCACTTTACTAAAGAGGAACAAGGATTGTTAAAACCCTAGATTGTGAACTTGCATCCTGGTCGAAGAGCCTGACATGATGTGTTCGGTGTATTCCAACTCGTACATAAAGAATTACAAGTAAAATGGAATTTAACATATCCAAAAATTATCGGATGTGTTAAATACCTAAAGTCTTGTTAAATTCCAACCTGCCAAAATGTAACAGGAGAGAAGCATACTGGGGAGAAGTGTGGCTCAATGGTTAGAGCAGCAGACCCTGATGCAGAGGTCTGGCCCAGCACCAGGGTTCAATTCCCGCCTCGGCGGGTCTTGGGCTTAATTTCCCCGGACCTGATCATTCTCGCCTCGGTGCCTATTCTAGTCATGGGTCCCACTCTTGCCACTCTGGGCAATAGCTTGCTTAATCTCCACAACGGCCCCAAGAGCGCTAGAATGACTGGCTTCACTTTGGGGGTGCCCAGGAGTGGGCACTTCACAGGGAAAGGCCAGGAAGGGTTCCACAGCGGTATGTGTACAGCGCCTTGAGACCCCTACGGGGGTGATTTGTGCGCTATATAAGCACTACATTTACGTTTATTATGTGGATTTCAGTCCATTAAACCCTAAAATCTGCATGTTATTCCCCATAAACGCATAATATGTGCCATTTATCACTCCCGATAAATAACGTCCTGACCCGTGATATTGTTATTTGTCAGGTGAACTAGATAGCACCTACACTCGTAATCAGGGCCTAAGTGTATTAAAGCCACTTGTGTTATGACTTTGGCTGGTGACCCCCTCCCCCACCTCCTCCCTTTGCGGCCATGACACCTACATACTTCCAAACATTCAACACAAGGCCATCAGGTATACATAACTAGTGCATCCAAAACTGGTTCACAACCACTGGATCTGTGCAATGTTTTCAGGGTCTCTCCATAGGACACATTTACAAAAAATAGCCCGATGCACAGTCATTTTCGGTCGTAATTTGTATGATTATAACTGAAAATGGCTTGATTTATAAGAGCTAAGTAGTCGCAAAAGGACATCTAGCATGTGTAAATCCATTTACACATCTACAGTTGTGCACCATAACTATGTACAACTATGCAGGTGTAAACCCTGAGCAATCGTTGGGAAGTGAGTGTTACAAGGCATGGTCAGTATGTAAATACCAACTCACAAACAAGCCAGTCTGTGAGCATCCACAAACTCCCCTCTGACACATCCCCACTCTGAACATGATCAGAGGTTTCCTCTATTCCAGTTGGGAAGGGGGGAAGAACACCTCCGAACTTAGGGCCAGATGTAGGTGGCCCAATACCGGTCGATAACGGCCGAAATTACCGAATTTCGGCCGTTACCGACCGGTATTGGTTTTTTGAGATGTAGGTGGCATTTTTTAAGGATTCGGTATTTTACAGAATCAGTAATTTAAGGATTCGGTAAAATACCGAATTCTTAACATACCGATTCGGATCCAGGATGTAGGAAGCACTCAAGTTAGTTAAGGATTCGTTATTTACCACCAACTAGAAGTTGGTGGTAAATAATGAAAACCTTTGAAAAAGCCTTTTTTTGCTCTTCCAACAGTGCCATGTTGCAGACATACATGGCCTTAGGGCATGTATGTCTGCAACATGTGCACCCATGCACAATTAAGGGGTGCAACAGGGTGTCAAAGTGACACCCTGCCACCCTTCAATGTTTCCTCCAATTACCAAATCGGTATTTACCGATTGACAATTGACGATTGACATTCATTCCTATGGCCCTCCAGGCCCGTAGGAATGAATGGCAATTACTGAATCGGTAAATACGGATTCGGTAATTACCGAAACTTACCAATTCTGTAATTTTTTAGGAAAAATTACCTACATCCCATTTGCCTGTTCTTAAATATCGAATCGGTATGATGCAGTATTTAAGAATCGGTAATCTGGGATTACCTACATCTGGCCCTTAGTGGGGTGTAGGGAAAGGTGTTTCTCGGCGAAAAACATTGTTTTCCTTGTGGGGAAAAATAACCCCAAAAGAACCTGCAATTCCACAAGGGCTATTGTATTTGTCATGTTGAATTATATTGTGTGTGCAATTCAACATGGTTCAAATTCTGTGACCTGGGGAAGTCTTTGAATAGGCCTGAAATACTGCAACTGGCGCTGTTTTCCAGACATACTCATGGAAAGGTTTGTGAATTTGAAAAACTTGCAAAAGTTCATTCGCGCGAAGGTGCAAGTCCTTTATACTGTTTTTGTGAGTGAGACCCAATGAAACTAAATGGGAATAGTTTGCATAGTCAGTAAATAACTGCCAGAGATCAGGCCTTGTGGAGCAATGGTGACCACCCCTGCCTTATAGTAAGGCAGTCTCCACCTTTATAGAGTGTTGCAGTGAGTGAGAGTGGGATGGTCCGCGTGATGCATTCGGTCATAGTAGTTCCCTGATGCATCCACTTCATGTCCAGGTGCTGCATGTCACTCACCTCGGGAAGGCCGGTAATAGCAGCAAATAGTAGCTAATGACTCCATTTTAAGCCTTCTGATTGGTTAGCCAACGTCAGAATGAAATCAGTAGTAAATCAATCAATCAGGGGATTGTAAGTGCGCTACTCACCCGTGAGAGTCTCAAGGCGCTAGTAAATCATTGGACCAATGGCTGTGCCCTGTGAGCTGTGCTAAAATTTGTGGTTGAACTTCATTTTAATGGGGTAAATTAAAACATAATCAATTCTAGGATAACAGTTGTAGGTCGAAGCACTATATTATGTGCCTAGCGCAGATCGGGTTTCTTAAGATTCTACCTGGTTTTATAACTCAGAACAAGAAAGTGCGGACTGATATAAACAAATGAATGACATTGGGGAAGGGCTTCTGATTTAACTATGATAAAGTAAAACTTCAGGAGCCTATTCACAAAGGTAAATATACTCATGTGTATTTACTAAGGTGTATATTTACCACTACACCTAGGTATAACTCTACACCTTTTTTCCTAGTCACCATTTCCAAGCATAGATTTACACTTAGGTGTAAACTTACATGTCTCCATCCTCTCAAATCTATGGGAAAGTATATGGAAAATTAGCAAAGCTCACTATTATTGAAAACAAAATAATACAAATATTTTACGGCACAATACAAAAGTAAAATATCTTTTTTTTATTTGTAACCTAGAATAAAATACAAAGTTACAGCTCAATAATTCATCATACTAAATATGTATCAATGAATATATTTATACATTAATTTAATGTATAAATAACATGTTGAATGGCAATCTAGAAATTCCATCATCACTAACATTTTTATATTTAGTTAACCTGTAGTGCATTTTGTTAACAATGTGTTTAATTAATTAACTTTGGTTTAAAGTTTTAATGAAAGTTTAAAAGTTTAATTTGATTTCTGTTGAATTAAGTTTATTTCATCTTTAAAATAATAAAATATTTAATAAATATATTTTTTAACAATAAAATTAATTTATTTGTTTTAAATGTTGAAATAATGTAATTATTTTACCATCAGTTCCTATGAGGTGTTATTTTACTTCTCTCCATCCATTATTTCCATGTGAGTGCATTGCTGTACTTGTCGGTGGCCACGTGTAGTGCTTGACTTACTCCGAGGCTGGGCTGCAGTACATTTACACCTACATCTATTTTGACACCTTTAGGGCTGTGGTAACTTTAATAATGTAGTTTGGGAATGGCAATTGTCTTACACATGTGTGGGTGTGTTTGCATTCCCTAAACCCCTCCCATTTAGGAGTAAGTATTCTCAATTTTCCACCCACCCCCTCATGTCCCTCCCACTTTTACTACTGCAACGTACACCTACGTGTGCGGAGCTCTCCGCCACCGGGGTGAAGATTACAGCATTGAAAAGATGGAAGAGGCAGAGGTCTCCGTCCATAGGTTTGTGAACAGCATTTCGCAGTACACGAGTAGCACTACTGTAATGTCGTACTATTTCACGTACCACAAAATGTAATTTATAACCAGGCCCCTCCGTCTCAGATGTTTCTGATCTCCCCACTCGTCTGTCCCACCGATAACAAGCCTCTAGATTTATACAGCTCTGTAGTTACATTGTGTACCAAGGCCCGGGTAGAATGCGTCGAACACGGTGTTTACCAAACGCTGCAAATCACTACTGACTTCTTATTACAAGAATGTACGGGAAAGTATTACTCCCCAGCTGTGCGAACCTCTTTATTTTTAGAAACATCAACTTTGGAGTCCTTGAACTCAGATCAAAAGCAAATAAATATATCTGCTCCCTTCCCCTGCTTCCAAAATAATCCGGATTTTTCCACAGCCGTAAATGTCATTTTCGTGATGAAGTGGTTGGGAAGCAGGACTAGCAAATGATGAATTATACTTATATCGTTCTAAGGACCTATGCAGTGAATTGTTGCCCCTCCCCCACCGCCCCCTCTTTAGGGTCTGGTTGTTTCTGTGCCTTCTCAGACATCACTTGCAAACACCATTTGCAATGGCAAATACTTAATATGGTATTCACAAACACACCCATAACGTGTATTAACAAATCAATGGTACTTACCTCACCTCTAAGATAAATGTGAACTCATCCCATTAGGGTGTGTGATGGTCAGCTGCAGAGATTCCTAGGTGACTTGCAGGTCCCACGTTTTCATCTTTGCAGGGCGCTCTTAGCATCACATCCTTCCAAAGTAGATAAAAGAAGATAGCAACAGATGCAAGAAGTGTCAAGTGGGAATGATTCTACCCTTTACTCGTTAAGCTTACGAGAGACAATTCAGTGCATTGCATGTGTTATAGGAGTGGTGAGTATAAGTAGAATATTATATGAATCTGTGGCCCTTTGTTTTCCCACAGTTGGCACATGAACCCTTTGTGCTACCTTCCCAGCACACCACCATTCCATGCTTGCAATGCTGGGTTCATGTAAGAGGGACTGTTGACAATAAGTTGATTAAACACAGCATTTTATGTTAGGGGCTTTGGGGAAACAGCCCACGGTGTGCCCGCATATTGCCGCCTCCGTTGCCTAATTCAATGGGGCATGGGGGAAAGGAGGAGCCATGTTCTTTTTAGTGGGGTAATTGCTACCAAACATTCCTCGCTGCAAAGCCTGCAACTGGGAGCAGTATCTCTTTCCTGAAAATCTGAATTCATTTCTCTTTGGGGGCAGATAGTAAAAAGATTTTAATTATTCAATAATCACAAAAATGCTGCAGAGCGGGGGATTTTACGACTTCATTAGAAGGCCAGTAGGGGGCTTCTTCCAATATGGCAGCCAGAAATTCAAATTCAGTGACTGGGGCATGGCAGCAGAAGGAGTCTATATCAAAGAGGGGGGAAGGGAGGGCAGTAACAGTCCCATCCACTGATGATAGGCAGACTAATTAAGACATCAATCTAACTTTGTTATCCACTGATGTGACCAATAAGCTGAAGGAAGTCGATCTTGGAACCAGTTTTTGTCACAACTCCCTGTTTACCTAATTTAGCTTCTCTGTGGTCACAAACTGAATGAATGAATGAGTGATCTGGATTTGTAAAGTGCATAGCTACTCCTAGGAGTGCTCCGGTTCTGTAACGGACCAGAAGAACTACTACTTCCGCCAGTTAACAGGACGAGAACAACCACGGGGCATATTATCAACAACTACCGATATTTATCGCTAAATAAGCTTAGCGACATTTTTTCTATCGCTGTGCATCGCCGGATTTTATCGCAGAGATAACGTGCTATTAGCAACGTTTATCTCAAATGCGATAAAATATCCGGCGATAGCGGATTAATGCGTGAATATCGCTGGAAATCCAGCGATATTCAGGCATTAACGCCAATAGGGTCTTAACCTGAATATCCAACTCCCATTGGATATACAGGTTAAGAAGTGGTCTGAGCAGGCGTTAGTTTTCAGCGATATTTGAGCTTAGCGCGAATTTTTTTATCACTACGCCTGCGTTGATAATAGGCAATAGCGATGTTAGCAACTGCTTTCAGCCTCTAACAGGTTGGGTACGCCCACTTGGCAAGTCATTAGCGATAAATATCGCTGACATGCAAAGCGGGCCGCAAACCGCTCGCTATCGCCTACAAACTGTTGCTAACTGCTGTTAGCGACAGCTTGCTAATAGGGCGATAAAATTATCGCCGCTTTAGCGGGAAAAAGTCCCGCTAAAGCGGCGAGAAGGCCCTTGATAATATGCCCCCACGTTTTCAGCAGCTTTCTAACAAACAATTCATTTTTTGACTCACGAAGATTCTCCAGTAGCTTACTCCAAGCTTGAGAGGTCAAAAAGGAAAAGGAGCACAATCCGCTCCCTGAGCACCTAACCTTGGTGTAACAACCAGAGGAGCTTGTGGTGAACGTAGAATCCTAAATGGAGAACAATGTTTACACCGGTCAGACAAGCACTTAGGACCAAAGGTTAAAAACACTCTGCAGACCAACACAAGAGCTTAAGATCCTCTTCTTGACCAGCAACAAACGGAGAGCTTTAAGATGACGTAAAGTAGAAGCAGGTGGAGAATCTTCAGGATAAGGTGGGCTGCTGCGGTCTGCACAACCCGCAGAGGTTTACTCAATTTACCAGGAGGACCCATGTAGAGGATATTTGCATAGTCCAACCTTGATGTAACTGGGACGTATTGCAGTATTTTCCGGGTGTCAAGTTGAAGAAGAAAAATAAATTTCTTCAAAGACTTGAGTAGAGCAAAGTAGGTATTCGCCACCACGGAAACGCCGGCAGAAATGAAAGCTTAGTATCAAATTTTACACCCAGATTCTTAGCTATCATGGCAAGCTGTGCTGGGGAGCTGGAGGCAGATCAACAGGCCAACAGGTCTCCCACCGGATGTATGACGTTACAACTCATACTTTTACAACGCATGCCATTACAACGAATTTTTTACAACGCAAAAACTTTTACAACGCATGTATTTACAACGCATGTTTTTACAACGCAGGTACCTTTACAATGCATACCATTACAACGTAAGTATTGGTAAGTATATATTAATTTTTTTTAATTTAAAATAATTGAAAATAATATATTTTAATTTAATTTTATTTAATTTAATTTAATTTTATTTAATTGATTTCATTTAAAATTAATTTTATTTTATTTTTATCTTATACCCCTGTACCCCAAAAACCCAAAACTGACCCTGAACCCTAAAAATACCCCTGTACCCCAAAAACCCAAAACTGACCCTGAACCCTAAAAATACCCCTGTACCCCAAAAACTCAAAACTGACCCTAAACCCTAAAAATACCCCTGTACCCCAAAAACCCAAAACTCACCCTGAACCCTAAAAATAATCCTTTACCGAAAAACTCAAAACTGACCCTGAACCCTAAAAATAATCATTTACCCAAAAATTCAAAACTGACCCTGAACCCTAAAAATACCCCTGTACCCCCAAAACCCAAAACTGACCCTGAACCCTAAAAATACCCCTTTACCCAAAAACTGAAAACTGACCCTGAACCCTAAAAATACCCCTTTACCCAAAAACTAAAAACTGACCCTGAACCCTAAAAATACCCCTTTACCCAAAAACTGAAAACTGACCCTGAACCCTAAAAATACCCTTTACCCAAAAACTGAAAACTGACCCTGAACCCTAAAAATGCCCCTTTACCCAAAAACTGAAAACTGACCCTGAACCCTAAAAATACCCCTTTACCCAAAAACTGAAAACTGACCCTGAACCCTAAAAATACCCCTTTACCCAAAAACTGAAAACTGACCCTGAACCCTAAAAATACCCCTTTACCCAAAAACTAAAAACTGACCCTCAACCCTAAAAATACCCCTTAAAAAAACCCAAACATATAAAATTTAAAATATAATTATATACTTACCAATACTTACGTTGTAATGGTATGCGTTGTAAAGGTACCTGCGTTGTAAAAACATGCGTTGTAAATACATGCGTTGTAAAAGTTTTTGCGTTGTAAAAGTTTCGTTGTAATGGTAGTGCGTTGTAAAAGTTGCGTTGTAATGGTTGTTTCCCCTCCCACCAGTTTTCTTGAAAAGATCCTACCACTGGAATTTTGGTCTTATCCGAATTGCATTTTAGATTGCTTTGCAGCACCCAGGGCAATTCCCTAGATAAACTGTGTTTCAGCCACCGCCGGTAGTAGGTGTAACTGCAGGGCGGTGACGTAGGGAGGGGGAGGGGCAGGGTGGTGGGTTGTAATGTATGGATCACGGAGTTTTACAGGTAAGTAAACATATAAATAAATAAAACGAATTTCGTTGCGCGCACTGCATCGCATTTGGTGATGCAGTGCACACAACGAAATTCGTTTTATTTATTTATATGTTTACTTACCTGTTAAAGTCCGTAATCCATACATTACTACCCCCCACCCTGCCCCTCCCCATCCCTATGTCACCGCCCTGCAGTTACACCTACTACCGGCCGTGGCTGCTGTGTTTATTGGTTTCCTGAACCGAACCTAACTCGCTCTAAGTCGAAAAGATCTCTTGCGTGTTGTCTGCATGTGAGATTCTATTGAAGCCAAAAGTCTAAAGTAGGGGAGCTAAGGGAGGCCTATAGATATTAAATAAAGTAGGGCTCACATAGGAACCTGGAGGCACCCTGTATTTTAGAGGTTTTACCCCAAATGTAGGGCCCAATTCAAGCTGCCAGCTTTCTATTTTTTAGAAAGGACAGGATCCAACTTAAAGCCTGGCCACTGACACCTATATCCACAGGATGTTTCAAGAGAATGATGTGAGAAACTTTATCAAACGCTGCCAGTAGATCCAATAATATCAGTTGGCATTGCCCATTGGTCCAGTGTCATTTTGATGGAATCAGACACCTCCTGTAAAGAAGTATCAGTGCTCTGTTGGGGTGGGAGCCCGGCTGATTAGGGTGTAACAAGCTACACAGTTCCAGATAGCTTGTGTTGACAGTTAGTCAGTCTATTCAGCATTTTGGCCTCAGCGGGCAGAAATGAAATAGGTCTAAATTTGAATAGTACATTCTAAAAATAAATGAACAAAAATAAAAGTGCCAGAGCTCTAGTCAGGAGGCCTCCGCAGCACGCAACACCCACTGCCACTGCCAGCATTGCCAATGACAGTATCTACATAACCACTAACAAGCACACTCCTACAAGTGTGACAATTCAGACTATTCCAGACCACTAAAGCTATAAAAATGACTCGGGCAGCCGGTACTAGTTGTTTCTGATGTATAATAAATTACAAAAAAATTGCTATTCTGCTCATCTCCAAATTATAGAAATAGCGCCACCAGGTGGCAGCTGTCATACGTGCCCGTGTTGACAATTAAATGTTGGTTGCAAGCACTGGAAACCACCAGCTCAAATTAAGCACTACTCAAAAATCCACTGCAGGCAGGTTCCTATGTGAGGGCTTTCCAAGCATGATTTTTCACCACACTTAAACCTGACCTATTTATTAATTACAAAACAGCTAATGTGGTGAATAACACTAGATGGTCCCAGATACTCGAGCTGTTGTGTCATCTCAGTCAATGCAGGTTATGTGTTTTTTTTATTTTGAAACAGGTCCTCATGGTCTATGGCAGAGCTCGAGTCGGGGTACCACGCGGGTGGACGGCGTCCCCCCACTTATTTTACCGGGTGGACGCTGTCCCCCCTGCCAAACAGCTGGACTTCACTCTTTGACCTCTCTGGGGCGAGGAGCTTGGAGCTCACAGCACGCTACTCACGCGCTAGCTTCTCAGATGCAATCGCATCTAAGGGGTGAGCGAGGGGAGGCAATGAGCCCGATGGTGTAAGCCACCTTTCGTGACGTCACTTCCTGTCGTGACGTCACTTCCGGTGACAGCGCTCCCCCACTTCTATTTTTAGGCTTTTGGCCCTGGTCTATGGGGTCTATACTTGAGTACGTTGACCAAGGCCCAGCAAACTTCGGCTATGCCTGACTGCAGGAGTCTGTTGGGGTACCTCAATCTTCAATTACACCTTGATACTAAGTACAGTTCCTTAGACACTCTGGCCTTCCATGGTGTTAGAAAGGCGAACCCGGGGGAGGCAGAAGAGGTCTGACTGGCCACCCCTAGACCCACCTCTCTGTCAAGAAGTAGCCGAGCGTTGCCGAGAGGCCTCCTGGTTGAGGGTCCTCTCCTAGGATCATACAGCAGAGAGATCACAACACTACAAATGGACACCACACCAGAGGTTAAGTTCGTACGCTTTATCAGGAAATAAAGGTTGCTGGTTCTCAGCGATATGTACAAGCAGATCGAGGGATCTGTAGAGTCTCGTAAAAAGGTCAGGGTAGCGGGACAGTCTCGATAGGGGTGCCAGAAGGGATACCTTGCGCACAGCTCTCAATCCTCGAGCCGGGGGTTCCGAGAGGTCGAGTCGCGGCAGCGCCAGCAGGACTCGACAGGTGGTCGGTGTCGGAGGGGAGGCCGTGGCAGCGCCAGCAGGCTCTCGAGAGGGTTCAGCAAAGGTGGGCCGCGGCAGCGCCAGCAGGCTCCCAAGGTGGTTCAGCAAAGGTGGGCCGCGGCAGCGCCAGCAGGCTCCCAAGATGGTTTAGCAACGGTGGGCCGCGGCAGCGCCAGCAGGTTCCCAAGACGGTTCAGCAAAGGTGGGCCGCGGCAGCGCCAGCAGGCTCCCAAGATGGTTCAGCAAAGGTGGGCCGCGGCAGCGCCAGCAGGCTCTCAAGGTAGCTTCGGGTTACAGGAAAGATGAGTTCGTCTGGTGTCGGCCGCGACAGCGTCAGCAGGGCTTCCAGGCCAGGATACAACTGGCGTCCTACTCCGGGGCTGGCCCAGATATAGGACTGGGGTCCTTTGATGTCCGGACCCTCGCGCCTGGGGGCCAGAGGGGCCGGGATGATGGTGTCCAGACACCCAACAGGAGGGTGGAGCCAGCGCCCAGGGAGGCCGGAGGGCGATCGATACCAGGCGTCCGGGGACGGCTGGAGGGCCATCGAAACTCCCCTTCCTCCGGGATCTGTCGAGTGACCACTCGACCACCTGGGTGGATATTGGTGCCTCGATGTCTGGGCTTCGCTGGGGGCCTGGGCCGGGGCCGAGGCCACGTGGTCGTGGTGTGGTGGGCCCAAGATGGAGCCAGGCCGGTAGTGGGGGTCCGGGATGGTAGCCGGACCGGTAGTATTGGGGCGTGCAGGGTCGGGCAAAAGGGCTGCTCGAGGCTCGGTGGAGGCCCGATGTCGTCCTGGGCCCGCCATGCGGGAGGGGTAGGACCACGCCATGAGGCCGGGTCCAACACATGCCACTCACACCGCAGGAACTCTAAACTGACATATGCCTGATAAGAGTGAAAAGGTCTCTATTTAGCCACTGAGCCCTCAACTAGTTGGGTAATGGATGGGGAAGGGCAGCCCCAAACCGAAGAGTGTTAAAGCTAGGGACAAGGGGCCCGATGTAGGTAATTTCGATTTACCTACTCTTAAATACCGAATCATACCGATTCGGTATTTAAGAGTAGGTAAATTTGAAGTAGGCAGATGTAGGTAAATTTTCTTTTTCAATTACCGAATCTGTATGATTCGGTATTTACCGATTCGGTAAATACCGAATCAGTATTTGCCATTGATTCCTATGGGCCTTGAAGCCCATAGGAATCAATGGCAAATACCGATTCGGTAATTACCGAATCGGTAAATACCGAATCCTGCCAGGGGGAACGGGGTGTCACTTTGACACCCTGTAGCACCCCAATGTCAGGCTTGTGTGCCATGTGGCACACAGACATGCCCTAAGGGCATGTCTGTGTGCCACATGGCATAGGTGTACATGCACTGATGTGCATGTACACCTGAATTCGTTATTTACCATGCAATAGTATTACATTGTAAATAACGAATTCTGAGGGGCCTGTGGCACTGTTTAAAGCGCCACCTACATCTGCATTTACAGATTCTGTATTTTTACAGAGTCTGTATTTACCAATTCGGTAATTTTACCGATTCAGTAAATACAGATTCGGTAAAAATACCGAATCTGTAAATACATGCCCCCTACATTGGAAAAGGCATTTACCGGTCGGTAATGGCCGAATTCGGCCGTTACCGACTGGTAAATGCCTACCTACATCGGGCCCAAGATCATCAGTCTGTGACGATGCTCTGAACCTCAACCTTCACTGTAGTGATCCCCACATTATCATTATCACATTACTGTAGGATCACTGAAATAATATCGAGGGACAGAATATCGACCATCAAAAATATCGTTGACAAAATATCGAGAGACAAAATATCGAGTTTCTATCTACAAACAGGTAAGTACAAAAATATCGAGTTAAAAATATCGTTTACAAAAATATAGTTGTAAAAAATATCGTATTTACTAAAAACAGTGTTAAATTAAATTAATATTAATAATTAATTACTAAAATATACTTAAAATTACTTAAATTAACTTCTAATAATTAAATAATTAATGAAAGTTAAATAAATATTTTTTTATTTCATATTTATTAAAACATATATATATAGTAACAAAATATAATAAAATAATACCCAAAAACTGAAAACTGACCCTGAACCCCAAAAATACCCCTTTACCCAAAAACCCAAAACTGACCCTGAACCCTAAAAATACCCCTTTACCCAAAAACTGAAAACTGACCCTGAACCCTAAAAATACACCTTTACCCAAAAACTGAAAACTGACCCTGAACCCTAAAAATACCCCTTTGCCCAAAAACTGAAAACTGACCCTGAACCCTAAAAATACCCCTTTACCCAAAAACTGAAAACTGACCCTGAACCCTAAAAATACCCCTTTACCCAAAAACCCAAAACTGACCCTGAACCCTAAAAATAAAAACGATTTTTTTTACTATCTATATTATATACTTACATATTTTCACTTTCTATATTATTTACAGTCGATATTACTTCACTTACCTTAAAAACGATATTTTGGCTGTCTATTTTCTGTCCTGTCGATATTTTGTCCAAACGATATTTTAAACTCGATATTCTGTCCAAACGATATTTTGCAGTCGATATTATGTCTGTGCACCCTGTAGCACACATAGAAAGAGCAAAATACCTTTAATAATTGTTTATGTGCAGGAAGGTGTCCCTTCCTGCACATAAACTATCATTAAATAATGGCGATTTGCGCCTTCTATGTGTGCTGCAGAATTCAGTACACATAGAAGTAACAAATCGCCATTGCTGATTGTTTATGTGCAGGAAGTGACACCTTCCTGAACATAAACAATCATTCCCTGCAATGCAGGCACCCTTGCAATACGGTGTTGGCGCTAGGCAGCTCTTTTTAGTGCCAGCATTAGAGAAAACACAGGGGTGCACCGTTTTGTTGTAAATACAGCGCATTCCTGCGTTTTGGAAAATTCGGAGCGCAGCGCCACCAAATTTGCTGCAACTCTGCGCTCCGACATTTTCTTGTACATATGCCCCATTCTATTTCCTGTGGTGAAAACAATATATATACGAGCAGATGTGTTTCATGTTTGGTGTCATTGTTCCCAAGAGTAATTGCTTGCATCTATAAAGATTGAGGGGCATATTACCAACCAATAGAGATAATTTTTGTCTCTAACTTGTTTAGAGACAAAAATTATCGCCGCACATCGGCGATTTTTATCGCAGATAAACCTTGCTATTAGCAAGGTTTATCGCAAATGCGATAAAAAACGGCCACAATGCATGAATATCGCTGAAAAGTCAGCGATATTCATGCATTATCGAGCAAATGCTCTTAGCCATGTTATCCACCTCCCATTGGTTAACATGGCTAAGAACTGCTCAGGGCAGGTGTTAGCTTTTGGAGATATTCGCGCTTAGCGCGAATATCTCCAAAAGTTGGTAATAGGAGATAGCGATGTTAGCGACTGTTTCCAGTCGCTAACATCTTGGCACGCCCACTTTGCATGTCATTAGTGATAAATATCACTGACATGCAAAGCGGGGCCAAAGATGGTCGCTATCTCCTATTAGCTGTCGCTAACTGGTGTTAGCGACAGCTTGGTAATAGGGAGATAATTTTATCTCCGCTTTCTTGGCTTTTAAAGCCAAAAAAGCGGAGATAAACCTCCTTGATAATATGCCCCTGAGTCACTTAAAGCAACAGCAGTTATGTTATGTTGATATGTGCAATGCACTCATTTGACTATGCCTCTCTGCACTGTTGAGAACACAACGAAGATTAAAATTAAATTCTGAAGTGAAGACAGAGGAAAACAAGATACCAAGCCAATCGGTCTGGTCGACTATATGTCAGGAGGATTTTTGGGAATGATAGAGTCAACATCCACGTCTTCAGCCGCTTCCTGAATGTCATTACATTCGATTCTTGATGGACTCTGAGAGGGAGGGAATTCCATATTTTTGTTGCCACCGCCAAAAAAGCCTGATCACTAAAAGTGACAGTAAAAGTCCTGGATACTTGAATTAAGACTAAGGCTCCCAGTTTTCCGTTTTTACTGATTTTTACAGATAAATGCAGACAGAAAACAATGTGTTTCCTGTCTGTATTTTTTTTTTAAAGCGGAAAAATACTGAAAAGTGTGCTTTTTGTGAAAGACTCTCCATGCTGTCTTTCATGAATTCCAGGCAAAAACTGAGCAGATAGAAAGATAGGAAATTACAAAACAGGATCAGATTTCCTTAAATACAGGCATAAGTTAACATATATTTGTAGTATAAAGCTAATATGCACCTATGGGTGTAGTGTTATGTTATATGTGGCTGTTTAATTTTCTAAAAGGCAACAGGCAACCACGTATGATTGCACGTCTAAAAGTTAAATAAATGTGGAAATATACCATTTTACGACTCCATTTATTCTAAAAACACAAAATAAATATGGATAAATACCATTAAGAGGGACACAAAATTAATATGGATAAATACAGACGGAAATGATAAAAAATAAATACCATAAAACTGGGAGCCCTAATGAAGACACATTGGCAGGAACAAAGCTCTTGCCAAATATAATGCCAGCTGTCATTTGTGGCCATGAGGCAGGAGTTTTGGAGTATATGTCTCTATAAGCGATCACGACAGCCTTGAAGAGTTTTTTTACTGTCAAACAGGAGGCAGTGCACAGAACACAAAGCAGAGCAGGGGAGTTAGCGAATCAAACAAACCACAGTGATCTGGACTAACTTGAGGGCAGGCTGAGGAGAAGATGCAATGGCATTGAAAGGTGCTCCAACTATTAAACTCTTATATCCTTGTGTTTATATATGGAAAGTTAGATATAGGTCTACCAAGTCAAATAAATATTTCTGTGAATGCAAATTACTAGGGAATATTGGATTATTACAACATCCTGGTGACAAACTTCACCGGAATCTTTGGCCATCGGGCAAAATTGAACAAGGACTATGACGTCAGAGGCAGCACATATTAAGTTACATGTTCTGGCCAGCTTGTTAGTAAAGATATATCAATTATATATTTGAGATTTGAGGCAGATCCAACTTGAATGACACTTAACTATGACAGTAGTTTTTGAAAACAGATTTTCTATTAAAGAAGCAGGACCACCTATCGTGACATAACAAATCTCAAACAGAGATACTATTAGTCATTGTGAATTATTGCAAACTGCAGAGATCACCTCTAATTGAAAAGATACAGCAATGATGCTTTAAATATCCATAATTAATCCTTCTGTGGAAAGCTCGCGTCACACAGGACAACCAGAGAGGAAAATTAGATCTTCTCAAAATTGAGGTTCACTATAATTAAAATCCAAAGCGCGAGAAACAGAAAAAAGCGGAAGAAAACATTTACAACATAGAGCTTAAAACTGTTCTTTAAGAATTAGTAGTAGTAGTTTACTTTATTTGGTTATTACAACCATTAACCTCATCGATGCTGGTGACGGAACCACTCCGTCACCAGCCACGGACGAGCTGTGCTGGTGACGGAGTGGTTCCGTCACGGCCCGGCCGCCGCGCCTGCGCAGCCTGATTTCGCGCCTGCGTGGCGCGTTCTATTGAGCGGGCGGGGCCGTGACGGAACCACTCCGTCACAAGCACAGCACGCCCGAGGCTCGTGATGGAGTGGTTCCATCATGAGTATGGCGGCGCCAAACGCCCCCCCTCCCCCTAGCGCTGCGGCAGAATTACTGCCGCAGCCAAGGGGTTAAAGTTTCCAACAAAACATAAAAATATCACTAACAATACTTAGACATGGATCGTTTTATGGCTAAATACAACATTTCGATAGAGGCTAAAGGCGGTGAGCACCCCCAGCACAAGAGGAATATAACTCATATCAAATGCCAATTCCAATTCAAACTGTGCAATAGCAATACAAACCAGATGATAAAAGATAAAACATGGTAAACAGATATCCATATACAATGGTAGCAGCAATATTTGGTGTCAACCCTCATCTGAGACATACCCAGGTTTAAAGTGCCAAGTGCTTCAAAATCAATTGACATCTAATACCACAATATTTTAGTAAAGATCAAACAGATAGCACCATAAGTGGCAATATATGGTATCAACCCTCATCAGAGACATACCTAGGTTTAAAGTGATTTGAGCTTCAAAATCAGTTGACCTCTGGTACCACATTAGTGTAACAAGAATTACACAGATAGCACCATAAGTGGCATCAGTATAAAAACCATAATAAATATAAGTCTAAACTACAATAAGAATGCCTTTCAATCAATACAAAAGAGAAAACAATTATTTATTACAAAAATAAAACTCATAATCATTACACTGGTTTAATTTCAAAAATTGCATTGCGTTTATACCAAACTGCCTCTAAAAATGTACTAACAGCTAAAACAGTTCAAAAGGAAAGATCGGTCTTTAAGATCCTCAGGGCTATTTGATAATGTGTAACCCCTAGTTCACAACAAATAGGAATAATCCACCTCCTGCAGGGGAGGAATACTCTGAGCAGAAGAACAGTAGATGGTATTCATTTTCGTCACCCTGATTACACATTGGACATGTCAATGTTGAGTGTACTTTAGTCCATTTATGTGTAAACGATCTTATCAGTAGTGTCCCCAGACGAAACCGTAAGAAAAGGCTTTTAGGGAAAGCAGAGGGTATAAAATCCAGGTATTCCTAAAAAAAATGGGTGAGGTTTAAAATCAAGAAATGTATTGGTCTGGGATCCCACAGGACCTCTTAGCAAACCTTTATTGATAAAATCCCAATAAGTGGTTTTAAGTATGAGTATGTCAATTTTCTTTAGTTTAGTGGGATCAGCCCAGAATCGATGGCGACCGAATTTTCCCATCCAAGAAAACACGTGTCTAATCCATGGGAGCAATCTAGCACCTGATAGATTAAGAATTTTACTCAAAGATTCCCTTTAGTCTACAAGCTCTAGTGTAGACCAGAGACAACCCCAGTACACTGGTATTTTAAGGGCAACCAAATCAGTTATTCTTTTTAGTCCCAATTCATAATACAATGGGATAAGGGGTGTGCTATCAGGGAGATATAATACTTTCCGTGAAAAACTATTTTCTACTAGTGCCAAGGGCTGTGCATCAACATAGCCCCAAACTTCAGCCACATAGAGAGCGGCACGTTGCGCCACCCTTGGCATGATAAATCTACAGAACTGGGGATAATACGTGAGACACTGTTCTCTTTTGCGGCCTCAGAATTGCATTAGACCTATGCTCGATAAGGAGTTTACTTTTCATAAGCTGGTCAAGCCACTTAAAACTATCCACGAAACGTACTCCTAACTAATCAAAATTGTCAACCCTCTCAAGGACCTCATTACCAACCCGAATAGTTGTTTTACCTCTCGTGGCTTAGTATGCAATGATGGCAAAAAAATAGTTCTTGTGCAAGAATACAGGAAGCAAAGTTCTCCAAATCAAAAGATATTAATAGTATTAAATCAGGCCAACAGCTCATGAAATTCCCCTTGGAGAAACCCATATAAATGTCAAGATCATATAAACTCATAAAATCAGAAACTCAATCAAATCTAATAAAAGATCTGTCCAACACTCCAAAACGATTGAATTAAAATACAGTTGTATTGTCCCACCCAGAAGAACATACGTTAATAATGAAGCCTCATTGAACCCAAAAGACACAGTCAAAGTTGGACACATTCCTGGCAACAATTCCACAAAAAGCTACAGCAGTTGTCACCATAAAGTGAAAAATTAAAAAAATTAATTAATATTAATATTAATTTTTAAAATTTAAAATTATTTTATGCTAGATCCACTTAAACAAATATTTACATCTCATTCTATAGCATTTCACAGGCCTCACCTTGATTACATTACCTTGTGTAGTTACCAATGGCTCCTGATACAGAAAGAAATTTGGCATCTGTAACCCTTAAGGCAATAGGGTCACATGTACAAGATTTTGATTAAGTATGCGCAAATAGTATGTACCAAGTAAAACACTCAAATAATCTTATTTAAATAATAGCCTTATTTCATTATGATTTGGGGATGCAGCCATGGAAATTATATTCCAGGCAAGCCTGGGGGCAAAACCTTGGAATACAATCCTATGACCCTCAGACTGAAGCTAAATGTGTTATGTTTCCACAAAAACTCTTACAAACACACTTTTTTTTATTAGATTCCTACTCATAATTTTCATTGTGTGACTGTTGTTATCAGTGTGTGCATGGCTATTAAGATCGGAGCACAATGGAAATGCATTATAAAGAAGCGAAGAAATCATAATACAGAAATTCATCAGTCACAACTCCAAAATGTCATAGTCAAGAAACGCAATGGTGAAGACAATATTAAAAGAACATTAGGGAAATGGAAATTTTCCAGATTTGGAAAAAAAATATTAGCAAAAGAGGAAGCGTTTATAAAGAGGATAATGATTTACTTTAAAGTTGGTGTTGAGGTTAGAAAAATGGTAAGAATCAGTGTTACTAGACAGGATAAGGGTAAGGGATAGGTGAGGGCTAGAGTAAGGGTACCACCGGGCTACCTCTCAACCACAAGAGGTAGCCCGGGGGGCATGGATCTATGCAGTGAGTCGAAGGGCGCCCAGATCGATCATAGACGGCTTGCTAAACCTGCTCAGATCTAAGGTGAGATGAGGACAAAAAAAAAAGAATAAAAATATAATTAAAAAAAGAATCAGTCCTAAAATAGAGGTTACTGTTAGGGACAGTGTATGGGATTGGGTTATGGGCATTGTTAGAGTATGAGTGTGGGTAAGGATTAGTGGTAGAATTAAAGCTTATAGTTCTGGATAAGATAAGGGATAGGCTCATGTTTATGGTTAAATGTAAGGGTAAGCTTTGTTACTAGAATAGAGGTTAGTGTTAAGGACAGGATAAGGGTAAGGGATAGGGTTATGGTGGAAGATAGAGTAAGGGTAGGCATTAGACTAAAGGTTAGTTTTAGGGACAAAATAAGGGTAGGAGATGGGGTTATATTTAGGGGTAGCATAAGGGTTAGTGTTAGAATAAAGTTTAGGGATAGGGTAAGTGATGGGGGTATGGTTATGAATAAAAAAGGGTTAGTGTTAGAATAAAGGTTAGGGATAGGGTAGGGGATGGGGTTATGGTTAGGGATAAAAAAGGGTAAGTGTTAGAATAAAGGTTATGGTTAGGGACAGGATATGGGTATTGGATAGGATTATTCTTAGGGACAGAGTGCGGGTTAGTGTTAGAATGGAAGTTAACGTTAGTGGTAGGGTAAGTAACAGTCACAAAGTTAAGGTTAGATTAAGGGTTAGGTTTACGATTAGTGTGTGGGTGGGTAGGGTTAGTATTAGTGCAAAGGTCAGGGTCAGGGTAGGATTAGGTATATGTTTAGGGTAGATGCTGTAATATCAACATCGTGGCACACTTGATGGTTAATTTAATGCAAAGCAATACATTTGTGGCTATGGTTTCTTAAATCTAGAGAAGTTAATATGTATTCATTTTCACATATATATATATATATAAATATCCCTGCATCTATAGCAGGATGTTAGCTACGACACGTGTCTTCAAAAGCGAGTCTGCATCGAGTCCTGTCAAGTGCACCATCCTGGTGTCAGTCGCCCCGGCTCTAGCGATGGCTAGCGTGGCTAGTGCAGTGTACATTGCAGAAGCAGTCCTGCATGAAGGGTGACTTCGTGCTGCAAGGCCACAGTCAGCAAGCTCCCTTCCTCCAGGTGGAGTGTCAGCATGGCACCTATGAAGGGAGCAGTTCACAGGAGGCGACAAGCTCCCATCAGAAACCAAGCTCCATTGCCCTCGCTTACAAGCGATATGAACCAGGGTACTGAGCCAGAAGCTCAAGAAGGCAAAGACTTTGCGGGCAAATATAACAGGAGGGTTTGAGGGAAGAGACTGATAAACCTAACACTAAGGCATAGTCACAGTTTAAAACAGGCCGAGGGCTTCAAAAATCCCAACTTGTATTGAAAGGGTAGGCAGCCATTTTAAATTATCCTAGTTGTGTGGTTTATTTTGGGGGGGGGGGCTTTTTTGGATTGAGAGGGATCAAGTGAAATAACTGTCATGTGTAGCTCTCCCAACCATCTCTCTGCACTTAAACAACCTGTGTCTGCAGACGGTAATATAACAGTAGACTTCAGGAAGGCTAGCCCAAATTTTAAAATGCATGCACCATTCAAATATTAGAGAACTTTAAATATTAGTGAACTTGATATGTATGAACAAATAAGATGCACTAGCAGTGTGGGCTATTGGAAGTCGCACGAGAGTGGAACAGTGTTGATATATGTCTTGACTATGCTCAATTTCTCGTGACCCTAATGTTCTGCAGTCACAGAAAATCCAAGACTAAAAAAATTAAAAGGAGCATAAAATGATATGATCAGTTTCGCTCAATTAGCTGCAGTAAGACAAGTTCCATGTAATGTTCTAACCACAAATGTTCTCGATTATATATCTAATCAAATTCTTCATGATTCTTGCGTGTGAGTTTCAATCCACTTTATTGAAGTTTATTCATTATCACAATTGCACATCAGGCCAGCCAACGCGTTTCGTCCTTGCGGACTTCATCAGGGTTGGGTCATTGCTCAAATTCTAATGCTGCACGGAATGCAGAAGTGTCAAAAGCCGATGTCCTGTGAATGCTCAAGTAAAGTACCCCCAGTTCAATCTCATTCGTCCAAGTCAAATTTCCATGAGATTGAACAGGGGGTACTACACCACCCAACTTATTATCTTGAACCAAGGCATTTTTCACGGGGCTCCTTAATTTCAAATTCTGACTGATTCTCCAGTTCATTAACAAATAAGAAAAATCCTGGGCAGCAGTGCGCACATGTTTTCAGGTTCTTGCAGGGGGTGGGTAACAGCACTCCTTTAAGGGTACTGGGGTGCATTTTCCATTATAAAACTTTGACCCAGTACAACAGCAAAAAAATGCAGAGAAAGAAGAAAGAAAGAGGAAAAGAAAGACAGGAAAGCTGTGATAAAGTGAGAAAGCTGGAATGAAAAAGAACACGCAAGAGTGGGGGATGTATGACGTTACAACGCATGCTATTACAACGCATGCCTTTACGACGCAAGTTTTACAACGCAAGTCGTTACAACGAATTGCGTTGGGGGGCGCTGGATAGTGAATAGTTTAATTTACTATTCCAACTCCAGTCCCCGTGGATAGTAAGGAAGGTGTTGGATAGTAAACTAAAACTATTCCCTATCGTAGAGCGCCCCCCAGCTCAAGTCGTTGTAAAAGTTGCGTTGTAAAAGTTGCGTGGTACAGGTAGTGCGTGGTAAAAGTTGCGTTGTAAACGCTGTTTACCAAGAGTGGGAGTAGGAGACAGGAATGATAAGATGGCAGAAGAAAGAGGCATAGAGTGGAACCAAAACTAGATTGTTTTGATATTCAGCAACCCAAGCATTCAGCAGCGCCGGTGACCAGCTGCTTAGGAAAGCTCGGTGCCTCAGCACTTATGCACACGCAGCACTTCTGGGCATGAATGACCATGGAGCTCCTCAGTCCTGTAAAAAATAGCCAACAAGATGCAGAAGAGGAGATTTCTGGAAAGGAAATTCTATCTGATGTTTTTGCCCAAGATATTTCAAGGTTTGGGGGGTTGTAGAATTTTAGGGGCTGTAAACACGTCAGCCATATTTGCACAAGTGGCTCCAGATGCATTTTGCCTGTTATTGCAGAGATGCAATCCTGGGTGTGGTCAGTTTTTTTTTAACATAACTAGCATTATAAGGAAAACATGGCTGGATTTCCAGAGCAGGCCAGATGAGAGCAGAATGTTTCCATCATGGACTGGATTCTCAAGATTTGCATCATTCGCAGTTCTGCATATTTGCATATACAGATTCCAAGAATGCACAGATAAGATCATTTTCACGTGCTTCCTGTATTTAGAAACACAAATGCAAACCCTGCACTGTTTCTATCACTTGCTGACTGTACACTGTACACAGACATGCAGGCAGTTAATATGGCTTGTATTTCATGCTCAGTGCAAACTGACAGACAGAAAGTGAACACTGCTTGCAGGAAGTATTCACTGCACTGTATATATCATGGCCTTAGGTGCACAGACACACAGATGATAGACTTGCACTATTTGTAGCACGTGTTTTGGTTCACCAGAAACACAGAGGGAAAGAAAGGAGGGCTGCACAAGAATACTACCTCACCTGTGGGCACTTACCTTTCACGATTTCCTGTCATGTGACACAGTACACTTCCTGTTATCTTCTTATCACACTCTAAGGGTGCCTGAAAGAGACACAAACTCAGGGCCAGACCAAAGATTCACAAGATATGCCACCGGCGTGAATTACAGGAAGTTAAGAGCAGGTGATACCCCTGGCTCGTCCTTTGATGCCCCGGGCACTGCTGATCCTATTCCTGACTGTGGAGGACATGATGACGTCAGAGTCAGCAACAGAAAATGAACAGGCCTCTAAGAACCATGTGTGTCTTCTGTATTTTCCACTCCATGTCATTCAAACCAGGAGGCTGCTAAAGATGAGGCAAGAAGTCAATCCTGTGATGTCACTGATTGTTAAAAGGTGTGATATTATTGGTATTATTTCCCCGGCCCCTACCTTTTTTATGAATCAATGTCCAGGATACACATATACAACATAAAAGACAAAGTAACAAGTCTGGGGCATTGTAAGTGTTGGACCTGGCCTCGTGGCGTGGTTACCCCCCGGTACTCAGCACCCCGTTAGCGTAGCCTGCACCCAGAGTTCCCTGGTCGTCCTGCTCCCTGTACGCCCAGACCCCGTAACCGATGACCAGCCCCGCTTATCCCGTCCCACTCCCGGCTCCGAGCGCCTAGAACCTGCATGCCCCACCAGGCCCGGCAGCCATTTTCCCTTCCCAAGATCCCTGACTCCCTGGACCTAGCGTGACCCCGGCCCCAGCGAAACTCAGACGCCAAGGCGCGCCAGTCCCGGATGGGGGGTAAAGGGCTCCCCGAGTGAGATAAGCCAGGGAGTTTCGATGGCACCTCCGGCCTCCCCTGAAAGACTGGTTTCTATCACACCTTTGGCCCTCCCCTGTGGGCTAGTTTTGATTGCACCTCTGGCCTCCCCGAGTGCTGGCTCCAGACCTGCTGGGCGTCAAAGAGCCAACCGCCGGACCTCGCCAACGACCAGCCCCCAAGGCCTGAGGCCTCCGCCTGCGAGGGTCCGGACATCAAAGGGCCACTGGACTATATCAAGGCCCACACCACAACTAGCGGGCAGTTGTATCTTGGACAAGAAAGCCCTGCTGATCTGATCGCGGCTGACCTGACGGAGAACTGAACCTTTGAATCGCTGAGCCCTGCTGACGCTGTCGCGGCTCCTTTCTCGTAACACGGAACTGAACCATCGGAGCCCTGCTGACGCTGTCGCGGCTGGTCCTCTCAAAGACCATCGGAGCCCTGCTGACGCTGTCGCGGCTCGTCCTCTCAAAGACCTTGGAGCCCTGCTGACGCTGTCGCGGCTCGAGCTTGAACTCGAAAACCACCTGAGCCCTGCTGACGCTGTCGCGGCTCCTCAAGAACTTCTCCGGATCGAGCCCTGCTGACCTCGTCGTGGCTCGAGGAGTACTCTGGTCCGGCTGGACCATCGACGCTACCATCACGACCTGAGCCGATTCGACGCGAGTGAAGCAGCTAGTACGACCATCATCTTCCGTAGCCCCCGGCTCGAGGATTGAGAGCTGTGCGTAGGGTACGCTCCGTACTGGCCTAAAGACTAAAGACTGTCCCGCTTCCCTCTTCCCGAACCCTTAAAGACTTTACGATCCCTTGATCGCTTGTAAATAAGAGTGCTGATTCTTCTTACTGTTTGATAAAGAAGTTATTACTAAATACCTACGGTGTGTTGTCTGTTCGTAAGTGTGGTGTGAGCTCAGTGTGTACGATCCTAGACTCGAAGTCCTCCCCGGTGGGGACCTCACGATAAGACTCGGCTGTTATTGTGGGAGAGGTGGGTCCTGGGGTGGTCGGGTGAGCACAACCTAGCCCTCTGAGATCACCCCTTCTAACAGTAAGTATCATACATTCCAGCATTATGGAACAGAAAGCAAGAGATTTTAGAAACAAAATCAGGGACACCAAAGTTGTAAGTAAGAGAGAGCTGAAATAAAGTCATTTTCTCCTTAAGACATGGGAGTCTCCCACCTACATTGGGAGTGTTGGCAAGTGGGAACAAGCATTGGAAATGCAATAGGTCTCGGATTTATTTGAGTTTGAGCTAATGGCATTGTAAATGGCAATGTCTTTTAGCCATGTGTTATGGAGTGTATGCATGTGGTGTAGTGGAATTATGTGAGTTGGATTGGAATTGTAGCAATGGTGGCATGCTGCGCTTTAGATGAATATGTTTAAAAGTAAAGTGCACCATACTGCGATTGCTACAATAGTTAATTGTGGATGCGTTAACAATTGATGTGTGCACTGACGGCTGGTGGTGTGTGTGCCTGTAGAAATTGTGCACTGATGGCTGGGGGTGTGTGTGCTTGGTGGAAGCGTGCACTGCTGGCTGGAGGTGTGTGTGCCTGGTAGAAGTGTGCACTGATGGCTGGTGGTGTGTGTGCCTGGTGAAAGCGTGCACTGACGGCTGGTGGTGTGTGCACCTGGTGAAAGCATGCACTGACGGCTGGTGTTGTGTGTGCCTGGTGAAAGTGTGCACTGATGGCTGGTGGTGTGTGTGTGTTCGGTGAAAGCGGGCACTGACGTCTGGTGTTGTGTGCCTGGTGGAAGCCAGCACTGTCGGCTGGTGGTGTTTGTGCCCGGTGAAAGCGTGCACTGATGGCTGGTGGTGTTTGTGCCCGGTGAAAGCGTGCACTGACGGCTGGTGGTGTGTGTGTGGGGTTGCGTGTGTGGTGGTGAGTGTGTGGTGGTGAGTGTGTGGTGGTGAGTGTGTGGTGGTGAGATTGTGGTGGTGAGAGTGGTGTGCGGTGTGTGTGCGTGTGTGGTGTGTGTGTGGTGTGTGTGTGGTCTTATGTGTGTGGTCTTATGTGTGTGGTCTTATGTGTGTGGTCTTATGTGTGTGTGCGTGGTGGACTTAGTTCGAGTGTTCATACCCTGCACACTCACACTGCCCCTACACACTCACACACTGCTCACCCTACACACTCACACAATGTTCACCCTGCACACACACACACTGCTCACCCTGCACACTCACACACTGTTCACCCTGCGCACTCACACACTGTTCACCCTGCACACTCACACACTGTTCACCCTGCACACTCACACACTGTTCTCCCTGCACACTCACACACTGCTCACCCTACACACACACACACTGCTCACCCTACACACTCTCACACTGCTCACCCTGCACACTCACACAATGCTCACCCTGCACACTCACACACTGCTCACCCTACACACTCACACACTGCTCACACTACACACTCACACACTGCTCACCCTACATTCTCACACACTTCTCACCCTACACACTCACACACTGCTCACCCTACACTCTCACACACTGCTCACCCTACACTCTCACACAATGTTCACCCTGCACGCTCACACACTGTTAACCCTGCACACTCACACACTGCTCACCCTGCACACTCACACACTGCTCACCCTACACGCGCACACAATGTTCCCCCTGCACGCTCACACACTGTTAACCCTGCATACTCACACACTGCTCTCCCTGCATGCTCACACACTGCTCACCCTGCACACTCGCACACTGCTCACCCTACACACTCACACACTGCTCACCCTACGTAATGCGAAAAGACCTAGCTCTGCCCTTTGGCCTGTGTTGTAATCGTACAGTAGGTTGTGAGTAGCTGCGCTTGATTGGTTGGGGCGTCCCCTCCTTGCTACTCCCCTCACAGAGGGCCGGCTGCCTCCATGAAGCTCCCACATGTTCAGCTGTACTTTGTTTTAGCTCCTGTGTGTCAGTGCACCGTGTAAGCGCACAAGCATACCCTGCTCTCTCTGGAACACTCACACTGCTGAGTCACTTTCACTCTGCAGTCACTCGCCCTCTGCCGTCACTCTCACTCTGCAGCCACTCTCACTCATGCTGTCACTCTCACTCATGCTGTCGCTGTCACTCATGCTGTCGCTGTCACTCATGCTGTCGCTGTCACTCATGCTGTCGCTGTCACTCATGCTGTCGCTCTCACTCTGCAGTCACCCTCACTCTGCTGTCGCTCTCACTCTGCAGTCACTCTGCAGTCATTCTCACTCTGCAGTCACTCTCACTCTGCTGTCACTCACTCTGCAGTCACTCTCACTCTGCTGTCACTCACTCTGCAGTCACTCTGCAGTCACTCACACTCTGCAGTCACTCTGCAGTCACTCTGTAGTCACTCTCACTCTGCAGTCACTCTGCAGTCACTCTCACTCTGCAGTCACTCTCACTGCAGTCACTCTCACTGCAGTCACTCTCACTCTGCAGTCACACACACTCTGCACTCACACACACTCTGCAGTCACACACACTCTGCACTCACACTCTGCACTCACACTCTGCACTCACACTTTGCGCTCACACTCCGTGCTCTCACTCTGCGCACTCACTATGCGCACTCACTCACTCCGTACTCACTCTGCACTCACGCTCACTCTGCACTCACTCTCACTCTGCACTCACTTTCACTCTGAACTCACTCTGCACTCACTCTCACTCTGAACTCACTCTGCACTCACTCTGCACTCACACTCTGCACTCACTCTCACTCTGAACTCAGACTCTGCACTCTCACTCTGCACTCTCACTCTGCACTCACTCTCCACTCACTCTGCACTCACACTCATTGTGCACTCACTCTCTCTGCATTCACTCTGCACTCACTCTGCAGTCACTCTCACTCTGCACTCACTGTGCACTCACTCTCACTCTGCACTCACTCTCATGCTGCACTCACACTCCCTCTGCACTCACTCTCACTCTGCACTCACTCTGCACTCCCACTGCAGTCATGCTAACTCTGCACTCACTCTACACTCTCAGCAATCACACTCACTCTGCACTCACTCTGCACTCACACTCACTCTGCACTCACTCTCACTCTTCACACACTCTGCACTCACTCTGCAGTCACACTCACTCTGCACTCACTCTGTGCTCACTCTGCAGTCACACTCACTCTGCAGTCACACTCACTCTGCACTCACTCTGCACTCACTCTCACTCTGCACTCACTCTGCACTCACACTCACTCACACTCGCTCTGCACCCACTCTGCACTCACTCTACACTCACTCTGCACTCACTCTGCACTCACTCTGCACTCACTCTCACTCTCCACTTACTCTGCACTTACTCTGCACTCACTCTGCACTCACTCTGCACTCACTCTCACTGTGCACTCACTCTGCACTCACTCTGTACTCACTCTGCACTCACACTGCACTCACACTCACTCTGCACTCACTCTGCACTCACACTCACTCACACTCACTCTGCACTCACTCTCACTCTGCACTCACTCTGCACTCACTCTGCACTCACTCTGCAGTCACTCTCACTCTGCACTTACTCTGCACTCACTCTGCACTCACTCTGCACTCACTCTCACTCTGCACTCACTCTGCACTTATTCTGCACTCACTCTCACTCTGCACTCTCACTCTGCACTCACTCTGCACTCACACTCACTCACACTCACTCTGCACGTACTCTGTACTCACTCTCACTTTGCACTCTCACTCTGCACTCACTCTGCACTCACTCTGCAGTCACTCTCACTCTGCACTTACTCTGCACTCACTCTGCACTCACTCTGCACTCACTCTCACTCTGCACTCACTCTGCACTTACTCTGCACTCACTCTCACTCCGCACTCTCACTCTGCACTCACTCTGCACTCACTCTGCACTCACTCTGCACTCACACTCACTCACACTCACTCTGCACTCACTCTGCACTTGCTCTGCACTCACTCTGCACTCACTCTGCACTCCCACTCTGCCTGTCACAGCGGCCCGCCCTCTCCGACCAGACAATCAAGGCTTGAGCGTAGTCGCAGTGCGGAGCCTCGCGCTCTTCACTCTTCTAGAATTAGACTTCACCCGGTCCCGCTGGTCGCTGGTGCACGTGCTCCACGAAGTTCACGTGAACCAACGTACAGCAACGCGGCCGTGGTCACCCCATAGCCCCGAGAGCGGCTGCCGGACACCGTGCCTGCTACCATGCTGCCCTTCGTCCGCACCCTCGGGCTCCTGAGGAGCGCACCCCGCCACCCGTTTCTCCAGAGAGCTCATATCTCTGCCAAGCCCGCCAAGGAGGTTGTGACTCCCGCGTTTAGTACACCAGCCCAGTAGGCGGTGCTGAGACGGCCTGTGGGCTCTACGAAGGGTGAGCCTACAGTTAAATTTTGATACAGAAGAGGTATTTGACATGCGTAGGAGTGCGGCTCATTTAGGACGGAGCAACTAACACACATTGGAAAAGAAAGCAAATTGCATATTTTTACCTCAAAATTAGTGTGTAGTTTTCCTCCTAAAGTGACTGTTGCATTATGTGTACCTGAATGCCGTCTTTTGATCCAGAGCTATTATGTTTACCGGGTCCATTCTTATTTGTTTGTTTGTTTGTTTTTTCGATGAAACTGACAGTTTAAACCCGGAGCAGGTGCGCTTTGCGCTCTAGAGACGAGCGTTACGATCACACACAGACAGGAACAAGCAGCACTGAAAGGGATCGCTTTTGCGATCGCTATTGTTAAAAAAAAACACCGGCGAGTGGTGCGAGCGCGCGCGCCACTGCTAGCATATGTCTTCAATTTTCTCAGCCGTGACGGCCGAGATAATTCAAGATATATGGCCTTTTGGAGCGCGTAACAGACACCAATAGGCCATGGGTGGAGCTACGCGACCGCCTATGACCTATTGCGTGTTCTGTTTCTAAAGCACACGCACGCAAAGGCCAATAGCAATGCACCTAGGAAAAAACACGCACGAGCAGAGTGGAATTCCTAGGTATATTTTGAGAAGCCCTCAGAAAAGGACTCTGGGCTACGCCCACACTGCTGACGCAGTGTAGGAAGGTCCGAGCCCTAAAAATGGTTCTTTAAATCTAGAGGTGTGCAAGCCAACAAATTAACAGGGAGAGTCGAGCCAGAGCTGAGCCAAGGGCGCGCCTGAAAATGTTTCTGTGTAGATCAAGCAACAAACTCAAGTAAAATACATTAAAGTCTCTACAAAATTCTAAAAAGTGTATTTCTTCAACGTGTGGAGGCTTTGACATTAGTATGTCACAATTTATCAGTGCTGTGAGAGATGCCCATTAAAAGATTTCACTTTAAGCATGAACTTAGAACTGCTCCTGCCCCCGCCCTGGTGAAAATGCCATTAGTGGAGGAAGAGGCAAGTCTGTTGTTAAGCGCACCCTGTATGTGGCCCAGATTCTTATAGATAGAACTACATTTATAGTCTTCATTTAAACACAACACCTTTTTCTACCACTCGCATTCAGAAGTCATGTATCTGAAGGTGCTTTCATATCCGATAATGAAGAAAAAAGGAGGATGGGGCAAATAAAATATTTGCCTAAGATCACACAATCTGGTTAAGCGGGAAATGCCAGATTAATCCCATGTTTTCTCATTTTTGTTGGTACAAATCAGACAGTAAATTCGTCTCTCCTTTTTACCTCAAATGTTAAAGCTTTGCTTTTGACTCTTTGGGGCAGATTTACAAGCCCTATGCGTCACTTTTACACTGTCAGTGTGTCACTTTTGTGACGTAACGGCAGCGTAAAAAATGCGGCAAATTTACAACGTGACGCATCTAGAGAGATGTGTCACGTTGTAAAGCCCTGCGTGACATTATACCTGCGTCAGGCATAATGTATGCAGGGTGGGCGTTCCCACGCAGGAAAGCCTCGTAAAAGTGACGCGGTGAAATCTACAAGATTTCACTGCGCGACTTTTAGAATGCCACTGCGTCAAAACCTTACGCCTGCTTGAAGTAGGCGCAAGGAGTGACGCAGTGTATTGGATATAGGTCACAACATGCATTGCTAGAGGTGTGTGGCGCTTGAGACACGATTCCAGCAATGCGTGACTTTTCCACCAACAGATGCGTCAGAATTTCTGACGCATCTGTCAATTCTTGTGCCATAGTGCGCCCTATTGTAAATACGGCACATCTATGGTGGCGCAAAGGTTTTTGAATCAGGCGCAGGGAAACTGACGCATCTATATAGATGCGTCAGTTTCTTGTAAATCTGCCCCTTTGTGTTGTAGGGTGGAAAGGAAGGCAGGAGCAACATGAGAGCTCGGCTCGTTTTAGGCTCGAGGTTCCATAAGGACCTCGAGCTGAGCATGAGCCAGTCATCTGGCTCGAGCTTCCCAGTGGCTCGCCCACCTCTACAAAAATCCCACAAACAAAACAAGATGCCTGAAACAAGGCCTGGCTGAAAGTAACACACATGAGGTTCCTGCACTGAAAATAGGCCCAGGGTTGCCACTTAGGCCACCTTGCCCGGGCACCGCGTGTCTGCTCTTGGATATTTTAATGCAAATAATTTGTATCAATTGTGATAGAATAATTGGTATAACAGAAAGCAAAGAAAGCATACAATAACCATTAAGTTGTCAAAAGGAGAGCTTAGAGGGAAGCACGGAGTCCAAAGGGCACAGTGCGCGGTGGCCCACCTTACTAGCCAGGGCTGCAGCTCGGCTGGTTCGCGAGGCAGAGCCCGGGTCTGAATGATGGGGCCGTTTAGCACCTGCCCTGCGCCGGAAGCCCTTCTTGGTAACAGAACACGGGGGCCCTGGGTAAGACACACCGCGGGGCCCCATGCGGCGGCACCGGGCCCCCTCGTGAGAGATGTGTGCGTTAACACCTCCTAATTACCAGCAGATTGCAGGTGCGTGCATTGGGTTTCCAGCGAGCCCTGCTAGGGTTACCCGGCGCCGGCCCCCGGGGTCAGCCCGGTGGATCCGGTTCTCCCTGCTGTCAATGGGGCTGTATTATTTAGCGGCCTCAGGCCGATCACGGGATAAAAAGCTCTCTGAGTAATCACCTGCGGGTATCGACAACTCCGGGGCCCAGGATCGGAGGAGAGGGGGGCTGCAGGCGAGCCCCCGTGCGTTAAACACTCCATTGTGCGCGACGAGGCTTCCAGGGGATCGGGTGGAGTCGGCCCCCACCCTCCCCGGGAGAGACCCGCTCAGCCTTTGTGTTTGATGATGCCTTTCTTTTATTCCGTGATGGCTTCCGCGTTCCCACAGTGGCCACGAATGAGGATGCGAAATGTTAGGGCGAATCCACGCCCACGCACTCGGATGTGTCAATAGAAACCGGTGTTCCACGGTATTTTAATGCCCGTATTTCCCCTCCTTCTGTAAATATTGCAGGTGACTTAAAACCACATATGAAGGGAAAGCAGACTGACGAGGTCTGAGTCACACCATCGAAGTCTGGACCCAGCACTGAGGCGTGGATCTCACCAGAAGCAAGACTGGCAACACTGAGCCATGGGTCACACCCGAAGGAAGACTCACAACAATGAGGTAAAGGGTCTCACCAGAAGCAAGACTCGCACCACTGAGGCATGGGTCACACCAGAAGGAAGACTCACAACAATGAGGTAAAGGGTCTCACCAGAAGCAAGACTCACAGCACTGAGGCACGGGTCTCAACAGAAGCAAGACTCACAACAATGAGGCAATAGGTCTCACCAGAAGCAAGACTCACAGCACAGAGGCACGGGTTACAACTGAAGCAAGACTCACAACACTGAAGCATGGGTCTCACCAGAAGCAAGACTCGCAACACAGAGGCACCGGTCTCATCAGAAGCAAGACTCACAACACTGAGGCATGGGTCTCCCCAGAAGCAAGACTCGCAACACTGAGGCATGGGCCTCACCTTAAGGAAGACTCGCAACACTGAAGCATGGGTCTCACCAGAAGCAAGACTCACAACACTGAGGCATGGGTCTCACCAGAAGGAAGACTCACAAAACTGAGGCACGGGTGTCACCAGAAGCAAGACTCACAGCACTAAAGCATGGGTCTCACCGGAAGCAAGACTCACAACACTGAGGCACGGGTCTCACCAGAAGCAAGACTCACAACACTGAGGCATGGGTCACACGGAAGCAATACTCGCACCACTGAGGCATGGGTCACACCAGAAGGAAGACTCACAACAATGAGGTAAAGGGTCTCACCAGAAGCAAGACTCACAGCACTGAGGCACGGGTCTCAACGGAAGCAAGACTCACAATAATGAGGCAATAGGTCTCACCAGAAGCAAGACTCACAGCACAGAGGCACGGGTTACAACTGAAGCAAGACTCACAACACTGAAGCATGGGTCTCACCAGAAGCAAGACTCGCAACACAGAGGCACCGGTCTCATCAGAAGCAAGACTCGCAACACTGAGGCATGGGCCTCACCTTAAGGAAGACTCGCAACACTGAAGCATGGGTCTCACCAGAAGTAAGACTCACAACACTGAGGCATGGGTCTCACCAGAAGGAAGACTCACAACACTGAGGCACGGGTGTCACCAGAAGCAAGACTCACAGCACTAAAGCATGGGTCTCACCGGAAGCAAGACTCACAACACTGAGGCACGGGTCTCACCAGAAGCAAGACTCACAACACTGAGGCATGGGTCACACGGAAGCAATACTCGCAACACAGAGGCACGGGTCTCACCAGAAGCAAGACTCGCAACACTGAGGCATGGGTCTCACCGGAAGCAAGACTCGCAACACTGAGGCATGGGTCTCACCTGAAGGAAGACTCTCAACACTGAAGCATGGGTCTCACCAGAAGCAAGACTCGCAACACTGAGGCATGGGCCTCACCTTAAGGAAGACTCGCAACACTGAAGCATGGGTCTCACCAGAAGCAAGACTCACAACACTGAGGCATGGGTCTCACCAGAAGGAAGACTCACAACACTGAGGCACGGGTGTCACCAAAAGCAAGACTCACAGCACTAAAGCATGGGTCTCACCGGAAGCAAGACTCACAACACTGAGGCATGGGTCACACGGAAGCAAGACTCACAACACTGAGTCATGCGTCTCACCAGAAGCAAGATTCACAACACTGAGGCATGGGTCTCACCGGAAGCAAGACTCGCAGCGTCTCACCAGAAGCAAGACTCACAACAGTGAGGCACGGGTCACACCTGAAGCAAGACTCACAACACTGCGGCACAGGTAACACCGGAAGCAAGACTCGCAGCACTGAGGCACGGGTCTCACCGGAAGCAAGACTCGCAAAACTGAGGCATGCATCTCACTGGAAGCACGACTCGCAACACTGAGGCATTGGGTCTCACCGGAAGCAAGACTCGCAACACTGAGGCACGGATCTCACCGGAAGCAAGACTCGCAACACTGAGGCATGGGTCTCACCAGAAGCAAGACTCGCAACACTGAGGCATGGGCCTCACCTTAAGGAAGACTCGCAACACTGAAGCATGGGTCTCACCAGAAGCAAGACTCACAACACTGAGGCATGGGTCTCACCAGAAGGAAGACTCACAACACTGAGGCACGGCTGTCACCAGAAGCAAGACTCACAGCACTAAAGCATGGGTCTCACCGGAAGCAAGACTCACAACACTGAGGCACGGGTCTCACCAGAAGCAAGACTCACAACACTGAGGCATGGGTCACACGGAAGCAATACTCGCACCACTGAGGCATGGGTCACACCAGAAGGAAGACTCACAACAATGAGGTAAAGGGTCTCACCAGAAGCAAGACTCACAGCACTGAGGCACGGGTCTCAACGGAAGCAAGACTCACAACAATGAGGCAATAGGTCTCACCAGAAGCAAGACTCACAGCACAGAGGCACGGGTTACAACTGAAGCAAGACTCACAACACTGAAGCATGGGTCTCACCAGAAGCAAGACTCGCAACACAGAGGCACCGGTCTCATCAGAAGCAAGACTCGCAACACTGAGGCATGGGTCTCACCAGAAGCAAGACTCGCAACACTGAGGCATGGGCCTCACCTTAAGGAAGACTCGCAACACTGAAGCATGGGTCTCACCAGAAGCAAGACTCACAACACTGAGGCATGGGTCTCACCAGAAGGAAGACTCACAACACTGAGGCACGGGTGTCACCAGAAGCAAGACTCACAGCACTAAAGCATGGGTCTCACCGGAAGCAAGTCTCACAACGCTGAGGCACGGGTCTCACCAGAAGCAAGACTCACAACACTGAGGCATGGGTCACACGGAAGCAATACTCGCACCACTGAGGCATGGGTCACACCAGAAGGAAGACTCACAACAATGAGGTAAAGGGTCTCACCAGAAGCAAGACTCACAGCACTGAGGCACGGGTCTCAACGGAAGCAAGACTCACAATAATGAGGCAATAGGTCTCACCAGAAGCAAGACTCACAGCACAGAGGCACGGGTTACAACTGAAGCAAGACTCACAACACTGAAGCATGGGTCTCACCAGAAGCAAGACTCGCAACACAGAGGCACCGGTCTCATCAGAAGCAAGACTCGCAACACTGAGGCATGGGTCTCACCAGAAGCAAGACTCGCAACACGGAGGCATGGGCCTCACCTTAAGGAAGACTCGCAACACTGAAGCATGGGTCTCACCAGAAGCAAGACTCACAACACTGAGGCATGGGTCTCACCAGAAGGAAGACTCACAACACTGAGGCACGGGTGTCACCAGAAGCAAGACTCACAGCACTAAAGCATGGGTCTCACCGGAAGCAAGACTCACAACACTGAGGCACGGGTCTCACCAGAAGCAAGACTCGCAACACTGAGGCATGGGTCTCACCGGAAGCAAGACTCGCAACACTGAGGCATGGGTCTCACCTGAAGGAAGACTCTCAACACTGAAGCATGGGTCTCACCAGAAGCAAGACTCGCAACACTGAGGCATGGGCCTCACCTTAAGGAAGACTCGCAACACTGAAGCATGGGTCTCACCAGAAGCAAGACTCACAACACTGAGGCATGGGTCTCACCAGAAGGAAGACTCACAACACTGAGGCACGGGTGTCACCAAAAGCAAGACTCACAGCACTAAAGCATGGGTCTCACCGGAAGCAAGACTCACAACACTGAGGCATGGGTCTCACCAGAAGGAAGACTCACAACACTGAGGCACGGGTGTCACCAAAAGCAAGACTCACAGCACTAAAGCATGGGTCTCACCGGAAGCAAGACTCACAACACTGAGGCATGGGTCACACGGAAGCAAGACTCACAACACTGAGTCATGCGTCTCACCAGAAGCAAGATTCACAACACTGAGGCATGGGTCTCACCAGAAGGAAGACTCACAACACTGAGGCACAGGTGTCACCAGAAGCAAGACTCACAGCACTAAAGCATGGGTCTCACCGGAAGCAAGACTCACAACACTGAGGCACGGGTCTCACCAGAAGCAAGACTCACAACACTTAGGCATGGGTCACACGGAAGCAATACTCGCAACACAGAGGCACGGGTCTCACCAGAAGCAAGACTCGCAACACTGAGGCATGGGTCTCACCTGAAGGAAGACTCTCAACACTGAAGCATGGGTCTCACCAGAAGCAAGACTCGCAACACTGAGGCATGGGCCTCACCTTAAGGAAGACTCACAACACTGAAGCATGGGTCTCACCAGAAGCAAGACTCACAACACTGAGGCATGGGTCTCACCAGAAGGAAGACTCACAACACTGAGGCACGGGTGTCACCAGAAGCAAGACTCACAGCACTAAAGCATGGGTCTCACCGGAAGCAAGACTCACAACACTGAGGCACGGGTCTCACCAGAAGCAAGACTCACAACACTGAGGCATGGGTCACACGGAAGCAATACTCGCAACACAGAGGCACGGGTCTCACCAGAAGCAAGACTCGCAACACTGAGGCATGGGTCTCACCGGAAGCAAGACTCGCAACACTGAGGCATGGGTCTCACCTGAAGGAAGACTCGCAACACTGAAGCATGGGTCTCACCAGAAGCAAGACTCGCAACACTGAGGCATGGGCCTCACCTTAAGGAAGACTCGCAACACTGAAGCATGGGTCTCACCAGAAGCAAGACTCACAACACTGAGGCATGGGTCTCACCAGAAGGAAGACTCACAACACTGAGGCACGGGTGTCACCAGAAGCAAGACTCACAGCACTAAAGCATGGGTCTCACCGGAAGCAAGACTCACAACACTGAGGCATGGGTCACACGGAAGCAAGACTCACAACACTGAGTCATGCGTCTCACCAGAAGCAAGATTCACAACACTGAGGCATGGGTCTCACCGGAAGCAAGACTCGCAGCGTCTCACCAGAAGCAAGACTCACAACAGTGAGGCACGGGTCACACCTGAAGCAAGACTCACAACACTGCGGCACAGGTAACACCGGAAGCAAGACTCGCAGCACTGAGGCACGGGTCTCACCGGAAGCAAGACTCGCAAAACTGAGGCTTGGGTCTCACCGGAAGCAAGACTCACAGCGTCTCACCAGAAGCAAGAGTCACAACAGTGAGGCACGGGTCACACCAGAAGCAAGACTCGCAAACTGAGGCACAGGTCACGCCGGAAGCAAGACTCGCAATACTGAGGCACGGGTCTCACCGGAAGCAAGACTCGCAACACTGAGGCACGGGTCTCACCAGAACCAAGACTCGCAACACTGAGGCTTGGGTCTCACCGGAAGCAAGACTCGCAGCGTCTCACCAGAAGCAAGAGTCACAACAGTGAGGCACAGGTCACACCAGAAGCAAGACTCGCAAACTGAGGCACGGGTCTCACCGGAAGCAAGACTCGCAACACAGTGAGGCACGGGTCACACCAGAAGCAAGACTCGCAAACTGAGGCACAGGTCACGCCGGAAGCAAGACTCGCAATACTGAGGCACGGGTCTCACCGGAAGCAAGACTCGCAACTCTGAGGCACGGGTCTCACCAGAACCAAGACTCGCAACACTGAGGCTTGGGTCTCACCGGAAGCAAGACTCGCAGCGTCTCAGCAGAAGCAAGAGTCACAACAGTGAGGCACAGGTCACACCAGAAGCAAGACTCGCAAACTGAGGCACGGGTCTCACCGGAAGCAAGACTCGCAACACTGAGGCACGGGTCTCACCAGAACCAAGACTCGCAACAATGAGGCATGCGTCTCACCAAAAGCAAGACTCATAACAGTGCAGCACGGGTCACACCGGAAGCAAGACTTGCAACAGTGAGGCATGGGTCACATCGGAAGCAAGACTCACAACACTGAGGCATGCATCTCACTGGAAGCACGACTCGCAACACTGAGGCATTGGGTCACACCGGAAGCAAGACTCAACAACACTGAGGCATGGGTCTCACCGGAAGCAAGACTCGCAACACTGAGGCACGGATCTCACCGGAAGCAAGACTCACAACACTGAGGCATGCGTCTCACCAGGAGCAAGACTCACAACACTGAAGCACAGGTCACACCGGAAGCAAGGCTCGCAACACTGAGGCACGGGTCTCACCGGAAGCAAAACTTGCAGCGCCTCACCAGAAGCAAGACTCACAACAGTGAGGCACGGGTCTCACCGGAAGCAAGACTCGCAACACTGAGGCATGGATCTCACCGAAAGCAAGACTCACAACACTGAGGCATCGATCTCACCAGAAGCAAGACTCGCAACACCGAGGCACGTGTCTCACCAGAACCAAAACTCGCAACACTGAGGCCTGCGTCTCACCAGAAGCAAGACTCACAGCACTAAAGCATGGGTCTCACCGGAAGCAAGACTCACAACACTGAGGCACGGGTCTCACCAGAAGCAAGACTCACAACACTTAGGCATGGGTCACACGGAAGCAATACTCGCAACACAGAGGCACGGGTCTCACCAGAAGCAAGACTCGCAACACTGAGGCATGGGTCTCACCTGAAGGAAGACTCTCAACACTGAAGCATGGGTCTCACCAGAAGCAAGACTCGCAACACTGAGGCATGGGCCTCACCTTAAGGAAGACTCGCAACACTGAAGCATGGGTCTCACCAGAAGCAAGACTCACAACACTGAGGCATGGGTCTCACCAGAAGGAAGACTCACAACACTGAGGCACGGGTGTCACCAGAAGCAAGACTCACAGCACTAAAGCATGGGTCTCACCGGAAGCAAGACTCACAACACTGAGGCACGGGTCTCACCAGAAGCAAGACTCACAACACTGAGGCATGGGTCACACGGAAGCAATACTCGCAACACAGAGGCACGGGTCTCACCAGAAGCAAGACTCGCAACACTGAGGCATGGGTCTCACCGGAAGCAAGACTCGCAACACTGAGGCATGGGTCTCACCTGAAGGAAGACTCGCAACACTGAAGCATGGGTCTCACCAGAAGCAAGACTCGCAACACTGAGGCATGGGCCTCACCTTAAGGAAGACTCGCAACACTGAAGCATGGGTCTCACCAGAAGCAAGACTCACAACACTGAGGCATGGGTCTCACCAGAAGGAAGACTCACAACACTGAGGCACGGGTGTCACCAGAAGCAAGACTCACAGCACTAAAGCATGGGTCTCACCGGAAGCAAGACTCACAACACTGAGGCATGGGTCACACGGAAGCAAGACTCACAACACTGAGTCATGCGTCTCACCAGAAGCAAGATTCACAACACTGAGGCATGGGTCTCACCGGAAGCAAGACTCGCAGCGTCTCACCAGAAGCAAGACTCACAACAGTGAGGCACGGGTCACACCTGAAGCAAGACTCACAACACTGCGGCACAGGTAACACCGGAAGCAAGACTCGCAGCACTGAGGCACGGGTCTCACCGGAAGCAAGACTCGCAAAACTGAGGCTTGGGTCTCACCGGAAGCAAGACTCACAGCGTCTCACCAGAAGCAAGAGTCACAACAGTGAGGCACGGGTCACACCAGAAGCAAGACTCGCAAACTGAGGCACAGGTCACGCCGGAAGCAAGACTCGCAATACTGAGGCACGGGTCTCACCGGAAGCAAGACTCGCAACACTGAGGCACGGGTCTCACCAGAACCAAGACTCGCAACACTGAGGCTTGGGTCTCACCGGAAGCAAGACTCGCAGCGTCTCACCAGAAGCAAGAGTCACAACAGTGAGGCACAGGTCACACCAGAAGCAAGACTCGCAAACTGAGGCACGGGTCTCACCGGAAGCAAGACTCGCAACACAGTGAGGCACGGGTCACACCAGAAGCAAGACTCGCAAACTGAGGCACAGGTCACGCCGGAAGCAAGACTCGCAATACTGAGGCACGGGTCTCACCGGAAGCAAGACTCGCAACTCTGAGGCACGGGTCTCACCAGAACCAAGACTCGCAACACTGAGGCTTGGGTCTCACCGGAAGCAAGACTCGCAGCGTCTCAGCAGAAGCAAGAGTCACAACAGTGAGGCACAGGTCACACCAGAAGCAAGACTCGCAAACTGAGGCACGGGTCTCACCGGAAGCAAGACTCGCAACACTGAGGCACGGGTCTCACCAGAACCAAGACTCGCAACAATGAGGCATGCGTCTCACCAAAAGCAAGACTCATAACAGTGCAGCACGGGTCACACCGGAAGCAAGACTTGCAACAGTGAGGCATGGGTCACATCGGAAGCAAGACTCACAACACTGAGGCATGCATCTCACTGGAAGCACGACTCGCAACACTGAGGCATTGGGTCACACCGGAAGCAAGACTCAACAACACTGAGGCATGGGTCTCACCGGAAGCAAGACTCGCAACACTGAGGCACGGATCTCACCGGAAGCAAGACTCACAACACTGAGGCATGCGTCTCACCAGGAGCAAGACTCACAACACTGAAGCACAGGTCACACCGGAAGCAAGGCTCGCAACACTGAGGCACGGGTCTCACCGGAAGCAAAACTTGCAGCGCCTCACCAGAAGCAAGACTCACAACAGTGAGGCACGGGTCTCACCGGAAGCAAGACTCGCAACACTGAGGCATGGATCTCACCGAAAGCAAGACTCACAACACTGAGGCATCGATCTCACCAGAAGCAAGACTCGCAACACCGAGGCACGTGTCTCACCAGAACCAAAACTCGCAACACTGAGGCCTGCGTCTCACCAGAAGCAAGACTCACAACAGTGAGGCACGGGTCACACCAGAAGCAAGACTCGCAACACTGAGGCACGGGTCTCACTGGAAGCAAGATTCGCAACAGTGAGGCATGGCTCTCACTGGAAGCAAGACTCACAAAACTGAGGCCTAGTTCTCACTGGAAGCAAAACTCACAAAACCAATGGGTCACACCACTGAAGACTGGCTCACAACACCAAGGCATAAGTCACGCCCGAAGCAAGACTCGCAACACCGAGGCATGGGTCACACCAGAAACAAGACTCACAACACTGAACATGGGTCACACCAGAAGTAAGACTCACAACACTGAAGCATGGATTGCACCAGAAGCAAGACTTGCTACAGAGAGGCAAGGGTCACACCAGAAGCCTGACTTATAACACTGAAGCATGGGCCACAATACCGAGGCATGGATCTCAGCAGAAGCATGATTCACAACACTGGGGCATGGGTCATACCAGACGCCTGACTTACAACACTGAAGCATGGGTCACACCACTGAAGCCTGGTTCGCAGCACTGAGGTGTGGGTAACACAATTAAAATCTGCCTCACAACACTGAAACAGCTTACACCACTGGACCCTGACTTACATCACTGAAGCAGGTATAACAGCACTGACGGGTGGGTCACACCATTGAAACTGGCTCACAACACAGAAGAAATAGCTACACAAAGGAAGCCTGACCCACTACACTGGACCCTTCCTCTGATCAATAGAGTTTGATGCGCAACACGTGAGTCTGGTTGTTTCCCACCACTGTAGTCTGATCGTACAACACGTGCCTTGCTCTTATACTAAATCAGATTCGTACCACAGGAGTCAGGCACATACCATTGGAGCCTGACTTAAACCTCTGGAATCAGGGCTGCCAGGCACACGCCATTGGAGCCTGACTTACACCTCTGGACTCGGGGCTCTCAGGCACACCCCACTGGAGCCAGACTTAAACCTCTGGAATCAGGGCTCTCAGGCACATACCATTGGAGCCTGACTTAAACCTTTGGACTCAGGGCTGTCTGGCACACACCATTGGAGCCTGACTTAAACCTCTGGACTCAGGGCTCTCAGGCACACACCATTGGAGCCTGACTTAAACCTCTGGACTCAGGGCTGTCAGACTTACACCTCTGGAATCAGGGCTGTCAGGCACACACCATTGGAGCCTAACTTAAACCTCTGGACTCAGGGATCTCAGGCACACCCCATTGGAGCCAAACTTAAACATCTGGACTCAGGGCTCTCAGGCACAGACCATTGGAGCCTGATTTACACCTCTGGAATCAGGGCTGCCAGGCACACACTATTGGAGCCTGACTTAAACCTCTGGACTCAGGGCTCTCAGGCACACCCCATTGGAGCCAGACCTAAAGCTCTGGACTCAGGGCTCTCAGGCACACACTATTGGAGCCTGACTTAAACCTCTGGACTCAGGGCTCTCAGGCACACACTATTGGAGCCTGACTCAAACCTCTGGAATCAGGGCTGCCAGGCACACACCATTGAAGCCTGACTTACACCTCTGGGATCAGAGCTCTCAGGCACACACCATCGGAGCCAGACTTAAACCTCTGGAATCAGGGCAACCAGGCACACACCATTGGAGCCAGATGTAAACCTCTGGAATCAGGGCAACCAGGCACACACCACTGAAGCCAGACTTAAACCTCTGGACTCAGGGCTCTCAGGCACACACCACTGGAGCCAGACTTAAATCCCTGGACTCAGGGCTGTCAGGCACATACCATTGGAGCCAGACTTAAACCTCTGGAATCAGGACAATCAGGCACATGCCATTGGAGCCAGACTCAAACCTCCGGAATCAGGGCTGTCAGGCACACACCATTGGAGCCTGACTTACACCTCTGGAATCAGGGCTCCCAGGCACATACTATTGGAGCCAGACTTGAACCTCTGGAATCAGGGCTCTCAGGCACACACCACTGGAGCCAGACTTAAACCTCTGGACTCAGGGCTCTCAGGCACACACCATTGGAGCCTGACTTACACCTCTGGAATCAGGGCCGCCAGGCACACACTATTGGTGCCAGACTTAAACCTCTGGAATCAGGGCTGTCAGGCACACATCATTGGAGCCTGACTTACACCTCTGGAATCAGGGCTGCCAGGCACACACTATTGGAGCCAGATTTAAACCTCTGGAATCAGGGCTCTCAGGCACACACCACTGGAGCCAGACTTAAACCTCTGGACTCAGGGCTCTCAGGCACACACCACTGGAGCCAGACTTAAACCTCTGGAATCAGGGCTCTCAGGCACACACCACTTGAACCAGACTTAAATCTCTGGACTCAGGGCTCTCAGGAACACACCACTGGAGCCAGACTTAAACCCCTGGACTCAGGGTTTTCAGGCATACACTATTGGAGCCTGACTTAAACCTCTGGAATCAGGGCTGCCAGGCACACACCATTGGAGCCAGACTTACACCTCTGGACTCAGGGCTCTCAGGCACACACTATTGGAGCCTGACTCAAACCTCTGGAATCAGGGCTGCCAGGCACACGCCATTGAAGCCTGACTTACACCTCTGGAATCAGAGCTCTCAGGCACACACCATCGGAGCCAGACTTAAACCTCTGGAATCAGGGCAACCAGGCACACACCATTGGAGCCTGACTCACACCTCTGGAATCAGAGCTCTCAGGCACACACCATTGGAGCCTGACTTACACCTCTGGAATCAGGGCTCTCAGGCACATACCGTTGGAGCCAGACTTAAACCTCTGGAATCAGGGCTGCCAGGCACATGCAATTGGAGCCTGTCTTACACCTCTGGATTCAGAGCTCTCAGGCACACACCATTGGAGCCAGGTGTAAACCTCTGGAATCAGGGCAACCAGGCACACACCATTGGAGCCTGACTTACACCTCTGGACTCAGGGCTGTCAGGCACATACCATTGGATCCAGACTTAAACCTCTGGACTCAGGGCTGTCAGGCACATACCATTGGAGCCAGACTTAAACCTCTGGAATCAGGGCAATCAGGCACACGCCATTGGAGCCAGACTTAAACGTCCGGAACCAGGGCTGTCAGGCACACACCATTGGAGCCTGACTTACACCTCTGGAATAAGGGCTGCCAGGCACACACTATTGGAGCCAGACTTAAACCTCTGGAATCAGGGCTCTCAGGCACACACCACTGGAGCCAGACTTAAACCTCTGGACTCAGGGCTCTCTGGCACACACCATTGGAGCCTGACTTACACCTCTGGAATCAGGGCTGCCAGGCACACACTATTGGAGCCAGACTTAAACCTCCGGAACCAGGGCTGTCAGGCACACACCATTGGAGCCTGACTTACACCTCTGGAATCAGGGCTGCCAGGCACACACTATTGGAGCCAGACTTAAACCTCTGGAATCAGGGCTCTCAGGCACACACCACTGGAGCCAGACTTAAACCTCTGGACTCAGGGCTCTCAGGCACACACCATTGGAGCCCGACTTACACCTCTGGAATCAGGGCTGCCAGGCACACACTATTGGAGCCTGACTTAAACCTCTGGAATCAGGGCTGTCAGGCACACACTATTGGAGCCAGACTTAAACCTCTGGAATCAGGGCTCTCAGGCACACACCACTGGAGCCAGACTTAAACCTCTGGACTCAGGGCTCTCAGGCACACACCACTGGAGCCAGACTTAAACCTCTGGAATCAGGGCTCTCAGGCACACACCACTTAAACCAGACTTAAACCTCTGGACTCAGGGCTCTCAGGAACACACCACTGGAGCCAGACTTAAACCCCTGGACTCAGGGTTCCCAGGCACACACTATTGGAGCCTGACTTAAACCTCTGGAATCAGGGCTGCCAGGCACACGCCATTGGAGCCAGACTTACACCTCTGGACTCAGGGCTCTAAGGCACACACCATTGGAGCCTGACTCAAACCTCTGTAATCAGGGATGCCAGGCACACGCCATTGAAGCCTGACTTACACCTCTGGAATCAGAGCTCTCAGGCACACACCATCGGAGCCAGACTTAAACCTCTGGAATCAGGGCTCTCAGGCACATACCGTTGGAGCCAGACTTAAACCTCTGGAATCAGGGCTGCCAGGCACATGCCATTGGAGCCTGTCTTACACCTCTGGATTCAGAGCTCTCAGGCACACACCATTGGAGCCAGGTGTAAACCTCTGGAATCAGGGCAACCAGGCACACACCATTGGAGCCTGACTCACACCTCTGGAATCAGAGCTCTCAGGCACACACCATTGGAGCCTGACTTACACCTCTGGAATCAGGGCTCTCAGGCACATACCGTTGGAGCCAGACTTAAACCTCTGGAATCAGGGCTGCCAGGCACATGCAATTGGAGCCTGTCTTACACCTCTGGATTCAGAGCTCTCAGGCACACACCATTGGAGCCAGGTGTAAACCTCTGGAATCAGGGCAACCAGGCACACACCATTGGAGCCTGACTTACACCTCTGGACTCAGGGCTGTCAGGCACATACCATTGGATCCAGACTTAAACCTCTGGACTCAGGGCTGTCAGGCACATACCATTGGAGCCAGACTTAAACCTCTGGAATCAGGGCAATCAGGCACACGCCATTGGAGCCAGACTTAAACGTCCGGAACCAGGGCTGTCAGGCACACACCATTGGAGCCTGACTTACACCTCTGGAATAAGGGCTGCCAGGCACACACTATTGGAGCCAGACTTAAACCTCTGGAATCAGGGCTCTCAGGCACACACCACTGGAGCCAGACTTAAACCTCTGGACTCAGGGCTCTCTGGCACACACCATTGGAGCCTGACTTACACCTCTGGAATCAGGGCTGCCAGGCACACACTATTGGAGCCAGACTTAAACCTCCGGAACCAGGGCTGTCAGGCACACACCATTGGAGCCTGACTTACACCTCTGGAATCAGGGCTGCCAGGCACACACTATTGGAGCCAGACTTAAACCTCTGGAATCAGGGCTCTCAGGCACACACCACTGGAGCCAGACTTAAACCTCTGGACTCAGGGCTCTCAGGCACACACCATTGGAGCCCGACTTACACCTCTGGAATCAGGGCTGCCAGGCACACACTATTGGAGCCTGACTTAAACCTCTGGAATCAGGGCTGTCAGGCACACACTATTGGAGCCAGACTTAAACCTCTGGAATCAGGGCTCTCAGGCACACACCACTGGAGCCAGACTTAAACCTCTGGACTCAGGGCTCTCAGGCACACACCACTGGAGCCAGACTTAAACCTCTGGAATCAGGGCTCTCAGGCACACACCACTTGAACCAGACTTAAACCTCTGGACTCAGGGCTCTCAGGAACACACCACTGGAGCCAGACTTAAACCCCTGGACTCAGGGTTCCCAGGCACACACTATTGGAGCCTGACTTAAACCTCTGGAATCAGGGCTGCCAGGCACACGCCATTGGAGCCAGACTTACACCTCTGGACTCAGGGCTATAAGGCACACACCATTGGAGCCTGACTCAAACCTCTGTAATCAGGGATGCCAGGCACACGCCATTGAAGCCTGACTTACACCTCTGGAATCAGAGCTCTCAGGCACACACCATCGGAGCCAGACTTAAACCTCTGGAATCAGGGCTCTCAGGCACATACCGTTGGAGCCAGACTTAAACCTCTGGAATCAGGGCTGCCAGGCACATGCCATTGGAGCCTGTCTTACACCTCTGGATTCAGAGCTCTCAGGCACACACCATTGGAGCCAGGTGTAAACCTCTGGAATCAGGGCAACCAGGCACACACCATTGGAGCCTGACTTACACCTCTGGATTCAGAGCTCTCAGGCACACACTATTGGAGCCAGACATAAACCTCTGGACTCAGGGCTCTCAGGCAACACCATTGGAGCCTGACTTACACCTCTGGAATCAGGGCAACCAGGCACACGCCATTGGATCCAGACCTAAACCTCTGGACTCAGGCCTGCCAGGCACACACCATTGGAGCCTGACTTGCACCTCTGGAATCAGGGCTGTCAGACACACACCATTGGAGCCTGACTTACACCTCTGGACTCAGGGCTGTCAGGCACATACCATTGGAGCCAGACTTAAACCTCTGGACTCAGGGCTGTCAGGCACATACCATTGGAGCCTGACCTGCACCTCTGGAATCAGGGCTGTCAGGCACACACCATTGGAGCCTGACTTACACCTCTGGAATCAGGGCTGCCAGGCACACACTATTGGAGCCAGACTTAAACCTGTGGAATCAGGGCTGCCAAGCACACACTATTGGAGCCTGACTTAAACCTCTGGATTCAGGGCTGCCAGGCACACACCATTGGAGCCTGACTTAAACCTCTGGACTCAGGGCTGTCAGGCACACACCATTGGAGCCTGTCCAATTTACAGCACTGAACTCTGCCTAACAACCACTAAAATACATCTCACGCCACTGAAGTCTAGCACACAACACAGATGTCTGGATAATTTGCACCTCAGGAGCCTGTTTTGCACCAGTAGAGTCTGACTCACTTTCGTGAAGTCTGGCTCACCCCAGAGTGAATCAGTCACACCAGTAGACCCCAGCTCACAATGGGGGGGGGGGCCTGGCTAACACCAGTAAAGACTGGTTAACCTTTCAAGGCTACAGCTGGTACTTCAGTGTTTACCAGTCCATCTGGTGACAGTGGAGGAAGTCTGGCGAGAGCGAATGAGTACTGGGAGAACGGGTGGAGTCAAAAGCATAACACGGAGTACTGGGGCAGTGGGGACATTTGAAAGACTGAGGAGTACTCGAGCAGTGAATGTAGCTAGGAGAGTGAGGTGTAGTGGGACACTGTGTGGAGCCAGGAGAATGAGGAATATGGGGTTAGTCGGTACTGATGGAAGAGCGAAGAAGTACGGGGACAGTGGTGATAGTTGGAAGAGCGACGTTAATTGGGACAGTGGGAGCTGTCAGAAGTGTGTGGAGTGCTAGGACAGTGAGTGCAGCCATGATAGTAAGGAGTATGGCAAGTAGATGGAGTTAGTAGATCGAAGAGTATTGGTACTGCAGTTGCAAACAGAAGAGCTAGGACTGTTGGTGCAGTTGGAAGAGTGAAGAGTATTGGGACAGAGGTGCAGTTGGAAGAGTGGGACAGATTGTTTAGTTGGAAGAGTGAAGAGTATTGGGACAGTGGGTGTAATTGGAAGAGTAAAGAATATTAGGACAGTGGAGGCAGATGGGGGGCGAGTAGTACTGGGGCAGTGAGGGGAGTTTGGAAGAGCTAGAATGCAGCAATGCCTGGAGGTTACCTGATATTAAAACATGTTTTTCCTCGCTGTTGGATGAGAGAAGTCCAGCCTTGAGCACTGGAGGACAGTGGGATACAAGGTTCACCTGTGGCCCAGGTGTGAGGGGCTCCAGGGCATCCAGGTGGCCCAGGAGAGCAGCAGGTCTGCAGCTTGACTCAATGATGAAGATGAAGGAACCCTTGAAGCAGTTTCTGGCAGCGTCAAGAACCAGGGAATACAGGTCTCAAGTCCTACTGGGAGCTATGGACAATTCCAATTCTATAATCCATCTGACACTACATCCAGTATTATCACTGACACATGAGCACTTACCACGAGCAGTGAAACGATCCTGACTCAAGGGCACCTGTTGAGGAGCCCTCTAGGCGCTACACCACCCGCCTAGCGTGGGGCAGAATCCTATGATGAAGCATGACACCTTGGTTTCTTGTCCCTGAAGTCCTCCTTTAGGGGATATTTCAGTCAAACCCCTCCAAGATGATTAAAAGTCCTCTGAAAGGCCAAACTAAGTGTGGGTGGAATTGGCGGAAGTGCCACTACGGAGAGTTCCACGGAGTTGAAGAAAAACTCTGCTCTGCTCCACCCTAATAAAAAAAAAAGGGAAATATCACTTACCGGCTCTGGCATATCAGGGCAACCCTCCTTCTCGCCTTGGTCTCCTCCTCGCCGTTCTCGCATCCTCGCTGGTGGCAAACCACTTCTTTGTACGTCTAGCGAGGACTGCGCATGCATGGGCACATGCGCAGTCCTCCCAAGATGTACAAAGTAGGGGTTTGCAACTGGCGAGGATGGCGAGGAGGAGAGACCATGGCAAGGAGGAGGGCAGTCCGGAGATGCCAAAGCAGGTAAGTGATTATTTCCTGTTCATTGGGTGTGGGCACAGGGGCTAACTCCGCTACACCGCAGAGTCTGAGTTTTTGCCTGAACTCCGCGTTCCCAACGGAGCGCAGAGTTGGCAAAACTCCACAAACTCCGCTGGTGGAGCGGAGTTCGCCGCCCGGGCTTAGTCCAAACCTGCCCAGTCAGGGTGCAGTACTCGGGGCTGCATGGAGTTCTCCGCCCGGGCTTAGTCCAAACCTGCCCAGTCAGGGTGCAGTACTCGGGGCTGCATGGAGTTCTCCGCCCGGGCTTAGTCCAAACCTGCCCAGTCAGGGTGCAGTACTCGGTCCTGCATGCGCTTCCAGCTACTTCTTTCAGTCAGCTCAGCGAAAACAAGCAGACATGAATTGCAGAGAGAACCCGCCCTCAAAGTCACTCCTAATGGGGCTACAGAAGGGAAACTGGGCTGGGGTGAGGTAAGTGCCCTTTACCACGGGGAACTGGATTAGGTGCACTCATATCATGGGATCTGTCAACAACTTTCAGGATCAGCTTCTTACTCTTCTGTTGCTCCTGAGCTAGGTGTAATAGGCCAGCTTCAAAGATATTCTGCTGACTTGCATGATTCCCAAACTACCAAAAGCTATTCACTGCCTGTCCCCTGAGCCCGGTCAGCATGCTTTACCTCTGTGTCCTACTTTTATGAACCACCTCTATGCCTTACCTCCATGCATCTTCAAACCATGCACATATTATTGCCAAGGTAAACAAGACTTTGCTCTCAACTCTGTCTGCACACTTACTTCCATTTTCAGTGTTGTTATATTCTCTTCTGTGCCAACTCTGCCCAGCTTAGGGAGAGACCACACTGGAATCATGGGGCCTCATTTATGAGGCTATGCAGCACTTTTACGCCGCTGGTGCGTCACTTTTTGTGACGCACCAGTGGCGTAAAAAATGCGCCATGTTGTGCCATATTTACAAAGTGACGCATCTAGGTAGATGCGTCACTTTGTAAACCCCTGCGCCACGTTATACCTGCGCCAGGTATAATGTATGCAAGGGGGGCATATTGACGCAAGAAAGGGTCGTAGAAGTGACGCAGTGAAATCTATGTGATTTCACTGCACCACTTCTAGGACACAAATGCGTCAATTTCTTACGCCTGCCTCACAGCAGGCGTAAGACTGACGCAGGCCCTTTCACATGGGGCATGCCCCATGTGAAAGGATACATTGCTGGATTTGCGTCACTTTTGTGACACACTCGTGCAACGCGTCACTTTTGCGCCATACAGATACGTCAGAAATACTGACGTATCTGTAACTCCTTGCACCATGATGCTTCATACTGTAAATATGACGCATCATTGGTGTCCCAAGGAGGGCGCAGTGAAAAGTGACGCATCGCTGTTTTCACGCAGCAGTGCGTCACTTTTCATAAATGAGGTCCCCGGCCTGTCAGGCAGCCATGTTCACTGAAATACCAACAATTCTTACGTGAAAGACAATTTGGTGGAGTTAAATCCAGCAAATATTTATGTATATCTCATCTGTAAGCGTCCAGAACTCTAGACCATGGATCTGGGACTCTTCCACCATGAACCCCTGGCTTCTTTTTCACAGCACCTACCTATACTGTCACAAAACCAGGCACAGTATCTTTTCCTTCGCTACTTTCACTTGCATGGCCTCTGTAGTCCCCACTGTACTCTTCCCCGACCCGGAACATGGCAAGAGCCTTACCTAAGACTTTCAGCTTTCCTCCATCAATGGCTCCTGAAGGTTCCAATCACAGCTCTTGCTCAGCTGTCCATATACTTGCAGCAGCACAAAAAAACATTTGAAGATACTCTGCTCAACTCCCACTCTCTGAGCCCCATTTTTAAAGTGCAAAGTGAACCACTACACTCATGAAATTCCAGAACGTGATCAGATTCTTCTTTATACTTATTTCCAAAGTAAGAGACTCTGGGGCATATTATCAAGGACCGGTGTTAAAATTATCACTGTTTTATCGGCAGGAAACTGCCGATTAAACGGCGATAATGGGCTTGCTAATACGCCCTTGTTAATTCCCATAGAAGCCCATGTTCTGATGTTAACATGGGCTTCTATGGGAATTAACAAGGGCGTATTATCAAGCCCATTATCGCCGTTTTATCGGGTCACCGGACCAGGGGTGGGCGGAACTTCACTTCTTCAAATTTGGCAGAGTTATATAAATAGTTAAAAACCAAAGAGAGGGGCTCAGTCTTACCCAAAGGGAATTAGAGCTCCAGTATACTGTCAAGTAAAAAAGAATGTATTCCTTTTGGGGAGTTTTAAGTATCCTTCAATTCAAATAGTCACCACAAACAGTCAAACACTCTTATTCAAATGTACATTTATACACTAGTTTTTGGGAAGTACTCAACACAAGAAAAACCTTATTGTTATAAAAATATACATGTTTATTTGTTAGAAAAAAACATAAATCAATGATAGAGTTCAGTTAAAACACAATACAACACAATGTTAAAAACCACCTAGTGTGGACAAGGAGAAATATAAACACAGCAATACACTTTGTCTTTGGTGTGGTTAATTTAAACACTTCGTTGACAACCCGGGAAGATTTCTTTTTCTTATACCCGACTGTTTGTTGACAACATCAAATTTAACCTTTTTTATAAAGCGTTGACGCGTTTCGGAAGCTTTAGATGTTTATAGCCTCCTTCCTCAGGACAGAATATATGGCTTTCTCCTCAAACGAATTTTCACCTATGCGAAAGCATCTGGGTGATTCGAATATATTCAAGTTTTATTCAAATTTCATCCTATATGGGGTCGTTTTCTCAATCGATTTCGATCTCCCACCCTTGAAGGGTTCGTTGGTGTATCTCGAACGGGATCTTCCACACTATTTCGACTTCCTCGTTCTACACCTTCATAGTGGTTTATACTCCTGTAGGGCTCCTCTCTTTTATCATATTAATGGTACTTATTATCCTTCTTCACCATGCCTTCTTTTTCCTGTTAGTGAAGATCTTAGTTGTGATGTTAGCCCTTCGTATCCGGGTAACTTGCATTCGTGGCTTGTCGTGTAGAACGAGGAAGTCGAAATAGTGTGGAAGATCCCGTTCGAGATCCACCAACCAAGGAGGCTATAAACATCTAAAGCTTCCGAAACGCGTCAACGCTTTATAAAAAAGGTTAAATTTGATGTTGTCAACAAACAGTCGGGAATAAGAAAAATAAATCTTCCCGGGTTATCAACGAAGTGTTTAAATTAACCACACCAAAGACAAAGTGTATTGCTGTGTTTATATTTCTCCTTGTCCACACTAGGTGGTTTTTAACATTGTGTTGTATTGTGTTTTAACTGAACTCTATCATTGATTTATGTTTTTTATAACAAACAAACATGTATATTTTTATAACAATAAGGTTCTTCTTGTGTTGAGTACTTCCCAAAAACTAGTGTATAACTGTACATTTGAATAAGAGTGTTTGACTGTTTGTGGTGACTATTTGAATTGAAGGATACTTAAAACTCCCCAAAAGGAATAAATTCTTTTTCACTTGAGAGTTATATAAAAACTCTGCAAGATTCTGCAGAGGTCCACAAACGGATGCAATCGGTATCGTGCTGATTTTTGGCGCTAGGGCCTGGTTCCCTGCTGCAAAATCAGCACAAACGGCATCTAGCTGCGCACCAGAGTGCACTGCTTCTTTGCTGCTACGCGAGTAGATTTTCTACTCGAGCAGCAGCTTTCTCACCGCGAATGGTCACGACTGCCTGTGACCGCCCACGTTGAGAAACTACCGCGGGTGCATTCCAGCACACAAAATTCACACATAGGGAGCACATTTTTACTCACGGTCACCAACTTAATGTTGGCAAACTGCACGTGAGAAAAAATTCTGCCATGTGGTAGTTGGCGGAGTTTTGCCAGTCCGCCTTAAGGGTAACATGGAGTGGACAAAGCTTTGCGAACTCTGGTGACGTAGTGGAATTAATCGCCCACCTCTACACCAGACATACTGCTGGCAGTGATATGTCACTTCATGAATCCATTCTCTTCTAAGGGCCCTTTCAAGAGCTTCTTTTAGGGCTTCTCAATATGCCCATCTTTTGTCGTTGCTTCACCATTTATTGCACACCCATGTCAAGGTTATCAGATGGCCAGGTATTACTCCTGGGATTTTCTTTGACAATTCCTTGTTTTCATGTTGGAGAGCTCAATGGATTCCGTGGAAATGAACTAAGAACATAACTCACAGAAATCATGATCTTCTTAAAGAATATCCCAAGACCGGAAGTGGACTTTCCAATGACATGGAGTTATCTTGCAGCGTAAAACGTGTATTTGTAGAGCACTAACCCTCAACAAAGTCTTTCGACATTCTTGACCAATAAGGTATGTTTATTTTTATCCAGTGCAATGATGCTCATTCTATCAACCATAGAAGGATGAAAAGCCAAGCACACCTACCTAGACGCAAACATGTAACGGTGAGGTCAAACACAGATCCTGGCAAGTCTACTGACCCCTTGGTTTGGTTGACCTATGTTGTAGACCCCTGGGAAGCTCCTTCACTTTCCTGATCACTTCCCCTTTTTCTGCTGCCCCATTCCATCTCCTGACCCTTTACCTGTCCAATCCTACTTGTCATCTCAGCACCCTCTCCTGTCGCATCCTTTTCGGAGCCTCTGTGTCCCCCACTCCTTCTCCGAGTGCCTTCCTGCTAGCTCCGTGTCGCAATGACGCAATCACCTGGTAAGCGCATTCCAGCATCATCGTTATTTCAAGATTTTACCGCTAAACTGTGCAGTGAACCTGCTGCCTTATCCCTTCTCAAGCCACTGCATTCGGAAGGATTTCTTGCATCTTGCATTCTATGATGTTGAAGCGTCATCGATTAATATGGGATGGATAAATTGTAATCCAATCAGTGACTGATTTCTCCGCAAACAGGTGCCATTGTGAGCCTGTCATTATCTACCTCCTTGATAAGATACTTAGCTGATGCCTGGATTTTTTCTCCAAACTCAGGCCCATCTCCATGTCGGCGACTGCGACTGTCAACTTCTTATAAGACGGGATTTGGAGGTCTCGGAGGTAGTATTGAAAACAGTGTTCGAAGACATGTTCATGTCCAAACTCCTAAATCTCACCCACCTGTTTCATGTGTATGTTGAGAGAAGAAACATGCTAACCTCAGGGGCTGAGAAAATGGTCCACCTGGTGAAAGGTCTTACGGATGCCATAAAACAGCAAGAATTCAATTATTTTATGGATCTGGAGTCAAGCTAGCCTAAGAGACATTGGCCTAGATATCCCCTACTTTAGGGGAGTTAGAGTCAATGGAGGTAAGCGCTCGACTACAAAGACCCCAAAAAGCTGTCCACAGAAATTAACTCTGGTCAGAATACTAGGTCAAGAAGGTGATTTTAAGAACTGAGCTCAGCTCCACAAATGTATGTGGTAATAAAGGGGCATATGTATCAAAGGATACATTTGCAATTCTTAAATAGTGATTTTTTGAGAATCGCTATTTGAGAATCGCAAAACGCTATGAATGTAGGATTTTCAAATAGTTTTGGAATCCTACATATTCCTTAATTGCTAATCGCAAATTGTGATTCACATTTAAGGAATACCTCCCCATTCATTCCTATGGGCCTAGGGGCCCATAGGAATGAATGGGAAGACATTCTCAATTTGTGATTCTCAATTAGAGAATCGCAAATTGAAAATGCAATTTCAAGGGTGCAAGGGTGTCATAAGGACACCCTGTTGCACCCCTGAAATGTGCATGTGTGCGCATGTGGCACACATACATGTGCGCCACATGGCACTTTGAAAATTGCAAAAAAGTGCATTATTCGCGGAAATTGCTAATTAGCACCAACTTGAAGTTGGTGGTAAATTGCGATTTCGTAAGGAGTAATTGCACAACTTGGGTGCTTTTTACATCGCATTTAAGGAATCGCAATTTGCGATTCCTAAAATGCTTTCGCAAAATAAGAATCGCAAATTTTGAAATTCTCTATTTTGCGAGGGCCTTTTGGGATGATACATCCAAAAATGCTTTTTCCCGTTCTGAGAATCGGCCTGTTTGCGAACGGGAAATGGGCTTCATACATATGCCCCAAAGAAACATATTGCAAAGCAATATATTCTAACACATTTCATATCATTCCGTTTGATACTATTGCACCCTTGTTTCGGGGTGAAGCACTCGCATACCTCCCCACCCACTCTCCACCATACCCAGATGTCTGTGTAACTCACCAATGGTCCATTCCCACCACCAGAAAATTCCTCATTATTGTTCTTTTTATCATTTTTTTCAGATTATATTAGCCAGGATTATAGGGTAGAGATTTTCACATAATGTTGAGCTCCACTCGACCCTATACAGTGGAACACAGCAGCTGTTCCTTACCTTCTGAAACCTGGGAGTGAAGGTTTTCGGAGATGGTTGACTGGTTCATAAAAATTCTGTCATAAGAGGAGGACCAGAAAGGTGGTGAACACACTCTAGTATCGGGCATATCTCTGGGGGCAAAAGATAACAACCACAGCTGACTCCAGGTTGAGCTCCTCAATCATAAAGTCCCAACATTTTCTCAAGTTCTGTGCAGAAAGGCCTCCGGGACCTGCTGTGTTTTGATCCCACTGGATTCCCAGATAAAGACTTCAAACAGCGTGGGGGCAGCACCAGTTATGTAGTCATAGATCAGAGCATGAAGTTATTTTGAAATTTCTTTTATTTTTCTTCGTGGTAAACAATGCAAAAGACAGCCAACGCGTTTCGTTCCTACCCGAGGATCTTCGTCAGGGCAGAAAGTTATGATGAATAAATCTGTTGAGGTTTTCTCAAAGATGAGAAAAACGAGTCAAAAACGCACCGATATGAATCAATAGTAACAAAGTAATAAGTATATTGGCCAATTCACTTGATCGCCTGAGATGAATATTCGTGGCCCCCCTCGGTACAAGGGAAAGTAAGGCTCAAATCACCAAGGTCGATAATGTTTGTTCCAGATATCTCTGGGGGCAATAAGCCCCAGCTGCATCCTCTGAAATGGTTAATATAACAGTTGTCTGGAGAAATACCACTCAGGGCGTGTCTTTGTTGAAGTCCTTTCCGCCAGAGGAAAGCCACCCTATTCCAGATGTGAAAAGAGTGTGTCCTGCAGTTCCACAAACCTTCCAGATTTATTAGAAAACTCAAAAAAAATCAATATTGGTCTGAACTCACAGAAGCATCACAGTCTGCCCTATTGAGGGCCCCAAAAAACCATAATGGAGTTGTTGATTAATGTCACTACCTCTGCTCCAACCCTACAGGCCTCTTCGTGTCGCCCGTGTATAACCATCACTACACTGTTTCTCTGTGCATAAGACTTATCGCCTCTGACATGTATATGTTTTTATAAACAACAATAGCAGACTAAGGGGCATATTATCAAGGGGGTTTATCTCCGCTTTTTTGGCTTTAAAAGCGAAGAAAGCAGAGATAAAATGATCTCCCTATTACCTAGCTGTCGCTAACACCAGTTAGCGACAGCTAGTAGGAGATAGCGACCATCTTGGGCCCCACTTTGCATGTCAGTGATATTTATCACTAATGATATGCAAAGTGGGCGTGCCAAGATGTTAGCGACTGGAAACAGTCGCTAACATCGCTATCTCCTATTACCAACTTTTGGAGATATTCGCGCTAAGCACGAATATCTCCAAAATCTAACACCTGCCCTGAGCAGTTCTTAGCCATGTTATCCAATGGGAAGTGGATAACATGGCTAAGAGCATTAGCTCGGTAATGCCTGAATATCGCTGACTTTTCAGCGATATTCATGCATTGCGGCCATTTTTTATCGCATTTGCGATAAACCTTGGTAATACCAAGGTTTATCTGCGATAAAAATCGCCGCAGCTTAGCGGTAAAATTTTATCTCTAACCAAGCAATAGCGATAATTATCGCTATTGCTTGGTAATATGCCCCTAAATTATTTTTCTACATTCCAAGTTACTGAAGATTTTGGGCATGAATCACCATATCCTTTCTCAATTTGAATTCCACTGATACTACCAGGCAGTCACAGCAACTAAGCCGGAAACCAAATGCGTGTAAATTACATTTGATTTTTTCACATATAAAATTGACCTGTCGATTTTCTCTTTTATTTTTCTGTGTTAGAAAAATGAAAACTCACAGGGACCGATGTTCTGAATATTGTTGTATTTGTGAACTCTGCGATTTCCAAAATGGCCCCTTTGCATGCTCACTCGGATTCATCCCCAAATGAGAACTTTTCTTTTTTTAAAGTAGCACATATTTTTTTATGGACAAGAGCTGCTTTAATAAAATGTTTCATGTTTGAGAATAAAATCATATGGATGGATTTCTGCTGTCCCTTATAGCCCGGGCCACTGGAATAATTGGACATATTATCAACAACTAGCGATATTTATCGCTAAATGTGCTTAGTGATATTTTTTTTGTATCGCCGTGCATTGCCGGATATTATCGCAGAGATAACGTGCTATTAGCAACGTTTATCTCCAAAGCGATAAAATATCCGGCAATAGCGGCGAAATTTGTGTATATCGCTGGAAATTCAGCGATATTCAGGCATTATCGCTAATAGGGACTTAACCTGAATGTCCACCTTCCATTGGATATACAGGCTAAGAAGTGGTCTGAGCAGGTGTTAGGATTTGGCGATATTCGCGCTTAGCGCGAATATTTGAATCGCTATGCCTGCGTTGATAATAGGCGATAGCGATGTTAGTGACTGCTTTCAGTCGCTAACAGGTTGGGTACGCCCACTTTGCATGTCATTAGCGATAAATATCGCAGACATGCAAAGCGGGCCCCAAACCGCTCGGTATTGCCTACAAGCTGTCGCTAACTGCTGTTAGCGACAGCTTGCTAAAAGGGCGATAAATTTATCGCCACTTTGCGGCCAAAAATGGCCACAAAAGAGGCGATAATCTCATATCGCCCGCCTTGATAATATGCCCCTATGTGTTTTTGCGGCTGCTGCCTTTTTCGCATAGTTATAGATTTGCCGCGTTTGCCACATAATCCACCATCAACTGCATAATCTGCAATTTTTAACAAAAAATTGTTGTTCCTACCGCAAACTGTTCAAAAGTTACAACGTGTTGTTGCACAGTGGAAAGCCCTTTGCAAAGGCTGACGAGTCCCACTTCTTTTGCATATTGCTATATTTGGATGGTACTAATGAAGTGCAACCAATGCCCAGACAGTGTAAAAATGACAAAATAATGAAGTAATACCATCACATTATGTGCACATTATGCCGCATAATTTGCCTTTTCTTGCTGCATAATTTATTCTTTCCTGCCACGTGATTTGGCCCTCCCCTGCCACATAATTCCAGTGACCCTGCGTAAGGCAACCACTTCTGCAGTGACAGAGGGCTGCAAATATCAGACTGCCCAATTATTATTTGTCAGGGCACGTTATTTAGCGAGCCCCTGCTGATGGCCAAACGTGAATCGACCTATTAGCGCATAGGGCGCATCTCAGGATCCAGTCGCTGTGCAATTCGCTCATCCCTGCTGCTTCCGAACGAAGAGTGTATCGGGACCTTATTGGGTCATGGTGTAGCATCCCCCCACGTCCTGTCACCTCCCAGCTGTGGCTCTTCATGGGTGCAGTTGCCCTTTCTCCTAATGGAAGAGGGCACATTAAATACCCGGGCACATATACGTTTTAACCCCTTGGCCGCGGCGCGAATTCCGCTGAGGGGGTGGGGGTAAGGGCAGCGCTGCCATGCTCGTGACAGAACCACGCCGTCATGAGTCACGGGCGGCGTGTGCTCATGACGGCGTGGTTCCGACACGGCCCCGCCCTCACAGGCAGGGAATTTATGCCGCATGGACGGAGCGGCCGCAGCGTGATGGAACCACGCCGTCATGATCACACGCCGCCCGTGGCTCATGACGGCGTGGTTCCGTCATAAGCAGGCAAGGGGTTAAAGGAACTTGCCAAGTGAGCAGCTCTTTACAAGGGTCAGGCGGGGCACAGGGGGTCTTGTGAGTGAGTGCAGTGAGTGCTGTGTGAGTGACAGCGAGGTTGGTTGCAGGAATGAACGTTCTCCCACTGCTAGGAAAGTTGTTTATTTTGCTTTTCTGACCTACTCTGTGCCTTTCCCCTGTGTACTGTGTACTGTGCATTTACAATTCCGCTGAGGGTAGCCTGAACCTTTGTTTTCCTTCCTCAGTCGAGCACAAGGCTCTCATTGACTGGGGTTGCATGTAAATTGTACCTCAATCGATAGTAGCGATGTTTCCTACCTCCTCACCAGGCTGCCATGTTGTCCTCTTTTGTTCTTCTTTCCTTTGTCTGAAGGGCTTCCCTGATCACTCCCCTCCCTGCTTTTTCTTTTACACCCACTCTCGCCTTCTTCTCTCACTCCCTTTGTTTTTCTTATTTTTGTCTTTGGGCTTCGGGGCCTTCAAAGTCCAGCTTCTTCTGTCAATCTGTTCCATACATCACCACCCGTAGCCTTAGGTCCAGTGAACAGCTGTTATTTAGCGTCCCTAAGATAAGTAAAACTAGGCTAGGAGGTAGGGCCCTGTCCGTGGTGGGTCCCAATCTCTGGAACACACTCCCACTTTCGCTGAGACAATGTTCTAACCATCTCCAATTCAGAAAATACCTGAAAACTTTTTTGTTTAATTCACTCTAGCTAAACTCCCTGATTGAGATTTAAAGAGCTCTTCTGGAATAATTTTAATATCATCACTTCCTTTCTCAGTTCCTCTATCGGCTGTCACAAGCGCGGAGATACTCCTACGGGAGTTTATTCATAGCGCTATACAAGCATGCAAATAAATAAAATAAATCTATCTACCCACCTCTATTTGTGTTCCCCCCACCCGCTCTCTTCTCCCCGGACCACTTTTACCCCTGTCTGTTTTTTCTTAGCTGAAGGGGACCCTTCCCCTGCACCTGCATTGGGCTTTTCTGACTGCTCATCTTCTCACCGCCTCACTGACCTTTTTACTTTACTTTACCTGTTATACCTTATTTTTGGATTCTCCTATATATTGTATTCTTATATTCTTTTTCTGTATAAATCCACACACCGTGACATGCTGCATGCATGCCTGTCTATGCACATTCTAAAGCATGCTATATGCATGTATGTGTATGCAGATGCTACAGTACCACCAACTCTCCAGACACCTGCGCATGCCCCTCCCCCACACACCGCCCGCATCCACCGCAGCCGCAGCGGAGGACGCTCCTTCTCCTACCTCACCGCCAAGTCCTGGAATGACCTCCCCCTCCACCTCCGAGAGCTTCCTCTCTCATGGATCTCAGAAAGAGACTCAGGACCCGGCTATTCGACTGATCGCAGCAGGACCCCGGCACCTGGATACCCTCACGGGGGATCAGCCGCGCTCTACAAACCCTGGTTTATTGATTGATTGCTATTTGAATGCCTGTCTAAGCACATGCTACAGCATGCCGCACAAATGATTGTGGATGCTCATACTATGCTGGTTGTACGGCATTACAACGCGGGCTTTTACCACGCGTGCCATTACAACGCTGTTTTTACAACGCAAGTCATTACAACGACTTGCGTTGGGGGGCGCTGGATAGTGGAATAGTTTAATTTTCTATTCCAACTCCAGCACACGTTGACAGTAGGGAAGGTGTTGGAATAGAAAATTAAACTATTCCCTATCCAACAGCGCCCCCCAGCGCAAGTCGCAACGACTTGCGTTGTAATAGCAGCGGTGTAATGGTAGCGCGTGGTAATACCCGCGTTGTAAAGGCTGTTCCCCACTATGCTGCATCGTACTACATGCATGCCTGTCTGCACACATGCTGCAGCAAGCTACATGCATGCCTGTCTATGCACATAGTGCCGTGTGCTGCACGCATGTCTGTCTGTCTGTTGGGTGGATAGCGCCCTCCATGATATCTGATAATGTTAAAGAAATAAAGACCCTTAGAAACTAAAAGTACCTCTTCTGCTGCAAGAGCCCCTTGGAGCTCCACAGAGAGGTGCAGAGGTTCCACTGCTGCTCACATGTTTGCTGCAGGTATTGTTGTCACTGTCGCTCCATCAAGGCTGCAGGATTCGGGGATGCAGGGATGGGGATGCTGGCAGATGGTACCCTTGCTTTATGGTGATGGCTTGCTTAGCAGCTGGCAGTTGATAGTGACATGGATAAGTAATGTCTGCGCCCGCGCCAGTGTCCCAGGGAGGAGGGCAGGTATCCGCATCAGTGTAAATCAGGGCGGGCTCCTGGGAGGGGAGGGGGGGGGGGGCAGAGAGGGGCACAGCTGAGAAGGCTCCATTTATAAGGCTTAACCAGCTGAGGGAGCGGAGAGTGACACTGGCATGATTGAGGGCATTCATTAGTGCCATCATATGGAATGCTGTCTGTTTATTCCTTTGTTCCCTTTTTCATTTTTTATAATTTGTCCATTCTTCACGCTCCCTCTGTCTGTCGTCCCCGCTCAGGTGTGGCCCTCCTGGTGCTCCCGCGTGGCCGAGTTAGGACCACTGGGGCTCTAAAGCAGCGTATGTGGAGGGTGGGTCTGAGTGTAAGGTTTGCGTCTTGTTCCTTGCGAGACGCCACGGCACCGACGCAATGTAGGAGGGATTGTTACATTCAATGATCGTTTTCTTTTTTGCAGTGTAAACACGAGGGGCCGTGGACGGCCCCATATCTGCTTCAGCATCGGATCTGGTTATTCCCCAAACGGTACAAGGACACACATCCCCAAGAGAGCTAAACTGTGCCGCGTGTCCCGCCTTCCACCCAACATGCACCACCAATATCACTCCTGCTCTGTGCCTTGCACAGGTCCTCCACCAAACAATAGATTGAGCTCCAGACTCTTTTCTTCGCTCATCAGGCCCTTCGTGGGCAAGAACCATCTTACTTTACCAAATTGTTGTCACCTTATCAGTCGAACCAGGGGCTATATTATCAAGAAAGGGCGATACATTATCGCCGCTTTTATCGGCAGGAAACTGCAGCTAAAGTGGCGATAATGGGCTTGATAATAGGCCCTTGTGAATTCCCATAGAAGCCCATGTTCTGGTGTGAACCTGGGCTGCTATGGGAATTCACAAGGGCCTGAGTAAAAGGTATGTTTTGTCTTCCGACCTCTGTTCACCTCATTCCTACATTGCAATCTTGGTATCCCGCAGTTTGCTGCTGTTTTAGGCTTTCACCCAAGAAAGGTTAAATCACGGCAACTTTGTGTCCTCTCTCGAAACAAGAACCCACTCTCATCTCCATCTGCTCTTGTGGAGAGGGAAGGGGCAACAATGTAACAGCCAAGCCATGTCCGTGGCCTCCGTGACCGGTCCCGGGGCTGGGCCCGCCTGTTTGGGGGCGTCGTTCATTCATGGTTTACAGACGAGCCGTTACAATGTAACCCCGCCGCCTCCGCGAATCCCGTCGCACCTCTCTTCTCTAGGTTAAAACTGTCTGGGGTTTAAGTCAGTGGCGACCAGGCGGCAACTGAGGACAGTGTCACTGAAGCCAATGTGGGAGGGGGTGAAGCCGGGGACACGCCTAGAAGCACAATCGCAGCGTCATCCAGGGACGTGTTTTAAATGGAAAGGTAAAAGTGCAGGTACTCACTACTTAGAGTACCTGTTTGCTCCTGAGAAGTGCCGGTACTGTCCTATTAAATGTATAGCAGCTGTTCTGAGAAGTGCCGGTACTCTCCCTCTCAAATAAAAGAAGCGCTGGTACTGAGTACCGGACAGTACCGGCCCATTTAAAGCACCGTAATCCGGGGGAGTAAAAAATTGAAAGCACCCACAGGTAGGGTTAACAACTGGCCTGGTGCAAATTCAGGACAGTAAGTTTAAAAATTCAGGACAGAGGGTAAAAATTCAGGACAAAAATTCAGGACAGAAGGTTAAAACATTGTGAAAAAAGCATATCAGAGGAAGTTGCTCGATAGTATGAAAGTAAGTAAATAGACAACCACTTAAGTACAAATCAAAATAAGTTTATGTTAGGTTGAGACAATCGTGCAAGTGGAAGAGGTGTGGCGCAGCGGCCAGGATGACTGACCGGGTGATCACAGTTCGATCCCTGGCTCCGGTGGCAGGGGTCTGCCCAGCACCATGTGACTCTGGGCAATAGCTCGCTTAATCTTCCCAACGGCCCCCAGCACCTTGACACCTTCGGGTAATTGTTTGTGCTTTACAAAAATACTGGACACTTCACGTGTATTTGGGATGCGTGCAGCTTTGAGCAACTGCACAGGTCTTTTTGTGGTATTTCATATGATAATTTACATTCTGTCATCCATTAATTCTTTCATCCATCATTCAGTCTTTCACCATTCATTCTGTCCTTCCATCTGTGTGCCCTTCCATATCCAAACCTTTTCAATCATTTGCAGACCTATCCATCATCTATCCTTCCATCCACCCTTTCACTCATCCATCCCTTCATCCACCCTTTCACTCATCTATCCATCATCCATCCACCCTTTCACTCAATCCATCCTTTCACTCATTCATCCACTAGTCCACCCATCCATCCATTCACTCATCCATCCAACCATTACCCTTTCACCCAAGCCATCCATTCACTCATCCATCCAACCATTTACCCTTTCACCATCCAGCCATCCTTTCACTTACTCATCCATCCACCTTGTCACTCATTCCTTCACCCTTTCACTCGTCCATCCATCCTTTCTCCCAGCTCTCCACCCTCCCTTTCACTCATTATGCATTCTTTCACTCATCCACCTTTACATTCTTCTTTTTACTCATCCATGCACCCATTCACCCATCTATTCTGCCAATCATTCATCCATGATTTCATTCATCCATCCATCCATCCTCCTTTTCTCTCTCCACTCCCCTTTCACTTAGCCACCCATCCTTTCAGCCGCACTATACCCATACACCCACCCACCCATCCACCCACCAATCAAGTTGCAGACAGAAGAGGCCCATCAAGAACTTCGCCCTTGCTGCAGTTACTAAAGCAAGAAGTGGGGTGAGGTGGGGTGGGGTAGGGTTCACTATGCACCCGCACATAGGCAATCTGAAAACTTGGAAGTCATGAGTCATGCACGATTCACAGTGCCAGGAGGTGAGGTGACTGTGACATGGTGTTGCTTCCAGGGCTCTACGAGCGATGAAAAAACTGGGGGTCTCTCCAAGGGGTGTGTCTGATGTAATTAAGGGCTTGGCTTAAAACACCTAAGGTAAAAATATGTGCTGAGCAGCATGTGCCGCCCGACTGGTATTTTGCTGTTTATATCATTGCATCCAGTAACATTAGACCTACAACAAGCCATGACTATTGGCTTTGTCAATGGAAGTTAGTTGCAAAAAATAAATACAAAAGCAGCAACTATGGCTTCATTTTATATAATATTAACAATGCTTCCGCTCTGAAATGATGAGACTGTGAAAGAACTATAAGATCTTTTTAACTTTTTAACTTTATACACTGTAATCGTGGTACTTGTCGTCTGCATATTCTTTTTGTTTGCCTACTTGGGTATCTTTTCCTTCTATTGCAATAGTGTTTTGGAAGAATGCGTGGTAAAGAAAAGGGTTTGGTTCACAGTAAGTAATGGGAATGCTACAGTTTGTGTGCTGTGGTCCCCTTATGTGCACCTGGGACCCATTTGAAACAAGAACTAATCCCAATTTGTCTGCAACTCCCACCTGCAGCAGATTTGGGAATTTGAGTAAGGCATTGATTGTGCACCCCACAGGTATTTATTTACCTGCCTGATTTTTGCTAGTGAAATCCTGGATCAAATTATAGAGAGAAATGTGCGAAATCTGAGTTTCTGCACCTTGGAATCGGTAAAAACATGCACAGGTAAACAGTTATTCCTCATTCGGGGGGGCAAAACGTCAACACTGGATGAAGTGCAACATGTCACCCGAAAAATGATGTTACTGGTATTTACTAAATGCTCAGCTCACACCTAGATTTGTGTGAGAATCAAAATGGGGTTCCAAGTTATGAAATTTCAAGTCAGCCTTGAACCGCTGTTGGTTGTCTAGACTAGTGTTCAGGGTCACGCTCCATACCACCACCTAAGAGGAGTCTAAAATTCAAATGTCATCCATCTAACCCTAAGAGAATGCCCTGCACTAGACCGAGACTGGAGGAGGCCATCACATGCTGTATGTATAACCGTAGACTGGACCATTTTCATTCTGTATGTGGTAATCATCAGCCGCAGACAGAATGACAATGGGCAGGTGGGGCCTCTCTAGTGCTCTGAGGATGAGTGCGAGGCGGCCCATCAGGGAGCTGAGGCCTCTCGCAGGGACCAGCTCTGTTGCCTGCAAGGCTCAAAATTACGGCCAAAAGGCGTCCGTAAAAGGGATCTTCACAGACAACGGACGTGAGGTCCAATTTACGGACGGTCCATGAAATTTACGGATGGTTGGTCACCCTACCCACAGGGTCTTGGATGCGGACTACAATGAGTCAAATTGTAATCACTGGACATTAGGATAAGCAAAAGCCGATGGTGTCTCAAAAGTTAAAATGAGTCATCCTGTGCAGTTGGAGCCCACGCATATCTGCAGGTGACCATTCAGGGTGGGGTTGGAGAGACTGGTCCGGAGGGAGCTCTGGACGCCACTTTAGAGCTGATGCTCCCAGACCACTGCACATTATTGACTATTACTTGCAGCTGCTGTACGTGACCCCCGCCCCCTCCCCCCACATGTTCAAATGAGGTTGATGTTCATTTGGTAATTTGTTTCATTTTATTTTATTTGGGAGTTTTATCTATCCTGTTGGTATCACACTGTAGCCTTTACCTCGGTGTGGGCGCATCTATTAATTATTTTCTCTGTGTTCTATTAGTTGCCGTTATGTTGAATAAATATTTAACTAACAACAGGGCCACTGGAATTGCACAGTAGGCCAAATTATGCACCCCGCTCATCATGAGAGCAGTCCGTCCAAAACTGCCAGGGAAGGTTCTCCTGAACTCAAGCGACCCAGGACCTGCTTTGCACTAGTAAAGGCTCATCAGCCAGGTGTAGCTTGTCTCCAGTGACACAGTGTGCATGGGACCCATGTCTGGGCATACCCGTCCCACTTAGATCATCCCAAAAAACGAAGCAGGAGCTCCAGTAATCTTCTACTGAAACCTCAACGATTTGCCAAGAAGAAAACTTACAACCGGACCTTCTCAGGGATGGCTCCTAGGATTTGGAATGCTTTGCCCCCAGAAATTAGACAGAATCCTTCTACTACATCTTTCAAAAAAGAAGTGAAATCTATTCTCTTGGCTAAATTTACTTGAACTATGTATATATCTTCTAATATAACTGCTAGTCTGTATTAGATTTGCCAATATTTTTCTATGCTTGTCTCTGTTTCTTACATCTGCCCTGTAAAGCGCTCTGATACCCGCAAGGGTCTTGTTCACGCTATACAAAACCATCAAAATAAAGTGATGGATGGAATGATTCAGCCACACTGAAAAATTGTGACACTGGCCCATTCACAGCACAGCAGCCCAAATGAGGTGTTCTGAAAATTCCCCATTAAGAAATGAGATTGTTGCTCCAAAGAGTTCGAACTCTCCCACAGAAGCTATAAAAAGAATTTGTGAAATCTTTGTAAATATGGGAGTGCGCCAAAAAGCATTTGTGGATGCATGGGAACGCCCATGCTCTACCCGTGGAACGCCTCCCAATGCAAGGAAACGCAAGGCTGCTTTGTATTCACCAAACAAAGCCACGCAAAGTGACATTGCACGGCTTGGTAAATAAAAAATATGATTTTTGCATCGAGCTGCATCACAAAAGTGACACAAACATGTTGCAAAATTTTAGTAAATTTGCCCCTTGATCATTGTATTATTCCGAATGCAAGCAATGGCACTTACCTTCTCTGTAAATAAATAAGAATTGGTGCTGCTCAATGATATTAGCAGAATATTCATATTCATCTCCCTTTCCTCGCATAAAGCATTTTTTTACCAAATTCTAGGAAACAAATAGTAGGCTTGGGAGAGGCGGAGCTGAAATATTTATAAGGGACACTCGTTTTTATTGTGCTTGGAGTTCTTTTGGACCCCCCGCTGGCCATTCCACTGCTGCGGCAAAGAGTGATCGGGTGCACCATCATCAGTGGTGGGTCATATTCATGCCCCCCCCTACAAAGTACATGGGTGGGCGCCCCCTTCTGGACATACTCAGGAGCTCTCAGGCCATGGTACTGCGCTGAGGGCCCCCCCCTGGAGCTCGGGGGTCCTCCCACCCTGCGGGGGCTGCGGGGGCCTTTGTTACACCAGTGGTCATATTATGCACTCATTCTGCGACCATGAAAAGGCCCCGAAGGGGGTTCATGTACCAAAATGCACCACCCGCAACACATGCATTAGCTCATAAAACCTCTGAGTTCGAACAAAAGCTGCAGACAGTACTACGCGGAAGCAGAGCAGTCATTCCTTTTCATGTATCCAAGCTGGGCTTTCCGCAGCCCATGTTCTAATTGTTAGATTTTCCAAGTTAATGGATGTATGACATTACAACGCATGCTTTTACCACGCATGCCTTTACAACGCGGTATTTACAATGAATACCTTTACAACGCATAGTGCTTAGGGGAGCTGGATAGTGAATAGTTGAATTTACTATTCCAACTCCAGTCCCCGTGGATAGTAGGGAAGGTGTTGGATAGTAAATTAAATCTATTCCCTATCCTAGAGCGCCCCCCAGCGCAATGCGTTGCAATGGTTTGCGTTGTAAAAGTTGCGTCGTAAAGGCACTGCGTGGTAAAAGTTGCGTTGTAAAGGATGTTTCCCCAAGTTAATGAATGTGTTTTAGACAGTGTACTTTCAGTGCCTGCAACATCTGCACACAGTCACAGATATGTCCATGAAAGGGCCTGCTGCTTACTTCTGTATATATTTGCACCCTGTGTCTCTGGACTGCTCATGCATAAACCAGTGTGGAGCTGTGCCCGGCGTGACGTGGCCTCAGGGTTGTAAGTGGACTCACGGTAATTGTTTTGGAAGGTTAATGTGAGCAGAGGAGGAGGATGGCACAGCTTGGGAGGAAATGTAGAACATGTCATCTTTGCTTCAATGTGTCCCTTAAACTCTCAGAACTGCCTGGGCACTTGCTTTTATGCAAATCCTTCAAAAGCTTTCAACAAATTGATGTAAAGCACTAAGTGTGGACGGCTTATGTGTCAGAATATTGAATAAAAAAACAAGCATTGGAAATGCAATAGGTCTCGCACCATTAGAGTTAGTGCTTTTAGAATTGTTTATGGGGTTTTTTTGTAAATGTTTAGCATTTTTGTTTCCTGTAGCCTATGCTAAAGAATTACAAATAAAAAAAGCCATAAACCTTTCTAAAAGCTCTAACTGAAATGGTCTGAGACCTATTGCACTGTGTGAGGGTGAGGGGTTGAGGGTGAGTGAGGGTGAGGGTGAGGGTGGGTGAGGGTGAGTGAGGGTGAGGGGTTGAGGGTGAGTGAGGGTGAGGGGTTGAGGGTGAGTGAGAGTGAGGGTGGGTGAGGGTGAGTGTGGGTGAGTGAGGGTGAGGGTGAGTGAGGGTGAGGGGTTGAGGTTGAGGGTGAGGTGTTGAGGGTGAGGGTGAGGGTGAGTGAGGGTGCGTGAGGGGTTGAGGGTGAGTGAGGGTGAGGGTGAGTTAGGGTGAGGCGTTCAGGGTGAGTGAGGGTGAGGTGTTGAGGGTGATTGAGGATGAGTGAGGGTGAGGGTGAGTGAGGGGTTGAGGTTGAGTGAGGGTGAGGGTGAGTGAGGGTTGAGGGTGAGGGGTTGAGGGTGAGTGAGGGGTTGAGGGTGAGTGAGGGTGAGTGAGGTGTTGAGGTTGAGTGAGGGTGAGGGTGAGTTAGGGTGAGGGGTTGAGGGTGAGTGAGGGTGAGGGTGAGTGAGGTGTTGAGGTTGAGTGAGGGTGAGTGAGGGTGAGGGTGAGTGAGGGTGAGTGAGGGTGAGGGTGAGGGGTTGAGGGTGGTGAGGGTGAGGGTGAGTGAGGGTGAGGTGTTGAGGGTGAGTGAGGGTGAGGAGTTGAGGGTGAGTGAGGGGTTGAGTGAGGGTGAGGGTGAGTTAGGGTGAGGTGTTGAGGGTGAGTGAGTGTGAGGGTGAGGGGTTGAGGGTGAGTGAGGATGAGTGAGAGTGAGGGTGAGTGTGGGTGAGGGTGAGACCTAAAAACGACTTGAAAAAACAAGATCACACAGAAAACCAGCTTCTACTTCAAGTTATTTGTTGGAGCCCTCACACCTCTCAGAAAGTAGGCACTCTGAACTTTTTTTAAATGTATTTTCTTTTCTTTAATGGTACACATTCGCAACTCAAAAGTGTAAAGGAGTTGATAAACCAAAGGAATAGTGAATTATATTTAATTTCGATAATTTTATGGAGATTTCATCGACCTCTGCAGCAACAGCATGTCTGTCTGCATGCGTTTGTGTTTGGGAGAGAAATAAAACGTGTCTTGCAAATCACCTGTGTACCAGGTATGCTGGAGTCTCCGAAATACGATTTATTATTAATGTTAATACATGACAACATACACAAGAAGCACCTTCTCTACATGCTACCACGCGAGAATGAGCATGTTAAACTCTGCAGAGCACACTTTGGCATGAAGCACCCGGCTGCGGTGCGGTGTACAGTCTGTCTGCAAATAACTCGGCGCTGGCAGGCAATTAGTGTGCATGAACAAGTGAAGTTTTTATCGCACCGACCACGCGCGCTGAGCTCTGTGCTCCTGAAAAGTAAAGTTATTTTCACATGCTGTGTTAGCTTTTCATGTAGCGCGGTACTTGTTAAAGCATATAGCACACCTTTGTTAGCGGAACTTGAATTTCAACACACAGCATTTACTGTTCGTAATACATGCAGTTCTGATTATGTAAACATCATTAAAATGCTGTGTTGCACCTTTCAGTTATCTGAAAGAAAACGCATTGATAAATCATTTAAATACAAAGTACCCTAAATGTTTTTCGACTGGGTTAATTACTTGGTTTGATTTGAATTCACCTGCGCCTAGCACCGCGATGCCATCCAAACAGCTACATTAGAACAACTACTTCACTTTACAGACACTTCTGTGCGAAAGTTTAAGTTTGAGACCAACAAGAAGTAACCATACCGAACATGAAAAGAGTATGGGGCTATACAAATAAAAATAAACAACACGCAATTCCTTTCCCGCATTAAAACACCGCCCAGCCGAGAAGAAAGTCACAAACACCCAACTCCAATGACATTCCAACTTCAAAGGAGCCAACAGAAACACAGGAAACGAAAGAAAACTGCTGCAGAGAAGCTCTTCCAACTGCACAAAAGCCAGACACCTACCTAGGAGCGAGGAAACGCTGCATCCACCGGCGTCAAGGCGAAGGAAAAGTTAATCACTAGTGAAAAAAAAGCGAAAGAGAAAGCAGGGTAACCTGACCCAGGAGGGGGGAGGAGGGAGGAGAAATGCGTCTCGGCCGGAGCAGGGGGCGGAGCAGGGAGAGCGGGCTTTGAAATGCACTTCACACGGCCGGCCGGTCGTGAAACTGAAAGCATGGCCGGCCGGCCGTGAAAGCCTTTGATGCCGCAGGGGGTGGAGCGGCACCAGCTGGGAGAGTAGGCAAGGCAGGCGGCTGGGGGCATGTGCACGCGCTTTTAAGCTCAATGCGCATGCGCATTGAGCTTAAAAGTCACGGGCACTGCAAGGAATCGCCACGATTCCTTGCAAGTTGGACAAAGAGTGGATAAGCCCCCATAGTCTCGCTTGCTCGATGCGCATGCGCATCGACAGGCGAGACCTAATAACAACATGCTAACATGTTGTTAAGGTATGTACGTACTGGTAAATATAAACTCAACACCACATCTATGCACATTGGCAATGTCCATACCGCCAAGTACAAATTTGTAGAGTAAAATATAGTATATTATAGTATAGACTTACTTTTACTTCATTCTGGTAGTCAATATTCTGGTTATTATAATATTGTTGCATAACTATAGCTAAAACTCAGGGGGGCATATTATCAAGGGGGTTTATCTCCGCTTTTTTGACTTTAAAAGCCAAGAAAGCGGAGATAAAATGATCTCCCTATTTCCTAGCTGTCGCTAACACCAGTTAGCGACAGCTAGTAGGAGATAGCGACCATCTTGGGCCCCACTTTGCATGTCAGAGAATTTTATCACTAATGACATGCAAAGTGGGCGTGCCAAGATGTTAGCGACTGGAAACAGTCGCTAACATCGCTATCTCCTATTACCAACTTTTGGAGATATTCGCGCTAAGCGTGAATATCTCCAAAAGCTAACACCTGCCCTGAGCAGTTGTTAGCCATGTTATCCAATGGGAGGTGGATAACATGGCTAAGAGCATTAGCTCGGTAATGCCTGAATATCGCTGACTTTTCAGCGATATTCATGCATTGCGGCCGATTTTTATCGCATTTGCGATAAACCTTGGTAATACCAAGGTTTATCTGCGATAAAAACCCCTACGCTATCCAACACTTTCGCAACTGTTGCACTCTCTGGAGTGGGAGTAGTAATTTTTAACCCTACGCTATCCAACGCTTTCCCTACTGTTGCACTCACTGGAGTGGTAATAGTAAATGTTATATTTATTATTTCATTAATTTTAAATTACTTTTAAGACATTTAAAAAAAAAATATATTTTGACTAACTATATTTTTTAAAACGATATTTGTGATTCGATATTTTTGTACTTACCTGTTTGTAGATAGGAATCCGATATTTTTGCATTCTATATTTTTTCTTCGATATTTTGGTAATTCAATATTTGTGTATTCGATATTATGTCAGTGATCCGTTTGGACAAAATATCATAGAAAAAGTATTGTGTGGACAAAGTATTGTGTCAACAATATTGGAGACAAAAATATTATGAAGGTAACTTTCTGTGGATAAGCAAAGTTTTACTATATATAGCTCCATATATATGCACCACAGCAGTTTATATATCTTCAAGGTACGTAGGTGTACAGTTAAGAATAGTAAATCTATACTCACCTATTTGCACTAACCTGGACATTTTGGTTCTCAATACTTTTGACACAATATTCACTGCCAGACTGGGGATAGAAACCAACCCTGGCAATCCTGCTCGACTGGCCCCGCGGGTTGCTGCTGAGAAGTTGTTAGCCTGTGTGTGGGGGGGGGGGGGGGAGGCGGGGGTGCTAGCCTCAAGCATCGCTGCAGCTGCACAGGGGGCCTGGACCGATATTGCAGCACTGCCGCAAAACTAGCCCCCAGTAACAAAACAAGCCCCCTCTGGTCACAAATCGGCCCCCACCCTTCTGGCCTACCGGGAAAGCACCCAGTGCTCGCTGCGGCCAGTCCAGCCCAGACAATATTTTTTCCACACAGTATTTTTTACAAAGATATTCTGTCAAATAACCATTGAATAGGTATGGTCGGTCAAAATGTACAATCCTGTTAAGAGAGTATGGGCCTGTCAATGATGTGCGAGCCTCTCAAGGAGGTATGGTCTGTTGAAGATGTATTGATTTGTCAGTGATGTGTGCGTCTATTGTGGATGTATAGGCTGTCAAAGACGTATGAGCCCAACAATGATGTGTGAGTCTATTGTGGATGTATGGGCTGTCAAAGACGTATGAGCCCAACAATGATGTGTGAGTCTATTGTGGATGTATGGGCTGTCGAAGACGTATGAGCCCGTCAATGATGTGTGAGTCTATTGTGGATGTATGGGCTGTCGAAGACATATGAGACCGTCAATGATGTGTGAGTCTATTGTGAATGTATGGGGTGTCGTAGACGTATGAGCTTGTCAATGATGTATGAGCCTATTGTGGATGTATGGGCTGTCGTAGACGTATGAGCCCGTTAATGATGTATGAGCCTATTGTGGATGTATGGGCTGTCGTAGACGTATGAGCCCGTCAATGATGTATGACCCTATTGTGGATGTATGGTGTGTCGTAGACGTATGAGCCCAACAATGATGTGTGAGTCTATTGTGGATGTATGGGCTGTCAAAGACGTATGAGCCCGTCAATGATGTATGAGTCTATTGTGGATGTATGGACTGTTGAAGACGTATGAGCCCGTCATTGATGTTTGAGTCTATTGTGGATGTATGGGCTGTTGAAGACGTATGAGCCCGTCAATGATGTATGAGCCTATTGTGGATGAATGGGCTGTCGTAGAGGTATGAGCCCTTCAATGATGTATGAGCCTTTTGTGGATGTATGGGCTGTCGCAGACGTATGAGCCCCTCAATGATATATTTATTTTATTTATTTTATTTTATGCTCTTGTATAGCGCCTGAATAGACCCCCGGAGGGGTATCTCCGCGCTTTTGCCAGTGGAAGGAACACAGATTGTGCTGGTCCATGTTCAAGAGTGACTGATTGGAATTGATTAAATGTTTTAACTAATTATGAAGAGATGGGTTTTAAGAGTTTTTCGGAAGGTTAGATGATTAGTGATTTGTTTTAATGTCTGGGGCAGTAAGTTCCAGAGAACAGGTCCAGTGTGAGCTAGGGCACGACCTCCCTGCCTAGATTTTTTGATTCTGGGTACCTGTAATAGCAGGAGGTTGCTGGAGCATAGGGACCGCCTTGGAATATAGGGTAAAAAGGCTTTTGTGAGGTACTTAGGCCCTGTACCTGTCAGGCATTTGTGGATGGTACATAGGATTTTAAACTTAATGCGTTGCCGCACTGGGAGCCAGTGTAGTTTAGCCAGTAGAGGGCGGGAGGGAGTCCTAGGTAGAGCGTTGAGGACTAGCCTTGCCGCAGTGTTTTGGACTATTTGCAGTTTGTTAAGTTGATCTTCATTAGTTGATAGGAGAAGACCATTGCAGTAGTCCAATCTGCTGATGACTAATGCCTGGACCAGGGTCTTCCTATGTCTGTCAGGTAGGTATGGAAACACCCTTCTCAGCAGTCCAATGGCCCTAAAACATGTACCGGCAACTTGGCTAACATGATCTTTAAATGTAAGGGCTTGGTCTAATAGCACTCCCAAGTTTTTCACGGTCAGTTTGGGATTGGGAACAGGTCCCAGTTCTAGGGGCCACCATTCGGGGACCACAGTGTCACTGCCTCCCCAAACAGCAGTACTTCCGTTTTCCTACATTACACTGTAGGCAATTTTTGGCCATCCACTCTGACACTGCCCTCATTCCATCTGCAAAAGATTTTATTAGAGCAGGTGTGAAGGTTTTAAAAGGGAACAGAAGTTGGGTGTCATCGGCATATGACACCGGGGCGAACCCAAAGGATCTCACTAGGTCAGCCAGGGGGGCCACGTACACATTAAATAATGTGGGGCTTAGGCATGAGCCCTGTGGCACTCCCCTGGTGAGCTCTCTAGAAATGGATTTATGGGAGCCCAACCTGACTTCTTGAGAGCGGCCTGAGAGAAAACTCTCCATCCAGGACAGAGCTACACCCCCTAATCCCACATCCCTCAGACGGCTGAGAAGCACTTCGTGTGACACCGTATCAAAGGCAGCGGATAAATCCAACAGCACCAGAATCATCGACCCTCCTCCATCCAGTGTCATCCTGATGTTGTTGGTCACTGCTAGGAGGGCTGATTCGGTGCTGTGGTTGGGCCTGAACCCAGATTGTGAGTGGTCCAGGCCCTCCGTTGCCTCGATATGATTTGATAAATGGGTGTTCACGTGCTTCTCAGTCATCTTACTAATGTGTGGCAAGAGGGAGATGGGCCGAAGATTTGAGAGATCTGTCCATGGGAATGCCGCTTTTTTCCTTATTGGGTTCACCACCGCTATCTTCCATTCCATTGGGACTGGTCCTTCTGTCAATGAGATGTTCATCACCGACTGGATGGAGGGTCCTAAGAGGGTGATCAGAGGGGCGACCATTTTTGCAGGAAGGAAGTCATTGGGGGACCCAGATTTTATGTGGCTGATGAGAGGGGGGAGATCTAAGTCACTGATTTGTGGGAATGTCAGTAATAAGTTTTTGTTTTGTTTGGGTGAGTTATTTGTGAGGGAAATCGTGGTTCCTGCGCCGCTAGAGGCCATAATTTTATCATAGATAAGATTAATTTTATCCTCAAAGAACACCGAAATCTCATCACAAAGTGTTTGGGAGAATTCATCGGGGCTCTCACAGGCTGTGGGTTTGACAAAGCTTTGCAGTATTTTAAACAGCTCCCTAGGACTGTTACCCGCCTCTGCTAGTTGTAGGGTGAGGCTGTTTTTCCTTGCTTGCTTTATGTTTTTGTAGTAGGTTAACTGGGCCTCTTGATAACTTTTCCTTTTCTCCTCAGTTTTCGATTTCCTCCATGCTTTTTCCAGTCGCCTACATTTCTGCTTCTCTGTTCTAAGGTCTTGTGTGTACCAGTTTTCTTGCTTGGTAGAGGGATATTGCTTATGAAGCTTTAGTGGGGCCAGAGTGTCGATGGCTAACTTAAGTGAGTCATTAAATTTGGTATACAACGGTAACCACACATTTTTTACAACGCGGTACCGTTACCACGCTACTTTTACCACGCAAGTCGTTACCACGACTTGCGCTGGGGGGCGCTCCAGGATAGTAAATAGTTTAATTTACTATCCAACTCCTTTCCCTAGAGTCCACGGGGACTGGAGTTGGAATAGTAAATTAAAAAATTTACTATCCAGCGCCCCTCCACGCAAGTCGTTGTAACGACTTGCGTGGTAAAAGTAGCGTTGTAACGGTACACGTTGTAAAAGTACGCGTGGTACCGTCATACATCCGTTAAATTTTGCTAATGCAGTGTCTGTTGAGTCCTTATCGGTGAATGTTGGTTGTATCCAGCTTTCCCGCAACTTTTCCACCGATATTTTGTGCCACTGTCGGCGCCAAATTGGCGGGAGTGGCGTCTTGTGCAGGGATTTAATCGGGCCCATTAAAAGGAATTCTATCAGAAAATGATCTGACCATTGGATTTCTTTAGCAGGTGAGCATCTTATTTTAGTGCAGTTAGAAAATAGTGAGTCTAGAGTATGACCACCTATGTGGGTAGCACCGCTGTTCATTGCTTTTAACCCCAGGTTAGACAGATCTGCAGTTATTGAGATAGTTTCGGGATGTGTCGGATTGTCCATGTGTACGTTAAAATCACAGAGGAGGATAAAATCCTCTTTGGATTTAAAATGTGGGGCTAATAGCTCCAAAAGGGAGAGAGCAAAATCCGGATTGGATCCTGGTGGGCGGTAAGCTAAAGCACCTTTCCAAGAGATGTGGCCAGCCGAATCGATCTTGAAAATCATTATTTCCAGTTGTGGACAGGATCTTTGTTCTAGTATTGTTATTTTAAGTGCGTCTCTGTAAATAATGGCTAAACCACCACCTGTTTTATTGATTCGGTCAAAGTGTAGAATCTTGTAGCCTGATGGAACCCCTAGTGTTATTGCTGTGACCGTGTGAGGTTTCATCCATGTTTCAGTTAAAAAACAAATGTCAGGCTGCATGGTATAGACAAGATCCCATACCTGAAGCTGATGTTTTGGGAAAGACCGGACATTTAAAAGAAAGCACTTCAGTCCCTCTGGGGGTGCTATCTTTGGGGCGTTATCATTCCTGCTCATCCTTACGACTGATGATTGGTAGCGACATTTTAGGCATGAAAAACAGCCCTCAAGATTTTGCCAAGGTATTCGAGTACAACAATCTACAGTAGGTTGTAAATCTAGGAGGAATTGGGCGGGGTATGTAATTTTCCTAGTACCTGTAATATCGAAGTCCACAGGGGAGGAGCCCATTGCCCCTATGCCCCGTACTGTTGCGGACGGGCGCAGACGGGCAGCTCTTTGGCTGGTCTTCGGTGCCGCTTCGTCGCCGCTGCGCGCGATCGCTGCGCGCTTGTAGGGGGCGATGGCCAGCAAAAAGCATACACTAGAGCGCTAACCGCTCAGGAAGTGCCCCCACAGGAAGTGCCTGGCTCTCCCTGACCCGCCCTCCGCGCAACAGTATTGGCTACCGCGTCGGACCGGGGCGGGCAGGAGTGAAAGACGAGCACAGGCTTCCTTTACTAACAGTGAGTGTTTCCTCCCCCTTGTAATCAGGATAGGAAGGTGGTACAGATTGCGCCAATCCAGCAAGTGTGGCGTTTTACAGTGAGTGCTGATTAAGTGAGTTTTAAATTTTAAAATTGAATAGTCAAGATAAAAGTTCAGTTTTTCAATCTTAACAAAGCAACATCATTTTTAAATCAACAATGAGGTTAAAAAATGTACAGGCAATTCGATTCTCTCACATGCAGCAGTTCTTAACACAGCGCGAGGCACATTAGTGTTACCTTCAGCAAGCAAAGCGGAACGGGGACTCTGCCACCGTCACCCTTCCGCCTATTGTGGATGTATGGGCTGTCAAAGACGTATGAGCCCAACAATGATGTGTGCGTCTATTGTGGATGTATGGGCTGTCAAAGACGTATGAGCCCAACAATGACGTGTGAGGCTATTGTGGATGTATGGGCTGTCAAAGACGTATGAGCCCAACAATGACGTGTGAGGCTATTGTGAATGTATGGGCTGTCGTAGACGTATGAGCCCGTCAATGATGTATGAGCCTATTGTGGATGTATGGGCTGTCGTAGACGTATGAGCCTGTCAATGATGTATGAGCCTATTGTGGATGTATGGGCTGTCGTAGACGTATGAGCCCAACAATGATGTGTGAGTCTATTGTGGATGTATGGGCTGTCAAAGACGTATGAGCTCAACAATGATGTGTGAGTCTATTGTGGATATATGGGCTGTTGAAGACGTATGAGCCCGTCAATGATGTGTGAGTCTATTGTGGATGTATGGGCTGTGGTAGACGTATGAGGCCGTCAATGATGTATGAGCCTATTGTGGATGTATGGACTGTCGTAGACGTATGAGCCCGTCAATGATGTATGAGCCTATTGTGGATGTATGGGCTGTCGTAGATGTATGAGCCCGTCAATGATGTATGAGCCTATTGTGGATATATGGGCTGTCGTAGACGTATGAGCCCAACAATGATGTGTGAGCCTATTGTGGATGTATGGGCTGTCGTAGACGTATGAGCCCGTCAATGATGTATGAGCCTATTGTGGATGTATGGGCTGTCATAGACGTATGAGCCCAACAATGATGTGTGAGTCTATTGTGGATGTATGGGCTGTCGAAGACGTATGAGCCCGTCAATGATGTGTGAGTCTATTGTGGATGTATGGGCTGTCGAAGACGTATGAGCCCGTCAATGATGTGTGAGTGTATTGTGGATGTATGGGCTGGTGAAGATGTATGAGCCCTTCAATGTGTGAGTCTATTGTGAATGTATGGGCTGTCGTAGACGTATGAGCCTGTCAATGATGTATGAGCATATTGTGGATGTATGGGCTGTCGTAGACGTATGAGCCCATCAATGATGTATGAGCCTATTGTGGATGTATGGGCTGTTATAGACGTATGAGCCTGTCAATGATGTATGAGCCTATTGTGGATGTATGGTCTGTTGTAGACGTATGAGCCCAACAATGATGTGTGAGTCTATTGTGGATGTATGGGCTGTCAAAGACGTATGAGCTCAACAATGATGTGTGAGTCTATTATGGATGTATGGGCTGTCGAAGATGTATGAGCCAGTCAATGATGTGTGAGTCTATTGTGGATGTATGGGCTGTCGTAGACGTATGAGCCCGTCAATGATGTATGAGCCTACTGTGGATGTATGGACTGTCGGAGACGTATGAGCCCGTCAATGATGTATGAGCCTATTGTGGATGTATGGGCTGTTGTAGATGTATGAGTCCATCAATGATGCATGAGTCTATTCTGGATGTATGGGCTGTCGTAGACGTATGAGCCCAACAATGATGTGTGAGTCTATTGTGGATGTATGGGCTGTCGAAGACGTATGAGCCCGTCAATGATGTGTGAGTCTATTGTGGATGTATGGGCTGTCGAAGATGTATGAGCCAGTCAATGATGTGTGAGTCTATTGTGGATGTATGGGCTGTCGTAGACGTATGAGCCCGTCAATGATGTATGAGCCTACTGTGGATGTATGGACTGTCGGAGACGTATGAGCCCGTCAATGATGTATGAGCCTATTGTGGATGTATGGGCTGTCGTAGATGTATGAGTCCATCAATGATGCATGAGTCTATTCTGGATGTATGGGCTGTCGTAGACGTATGAGCCCAACAATGATGTGTGAGTCTATTGTGGATGTATGGGCTGTCGAAGACGTATGAGCCCGTCAATGATGTGTGAGTCTATTGTGGATGTATGGGCTGTCGAAGACGTATGAACCCGTCAATGATGTGTGAGTCTATTGTGGATGTATGAGCTGTCGTAGATGTATGAGCCCGTCAATGATGTTTTTTTAACCTTATTGTCTTATAAACATTCACTGGTTTGACCTTTGTCTAATGCTTTGTAGAAATTACAGCGTTGAGATAAGGTTCTTCCTGCTTGGTTATAGTCCATCTTAGGGCAATTGGGTTAGTAAGGGCTCTCCTGTGGATACGGGCCTTTGGAGCATGTAAGGGAAGGTCAAAGATATGTGTCTCTGAAGGATGCAAGACACGTCAGCCTGAACCAGTCAAGGATGCAGGGCCCAGTTGAGGATATAAGGACCTGTTAATGATGCTGGGGTATGTTGCTTTTGTAAGGGATGGTTGAGGTTGTATAGTGCTGACGTAGATGTAAGGGTCCTGCAGGGGAAGTAGAGTCCTTTTGAGGAGGGAAGGCCCTGTTAATGATGTTCGGGCCCATCAAGTTTGTATGTGATGCTCGATGTTGTATGATGTTGATGTAGATGTAAGGCCCCTGCTGAGGAAGTAGAGTCCTGTTGAGGTTACAAGGACCTGTTTATGACCTTGGGGCCTGTCAAGTATTTCAGGGCCCACTGAAGTTGTTTAATGCTGTCATGGATGTAAGGGTTCTGCTGAGGAAGTAGAGTCTTGTTGAGGATGCAGGGGCTTGTTGAAGTAGTATAATTTTTCATCTTCTGGTTTCTGGTCGCGCTGGGACGCCTCGTTGCTGAGGCAGCCATGCGCGTTATAAATCCGAAATAATAATAATAATAATTTTAGTAATAATGGGGTCATGGATGTATTGGCCATGGCTAGGATGTAGTGGCCTGTTGAAGATGCATGGTAGGGTTTGCCCTGCATGTATATCTGCTCTCATTTGACATGCATGGTGTGTAGATGACACTATCATGTCCTGGGTGTAGCTGTGGTGAGAAGCGGGGGAGAGGCCACATCTGAGACGTTGCCACAGGACACAAGTGCAAATCAAGGACATTCCCTTGTTAGTCATTTACTAGTTAAAGCTCTTCTTCTTTGTGAACCCAGAAATTAGCACAAGGTGATGAGGGTGCCACATCACACATCTTTCATGTTTAACAGCTGCCTCTTACATGCTCAGCCCTCTCTAAATGTGATTTGGAGGTGGTTTCCCCCCAAACATTGTTTACATTTTTTTTTTTAATATGTTGACTCAAAATTTTACAGCAGCCCTAAGGAGAAACTCATAAATACACCAAGGTGTCAGCCTATGGTCACAAAACCTATGCAAATTATTCACCTGCAGCAGAAAATGATGTGTGTGCCTCTAAAAAAAGTGTGTGCCTCTGAGCTTCTTTCAGGGCAGCATCGACCAAGGTTCTGTAGACATTAAGCCATGAACGCAGCCCATTGACACCCAGGGATGATTCCCTCTGTCCTGCATGGCCAGTCGAGCCCCGGGGCGCTAGTCTTTGGCCCAAACCCAGTCCAGTCGACAGGGGCGGCTCTAGGCTCCTGGCACCCCTGGGCAGGGAGCGTAGGTATGGGGCCCCGAAAGAGGGGGTCCAAGGGGGGCGGAGCGTGGAGGCCAGTGAAGAGGTGGGGGGGTCAGGGTGTTTGGAAGTGGAGCAGAGCCGGAGGCTGCCAAATCCCTACCAGTGTCTGCCGCGCAAATATGTATCCATCCTCAGAGGATTATTATATTAAGGATATATATTGGGGTGGTGGCCCCTGGGGTTTTTTGGCCCCTGGTGTTTGGTGGCCCTGTGCAGGTGCACAGCTTGCACATGCCTAAGGCCGCCCCTGCAGTCGAACTCTGACCTTTTAAAACAACGGTGCCGTTGCTGATTGGCCGTGTAGGGAAACAGAACCATTTCACTGAAAAGCCACTCCTGGAGAGGCCCGAGATGTGGCTGACCAACCCATAGGCCTTATAGATATATGGTTTTTTTGTTTGGTTTTTTTTATTGAGAAAAATACATGAGTACAGAACAATATTTCACAACGAAAGATTGCAAGGGGGAGAATGATGATTCAAGACACAAGTAAATTATAGATTACATCCATCAACAAGTCCCGCTGTACCAGAAATTATACCATTTTACAAAAAAAGTCATACATCAAAGCGGTAAATAAAATAGAGATACATACAAATGCAAAAAAAAACAAGAAACTAATAACCTAGGCAGGTCAGGGGTAATCAACCATTTGTTTCCATATATGAGCTAACCGAGCCCCAGATTTGTTGTCCCAAAAGCCTTTTTCGTCGCCCTTTCATGGCATATAAGCTATATTCAGTGTTAAACATAAAGAGGAACCTCATCCACCATGCTTCAAATGAAGGAGCGTCTTTTTGTAGCCCACACGAAGCTATACAAAGCCTCAGCACAGCGGTGGCTACAAATATCAGATAAGCAGTGTTACTAGAGGCCGGGACTTTACTCATCCCGGTTTCTATGCCCAATAAAATCTGTGCCAATGAAAGCTGGACAGGAGTACCCAAAAACTCAGACAAAAATGTGTCCACATGCCCTAACAAATGCCTCAATTCTACACAAGTGCCAAAAATATGTAGCACATCCGCCTGTGCTACACCACATCTGAAACATTTTCCATCCGGGTCACCCCCCATTTTGAGATTTTGTCTGGCGTGTGATACAGATAGAATATAGTCTTATAATGTTGCGCAATCAAATTAGCAGACATAAGTATTTGTCCAGCTAGATCAATAGAAGTTTCTAATGAGATCCCTTGGCATCCTAATCTATTCTCCCACTTACTAACATGTGAATCTAAATCATTAGGCATAGCATCCAACATTAAGTTATAAAGTACCCCTATCCTTGCTGCTTTCTTATTGGCTTCAATTAGCGGATTAGATTGGATAGATGGGCGAGTTTTCAACAGATAGTCGCGTATTTGTAAATATTTACAAAAATGCGAGTTTGACAGCTGATATTGTTCCTTAAGCTGTTCATACGATTTAAGCCCGCCTGCTGTATATAGATCACCCAAACATTTTAGACCTTTCCTTCTCCAACTAACCACTACGCTATCCCAAAAGACACTAGGGAGAAAAAAGAGGCAGTCAGTGGGGTATATCTGGAAACCTTTTCAATTTTATATAATTTTTTTTATAGCACTCCACACTTTATAAGCTGCCATTACTACCTTAAATCTTGTGTGTTTGTAGTAATTCCAATCAAGATTGAGAAAAAGGCGATTTCTTACTTTAGTACCTAGCAGTATACTGTATATTGAAGGTTGTTCGGCTGGGTCAGAGGGTCCCGCCCCAGTGAGTAGTATATTCATGTGTTGGAGCATGCAAGCATAATAATATAATACAAAATCAGGTACCGCCCAACCACCAACTGCCTTTGGTAAAACCACGAATTTTTTTGCACGCCTAGGTTTTCCCCGGGACCATACAAATTCATACAGATTGACTGTATTTGCATGAGACTGGCTAGAGGGATCTCTAATGGTACGCACCGAAAGAAGTACAACATTTTGGGGAGTACCATCATTTTTAAAATGTTACGTCTGCCTACCAATGTCAGGTGCAGACATTCAGCATGATCAAATTGTTTGCGAATCCCAGCCAATAACCTCTGCCAATTAGATTGTACCAAAGCAGCTGCTGAAGCTCTGATCTGTATCCCCAGATAAACAACCTCTGAACAAACCCTCAAATCTTTATAAGATCCGATATTCACACATAGAATCTGAGTTTTAGCAGTATTTAATTTGTACCCAGATACCGAGCCATATAAAACTGCTATTTCTTCAATCTCAGGCATCGCCACCGATGGTTTGGGGGAGATTGCAGCCACATCGTCCGCATGCGCAAGTACACGATAATCTTGCTGGTGTATTCTGACTGACGGGATCTTGGGATTACTCGCGATCATTTTTAAAAAGGGATCGATATAAAGGGCGAATAGCAATGGGGAACAAGGGCAACCTTGCCTTGTTCCCCTCTGTATAGGAACTACAGCCGATTGTAACCCCATTATAGAGATCCGAGCGTTAGGTTGCTGATACAATGTCCTTATGGATTTAATGAATTGTGGCCCAAACCCACGCCTTCTCATCACGTCCCATAAAAAGGGCCAAGAAACTTGGTCAAAAGCCTTCTCGGCATCTAAAAGTATAAGGCTCAGGGCTTCACCCATACCATTAGCGTAATCTATTAAAGTGATCACATGATTAACGTGATCTGTTGTTCCACGCTTCGGTATAAACCCGTGCTGACGCGGTGACACCAGCAAAGGAATCACTCCTGAAAGCCTTGCCGCCAAGATTTTAGAGAAAAGTTTACCGTCCACATTTAACAATGAAATGGGCCGGTATGAGGCAGGTTGATCTGTAGGTTTTCCCTTTTTGCTAAAGACCACTATACTGGCCTCGTCCCATGATTTAGGATTTACACCAGTCTGCGCCAGCCTAAACATCACTAGCATATCATACTTCAGGGCCTGAAGAAAACTTTTATAAAATTCAAGCGGCAGCTTATCAGGGCCCGCCGCCTTACCCGCAGGAAGTCCCTTTATTGCCGCTTCAAGTTCTGACATCTTTATCGGAGCCTCTAGCCTCGATGCTATATCCATGCCCAAGTCATGTTTACAGAATCGTTCTAGTAGTGCTGCAGCTTTGTTAACATCATCGGCTTCGCAAGTATATAGACTGATATAAAACTGCCTAAACACTTCCACTATTTCCACATCGCTCTCTACCAGTTGCCCACTGGAGTCCCTTAAGGCACTAATTCTTTGTGCGGCTTCCCTAGATCTCATCTTCTGGGCCAGGCACCTGCCACTTGCCTCCCCATACTCATAAAGCAATTGCTGTTTAGTGGTGTATGTTTTAGCCGCCTCTTGACTGCACTGGTAATTTACCTTCGCCTTACACCGGGCCACTTCCTCTTCAGAGTCCTGAGTGTCTTTTCCAAAATGTATATCCTTTGCCAACCGCTCTTCAGTCTGCCCTAGGCCTTGATATAACAGCTGCAACTGCATCCGTGCCTGCTTTTGAGCGTATAGCCCAAAACTAAGAACCTCTCCCCTGATTGAGGCCTTAAACGCATCCCAAACGAACCTCATCTCTGTGCTCTCCCTGTTGTGATTAAAGAACTCAGCAATCCAATTCATCATATAATCATGAAATTTTGTATCTAACAACAATTTACGGTCAAAAGAGAATTGCCGGGACTTACTAGCTGCAGATATAGAGGTTAAAGTCAGGACTACAGGACCATGATCGGGAGTGGCTCTCGGGTAGACCTGTATATGTGTGCCAGAAAGTAGATATTGTGGAGCCAAAAAATAATCAAGCCGCACTAACTTCTGATGAGGTGGAGAGTAAAAAGTATAACCGGGGTTGCTACCCCTAATATGAGACCATGAATTAATCAGCCCGTGTGCAGTAAGGAGAGCTTGCAATGACTTGAACACTTTTGGTTTTCTACCTACATAACGATAACTGTCATTGCATAATGAATCTGGTTGTAGGTTTATATTCAAATCTCCGCATACTATTACAGGGGTAGGCCAGAGTGCCAGCTCAACATTAAGATAATCCAAAATCACAGATTCATCAAAATTAGACCCGTATATCGAGCATAGCGTAAATTTTAGAGAACCAGCAACACATTCTGTTATTGCCCATCTTCCCAAACCGTCCTCTTATACCCGGCCAGGTCCTATAATATTATTTTTTGCCAGAATAGCAACACCACGGGAAGTACACGTTTGTTTAGTGCATACTAACACATTATACCCCAATTCAGCTAGAAGATTCCTTTTGGACCATGCTACGTGTGTCTCCCGGAGACATACAATGTCACAGCAAAGCCACTGAAGTTCCCTAGCTACACGCTGTCTTTTATTAATGGAGTTCAGGCCCCTGACATTCAGTGTACCTAGTCTTAAAGCTCTAGCTATCATTACATAGTTTCAAATACACAATAATGTCACTCACCCACCACCCTGCATACCAAAAATAAAGAAAGAAAATGCACTCATGTATTGCTTTTATGTTTACCCCCCCCCCACCCTGGCCCCCCGAGCCATCCCCACCCTCCCTAGTGCCCTCCCCTCCCCTACCACCCAAAACAGGGCTTAAGGACATTGTCCTCAGTGATCAGAGTGTGTGTATGCTCCACGCCCCCCCCAGGGACTGCACCAGACCGCCACCCGCTTTTCTTGCTTAACCCACTTCCTAAAAAGAAACATATATTTCAGCACTGGTTGGCAGAAATGAATTCATATCCTCAATAATGAACAGTGTATGATGTACCATGCCAAAAAGAGAAAGAGGAATCTCTAATGCATTTAAACCTTTAATCAAAAAGAAATTGCCATCCAGTCATTTTCCCTCAATAACAATTATCCTTGTTGATCACCTCACAGTTGAGTTTTTGCTTATGAATACATAATTTGTGTGTGTGGTTGAACTATTAAATAAAAAAAGAGTACACAACCAAAGAAGAGTTAAGAAAAACATTACATAAGCACTCCTATACCGGTGGAGGTGATTTTTAGGGCCCAGCACACGAAAAAAACCTGTTAGAAATTATATTTTACATTGTATCATTAACCATCCAAGGACTTCAGAAAGTCTTCCGCCTGTATTTCAGATATGAAGTATTTAGTTTGACCTTTATAAATCACTTTGAGTTTGGCGGGATTTAACAGAAATACTTGTGCCCCCTTAGCTTGAAACAAAGAAATCAGCTTCCGCAATTGCCATCTCTGTTGTACAGTGGCAGGGCAGAAGTCGCACGAAAAACTCACACCCTTTACCTGTGCGACATCTATCTGGACGTGCCAGATCATAAATTGCCTCTCTCAGTATGAAATTGTTGAGACATATTAAAATTGCCCTAGGCAGGGGGTTTGACACCCCTGCTGCACTAGAGGTTCCTGATTTCTTTCGCTGGGTGAAAGGAAATCTGTGTGCCCTAACAACCTCATTCTCCCATTGCCAATCACTTAACTCAGGGAAAGCTTCTGTAAATACTTCAATAATGAACTTACAGACATCTTTCCCTTCTGTAGACTCAGGTATGCCCAAACGCGTAAATTATTGCGCCTAGCGCGATTTTCTAAATCTATTATTTTCCACTCGACATCCGATCTTGTTGACTGTAATGTCTCTATAGCTGCTTGTTGTTTAGTCAACGAGTCCTCTGCGCTAGAAATGCGCTCCTCAGTTTCAGTGACTCTGATGGCTAGTTCATGGTAGGACTTTGCCATGCGTCGCATTGTGTTCTTGGAGCTTCCGCACTGCTCCCTGAGTACGGCTACTTTCTGCCTTAATCTCTGAGCGGTGTGCCGTTATGCTCTTGTAGATAGTATTCAAAGTAACCACATCCCCTTCTTCTTCCAGAATAGACGGACTGTGGTTTTGTTCTTGATTACTACCATCCGGGGATTTCCCTTCCCACCTCGGTTGCGTGAGAGGAGATAACAAAGAAGAATTTATGTCGAGGTCTTGATTCCGTCTGACAGTTTCATGCACGTCATTGCCCTGTCCATTGGATTGTATCAGAGACTGCTCTGATTTCTCGTCATTGGCCACCAGCTCACCTTCATCTCCCCAATCACCGGTGAAGCTGCTATTATCATCCTCAGATACAATTGATAAATCTGACATCGAATAGAATTTGCCTTCTGACAGAGCTGACTCAGAGTCTATTGCGTCATCACTCACTTTGCTTGACACTTTATTCACCGTGTGGGGGTGAGACTCCTTGCCCCTGCGAGCATTTAGAACCTCGGCCGAAGCACTTGCAGAGTCATTAACCAGAGTCAAACTATCAGTGTCAGTGTTATGGTTATTAATGACTGGAGACTGCACATTCACTACCGGCAGAGTGTTAGTAATAACTTTAGTATTCGCCTTTTTCAAAAAAATTGCAGGAACAGTAGGGTTCCTAACAGAGACATCAGCTCTTACTTCATTCTGGTCATCTGACGATTGAGAAGGAATTAAATTTACAAATCCGGGGTCGTGTAAGGATTCAGCTGGCTCAGTCCTTGTTGCCACTCCATTACCACCACCACGGGCCGCCGTTCTATTCAACCCTATGGTGTCCGTAACGGTCGTGCTTAGCCCATTAATCTTGGCTGAATTTGCCACATCAGTTCTATCACCGCTTGCATTTACCGCACTAGCAGCACTCACAGCACTCGCGGCTCCCGCGGCTCCAGCCGCCCAATGAGTTTTTGCTCCCCTACCTTTTGGAGCCATAGTCCCGCTGATCTGATCCACACAGAAACGCTGCCGGCAGACGGACCACGGCACTTTTTACTCCGCCTCCACTCCAAACTCCGGGCGCTGTGCACTGCCGAGCCCTTCACGTCTGCAGGTAAGCTCCCCCGATTCAAAGAAAGACGCCGGCAAGATCTTTTCTGCAGAGCTTCGAGACTGCTACAATCCTGCTACAGTTACAGTTTTGCCGCGGGTGTGTTTTGCCTTTTCTCCCGATGTGAAGAAATGGCGCCCTGTGTCCTCAGTAAGCCCAGAAGACCCGGAGCTAGCAATCCATACAGACGGAGAACGGGAAGCTGGTTAACGGCTACTGGCGTTGTCCACTGCGGGGAGGAAGCTCACAGCACTCACACGGCCACTGCTGCGGCCGCCATCTTGCCTTAAAGATATATGTTTGATGCATGTTTTGTAATACCAGGAAGGAATAAGTGTCTCCTGTGGACCTGCGGGAAAAAGCAGGGAGACCATGCTATTTTCCTATTTTAAGTTACTAAACAATGGGAAAGAACAGCAGAAAAACAGAAGATACAGCAGAAGAAGGTGAGTGTAGAGTTCCTTGTGTAACAAGCCCACGGGGCCTGCTCCGCTGATAGTGTACAGATTCTGGCCCACTGGCCTCCTTGATTGAAACTTGGGATGTAAAGATGGTCTCCTACGTGGATGACACACAACTGCTGTTTTCCTTTCCGGAGTGCTCGAAGGTGGCACTCCATAAATTTAAGGAGTAGCTCTGCGGATGGAGTCAAATGTCCTTAAATTAAACTCTGACAAGATGGAAGTCCTCTCCTTCAGCTAATGCTCTTCCCATCAAACTTCTGGTGGCCTGAAGAACTAAACCTTCCACCGACTTCTACCACATCTGCTTGGAATCTGGATGTTGTGTTTGACTCTGCACTTTCAATGGTAACCTCTCATCTGCATTACACCAACAGCCTCTGTCTGAATGCTGTGGCCAGGCAATAAGGCCCTTGGTAATATGCCCCCATATTTTATCAGGTACAATAATAAGCACTAGTCCACCAATTAACTCATACTCATTTCATAATGCATATTCATGGGAGATTGTTCCAAAGTCATGTCAGTTACCTGATGTCTGATCCAGTGGGGCACCGCTGGGCAGGTTTTCTATATTTGGTCAGTAAATGTTTTCCTTTTCTTTGGACACAGCCCCTATATTTTAGTGAGTTTGCGTTCTAGTGCTCGCGTCTCTATTTTTACACGCGTGGGCCTGGCTCGCACAGTCCACAGCAGCCAGCAGGGTACAGTACTTTTCCAGATAGATTCCTTCCTGCTGCCTCCACTCCAGCTATTGCAGCAGAACCACTTGACTGAAATGTGGCCTCGTTTTGTTCAACAGTCAACAAATTACCTTCTCTCCTATTATGGACTGCAAGAGCCTTGGTCAATGTGGCTTTATAACAAAATGTTTTTAGTAGTGGGATGCATGTTCCAAAATATTTTTTGAAAGAATGAAATTGCCTCGAACAGGTTTTATGTGAACACTGTTTGTGTGGATTGCATCAAAGAGCAAGTTAAAAACAAGTGCAATTTAGTCAAAAATTCACCTAATTGTGAGGTTATACAGAGAGGGCTAATTGTTGGCAGGGTGATAGTGGGAGCAGTAGGGCTGTGTCTTGTGTGTTTATAAGAGGAGGTCTTAGAGATATGGGGCCATATGTATCAACATACCCTTTTGCGATTCCTTAATAGCGATTTTTAAGGAATCGCTATTTAGAAATCGCAAAATGGTATGTATCAAGAAATTAGCTATTTTTTAGCGATTCCTTAAAATTCCTTAATTGCGATTAGCAAATTGCTAATCGCAATTAAGGAATAATTTCCTATTTATTTCTATGGGCCAGGAGGCCCATAGGAATGAAGGGGAAATTGCGATTCGCAATTTGCTAATCGCAAATTGTGAATATTTTCAAGGGTGCAGGGGTGTCCAAAGGACACCCTGTTGCACCCCTGAAATCTGCATGGGTGCACATGTGGCGCACATACATGCCCTAAGGGCATGTATGTGCGTCACATGGCACTTTGAAAAATGAAAAAAATATATATTTTGGAAGGAATTCGCAACTTACCACCAACTAGAAGTTGGTGGTAATTTGCGATTCCTTAAGGCCAATTTGCGAAATATTTTTGCTTCTTACATTGCATTTAAGGAATCGCAAAATTTGCGATTCCTTAAATGCATCGCAAAATAAGGAATTGCAAAATTTGCGATTCCTTATTTTGCTAGCAAATTCCCTTGATACATACTATTAGGCCAAATTGCATTCGCAAACGCCGAAATGTTTGCGAAGTCAATTTGGCTTCATACATATGGCCCATGGTTATCTACAGCATGTTAGACAATGGCAAAACATTCACCCCCAGTCACAGATCTGGGTTTAATCCATCGTTATTTTGCTCACCAAGCCACCCCAGTTCAGACATGGGCATATGCAAATCAGTCTTGACCCTGTGCCTCATGGGAACAGTCCAGCCCGAACTGCCAAGCCATGTCTTCCCTGGACTGGACTCAAGCATCCTAGGACCGGTTTCTGGCTATCAGCCTTCTTCAGCCAGGATAGCTTGACTCCAGTGGCATAGTGAGCACGGGACCCACGTCTGGGCATACCCTTCCCACAACTGCGTATGGTGTGACACACTGGACCACAGAGTCAGCCAAGCAACTGCACATGGTGTGGTACACTGAACCGCAGAGCCCACCCAACCAACTGCACATGGTGTGCCACACAAGACCACAGACCCACCGTGGCAACTGCACATGGTGTGACACACTGAACCACAGAGCCCAGCCAAGCAACTGCACATGGTGTGGTACACTGAACCGCAGAGCCAGCCAAGCAACTGCACATGGTGTGCCACACTAGACCACAGAGCCCAGCCAAGCAACTGCACATGGTGTGCCACACGTGACCACAGAGTCCAGCCAAGCAATGACAGATAGTGTGCCACACTAGACCACAGAGCCACCGTGGCAACTGCACATGGTGTGGCATACTAGACCACAGAGCCCAGCCAAGCAACTGCACATGGTGTGACACACTAGACCACAGAGCCCAGCCAAGCAATGACAGATAGTGTGCCAGACTAGACCACAGCGCCCACCTCCATGTCTTGGTTGTCACATGGAGCACTCAGCACACACAAATGATTGTTGGGTGCTGAAGCGCAATAATCCAAGGTGGGGGGGACAGTCTCTAGTACCATAAAGGGGGCACTTTCCGTATTATTATTATTTTTTTACAAAGTGAACTTAGCAGGCTTTGATGACTAAAAATAAAACCATTTGGCTCAATATAATGTTGGCCAAATTTGTAACTATGATTTCAGGCACATGCCTGGTATGGTTGCAGAGTTTTTCCATCGACTTCTGTTTGTATTTTTAATACCATTATTATGAATAATTCATTTTCATAAATCCCAACTTGCACATTTTGAAACGTTTGTAAATCACCCTTGGTTCATCTACACCTACTGTAACCAGTATTCACACTACGTCACCTCTCTCCCAACATCACACTAATCTGTGCTGAGGTCATTAACTCCCTGGACCTGCAATGCCCTCTATAAGGACCTGCCAAATAAATCACCGGCAAAACTCCATAGGGTACATAGCATGCTGCTGGACTCCTGCTCAGCCTGAAACACTTTGACCACCTTACGCCATCGTTGAAATTCTTCGGGGACTCACGGTGAAAGAAAGACTTGGCTTAAAAAAAAAACAGGGGCATGTTACCAACGATTAGCGATATTTATCGCTAACTAGGCTTAGCAACACATTTTTTATCGCTAAGCATCGCCGGAAATTATCGCTGAGATAACGTGCTATTAGCAACGTTTATCTCCAAAGCGATACATTTTCCGGCGATAGCGTGAATATCGCTGAGAATACAGCGATATTCACACATTAGCGACAAAATGCTCTTAGCCATGTTATCCACCTCCCATTGGATAACATGGCTAAGAACTGGTCAGAGCAGGCGTTAGTTTTGGGCGATAGCGGGAATATTTCCATCGCTACACCTGCCTTGCTAATAGGTGATAGGGACGTTAGCGACTGCTTTCAGTCGCTAACAGGTTGGGTACGCCCACTTTGCATGTCATTAGCGATAAATATCGCTGACATGCAAAGCGGGACCCAAACCGCTCGCTATCGCCTAAAGCTGTCGCTAACTGCTGTCAGCGACAGCTTGCTAATAGAGCGATAGAATTATCGCCGTTTAGCGGCCCCAATTCTTTCAAAAAGCAGTGCATGTCCACTTTCCACACTACCTCCCTCAACCTGCCTTTTCAACCAGAATCGTGAATTCTTCTAAACAGCACAATACAAGAAATTTGGAGGAAGATTCCTCTGTATGTAGGGCTCTTACCTCTCTATCTACATATTTCACACTATAAAATTGTATTCTTGAACTCAGGGAGTCCTTGAACCCATTATTCTTCAAATTAGTATTTGGTTAGTCTTGTTTTCCTGCATTTATGCTAAATGTCCAGCCCCCCCCCCCCCCTTGACTCTTCTCCAGCCGGTGTGGCAGATGGGATTGTTGCTTGCCTTCACCATCGCTAGGACATCCCTGAATCCAAGGCTCTATCCTCACATCTCAGCTCTTTGGACTTAGGCGCTTTCTTGCAGACACCATTTCTGATGGTTTATTAACTGTTCCTATAGAATATGACCCTACCCTTTACCCTAATCTAAAGTGTGCAAAGGCTCCTGAATAAAATACATATTCAGATGAATATACCTTGCATTGCACCTATATGATGCAGTCGCCTGCCCCCTCCCTGTGTAATTCCATCTGCATTGCTGATGGATGCTCCCACCCTCCGAGCCAGAGGTAATGCCTGCTGCTCATACCTGAGCACCTCAGCATCACCATACACACTGCATCCATTCCCCGCTTCATTATCCCGCAGAGTGGCGGCTCCGTTGGAGAATGATGGTGGTCGCGGATCGCGTGCCTCAGCATTTTCCAGCAGGTTTTCCCGACTCAGGATAATATAGAATTTGCATCCCACATGAAGGAACTATTTTACATCTGATTTCACACCACAGCATTGAATAGGAAGATTGGACATTCATCTCCTTACTATTCCAAAGCCACCACCCTGTATCATCTCCATCCTTGGTTGGAGCGGTTCTCCTACGTGCTCGGCGGAGCGGGGCGGGTGAAGTACAATTTGCTGCTGTGTGAGGGATGTGCTCTTTCTTACCAAGGAAGAATGGGCAAGTGCTACTTTCATGTTTTACTTCTGTTTATTTATACTAGCTTTTGTAATGCGTACCTACGGTTTTAATACATAACATGCAATACATTTAGCGGCAGATCTACAAGGAAGTGCTGCAGCGTGGCACCGCAAGCCCTTTGGCTGCGCCACGCTGCTGCACTTCCGAAGCACAGGGCTGCAACATATTTACAAGAGTATGTTGCATCTCTGTGCTTCTCCCTGCGCTAGCGCACAAACTGCAGCCATGCGCCGGCACAGGCATCTTTGCACCATTGGTGCAAGGATGCCTGTGTCGCGGGGAGATTGTTTTTGTGCAGGAAGGGGCACCTTCCTGCACAAAAACAATCACTACAGGCATTTTCCTCTTTCATTGAAAGAGGAAAAAACAAGGAGAAATGAAAACATTTCTCCTCGTTGCGCCTGGCTAAGTCACCTCTAGGGTGGCGTAGCATTCAGACGCATGTCCAGATTGATTTACGATATCTCGTAAATCTGGAGGTGTGTCTTGTTCCATGGGTGTTGAGTGGGAACACCCACAGCTTCACCCATGAAACGCCCCTCCAACGCAAAGTGCTAAGTGTGAAGGGGCCGTATTTACAAGGCAAGGAAAAGTCACGCAGGGTGGCTTTTCCTGTCCTTGTAAATATGGAGGAGCCCCCTGCGCCAACAGTACGTCACGAAAAGTGACGTACTGGTGGCGCGGGGGGCTTTTAAATCTGCCCCTTGGTATATTAGTTGTAGCATGGTAATATTATGTCTGCATTATTATAGTGATCCACTGACATTAAGTGGCCTTTGAACACCATGGACTATACCCCGTGCTGATTTGAATGGGGTTTCTTGGCATCCTTTGACATAGGAGAGGTGACAGAGGCTTAAACGGTATGGTTGAAGTGCAGTGCGCCTAATGTTGCTGCACAGAAGCAGTGGAGGGTAGCGAAAGCGTAGAGTGTGGGAAGGGATGCTGTTGCATGAGCTGGTACGTACCAACTTTAACGTGGATATCGCCTAATGTAGATCCTGCGGTTGATGTGCTCCACCATTGGAATCCACTCAGTGACATCAAAAGGCCTATCCCATGAGAGGTGCTGTTCATGAGTCCACCCACGAGCAGCAGAGACCGGCTCTATGGAGGCGCTGTGAAGCCACCAGAAGAGCTATAATGAGTCCACCCATGAGCAACAGAGACAAAATACTCCCTAGCACACGTTATACATATGTTGAAACTCAAGTGAGCAAGTGTTTCCACACGTTTCATAAAAAATAATTGCAAGAGAAAATTCTTTCCTTCTTTCTTGTCCACTTTTATTCTTGTGTGGTTTTGTTCAGGAAATAGTTTCACAGCCGACACGTGTTTCGTCGTAATGGGAATTCATCCCACGACTTTCTCAAGGCTATTTTCAATTATATTCAAATGTATTATATGCGGTGATACTTCCAACCCGCATAGGGGTTCAATGGGAGGCGTCTGTATCCTTGGCTTCCTTATTAAGTGTAGATCTATATCTGGTTATTCCAGAGTTGTAGACATGGCTTTCGCCGGAGTCCCGATTCCAAAAGGCAAGCGTCTCCCAAGCCATGCGAAGTCCAGTGTGCTCCGATTGTAGGGTTCAGTGTTTCTTGTTTATCGGCGTTATTCGAGACGTGGCTTCATAGCACCATCTTTGGAGGTGCTATGAAGCCACCAGTAGAGTTATAGTGAGCCCACCCAAGCGCAACATAGGACCAGCTCATTGGAGTCACTGTGAAGCCACCAATAGAGTTATAATGATTCCACCCAATCGCAATAGAGTCCAGCTCATTGGAGGCATTGTGAAGCCATAAGTGGAGTTAGAACAAATCCACCCAAGAGGAACAGAGGTCCAGCTCATTGGCGACACTGTGAAGCCTCCAGTAGAGTTATAATGATCCCACCCATGAACAGCAGAGGACCAACCAACTGGAGCCACCGGTAAACCTCCCGGGATGCTATATAGAGTCCACCCGGGAGTGGCAAAGTATCACACATTAAAGACAATTCAAAGCCACTGAGGGAGTGCTATGTTAAGCAGTGTAGAGCCAACCCATTGGATGCACCGTTAGGGTACGAAGAGAGTTCTATATTGAGCCCACCCAAGAGCGACAGACGCCAACCCTTAGACTTAAAGGTTTCCATCCAGGGATGTCATATGGAGTCCACCAAGGAGAGAAAAAGGACTAACTAAATGGGGAGACAGCATCCAATGCAATAAGTTTCAGCACTATGTACAATTATATTCGCGTATCATGTCAGAATTCAAAAACAGTAACGCATAAAGAAACGTCCAGATCCAAAATGTATGTTTCTTGACAGGATTTTCCTCTTTATTTTTCACAAGCAGATTTTCCCTTTAACATTCCTGCACCATTCCACACCGCTTATGTGATAAGAAAACTAAATGCTGATCACATAAGTGGTCGGTTATTATGCCGCTGTCGCCCTGAAGAAGTCTCTTTGGAGACGAAACGCGTTGGCTATGAGGCTATGATATATGGAATGTTAAAGAGAAAATCTGCTTGTGACAAATAAAGAGGAAAATCAGGTCAAGAAACATTTATTTTGGATCTGGACGTTTCTTTATGCGTTACTGTTCTTGAATTCTGACATGATACGCTAACTTTATTGTACATAGTGCTGAAACTTATTGTATTGGATATTGTTGTTGTACCTGTTCCTATTTTTTGGGGAGTATAGAGGGGAGTACTCCCTGGTTTCGTGCACTATTTGATACTTAGACACTTCATTCATTTGTTGTGTGCGGATTTAATCAGCCTCTACCCTCAGTTCTTTGGTCTTTAAATGGGGAGACAGCCTTATGCCACCAATGGAGAGCTATAATAAGCCCACCCAGAAGTGATAGAGGACAAGCCATTGGAGCCACAGGTAAGCCTCGAGAGATGTTATGTAAAGTCCACCCAGGAGTGGCAGACATCACATCACTGAAGACATTGTTAAGCTATCAAGGGAGTGCTATAGAGATCCACGCAGGAGGGGAAACATCCTTTACAACGCAACTGTTACAACGCAACTTTTACAACGACTTGCGCTGGGGGGCGCTCTAGGATAAGGAATAGTTTCCAACACCTTCCCTACTATCCACGGGGACTGGAGTTGGAATAGTAAATTAAACTATTCACTATCCAGCGCCCCCCAACGCAAGTTGTTTTAAAATTGCGTTGTAAAACTTGCATCGTAAAGGCATGCGTTGTAATAGCATGCGTTGTAACATCATACATCCACGCAGGAGCAGTGGAGAGCCAACCCAGTGGAGGCACTGTTATGACGTCAGTTTAGTGCTATAAGTCCTAGCAGGTGCAACAGAGAACTATTTAATTGAGGGGGCTGTTAAACCCCCACAGGAGTGCTGTATGAGCACAGACGCACGCAACAGACGACCAAGCATTTAAGGCACATTTTAGCCGCTAGTAGAGGTATAGTCCGGACTACTCCCCTGCCTTCCGCGGGAGCCTTAGATAAGCCTGACATTTTTAAAGAAAGCATTTATTTAGCTCAGCGCTCGCTCGCGCTTTTAAATCCCCTACCTTGAATTCAGGGACTTCTCCCTTGATCTCGCCTTCCCGCGCAGCCGAGGTTGACGCTGCTGCGGCCTCAGAACCACCCGCCCGCCGCCTTCAGCGGACGCTCCCCCGGCCACGCCCACTTCTTTGGCCACGCCCACCTGGGATAGCTCAAATAGGAGCTGAATACAAGCTCTCTTCAACCGGACTACTCCCCTGCCTTCCGCGGGAGCCTTAGATAAGCCTGACATTTTTAAAGAAAGCATTTATTTAGCTCAGCGCTCGCTCGCGCTTCTAAATCCCCTACCTTGAATTCAGGGACTTCTCCCTTGATCTTGCCTTCCCGCGCAGCCGAGGTTGACGCTGCCGCGGCCTCAGAACCACCCGCCCGCCGCCTTCAGCGGACGCTCCCCCGGCCACGCCCACTTCTTTGGCCACGCCGACCTGGGATTCCTCAAATAGGAGCTGAATACAAGCTCTCTTCAACCGGACTACTCACCTGCCTTCCGCGGGAGCCTTAGATAAGCCTGACATTTTTAAAGAAAGCATTTATTTAGCTCAGCGCTCGCTCGCGCTTTTAAATCCCCTACCTTGAATTCAGGGACTTCTCCCTTGATCTCGCCTTCCCGCGCAGCCGAGGTTGACGCTGCCGCGGCCTCAGAACCACCCGCCCGCCGCCTTCAGCGGACGCTCCCCCGGCCACGCCCACTTCTTTGGCCACGCCCACCTGGGATTCCTCAAATAGGAGCTGAATACAAGCTCTCTTCAACCGGACTACTCCCCTGCCTTCCGCGGGAGCCTTAGATAAGCCTGACATTTTTAAAGAAAGCATTTATTTAGCTCAGCGCTCGCTCGCGCTTTTAAATCCCCTACCTTGAATTCAGGGACTTCTCCCTTGATCTCGCCTTCCCGCGCAGCCGAGGTTGACGCTGCCGTGGCCTCAGAACCACCCGCCCGCCGCCTTCAGCGGACGCTCCCCCGGCCACGCCCACTTCTTTGGCCACGCCCACCTGGGATTCCTCAAATAGGAGCTGAATACAAGCTCTCTTCAACCGGACTACTCCCCTGCCTTCCGCGGGAGCCTTAGATAAGCCTGACATTTTTAAAGAAAGCATTTATTTAGCTCAGCGCTCGCTCGCGCTTTTAAATCCCCTACCTTGAATTCAGGGACTTCTCCCTTGATCTCGCCTTCCCGCGCAGCCGAGGTTGACGCTGCCGCGGCCTCAGCCCGCCGCCTTCAGCGGACGCTCCCCCGGCCATGCCCACTTCTTTGGCCACGCCCACCTGGGATTCCTCAAATAGGAGCTGAATACAAGCTCTCTTCAACCGGACTACTCCCCTGCCTTCCGCGGGAGCCTTAGATAAGCCTGAAATTTTTAAAGAAAGCATTTATTTAGCTCAGCGCTCGCTCGCGCTTCTAAATCCCCTACCTTGAATTCGGGGACTTCTCCCTTGATCTCGCCTTCCCGCGCAGCCGAGGTTGACGCTGCCGCGGCCTCAGAACCACCCGCCCGCCGCCTTCAGCGGACGCTCCCCCGGCCACGCCCACTTCTTTGGCCACGCCCACCTGGGATTCCTCAAATAGGAGCTGAATACAAGCTCTCTTCAACCGGACTACTCCCCTGCCTTCCGCGGGAGCCTTAGATAAGCCTGACATTTTTAAAGAAAGCATTTATTTAGCTGAGCGCTCGCTCGCGCTTTTAAATCCCCTACCTTGAATTCAGGGACTTCTCCCTTGATCTCGCCTTCCCGCGCAGGCGAGGTTGACGCTGCCGCGGCCTCAGAACCACCCGCCCGCCGCCTTCAGCGGACGCTCCCCCGGCCACGCCCACTTCTTTGGCCACACCCCTAAACTGCCCTACAAATCATGTGTCTCCATCGTACGCGCAGCGGACGGGCGCAGCGGGCGCGCCGTCTGCGCGCCAAAGGCGCGCCTAAGGCAAGCCCGTCTGCGCCCGTCCGCGACCAGACGGCCCAGGGCCCCGAGACGCTGCCTGTTTTTTATCATACTCCCCTGCCTCTCTTAGAAACCTTCAGCAGCCCTCCTGCGCTCTCCCATCTACAACTTGGGACCGCTTGCTGTCTCTCGGCATCGCAGCCGAACTGCCTTTTCCTAGAATCACTCATGCATCTGTGTTGCCCCCAGCTTCGCCTGAAACCCGTATCCGTATATTGTATCTTAATACACGCTCTCTCCCCCAACACCACACTGACATCTTTCTTCTGCTAACTGCTGAAAAACCAGACATTTTGCTGCTCACCGAGACCTGGTTGTCCGACCTGTCTCTCCCAGATATTTTGGCCGCTTTACCCCCCAATTACTATCTGTTGAACGCCAACCGGCCTGATGGTCGCCGTGGCGGCGGGGTTGCAGCAATCATCCGTAAAGACCTACCCCTCATCAAGTCTTCATCACTGTGCCTCCCTGATGTCGAAAATCTTGTAATCAGCTTGCCCACCGAAGCTGGTGCCCTAACTCTTATCATCTTATATCGTCCGCCTACCCCCATGCCTCTGTTTCCTGCCGCTTTCTGCGAGCAGCTTTCTGCTTTAATGACCTCTTCAGTCCGCGTCGCCATATATGGCGACTTCAATTATTGGTTTAACCATGCTGACGCTGGTCCTCACGCCACCGAATTGTTTGAGGCACTTTCTAGCCTCAACTTGACACAGCATGTCACATCCCCCACTCACATTGGGGGTAACACTTTAGACCACATCTGGACACAGGGGGTGTCGCTCTCTGGCCTGACCATCTCCCCCTGCGTCTGGTCCGATCATTCATTGATCGCGTCGTCTATTCTTATAAAGGGCCTGGTCAGGCCCCCCTCCCGGCACGGAGGGCTTGCTCGAAATTGGAAGACTCTCGACTCAGCCGCTTTCCTCTCCTCTCTCGCCAAGACTCAGCCTGTACTTTCCGACTCCCTAGATGTTAACACCATGGACGCCAACATCTCACATTGGCTCACGACGGCCAGCGACGCATGTGTACCTCTTTCCCGCTTTTCTCGTACACACCCCAATAAATCCCACAAATGGTACAACCCCACTTTAAAATTACAACATCTGGAGCTGCGCCGACTGGAGCGCAGATGGCGGCGCAACTATCTCAGCTCCGACAGGGAAGCTTACGTCTCAGCGCGCAAAGCTTACAAAGCCACAATCATTTCTACCAAGACTGCTTTCATCTCCAACAGAATTCTTACAGCCCCTAATAGATCTAAGGAGATCTTTAAAGTCCTTGGCGAACTGACATCGGACGCCAGGACACTCCCGAGCCCACCCCCTTCCTCAGAGTCATGCACTGCCTTAAACTCATTCTTCATTGACAAAATCATCGCTATCAAAAATTCCATTCCCTACGCTCTTCCCCCAATTACAGCAGCATCTCCCCTTTCAAACACTCCTACTCTCCCTCAGTTCCCCGCGCTTGACTTGGAATCTCTTGCTAAACTGTCCACCCGCGTGAAATCTGGATCCCCCAACGACTGCTGCCCTCCCTCTGTGTTCCGCGATATCTGTCAAACCCTCCCACACTGTATCCTCCCTCTTCTCAACTCCTCCCTCACTTCGGGCATAGTCCCCAGCTCATTCAAGGAGGCCGTACTGTTGCCTCTCCTAAAAAAGCCTGGCGCCGATTCAGCGACTCTGGCCAACTACCGCCCTATATCCCTCCTGCCTTTTTTATCTAAAATCCTAGAGGCTCACGTCACGACCTGCCTCTCGCACTTTATTTAGGAGACCAACTTCCTGGCGCCCAACCAGGCTGGGTTCAGACCAGCCCATTCCACGGAGGCTGTGATCCTCGCCGTGTTGGACAACCTCAGACGCAATGAGGATAGAGGGCAACCCCAGGCATTAGTCTTGCTCGATCTATCGGCGGCATTCGACACGGTGGACCATAACATCTTAATCCACCGTGTCGAGTCCGCCGGAGTCTGTGGGGTTGCTCTGTCCTGGATCAAATCCTTCTTAGAGGAGAGATCCCAGGCAGTCAGCATGGGCCCCTTCCGTGCCACTAGCGTCTCATCATCCTGTGGGGTCTCTCAAGGCTCTTCCCTGTCCCCCCTCCTTTTTAATTTGTATCTCCAACCCCTCCTTCACTCTTTAGGCAAGTGGGATATCACCGTGTTCAACTACGCGGATGATCTTCAGATTATTTTTCCCCTCACCACTCCCGACGCCGTTAAAAATTTTCAGACAGTCTTAACACACATCCAGCATTGGATGAACCAAAACCAACTTAAGCTCAATCCGAGCAAGACTGAGCTTCTCCTTCCTGGGAGAAGTGCCCCTTTTTGGGGCCCTCAGTACTGGCCTGCTGAGCTCGGAACACCTCCTTCTCCTGCTGGATGTGTAAAAAGCCTTGGGGTCCTGATTGACTACGGACTCTCTCTCAAGGCACAAGTGAGCGCAGTAACATCCTCCTGTATGTTCCAGCTCTACAGGATACGGAAAGTCGCTCACTTCCTGTCGCCTGAAGCCTTGTTGCAAGTTTTAATTGCCCTGGTGATGTCCCGGCTGGACTTCTCCAACTCAATCTATTACGGTCTCCCTAAATCTCAGCTGGCCAGGTTACAGATCGTGCAAAACCAGGCAGCTCGGCTTGCTTTCAAGATCCCTAAATGGCAGTCGGCTCAACCACTGCTACGTCATCTTCACTGGCTACCAGTCAGTGAAAGAATCACTTTCAAGGTTCACTGCCTGGTCTTCAAAGCCCTCACTGGCCCCTCCCCTGCTTTCCTTAAGTCCCTAATCACCCCCTACTGTCCTTCTCACACTCTTAGGTCTACCCATCTCCAACTCCTAGTCGTTCCTCGTTTCAATCTTTCTAGATCGGGTGGCCGCAGCTTCTCTTGTCTAGCCCCTAAGCTGTGGAACTCCCTCCCACTTCCACTTAAGTCTTCTTGCTCCCTTCTCTCCTTTAGGAAATCACTAAAAACACTACTCTTCCCTCCCCTTCACTAACCTCTTTCCTGTCTCCCCTTTTTTGTCTCCCCTCTTCCTTCTCTAAGTCCGATTAGCGCCAGGAAACTCACGGTGACAGTGCGCTCAATAAATTCATCATAACATAACATAACATAGTGAATCAGCCGGCCACGACAGAGGAACAGCTCACTAGAGACACTGTTAAGCCACCAAGGGAATGCTAAAAAATATCCACTCAGAAGTAACAGAGGATCAATTCATTGGAAGCGTTGTTAAGCCACCAGCTGTAATATATTGACACCACCCGGGGCGACAAAGGACCAACTCGTTGGAGTCAACCAGGAGTGAATGTGGTGAGTGGAAGCAGAAAGAGAGACTCTGACCGCTTCGCCCTTAACCTGGACACACAGGTTGGATGCCCCAGATGGGGTTTAAATATACAGGGACAATAAGAAGTGTGGCTCACTGGTTAGAGGAGGCAGACCTGGAAGCAGAGGTCAGCCCGGGACCAGGGTTCAATTCCCGGCTCGGCGGGGTCTTGAGTCCTAAAATGTCCATGGACTCGACAATTCTCGCTCCGGTGCCTACTCGATTCACGGGTTCACACTCTGCGACTCTGGGCAATAGCTTGCTTAATCTCCACAACGGCCCCTCGCGGCGGGATGCCTGGCTTTCACCTTGCGGATACCCTGCCAGGGTTATCTCACAGGGGAATACCAGGACGGGTTCCCTAAGCAAGTGCTTAGAAACCGCTTGGTGATTTGCGCTATATAAATTCCTGTATATTTACATTTACATTTACAATAAGGGGAGACGCCTGGTGATGTGGTCTAGCCACACGATTGGACATGCCTCACATTCAGAGCCCAGGAGTTGTCCAGAGACAAGAAGGGATGGAGGAAGAAACACTGGTCCAAAGAGCAGCACTTATGGAAGGGTCATGGTGAGAGTGGATAGCAACACCAATGCACTTAAGTTGCTACTCCTCCATCCCAAGATGGATGCCAGCTGTGATGGGTGGTAGCAGACAAACTGTAGCCCTAATGAAAGGAGACATGAAAAAAATGCAGCACACACAAAGACAGTAGTTGCTGCTGCATCTCAGTTTTTTACAAAGACTGCTGAGTGGCAAAGTGCGAAAATACCTTCAGCAAGCCTTTGGCTGGAGCTCAGGACTCACACTGCAGTCGCAGATGGGCACTATCCAGTGCTCTGAAAGTTGTCATTCAGTGGTCACTGTAGGTACATAGTTCTGATTCTAGTGTTCTGTGGGGTGAGGCTACCCATCTGTCAATGCTCCACCCCTTCCTCTGAGGTTTTGTGATTCTCGAACCGGACTCCATTTTGTTTGGGTTGTTCGTAACGCAATTTTGTGTTGCCCTCACGTAGGCCTATGGAGGTAACCGAACGAACAAGTTGCATGGGCTTCGTTGTTCATGTACGCATTAACTAGGCCTTTTCTGACTTGTGAGTGAACTGCAGGACGCTGACCCCGTCACCTGAAACTGACCCTTAGCAAAGCCAATTTTCCTGGCTGATCGTTGTCTGAGATTGCCAATTAACGTTCAGGATATCGTTAACTTTAGTGCTCTTGTACATATCTTATCCTATTCAGCATCTGAACTGTTTCCTTTTCTTATGACTTTTCATTACACAGATAGTGCTTTCAATTATGGGTTTGTCCGGCTTGTAGAAATTGAATTTGGGACATTTCTAATAATTAACTTGTGGGTTGGTACAATGTAAATCGAGCTTTTATGATGTGATAATGCGTGGGAAAATGTATTTCATTCGTTAGTATTTGTCGCAGTGGGTGTGCATTTATAATGAGCAAATTGTAGATTAAAAGTGATGTCTTGCTCTACGAAGATTGAGCAGTTTCCTGAGTTGTACACCGTGTTGTATTGCTGGGATTACTGTTACTAGCTGCAGCTAATAAATTTGATCTTTGACGCCATCCAGAAGTATTCCGTGTCTCTGTATACCGAGACAGGTGAACCCGAAGACTTTGGGCGTGCCCCTGGTGCCGCTGGGTTCTAAAAACCCGGTTCTTCAGTTGGCGCCCAACGTGGGGCGACTTCAGCGGTACCGGTCCAAGCCCGAGGATCGTGAGGAGCCCCGTGAGGAAATTCTGGAGGAAGGCCAACCACTTCATCGACCCCTGTATGTCGACGTGGACCGAAAGTCTTTACTGCGAGGCCTCCCGCTTTCCGACGGCTACGAAGGACTGCTGCCCTGACTGTCGCCCTGTCTTGGACCCTCGATTGGTGCTTTGTAGAGCGAGACGATAGACGGTCTTCTGGTGGCGTGACAGATATTTTGGTTAAGTATAAGTGGGTCGCTCCCACGACTTTGTTTGGTTTCTTGGTTTTGATTCGGTTATTGCAATAGTCAAAGCCGAGGGGCTCGTATATTTACGAGTGTATCGATAGTCGATAACCCCTTGAAGTTTGAAGCTAGACTAGTGAGCTATAAGATGCCTGGTCTTAGCAAATTTAGGAAATGGTTTAGTTGTGGTTGCAACAGGGATTCCCGATTGGAGGATTCGTGTCCGATACCTCCGGTTGGAACTCCGACTTATGAGCTGTATTCAAAACACAGAGTGGGTCCTATTACTTATAATGAAGTATGGGTTCGCTGTACGCAGAAAGATGGTGTTTTACGATGGCCCCAACATGGTAGTTTCGAATTAAATATTTTAGATAGTTTGGAAGTTGCGCTATTTAAGAAGAAAGCCCGGCCGGCAATGTTTGACTCTTTCCGCCTCTGGCATAAGGAAGCCAAACAGCGAGAAATTAAGCAAGCAAAGAGAGATAGGAAAGATAAGAATATGTCAGTACTACAAGCTGCTAGGCAGTTTAAAACAGATGAAGAAGATCGAGTGAATGAAGTCTCAGATAGACAGCGTTGCATGGCCATCGATAAATGTTATCCGGCCTTACCGCCTTCCCTTTCAAAAATGACTGAAGACTCTGAAAAAGATCCTTTGATGTCTCATTTACTGAGATTACCACCCCCTTATGTGCAAGGTGCTACTGCGCCTCCATTACCCCCAGTTGTTGCACCCCTTGTTGTTCAGCCCCCTGCTGTTGTTCAGCCACCCGTTGTACAGATGGTTCTCCCTCCTACGGTGCAGCCCCCTCCAGGGCCGCCAGCTTTGCTATCAGCTTTGCCCCAAGCTCTTGTACCTCACATTCCTGTATCTCCGACTCCTGCTACTTCTGTCCCTATGCTTTCGTCCCCTCAAAACACTCTTTCTCCTGTCCTTATGGTAACTTCTTCTCCTTCTGATCGACAAAGAATGACTGAGACTGTTGCTGGTCTTTTGTCTCCACTCTTTGGGTCACTAAATATGACCCCTGTTTTGGAACGTAAGCAGAGTCGTAGTCAGTTACCTGGTCCCAAAGAGCGGACAGTGTTGGATCTCTTGGCTCGTAGATGGATTTTAAATGCTTCCAGGTATAATTTACAAGCGGTTATGGATGTTTTCTTACAGTGGGAGCCGCCTAAGCAAAGGTATGTTTTTGATGTAATGTGCACGGTTCTCTGTCAGGAATGGGAAGATAATGAGTTGGGTCCGATTCCGCAGGAAGTGCTTGATGTTCAGTCCGAATTTGCTAAAGGGACGATAGTGGAGTCTGATGTTGAGGAAGCCGTAGAGACGATACTTGTTTTTAGGTCTAGATTACAGCCTCAGACATTGTACGAACCTGATTCTTCTGTAAGGAGGAAAGTGAAGCAGTATCCTATGAGAGAGGTTCCCCTGGTATGGAGAGAGGCAGTTGTTGCTAATCCTAATCAGGGTATTCAGGCCGAACCGGCTCATTTTCAGCAAGTATGGGTACATGTTCCTTGGAAGAGAGCAGAGGTCTTAGCTCTTAAGCAGACCTTACCTGACCCCCGTAAGAATCCTGCTGGTTATTACAAGGAGTTGTCCCAGACAGTTGATGCGTGTGTTATGAATTTAGCTGATATAGATATGTTGATGGGTAACGTAGTTCCTCAACCTTTGTGGGCGAAGATTCGTCATGAGAATCATGCGCAAGAATTAGGAGATACGTGGGCTAATATTGTTGCTGCAGATGGTCGGCAGGTAGGAGGTGCCAAACCTGAGCCCTTGGTTGCAGAATTACCTGGTAGGATTATTAATTTAATGAAAACTATGATGCCTCCTTTGCGAGTGAATTGGGACAAGTTAGCAGCATGCAAACAAAAGAAAGACAAGAGTGTGTCTGATTTCTTCACGAGGTTTGAAGAAACGTTTATTGATCATAGTGGTCAGGACATGAGCACTGAAGGTGGTCAACGGTTGTTCGTGGACAAATTTGTCTTTAATTTGCTTCCCGAACTTTCTAATAAATTAAAGGACTCTGAGAGTTCATGGGCTGTTTCTTCGTTGGCCCAGATATTGGCTACTGCACACTATTATGAGAATAGGGATAAAGATAAGAAGGATAAAGTAGAGAAGAAAACTAAAGAATTAAAGACGAAAGTTCTTTTGCAGCAAGCTTATCCGCCTCGTTCGAATCAGCCTCAGTTTCAGCAACCCCCACAGAGATTGCTACAGAAACCTGAGTTTTTTGCCCCGCAATTGCCGTTAGGCCCTAATCAGTGTGCTTATTGTAAAGAGGAAGGTCATTTCAAGAGTAGTTGCCCGATTTTGTTACAGCGTGCGAATGGTGTATCTGGTCGGAGAGGTCGTGGTGGTTTCCAACAAGTTCCTAGGGGTAGGGGACGTGGTGTGTTTCCCCGGAATGAGCGTTCCTTTCCCCCTCAGAATTCTACGAATTGTTTTGACGGTCAGAATGTTCCGACTGTTCAGTCTGCACAATACTACGTTGATGATTATTATGTTGAGAGTGAGAGTACTGGCTATAATGATAGTTAGGATAGCCATGGGCAAAGAGAGGGAGTAGTGTCAGTTCCAGTAGACCAGAGTGGACCTTATGTTGAAGTGATTACATTAGGTGTGGCAGAGCCTTTTCTTTTGGATACTGGTGCGACAAAGAATTCTATTGTGCACTCTAAACTTCCTGGCGCAACTTTGTCTGGCTTGACCAACGTTTAGGTAGGATTTTCTGGTGCCCCAGTTTGTAACCCGGTTTCTATTCCTTTGCCCCTTTCTATTGATCCTTGTGAATTGGAAGCTCCTCTTATTCTAACGACTGGTTGTGGTGAGAATCTGTTGGATCTGGACTTGCTGAAAAGATTGCATGAGACATTACATTGTTCTCCTTCGGGAGTACATCTTACGATGGGTAAGAAAGTGATTTCCCCGATGTATTTGGCTAAATATTGTCTTCCACTGGAATTGCGTTCTCTTCCTGATACACTTTGGGCTACAGGTCCCAATGATGTTGGTCTCTTGCAGATTCCACCCTATGTTGTTACCCTTAAGCCAAATGCTAGGCTACCTCGTATTCCCCAATATAAAATATCTAGTGATGGCGAGAGAGCTCTTCTAGCGATTATTTATGATTTGGTTGAGAAGGGTGTAGTTGAAGAAACGAGAGGTAATGTGTGTAACAGTCCTCTTCTACCTGTCCTTAAGCGTACTGATACTTCTCAGCAACCTGTGTATCGGTTTGTGATCGATCTTCGAGAAGTGAATAAGATTGTGGTGCCACAGTTTCCTGTTGTCCCGGATATCACTGCTTTGTTGACTCTGATTCCTGCTTCAGCTGCTTGGTTTTCAGTTATCGATCTGAAGAATGCTTTCTTTAGCATTCCGATCGCTGAGGAGAGTAGGGATATTTTTGGCTTCTCTTTAGGAGGCCGCATCTTCCGGTTTAAGAGAGCTCCTCAAGGTTATTGTGAAAGTCCCTCCATCTATAGTCAGGCGTTGAAAACTCAGCTTGATGATTTTGTGTTGCCTTCTGGTGCTACTCTTATACAGTATGTTGATGATCTGCTGGTTGCTGCTGATGACGAAGAGATTTGTAAAGAAGCTACTCTTTCCTTATTACGACATTTGTCTGACCTTCATCATAAAGTGTCACCTTCAAAGTTACAATATTGCCAACAAGAAGTAACCTACTTAGGTCATCTCTTGTCGAAGGAGGGAAGAAGGTTTACCCCAGAACGAATTCAAGCGATTGCCCAAATGACTGTGCCATCCACACAGAGAGAAGTGCGTGCTTTCTTAGGTATCACCTCGTATTGTAGGCAATGGATCCCCAATTTTTCCTTGCTAGCAAAACCTTTGTTGGCACTGACTCTTAAAGATACTCCGTATCCTCTCCCTTGGTGGGATGATTGTCAGAAAAGTTTTTCTGAATTACGTGATGCATTGTGTTCTGCTCCGGTATTGGGTACTACAGTAAACCTTTCACATTGTATGTACACGAGAGAGAAGGTTGTGCATTGTCAGTGTTGACACAACGATTTGGAGACAAGCAACGCCCATTTTCAGCGACGTTAGATCCAGCAGCTAGAGCATTGCCGAGTTGCCTGAGAGCTACAGCGGCAGCGGCTGTTTCTATCCAACAGTCTGCTGGTTTGGTATTGGATAATGCGTTGATTGTGATGGTCCCACATGCAGTGGATACTCTACTGAATAGGACGAAGACTCAGCACCTTACTAGTGCACGTCTGTCAGGATATGAGTTGACGCTTTTGGCTAGTCATGTGCACATTAAAAGGTGCAATGTGTTGAATCCAGCTACGTTGTTACCGATTTCTGTAGAGACAGATGTTCAGGAACAGCATGATTGTGTTCTCCGGACGGAGGAGGAAACAAGGCTAGAGTTGATTTAAAAGATACTCCTCTTTCGAATGTTGATGGTACCCTATGGGTAGATGGTTCATGTTTTAAGCTTTCAAATGGAGAGTCGACTGCAGCATATGCTGTCACAACTTTACATACAGTTGTTGAAACAGCACCTATAGCACGGAATTCAGCGCAAGCAGCAGAGTTAATAGCATTCACTAGAGAGTGTGTGTTGTCAGAAGGAAAGCGAGTGAATGTTTATACTGATAGCCAGTATGCGTTTGGTGTGGCCCATAGTTTCGGCCATTTGTGGAGAGAGAGAGGATTTCTTACTTCTCATGGTACAAAAATTCAGCATGGGCAATTGGTGAATGAACTTCTTGAATCACTAACTCTGCCAAAGCAGATTGCAATTGTGAAGTGTAGTGCGCATAAAAAGGTTACAGATGATGTGGGTCGAGGTAATGCGTTTGTGGATGAAGTTGCGAAAGAAACAGCGAAGGATGTGACGAGTCGAATGTATGTTGCGGGCCCTGCTAGATGGGTTATGGCTAGTGGAATGTGTGAAGACACAATAGAAAGTGTGAAGTTGATTCAGGCTGAAGCTACAGAAAAAGAAGTGAGTGTGTGGAGAGAAACTACGGGTATGTTGGATTCGACAGGTTGTTGGGTTGAGTTGTCGGAGCACCAGCGATGGTTGTTGCCTGATGCGTATTTGCTCCCAGTGGTTACTATGGCTCATGGAATGGCTCACATCAGTGCTAAAGGGATATGCAAGTTGTTGGCTCCAGTATGGCAGAATGCTGGAATTCCTAAATGTGCTGAGAATTTGGTGAAGCATTGTATGATTTGTCTGATGTATAATCCTGGAAAGGGAACTCCAACTCCAGCTGGTTATTTTGCACCCCCAACGTATCCGTTTGAAGTGATACATCTAGATTACATTCACATGGAGAGATGCAATAACTTAAAGTATGTCCTTGTGGTCGTTTGTGCCTTTTCCAGATGGATAGAGGCCTATCCCCTAAAGGATAATACTGCCTTGTCTACAGCCAAGGTTTTGCTCAAAGAGTATTTCCCTAGGTATGGTTTGCCAAGAATTATATGGAGCGACAATGGGAGTGAATTCGTGGGCCAGATCATGAAGAAAGTGTGTGCGGGTTTGGGTATCAATCAGAAATTTCATGCTGCGAATCATCTCCAGTCCGCTGGACTTGTTGAGTGCTATAACGGCACTCTGAAGTTGAAATTAGCTAAAATACGAGCGAGCTCTGGTCTTACATGGCCAGATGCCTTGCCATTGGCCCTTTTATCAACAAGGACGATAGTACAGTCTCGTGTGGGACTTAGCCCATATGAAATTGTTTTTGGTCGTCCTGCCAATGTTTGGGGTGTGCCAAGGCCTAAGAAGTATAGCGACATTGAGTACCCTATGTTGGTGGATTACTTACATGACTTGACTGCTAAATTACGTGTTCTCCACCAACAAGTTTATGACAGCTTACCAACAGCAACTGCGGATCCAGGCCACACAATTTAACCTGGTAGTTACGTCCTTACGAAAAATGTCCAACTAACTAAGAACTTGGAGCCCAGGTGGACTGGACCGCATTTAGTTCTATTGTCAACTCGGACTGCATTTAGAGTAGCTGGTAAAAAGAATTGGGTACATGGTGCCCATTGTAAAAAAGTTCCATTGCCCATACCTTATGACAAATGGGTGCGGGGAGGTATAGCAGATTCTGAATGTGAAAGAATTCCTAGATTCGTACCTTTTAGTGACGCACATTTGGAATGGACTCAGTCAGAACGTGCGGACGACGATATCCTGCAAGCTTCTGTGCCTCCACATCTAAGATTGGACACCACGGATCCGGAAACACTTTTTCAAGATCAAACTGTGCCTGGCAAAGAGCGCTACAACCTGAGACCGAGAAAGGACAAATAAATGGACAAATAAAATTTGAATTTTTATTGTGAGTCACACCTTTTTCAGACAAGAGACTATTTTTCTTTTTCTTTTTCGAGTCACCATCCGGACTCAGCTGCAGGGTCGCGGTACAGCCTTAAGGGGTGACCCGCGAATTGACGAAAGGTCTGTGGTTCTTGGTCGTTAGCACGATCTTGACGCACACTTAAGTGAAGAAGGTAATAGCCGTGAGCAGCACGTTAGAGGATGGAGTCTTTTGTATCTGAGAAAAGTGTTGAGAGAACTGATTCTAAAATGAAAATGTGTACATTGGTCCGTAGCAAATGTTTTTTAATATTGTGTTTTTTAATGCTTTTCAATATTACATTGGCTTGTGTGGGTTGGATTGTCTATGTTACACAACAGACGCTTGTACCTACGTCCCAACCTACTCTTTCTTTTCCTACTGTTCCTTCGTATGAGTTTCACACGTTGCCTGAACATGAGCAGACACGAAGATTGGAATTTGTTAACAATTCGTTTATACAGTTGTTGCATCAGCATCAGCTGGTAGTAAATACAACAAACTGCTGGGTATGTGGTCTTATGCCGCATACGACAGATAAGGGAATGCCATATTTAGTTTTGCCTTTTTCGCCTAATGGGTCAGTATGGGCACTCCAAGCAATGTTTATTTATGCGAATGAAGCATCTCCTTTACGTTCCGTCAAAGATAATGCGAGTAATAATGCCTTGATACAGGGAATAGTAGATATGATCAGAGATATCGATGCGTATAATGCTATCCCTAAGGATGAAGTACGAGCATATACTGGTTGGAACAAGACTGGATATAGCATTAGTCTGACAGAGAAGGAGAGACAAAAAAGGTCTCTGCCTATTTGGATTGTACCCCACCGAGGTCATCTTTGTCTGCAAGGTAATGGTCAGAATCCGAGAGCTCATCTTTGTAAGAGTGTGTGTGTTCACACCTATGTCTATGCATCCCAGAGTTCTCCACCGTCTGTGCCAGCTAAAGGCACATATTTTGTTTGTCACGATAGAGCCTATACATGGTTGCCACCTGATTTCTCAGGTACATGTTATGTGGCATTTTTGCTTCCCCCTACATACACTGCTGTTTTCAATTACCATAAGACAAGATATGGTAGAGGTGTTATAGATGTGAAAGATACTGTCGCACAAGAAGCTGGAGACTTTTTCAAGGGTTTCGTGCCCTTTTGGGGTCCTATGGCCAATAGTAGGAATATTAGAATGGTTGAGGCCACTATAAATGAAACTGCAGGTGCTCTTAGCAATATTACAGCTGAGCTTCAGGCGGATCGTCTTATGACGTTACAAAACCTTATGGTTTTAGATATCATATTAGCAGATAGAGGTGGGGTATGTAAATTGATCGGGTCTAGTTGCTGTGTTTTCATACCAGATAATGCCCCGACAGTGTACCAAGCCATCATGAAGTCATATAAGTCCACTGAGTCTATACATGTAGACGAAGGGAACTGGTCATTGATTGGATGGATTTGGGAACTGTTGTCTAAATGGGGATGGAAGATTCTGATGTTCCTTGGTATGGCTTTAGCTATCTTTTTCTCGTGTTGTTTGTGCATCCAGTGTGGTCCCGCCATTTGTAGTCTTTGTGCTACAATCTGTGTGAGAAGACCCGTCCCGAGAGAAGTGAAGGATAATAAGATGATGCTACAGCAACACCTTGATGACCTGATGAGAATAGATATAGACCTGGATTCAGATTGACATGAGTTTAGGTTATTGCCTACATAATGGCAAAAGGAGGGTCTGAGGTTCTGTGATTCTCGAACCGGACTCCATTTTGTTTGGGTTGTTCGTAACGCCATTTTGTGTTGCTCTCAGGTAGGCCTATGGAGGTAACCGAACAAACAAGTTGCATGGGCTTCGTTGTTCATGTACGCATTAACTAGGCCTTTTCTGACTGTGAGTGAACTGCAGGACGCTGACCCCGTCACCTGAAACTGACCCTTTGCGAAGCCAATTTTCCTGGCTGATCCTTGTCTGAGATTGCCAATCAATGTTCAGGATATCGTTAACTTTAGTGCTCTTGTACATATCTTATCCTATTCAGCATCTGAACTGGTTCCTTTTCTTATGACTTTTCATTACACGGATAGTGCTTACAATTATGGGTTTGTCCGGCTTGTAGAAATTGAATTTGGGACATTCCTAATAATTAACTTGTGGGTTGGTACAATGTAAATCGAGCTTTTATGATGTGATAATGCGTGGGAAAATGTATTTCATTCGTTAGTATTTGTCGCAGTGGGTGTGCATTTATAATGAGCAAATTGTAGATAAAAAGTGATGTCTTGCTCTACGAAGATTGAGCAGTTTCCTGAGTTGTACACCGTGTTGTATTGCTGGGATTACTGTTACTAGCTGCAGCTAATAAATTTGATCTTTGACGCCATCCAGAAGTATTCCGTGTCTCTGTATACCAAGACAGGTGAACCCGAAGACTTTGGGCGTGCCCCTGGCGCCGCTGGGTTCTAAAAACCCGGTTCTTCACCACCATGCATGCAAATGCATTACACGCAGGCACACCAGCTGGAATGTATTCCACTTTCTCCACTTGCAAAGACTATAGTAAGGCCTCCAAAACACACTTTCCCCAAATATTGGAGTACTAGAGTGAGAATGGTAAATTATCCTGTCCTGGAATATCTGAGTCTATGCATTGTTTAATTTGATCTGGGGGTTGTAGGGGGCGCTCATTGACACTCATTTTAGGGTTCTGTCACTTATTTTTATTCAACAGACTGACCCAGAGCAAGTGAGAGAGGAAAACACAAAACAAGGGCTCTTGGGAGGGGTTGAGACAGGTTGTGTGACCACCTTTCAGCCAATCCGCTTCAGATCTGCTTATCTTTTCCTCCTCCCTCTCAATCCTCCTGGCAGCTGAGGATTGTGGGAAACCATCCATATACATGTACCACAGGCTGATCCAGCTCCTGACTACTTATAATTAGGGGTGGGTGGAGCTCGCGGAGTTTCACCCCACGGAATTCTATGAAGTTACATGAAATCAGTGCGAGATTCTGTGGAATTCCGCCTACGGGCAGAATTAGGCATGTTGCGCTGCTCGTGCTGATTATTAATTGCAGGAGCTCATTCTGTGCTGAATCAGCATGAACGACACTATGCCGCGCGCCATAGAGCGCTGCTTCTCGAGTTGATTTTGTTGCTGCTCAAATAGATTTTTTACTCGAGCAGCAGCTTTCTGACTGCAAACAGCTATGCCCCGGCGACCGCATGCATAGGGGAAATCTCACCAGGTGCCCTCCTAGCAACCGAAAATCACACTAGCGGATGCCAAATCTCACTCGTACTCCCCATGGAGCAGCGCACAAGAAAAAACTCCACCACGCAGCAGTTGGCCGAATTTGGCCCGAACTAGGGAGTGGCCATAACTGCGCCCTCTTCACCTGCAGAACAGAATCTATCGCCCACCGCTAATCTTTTGCCCCAAAGATATTGCCTGTATTATGGAAGGTTTATAGGTTACCTTTCCATCACCAAATTAACCCTAACAGTACCCTTAAATAGGCCGCAGAACCATCCATACCTATTCCACCATATAAAGATCAAGGGCCAGATGTAGGAGCCCTAATACCGGTCGGAAACGGCCGATTTTGGCCGTTTCCGACCGGTATTAGGGTTTTCAGATGTAGGGGCATGTTATTTTAAGAATCTGTAATTTTACGGATTCGGTAAATATACCGATTCAGTAAAATACCGAATCGGTATATTTACCGAATCGGTAAATCCATATGTAGCTGACACTCCTAAGAGTGCCACAGGCCCTTAAGAGTCGGTATTTTACCACACAATTCTATTGTGTGGTAAAATACCGAATTCAGGTGTGCATGCACATCTGTGCATGCACACCTGTGCCATGTGACACACAGACATGCCCTTAGGGCATGTCTGTGTGCCACATGTCACACAAGCCTGTACTTGGGGTGCTAGAGGGTGTCAAAGTGACACCCCCTGCACCCTTGCAGGATTCGGTATTTACCGATTCTGTAAATACCAAATCGGTATTTCCCATTGATTCCTATGGGCTTCAAGGCCCATAGGAATCAATGGGAAATACCGATTCGGTATTTACAGAATCGGTAAATACCGACTCTTACAGAATCGGTAATTGTAATATTAAAATTACCTACATCTGCCTCCTTCCAATTTACCTACTCTTAAATACCGATTCGGTATGAGTCGATATTTAAGAGTAGGTAAATCGGAATTACCTACATCTGGCCCTCAATCACAAATCTTTTGCTGGTATTTCCCCAAAAAATCACATGTGTACAGAAGGGGTTCGTGATGCATTTCTAGTAGAACTTAGCTTCTTAAAGAGGCCCCCTGTGTAGGAGAGGCAGAAGGGCGAAGTCCAAGAGAGACCCAGAGAGACCAGGCTTTGCAGTAGAGGTGGTCAAGTCAACAAACATAGATAGCTGAGCCAGAATGAGCAAAGGGTCTAGTTGGGCTCTCAGAGCCCGGGCACGAGCCGAGCCATGAAAATAGTTAGCATCGAATTGATGCAACAAATATAATGTGAACATATAATAGTCTCTTTAAAACTAAAAAAAGTGTTTCTCTTAACATGCAGAAAATCTGATTATTTTTGTACATCACACACCCTGAACTGGCATATTGGAAGTAGCTCTCATATCTCATAGCAAAGAAAAAGAAGGCTTTGTAAAATAGAAATACTTGCCTAGGATCTCACAATTTGGACAATCTGAGAAGTCAGGATTGGCCTCAGGATTTTTGGTTTCACATTATGCAATTCCCACACTAGATGGCTATCTCTTTCTCTTCCTTGTATTACCAAAGATTTATGCTTTGGGCCCGATTCACAGAACTAACTTAAGACAGAATCCTAAACTTACTACTTTTGGTATTCACAGAAGTTAGGATTTTGTCTTAAGTTTGTCTTAAGACAGACTTAAGTTAGGATTTTGTCTTAATTTTGTCTTAAGTCTGTCTTAAGTTTGTCTTAAGACAAACTTAAGACAAAATCCTAACTTCTGTGAATACCAAAAGAACTAAGTTTAGGATTTTGTCTTAAGTTAGTTCTGTCAATCGGCCCCTTTGTTCTTAATTCTTGGCACATAGATAGAGCGTGGGTGGTAGGCAGAAGCCACATTAAAGCTTGGCTTGTTTTGGGCTCGAGGATCCAAGATGAGCTTAGGCTGAGCCAGAGCCAGGCCTCTGACTCAAGCCCGTCTCGTATCTTAAGTGGCTCGGCCACCTCTGTTTAGTAGTGAGTCTGAAGTGTGAGAAACCCTGCGAAGCTGAGGATTGCAGCCAGTGTGACAGTAGAGAGGGTGCGAGTAGCCAGGCTAGTGATTATGACATGGGGGCGGGGAAAAACCTCAGAGGCCAGGCTTTGTAGTGTGTCATGGGGGGACACAGATAGACCACAAAAAGACAATCTCTGCAGCCAGTGTGACAGGAGAGAGACCCTAAAAGTCCTGGCTTTGTATTGAGAGTGAACAGTAAAGAGACACAGAGAGTGTAGGTTTGGCATTCAGTGTGACAGGAAGAGAAGCAGAGAAACCCAGAGATGTCCGGTTGTGCATTTACTGTGACAGGGAGAGCCCCAAAGTGGCCAGGCTCCACTCACAGTCTGACGGGGTGAAGACCCGGAGAAGCCACGCTTTGTACCCAGTGTGAAAGGAGAGACCCAGAGATGTCCGGTTGTGCACTTGGTGTGACAGGGAGAGCCCCAGAGTGGTCAGGCTCTACTCACAGTCTGATGGGTAAAGACCTGGAGAAACCACGCTTTGTACCCAGTGTGAAAGGAGAGACCCAGAGATGTCCGGTTGTGCCCTTAGTGTGACAGGGAGAGCCCCCAGAGGATCTACTCACAGTCTGGCAGGGTGAAGACCCGGAGAAGCCACGCTTTGTACCCAATGTGAAAGGGGAGGCCCAGAGATGTCCGGTTGTGCCCTTGGTGTGACAGGGAGAGCCCCCAGAGGATCTACTCACAGTCTGATGGGGTGAAGACCTGGAGAAACCACGCTTTGTACCCAGTGTGAAAGGAGAGACCCAGAGATGTACGGTTGTGCCCTTGGTGTGACAGGGAGAGCCCCCAGAGGATCTACTCACAGTCTGATGGGGTGAAGACCTGGAGAAACCACGCTTTGTACCCAGTATGAAAGGAGAGACCCAGAGATGTCCGGTTGTGCCCTTAGTGTGACAGGGAGAGCCCCAGAGCGGTCAGGCTCTACTCACAGTCTGATGGGTAAAGACCTGGAGAAGCCACGCTTTGTACCCAGTGTGAAAGGGGAGACCCAGAGATGCCAGGTTGTGCCCTCAGTGTGACCGGGAGAGCCCCCAGGGGATCTACTTACAGTCTGACGGGGAGAAGACCTGGAGAAGTCACGCTTTGTACCCAGTGTGAAAGGGGAGACCCAGAGATGTCCGGTTGTGCCCTTAGTGTGACAGGGAGAGCCCCCAGAGGATCTACTCGGTCTGACGGGGTGAAGACCTTGAGAAGCCACGCTTAGTATCCAGTGTGAAAGGGGAGACCCAGAGATGTCCGGTTGTGCCCTTAGTGTGACAGGGAGAGCCCCCAGAGGATCTACTCACAGTCTGATGGGGTGAAGACCTGGAGAAGCCACGCTTTGTACCCAATGTGAAAGGGGAGATCCAGAGACGTCCGGTTGTGCCCTTAGTGTGACAGGGAGAGCCCCAAAGCGGCCAGGCTCTACTCACAGTCTGATTGGTAAAGACCTGGAGAAGTCAAGCTCTGTACCCAGTGTGAAAGGGGAGATCCAGAGATGTCCGATTGTGCCCTCAGTGTGACCGGGAGAGCCCCCAGAGGATCTACTCACAGTCTGATGGGGTGAAGACCTGGAGAAGCCACACTTTGTACCCAATGTGAAAGGGGAGACCCAGAGACGTCCGGTGGTGCCCTTAGTGTGACAGGGAGAGCCCCAAGAGGATCTACTCACAGTCTGACAGGGTGAAGACCTGGAGAACCACGCTTAGTACCCGGTGTGAAAGGGGAGACCCAGAGATGTTCGGTTGTGCTTTTAGTGTGACAGGGAGAGCCCCAGAGCGGTCAGGCTCTACTCACAGTCTGACGGGATGAAGACCTGAAGAAGCCACGCTTTGTACCCAGTGTGAAAGGGGAGACCCAGAGATGTCCGGTTGTGCCCTAAGTGTGACCGGGAGAGCCCCCAGAGGATCTACTCACAGTCTGGTGGGGTGAAGACCTGGAGAAGTCATGCTCTGTACCCAGTGTGACAGGGGAGACCCAGAGATGTCTGGCCCTGTAGTGGGTGTGACAAAAGGACACTGAGACAGGCCAGTGGAAAGCCACAGAGAGGCCCAGTCCTGCTGTCAGTGTGGCAGTGGAGATTCACGGGGAGGCCCGGTCCTGCCGTCAGTGTGGCAGTGGAGATTCACGGGGAGGCCCGGTCCTGCCGTCAGTGTGGCAGTGGAGATTCACGGGGAGGCCCGGTCCTGCCGTCAGTGTGGCAGTGGAGAGTCACAGGGAGGCCCGGTCCTGCCATCAGTGTGGCAGTGGAGAGTCACAGGGAGGCCTGCTAATGCCGTCAGTGTGTCAGTGGAGAGTCACAGGGAGGCCTGCTCCTGCCGTCAGTGTGGCAGTGGAGAGTCACAGGGAGGCCCGGTCCTGCCGTCAGTGTGGCAGTGGAGAGTCACAGGGAGGCCTGCTACTGCCGTCAGTGTGTCAGTGGAGAGTCACAGGGAGGCCTGCTCCTGCCGTCAGTGTGGCAGTGGAGAGTCACAGGGAGACCTGGTCCTGCCGTCAGTGTGGCAGTGGAGAGCCACAGGGAGGCCCAGTCCTGATGTCAGTGTGGCAGTGGAGTTTCACGGGGAGGCCTGGTCCTGCCGTCAGTGTGGCCGTGGAAAGTCACAGGGAGGCCCGGTCCTGCTGTCAGTGTGGCAGTGGAGAGTCACAGGGAGGCCCGGTCCTGCCGTCAGTGTGGCAGTGGAGAGTCATGAGGAGGCCCAGGTTCTGCTGTCAGTGTGTCAGTGGAGAGTCACAGGGAGGCCCGGTTCTGCTGTTAGTGTGGCAGTGGAGAGTCACAGGGAGGCCTGGTCCTGCCGTCAGTGTGGCAGTGGAGAGCCACAGGGACACCAGACCCTTCCATCAGTGTGGCAGTGGAGAGTCACTGGAGGCCTGGTCTTGCCATTGGTGCAGCAGTGGAAAGTCACAGGGACACCAGACCCTGCAGTCAGTGTGCAGTGAAGAGCTATGGGGAGGCCCAGTCCTGCCATCAGTGTAGCAGTGGAGAGTCACAGGGAGGCCCGGTCCTGCCGTCACTGTGGCAGTGGAGAGTCACAGGGAGGCCTGGACCTCGCGTCAGTGTGGCAGTGGAGAGTCACAGGGAGGCCTGGTCCTGCCGTCAGTGTGGCAGTGGAGAGTCACAGGGAGGCCCGGTCCTGCCGTCAGTGTGGCAGTGGAGACTCACGGGGAGGCCCGGTCCTGCCGTCAGTGTGGCAGTGGAGAGTCATGAGGAGGCCCGGTCCTCCCGTCAGTGTGGCAGTGGAGAGTCATGAGGAGGCCCGGTCCTGCCGTCAGTGTGGCAGTGGAGACTCACGGGGAGGCCCGGTCCTGCCGTCAGTGTGGCAGTGGAGAGTCATGACGAGGCCCGGTCCTCCCGTCAGTGTGGCAGTGGAGAGTCATGAGGAGGCCCGGTCCTGCCGTCAGTGTCTCAGTGGAGTTTCACGGGGAGGCCCGGTCCTGCCGTCAGTGTCTCAGTGGAGAGCCACAGGGAGGCCCGGTCCTGTTGTCAGTGTGGCAGTGGAGTTTCACAGGGAGGCCCGGTCCTGCCGTCAGTGTGGCAGTGGAGAGTCACAGGGAGGCCCGGTCCTGCCGTCAGTGTGTCAGCGGAGAGTCACAGGGAGGCCCGGTCCTGCCGTCAGTGTGGCAGTGGAGAGTCACAAGAGGCCTGGTCCTGCCATTGGTGCAGCAGTGGAAAGTCACAGGGACACCAGACCCTGCAGTCAGTGTGGCAGTGGAGAGCTATGGGGAGGCCCAGTCCTGCCATCAGTGTGTCAGGGGAGAGTCACAGGGAGGCCCGGTCCTGCCGTCAGTGTGGCAGTGGAGACTCACGGGGAGGCCCGGTCCTGCCGTCAGTGTGGCAGTGGAGAGTCACGGGGACACCTGGTCCTGCATCTAAAGTGGCTTAGCACTGCCTTGCCAATAAGGCACCCTTTCACGCTATACTTAGCGTGAAAGGAGTGGGCAGTGGGTGTTGCGAAGGGCATTCCACCGCAACGCCCATTGATTCTGACGCTGCCCCCTATTCACAAGGGCGGTGTAAATATGGGGCAGCTCCAAAATTAAGACCAGAGAAAACCTGGTCTCTAACCGGTGCAACGTGGAGAAATGCTATATTTCTCCTCGTTTTTGCTGTTTCCATGTGTCCTGCGTTGTGCAGCACACATAGCAACAGCGAATGGCCATTGATTGTTTATGTGCAGGAAGGCGACCCTTCCTGCACATAAACAATCTTTAAAAACAAATGACATTTTGTAACTTCTATGTATGCTGTATTAAGCAGCACACATAAAAGGGACAAAACACCATTTAAAAATTGCTTATGTGCAGGAAGAGGGACCTTCCTGCACATAAACAATCTTCCCCTCAACGCGGATTCCCTTGCACCATGGTGCAAGGGTGCCTGCATTGGCGCTAGGCTGCTAAATTTAGCGTTAGCGCAGGGGGAAACACAGGACTGTGCCACACTGTTGCAAATATGGTGCAGCCCTGCATTTCAGAAGTGGTGGAGCACGGCGTTAAACCAAGGAGGCTCACGCCACGCTCCTCCTCTACATTGTAAATATGCTCCTTTGATCTGTGAAAACATATTTTTGCATGACGTTATTGCTGCAGGCAATGGTTTACGAATATTTTGCAATCATTTCAAAGTTTAGCAAAGTACACAATTCACATGCATCTTGCTAACTATTCGGATCAAGGCTTGATTCTTGATGAAGGCCTAGGGCAGGACATGCTCTGGCCAGGCTCCCATGCAATGTATGTTTCACTCCTGGACACCAATGGACTTGGACGGACTCAAAGCAGACTCCCCAAAAACCATCCCAAGACTGATAAACAAATTGTATTGTATTGTATTGTAATTGCATTTATATAGCGCTTACTACCCCTGATGAGGCGTCAAAGCGCTTTTTCGGCAGGTAGCACGCTACTCCGGGACCCACAGAGGATTAGTGTTGAATTAGTATAGTGAAACATGCAAGTACATTTTAAGTGTTGGATAGGTTAGTCAGTTATTTGGATTTGGAATGATAGCAGAAGGATAGAGGAGGACAAAGGTTGTATTTATTTATCGCTCGCTTGTTGACGCATGCTATTCAGGAAGCCTACAAAGGATTAGTGGAGGTGATTTAACAATTACTCTGTTACAGCATACCATAGCTTACTGGAGTTTTTAAACGTTGGTCTATGTTTTTGTTAGGAGTTCCTTTTTATGTTTTCAGCTCTTTGTTTATGTATATCATTTGTTTGTACAGCGCTCTGATACCCTTGGGTCATGACCGCGCTTTATAAAGCACCAAGAATTAAATAGCTAAAAAAAAAATGTGTTCCAAGGACAAGGAGGGCAGACTGGAATTTGCCACATGTCACTGGGTTTCTCCAACACCTTCATGCACTCCCTGACCTCATTCCTTCCAGGAAGGGTCATCGCTGGATCGGTCATGTTGGCATACCTGCCTCTTCAGCCTGCCCACATCTCCAAATTCCCATCAACACTTGGGATTCCAGGCTGGAGAGCTTTGCTTTAATAGTGTTCCAGACCTGTCAACCTAAGAAGAGTCTTCACACTGTGTGCACAAGAAGAAGGGGGTCAAGCCCATGGTCAGGGGGTAGCTGCCGGTCACAACTACGGACATAGGGCCATATGTAGGTAAATGGCATTTACCGATTTGTAAATACCGAATTTTACCGATTCGGTATTTACAAATCGGCAAATGCCATGTAGGTATTGTTACCGAAATACTCACCGAATCGGTAACATTCGGTAATTACCGAATCGGTATTTACCGATTCGGTAATTGCCATTGATTCCTATGGGCCTTAAGGCCCATAGGAACCAATGGCAATTACCGAATCGGTAAATACTGATTCGGTAAAATTACTGATTTTACAAGGGGGACAGGGTGTCACTTAAACACCCTGCTGCACCCCGGATTCAGGCTTGTGTGCCCTAAGGGCATGTATGTGTGTCACATGGCACATGGCACATGGCACATGGCATGCCCTAAGGGCATGTATGTGTGTCACATGGCACAGGTGTACATGCACAGATGTGCATGTTCGTTATTTACCATCAAATAGAATTTGATGGTAAATAACGAATTATTAAGGGCCTGTGGCACTGTTCAGTGCCACCTACATCCCATATTACCGAATCTGTAACTTTACCGATTCGGTAATTTACAGAATGGACGTAACAAAGTCCGACTAAATTCATGAGCCGTTAATCGAATGAAGCGACACTCAAGGATGCGAGGTAGCGCTTGAAAACGACTGTCATCGCGTAATTACTTCTCTACTGCCTGTTTTTGGTTGAAACTTCCTCCGTTAACCTTTCGGCAATGAACAATAAGGAGGCCATTTTGACAAAGCGGTACCAGCACCAACCGGACAAGAAAATTCCCAAAATGTTAGCCTTGAAAAAGCCCAGGGGGCGAAACGTACGTTGGCTGCTGTTGCTCTTCGTACTTTGGAAAAGTGGAAATAAAAGTGAACGGAAAGAATTGATTCAAGATTTTGTTCAAAATTAAATTGAAAGGACACTGGTTCAGTACTATTGGAACACATTGTGTGGAATAAACAATTTCCCATTGCTTTCTCTTGTCTTCAACTTCCTTGTTGGATTGTAGATATAATGATCGGGTGTGCTCTGGTGCATTGTGTTGAATTGTAGTTCTAGACTCTGTAGTTCTAGGAAAGTAATACCCGGGTGGGTGGGTATTGTAGCGTCATTTGAGCACCCCCAAACACAAAAGAAACACATTGTTAAAATTCACCATTTAGACTTAGCTTCATCAATAGATGTGCAGATCATTAAGCAAACCCACAAAGCTTTGGAAGTCAGGGGGTGGGACCATGGTGAGGGGTGCCGTGGAGCCCCCCCTCTGCCTAAACAGCCACAGCTACCCTCTCCACAGCAAGAAAGATCTCACCGGGAGCTTCCTCTCAGGTCCTGGGTAGGTTTTAATTGGAGTCCAGCTGTACAGAGCATTCACACCTAAGCTGGAAGCCCTATCTGTGCATGGGTTGCCACCTCAGCATGTGATTGTGCCACTTCACCGTGTGGTCTTCTGATGAAGCAGGAAACCAAGAGCCCGACTCACAAAGGTACACTGAGACGGAAGTCTAACTTTACGACTTTCGGTATTCACAAATGGCATTTACGAGTAGTACAGTTAGACTTTTTTTCTCAGTTCAACTTAAGATTTGGTCTCAATTAGACTTAAGATCAAAACTTAGGATAAACTGAGACAAAAGTCTAACTTTACTACTCGTAAATGCCCCTTGTGAATACTGAAAGTCGTAAAGTTAGACTTTGGTCTCGGTTTATCTTTGTCCATCGGGCCCAAGGTGTCATGGGGTAGCACGGTGTGAGTTGGTGGGCCTGGAGTCCCCCAACATCTCTCTACATTGCAAGACTTGGTCCATTTCGTGAACAGTGAACCATGACATCCCCACACCATAGATATCACAAGCAGTAGTGCGTCATTCCGTGGATGTGAATTAAGGGTAGCAAGAGGCAGTAGCTGGTACCTCTGGCTTGCTGTCTGGCCGGATGTATGACGTTACAACGCATACTTTTACAACGCATACTTTTACAACGCATACCTTTACACCGCATTTTTTACAACGCAACATCCATTACAACGCATTCCATTACATCGCATTCCATTACAACGAATTTTCAAAAACTACCTTTACAACGCATTCCATTACAACGCATACTACCTTTACAACGCATACCATTACAACGCATAACATTACATTGCATGTTTGGTAAGTATTGGATAGTGTAGGGGTAAAAATTACTATTCTAACTCCAGGGGGTGCAACAGTAGGGTAAGTGTTGGATAGTGTAGGGGTAAAAATTACTATTCTAACTCCAGGGGGTGCAACAGTAGGGTAAGTGTTGGATAGTGTAGGGGTAAAAATTACTATTCTAACTCCAGGGGGTGCAACAGTAGGGTGAGTGTTGGATAGTGTAGGGGTAAAAATTACTATTCTAAATCCAGGGGGTGCAATAGTAGGGTAAGTGTTGGATGGTAATGTTATGCGTTGTAATGGTATGCGTTGTAATGACATGCGTTGTAGTGGTATGCGTTGTAGTGTCATGCGTTGTAATGGCTGCGTTGTAATGGCATGCGTTGTAATGGATGTTGCGTTGTAAAAGTTTCGTTGTAATGGTAGTGCGTTGTAAAAGTTGCGTTGTAAAGGTTGTTTCCCGTCTGGCCCCATGACACTTCTTGCTACCCAAGCACAGGGGTCATGACAGAAGTGACAGCAGCCGAGCACAGAAAGCATTCCATATGTTTCGTCTTGTTTCCACGCTAGGCCCTTCCCCAGCCTCTGAAAAACTAGGGGCTGTTGAGGGGCTAAATATGGGGCAGGAGGTCAAACCAGTGAAACCCTGAAGGTCAATCTATATTATCTTTGCAGTAGTTTTCTCAGAGTTTTTGTTTAGCTTTTGTGTGTTTTTCAACATTTATTTATTCATAAAATAAAAACACAAAACTAAAGGAAAGGGTTCCCGAATTCACTTTCTCTATCAGCTATTTTAGTGACACAACACTCATGACCGTTTTCACTATTTCTTTAAATTCTTATAAGATTTGGCATTTAGCCAAGATATTTTGATTGTACTACAATTGTATGTGTAGCATACAGGGTTTCAGCCAGATGCCTTCATCTGTTCGTCTGTTATTGTATCAGTCACATTTTTCTCCACCCACTGACCCGAGCATACAGGATGGTGCACTGGCTCAGCGCACACACATCCACGCAAACACAGGTGGACGTCAACGCACAAGCATGAACACACCTTGGTGTGCGCACACATCCAGGAACACACAAAGAGAGGTAGGTGAGCTCATGAATTCACAGGAAGAACTGAGTTTGCGCAGAGCCGAGGTTAAGAGCCGGAGCACGAGCCGAGTCTGTATATCAGACATGTAAGCAGGCCCGGTTCTAGCGGGTGGGCCGGGTGGGCCAGGCCCACCCAAACATGAGCCTGGCCCACCCAAACAGGTGCGTTGGCCCTCGCACAGAGGCCTTGAAGGCAGTCGCTCGAGGGAATTGGGCTGAAAGGATTGTCTGAGTGCGTGTGCGTGTGTGTGCGCCCGGGCTGGAACAGCTTCCCGAGCGCACACAGAGAGTTTTTAGAGATTATCGCCGCACCCAAGTACTTAACAGGTCTTTGAAAGACCATTAACATGTTAACGAGACTTTGTTTATTTTTTCACCTCTTCATCTCCACTGGGGAAAGGCGACAACGGTCACGTTTGCCTCCTGTTCTGCTGTGTAGTTATTTCTTTTTTGATGCAGTGCAGGAGAAAAGAAGTTTGTTTATTCCTATTCACCTTTCCTGACCCCTGCAGCTTCATATCACATTGGGCTGTGACACAAAGCTTGTTTTATGGAGTAGGTAAGTGAATGTGTTACTCTTTCTTTTTTCTTTTTTAAATCTGCGCAGGCCCAGCAGGACACAAACTTCTTGTGTGCTTCATTTGAACAGTGTTTATCATTATAATAGCTGATGCAGGACAGCAATAAGACAATACAAATTGCCCAAATAAAGCTGGTGATTAATTATCCTGCTGGAGAGCCATCCTTGCCTGTTGTAGTTTTTAGATGAACTGCATTTTATATGAAAGCTCAGTGGGTTAGTGCCTCTGTCACAGAGATCCTTGTGTTACTTGCCGTTCAGAAGTTACAATCCTACCAGGACAGTGACCAATGAACTGTCTTCAAAGAGCTGCATACAAACATGAATGGTATAGTTAGAACTTCACTTTTTGTGTTTTGTGATATAGTTAGAACTTCCTCAGTCTTTCATTATTCTAAAATAAGTTGCTAAAATGGGGTGGAGGGAGGAGCTAGGGAGAGATAAGGGGCACTGAGGGAGGGTGGTAGTAAAGGTATTTATGGAGAAAGAGGTTATTGGTGTGGTGCCAAAAAAGACTTTCGAATCAGCGCTAAAGCTGGCCTTTCTGTTTTTGTTTATTTAATTAGCAGTTGCGTTATAAGGTCTACTGTGGAACATACTTTAAAAGTGCGTGCTAATTATACTTACTGCTATATTCAATCTTTTAAGTTTGAAGGTGATTTTACTAATGTTTTTACCTGTTTAAATGAAAATGGAGCCCGATGGTGCCTGATATGGGGCTGGGGCCCAAGGTCAGCTGTGCGATAAGGTGCACTGCAGAGGAATAGTGGATAATCAAGCCTGTAAGGGAGAGCGTTGCAGAGTCCGGGGTCAGGTGGAGGTAGTAATGAAGAAGGATTCTCCCTGAAGGCTCGCACAGAGGGAGATCGAGTAGTGTCACTTGCCTGAAACTCCCACCTCAGAAACCTCCTCTTTCCATCAAAGGAACATTACATGGAAAAAACACTTTTTGAGAGTGATAATATTTAGAAAGAGATTTGGAAAAGAGTGCGTTTTACTGGGCCTTGTAAGACTAAGAAAAGATAAAGGAGGGCCCTGAAGCAGGCCTGCCCGAACATATATGCGACAAATCGAGCCCGCAGTGGCCCACCCAAATGCACCCTTGGCCCACCCAAATAAAAATTCCTGGAGCCGGGCCTGCATGTAAGCCAGGCAGCAAATCTCATGTTAGAATATTGGCTACTGTGCAGGGTTTGGTGTGGCAGGCGAGTGGCGCTCAGACAGGTAGCTAATAAGGATAACTAGGTGAAGGATGTCATTAAGAGTATGGTGCTGCCAGGATAGGGGAAAACCCCAAACCCCTAAAAGAGTCAGGAGCAAAGCTCTTCCCTCTACTATGAAACACAAGAACCTGGGCACACATATGATTATCAATAGTAAATAAAACAAATGGTAGTAACTGTAGTCGACACCGGATATTTTTCTTGAAGATTTTTATACGTGTGGATGATCAAAAAAAAGAGACAATCGCCAGCCGACACGTGTTTCGTCAAAGGGCAGTGCCTATGACTCTTCAGGGCTTGAGACCTCGGTTTCACTCATACCGACGAGACGAGCACGGGAGGAGTTCTGCTTTCACAGGCTCTTCCATGGTCCGGGACGCACCCGCCCGTCTGACCACATCCTATTTTAATTCTACATTTTCTCCATTAATTTACCCGCACTCCGGGTTGGAAGTATCATCGGACCTCCGATACCTGCATGACGCTCTCAAGCCCTGAAGAGTCATAGGCACTTCCCTTTTGACGAAACACGTGTCGGCTGGCGTTTGTCTCTTTTTTTTTTTTGATCATCCACACGTATAAAAATCTTCAAGAAAAATATCCGGTGTCGACTACAGTTACTACCATTTGTTTTATTTACTATTGATAATCATATGTGTGCCCAGGTTCTTGTGTATCATGTTAGAATATGATACGATCTCTTCAAAATTCAAACATGTGTATTTCTTTAACACACAGCAGCATTTCACTTTAGTACATCAGATTACACATCTGTGCAATGAGAAGTATTTATTAAAAGTGCATTGAGAAACATTCCTGCCCCCATCCTGATGACATTGTTAATTGTGAACTAAGAAGCAGATCAGCTGTCACATACATCCTATAAGTGGCCCAGAGTTTTATTATAGACCGAGGTGCACCAGAGGTGTTTGCCTGGGATCACAAAGTTCAGTCAAGCTGAAAAGCCAGGATTGAGATCAGATTTTCCAGTTTCACACTATGCGATTCAGACACGAGAAGGGATATCTCTTTATGGCATCAAAAGTTTATACTTGGCCTTTAATTCTTGGAGGGTGAGACTAGAACATTAGATGCTGGCAGAATCTGGGTTTTATTTTTGAGCAGTTTAACAGAGCACAAAGCTCGCCTACTGACAGAACAGCGCAAGAGAGCAGACACAGACCATGTTGTTCATTTTTTTCTTCATAGGGATTTTTGACAGGAATCGAACCTGGCTCCCCATGTTGCATGGTCAGCAGCTCTAGCCACTAGGCCACATCACCTCCGATGAAGGTGTGGCTCGCTTTGGGCTCGGTGGAATAAGAGGACCTCGATCAGAGCCAGAGCTAGGCGTCCGGCTCGAGCACTCAATGACTTACCCACCGCCACAAATAAACAGTGGCTCATTCACTGCCACAAACAAACATAGGTGCAGGTGACCACACAAGAATGCACTCACATGAACACAGGTGCAGGTGAACACACCAGCACCCGCACACATCCACACAGGTGCAGGTGAACACACCAGCACCCACACACATCCGCACAGAACACACAAGCACCCACACACATCCGCACAGGTGCAGGTGACCACACAAGAATGCACTCACATGAACACAGGTGCAGGTGAACACACCAGCACCCGCACACATCCACACAGGTGCAGGTGAACACACCAGCACCCACACACATCCGCACAGAACACACAAGCACCCACACACATCCGCACAGGTGCAGGTGACCACACAAGAATGCACTCACATGAACACAGGTGCAGGTGAACACACCAGCACCCGCACACATCCGCACAGGTGCAGGTGAACACACCAGCACCTACACACATCCGCACAGGTGCAGGTGACCACACAAGAATCTACTCACATGAACACAGGTGCAGGTGAACACACCAGCACCTGCACACGTCCGCACAGGTGCAGGTGAACACACCAGAACCCACACACATCTGCACAGAACACACAAGCACCCACACACATCCGCACAGGTGCAGGTGAACACACCAGCACCCACACACATCCGCACAGGTGCAGGTGACCACACAAGAATGCACTCACATGAACACAGGTGCTGGTGAACACACCAGCACCCGCACACATCCGCACAGAACACACAAGCACCCACACACATCCGCACAGGTGCAGGTGAACACACCAGCGCCCACACACATCCGCAAGGTGAACACACCAGCACCCACACACATCCGCACAGGTGCAGGTGACCACATAAGAATGCACTCACAAAAACACAGGTGCAGGTGAACACACCAGCACCCACACACATCCGCACAGGTGCAGGTGAACACACCAGCACCCACACACATCCACACAGGTCCAGGTGAACACACCAGCACCCACACACATCCGCACAGGTGCAGGTGAACACACCAGCACCCACACACATCCGCACAGGTGCAGGTGAACACACCAGCGCCCACACACATCCGCAAGGTGAACACACCAGCACCCACACACATCCGCACTGGTGCAGGTGACCACATAAGAATGCACTCACAAAAACACAGGTGCAGGTGAACACACCAGCACCCACACACATCCGCACAGGTGCAGGTGACCACATAAGAATGCACTCACAAAAACACAGGTGCGGGTGAACACACCAGCACCCACACACATCCGCACAGGTGCAGGTGACTACATAAGAATGCACTCGCAAAGACACAGGTGCAGGTGAACACACCAGCACCCACACACATCCACACAGGTGCAAGTGACCACACAAGAATGCACTCACATGAACACAGGTGTAGGTGAACACACCAGCACCCGCACACATCCGCACAGGTGCAGGTGAACACACCAGCACCCACACACATCCGCACAGGTGCAGGTGAACACACCAGCACCCACACACATCCGCACAGGTGCAGGTGAACACACCAGCGCCCACACGCATCCGCAAGGTGAACACACCAGCACCCACACACATCCGCACAGGTGCAGGTGACCACATAAGAATGCACTCACAAAAACACAGGTGCAGGTGAACACACCAGCACCCACACACATCCGCACAGGTGCAGGTGACCACACAAGAATGCACTCACATGAACACAGGTGCAGGTGAACACACCAGCACCCGCACACATCTGCACAGGTGCAGGTGAACACACCAGCACCCACACACATCCAGGTGAACACACCAGCACCCACACACATCCGCACAGGTGCAGGTGACCACACAAGAATGCACTCACATGAACACAGGTGCAGGTGAGCACACCAGCACCCACACACATCCGCACAGGTGCAGGTGACCACATAAGAATGCACTCACAAAAACACAGGTGCAGGTGAACACACCAGCACCCACACACATCCGCACAGGTGAAGGTGACCACACAAGAATGCACTCACATGAACACAGGTGCAGGTGAACACACCAGCACCCACACACATCCGCACAGGTGCAGGTGAACACACCAGCACCCACACACACCTGCACAGGTGCAGGTGAACACACCAGCACCCACACACATCCGCACAGGTCCAGGTGAACACACCAGCACCCACACACATCCGCACAGGTGCAGGTGAACACACCAACACCCACACACATCTGCACAGGTGCAGACACCAGCACCCACACACATCCGCACAGGTGCACGTGAACACACGAGCACCCACACACATCCGCACAGGTGCAGGTGAACACACCAGCGCCCACACACATCCGCAAGGTGAACACACCAGCACCCACACACATCCGCACAGGTGCAGGTCACCACATAAGAATGCACTCACAAAAACACAGGTGCAGGTGAACACACCAGCACCCACACACATCCGCACAGGTGCAGGTGACCACACAAGAATGCACTCACATGAACACAGGTGCAGGTGAACACACCAGCACCCGCACACATCCGCACAGGTGCAGGTGAACACACCAGCACCCACACACATCCAGGTGAACACACCAGCACCCACACACATCTGCACAGGTGCAGGTGACCACACAATAATGCACTCACATGAACACAGGTGCAGGTGAACACACCAGCACCCACACACATCCGCACAGGTGCAGGTGACCACATAAGAATGCACTCACAAAAACACAGGTGCAGGTGAACACACCAGCACCCACACACATCCGCACAGGTGCAGGTGACCACACAAGAATGCACTCACATGAACACAGGTGCAGGTGAACACACCAGCACCCACACACATCCACACAGGTGCAGGTGAACACACCAGCACCCACACACACCTGCACAGGTGCAGGTGAACACACCAGCACGCACACACATCTGCACAGGTGCAGGTGAACACACAAGAATGCACTCACATGAACACAGGTGCCGGTGAACACACCAGCACCCACACACACCTGCATAGGTGCAGGTGAACAGACCAGCACCCACACACATCCGCACAGGTCCAGGTGAACACACCAGCACCCACACACATCCGCACAGGTGCAGGTGAACACACCAGCACCCACACACATCCGCACAGGTCCAGGTGAACACACCAGCACCCACACACATCCGCACAGGTGCAGGTGAACACACCAACACCCACACACATCTGCACAGTTGCAGACACCAGCACCCACACACATCCGCACAGGTGCATGTGAACACACGAGCACCCACACACATCCGCAAAGGTGCACGTGAACACACATGCACCCACACACATCCGTACAGGTGCAGCTGAACACACCAGAATGCACACACATGAACACAGGTGTGCGTGAACACACAAGCACCCACACACATCCGCACAGGTGCAGGTGAACACACCAGCAACCACACACATCCGCACAGGTGCAGGTGACCACACAGGCACCTACACACATCCGCACAGGTGCGTGCATGCACAGGTGTCAACACACTTTTTCAGACACGGCAGACACTAACTCTCTCACACACTTTCCTTTTCCCTGTCCGCGCGTGCATCAGCGGTAGTTGCGGTGTAACATCGCTTTCCCTTTTCAAACAAGATGGATACCATTACACTCCCAGGCAGGATCCCCAGGGGAAGAAAGGAAGACACCCGAGACTCTCAGGCCTCTTGTATTACCACTCAGCACAACCCTCTTCCCCCCCAACCTGCAGCCCCTGCAAGAGCACCCCCATGCCTACAACCCTATCTTGTTCACTTCTGTAACTGCATTCTTATGTGTCCTTCATTGCCATGAACAGAATGGCTGCTCTGAGAGGTTCTGGTCTAAAAACAGAACAGCTAGTTCATCGCCTGCTGCTGACATCTGTGGGAGACCAGCAGTTTGAAGTTCCAAACTCTGACTGCAGACAGAGCCGTCTCAGACCATCACCTTTCTAAAACTGATACACCGGGTACCATTCCACCGGGTTACAGCATCACCTGATATTACAACACAACAAAGAACAACAAATGTTCAATTGCCATAAAAAACACGTTGTTACATTATATATTCTTCAATTCAACCAATCAGAAAGAACATCGTGGTATTGGGAAAGGAAAAAATATCCAGTATTTTTCTTGCCATTCAAGATGAGACAGTTACTCAGGCAGTGGCCAGCTTATTAAAAAAATTGTGGTGAACTCTTAACCCAAATAACTTGTAATTTTGCCAGTGGCATTCTGTGAAAACCTCAAATTAAGATATACATAACCACAATTTTTGGAGGAAGTGGGGAATCGTGGGCCAAGATGTGTCCCTCACAGCAATTGTATTGAAGAAGCGATGGTAACCTAAACTTAAAAAACCTTTATGGCTTTCTTGGTAAATGGGAAGTGGTAATGTTATGTGTGCAAAGCACCTTGCTACTCCAATTTGGAGTGTGCCCGCACTAGGTTTTCTCCTATAGCAATCAGTGAGTCAGCCATGGCAATTAAATTACCATCGATTGCCTGAAGAACCAGGGGGCAGATTTATAATAACTGGCGCATCCCTGCATATCAGCAGGGATTCTGCAGTTATTTTGCATCACGGCAGAAACCCCTTGCACCACCATGGATGCGCTGCATTTATAATGTGGCGCACCATGGCGCAAGAATAGACAGATGCCTGACGCATCTGATGCCGTAAAGGTGACGCAGTGCTGGAGTTGTGTCACAAGCACAACGCAACTCCAGCCCTGATTGGGGGCGCCTTATACTTGCTGTGCTTGTAGATTTTACTGCGTCACTTTTACTGGGGCCTCCTTGCAACAGAACACCCACCCTGCATACATTACCTGATGCAGGTATAATGTAGCGCAGGGCTTTACAACGTGACGCATCTCACTAGATGCGTCACGTTGTAAATATGTGGCAACGTGGGGCATTGTTTACGCCGCTGCTGCGTCACAAAAGTGACGCAACGGCGGCGTAAAAGTGTCACAAGGGGCTTGTAAATCTACCCCCAGGTCTTTAGTTTTCTGTGAAACCGAATTTCAGAGTTTTGCCATTTAAGGTCAACAGGAAGGAGGTTCCACATCTTTGCCGCCAGGAAGATGAAAGCGCTACCACCCAAACGAACTCTATGCGTTTTGGGTATCATAAGCCGGGCCTTACCTGAGGATCTGATGCAACGATTTGGTAGGTGAGGTTTGATCAAGGAAAACAGATATTGAGGACCCCTTTGATTTAATATTCTGTGGCAAAAACATAGAGCTTTAAAAGCCACTCTGGCCTGAATAGGAAGCCAGCAGAGTTTTTCTAGGGCAGGACCCAAAGAGGATAGTCCAGGGATATTCAGAAGCATCCTTGCCGCGGCGTTCTGAACCCTCTGCAACATTCTTGTCCCGCCATTGGAAATACCAAGGCTAAAAACATTACAGTAATCCAAGCGTGACCCTACAAGCACCTGGATGACCGTTTTCTTTGACGGATCCCACAGAAGCTCTAAATTTTTATCGAAACGTCTTCAAGTTGCCGAAGCAGGTACAAGCAAGAGCAGAAAGCTGGTAATCAAAGGTCAGCAGTCAATCAAACCAGATCCCAATTTTTTTTTATCTTAGGTTTCGGAATAGGTTCCAGCACTAATTCAGATGGCCACCACGTAGAGGTCCATATAGACTGTTGCTTGCCACCCGCGAGGACCTCAGTCTTCCCTGCGTTGAGTCCAAGGCAGCTGGAGTCCTTCCCTTTTGCCAGGTCAACCAGGCATCATCTAAAATTGAAAGCAGCTTTACCTTCATCCTGTGCCAAGGTTATAATCAGCTGGGTGCGTCAGCATAAGACACCATCTTCACCCCGTGACACTCAACCACGTCCGCCAGAGAGCGCATGCATACATTAAACAGGGTCAGTCAATCAATCAGGGTTTGTAAAGCGCAGCGCCTCACTCTTGAGGGCCTCAAAGCGCTGTGGGGGGTGCAGCGGATCAGACTAAGTGCTGAGTTCATCCAAAGACTGAGTAAGAAAAATTGATGCCTACGGTATAGTTCTTTTAGAATCAATCTTGGGACATATACCATTAATTACCTTTCCCTGACACACTTAGTAGTCTTTAGAATTCAATCAAAACTCATTTTGTTAAAGAAAACAAACTCTATTCCTTTATATGCATTTCCATCTGGCTCATAACTTGGAAAAAAAAATTGAAAACTAATTTCTTGAAAATTTATTTATATGTTTGTTGTATCTTTTCTTATTTTATCTTATTTTGAGAACACATATATATATAACAAAAACCAATATATATACATATATATACAATGTTTATACATACACAAAATACGGACATATACAGGAATTCAAAATCAAAAGAACATTCAAAAAAGTTTACAAATAAATCAAGAACCTTATTTTCTGGTTCAAAAGCCCACAATCAATTTAAGTCAGGGATGTTAATCCAACCATTATATCCAAACATTCCCTGTACTCGGGTCACCAACTATAAGTATATAGGAGTTTATTTAAGGATCCATTATTTCTCCCTCCATTGGTATCAAACTCCTTTTCTATACTTTATATCTAATTTCATTTATCTTATGTTGATGCCGTAACCAAGCAGTCATTGAATTCCAGGCTTCTTCAGGACTTTAGTGGCAATTTAAACATATAATTCCTCTTTTCCTTCCATTATGTTGGAATCCGAAATTTAATCCAGGGATTCTCTCTGTAATTTAAGTAACACTTAATCAATGTCCGCCGCTTTCTTCCGGGAGACTCAAGCCATTTCAATCAGCTACCACGTATCGTGAATAGTAGCGGTGAACGTTGCTGAGTTCATCCAAAGAGCCAGGGCTTGAGGTCCTTCCTGAATTGGGTCAGCGAGGGTGATATCCTGAGGTGGAGGTGCAGGGTGTTCTAGGTCTTGAGTGTGAGGTAGGAGAAGGACATTTCTCCAGTTCTGGTCTTGCAGATTTGTGGGACGGCAGCCAGGGAAAGCTGGGCGGGGCGGGGCGGAGCGGAGGTTTCTGTTGGGTACGTGGAAGGTGAGGCGCTGATTCAGGTATGCGGGTTCGGCATTGTGAAGGGCTTTGTATGCGTGGGTGAGGAGTTTGAAGGTTATTCTTCTGTCAACTAAGAGCCAGTGGAGGTCTCAGAGGTGTTGAATGATGAGGCTGTGATGGGGGGTGTGGAGGACTAGTGTTGCTGTGGCGTTCTGGACATTCTGGAGCCTTCAGTGGACTTTCTTGGTGATGCCCACATAGAGTACCTTGCGTTAGTCGAGTCTGCTGCTGATGAGGGCATGGTTGACTGTCTTCCTGGATTCCGTGGGGATCCATCTGAAGGTCTTTTGAAGCAAGCGGAGAAGATAGGGCCCGATTCACAAAAGTAATCTGAGACAAAATCCTAACTTTACGACTTTCAGAATTCACAAAAGGCATTTAGGAGTAGTAAAGTTAGGATTTTGTCTTAAGTTTGTCTTAAGTTTTGGTCTTAAGATAAAATCCTAACTTAAGTTAAACTTGACTTAGGATTTTTTCTTAAATTTGCCTTAAATTTTAGTCTTAAGACAAAATCCTAACTTAAGTTAAACTTAAGTTAAACTTAAGTTAGGATTTTGTCTTATGTTTGTCTTAAGTTTTGGTCTTAAGACAAAATTCTAACTTAAGTTTAACATAAGTTAGGATTTTGTCTTAAGACCAAAATTTAAGACAAATTTACGACAAAATCCTAACTTTACTACTCCTAAATGCCTTTTTTCAATATCGAAAGTTGTAAAGTTAAGATTTTGTCTCAGTTTACTTTTGTGGCCCACAGTGTTTATCTGCCAGTCCATTGTGAACAAGGAGACCAGTATGATGGCGAGGTTTTGTGCGTGGTTCGTGGGTCTAGGGGGACTTCCTAGAGCAGAGGGCCACCAGGAGTTGTTCCAAGTGGAGGGGGTAGCTACCAGGATGAGAACTTCTGTTGAGCTTCAGGCAGCTGGCCTTCATCCAGGCAGCAACAGCTTTCATTCCTTCATGGAAGTTGTTCCTGGCTACAGTGAATTCTTTGGTGAGGGAGAGGATAAGCTGGGTGTCGTCCGCGTGGGAGACAATGTAGAGCCCGTGGTTCTTGATGATGGCTGCTAGGGGGGCATGTAGATGTTGAAGAGGTTGGGGCTGAGGGAGGAGCCCTGGGGTACTCTGCAGCTGATCTCGGTCAGTTTCGAGAGGTATGGTGGGGGTCTAACCTGTTGTGTTCTGCCGGTGAGGAAAGAGCGGATCCAGTTGAGGGCTTTGTCTCAGATACCAGCATCATGGAGTCTTGTGGCTAGGGTACGGTGGGAGAAGGTTTTGGAGGCTGCCAAGAGGTCCAGTAGGACGAGGGCCGCAGTTTCACCCTGGTCGAGGAGGGAGCGGATGTCGTCATGGCTGCGAGGAGGGCGGTCTTGGTGCTATGCATGCTCCGGAATCTGGATTGGGAAATGTCCAGGATGTGGTTGGTTTCTCTTAAGTCGGCGTGCTGGGCGTTGACTGCTTTTTCGATTACTTTGACTTGCAGGGGGAGCAGGGAGATGGGCCTGAAGTTCTTGAGGTCCATCTGGTCCTCAGAGGGTTTCTTCAGGAGGGGGTTGATCTCGGTGTGTTTCAAGTCATTGAGGATGGTGGGGGTCTTGAGTGAGCAGTTGATTGCTCGGCATAGCTCGGGTGCAATGGCAGAGGTGGCTCTGTGAAAGATGCGGTGTGGGAAGGGGCCGATGGTGCTCCAGAGTTGATGCTTTTCATGGTTTCTATGGTGTCATCCGTGGTGAGTGGGGACCAGCTGTGCAGAGTCAGTCGGGGTGGGATCAGCTCACCGATGAACCAGCTTGCTTTCTTGACATGTTGTTTGCCAGTGGCTTTCTTGAGTGGGGCACGGGTCTCAGCATAGTTTGCGATCCATTGTGGTGTTGATGTCTGAGGATATTGGTGGTGATGTGTCATTGAGGAAAATGGTGAGTTGATCTTCTGTGACTCTATTGCAACTTCAGCTGTGTAAGCAGTGGGTGTGCTGGTGTGCAGTGGGTTGTTGAAAGAGAAGTGGATGCAGTGGTGGTCGATCCAGAGGAGTTTGGTTGTGTGGTTGTAGGAGATGCTGTTTCCTGCAGCGAAGAAGGGGTTACGTGTGTGTCCTGCTGTGTGTGTTAGAGAGGTGAATAGCTGTTTAAGTGATACGTTGGCGATGTTCTCAAGGACGGAGGTGGTGTTGGGATCATTTTGGTTGTTCAGGTGGAAGTTGAGGTCTCCGAGTAGGATGTAGTCGGTGGATGCCAGGGACTGAGGTCTGATGAGGTCGACGATGGTGTCAGTTAAAGAGGCACGGGGACCAGGTGGTCTGTAGACGAGGTTGCGCAGAGGGTGATTTTCGGGTTGGTCTCAATCTGGAAGGGGAGTGTTCCATGTGGGTCATTGGTTCATCTGAGTGGGTGGTTAGGCAGAGGGAGCTTATGCCGAAGATGGCGATGCCTTCTCCTGGCTGGATGGGATGGCCCTTGTGGATGATCTTGCAGCGTCAGGGATGGCGGTGGTGATGTCTGGCACTGAGCTGGAGTTCGTCCAGGTGTTCATCAGGAAGGCAATGTCGAGCGAGGCATCGTCGAGGAAGTCCCAGATTTTTGTGGCATGTTTGTGGAGGGATCGAATTGTTGAAATGTAACTGTCATGCATCTCATTCTGCTAGTGTATTGCTCTATGTAAAGTTAGCATTTGCTGAACCATTTTAAGTTGAGCCGCCATTTTGAGCCATGACTGAAACTATTTTCTCATGTCATGTCTATGTCATGTCTATGTCTATGTCTCAATCGTTTGTCTGCCTCAGCGAAAGCAGCTGCTGTATTATTATTTTTTTCCAAGGTTGAGCTTTGCTCTGCTAATGAATAGACTGTTTTTGCCATTGCATACCTTTGTCGTTAGATAGGCCTGCTCCCACCCTTAGAGCGGTGTGTACAGGACAAGTAGCCTTGGCTCTGAGATAACATGTACCCGGTCCTGGGATTGCAGCTCATCCTTCTGTATCTCCATTGGTCACTGGCTACCAACTGGAAATTTCCAGTCTGGGCGTGTCTTTAGTGATTCTGAAAATGTACATTATACTTTGTCCTGTTGGTAGAAATCAGTCCCTCTACAGCAATCTAAGGAGGCTGGTCAGACCGGACTCCACTGGAGTGCACTTTCAATAAATATCTTTTGTTTGTATTCTCTACTGTCTGAACAGCTCTTCATGTGTGAAGACTGCCGAGAGGTGGTCACGAGTGACCTGGGTGACCCTAATCGGGTCACTTCCTTCAGTATGATGAGGAGGATTCACTTCAGAGCCTTGGTGACGTGAGGATTAGTAGGTTGGGTGAGGGAGCCGGGGCACGGAGGTGGGTGAAGGTGAGGTGGCAGTGAAGGCAGGAGAGCGGGCTGTGGGTGTTGGTCAGCATCGAGAGTTGGCTGTCGTTGTTGCGTCCAGGATTGAGATCATGGAGAATGCTGGCGTAGTAGCAGTGGCGGGTCAGAGGACCAGGGTCCACAAGGGTCAGCAGCAGCGGGAAAATGGGAAAGGGCTGGAGGGTAAGAAAAAGAGGCAACAAGAGTAAAGAGTAAAGAGGGAAAAGGAACACAAACAGTGAAAAAGGCAAGAAGCAAAAAAGGCACAAAGAGTAGGAGGAAAGAAAAAAGAGAGAGCAAAGAAAAGACAGAAACAGCAGAGGGACAGAGGGCAAAACAGCACAAGGGCAGAATGCTGTCCTATTAGACCACCAGGGATGAGGCACAGGCAGGAACCTGCGGGTGGAGAAGGGCCTCGAACACCCGACCCAGAAGGGTCAAAGCACACTCAGGGGGCAGCTACTTAGTGGTGGAACTGTGCGAGGAAGAGCTTTGACACTGACCAAGTCAGTGGGTCTGACTCAAAGCTGATCTCTGAGGCACCCCTTTCTGCAGGTGGCAGATCTCCAAGGTTTACAACTGCTGGAAAACCTGAAAGGTGCGTTCCTTGAGGAAATCCATAATCTAACCAAGTGCGCAGCCCCCCACACCGAGACACCAGAGTCATTCTAGTAGGAAGCCATGGGATGCAGTATCAAAGGCTGTACTCAGGACCAGAACAATCAAGGCAGCTGTCTTGTCTTGCCCTCATCAGCAGATAATCTAAGGGATTAGGAGGCCAGGAGAAGAGAAGATTCAGTGCTGAACATAGCTCTGAACCTCGATTGGGTCTCGTGAAGAATATTCTTTTTTTCAATAGACTTCTTAGTTATAGAATACAAGAAAACCATTTAGATCCACCCAGAAAGCTTGTTGTGAAAGTAAATTCATTGGGAATTATAATAGATTCTCACATATCAATTGTGATAAACATTTCAAATGTGGTGAGAACAGGAGTTCTTCGTCTGCAAACTATTGAGAGGATCTCTAAGTTTCTGTGTTTACCCCATCCTTTCTCTAAGTCACTGTGTTTACCCCATCCTATCTCTAAGTTTCTGTGTTTATCCCATCCTATCTCTAAGTTTCTGTGTTTATCCAATACTATCTCTAAGTTTCTGTGTTTACCCCATCCTATCTCTAAGTTTCTGTGTTTATCCCATCCTATCTCTAAGTTTCTGTGTTTATCCAATCCTATCTCTAAGTTTCTGTGTTTATCCCCTCCTATCTCTAAGTTTCTGCGTTTATCCAATTCTATCTCTAAATCGCTGTGTTTACCCCAACCTATCTTTAAGTTTCTGTGTTTATCCCATCCTATCTCTAAGTTTCTGTGTTTATCCAATCCTATATCTAGGTTTCTGTGTTTACCCCATCCTATCTCTAAATCGCTGTGTTTACCCCATCCTATCTCTAAGTTTCTGTGTCTATCCCATCCTATCTCTAAGTTTCTGTGTTTATCCCATCCTATCTCTAAGTTTCTGTGTTTATCCAATACTATCTCTAAGTTTCTGTGTTTACCCCATCCTATCTATAAGTTTCTGTGTTGACCCCATCCTATCTCTAAGTTTCTGTGTTTATCCCACCCTATCTCTAAGTTTCTGTGTTTATCCAATTCTATCTCTAAATCGCTGTGTTTACCCCAACCTATCTTTAAGTTTCTGTGTTTATCCCATCCTATCTCTAGGTTTCTGTGTTTATCCAATCCTATATCTAGGTTTCTGTGTTTACCCCATCCTATCTCTAAATCGCTGTGTTTACCCCATCCTATCTCTAAGCTTCTGTGTTTATCCCATCCTATCTCTAAGTTTCTGTGTTTATCCAATACTATCTCTAAGTTTCTGTGTTTACCCCATCTATCTCCAAGTTTCTGTGTTGACCCCATCCTATCTCTAAGTTTTTGTGTTTATCCAATTCTATCTCTAAATCGCTGTGTTTATGCCATCCTATCTTTAAGTTTCTGTGTTTATCCAATCCTATATCTAGGTTTCTGTGTTTACCCCATCCTATCTCTAAATCGATGTGTTTATCCCATCCTATCTCTAAGTTTCTGTGTTTACCCCATCCTATCTCTAAGTTTCTGTGTTTATCCCATCCTATCTCTAAGTGTCTGTGTTTATACCATCCTATCTCTATGTTTCTGTGTTTGTCCCATCCTATCTCTATATTTCTGTGTTTATCCCATCCTGTCTCTAAGTTTCTGTGTTTACCCCATCCTATCTCTAAGTTTTTGTGTGTATCCCATCCTATCTCTGTTTCTGTGCTTACCCTGCCTCTAAGTTTCTGTGTTCACCCCATCCTATCTCTACATTTCTGTTTTTACCCCATCCTATCTTTAAGTTTCTTTGTTTACCCTATCGCATCGCTACGTTTCTGTTTCTACCCCATCCTATCTCTAATTTTCTGTGGTCACCCCATTGTATCTTTAGGTTTCTATGTTTACCCCATCCTATCTCTAGGTTTCCTTGTTTACCCCTTCCAATTTCTTAGTTTCGGTGTTGTACCCCATCCTATCTCTAATTTCTGTATTTACCTATCTTTACGTTTCTGTGTTTACCCCATCCAATTTTTAGTTTTCCTTGTTTACTCCATCCTATCTCTAAGTCTCTGTGTTTACCCCATGCTAACTCTAACTCTCTGTGTTTATCCCATCCTTTTTGTGTGTATCCCATCCTATCTCTGTTTCTGTGCTTACCCTGCCTCTAAGTTTCTGTGTTCACCCCATCCTATCTCTACATTTCTGTTTTTACCCCATCCTATCTTTAAGTTTCTTTGTTTACCCTATCGCATCGCTACGTTTCTGTTTCTACCCCATCCTATCTCTAATTTTCTGTGGTCACCCCATTGTATCTTTAGGTTTCTATGTTTACCCCATCCTATCTCTAGGTTTCTTTATTTACCCCATCCTATCTCTAAGTTTCCTTGTTTACCCCTTCCAATTTCTTAGTTTCGGTGTTGTACCCCATCCTATCTCTAATTTCTGTATTTACCTATCTTTACGTTTCTGTGTTTACCCCATCCAATTTTTAGTTTTCCTTGTTTACTCCATCCTATCTCTAAGTCTCTGTGTTTACCCCATGCTAACTCTAACTCTCTGTGTTTATCCCATCCTTTCTCTACGTTTCTGTGTTTATCCCATCCTATCTCTAATTTGCTGTGTTTTCCCCATCCTATCTCTAAGTCTTTGGGTTTACCCCATCCTATCTCTAAGTTTCTGTGTTCATCCCATCCTATCTCTAGGTTTCTGTGTTTATCCCATCCTATCTCTATGTTTCTGTGCTTACCCTTCTCTACGCATCTGTGTTCACCCCATCCTATCTCTACATTTCTGTTTTTACCCCATCCTATCTCTAAGTTTCTTTGTTTACCCCATCCTATCTCTAGGTTTCCTTATTTACCCCATCCTATCTCTAAGTTTCCTTGTTTACCCCTTCAAATTTCTTAGTTTCTGTGTTGTACCCCATCCTATCTCTAATGTTCTGTATTTACCCCATCCTATCTTTAAGTTTCTGTGTTTATCCCATCCTATCTCTAAGTTGCTGTGTTTATCCCATACTGTCTCTAAGTTTCTGTGTTTACCCCCATTCTATCTCTAAGTTTCTGTGTTTATCCCATCCTATCTCTAAGTTTCTGTGTTTATCCCCATTCTATCTCTAAGTTTCTGTGTTTATCCCATCCTATCTCTAAGTTTCTGTGTTTATCCCATCCTATCTCTATGTTTATGTGCTTACCCTGTCTCTAAGTCTCTGTGTTCCCCATCCTATCTCTACATTTCTGTTTTTACCCCATCCTATGTCTAAGTTTCTTTGTTTACCCTATCCTATCTCTACGGTTCTGTTTCTACCTCATCCTATCTCTAATTTTCTATGTTTACCCCATCCTATCCCTAGGTTTCCTTATTTACCCCCATCCTATCTCTAAGTGTCCTTGTTTACACCTTCCAATTTCTTAGTTTCTGTATTGTAACCCATCCTATCTCTAAAGTTCTGTATTTACCCCATCCTATCTTTAAGTTTCTGTGTTGATCCCATCCTGTCTCTAAGTGTTTGTGTTATCTCATCCTTTCTCTAAGTTTCTGTGTTTATCCCATCCTCTCTCTAAGTTGCTGTGTTTACCCCATCATATTTCTAAGTCTTTGTGTTTACCCCATGCTATCTCTAAGTTTCTGTGTTTACCCCATCCTGACACTAAGTTTCTGTGTTTATCCCATCCTATCTCAAAGTTGATGTGTTTACCCCATCCTATTTCTAAGTCTTTGTGTTTACCCCATCCCATCTTTAAGTTTCTGTGTTTATCCCATACTGTCTCTAAGTTTCTGTGTTTATCCCATCCTTTCTCTAAGTGTCTGTGTTTATCCCATCCTCTCTCTAAGTTGCTGTGTTTACCCCATCCTATTTCTAAGTCTTTGTGTTTACCCCATGCTATCTCTATGTTTCTGTGTTTAGCCCATCCTGACACTAAGTTTCTGTGTTTATCCCATCCTATCTCTAAGTTGATGTGTTTACCCCATCCTATTTCTAAGTCTTTGTCTTTACCCCATCCTATCTTTAAGTTTCTGTGTTTATCCCATCCTATCTCTAAGTTGCTGTGTTTACCCCATCCTATTTCTAAGTCTTTGTCTTTACCCCATCCTATCTTTAAGTTTCTGTGTTTATCCCATCCTATTTCTAAGTTTCTGTGTTTACCCTCATCCTGTGCAAGCATGAGAGGCCTAGTGTTATCAGAACTGGGCTTCTCCAAGAGTGCGTGAAGAAGCAATTGTGGACAATTCGGTTCAAACCTACTGAAGTTTCCGGACGGTTGTCTCACAATCAGCACTACCTAAAAGATTAAATCTATTTACTAATCACTGTAAAGGCCTGTATATGCAGAACTGTGTGGCGTTGAAGAAGAGCACATGGAAGAGCTACTAAGTGTGCCTCGGCTAGTAACTTGTAGCAACTAGAGAACACCACAGCACAAGCCCTGGTGTGTTTAAAACAACGGACTCAAATATGTCATGCTCCTCGCTGTTTGCAGTGACTGCCAGTTGTGGAAGGGGCAGTGTTTAATTTGTTAAATAAAAATAAGTGCTGGGGCCCAAAGTTGGCTCAGATGCCCACAAACAATGTATTAAATTCTAAAGGTGTGTCCCACGAACGATATCCAACAGGGCGCCTGGACCCCGCTTCCCGCCTCAACCCGGGGAAGCAGGGGCTCGCCAAAGGTCCTAGCTGCCGATGGCGCCTTGCTACAGTTAAGGATGGTGTAGAGGTGGCCGAACGGTGCAGAGCGACCGCGCGGCCTGTGGCTCAACTGTGATTGCGGTTTACTGCATCGAAGTGGGTAAGCACTCTTGGCTGGGAAACCCCTGAGCCAGGGAGTTGGTCTTTGATCCCCCCTCCTGAGAACACTGATGAGGCCACAAGGAGGGGCGTGGGGGGACACCTGTTATAGCAGATGGACTGCTGCAGCTTCCTGGGCCCTTGTGAACATTTGGCGGACACAAGGGCAGCCGATGATAACTGGACCCACTTCCCCATCATGTGAGTGGTGACTAGTGGGAGCTCTCTAAGTTTCTACCCAGAGGCAAGTGCGGACCAAGAGAGGTTTCACACCCAACTTCCTAACCGCATGCACACCAGGAGCCATACCCTCTGCTGAACAAGGACTCTGTTGCGGCCGGTTTTGCCTCGTCCCCATAATAAGGCTACTCGGATCCTCCTCAGAGACACAGGAAACAGCAGGACAGAGTACAGCGGGTGTGCGGGGCCCCACGAGTGGTGGCTGAGGGGAGCAGAACCAGCCCACCTTATGGCACTGCAGGATGCAATGGTGAAACATAAAGGGGGTAGAACAACCCTAGTGGGTGGGATGGCGGCACCCGTGGCAACCTCAGCAAGTATGGGCCGACGCAGCCCATTGGGGATGGAGGATGCCCTGGGAAACCACACATGGAAATTCAGCGAAATTCTGGTTGCCATCACAGTCATCAAAAATCTACCCTTGAACCCAAACTAGATGCCCTCACCATCGAAATATGCCTTGTGCAGGCGGACCATAAGAAGTTGAAGATAAGGATGGACGAGACAGACTCCAACATGGCATTCCTTTGCCCCTTGTTCTGGGATGCTTAATCACATATCCAGGATCTTCAGGAGCATTTGCGATATGTGATGCACATAGTGGATGATATGGAGGGCCTTTCCCGGTGGGACAATATTTGCAAATTTGGATTACCTGAGTGTGCTGGAGGGCCAAGCACAGAATTCTTTTTGAAGGTTGGTTGGTGATGAAGGTCCTAGAGAGAACAGCAATCGTCCTTCTTTCCCATGGCTCCACCTAGGCCAGTGGTAGCACGCCTGTTCAACTACAGTGACAAGGATCAAATATTGCAAGTGACCAGGGCTTGGGAACCCTGGTAGGTGGACAACCCATGGTCAGCATTTATCCAGACTTCGGCTTGGAGGGCCAAAGACCAAGAGAATCGTTTTATGGAATAAAGCAGCACCTCAGGAAACAGAACATCCACAATGTTTTACTGTGGACAGTCAAACAGAAGATTATCTGTCAAGATGTTGCCAAGTTCTTCACCTTTCCAGAAGATCAGTCAAACAGAAGATTATCTGTCAGGATGTTGCCAAGTTCTTCGCCTTTCCAGAAGATCAGTCAAACAGAAGATTATCTGTCAGGATGTTGCCAAGTTCTTCACCTTTCCGGAAGATGCATTGACCTAGCTGGATGGCATGGAGGATGCGTCCGTGGATGACAGGTATAAAGGCTGCAGGGGGTGGATGACAGCATGATCAAGGCAAAGGAGGAAGAATTAGCCAAAACTGCTCTTCTGCATAAACAGAAAAAGAAAAGGCAACAACAGTTGCATTGAAGGGGCACCGCACTGAGACACTAGCACCCTCGGCAGACGATAATTCCTTGGTGGCCACATCAGCACCTGGCTCAGTGATCATATAAACCGCTACTACTCACCTGTGAGGGTTTCAAAGCGCTCGGTGGGGGGTGAGTCTGCGGTTTAGTCGAAGAGCCAGGTCTTGAGGTCTTTTCTGAAATGCAGCAGCGATATTGATTGCCTGAGGTGCAGAGGCAGGAAGTTCCAGGTCTTTGCAGCAAGGCAAGAGAAGGATCTTCCTCCAGCAGTGGTCTCGCGGATCCTTGGTATAGAGGCCAGGGCCAGTTGAGTGAAGCAGAGATGTCTGGTGGGAGTGTAGAAAGAGAGGCAGTGGTAGAGGTATGTAGGTCCGGCATTGTGGAGCGCTTTTTAGTTGTGTGTGAGAAGCTTGAAGGTGATTCTCTTGTTGAGAGGTAGCCAGTGAAGGTCTCTCAGGTGGCCAGTGATGTAAGTGTGGCATGGGATGTTCAGGTTAAGTCTGGTGGGGGCGTTCTGGATGAGCATCAGTTTTTTTTTTAAGTTTCTGCATGGTGCCGGCATAGAGTGTGTTGCTGTAGTCATGTCTGCTGCTGACGTTCACATGATTGATGGTTTTTCTGGACTCGGTGGGGATCCACTTGAAGATCTTACAAAGGAAGTGAAACTAGTGTAAGCAGGAGGATGAAACGGCATTGAATTTGCGGTTCATTGAGAGCGAGGAGTCCAGGATGAAGCAGAGGTTTTGTTCGAGGTCTGTGGGTGTGGGGTGGTTTCCGAGTACGGCAGGCTACCAAGAGTCAGCCCAGGCAGAGGGGGAGGAGTCCAGGATGAGGACTTCGCTCTTGTCTGAGTTAAGCTTGAGGCAACTGTCCTTCATCCAGGTGGCAACTACCTTCATCCCATTGTGGAGGTTGCTTTTGTTATATGTGGGTTCAACTGTGAGGGAGAGGATCAGCTGGATGTCATCGGCATAGGAGACAATGTTGAGTCCAGGGCTTCTGACGATAAATGCAAGCGTTGCCATGTAGACGTTGAAGAGAGTGGGTCTCACGGAGAATCCCTGAGGTACTCCGCAGCTGATCCCTGTGGGTTCTGAGTTGAATTGTGGAAGTCTGACTCTGCGTTCGGTCGGTGAAGATGGCGTGGATACATTCTAGGGCTTTGCCGTTAATGCCGGTGTCGTGGAGTCTTGCCCAGTGGGTGTGGTGGGAAACTGTGTCGAAGGCAGTGAGAGGTCCTGGAGGATGACGGCTGCAGTCTCTCCTTGGTCGAGTAGTATGTAAATGTCTTCCATACCGGCCAGGACAGAGGCCTCAGTGCTGTGGTTGCTTCTAAAGCCCTATTAGGAGAGGTCCAGAATGCTGTTCATTTCGATGAACTCGGATAGTTGGGCATTGATGGCTTTCTCAATGACTTTGGCTGAGTAGGGGAGCAGAGAGATGAGTCTGTTTTTTAAGTCTGTCATGTCGGCAGAAGGTTTCTATAGCAGGGGGTTGATCTCTGCATGCTTCCAGCCTTCTGGGAAGGTTGCAGACTTGACGGAGCAGTTGATGGTGTGGCAGAGTTCAGGGGCGATGGAGGTGCTGGCTCTGTTGAAGATGGGCTCCGGGGGGCTTCGGAGTGGATGCTCTTCATGACCCGGAGGGTGTCGTCAGAGGTGGGGGTGAGGGGTACTCCAGTTGGTCATGGTCTGCTGGGGATGGAGCCATTAAGTGAGGTGTTTCCGGGTGGGGTGGATGAGTCTTGGGCTGCGAAGTTTTCATAGATTTCCTTGATCTTGCAGTGGAAGAAGGGGACAAGGTTGACGTAGAGGTCTTGAGACGGGGGAACGTCTGCTGTCTCTGTGCTGTCTCTGTGCTGGGTTTCACAAATTATTTCACCACGGCGAAGAGCTTTTTGCTGTTGTGTGCATTGGTGTTGATGTGTTGCTCAATGGCTGCTTTCTTTGTTGTTCTGATGAGGCAGTGGTGTTTGGTGATGGCAGATTTGGTAGCTGCGTGGTCTGCCGGTATCTTGCTGCTCCTCCATCTTTTCTTGAGCCCTCTGCGGTTTCGCCTGGACTCTGGGAGGGCAGGAGAGAACCAGCTGGCTTGCCTGTGGGTTTCATGAGAGAAGCCAGAGTGTTGGCACGGTTGAGGATCCAGGGGTGGGGGTTGCGTGATTAGGTGTGGGGTCTTGCTGAGGGAGGTGGTGAGCTGGTCTTCGGTGACCTTGTTCCAGCTTCTGCTAGGATTGCATTGGGCTTTGTGGTTTACGGTGGGTTTGGTGAAGGAGAATTGGACACAGTGGTGGTCGATCCAGCATGGTGTGGCTGACAGAGATATTGTTGCTTGTAGAGAAGATGGGTTTGAGCGTGTGTCCTGTTGAGTGGGACGGCGTTGTGATCAGTTCTTTGAGTCCAATCGTGGTGGGGTTCTCCAGTGGGGATGAGGTGTTGTGCTCTTTGAGGTTGTCCAGGTGGAAATTGAGGTCGCAGAAGAGGATGTGGTCCATTGAGGCTAGAACGTGGTGAGTGATTAAGTCGGTTATAGCTTTGCTGAAAGGGGGGGCTCTGAGATGTCTGTAGACGAGGAAGCCATGGAGGGTGGCATTGCGGTTGGTCTAGATCTCGAAGAGGTGGTGCCCCATGTTGGGTGAGTGGTCGTCGGAGCTGGTTGTGAGGCGGAGAGTGTCTTTGTGTACGATGGGGAGGCCTTCTCCCGGTTGGTTGACGTGGTCCTTGCGAGTCCTTAATAGCGATTATTAAGGAATCGCTATTAAAGACTCGCAAAACGGGATTCATGTAGAAATCGCAATATTATTTGCGATTTCTACAGCTTCCTTATTTGCGACTAAGGCCCATAGGAATGAATGGGGAGTTATTTCTTATTTGCGATTAGCAATTTGCTAATCGCAAATAAGGATGCGATTTCAAGGGTGTCAGGGGTGTCAAAAGGACACCCTGTAGCACCCCTGAAATGTAAATGTAGACTGATGTTGCGCACACACATGTCCAAAGGACGTGTGTGTGTGTAACATACAACTTAGAAAAATGCACTAAAGTGCATTTTTCTAAGTCTTCGCTATTTACCACGAAGTCAGACTTCACGGTAAATAGCGGCCAAAAATAGCGATTTCGCAAATCCAAAATGGTTCATGAATTGCATTTAAGGAATCTCAAATAGAGATTCCTTAAATGCAATTCTTGGCAATTTAGCGATTTCGCAATTTGCGATTTTTGCATTTGGGGTGATGAATCCCAAATGCAAAAATTGCAATCGCAAAGGGCGAGATTCTCAGAATCTGGCTCTTTGCGGGCTATGGGGATGGGGTGGGCACCTCACTTAATGATGGTTAATGTTCTGATAATCATGCCCCTCTCACTATATCCCCTTCTAATATTGGGGACTTATAGACCGAAGTATTACGGTGCAAATGGACGAAGACACGTTGTGGATCCACCTGGGACAGGGTGTTCAGTTGGAGTTTGTTTAAATGTTACCTGAGTTTTGCTTTACAAATCTTTGTACCTCTGCATGATTGCAGTTGTGGGATGTCAATGTTTCCACAGGAGGATCGCACTCTGGACATGCTGGTGTATATTAGCTCAGAGCATACATTCAGCACATTATGGGAGACCACAGTCAGAGATCTGGACTCAGCAACAATATACTGACGTGGAATGTTGGAGGACTAAACATTATAAGATTTATTCCTATTTAAAATGCCACCATAAACACATTGCCTGCCTACAGGAAACCCACCTTACAGAGAGCGAAGTGGTCAAATTACACAAGAGAGGGAGGGACATAGTGATGGGCACCACATCCTCAATGGATGCCAGGTAGGTGCTCATTTGGGTTGTCCCCAGGGTACCCTATCAGTTACACCACAAAATAGTGAACTCGGAAAGCAGGTTTTCTGTGTTGGAGGGGCTGCTGGGTGGTCTTCCACTTACAGTGGTTGCATTTTACACACCCAACAAGAATCAGATCAAGTTCCCAGATTCCCTATGCCCTTCCCTCTTTTCCAACGCCAAGGCACCCTTTTTCTGGAGTGGAGACTTTAACATAGTCCCAGACACAAATCTAGCCAGATCATAACCCCCTCCATCCCCCCTTGTCAGGTCCCTCCTCTGTGACTAAAACGAGGCAGTGACAGCAGTGGGTGGCACACACATTGGGTGGTGGATATTTGGCGCCCATTATATTCTGAGGTTAAGGAGCATTCCCATTACTCAGTAGTTCATAAGTTACACATGCACACCTACTTACTTTATGGTGGTCCAGAATTAGTTTGAGGTTGGTATCTGTGGAATATCTGAGGTGGACATTGTCGGATCATAACCCACTGAAGATGTCATTTATCTGGGGTGCTGCCCGCAAGGTTATACTGACATGGCGCCTTCCAGTGGAGGCGCCTAGCGATGCTGCTTTCCGATCCATGGTGGAAGAGGCAGTGGATCGATATTTCTCCGAAAATTAAGGCACTGCCTTGGATTCCCTAAAACAATGGGACATCTTCAAGATTGTTCTGAGGGGACTTTGTATCAAAGCCATCTATAGTAATAGATTGGTGCTTCGCTTGGAACTTAGGGCAATGGAAGAAGATCTCCATACACTTGAATGCTCATTGGCGCAGGATATGGAGTTACTTCCCAATTAACACAGTTACGCGCGGAGTACAGGCTGCTGTCGCCACGCCTCTGCAAACTTGATTACAAGGAACGCATGGCTAGGCAGCATGCAAAGAGGGACAAAACAGGGCAACTGTTGGCTTGTCTATTGCTCTCAGAGATCCCTAGAATCCTAATTGCTGTAATACAGATTAGAACTGAAGTGGTAAAGTGAGCTAAAGAACCATAATGGATTCAACCCAGATCTGTGACTGGGGGTGAGGGCCTGAAAAAGTTTCAACACTCCGTCCATCATCTCCTTGTGTTTGCTTTGTTCGCTCTAAGTTGGCAGGGTATGCCCAGACATGGGTCCCTTTCTCACTTTGCCACTGGATTCAAGCTAGCCTGGCTGATGAGGGGTGTTACCCTGAAACCGGTCCCAGGATGCTTGTTTCCGGTTCAGGGAAGACCTGCCTTGGCAGTTCAGGCTGGACTGTTCCCATGAGACACAGGGTCAAGACTGATTTGCATATAGCTGGTTCTGAACTGAGGTGGCGAAATGAGCTAAAGAATGATGATGGATTCAACCCAGTTCTGTGACTTGGGGTGAGTGTCTGAACAGTTTTCAGAGCTCCGTCCATCTACTCCTTGTGTTTGCTTTGTAATATAGATTTCTGGAGTATTATTCCAACTTATATGCCTCGCATAGCAAGACAGACATGCCCGTTAATTAAGGGATACTAGAACACATTGCATTTAGCCACGGCCTCCCCCATACAACACATGGAGTTAAACGCCCCCTTATAGCAGGGCCGATGTGCTCCGTTATTAAGCAAATGGCATGAGGTAAAACACTAGGCAGGAATTGGCTCCCATTGGAGTTCTATGCCACATATGCACATAGACTTGCCCCTAAGCTGTTACAGGTGTACAGTGAGGCTCAGAACAAGAGACAATTGCCACAGTCATTGGGGGAAGTGATTATTATACTCCTTCCGAAGCCTGATTAGGATTCGTTAGAAGTGGGCTCTTACCGCCCACTGTCTCTACTAAACCGCGACTATAAATGCCGGTTAGGGTCCTGGCCAACCGGTCAGTGGCATTCACTGAGACTCTAGTAGAGTTGGACCAGAATGGCTTACTTCCAGCCAGGGGCACCTTTCTAAACCCTTGCTGCCCGTGACTAGGCAGTACCTTCGGGACTCGCTCCCTGGGTGGCCACCCTTGATATTGAGAAGGCATTTGATACCTTGGGGTGGCTATACTTGCTGGCAGTGCTGCAAAGGCTCCGCTTGGGAGACGTATTCATTCCGTGGGTATGCCCGCTTTACATTGCTCCAGTGGCAAGGACCCCATACAGCTGCACAGAGGCAGTCACTAGGGTTGTACCCTGTCTCCTATTATATTTGCCCTAGCCATGGAACAGTTGGCTTGTGCACTCCAAGCCACGGGTCCAGAGTGGGGCATCCATAAGGACGGGAGGTGCCACATAATCCCTCTATACGCAGATGACACCCAAGTTCCTTATCTACGAGAGGATGCAGACAATGACAAGGACATGATTATTTTACTTGAGGGTTTCAAAAGGGTGTCCAGCCTAAAATTAATTGGAGCAAATCCTGCCTTTTCCCACTGGTACCTCTATCTGATGTGCAGCGCGTATCCCTGCCCGTTACTCCACCGAGGTGGCAATTGGATACATCAAAATATCTGGGAGTTCGCATATATCATACAAACAACACCAAGGACCTGGTGGCTGGCAATCTCAGCTGCACTCTGACATTGGCCAGAAGTGCCCTCCCCTTCTGATGTAGCCTCCCTCTTTCATCCCTGGGTCGAATTGCGTTGGTGAAGATGTTGGAACTCCTTCACTTGTTGCACTTCCGTGAGGTTGAGGGATCGTTTTTTAACCTCTTCCGTGCTCGTGACGCAACCACTCCGTCACGAGCCATGGACGCGCTGTGCTGGTGACAGAGTGGTTCCGTCACGGCGCAGCCACCCCGCCCAAGCTGCTGGAATTCGGCACCTGCGTGGGCGTTCTATTGAGCGGGCGGGGCCGTGACGGAAGTGACGGAGTGGATCCGTCACGAGCATGGCGGCGCCGCGCTGACCCCCCTCCCCCTAGCACCACGGCGGAATTACCGGTGCGGCCAAGGGGTTAAGTGCCTCCATTCCCTCTTGATCACTCTTATCTGGGACTCGGTCAGGCACAGGATGGCGATCTCCAAGCTGCCGGCTCACTGAACGCCGATGGAATTGGAGCCCCGTCTTACAATCAATACTACCTGGCAGTGCAGCTACAGTGGCCCTTGCATTGCTTGGGAGGGGACCCCCTACTGGAGCTGGGCACCCCCACCTCAGATTCAAAACTAGAATGGTTGTTGAGTCGTGCACGGGTGGCACCTCCAGCGGGTGAGGATGCCCTCATGAGCCTGTCTGCTTGGTGCTCGCTGGTCCCTATGCCCCTGAGCTACCCTTATGCTTGGCACTGGGTTGCCTGGAGCAGCATAATATACACAACATACAATTCTGGATGGAGGCAGGACTACATAAATGGGGGACCTGTTTACTGAGGGGCTATTGCGCTCTTTTGAGGACCTGATGACAGAGGAGGGGATCCCACCAGGCAGCTTACTCTTGTATTCCAGCATCACATGCCAATTAACCATACTATGTAACAGAACACATGACGCTCCGAGCTCTTCCCAGGTTCCACAGATGTTGGGGCATGCCAAGGAGAGAAGAGCCAAAACTACAGACCAGTGCAGGACACAGTGAGGCAGGAATTGACCTGGGGCAGCGCCTCAGTTTCAGTGGAGGAGCGTTGCCCCACAAACTAAACCGCCCCAAAAAAGCACCAGAGATGAAAAATAAATTTGTAATAAAGTTAACTTATTACCATTTTATTTTTCATCCACTCATCTCTGACTGAGGGTCAGGACAAGGCGGGGCTTGCTACATGACGGCAGGAGGGAGGAGGGTGGCCTGCCTGGGCAGTTCAAAGTGCGCATGTGCCTTTGGCTGGCTGTCTTGACAGCCAACCTGACACGCGCACTTTGAAACCTCTAACCCAGCTAAGCTCAGGCCTCCAGTGCCTTCGGGAGCGCCGAGAGAGGCCGCTCCCTCCAATCCTGGTGCTGCTCTCATGCTGGTTAAGAGCATGAGAGCTGCACCAGGATTGGTTAGGGGAGTTGTTGAGGGTCCCGCTTTGGAGGCAGAGCCGTGCAGAAGAAAACCAGACTGGAGCGACAATTCACCTTTTGTGCAGGTAAGGGCCATTTTATTTATTAATATTATTATAATCTGCGTATATACTGTCACCCATCTATTTGCACGCCCCACCACTCTCTAGTGCTGCCATCTGCGGCTGGAACTGGCTGCATTAAAGGAGAAGTGGGAGGGTGATTGGGGGCAAGAAGTAACTGACATACAATAGGAACAGCGCCTCGCGGTGGTCACAGGGGTCTCACCCAATGCACGCCTGAAATATACACAGTTCAATTATGTGCACAGGAGATATTTGACTCCAGCGTGCCTCACACAGATGTTCCCAGCTGTACTCTATGCATGCCCTAAGTGCACAGAAGCAGATGCAGACTTCTACCACATGGTGTGGCTTTGCCCGCATATTATGGGATTATGGGTCAGAGTGGCAGGGAGCCTTACGGAGAGTGGGCAAGCAGGTCATGGCAGACCCCGCTCATTGTCTACTGGGGCTAACAAAGCGCACCAAAACCACGAAACACAGGTATAGACTCCTAGACCTTGCCTTGGTGCTAGTGAAGCGCAGTATAGTGACGGCGTGGAAATCCCTGCTGCCCCCTTCGCTTTCTCAGTGGCTAGAGGGCGCAAGTGCTGAGTTAGACATGGCTGCACAATCCTCAGGTTCTGCTAGACACCCAGCACCACCAATATATTGGGCGGGGTTCCTGAGGGAGGTGGAAGCTAAGGGCCATATGTATCAAGGTACCCATTTGCGATTCTGAAATAGCGATTTTTAAGAAATCGCTATTTCAGAATCGCAAATTGGTATGTATGTACAAATTCGCATTTTTTTTGCGAATTCTTAGTATTCCTTAATTGCGATTCGCAAATTGCGAATCGCAATTAAGGAATACTTTCCCATTCATTTCTATGGGCCAGGAGGCCCATAGGAATGAATGGGAAGGTATTCTCAACTTTGCAATTCGCAATTTGAAAATCGCAAATTGAGAATAATTTCAAGGGGGCAGGGGTGTCGCACCCCTGAAATAAGCATGGGTGCACATGTGGTGCACATACATGCCCTAAGGGCATGTATGTGCGTCACATGGCACTTTGAAAAATGCAAAAATGGGCATTTTTCAACTTCAAGTTGGTGGTAATTTGCGATTCCTTAGAGACAATTTGCAAATTTTTTTTGCTTCATACATTGCATTTAAGGAATCGCAAAATTTGCAATTCCTTAAATGCAATTGCAAAATAAGGAATCGCAAATTTTGCGATTCCTTATTTTGCACCAGATTTTCCTTTATACATACCATTTTGCAAATTCGCATTCGCAAAAACACCGAATTTCGGCGTTTGCGAATGCGAATTTGCGTCATACATATGGCCCTAAAAGAGGCTACCATGAATCACAACACGCACTGCAGCCACATGGCTACTTTGAGCACCTAAAAGGTGCCTCCTTCCATCCCTCTTCTCCATACATTGGGAATAATGGAAGAAGGGCGGCTTTAGACACACCTTCATTGGCCCGGCATAGGCCCATTGTAATTAGGGTTCAGTTTACTGTTTTTTGTAACACACCAGTGTTCTGGTACATTTGAAGAAATTGATGGCAACTCAGTGTGTATTGTTTCTCTTGCAAATGCATGTCGTGAATTTGTGTTGTGTTGTTGAAAAACTCAATAAAGGAATCTATCTATATATATAAAAACCAAAGTATGTCCGTTTGTCCTTTATGCATTACTACACCATTCTTCCGATCGGCATGAAACTTTGGGAAGTTGTTGAGTACACTCCCGTGAAGGTTTCTGGCTAAAAAAAAAAGAATATGTTAAAAGTTGTTGAGTACACTCCCGCGAAGGTTTCTGGCAAAAAAAAATGTGTTAAATATCGGCCTCCCGGCCACCCAGGGCCCTCATAATCTTTCCAATACTGAACGTTTACACTTTCCGGTGCGACTCGCTTTTGCACTGACTATCAAAAAAGCACAAGGACAATCGCTGCAAGTGTGTGGACTAGATTTGGAGAATCCGTGCTTCTCACATGGACAACTGTATGTGGCCAGCTCACGCGTCGGAAAACCTTCTGATTTATTCGTCTACGCACCAGACGGAAACACTAAAAATATCGTGTATCCACAAGCACTAGAATAAAAAACAGAATTAAAACAACACTTTGAAATATTTTCCATATTAAAATGAATAAGTTTCAATAAAAATGACACAATGTAAATTGAATGTTATCATAACAAGTTTCTTTAAATTTCCTTTCTTCTGAGATCGCAGCAACGCGCGACGGGTAAGCTAGTACTGTATAAATAAATGAATCCTGAAGGTGCTGAATCCCAAGGCTGCACTGTCTTGATTCCACTGCATGCCCCTTTCAGCCACCATCACACCCCCTCCCCCTAGTCTCACTCCTGAAGGTTCTTTTTCATCCCTGCTCTCGCCCATTGTCACTGTTTTCCTCCCTCCTCTTTCTTTCCCCCTTTTGTGTTTTTCACTCTTTTGCTCTCTCAGTAAAAGTCTGATAAGGAAAAATAAGCACCAGTCCCCACATATGAGTACGGTGTGTCCCTCCTACAACCACTGGCTCAAATGAACCATCGGGAGGATGTGAAAATGAGGCCACTGTGTGTGACGCATAGGTAGTGGTATGCTAAAAAGGCCAATCTTTACAGACCAAGAATTTCCAATTCTCCAACCTGGAAAGGCTCTTCGATTGCCTGGTAACTGCATTTTTTTTCCAATTTAGTTTTTTTTTAATGGCAGTGTTGAAGCCAAGCTTTCTCGGTTGTGGTAGCCCGCACTTTTATTTCTGTCCATTCTCCATGAAGCTAATCGGTGTCTTATGACTTTAGACACACCCTTAAACTCACCTCTTTTTGTCACTTGCACAAGTGGAGCAAGCATTGGCTTAGCCAATAGGTCTCGCCTTTGGGACCTTTTAAGTGTTTAACCATGCAGCACCTTTGAAAGGCGGTGAGAGAGCCGCCGTCTCACCCACTCGTCCCTGTCTCCTCGCCCTTCCAACAGACAGCACGCGTAGTCACGTATTCAACGTCAGACATTTCTCTTTTGCTGGGCTGCCCTATCTCTTTCTCCCCCTCAGGCCCCCTCTCACCAATCTCAGCCTCCAAATCTTCTCCCCCCACCTCTCTCTACCCCTTTTGATGTTTAATTTCTCCATTCACTCTGTAAATATGTAATATTTATTGTCCAAGCCTAATCGCTGGTAAAATGTAATCATGAGTAAATTTACTATTTGTATATATATTTATGTATAACTCTAACCACTAGTATATGTAGTATACCTTTGTACTTACTACCATTCCTATGAGTTTAGAGTTTATCCGTTTGTATCTCTTCCTTGAGTGACTTTACAACTTGTACATTTACAATTTTTTTCAGTGTGTTTCTCTTCGTTGTGTGACTTTACAACTTGTACATTTGCAAATTTTTCCTGTTTGTATCTTATGTAACTCGTGTAATCCAAAGTCCTTATGTAACGCAACTGTTTGTTTTGTAAAGCGCTCTGACACCTTCGGGTAATGTTCGCACTATATAAAATCGCATTAAATAAATAAATAAATAAAATACACAGGTGGAAGGACACTGACACTGACAGTGATAGGGGTGGGGGAGGGAGAGAGCAGGAGGCAGAGAAAAATAAGGCAAGACAGAGGAAGAAAAAGGAGAGGAAAAGAAAGGGATCGAGTGATGGAAATGGATATAGACAGAAGAGTACAAGAGAACAGAGAGAACGAAGGCTGGCAAAAGAAGACAGCGCGAAAGGGAGAGACAAAGAAATAAGAACTGTGTAAGAGAAGGGGGAACAACTGAAAGAAAGGTGAAATGAAGGATTTGTGCTGAGGATAAAAAGGAAGGAAAGAATGATGTAAATATGAATAGTCCGAGGGACAAGAAAGAAGAAATGAGAGACGAAAAGCAGGAATAGTGTGGGGATAACGATGAAGGAAGGAAATAAAGAAAGGCGAAGAGAAGGAATAGAATGGGGTAAAAAAGGAAGTCGAAAGGAAGGAATAGTGCAGGGAATAAGAAGGAAGGAGGCAGGGATATAAGTAGAGTATATGGGGAGATGGTTGAGTGAAAAGGAGTGATGAGCAGGCATAAAGGAAAGGAGGCAGGTGTATTAAATGGGAAACATTACGAATGGCGATAAAATGGACAGATGAACAGATTAATAGTGTGAGAGCGAAGGTGGTAACGAATATGGAAAATGAGGAAAAAATGCTAAAGGAAAAAATGACCAAACTACATTAAATTGTATAAAAGAACGAGTGAAAGAAGGGGAAGATGTGTAGGGGCAAATCAGAGACGGGTAGGGCTAAGGAAGGTTAGGAATGGAGGCAGCGGTCAGAGAACGAAGTCTAAAAGAAAAAAAACAAGACGGATGCAGGACGGGGTTTCTCGCAAAGAAATGCACATGCACAGGCGTGTGCACATGTGCAGTTTTCATAAGCTGTATTGTAGTGTAGTTCCTATATTCCCAATAGGCTCTGCGCATTGGAATAATATATCCTATAGATTTGACGTACTAGATATATTGTGAGTGCCAGCTAGCTCAGAGGTCACTAGAAACTTTCTCGAATAAACAAGAAGGTATTAGTTTCTGACAACCGCATAAACATGACAACTTTGTCTCCCAAAAGAAGTATCTCTAGAGTCGCGGAAACAATAGATAGATATTTCACTCAGTCAATCGTGCATGCTTCATTTCAACAGAGTTGCTGAGAAATAGAGAGACGGGCGTTTTCAATAAAAGGATTTATTGAACAGTCTTCTTTCTCATGCAAGAAAAGTGAACTGCTACAATCGTAATGCAGGTTGCAAAGTAAAATGTGTACAGCAAGAAGCTGTGTGCTTACTTCAAAAGTAATTCTCGTTGTTAGGAGAAAGCATCAAATCTTCTAAGCTGGCAAAGAAATTGTCTACCACAGTAGGTGAAAGTTGGACCACTTCATTAAGTAAACCGATTGCATAAAAGTATGAAGCATCGCCGTCAGCGTCAGCCTAGCAATGTTCGCAGTAGATGGTACCTGTGTGCCTGTTGTTTCACGTATCTCACCGTCAGCAGATTGCGTCTGTGAGACCTCAATGAATGCCGTCATCAGGATTGGTAGCCGCTGGGGACAACACAATGCATGAGCCGTTAACGAACCAAGCAAAGTATCAACATCCATTGGCAGTGCTGATGGGAGTGTTAGACAGATGTCCAGCATGCATTCTTCTCCACATAGCAGGCATCGTAGAACAGGGAAGATGCAATCTTGCCAGATTGGTCTGAATGACAGGAACCACGTGGTATTCAGATCTCTCAAATGAGCCAAACCCAAGATCTGTATCATGCGCTCACGAAACTTCATTGCCAGGAGAGTGTTCTCTATGGTAATCTGGGCGTCGATGCTGTTGACCGGACTTGCCACATCGGAGCAGGAGAAACAAGAATAGTATTCCTGCTACTAGTCCCAAAATGAGAGGCAGGCCGCCGAACACACAGTGCACGAAGTTTGGAAAAATGCCTAGGACTGCTTCAAAATGGGGGCGGAGCTAGGAGGAACATGGCGGCAGGCTGAGCGCCGGTCGCGGAGGCTCCAGGAGACGGCTCGCTGCTGGCTGAGAACGCGGTAATTCAAGACGAAAATCGAGAGGCATGATTTACCTGTTGTAAACGGTAAGAGGGAGATGGCGCTGCCTAAAAAGCTTTAACCAGACGGTTTAAATCTAACTGCTCCCTCCCCTTTTCTTTTCAATCTCGTTTCTCCTGAGGTGTTCAACTATAGTTTCTGCTTCTCTCGGGAGGTACGGCGCTAGGACCTGGGCTGCTGGTCATCGGGGACAAGGTAGGCGTGCATGTTCATCGAGGTAGAGACGGAGGAGGGGCGGCCACGAGAACGCCGGACGAGTTTATGGATCCGAACACGTTTGGTTTTGGCACATCTTCAGGTCCGGGGGTCGCTCCACAAGGATATTTGCTATGCTCTTTTTTTATCTACTTCACCCACGCGAAAATTAGTTGCAAGGCATGGTAAAGGGAGACCAGGTCGTGAATACGAGTGCATGGATCCTGAGTTAATAGCAGCTGCTGCGGTGAATTATATGTGTGGGGGGGAGATAGAGCAGGCTCGAAAACTGGTGTCACGGCTGAAGTTGATTGATAACCCTGCAGTATCTGCTTTAATTCCAGCTCGTCCTGTCCCTATTTTCACCTTGGGAGTTCCTCTTGGTGTTGGGAACTCTGTACCCCCTGCGGTCCCACTTTCCCCACCTAGAAGACGCAGGAATAGATACCAACTTAGATCACAGCAGGAGCTGAGATCAAAGGGAGTGCTGGACCTGGTAGAAAGAGAGCGGCCTACGCCATTAACTCCCTGTAAGGGGAAAAAGAAGCTTGAGTGTATTAAAAAAGTAAAGGGGTCGAAAGTAGCTCAACCCCCCCTTAGAAATACTCCTTCTTTGAAGACCTTTTTTAAAGTAACGGAGCAGGTAGCAGCTTTCAGAACACAGCCTGACTCAGTCATGGCGACCCAGGCGACCTGGTCTCCTCCGCTCCCGGTGGAAAACAGCTTTGCACCACTTGAGGGCTTACTGGACGGGGACGGAGGAGCAGAGCAGATGGAAGGTCAGATCACTGAGCCTCAGGGTGGGCAGTCAGTTTTGGTTAGCTCTCTTTCTTCCTCCACACACGCCATAAGTACTCTGGAGGCTTCGGAAACCATACAGGGGCTTCAGGCTCCTTTAACTGTAGCACTTCCTACCCTTCCTACTCTTCAATTACCGGGGGCAGAGGGCAATGTCCAAAGCCACAGTAAGGCTTCATCTAAGTCAAAGGACCTAATACGTGCCCAGGGGGATATGGGGCAGTATGGAACTTTGGGTGAAGATAGGTTGGGCTCTCTCCTCCAGTCTTTAAGGGGGGATTTAATGACTAAATTTGAGATTTCCGAGAATAATCAGAAAGCCATTCATGATAGATTCGACTTACGGGAGTCCAAACTGGATGATGTTATTACCCGGACTGGGAATTTGGAAGCTGAAGTAACTACTTTATCTGAATTGGTTCAAGGAAACTCCAAAGACATTGTTACTTTAAAACAACAGAACAGAGCTCTTGCTATGGATCTGGAGAGACTAGAAACACAAGCACAAAGGAACAATCTCAAAATTTTAAAGATACCTGAAGGAGAAGAATTGGAGGACATTAAGGGGTTTGTTTGTAAGCTCTTAAGGGAAGGGGTCCTAAAGGATCGCCCCGACATCAATCTGGAAATGGAAATCCAAAGAGTGCATAGAGATCCCTTTAAATTACATGCGGATAGAAAAGCTCCCAGGAAGATTTTGGTGAACTTTCAGACTTACAGTGTTAAGGAGTTAATCTTGGGAAGGTGTTTATCTCAGGCTGTCCTTCACTATCGGGCAAATCCATATTTAATTAGATCTGACATTGGTGGGAGAACAGCCCAGAGGCAGTGGGAACTGGGTTCTAGAATGCCCGAATTGAGATCACATGGAGCCCATGTCCAAATGAAATTTCCTGCCCTACTAAAAATCATGTGGTGGAATAAAATGTATAATTACAGCCAGCCTGAGGATGTGGACGATCTCCTTGCACTGATGAGGCAGAAACAATAGTACAATGAGTAATCTAAAAGGGGAAAAGAGTTTACTGGGGGAGACGTAGGTTGAAGTTGAAGTACGAAGTAAGAAGAGTAAACACAGGAGTTGGGGCAAGGGTGGGGGCAAGGGTGAGAGCCATAACCAGGAGACTTATAACAGTGAGAGAATAAAGGGAGGAAAAAAAATAGAGAGAATGTAAAAAACAAATAAAAAAGGAAAACAAAAAATACAAAACACATATATGTTTTTTCAGCACCATCCTCTCGAATACTATGAGCTGTAACCTCGTGCCGCTGTAGGATTAGTTAAAGGTACAATAGTCACACCATTATAGCCAGGGCAGCTCTCCTGGGGGCCCTAAAGGCGGTTTCATCGTCAGGTATGAAGGGAGGGTTCCTCGAGGGGGGGTTGGGTGGGTGGTAGGGAAAAGAGATAAAATGTCCTCATATGTAAAGAAAATAACTTATTCACTTAAAACTTTAGATGGGTGGGAAGTGGGTGCCTGGACATGAGTAGGTCAACAAGCATAAAAATCCTCTCCTGGAATGTGAACGGATTAGGAGAGGGGAGAAAACAAGCCAGAGTCTGTGAATTTTTAAGAAACTCGGATGCTCACTTTGTTCTACTACAAGAGACCCACCTAGAGGCGAATACTTGTAAAATGGTTTTTGGTAGACTGGGATGGGTGCAGGAAACATTGTGTTCGAGGCAGAAGGGGGTAACTAGGGGGGTCGCGATAATCACAAGGGCAAATAGAGGGATATGGCTGCTAAAGTGGGACACTGATCAGACAGGTAGATGGCTGGTGGCGGCCTTTTCCATCTGTGGGATTAATTACACCTGTGCCGTTTTCTATGGCCCTAATGAGGATAATCCTGGTCCCCTTTTGAAATTGGGGGCGGAGCTTCTTGAGACTTTGGCCCCTGTCATTCTAGGGGGGGATTTTAATTTGGTTTTCGATCATATTCTAGACCGGTCCTCTAAGGTGAAATATCATGCTCCCACAAATCGATTTCGGCTCTGAGAAATATAATGAAAGATCTTAATTTGCTGGATGTCTGGAGATCTAAACATGGTGCTACCAGAGGCTATTCATTTTATAGTAAGAAGTATAGACAGTATTCCAGGATAGATTATTTTTTAACAGATCAGCATCTGTTAACAGATATTACCTCAGTCTCCCATATTCCGGTTGGGATTTCTGACCATTCGGCCGTTGAATTGGTTTTTGAATTAAGATCTAGACCCATTGATATTAGATGGACACTGGATAGGACGCTGCTTCTAGATGACAGAGTAAAAGCAGAGGTGAAGGAAAAGGTCTGTGAATTTTTCTCCTTCAATATAGGTTCCTCCAGTGTCCAGATGGTCTGGGAATCTTTTAAGGCTTTCCTTCGTGGACTATTGAGTTCATTAATGGCGCATAAAAGGAAAATTAGCAAGAAGAAGAAGTCAGACGATCTGAGAGCATTAATAGAAAAGGATGCTGAGTTACAGATGGCTACTGTTTCAGATAGGGAGAGGATCCCAAAGCTTGAGAAAGAGCTCCTGGTTCTACAAACCTCTCTTAAAGCAGCCGATGAAAAGATCATCAAGGAGAGGTGGGAAGTCAGTAAATTGAAAAATTTTGAGTATGGAGAGAAATGTGGGGCCCTTTTGGCTTGGAAGTCAAAAACCGAGAGATCCAGGAATAACATTAAAGCGTTAATCCAGAGAGAGTTAGGTATATCAACTATGGAGGACGGGGCTATCAGGGAGGAAGCAAGGGGATTTATGAAAGGCTTGTATCATGAAGATACGGGCTTTGAGTCAGATGAGGCCCAGACCTGGCTGTCCCAGAGGAATTTACCCCAAATCTCAGAAACAAATAAAAATTATCTGGTAAGCGAGATCACAGAGGGGGAAGTGAGAGATCAACTCAAGAAAATGAGCGGCGGTAAAGCGCCTGGGCCAGACGGGCTACCGAGCGAGATTTATACAGTCTGTGCTGAGGCACTGATTCCTGTACTTACTGCACTCTTTAACAGCCTTTTGATTTCTAGTCAAGGGATTCCTCCGTCCTGGTCTGAGGCCATGATCACACTTATAGCTAAGCCTAATAAAGACCCCATAAAGATAGAATCTTACAGGCCTATCTCCCTCCTGAATTCTGATCTGAAGCTCTATTCTGGGATACTGTCTACTCGTCTAGCCAAAATTATAAAATCAATCATTCATCCAGGCCAAAGAAGGTTTTTTCCGGGGAGACAGCTGAACGAGCTAACATTCCAAGCAATAGGAGCTGTTGATTTTGCAGAGGTGAGAAAGTCGCCACTAGCCATTATAGCGATCGATGCGGCCAAAGCCTTTGACCAGGTAAACTGGTTATACCTTTGGGCCACTATGGCCGGCTTCGGGTTCCCTTCTGTTTGTATTGAGGGAGTTAAATCGCTTTACCAGAACCCACGAGCCAAAGTCCTGGTTAACAGAGGCCTCTCAGATTGGTTTAACATTTCCCGGGGAACAAGGCAGGGTTGCCCCCTGTCTCCTCTTTTATTTGACATTTATATAGAGCCTTTTGTCAGTGCGATCAGAGCTGATCAGGTTATTCAACCTCTTAGGATGGCAGACCTGGAGCTCAAAGTAGCTTTGTATGCTGATGATCTCCTCTTATATACTTCCAACCATGAGGAAGCAATTCCTAGGCTATTCCATCTTGCCGAGGAGTTTGGAAGGTTTTCAGGTTATCAAATTAACAAGGAGAAAACAGAAATATTGGGGTCGAACAACAGCCCGGATATTCAGGGAGCTAAACATAAAATGAGGTACCTAGGAATTCACTTGACTCAAAATCTGGATGATATTCCTAAACTCAGTTGGCAGATAGCTGTAAGAGAGATTACAAAAACATTAACTAGATGGGGTAATCTGCCACTGAATATCTACGGACGGGTGAACCTCATTAAAATTACAATACTCCCCAAATTAACCTTTCTTTTTAACAGCATCCCTTTACCCTTTGCTCTGAAAGACATCAAGAGCCTCCAAGGGAAGATCAGTTCCTTTATATGGGCTTCAAAATCTCCTAGGATAGCCTGGAAGAAATTAAGGAGGGGGTTGAGGATAGGTATTCTAGCTTTACCAGACCTACTCTCATATTGTCACGCCTTTCACATTAAAAACTTTAGACTACTGGCAAATAAACTGGACTCTTCGTCACAGGGCCGCCTTTTTCAGGCATTGCTGCATGACCAACCACAGGGCCAGGAGTTCTTCCTCTTTAAATTTGGAGATGAGAAATTCTATAAAAAAGTCCGACTTAAGATCTTACGGACAGCACTTAAGAACTGGGTATATGTCCGGAGAGCTCTGGGGATTCCATATTATAATACACAACCTCCAATTTGGGACTCTCCGGGGACTCCAGAATGCTTGCAGGATCAATTGTCTCGGCCATTAAAAACAGCTGGCTTAACTAGATGGGGGGATTTCTGTGTTAACTCAGTCCTTATGAACTGGGATTCTCTTGCATCCCTGACCAACGGATCTTTAACAAGATTCAAATTTTACCAACTTTCTGCCTGGTGGTCTAGGGAGATGCTAGAGTTTGATGACGATACTGGGATCCTTGATTCCGTTTGTAGGGAAGGACTTTGGAAACGAGTGCTCTCTTGCCGGTATAGGTGGTTAACGGGGGCAAAAGACACGTTATATTTAGAGCTGGCGAGTCTGTGGGGTAACGTGATAGCAGATAGTCCTGAAGAAACTCAAAAGATCTGGGCAGATTCATTCTCCGTGTCTCAGAGTTTAATAAAACCGGCTAACCTTAGAAGAAATCAACTGTTTACTGCCTATAGGGTATACTGGACCCCGGCAAAATTATCTAAGGTTACATTAAAGAACTATGGTTGCCCCAGATGTAAACTCCCTGCAGCAGATGATCTACATATCTTTTTAGAGTGTCCAGATATTACTGACTATTGGAAAGCCGTCACTGGTTTTTTGGAAAAAGTTCTGTCTGCTCCTATTACCTGCTCTCCAAGATTAGTCTTTTTTGGATTGTCAGCTGGATATAATGCTAATAGTTTTTCCTCACAATTTATATTTTACGTGATGGCTATAGCTCGAAGGGAGATCTGTAGAGAGTGGAAGTCTGTAACCCCGCCTAGGTTCGCTGACTGTTTAAGAAACATAATGTTAGTCAGCAAGTTAGACATGGCATGTCAAGAGGCAAACACAGAAGGGGTATAGTCCGCACTGGTGGCGTGGTCTAATACATAATGATGGTCCAGTGATTATGCCAGAGGTGTGTGGGTCCTGTCCTCCCAGTTCTAAGAGGCGCTCCATCGGAAAGAACGGGAGTAGGACAAGGAAACAGCCTACCTCTGGGAAATTCCTGTCTGCTGCACGCTGACTCCAGGGCAGTAACTAATATTGACAGTGTGAAAGGCTTCAGGAGTTCACATCTAGAGAATTTATTATCTGGTGGCATGTATGAGGACACAAAAAAAAAGGACTGCTTCAAAAGGTGCTAACAGTCCCGAAAAAATCGTCTTAAATACATGTACAATACCACTGGTATCAGACATGTTTAAGATACGATCAAACAATTCTGCTAAATGTATTGGAGAGTTTGTGGATAAAAGGGCATGTATCTCTGCAGAGGACCTTGCAACTTGCAGTTCATACGTCTCTTTGGACGAGGTCAGTGGCACAGTTTTTTGTAAAAGAATGGCTTTCATTTTGCTTAAAGAATCAATTCGAATAGAAGAGATGTTCAGTGAAGGCCATAACGGTGACTCCCCGTCTGTCTTAGCTTTAGGAAACAATACTTGCATACAACAAGTGATCCTGGCTGACACAGTTACGAGATAGGCTATACCTGGCATCATTCCACAACAGCTGTGATCATTCAACATTATGTAACTCCCATTGGAAAGCTGCCTAAAAATTGGATCTATCACTGCTGCCGGAGAACCTTGCAGGTGGCAGGATAAGTTGGATGAAGAACCATCACAGGCTCCATGTAAATGAATACCCTGACATAAAAGTGTACCGCTTAGTACGTTTTTGCATTTTGTACCACTAAGAAATACTTCTTTTCCCCCACTCCAACATCTGTGTGTGTATGTTAATTCCCAGGTTGACCTTATGTATTCTTTACCCAACCTTTCATACACGCCCACTGGTATATGTTTCAAACAATATTGAAAGTGGAAAATCGTAACAGGCAGAGTGATTGTCCCATGTATTATCCATTCTGTTGCAGGTTTTTCCGAAACAGTTAATGGTAATCTTTCCAGTTTTTCAATGCTCAGCACCGTATAGTCTGCTCCTCTATGTGCCAGAGTGATTTGTTTATCTGTAAGGTTAAATACAGAAAACAATGATGTGGTGTTGATTAGACACCACGGCACGTATCCAGAATGAACGTTTTGCAACGTCCAGCCTAAAAGCATTATAGAACGTAATTGTGACTGTCCATGCTTTAGCATGAGCAAATCTTGTTCCAATATGTCTATGGCAGAGGATACAATGCTGTCCAAAGAATAAATTCTGGATGACAGAGTCGTTAACCCATTGTCAACTACAGAGAGAGCTTTCTATAAATTAATACGATCAATTTCTCGTATTCTTTCTGCAGTCTCTGCTTGTGTTGCCTTCCAAGCTTCATCATAAATGGCATATATACCTGCGTATATGAATCGTTTATGACATCGCTTTGCAGTTCCTTGTAAGAAGTCCTTTAAATCAACGCCATCTTTAAGTAAAGATAAGTGTTGTTTAACCTCTGTAGGTGTAGATTTTTGCAGCCACTCAAGGCATAATTTTCCTACACTGTATGTTGTTACTTTCCCTGGATGTTGTCTCTGGACATATCTTGGATCTGGCCTAGTAACCGTAAACCCTTGTGTCTTATTCAGGAATCTATCTTGACAGTTTGTGTATGTGGGCCAGATTAACCATTTTTTCCAATCAGGATTAGTTCTGTTTTTAAGTTAAAAAAATTACATCGACCCCTCCCTCTGAAATGTTTTTATTATCAGGTGTAGGTGTTGGTATGGACAGTTTGTTCAAATCTTTTATCTTGGCCAAGCCAAGGCAGGAGGTCTGTTGAACAGTGTCCTTCAAAAACATTATTTGTTCAGGGATGATGCCGGCTCTAAATAAAGCTTCTATTCCCTGCACTTGCCAGTCTTTTGAGCCCCATACCGTTTTTGTTTCAATGTTGTCACTCCAAAAGTCAAAACCTAATGAGGACAATTGGGCATAAAAGGCTGCAGAATAAACATACTTTTCATTCCTGTCTTATTAACATTTTTAAAGTAAAACGTTTCCGGATTTGTGGTATTGAAACCTGAGAAGTATGGACATTTTTCATTAAATGTTTTTGAGCTACCCTTTGGTGCCATTGGACAATGTTCCCATTGATTATAAGTATAAACATTTCTAGGATTTGCAGATTTGTGCAAATAATGATGACCATAATGATTATACCAGTACATTTGTTCATAATCTGAAGAACCTTCTAAGTATTCATGTTTTTTAAATTTTGCAGACATTTCTAAGTCTGACATCATATTATTAATAGCTTCAAAGTCCTAATCATCAGACAATGTGCTGGGTGAAACAAAGTCACTCAAGGAAACCTTGAATTGATGTGGAATCTTCAACAGCTCTGCAGGGCCATAAATGTAGTAATCAGTTCTGTCCCATGCTATACCACCAAGTATAGGAACAGCTGTGATGTTCACTGATGTTAAGTCTCTTCGTTCACGATGAGATGATTTGTGTGGCTTGAGGAGTAAGTTGATGTTCTTACTTGCTGTGTCCATTTTACTATATTTTCCATTTATCAGCATTCTCAAACTTATTACAAGGATTAGCCAAAGAAGGAGAAAAAACACACCTAGCACAATACAAAGTTCAACCCATGGTGAAACCAGATAAGTCTTTTCTAGTTAGTGGAAAAGTTCTGTTGCTTGTTCTTTAAAAATGTTTTATTTACTGGCGTTGTTTCGGGCTCACTGGGATCCTCAAAAAACGTATCAAAGTTTATGAAATAGCCAGAGGCAGTTCTGTCAATTGTAGGGATTGCATCAGGGTGTTTTGAAATCGCTGGAGTTACCTCATCACTTGTCATATTAGTATATTCAGATGCTATATCATTGTAGACAGGAGTTTCTTGACAAACTGATATTTGGGTCTCAAGAGGCACAAGTTCCATGGCTTTGTTGCATAGTCCTTCTTTTCGTACTGCAGATTCTTCAAAGGTGATGAGTCTCTCAGTTTGAACCTCTTGGATAGTAGCAAGATTTGGTCTTCTGCTACATCTTTGGAGTCCACTTGGCCTACTACTTATGATTGGCCACATGATGTGGTTTTACCAGGTCGATGGATATGAACTTGTTCTCCTTTCCTCCAGCAAGGGGCGGCAGTAACACTGTCCTTGATCCGTGGATTGCTAGCACAGGTACTGGTTTTCTGTAATAAGGCCCACATTCCTTCTTATCCGCTATCTTTTCTCTGACTAGATCCCCAATCTTTGGAATCCAGACAGGCCTTGCTGGGATGGGTAGTTCCCCTTCAGTGGTCATTGGCTTCTGCAAACTGTTGCTTAGACTTCTTCTTGTTTCATTTAAGTCCTGAAAAACAGCCAAACGGTCTTTGATATCAAAGGGTTTTTGTTCTACCACTGAAGTGTGACGATCAAGGTCCTCGATAAGCATTCTAGTACCAAAAAGGATTTCATATGGAGTGATTCCACCCAGAGAATTTCTTGGCAGATTGTTTAAACTGCGTTGGACACTTATTAGATGTTTGACCCACCCGGTACCCGAGCCTATTACCCTAGCTGTTATAGATTGCTTTATGTCCCGGTTTTTTCTTTCCACTACAGAATTTCCCTCAGGATAGAATGGACTCGAATACCGCAATGCAACGCCCAGATTGGCCATGGCCTCCTTGTAAGCTCGAGAGCTAAATGCAGGACCCTGGTCAGAATGTAGCGTGCCTATTGCGTATGTGCCGATAAAGACTCGCAAATCTTTTATAACAGTTTGAGCGTCAGCCGAGCGCTGAGGCCACATCCAAATGAATCTTGAGCAGGAATCCACTGTGACCATGATATATTTATAGTTGCCATCCCTCTGTAAGTGACCACAGTGGTTCAAGTAAACACAAGCTAATGGTTTATCTGAAATAAGCAAGGGCGTCTGCGCAGGACGTTTCACAGTAGAGACTATCATCTTTTGGAAGATTTCATATTCCAAAACATAGTTTCTGGTATGTTTCCTCATGCGGGGCCACAAGTATCTCTGTTTCAATGACGACACTGTGGCGGAAACACCCGCGTGTGCAGAGGCGAGCCCTTCATGTGCTGCTAAGATTAGTCCTAATGTATGTTCCATGTTTGGAATTACTCTGTCCCCCATTCCAGGGATTCGAGCAAAAAGAACATTATTCGCATCAGTTATATATGAGTATTTGAGTGGAAAGCCTTTTGGTAATGTTTTACCGCTGTCTTTGATGGAAGCGGTGACAGCCTGCATTATTTCGCTATCTATTTTTGTTTTCGGATGAGTGACTGCAGCTACGGAAGCCGTTTGCACAGCTGCCTTTGCGGCTTCATCAGCCAATTGATTCCCTGCAACATGAACGCCATCACACTGAGGATGGTGTATGGATCACGTGAGTCTTTTGTAGTTCTTTTTGTAATTGAACTACTTGTTCCCATAGAAACGTATGCTTTATTGTGCCACCTTTTGCATCTTTGAAACCGTTTTGAACCCAGTTCTGCAAGTATTCATTGTAAGATTGAGCGCAGTAATACAAATCGGACACTATGAGTGTGGAGAATTCGCGATCGGTATTTTCAAGCGCCATCTTGAAAGCTTGTAGTTCAACTCGCTGAGCTGTACAATCTCCTAGATATTGTGTTTTTGTGACCATTGGTTGGAATTTATCATCGCGCCAGCGACCTTTAACAAATGCGCACACAGCACTATGAGCTTGTTTACCCCCAATTGCGGGCTGTGCTGATCCGTCTGTATAGATTATACATTCGTACTGTTCTAGAGGCAGAATCTCAGTGAGCAAAGAACAATCTTGTTCGTATTGAAGAAATTCTTGTGTTTTCAAGTAGGGGTCAAAAACGTATTCAACGTATGTTACAGCAAGAGAATTAACCCACTCTATCCATCTCAGATGTAAAGCTTTTGCATTTGGAATGCTCACTTTTGTCACTGCCTCTTAGGCAGGTACAGGAGTAACGACCATTATGCGTCTACCTTGTGCGAGGGCTCTCTCTTTTGCTACTGCAGTTTAAACCGCTGTCAGAATTTTTTCTGTTGAAGTGAATTTCATTTCAGCTTGTGTGTAAAAGTGTGATTTATAAGCTATGGGTAATTTTTCACCTTCATTGAAGGTTAAGTAAGTGAATCCGCATCTTCCTGAAATTATTCGGATCACTAAGTTGCGCATATTTACGTGTGTTTGTAAATGTTTTGTTGCTAACATGTCTGTTTGCACTGAACGCAAAATTTCGGTGTGCTTTTGAGTCCAATTAGTTTGTTTAAAATCAGGTTTTATTAATTCGTATAGAGGTTTATCCCTTTCTGCGTAATTTAGAATGTAAGTTCTTCCGAAATTCAGGAAACCTAGAATTGACTGTAAGTTTTTCAGCGTTTTTGGAGGTTGGAGAAGCGCACATTTCTCTAGAAAGTTTGCTGCCAGGCTTTTGTCTTCACTTGATAACTTGTATCCTAGAAAAAAAGACATTGAGGTGGACAATTCTTGATTTTTTAAAGTTACATTTGTACCCTTCAGAGGCAAATCCAAGTATTATGGTATTCACTCTGTTCAAGTGCCTATCCAAGTCATCCTCTGTTAGATAGATGTCATCGACATAAGATAATGCCTCATCATCATACATTTGTAGTAACTCTGTTACTCTGGCTGAAAATAACCCAGGACTATACTGAATCCCTGGGGGAGACGACAGAAGTGACGTTGTGTCTCCATAATTGAGAAAGCAGTCAAGTTCCTGCTTTCAGGTGCAATGTTTTGACAGAAGAAACCGTTAGAAATATCTAATGTTGTTTTCTATTTTTTACGCACAATGCTATTCATTAGTGCTGCACTGTGTGCGTTTTATACTGCAAAGGTTTTGCAATAAGAGTTTAGATGTCTGTAGTCCAAAACTAGACGATATGTATTGTCAGGTTTGGACACAGGAAACAAAGTATTGTTCATGGACGAGGTGCATGTTTCAATCACCCCTTGGTATTCAAGTTGATCTAAGATCTCCCTGGCCTGTTTTTTAGCTTCTTGCTTAACTGGATACTGCCTCTGAGCAGTTGGTTGTGTTTTTAACTGGATTTTATGGTGAGGAGAATCCTCATCCCATCCCACGTGATTTTTATATATTGTTGGAGCCTAGGCTACAGCCCATTTTCTGGTGTAGGTGTATTTTAAGTGAATTGGAATATGATTGGAGAAGGCTGGAATAATGAGGTTTTCACCATGTGGGCACTCCCTGACAAATTCAGGTGGCCAGTCTTTTGCAGCTAGAAGAATGTCATAACCCTTTGAGAGCTTCTCCCAAAAGAGTGCTCTTATTTTTCTAGTTATGTCCCCCTCCATCCGGAGTGTTATTTCATACAACTTATGGGGTATACTAACCTTGGTGTCGGCAGTTTCAACTTGAAGGTACTCATTCAAGTCCACTGTCTCCAGATGATCCTTCAAGATCTTGCGAGCTATGGTGACTTCTGCTGTGCTGTCCAGCATTGTCTGGGCCCACTCCCCATTCTTGAGTTGTGTCCTCAAGCTCCTCGCATGTTTGATTTTTAAACCTGCTACCTTCTTTTTGGTGAATTGGGTTTTCTTATTTTTTGGAACGTGTTGATTGTCTTTGGACTTCACGCATTCTTCTTTCTGTTCTGAACGTCCTCTTCTTTTGGATTTCTGTGATGAAGTCTGAAAGGTACGAGCGGAACGAGTATCAGTATCTTGACATCTATCAGGTTTTCTCAAATTATCCCTATTCCTGGGGTTATCCCTCTTTTTAGAGGGATCCTTTTGAGGAGACCTACCTTGTGATTGAGAACGCTTGTCTTTAGAAGTTTCTTTAGTATTCTCCAACTTCTTTTTAGGAGTAGTGAGAGTGTTTTTAATAAAGACCTTTTCATGACTCTCTGTTAATTGGGGCTTAACTGGTTTCCCACCCAAACTATCTCTACCTAGTTCTTCATAGGATTTTTCGATTATTCTGGCGAGTTCATATGGTTGCTCAGTTACATCAAGTTCTCTTAACTTTTGGCGGATCGCCACGGATGCTGCCTCACCTCTAATATTAGCTAATATTATAGCTGAGACCTGTTTGAAATCTTTCCGTAATTTCATACCCAGATTTAAAGCAGGCTCTGCCCCGTATTCATTTTGAATCTGTTTCAGGACATTTGGTATTACCGCCATGGACGGAACACCATTTTTTTTGTGTAGATTGCAGCAAAGACTGTACCCCAAGTGTCACAGTCCTCCAGGTGTGGTGCGCTCCCAATTGGTAAACAGATTGTTAGACTCCTGTGTTTCTCATGAGGTGTGCTATCTGGAAATACTGCCTCGATTTGAGTAATTTTTTATGCTATCCAGAATGGAATTTGTTCCTGTTTTGCTGATTGTATAGTCTGTGGTGTTATTTTGTTTGTGTTCCCCTGGTGAGGGGTTTGTTGTGGGATCCTTATAGGAGGTTGGACTGTTAGATTCCGCATGACATATTGCACCAATTGTCTATGGATTTTGATTAAATATTTTAGTTGAACTAATAGTTCTGCATTTGATATTTCCTCAATGTCAGGATGTGGTGTATAGCTTGCTAGTACCAGCCATGTTGCTCCTGGTCTACCTAGTGGACCGAGCCTGGTAATGTGATTTTGATGTTGTAGGGCGCCTTTAAACCAGAGCGGGTGCTCTTGGTATGTTAATGGAATTTCAACATCCTCGAAAGGAGTGTATTGCGCTGCAGGTTCCTCTACTTTGTAGAAGTGGATCACCTGTGTTACTGGATTTGCTTCAGAGAAGATAATCCATGAATAGAATACCTGTGTCTGCCGATATAATTTCAACATCCTCGAAAGGAGTGTATTGCGCTGCAGGTTCCTCTACTTTGTAGAAGTGGAACACATGTGTTACTGGATTTGCTTCAGAGAAGATAATCCATGAATAGAATACCTGTGTCTGCTGATATTCATGTGCCTCTATGACAAAAATAGGCCATTTGTTATAAGCTTTATAGTGATGGTTTGCCTTAAATTTTCCGGGATGATTATAGCATCCGGGTTGGTTTCTTGGAAACCTTTAACGTCAAAGACGGCTGGATTTACTGCAGCCCCTCCGTTCTCGCTTTCAGTTATTTTGTTGACTGAAAGTTTGCAGAGCAAGTTTCAAGGAAACAAAGATAAGGTTCACAATATTTTGGAAGACTGTATCCTTCAACATTGAAAAAAACTAAAACTAATACATAGGATTTTCGTCCTACTCAGTTATGGCGGATATTTTATCCTTTTACCCACTCCAGACGTCTATTGGAGTATTTACCGGAAAAAAGGGGTCTCTGTGAAAAGCACGACTGAGTTACTCTAGTATCTAGCGTTAAATTAGTGCCTTACCAAACTTTGGGCGCCATGTAGTGTAGTTCCTATATTCCCAATAGGCTCTGTGCATTGGAATAATATATCCTATAGATTTTACGTAGGACTTAGTCTACTAGGTCTCTATCGAATATACTAGACTTAATTGTGAGTGTCAGCTAGCTCAGAGGTCACTAGAAATGTTCTCGAATAAACAAGAAGGGATTAGTTTCTGACAACCGCATAAACATGACAACTTTGTTTCCCAAGAATAAGAAGTATCTCTAGAGTCGCGGAAACAATAGATAGATATTTCACTCAGTCAGTTGTGCATGCTTCGTTTCAACAGAGTTGCTGAGAAATAGAGAGACTGGCGTTTTCAATAAAAGGATTTATTGAACAGTCTTTTTTCTCATGCAAGAACAGTGAACTGCTACAATCGTAATGCAGGTTGCAAAGTATATTGCGTAGAGCCAGAAGAGTATTATAAAATAATACTGTAAAAGCATTGCATGGTTTCTAAGCCATAGATAAATAGATACATAAATAACAAAGACTAAAGAGTGCTCAACTGGTGCTTCTAATATACCCGTACCCCAAGGTACCTAACCTAAGTCTAGTACGAGGGAAGAAGTAAGTAGGGTGTAGCATAGGTTTAGTTTGTTTTAGCCAAGAATCTATCCAAGATTTCTCTTAGGGTCCAATCAGCTCTGTACCTTGGTTTTAGAATGAAGGAGGTCTGGTATCTCTCTGTCTCTCAGACTCGATTTCCCAACACCCCGCGAGGGGAGCTTGGAAACACTGGAGCTGGATTCTCAGCAAGAGAAAGGCAGCCTCTCTGTCAGTGCGTCAGCTGGAGGGTCGGCTTCCTTCGGCACTTGCTGTAGCGGGCTGCATCGGGCAATAGATAGTCGAACTGCTCCTGAACCACTGTGTGTTTGCTAGGGCAAGTGAATGCATATTTATACCTTGAAGGTGCCTCGTTTGACGTTAAGTTGGATATAATAACATCCCCAAAGATCTCCATGGTAATGGTAGTTCTTTGTAAACTCCATGACTTCTAGGACAAATCAATATTCAAGCAAGGGGAAGTCCCTGACTGCTGAAGCCGAGTTTTCCAAGAAATCGTTGTGGCCTTTTAGAACTAGTGGAAGTAGCCATGCCTCTATTTGGACTGGATGGGTTATGTCTAAACATGGGCATGATTTTTAGGCCTATATAAGGGCAATGTGAATTGTACCTATATAAGGGCATGAATCGGTAATTTTGTTCGTATTCTAAAATGATATACAAGAGTATACAAATGCGGCGAAAGAGAGGAGGAGGGCAGCCCAGGGACGCCACAGTTAAGGTAAGTGTTTTTTTTTATTGTTTTAATGTGTTCTTAGGGTATATCTTTATTTTAAGTTCTAGAAAATGTGTATTGAAAATAATCATATGATCATAAAAACAATACTTTGTGAATACAGTTATTCATAGATATACAAATCCAAAAAGAAACCAAAAGAAAAAAAAAGAATCTGCAATGAAGAATAATAATGCTATGTAATATTACTAATAAAGGTTAATAAGATTTCATTCAATGCTAAAATAAACATTAGTGTATGAAAACAAAAGGAAGTCAAGGAGGCTTGGGGACTTCTTGTAATGCAAGAGCAGGTGAGAAAGATTTCTGCGCTGAGTCGTTTAGAAATTGTGTGAGAGGACACCAAAGGCGTAATCGTTTTCTTAAGGTATATCTTAATAGGGGGTTGGAGGCAGGTGGCAGGCCAACTCCGCCCCGCTGCGGAGTGTGTGGAGTTGTGTCTACTCTGCGTTCTCCGTGGAACACGGAGTAGGCACAACTCTGCACACTCCGCGGGTGGAGCGGAGTTCTCCGCCCACGGTTAGTCACGTCTTTTACAACCTCCATGTCATCGAGCTACGTCCAAGGTGTCCACTGGATCCCATTTCTTCTCCTTGCTCTGGATGTCTTCATGATCCAGTCCATGGCCAGCAGGAGGACAAAAGGCGAGAGCAAACAACCCTGGCAGACTCCGGTCCTCACCTGGAATCTTAAAGGTAGGACAACAAACAAAGCTGTGATAATAAACTAAAGCTGGTGCCTGGAGTGTCTACTGAGCTAGCCCAGCCGGAAATCCCAAGTTGTCATACAAATGTTTCCGAAGTTAAGCTATGTCCTCCTATTATCCACCAAATGCCTCTTGGGGCAGGAAGCACCTAAATATAGGAATCTACCTCATAATCTGGTGAAGTACAGGAAGAAGGAGAAGAGACAGGGACCCGGATCAAATCCTTTCTCATTGCCCTTTCTGTAGTCAATCGACTTTGAGAAGGTCAGGGTCGATGGTGGCATGAGCATGGACCTCCATGAGCCCAGCAACCCCAGAAGCAGCCTCTGAAGTACAGGGCTGTCCTGCAGGAGGAGGCTCTTGCCTGAGCTTAGCTGGCTGTATTCCTTCTATGATCAACAAAATTGCTCAGTGATATTCACTAAGGAACCAACACCATCACACAACCACACACCTGGGTGCAGACTGCCTGTAACTTGGGTCATCCCAGCAAAACTGCAGAGCACCAGAGAGGCCGTAGGACACCAACTCAGCTGTCCCAAATCAGCATGTCTGCTGCATGTGAGGGTCCATTGAAGAATAAGCCACATGGTGACATCCAGCATCTTGTCACCTCACGCGTTACCAGGGCCAGCACTAGACTTCAGGAAATAGTGTACGCCTACTGAGCCAATGGCCCGGCCAGGAACTGCGAGAAAACTTCTAAGTGGTGTCTGCACCTCAACCTCCACCCCACACTCCCCACCCACATCCAGTCACACCACCAAAAGCCTTAGATAAGGATCTGGTGCACCTTGACCAGATGGGGATTGGAAATACTTGTGAGTCTACTACAAAACGTCTATGCAGGGAATGCAGAATAACAACAGGATGAATTGTAGATAGGGCACCCTTCCTGGATCCTACCAGGGGAAGATGTGTGAACTAAAATGAAAAAAAACATTTTGGGAGGAAGTTTGCAATATGACATTTTGTTAGTGGGTCGGATCCTCCGCTAGTGTAAGGACAGGAACGAGGAATCAACATGAGGCGCTAATGCCTTCTTCTTGGGGTGAGCAACTCTTGTAATTAGACGATAGAAACAGGTTTCCTGCTGCATTAGATCTTTTATTCATGAGATCTCAAAATGCTGTTTTCCACATGTCTTTGGATTTAAATGCCCTCCCCCTTCCTCTCATCTATACACCAGGGAGCATTGCCAGGCACACACCAATGATTCATTTGGATAGGGCACCTGCTTTCTTTTTAGTTTGTATTGCTGTGGGGTTTCTAGCACACTGTTCCTTTCTTGAGTTCAAAATGTCCAATGCTTGGCGATCAAGTATGTATGCCTGCTCTGAATCTCTGACTGCATGTGAAACTGGCTATCTGACTTTTTGTTTGACCCTGGCATCATGCTAATTTAGTGTGCTCATAGGTCTAAGCCTTTCACTGGTAACGTGGAGTGGTGTGGCTCACTGGTTTGAGGCGGCAGACCCGGGAGCAGAGGACGGCCCGGGACCAAGGTTCAATTCCCGACGCGGCAGGGTCGTGGACCAGGGTCAACGGACTCGATAATTCTCGCCTCGGTGCCTACTCTAACTAGGGATCACACTCTGCAACTCTGGGCATTAAGCTTGCCTCATCTCCACAACGGCCCCCCACATATGCCGGGGATGCCTGGTTTTACCTTGGAGATACCCAGTAGGGACCATCTCACAGGGAAAGCCAGGACGGGTTCCCCAGCGGTCTACAGCGCAGAGATACTCCTTCGGGAGTCGATTCTAGCGCTTTAGAAACCCACAATCAATCAATCAACAATCAATGTGAGGTCTAGGACCTGTTCTGTGATCTGGAGGGGCACATCAAATGTGCCCTCAAAGCAAGCACTGGAATATTGCTCCTGCATTTGGGTGAATCTCATAGAGCTGTGGTGGCAGCTGGTTGAGTTTTGTGAATCTTTAATATGACCAGAACATTTTCTCTGTGTCAGGAGAGAGGGCGTCTACTGAGCCCTCATGTAAAATGACGCTGTTATGTGAACCCCACACCCTGGTGCTGGCACTCCGTGAGCATGCTAAGTGCGGTTATGTGTGGTAGTAGTACTCTGTGTGTGGTGAGAATCTAAGTACTAGGACCAGTGGAATCTATTTTGGATGGCCCATGGTTTATCCTGGCCCAAGATGGAGGAGGGATGTAGCTTCCCCAGACAGTATTACCTACATACATTTGGCTGGAGGGCAGATATCAAAACCTTGATGTGCAAGGGAAAGGAGACAGGGATGCCTTTAGAAATTCCATGAGTACTTTGTTTGTAAAGGGGCTGCTGATTAGTTCTCCCTAAGCACTGCCACTTGGTAGATGGTAGGGGTGATCACTGAGACTGCAGTTTCTCTTGTTCAAGTTGAGAAAAATTCTAGACCAAGCCTACTCTTTTGACTGTCTGTGATTACTGCTTCAAGAAGGCTGATTACAAACAAGTTAAGAGACCTCATACTCCAGTATACTAAGGGTGGGCGGTAAACTCCGCTCCGCAAGTGGAATCTCCAGAGTTTTGCCTACTCCGCACTCCCCTTGGACCACGAAGTTGGCAAAAACGATGACAGTCATGCGTAGCGGAGTTTATCGGCACTACCCCTTTGAGGCATGATGATATTCTCTTGAGATTTACTATCGCCATGAGTTACATGATCTTGCCTGTTCTCCTGAGGTCCGCTTTTTGAATTGGCTTCCAGCGAGTGCACCCTTTAGTGCAGTCGGCTGACTTGTTTGTCTTGAGGAGTGAGGAGGAGTTGGGAGTGGACTGTGGTGCTTGGCTTTTCACAGCAGCCATACTTAGTCCTGTTTCATTTTCCATTGGTCGTGCATGCATGGCCCCTCCTTCACTGTCTCCCAAACGCGGAGTTATGCTGTAGCCCGTAGTGGCTTGACTCATCGTCATCTTGCTATGGCAGTGCGGGTTGTTGTGTATGTGTTTATTGGTAGGGGTGGCAGCAGCTTGGGTGGTTTTCCCAAGTAGAGGGTGTGGTTTTAGCTATTGCAGACACAGACCCACCCCTGGGTGTGGTTTGATGACCCTCACCGGGCTCCGTACTGGAATGATTATGTCACCAGTCACCGCACAACGTCACTCATAGTTACAAACATCCCTGCAGCAGAGGTGCTGGAGAGCAGAAAGCAGGGCATGTCGACGACAACATCATCACGCGGGTATGGATATTGATGGAGTGTTGCCGATGAAGTTCAAGTGCAGGTAGGAATCGTAATTCCTGATTACTCTGCCCAGCTGTGGGAATGATCTTACTTCAGCAATGAAGCTCCCGCCAATAGTGAAACTACAGCTGTTTGTGGAGATGAACTTAAATGAAAGCAGAGGTACGAGACTGGACGAGCATGAAGGAAGGGTTTGCAGCCAGTAAGTTAAAAAAAATGCTGTAAAAACCTACACTAGGTGTGAGCGTAACTCCGCAGAATTTCACTGAGTTTTTGTGCTACTCCATGGAATTCCGCGTCATACATCTCTGTGTACTGCGCCCACCCCTGCATTATGCCTTTGTTTTAGACCCTCCTGCTTGGAGCCAGCCTCATTGCTACCTGCTGTGAGAGCCATCACCTTGCACAAAGGATGTTTCTGAGGAGAAGAGTGAAAATGACATCTGGAAGAGAACCACCCCAAAGCAGTGATGAGACAGTGGACAATGGATGCACATCACACTCTGTTCCAGTACCAAATTCTTCTTGACCGCAAGGAATGGAGAGCTCTGCAGAGTACTTGAAGGCTGCAGAGTGAGCAAGGAGAGGTGTGTGTGAATAAGCTTGATCTAGGTAGGCCACCGTAGCACAGTGTTTTTTTTTAATGCTATGTGTTTCCACAGAGCAATAGAGCCAGTATAAATAAAAAAAATCGTACTCATGAATTTATCCTTCTTTTATCACGAATACCAACCAATCAATCGCTGCATTCTATTTAATTGTCCGTGCACGTAGATTCATCCATGTGTTCCATAACATTTATGTCTATTCACCCAAAGGCACTGGGTGATTGGGTTTGGTCAGCCCTGGATTGTAATTGTAAATTGTATTTATATAGCGTGTACTCCTCCTGAGGAGGCGTTGAAGCACTTTGCTGCGAGTATCATGCTACGCGGAGCCCAGGATAAGAGGTTAATAGACAGAAGTATACTATTTTTTTCCTAAGTACATTAGTTGGGCCCGATTCACAGAACTAACTTAAGACAAAATCCTAAACTTACTACTTTTGGTATTCACAGAAGTTAGGATTTTGTCTTAAGTTTGTCTTAAGATAGACTTAAGACAGACTTAAGTTAGGATTTTGTCTTAAATCTGTCTCAAGTCTGTCTTAAGACAAACTTAAAACAAAATCCTAACTTTTGTGAATACCAAAAGTAGTAAGTTTAGGATTTTGTCTTACGTTAGTTCTGTGAATCGGGTCCGTTGTGTTTGGTTTGTGCTCTTCATTTCTTGTGCATTTGGTAGAGTTTAGAGTAGGGATAGAATGATGGCAATGGATCCGTAAGGGGGGGGGTTAGTTGGTTATTGTTTTTTAGGTTGCGATGGTGTGTGGCTGTTAGTTGGGTGACATGGGTGAAAAAAGTGTAGGGAGAGTCGAAAGTATGTTTTGAGGGTTCATAGTAGATTGAAAGGTTTGAGATGAACCAGAGAAGGGAGGAATGGGACAAAGGATGAAATAAGGGATTTAGTTGATCAAAAACTGAAATTATCTGAGACACACATGTATGCAAGTGACACTTGGTAAAGTTGAATTGGCTAGAGAAAACTGTTCCATTTCAAATATCCATATGGGCACAGAAGCAGTAATATTTAACATGGTCTGCTGTGCACAGTTATCGTGCGGATATGTATGCATTATTTATGGCGAATCTTCGGATGCTGAGATGGTTGTCAGTGGATCTTTTGTGTGTGGGTAGTGAATTCCATAGTTTGGCTGCATGTACAGAGACCGATGTTCCACCCATGGTTTTTATCTTGTCTGTCAGAATGTTGTGGCGTGTAGGGCTCTCAAGGCTCGGGAGATGTGTGCCTGTGGTTCTACATGCAAGAGTAGTCTAGCGGCTAGAATTCTCTGTAATCTTCTCATGGTTGACAGAAGTAAGCCATGATACTGACCATTAGTTTAATCCAGTATAGATAGGAAAAGCAAGATGGCAGCTTGAATCTTGTGAGGGAATCCTAGATGCAGGAAGTTGCGTTGCAGTGTTTTCAACATAAGAAAGCTTGACTTAGATACCTTGTCCACTTGGGCATTCATTGACAGCTTGGTATCTATGCTGATTCTGAGGCTTTTTACCTCCTTGGAGATTTTTGTTGGGGATCCTAAGCCATCAGGCGAGGCGCAGACGGGGTCATAGATTTTCCAGTGACCACGTGTGAGTATTTCTGTTTCGGAGGCATTCAATTAGAGGTTGCTACATGTCATCCCTTGGGCAACGGCCCGGAGGCAAAGGAACATTTTTGATGTTCCAATATCCTTTGGGTTTTCCAAATTCAGAAACATCTGTGTGCCATCTGCGTAGTCCTAGCAGCTGAAGTCAAACCCATTCATCAGCTATGGAAATGATAAGGGCCACACTGGACGAAACGGTGAACAGCCTTTACAACAAAACTTTTACAACGCACTACCATTACGACGCAACTTTTACAACGCAAACTATTACAACGCATAGCGCTTGGGGGCGCTCTAGGATAGGGAATAGGTTTAATGTAATATCCAACACCTTCCCTACTATCCACGGGGACTGGAGTTGGAATAGTAAATTAAACTATTCACTATCCAGCGCCCAAAAGCATTATGCGTTGTAATGGTATGCGTTGTAAAAAATGCGATGTAAAGGTAGGCGTTGTAAAAGTATGCGTTGTAACGTCATACATCCGGACGAAACAGGGTTAAAGAACATGTATGGATATAAAGTAGATAAACGGATTGATAACGCTTCTCGGCCAGTTTCTCTACTACCATCATGCACTGGTCAGGACAGTGAGGCAGAGGCAACCTCAGGGCCGGACTGGCCGTAGCGGGCACCGGGCATTTCCCCGGTGGGCCGCTAGTGTGGTGGCCGGTTTTCGGACCCTGGGGGGCTGTTTTTGTTAAAGGGCTGCAATATCGGCCCCTGTAACAAAAACGGTCAAAATCGGCCCGGGCAAACAGATCGGCCTCATCCTCAAACCCCCGGGGGGGGGGGCCGAGCACTTGGCCAGGGCCGGATTTGGTTCCCAGACAAGCCCTGGAGAGTTTCCCTTATTGGGATCAAAGCTGGGACCCCCGTAAGCAAAATCCTTTGACTTAGCACTCGCTCCTGACATCTGCGGTGGCAATGTGAAGAACACCTCTCTAACAGCCTCAAACATGGCACAACACCTGTGTCATCTATGTAATCACTATGTGCAAGCAGCCAGTGGTGTAACTAGCATGTCATGGACCCCGGAGCAAGGAAGGAAATGGGCTCCCTGGCTGCTGTTTGAACTGTGAAATACAACAATGATCAGTGGGCCCCTCGGGCCTCTGTATCCCGGTGCTACAGCACCTGCTGCACCACTGGAAACTAAGCCCCTGCAAGCATCTGAAAGTGGTGAGTGTGCCTGCTCTGTACAACAGCCCTGGAGGTGAAAGAATTGCCCTGCTTCAAACAGAACCAGGTTCTGCGAAGCCACATGTGTTTACAGGAATAATTAAAAGCACAGGCCCAATTCTGAAACTTCTTCTGCAGAGAGCAGTGCGGGTTTGTTCTCCTCGGTGACTATTTCTCAGCATCAAGTGCACGCCTGGCACTTGAGTGCTGGGGAAGCCACCATGACCAGCTCGTTCATCAAGAGCCACTTCCAGATGTGAGGGGCAGGAGGTTCAAAGGCGACAGAGGAGGGGTCCTCCGCCGATCATCTCTGCGACTGCCCTGCTGCCAAGGCACACTGATGGGCAACCAGGACACGGCTAACCCAAGAGCGGGGGTGGCCTCTCCATATAGGCGAAGTAGGGAGTCGTCTGGGGTGCCAAGTGAAGTAGGATGCTAATTTCGAGTAAAAGCACAAAGAAACTCAAGCATTGGCAAGGCCAATAGGTCTGCCTTTGGATGCCAGCCTTCTACCAGTTCTGGTTTTGTTAGGTCATGGTTCTTGCAAAACTTTATTGAGTTTTTACTAAATGCCTCCTGACCCAAATTAATGACTGGGTGGATGCGGTTAAAATTTTACAGTTGAAGCAAACCGGGTTTAGGACAAAGCATGGAACAATTGATAACCTAACTGCGCTACAGGTAATAAATGAAAAATATGTTACAATCAGAGGAGGATGGGTGTATACAGCCTTTATAGATTTCTCCACCGCATTCAACAAAGTAGATCATCTCCTACTGTGGAGAAAACTTTCAAATTTGGGTATGCTGGCCACCCTTTTGGAGTAGTCGTGCTCTCCATACGGATAATTGGTGCAAAGTCCTAATGGGAGGGGAAAGAGGTCTCTCGCAAGCCATCCCTACTGCAAATGGCCTTAAACAAGGATGTTTATTGGCTCCCCTACTTTTCTCTCTATATATTTCTGATCTTCCTCACAATTTGGCCCAAAGTGAGGGCATTGCCCCGTTACTCAGGGGAAACCGATTGTGTGTCTGCTTTATGCAGACGACATAATAATATTGCATCTAACGCCTAGGGAATTAAATAGTCGTCTGCAGGCACTTCATAAATTTGCAGAGGCCCACTATTTAAAAATTAATAGATCTAAAAGTAAAATCGAAGAAAAAAGTTGCAGTACGGTAATTTTGTATGGTCTGTGGGCGGCCAAAAATTGGAACTTGTAAAATCTTACACTTTTTTGGGAAAAATAGTGTGTGGCAACCTAAGTGACAAAGCCCATATAGAAAATAACATCTGTAAAGCTACTACGCAGGGGAAAAGCTTGGGCTCCCTTCACAAATCTACTGGAAAAAGACATTTTGCACTTTTATTAGAGGTGTTTTGTGCAAAAATCCCTGCTTCACTGTTGTATGGTATTGAATTGCCTGCTGTAGAGAAATGGGCTTTCTTAAATACAACAGAAGGCCAAATATTAAGGAGCCTGGCCTCAGTTAACTCTGCTTGTTCTGTGGCTGCCCTCAAGTTAGAATTTGGTTTAAGAAGTAGTTGGATACAGGGTCTTGCAGCGATGGTGCGCTGGGTTGTAAGCCTGGTAAAGGGTGATCCTGGTACATTAAGATTTTCAATTCAGAAAGAAATATTAAAACATTTAAAAGAACAGTCTTCAATGTTTAGAAATTTTAGGACTGCGGTTGACTTGCTGCAATTGAATGGTTCTCTGCTCTTCATCCTATTGTCAAATCAATTAACCCCTTAGCTGCGGCGGCTATTCCGCCGCAGCGCTAGGGGAGAGGGGGCCGCGCGGCGCTCCCGTACTCGGGTGGGCTGTGCTTGTGACGGAGAGGTTCCGTCACGGCCCCGCCCGCTCAATAAAACATGCCGCGCAGGTGCAAAATCAGCGCCGCGCAGGCACGGCGAGCGGGGCGTGACGGAACCACTCCGTCACCAGCACAGCCCACCCGAGGCTCGTGACGGAGCGGTTCCGTCACGAGCATGGAACGGGTTAAGGACCACTTTGAAACAGGCCACTTGGAAATTAACAGCCTGATTCATCATTCTCCTGTTTTGCGAGCCCCTAATAGCGATTCATAACGAATCGCTATTAAGGACTTGCAAAACGGGATTCATGTAGGAATTACAATAAATATTGCGATTCCTACATGTTCCTTATTTGCGATTAGCAATTAGCTAATCGCAAATAAGGATGCGATTTCAAGGGTGCAGGGGTGTCCAAAGGACACCCTGTAGCACCCCTGAAATGTAATCTACATTGGTGTTGCGCACACACATGTCCAAAGGACATGTGTGTGTAACATGCAACTTAGAAAAATGCATTTAAATGCATTTTTCTAAGTTTTTGCTATTTACCGAGAGGTCTGACCTCTCGGTAAATAGCGGCCCAAAATTGCAATTTCGCAATTTTAAAATGCTTCATGAATTGCATTTAAGGAATCTCAAATAGAGATTCCTTAAATTCAATTCTTCGCAAATGTGTGAATTCTTTAATAGCGATTTTTGCATTTGGGATGATGAATCCCAAATGCAAAAATTGCGCTCGCAAAAGGCAAGATTCTGAGAATCTTGCCCTTTGCGAGTGCAATTTAGCTCGATGAATCAGGCGGTAAGTTTCACAAGGGATAGGGAAGCTCGCATTTTAAAGAGGGGTATCCTTCCGGCCACTGACTCCTGTGTGATAAATAAAGTACAGGCCTATATTTCTTGGAACCTGCCCCATGGAGTGTGACGCTTTTGGCAATTATTGAGGCAGGGTGTGCTCCCCTTGAATCTCGTACTGTTTAAATGGTATGGTTCTTTACCGGTCTGTAATTTGTGTAATAATACCATTCAGGATGTTAATCATGTGTTATTTATTTGCCCTGGTTTATTATTGTGTCGGCATAAATGGATGAGAACAATTTGCTTACAATTATCCATTCTCTCGGCCTCTGCAATAATTGATTCTATTTATGAGCCACAAATGAAATGTTCTGTCATAGGAATTTTTACTTTTTTAAGTGTTTTTTAAGTTTGTATTAAGGCTCATTAGATGAAGGGAGTTATTGTTAACTTTAGTTTTTTTACCCGTCTTTATACAGCACGAAGGGCATAAAGGGTATTTCAATTATTTGTTATTGATTAAATTATTTTAATGTTTTATATTTGGAGATTTTTACTGTCTGCTTTCGCTTAGGATTGTAGAAACTATGTTGGATAAAAATTCTTATATGTTGTTGCTCTTCTAGTTTATGTGGATCTCTAAGGAGTTCTTAGATCATAAATAAAATAAACTTGACTTGAAGCTTGACTTATTGTTTGGGAATAAGCTAGGCCCTCGTCAATCTAAAACAATACATATATTTTCTACCGGCAAAATGTTTTTGGGTTTCAAAAAAACAACATATTGCCTTAGAACTCTCTGGCAATGAAGGGAACTGCTTAAATTAAAAAATCAAACAATCAGGCATTGGCTTCAAGTCTCTTGCCTATGAGAAAGAAAGGAAGGAAGAAATAAATAAATAAATAAAGTAATGCAGGCAAGACAAAGGGCAAGAAAGAAGGCAAGAAGAGGGGAAGAAAAGAAGTCAAGAAAAGGGGAAAGAAAAGAAGGCAAGAACGGGGGGAAAGGAAGGAAGGAAGGAAGGAAGGGAGGGAGGAAGGGAAGGAAGGAGGGATAAGGGAAAGAGAGAATAAAAGAAAAAGAGACAAGGAAGGAGAGAAATGAGGGAGTGAAGGAAAGAGAGAAGGAAAAAAGTGAGAAAGAAGGAAATCAAGTTTTTTTTTAAATACACGCTTAGAAGGGTAGCAGGAAAAAGAGAAGGATGCTCTAACAATAACGGGGAGAGTTGGCCGGTGTGGTGACACAGGTGTTTGCCCACAGGGCTCAGCCCCGGTGCAGCCAGCCTGTGGCACACGTGCCTCACCAACCAAATGGCGCATGGCGGGGAATTAATGCGTTTCTTTTAACGGGAATGCAAAATCAAATTCCCAAGAGGTGTAAATAAAAAGTGTTATTGCTGCTGTTTGAAACGTGCTTGTTTATCTACAGTCGGGTGCGGCGCTGTGGCTTGTAACCCGGTTGTCAGCAGCTCACACGTTAGGAAGGGGCTCAAAACGAGGCTTTTCACCTCTTAGTTTTTTTCTCTGAGCTCTGACGGTTTCCTTTCTGTTTTTATCTGTTGTGTTGTAGATAGCTTGCAAAACAAAGCGCCGGGACACTCTTTGAGTAGCCGTGCGCTATATAAAATCCCAGTATAACATAACATAGCACGTTATCCCTCGTCCAAACTGCTTGCCCCAGGTCTCGGTCGGCGAAACTCTCCGATTGGTTAAAATGTGTCTCTTCTTCAGTTCGCGTTCAATGTAAGTTATTCGTGGGGGTTGTGACATACACACACACACTATAATGCAATATATGTAATGTAATCATTTTTGAAAGGATGAAAGGCGGAGTCGACCAGTCCACCAGAGTACCTAAAGGTTAGAGGTCACCGCAGCAAGCACAGCCTCCTGCCCACACCTGTCCGTGTATGGTTTTAAAACTCTCTGTATCCACAAGCGCCTTAAGGCTGGTGCATGAAGCGGACACTGTCCTTGGGGGTTCTGTGTTGTTTGTTTATGGTTCGGTTAAGCACACATTTGTAGCGCGTATAAAACTGGTGAACCGACTCAAAGCACCAGCGCAAAGACCCCGGGTGTGAGTGGAAGAGTGCCAGTATAGTGCGTGGAAACTGGGGGCAGGTGGGCAGGGCAGTGGTGGATGTGGGTAGGGGTCCGCCGTCCATTCTCCAGACCACGCAGCCCCCCCCCCCCCCCCGCCCTCTGCCCCAAGGGCGCAGCATTTCTAGTAGCAATAGTTGGGTAACCCCCTCGCGCCTTCGGCGACGCCCCCCCTTTACACTGGTGCAGTCCTCGGTGACCCGCTTACCATCACCCAGGAAAATGCCCCCCCCCCCCCTATCCGAAGCCCGCGATCAGACATGGGGTCCCCAGTACGCCCTAAGCTCCCGAAAATGGAAGCCCCCCCCCAGCAATGCAGACCCCCACACCGCCCTCCTGTATGCAGCCCCCTCTGACTCTATGACTGTCACCGCCCCATAACCCGAGCATACACTCCATTCCGCCCTTGCAGTGCCCCCCCACTTCCCAAATCCACAACAGTACGAAGCACCCACCTTCCCTTCTCACCCCACACCCCCGTTTGACAGTGCCCCCAATACCCCCCCCCCCACACACACACACACCTTTCCGGTGAGCAGCATAGAACCCCCATCTCTCGCCCCTGTCTGTCTAGCAGCCCCCCATCCTCACACCCTCAGCCTGGAGCCCCCTTTCAGCACCCTTCTTGCCACCCTGTCTGGCACCGCTCTCATTTGCCCCACGCCGGGGGCGCACAGAACCCACATGTGTCGCCTCTCTCTCCCTGGCAACCCCCCCCCCCCCCCCGATCTTCAGCCAGGAACCCCCAGACCGCATCCGTCCCCCTTGCCTGGCACTGCACCCCAATCTCGCCCGGAGGGGGGAGTGCAGCACAGCAACCCCATCTCTCGCCCCATCCCGCAGCCCTCTCCTAGGGGGTGCAGCACAGCACCCCCATCTCTCGCCCCCATCCGCAGCCCTCTCCTAGGGGGTGCAGCACAGCACCCCCATCTCTCGCCCCCATCCGCAGCCCTCTCCTCTCCCGGCCGCCGCCGCTGCCGCTCTGCTCCCTCCGCCGCCTCCGCCGGGGCTTTTAAGCGCGGGGAGAGTCCCGGGCGCGTGACGTCACGCCCCCGGCGGGTCATGTGAAGGTCGGCCGCCCGCCCGCCCGCGCCGGCCGGGTTCACCGGGAGTTCAGGCGCATACATTAGGCATCAGCTCGGCCGGCTCCCGGGCCGCAGCACAGGCAGTGCACTGCTCTCGGCGGCAGCTCCTCGGCGGCACGGACCGCATGGGCGCCGGAGCCCGGCTGCACAGGGCGCGACGCCCCCGCCCGGCCTCACGCCAGAAGCGGAGGCTCATCGGAGGCGCCTGGAGTCCCGGGCTCGAGTGACCCGTGCCCGCCGGAGCGCTGAACTTGCACTTCCTGGGGGTCCCGTGCACACTGACATTTTATTTGAGTTTCTGTTGCAGCAAGCAGCTCCTAGAGCTGGGCACTTGGGACTCTCGGCACCTGCCCTCTGCACGCCCCCGAGCTCATGCTGGTAGATGCCAACTTGGACTGCCGCTGCCCACGCCGTCCACAGTGGGCTGGACCACTGCAGCGTATTTTTAGCTCTCACAGCATATTTCATGAAGGTGGGGATACATTTTATGCGACCAGGAAGAAGAAGCGCCAAGAAGTCATAGGAGGGGTTGAAAGGCGCTTACGCAGCGGGGTGTGGCTGCTGCCCTTTGAAGTTCGACAACCTTGAGTTTCTAAGTACTATTGTATTTTGGACTTTTACTACAGGTGCCGGAGTACTTCGAGTTTCCACCCCTGGTGGGACTATTGGTGGGCGCCCCCTGGGACCAGCAGTACCCCCAATTCCTCCCCAGTACGGAACCCAACAGATTGGCACTCACACCAGCTTGGTGATACCATTTATTGGACTAATGCAAGTAATATACAAGCAAGCCTTGGTGTCAACAACCCTTCTTCACACAGAGATGTCCTTCCTTTTATTCTGAGAGCTTTGCTCGGGAGAGGACCGCAGCCCGTGCCCACCAGTGAGGTGTTGTGAGTTCTCACTCACCGGAGTGGCCTTCTGAGGGAGCACCAAATGACGCCCCTCTAACCTGCCTCGGCCTTCCCTCATACATGGTGCGGTGGGTCAAGACCCGCAGCCTGGCACCGGACCGCAGGCCTCGAGTGGATGGATTGGACCACGCGCTGGCGCCCCGTTGTACCTAGCGCCTAAAGAGGACACTCTGCCAAAGTGGCACCATGTTTGACTGCATGGACGTGCTGGCGGTGAGCCCCGGGCACATGCTGGACTTTTACACCACTGGCCCGTCTTCGTGCATGCTGCAGGAGAAAGCCCTCAAGGCCTGCTTCAACGGGCTGGCACAGAGCGACTGGCAGCACCGGCACAGCGCGCAATGTAGGTTCCCCTTTTGGTGTGGGCTGGAGGGTAAAAGATGCGGGGGGGATGTGCACAATATATCTGCATACAACGGGTGTGGTAGCTTGTGCTTCAAAGAGATGTCAACATTTGCTAGACATGTGCAAAGGTGTTCCTGCAGAAGGGAACAAGGGTTGCCTTAGATCAGGGGTTGCCCATCTGGGGTGCCCGCCGGGGTGTGAGATGACATTTCAGGGGTGCGACAAAGAGGGAAAGTATGTTTATATTTGCATCTTCAAATGTGATATTACGTTTGTAGGGGGGGTGAACATGAATCCAACATTTCCAAGGGATGCGGGCATACACAAAGGTTGGCACCCCTGCCTTAGATGCCAAGAGATTTGGCTCTTGTGCTTGATATGTTTGTGCACCTGGGTGTGGTGGCCTGGATTGCCAAGGAATGCTGGATTATGGCAGGTGTATTCCTGCACCAGAAGGTGTGGGGGCCAGGGCTTCCCAAAAAATGTGGGTTCAAATTCCTGCTACACCAGAGTTTATGGTGGCCTGAATTGCATGAACTAGATATGTGTCCATACACCATGGTTTGTGGTGATATGTGTGTGTTGGCACATAGATTTCACATGTGTGTGTGGGGGGGGGGGGGCTAGAGAGGGATAAGATATGTGCAATACCTTTGTCCATGGGCTTGGGTAAACCTGATGTGCTACAGCTCAGGATTCATGATTTTAGCGCCTAGACGCCCCCTGGGCATTAGTCTGCGCTTTATGAATATAAAATCAAATCAATGTGTCATGTACATGTATGTTCGAGGCTGGGTGTGCTGTGCTTCAAATGCTACATATGTACACACACATGGGTGTACAGGAGCTAGCACATGGTCCTGTTGTGTGCCCTCTGGCCTGTGTGTAAAGTAGCTCGGTTATAATGATATCTTGTTTTTATGTAGCGCTCAATACCACAGTTTTTTCTGCTTCTAAGTGATGTACATGTATGTTGTAGCGTTACCTGTAGAGTGCATGCTTAGCTAAAGAGTGATAGAGATGTATGCTCAGGTTTTGAGAACAAGAAGGCTGATAACTGGAAAGCCATGAGCTAAAAGCAGTATCATCTAAGTGAATGGTACTCAGTTTATCGGCCTTCAGAAGGATGAAAGGTGGAGTTGACCTGCTGGGCTTTGCACGTGTGACCTGCCCATTCCTACAAGGCTGACCCTCAGCCAGTTAACCCATCTTGTGTCATGTGAGCGCTGAGACTTGCTTGTAAAAATGCGGCCCTGTGATACGCTGCTTGGTATTTGTGTCGTGCACTTGTGCCATAGAAGTTGCTCTGTAGATCTGTGTGCATAGTGCTTGGAGTGAGAAACGTAAGTGCAAGCACTCTTAACAACTCACTAATGCACAAGGGCCCTGCCCATTTATAGCCAGAGCACTGGTGGGTAGAAGTGCTGACACTGCCCGGCTGTAGATTTTGCAGTGCTGTTCGCACAGCTGGGACTGTTCTGACAGTATTAAAATGGTGCTGTAAAGTGCCGCGACGTGCTTCTGTCTCATCGAAGGTGCTAGAGCGCTGCACAAAGCAGATCCTACTCTTCTGTGTCAAGAACAACAATGGTTTCGAATATTGAGAACAGACACGTCGTCCTCCCAAATATTGTGGCCTAAATATGGAGAACCCAAACATTGTGGAGGAAAATAAAATAGTAACACACCGCTTCCTTAATTAGAACGCCCCAGCCGCATACATTCAGGATATATATATTGTCACGGTACATATATGTGCAGTTGCGTGAACCTGAGCACGCCTTCACTATTCTGTGGTAGTTGATATTTTGGTCACAGCATGTTTGCTGGACAGTATAGCATCCATAATGCCACGGGGCTGTGTCCGGCCAATGTCGACGCTCAGCCACCAACAGAGCATTCCCTCTGAGTAAGAAAGGGGTTTTTTGCTTGGCTTTCGTTCTCTAATTCGGAATTTTGGTGCTCATGGTGGAAAAAAATAAAGTAAAAAACCTTCGTGTGTGAGATCAGCCAATAGCACCCAGCCTGGGCAACAGAGGCAGGTGTCCTACAGGCCAAACCTGTATTCTGCCCCCTCAGTACACGATCCGTATACAGTTACAAACATAACATATAATCAGCGCCTCTGGAATTACGCAGCAAGGGAGGACCAAATTATTTAGCAGAGTTTTTACTAAATTCTACTGCATAAAAATGCTAATTATGCGGATAATGCAGCACATTTTTTGAGCTACTATCAGTTTATTATTTTGTCATCTTTACATGTTAATACTCTGGTCAAAGGTTACACCTTAGTAGTAGTTTGACACCCACATACAACTATATACAACTGAAAGGTCAGGTGAACAGTCAGCCTGTGCGAAGTGTCTTCCGCTGCACAGCAACAGTCACCGCAGTTTTAGGAACGTTTGGTCAATTTGAGCTAAAAGCGATTTTTCTTGTTAGAATCTGCAAACCATGCAGCAGAGGGTGGATTATGTGGCAAATGCATCAAATTGATAACTATGTGAAAAACGCCACAGAGTTCCATCATTCCAGTTGCTGGTCCAATAGAATATTTGCAATGACGTGGAAGTGACTGAGGTGTACTGTGAGTACTGTGGAAGTGACTGAGGTGTACTGTGAGTATTTTGGAAGTGACTGAGGTGTACTGTGAGTATTGTGGAAGTGACTAAGGTGTACTGTGAGTACTGTGGAAGTGACTGAGGTGTACTGTGAGTATTATGGAAGTGACTGAGGTGTACTGTGAGTACTGTGGAAGTGACTGAGGGGTACTGTGAGTATTGTGGAAGTGACTGAGGTGTACTGTGAGTATTATGGAAGTGACTGAGGTGTACTGTGAGTACTGTGGAAGTGACTGAGGTGTACTGTGAGTATCGTGGAAGTGACTGAGGTGTACTGTGAGTATTGTGGAAGTGACTGAGGTGTACTGTGAGTATTGTGGAAGTGACTAAGGTGTACTGTGAGTATTATGGAAGTGACTGAGGTGTACTGTGAGTATTTTGGAAGTGACTGAGGTGTACTGTGAGTATCGTGGAAGTGACTGAGGTGTACTGTGAGTATTGTGGAAGTGACTGAGGTGTACTGTGAGTATCGTGGAAGTGACTGAGGTGTACTGTGAGTATTGTGGAAGTGACTGAGGTGTACTGTGAGTATTGTGGAAGTGACTAAGGTGTACTGTGAGTATTATGGAAGTGACTGAGGTGTACTGTGAGTATTGTGGAAGTGACTAAGGTGTACTGTGAGTATTATGGAAGTGACTGAGGTGTACTGTGAGTATTTTGGAAGTGACTAAGGTGTACTGTGAGTATTTTGGAAGTGACTGAGGTGTACTGTGAGTATCGTGGAAGTGACTGAGGTGTACTGTGAGTATTTTGGAAGTGACTGAGGGGTACTGTGAGTATTATGGAAGTGACTGAGGTGTACTGTGAGTACTGTGGAAGTGACTGAGGTGTACTGTGAGTACTGTGGAAGTGACTGAGGTGTACTGTGAGTATCGTGGAAGTGACTGAGGTGTACTGTGAGTATTATGGAAGTGACTGAGGTGTACTGTGAGTATTGTGGAAGTGACTGAGGTGTACTGTGAGTATTGTGGAAGTGACTGAGGTGTACTGTGAGTATTATGGAAGTGACTGAGGTGTACTGTGAGTATTATGGAAGTGACTGAGGTGTACTGTGAGTATTGTGGAAGTGACTGAGGTGTACTGTGAGTATTTTGGAAGTGACTGAGGTGTACTGTGAGTATTGTGGAAGTGACTGAGGTGTACTGTGAGTATTTTGGAAGTGACTGAGGTGTACTGTGAGTATTGTGGAAGTGACTGAGGTGTACTGTGAGTATCGTGGAAGTGACTGAGGTGTACTGTGAGTACTGTGGAAGTGACTGAGGTGTACTGTGAGTACTGTGGAAGTGACTGAGGTGTACTGTGAGTATTGTGGAAGTGACTGAGGTGTACTGTGAGTATTGTGGAAGTGACTGAGGTGTACTGTGAGTATTTTGGAAGTGACTGAGGTGTACTGTGAGTATTGTGGAAGTGACTGAGGTGTACTGTGAGTATCGTGGAAGTGACTGAGGTGTACTGTGAGTATTTTGGAAGTGACTGAGGTGTACTGTGAGTATCGTGGAAGTGACTGAGGTGTACTGTGAGTATTTTGGAAGTGACTGAGGTGTACTGTGAGTATTGTGGAAGTGACTGAGGTGTACTGTGAGTATTATGGAAGTGACTGAGGTGTACTGTGAGTATTATGGAAGTGACTGAGGTGTACTGTGAGTACTGTGGAAGTGACTGAGGGGTACTGTGAGTATTGTGGAAGTGACTGAGGGGTACTGTGAGTATTGTGGAAGTGACTGAGGTGTACTGTGAGTATTGTGGAAGTGACTGAGGGGTACTGTGAGTATTTTGGAAGTGACTGAGGGGTACTGTGAGTATTTTGGAAGTGACTGAGGTGTACTGTGAGTATTATGGAAGTGACTGAGGGGTACTGTGAGTACTGTGGAAGTGACTGAGGTGTACTGTGAGTATCGTGGAAGTGACTGAGGTGTACTGTGAGTATTGTGGAAGTGACTGAGGTGTACTGTGAGTATTATGGAAGTGACTGAGGTGTACTGTGAGTACTGTGGAAGTGACTGAGGTGTACTGTGAGTATCGTGGAAGTGACTGAGGTGTACTGTGAGTACTGTGGAAGTGACTGAGGTGTACTGTGAGTATTGTGGAAGTGACTGAGGTGTACTGTGAGTATTTTGGAAGTGACTGAGGTGTACTGTGAGTATTGTGGAAGTGACTGAGGTGTACTGTGAGTATTGTGGAAGTGACTGAGGTGTACTGTGAGTATTGTGGAAGTGACTGAGGTGTACTGTGAGTATTTTGGAAGTGACTGAGGTGTACTGTGAGTATTGTGGAAGTGACTGAGGTGTACTGTGAGTATTGTGGAAGTGACTGAGGTGTACTGTGAGTATTGTGGAAGTGACTAAGGTGTACTGTGAGTATTATGGAAGTGACTGAGGTGTACTGTGAGTATTGTGGAAGTGACTGAGGTGTACTGTGAGTATTGTGGAAGTGACTGAGGTGTACTGTGAGTATTTTGGAAGTGACTGAGGGGTACTGTGAGTATTTTGGAAGTGACTGAGGTGTACTGTGAGTATTATGGAAGTGACTGAGGGGTACTGTGAGTACTGTGGAAGTGACTGAGGTGTACTGTGAGTATCGTGGAAGTGACTGAGGTGTACTGTGAGTATTGTGGAAGTGACTGAGGTGTACTGTGAGTATTATGGAAGTGACTGAGGTGTACTGTGAGTACTGTGGAAGTGACTGAGGTGTACTGTGAGTATCGTGGAAGTGACTGAGGTGTACTGTGAGTACTGTGGAAGTGACTGAGGTGTACTGTGAGTATTGTGGAAGTGACTGAGGTGTACTGTGAGTATTTTGGAAGTGACTGAGGGGTACTGTGAGTATTTTGGAAGTGACTGAGGTGTACTGTGAGTATTATGGAAGTGACTGAGGGGTACTGTGAGTACTGTGGAAGTGACTGAGGTGTACTGTGAGTATCGTGGAAGTGACTGAGGTGTACTGTGAGTATTGTGGAAGTGACTGAGGTGTACTGTGAGTATTATGGAAGTGACTGAGGTGTACTGTGAGTACTGTGGAAGTGACTGAGGTGTACTGTGAGTATCGTGGAAGTGACTGAGGTGTACTGTGAGTACTGTGGAAGTGACTGAGGTGTACTGTGAGTATTGTGGAAGTGACTGAGGTGTACTGTGAGTATTTTGGAAGTGACTGAGGTGTACTGTGAGTATTGTGGAAGTGACTGAGGTGTACTGTGAGTATTGTGGAAGTGACTGAGGTGTACTGTGAGTATTGTGGAAGTGACTGAGGTGTACTGTGAGTATTTTGGAAGTGACTGAGGTGTACTGTGAGTATTGTGGAAGTGACTGAGGTGTACTGTGAGTATTGTGGAAGTGACTGAGGTGTACTGTGAGTATTGTGGAAGTGACTAAGGTGTACTGTGAGTATTATGGAAGTGACTGAGGTGTACTGTGAGTATTGTGGAAGTGACTGAGGTGTACTGTGAGTATCGTGGAAGTGACTGAGGTGTACTGTGAGTATTTTGGAAGTGACTGAGGTGTACTGTGAGTATCGTGGAAGTGACTGAGGTGTACTGTGAGTATTGTGGAAGTGACTGAGGGGTACTGTGAGTATTTTGGAAGTGACTGAGGGGTACTGTGAGTATTTTGGAAGTGACTGATGTGTACTGTGAGTATTATGGAAGTGACTGAGGGGTACTGTGAGTACTGTGGAAGTGACTGAGGTGTACTGTGAGTATCGTGGAAGTGACTGAGGTGTACTGTGAGTATTGTGGAAGTGACTGAGGTGTACTGTGAGTATTATGGAAGTGACTGAGGTGTACTGTGAGTACTGTGGAAGTGACTGAGGTGTACTGTGAGTATCGTGGAAGTGACTGAGGTGTACTGTGAGTACTGTGGAAGTGACTGAGGTGTACTGTGAGTATTGTGGAAGTGACTGAGGTGTACTGTGAGTATTTTGGAAGTGACTGAGGTGTACTGTGAGTATTGTGGAAGTGACTGAGGTGTACTGTGAGTATTGTGGAAGTGACTGAGGTGTACTGTGAGTATTGTGGAAGTGACTGAGGTGTACTGTGAGTATTTTGGAAGTGACTGAGGTGTACTGTGAGTATTGTGGAAGTGACTGAGGTGTACTGTGAGTATTGTGGAAGTGACTGAGGTGTACTGTGAGTATTGTGGAAGTGACTAAGGTGTACTGTGAGTATTATGGAAGTGACTGAGGTGTACTGTGAGTATTGTGGAAGTGACTGAGGTGTACTGTGAGTATCGTGGAAGTGACTGAGGTGTACTGTGAGTATTTTGGAAGTGACTGAGGTGTACTGTGAGTATCGTGGAAGTGACTGAGGTGTACTGTGAGTATTTTGGAAGTGACTGAGGTGTACTGTGAGTATTGTGGAAGTGACTGAGGTGTACTGTGAGTATTGTGGAAGTGACTGAGGTGTACTGTGAGTATTGTGGAAGTGACTGAGGTGTACTGTGAGTATTGTGGAAGTGACTGAGGTGTACTGTGAGTATTGTGGAAGTGACTGAGGTGTACTGTGAGTATTTTGGAAGTGACTGAGGTGTACTGTGAGTATTGTGGAAGTGACTGAGGTGTACTGTGAGTATTGTGGAAGTGACTGAGGTGTACTGTGAGTATTGTGGAAGTGACTAAGGTGTACTGTGAGTATTATGGAAGTGACTGAGGTGTACTGTGAGTATTGTGGAAGTGACTGAGGTGTACTGTGAGTATCGTGGAAGTGACTGAGGTGTACTGTGAGTATTTTGGAAGTGACTGAGGTGTACTGTGAGTATCGTGGAAGTGACTGAGGTGTACTGTGAGTATTTTGGAAGTGACTGAGGTGTACTGTGAGTATTGTGGAAGTGACTGAGGTGTACTGTGAGTATTGTGGAAGTGACTGAGGTGTACTGTGAGTATTGTGGAAGTGACTGAGGTGTACTGTGAGTATTGTGGAAGTGACTGAGGTGTACTGTGAGTATTATGGAAGTGACTGAGGTGTACTGTGAGTACTGTGGAAGTGACTAAGGTGTACTGTGAGTATTTTGGAAGTGACTGAGGTGTACTGTGAGTATCGTGGAAGTGACTGAGGTGTACTGTGAGTATTTTGGAAGTGACTGAGGTGTACTGTGAGTATCGTGGAAGTGACTGAGGTGTACTGTGAGTATTTTGGAAGTGACTGAGGTGTACTGTGAGTATTATGGAAGTGACTGAGGTGTACTGTGAGTACTGTGGAAGTGACTGAGGTGTACTGTGAGTATCGTGGAAGTGACTGAGGTGTACTGTGAGTATTGTGGAAGTGACTGAGGTGTACTGTGAGTATTATGGAAGTGACTGAGGTGTACTGTGAGTACTGTGGAAGTGACTAAGGTGTACTGTGAGTATTTTGGAAGTGACTGAGGTGTACTGTGAGTATCGTGGAAGTGACTGAGGTGTACTGTGAGTATTTTGGAAGTGACTGAGGTGTACTGTGAGTATCGTGGAAGTGACTGAGGTGTACTGTGAGTATTTTGGAAGTGACTGAGGTGTACTGTGAGTATTGTGGAAGTGACTGAGGTGTACTGTGAGTATTGTGGAAGTGACTGAGGTGTACTGTGAGTATTTTGGAAGTGACTGAGGTGTACTGTGAGTATTGTGGAAGTGACTGAGGTGTACTGTGAGTATTGTGGAAGTGACTAAGGTGTACTGTGAGTATCGTGGAAGTGACTGAGGTGTACTGTGAGTATTTTGGAAGTGACTGAGGTGTACTGTGAGTATCGTGGAAGTGACTGAGGTGTACTGTGAGTATTTTGGAAGTGACTGAGGTGTACTGTGAGTATTGTGGAAGTGACTGAGGTGTACTCTGAGCATCGTGGAAGTGACTGAGGTGTACTGTGAGTATTGTGGAAGTGACTGAGGTGTACTGTGAGTATTGTGGAAGTGACTGAGGTGTACTGTGAGTATTTTGGAAGTGACTGAGGTGTACTGTGAGTATTGTGGAAGTGACTGAGGTGTACTGTGAGTATTGTGGAAGTGACTGAGGTGTACTGTGAGTATTTTGGAAGTGACTGAGGTGTACTGTGAGTATTGTGGAAGTGACTGAGGTGTACTGTGAGTATTGTGGAAGTGACTGAGGTGTACTGTGAGTATTGTGGAAGTGACTGAGGTGTACTGTGAGTATTGTGGAAGTGACTGAGGTGTACTGTGAGTATCGTGGAAGTGACTGAGGTGTACTGTGAGTATTGTGGAAGTGACTGAGGTGTACTGTGAGTATTTTGGAAGTGACTGAGGTGTACTGTGAGTATTGTGGAAGTGACTGAGGTGTACTGTGAGTATTGTGGAAGTGACTGAGGTGTACTGTGAGTATTGTGGAAGTGACTGAGGTGTACTGTGAGTATTTTGGAAGTGACTGAGGTGTACTGTGAGTATTGTGGAAGTGACTGAGGTGTACTGTGAGTATTGTGGAAGTGACTGAGGTGTACTGTGAGTATTGTGGAAGTGACTGAGGTGTACTGTGAGTATTGTGGAAGTGACTGAGGTGTACTGTGAGTATTTTGGAAGTGACTGAGGGGTACTGTGAGTATTATGGAAGTGACTGAGGTGTACTGTGAGTATTGTGGAAGTGACTGAGGTGTACTGTGAGTATTGTGGAAGTGACTGAGGTGTACTGTGAGTATTGTGGAAGTGACTGAGGTGTACTGTGAGTATTGTGGAAGTGACTGAGGTGTACTGTGAGTATTGTGGAAGTGACTGAGGTGTACTGTGAGTATTGTGGAAGTGACTAAGGTGTACTGTGAGTATTGTGGAAGTGACTGAGGTGTACTGTGAGTATTGTGGAAGTGACTGAGGTGTACTGTGAGTATTATGGAAGTGACTGAGGTGTACTGTGAGTATTGTGGAAGTGACTGAGGTGTACTGTGAGTATTGTGGAAGTGACTGAGGTGTACTGTGAGTATTGTGGAAGTGACTGAGGTGTACTGTGAGTATTGTGGAAGTGACTGAGGTGTACTGTGAGTATTGTGGAAGTGACTGAGGTGTACTGTGAGTATTGTGGAAGTGACTAAGGTGTACTGTGAGTATTGTGGAAGTGACTGAGGTGTACTGTGAGTATTGTGGAAGTGACTGAGGTGTACTGTGAGTATTTTGGAAGTGACTGAGGGGTACTGTGAGTATTATGGAAGTGACTGAGGTGTACTGTGAGTATTATGGAAGTGACTGAGGTGTACTGTGAGTATTGTGGAAGTGACTGAGGTGTACTGTGAGTATTTTGGAAGTGACTGAGGGGTACTGTGAGTATTATGGAAGTGACTGAGGTGTACTGTGAGTATTGTGGAAGTGACTGAGGTGTACTGTGAGTATTGTGGAAGTGACTAAGGTGTACTGTGAGTATTGTGGAAGTGACTGAGGTGTACTGTGAGTATTGTGGAAGTGACTGAGGTGTACTCTGAGCATCGTGGAAGTGACTGAGGTGTACTGTGAGTATTGTGGAAGTGACTAAGGTGTACTGTGAGTATTTTGGAAGTGACTGAGGGGTACTGTGAGTATTATGGAAGTGACTGAGGTGTACTGTGAGTATTGTGGAAGTGACTGAGGTGTACTGTGAGTATTTTGGAAGTGACTGAGGTGTACTGTGAGTATTGTGGAAGTGACTAAGGTGTACTGTGAGTATTTTGGAAGTGACTGAGGGGTACTGTGAGTATTTTGGAAGTGACTGAGGTGTACTGTGAGTATTGTGGAAGTGACTGAGGTGTACTGTGAGTATTTTGGAAGTGACTGAGGGGTACTGTGAGTATTATGGAAGTGACTGAGGTGTACTGTGAGTATTGTGGAAGTGACTGAGGTGTACTGTGAGTATTTTGGAAGTGACTGAGGTGTACTGTGAGTATTGTGGAAGTGACTAAGGTGTACTGTGAGTATTGTGGAAGTGACTGAGGTGTACTGTGAGTATTGTGGAAGTGACTGAGGTGTACTGTGAGTATTGTGGAAGTGACTGAGGTGTACTGTGAGTATTGTGGAAGTGACTGAGGTGTACTGTGAGTATTGTGGAAGTGACTGAGGTGTACTGTGAGTATTGTGGAAGTGACTGAGGTGTACTGTGAGTATTGTGGAAGTGACTGAGGTGTACTGTGAGTATTGTGGAAGTGACTGAGGTGTACTGTGAGTATTGTGGAAGTGACTAAGGTGTACTGTGAGTATTGTGGAAGTGACTGAGGTGTACTGTGAGTATTGTGGAAGTGACTGAGGTGTACTGTGAGTATTGTGGAAGTGACTAAGGTGTACTGTGAGTATTATGGAAGTGACTGAGGTGTACTGTGAGTATTGTGGAAGTGACTGAGGTGTACTGTGAGTATTGTGGAAGTGACTGAGGTGTACTCTGAGCATCGTGGAAGTGACTGAGGTGTACTGTGAGTATTGTGGAAGTGACTGAGGTGTACTGTGAGTATTGTGGAAGTGACTGAGGTGTACTGTGAGTATTGTGGAAGTGACTAAGGTGTACTGTGAGTATTATGGAAGTGACTGAGGTGTACTGTGAGTATTTTGGAAGTGACTGAGGGGTACTGTGAGTATTGTGGAAGTGACTGAGGTGTACTGTGAGTATTGTGGAAGTGACTGAGGTGTACTGTGAGTATTGTGGAAGTGACTGAGGTGTACTGTGAGTATTGTGGAAGTGACTGAGGTGTACTGTGAGTATTGTGGAAGTGACTGAGGTGTACTGTGAGTATTGTGGAAGTGACTGAGGTGTACTGTGAGTATTTTGGAAGTGACTGATGTGTATTGTGAGTATTTTGGAAGTGACTGAGGTGTACTGTGAGTATTATGGAAGTGACTGAGGTGTACTGTGAGTATTGTGGAAGTGACTAAGGTGTACTGTGAGTATTATGGAAGTGACTGAGGTGTACTGTGAGTATTGTGGAAGTGACTAAGGTGTACTGTGAGTATTATGGAAGTGACTGAGGTGTACTGTGAGTATTGTGGAAGTGACTAAGGTGTACTGTGAGTATTGTGGAAGTGACTGAGGTGTACTGTGAGTATTATGGAAGTGACTGAGGTGTACTGTGAGTATTGTGGAAGTGACTGAGGTGTACTGTGAGTATTATGGAAGTGACTGAGGTGTACTGTGAGTATTGTGGAAGTGACTAAGGTGTACTGTGAGTATTATGGAAGTGACTGAGGTGTACTGTGAGTATTGTGGAAGTGACTGAGGTGTACTGTGAGTATTGTGGAAGTGACTGAGGTGTACTGTGAGTATTGTGGAAGTGACTGAGGGGTACTGTGAGTATCGTGGAAGTGACTGAGGTGTACTGTGAGTATTGTGGAAGTGACTGAGGTGTACTGTGAGTATTGTGGAAGTGACTGAGGTGTACTGTGAGTATTGTGGAAGTGACTAAGGTGTACTGTGAGTATTATGGAAGTGACTGAGGTGTACTGTGAGTATTTTGGAAGTGACTGAGGGGTACTGTGAGTATTGTGGAAGTGACTGAGGTGTACTGTGAGTATTGTGGAAGTGACTGAGGTGTACTGTGAGTATTGTGGAAGTGACTGAGGTGTACTGTGAGTATTGTGGAAGTGACTGAGGTGTACTGTGAGTATTGTGGAAGTGACTGAGGTGTACTGTGAGTATTGTGGAAGTGACTGAGGTGTACTGTGAGTATTGTGGAAGTGACTGAGGTGTACTGTGAGTATTTTGGAAGTGACTGATGTGTATTGTGAGTATTTTGGAAGTGACTGAGGTGTACTGTGAGTATTATGGAAGTGACTGAGGTGTACTGTGAGTATTGTGGAAGTGACTAAGGTGTACTGTGAGTATTGTGGAAGTGACTGAGGGGTACTGTGAGTATTATGGAAGTGACTGAGGTGTACTGTGAGTATTGTGGAAGTGACTGAGGGGTACTGTGAGTATTATGGAAGTGACTGAGGTGTACTGTGAGTATTGTGGAAGTGACTAAGGTGTACTGTGAGTATTGTGGAAGTGACTGAGGTGTACTGTGAGTATTTTGGAAGTGACTGAGGTGTACTGTGAGTATTATGGAAGTGACTGAGGTGTACTGTGAGTATTGTGGAAGTGACTGAGGTGTACTGTGAGTATTGTGGAAGTGACTGAGGTGTACTGTGAGTATTGTGGAAGTGACTAAGGTGTACTGTGAGTATTATGGAAGTGACTGAGGTGTACTGTGAGTATTTTGGAAGTGACTGAGGGGTACTGTGAGTATTGTGGAAGTGACTGAGGTGTACTGTGAGTATTGTGGAAGTGACTGAGGTGTACTGTGAGTATTGTGGAAGTGACTGAGGTGTACTGTGAGTATTGTGGAAGTGACTGAGGTGTACTGTGAGTATTGTGGAAGTGACTGAGGTGTACTGTGAGTATTGTGGAAGTGACTGAGGTGTACTGTGAGTATTGTGGAAGTGACTGAGGTGTACTGTGAGTATTTTGGAAGTGACTGATGTGTATTGTGAGTATTTTGGAAGTGACTGAGGTGTACTGTGAGTATTTTGGAAGTGACTGAGGTGTACTGTGAGTATTGTGGAAGTGACTAAGGTGTACTGTGAGTATTTTGGAAGTGACTGAGGGGTACTGTGAGTATTGTGGAAGTGACTAAGGTGTACTGTGAGTATTTTGGAAGTGACTGAGGTGTACTGTGAGTACTGTGGAAGTGACTAAGGTGTACTGTGAGTATTGTGGAAGTGACTGAGGTGTACTGTGAGTACTGTGGAAGTGACTGAGGTGTACTGTGAGTATTTTGGAAGTGACTGAGGGGTACTGTGAGTATTTTGGAAGTGACTGAGGTGTACTGTGAGTATTGTGGAAGTGACTGAGGTGTACTGTGAGTATTGTGGAAGTGACTGAGGTGTACTGTGAGTATTGTGGAAGTGACTGAGGTGTACTGTGAGTATTGTGGAAGTGACTGAGGTGTACTGGGAGTATTGTGGAAGTGACTGAGGTGTACTGTGAGTATTGTGGAAGTGACTGAGGTGTACTGTGAGTATTGTGGAAGTGACTGAGGTGTACTGGGAGTATTGTGGAAGTGACTGAGGTGTACTGTGAGTATTGTGGAAGTGACTGAGGTGTACTGTGAGTATTGTGGAAGTGACTGAGGTGTACTGTGAGTATTGTGGAAGTGACTGAGGTGTACTGGGAGTATTGTGGAAGTGACTGAGGTGTACTGTGAGTATTGTTAGATGTATAGCCCTGAGACCTGGGTTCTAATCTCATTTTCAGTCCTTTGCAAAATATGAGAGATTCTGGGTACAACTTTAGCTCACTGTACCTTAAATTGTAATTATTTTGTAATGTAGATGATGTCGAAATACGACTGTGTAGCGTGCTGCTTCCCCCTCCCCTGTCTCCCATCTACCTGTTTCACCTGTCCCTGAGCTTCACCTCCCCATGACCTGGATGTCCTGCTGCCGTACAACTGTTCTCTGCTTAGTGCTTGGTTGCACGGTGCCCCATATAAGCACTACACAATGTAGCTGAATTGACTATTTAATCATCTTTATGCTTGATGTGTCTGCACTGAACATATCTCTGTAAGCAGTTAAGAGCAGCAGTGCCTGACTCAGCCTTTCATCATTCTGATGTCACTGCGATGAGTGGCTTTGGGAGTGGGCATTCATAGCACCCATCATTCAGGTTCTTGAACCCCATTGGGTGTGTGCTGTGCAGTTGTGCAGTGTCAGAGTGCGACGCTGGATCGTAGCAGGCAGCAGTGCCCGGGCCGGGGGCCGCTCTCAGCGCAGGCAGCGCCCACACACGCAGCAGAAGGCGCTGCGGAAGGCGCGGGTCTCTGCCTGACCCCTGAAGCCGGCCTTGTTTACTTTGCAGTTTACACGGAGTTGCTGTTTCCCTACAAGAAGTGACTGGCTGTGAACAGCCCTCCGTGTGTGTTCAGCATCCATTCCCTGCATGTTTTGGGAGGCGGCTGCGGGCTGGAGGCGTGGTGGGGCTGCGTGCTTGTCGCTGGCAGTCATGAAAGCTGTCGGTGTGAAGTTGTGAAGGTGGCTGAGTGGGTTGGGGGTGTGCTGCAGAGAGCTGTTTGCACAGTACAGGCCGCAGCTGTCAATCCTGGTGGGCTGTAGCCTGTCGTCCACATGAGGTTGAGGCAGGGGTAGTGTTGACTTGGGTGAGACTACATTTACAAGACAGTCCGGATTGTTGGTGAAAGTGTTAATCGAAAAGACGGCTCTTCGTATAAACCTTTACACGGACATAGTGAAAACAGTAAATATTGCCCTGTCTATGGACTAAAATCATATTACAAACGCTTAGTGGCACCGTACCATGATAAAACATAAGATGCATATTACAGGGAACACGCCGCCTGTAGCGCACAGTGTGAACACATTCGCTTCTCGGCACACTGCAGAAACGCCTACTCTAACACTCTATTTCTGTTTAGAGCACTTGGCCCGTTCCTGTGGTATTCAAGCCCTGGACTAATTAAACCAATATGGTTCTCATTATATTTACAACAAAGTGACATAAAATTGGGAAGGACCTTACAGGACTCGAATATTTCACTCGAAACAGGCGCTCCACCGACTAAGCTGTCCCGTTGGCGCAGCGTCAATGCCGCCATGCGTGCGTGGAGTGAGCAGCGTGACGCAAGCTCTCCTGGACACTGACTGAGATAAATGCGAGCCCCCATATATCACTGACCCCTCAACAACCTCCCGTCTGCGTTCACCCTAGGCTCGGCCTGCCGACCTTTGTTGTGTCCGAGGTCAGAGGTTAAAGATTCGCGGCTCCCGCGTCCTTCTACTGTACCCGGCGCCAATAAAGGACAAAACAATGGCGATCTGATTGTAAAAGAACCAGAATCGAGAGCGTAAACAAGGCGCGTGTTAACGTGCTAATATCTGTTCTATGTTCCCTTTGGATTTGTCGTCGTCCACGTGGTTACTGAGATAGAAAGCTCGGTGGGTACATGTGCCCGCCTGTGGCATAAACCTGGGTGCTACATGTATGTTTCAAGTTCTAAGTTTGGAACACCGACGTACCTTTTAACCGTAAATGGGCTGATGAAAGGAGTGCTTTTTCTGAACTAGGTAATTGCAACACTTGCGTTTTACAGCGCCAAAAAACCACAGAACCGTAGCAACATGGCTGTGTTATCACTGTTATATATTTCAAACTTTAGCTGATATATGCTCTATTTCGGTAAATGTTAGTATAATGTAAACATTGCATATTTGCACTGATGAAAGCAAATCATATGTCGTAGAGGCCTGTGTCACTGCGCAGCACTTTACACAAATAAAAAATACAATATTCCATCTGCAAGTGAAAAGCCGACACGTCTTCCTTTAGCTGCACTTTTCGATAGCAGGCAAATGGTGTTTTCTTTTTAAAGTCTTTTACCGCAGACTAAGAAAAACATCTCGCCTTCCCTAATAAATGGTGTCTGGTAATTCCCTCAAAGGCAGGGCTGTAAAATGTTTCAGAAAGGAAAGAAGAAAAAAAAACGTATTGTTTGTTCTTCGGGAACTCAAACCAGAGGCCGCCTTATCAGAGCGGAGAGCGCTGTAAATATGGTATTAGCCCCAGGCCAGAGATAACAGACAGGGGTGGGGGGAGCGGGCGGGGCTTCAGTTTTAGCAAAGAGACAGGGGGGTGCCGAGACGGCTGCACGGGGAGGCCTGTCCCTGAGGCGTGCTGGGGCCGGTGAGGCCTTCCTGCCTCAGTTTGAGCCCCCGGGGCCCACACCCGAGCACACCTCTGCAAGAGGAGGGCACTGGAGAAGGTTAGGGGTAATTTAAGGGGCTTCTGCGGACATATTGTACTGTAATCGTATTTATATAGCGCTTATTGCCTCTGACGAGGCGCTGAAGCGCTTTGAGGCGCGTAACTCCGATTACTACTGTAATCTAGAATTTATAAAGCGCTTCGTGCCACTAACGCGGCTGCGAAGCGCGCCACTGGCAGCTGGGGGCCGATATGCCCTTTTTGGAGTGTATGGGTGATGTTGTATTGCTTGTACTTAAACCTACACCTTAGCTTAGGTGCTGAGCGCGTGCATGAGGCCTGGAGAATGCACTGAACGTGGTGCACCCACACGGTCCTGGTGCAAAAGCGTGAGGTGTTGGGAGCCAATGGGAGAATGGGCAAAAGCCTCCCCCTTTGTCTGCCTTAGCCAGACCCAACCTCTGTATGGTTGTTGCACAAAGAGCCATCTTTCAGGTCCATAATTCACTCCAGGTATGCCAACGCCGTCGACTGTTTTCCATATTTCACACTAATAAGAGTGTTGCTGTGAATTATGGATTTCAACCAATGAGGAGGCTAGAAAAATAGTTTCTTCGCATGAATTCCTACTCAGAAGTCAAACAGGCTCTAAGCCTGGCGAGGCTTTGGAATATTCATATCAGAAATATAGGATCTAATTCACTTCGTGTTCTTCAATCGGCACTTGGTCCATGGGACGATCAGAAGCCTCGGTGCGATCAGCTGCCCCTTGTTGTACTTTGTCCTTCAGTATAAAAAAAGATTCATTGTCTCACTTTATCCTTCGATATAAACAAAAGATTCATTGTCTCACTTTATCCTTCGATATAAACAAAAGATTCATTGTCTCAATTTATCCTTCGATATAAAGAAAAGATTCATTGTTTCACTTTATTCTTCAACATAGAAAAGGATTCATTGTCTCACTCTATCCTTCAACATAAACAATAGATTCATTGTCTCACTCTATCCTTCAACATAAACAATAGATTCATTGTCTCACTCTATCCTTCAACATAAACAATAGATTCATTGTCTCGCGCCACCCTTGAAGTAGGAACAACAGATTCTGTGTGATCAGCTGCCCATTGTTGTCTGAACCTGGTAAAGAGAAGCTGTCAAAACCTCTCCCTCCAGCCGGCAAAACCTGCTTAGAAATTAGCAAAAAATATTTTGTGAATGTCGAATGAACGCGACATATAATGGGACGTCATGCTTTTTCACTTTATCCCAACGCATCTGAAACTTTTAGTCAAACGGTGCTGTGAGCTGGGAGAGTAAAACAAAAGTGAATCTGCATTATTAATACTCGATGACGTGTCTAAGGGTCCTACAATTCCTTCTCTTGGTTCTGGTGGCATTTAGAAAGCACACGACCTTTGATCTTGTTGCTTCTTATCCGGTCAGCAGAAAAATCGAATCGGGGCACGATATAGTTAAATGTGTTACGTCCCCAGAGGTATATAGCGCCACAGACCCATCTAGCACTGCCACGCGTCGCCGTGCCTGAAAGGGCACCGCACAGCAACAAGGAGCGTCGGCAGTGCAGGTGCGTGCGGTCACGGGGCCTCCCTCGAACAGTCGGAGCTTCCCATCCATCTGTGGATGTGCCTGGAGTCCATAAGAGACACAAAGAGGCGCTTGAAAGGGACGAGGATGTTGGACTGAAACGCCTTTCTAAAACCCCCACAGGAAGGCCGTGCAAGCGCAGGGCGCTCTGAAACCTGTACACCCTCTTCCACAGACATTCAATGTGGGAGTTTAAATCAAAAGAAGCAATAATGTCCACTTTCCCCCTCCTTTAGCCTTCGTTTATTTGGAGGGAAAATATGCCCATTTGTGAATAACGCGTTGTGAATGTGTGTCCCTGCGCCAGCCACTTTTTAATTTATTTTTATTTGTATTTAATGGGGTCTCAGGCGGGACCCGCGCCCTCTCCTGCAGCAGCGCCTCGTGTTTGAGGCACCCCTGATACGACAAAAATGCTGTACTGTTCCATTGCTCGTCGGAGCCTGGACTGACTGTCCGGCGGGCGTTACCTGTCCGGTAATGACCGATGACAGGTTACAGTGAGATAGCTCAGTGTGTTGCGCGTCTGCGGCAGGAATCTGTGCGTAACCTGCGGTTTTCCGACGGGGTCGGACCCCATTCGCCCTAAATGAACCCCACTGAGCTGTCCAACTGTCTCTAACACCCATGATTTGTATGTGTGGGCGCCCCTGCTTGTGGCCTGTATCGTTATAAAAACCTGGGGTACCCTTGTGTTTTGTCGTATGTACTAGTGACTCTACAGAGGCTGGCCGGCCAATCAGAACACAGCTTGAAGCAAAAGAATGTAAAATAATGTATGGCCCGTCCTGGAGGTACCAACCGTCGTGCACGGGCAGGGTGATGTGTGTGCATGTCAATAGGGACTCGGCTATCACAGGTTTGGATTTCTTCCTTGGTTTTAAATGGCTAAAATGGGCAAATAATTAAAAAATATACCTATAAAATGAATTTCAAAAAGTATATATAAAAATACGTGTAAACGATTGCTCAACATTTCTTTACGGTCGTGCTACGGGAAAAGCCCCAGGCATAGGGGAAATGAAGCCATTCAAAGCAGAATTTGCTAAAGTCTATTCTTTTAATACATATATTTTAAAGCCTATTGTTGTCCCACCCCTTTAATAATTCTATAGCGCACCCCAACCCTTAGCCGAAGCGGCGGGAGCAGAATCGGTTAAAGAAATGAAAGGGGGGTGGGTCGGTGAGGGTGGGGGGCGCTATTGTGGAGTGAAAGCAAAGCTGGGGAGTAGAGATGGTATTATAGTTTTGCAGAAGGTTTCCTTTGGGCCTGGGGGCATCTTCCGCCTCCTCGTGTCTGTGTGTATCTGAACGTTTGGTTCATTTATTGCACTGATTTGAACGTCGTGGGAGGGTTCACTTGCCACCTTCGGGGGACGCAGACCCTCCGCTGGCCCAGTGAACACCAGAGCCGTCATTCCATTGCATCTAAAAGATACCGGCTCCGGATTTTATCTTTTTTTCTGTTTGTTTGTTTTCTGCGTGCCGCAGCCTCTCGCGGAAGCCCAGCGCCGCCGCCGTGGTTAACCCCGACCGCAGCGCTTCCTGTGTCTGCTTCCAAATCACCCACTTGGGGTTTTAAGCGAAAACACAGCAGATGTTGTCAAAATAAATTTAAAGAAAAATATGCTGTAGATCAAAACCAGTCGCCTTGCTGGCCGAGAAGCTCTTGGTTCGTCAAAAGATGCCTCGAGATTTCAGATGTGCTGCTGTGCACATTTTATGATGTCAGATTGACGTGAAGCAATAACACAACATGGCGGCGGTTCTTGGCCGCCCCAGTGTGTCAGCATTGGGGTTTACTCTCCAGGGCTTCTTGAAAGATTGCAGGGTGGGCCGTGCCCTCATTTACATGTGTGCGTTTATTGGACGAGTCACACTTTTGGTTCCAAGGAGGGCTGGCTCCACCCTTCATCATTCCTAGGCCGGGACTGCCCCTCGCGTACTGACAACGCCTCGCATCGTTTGGGCCATGTCCGTGACAGCAGGCGCTCAGCCCACTGAGCTAACTCTAGCCCTTTACATGGCTCCCCAGTTTAATCACACCTTGAGGGCTTGCATTTATTTTATTATTATTTTTTTGTGTGGGGGGGGGGGTCTCTGCTTTGACGCAGCAGTGCCACGGTGCGTGTGTGTCGAATCACCCAACGTGTGTTTTCTTTGTGCAATGTATGTGCCAGTTGTGACGTCAACGCGGCCCTGCCTCTGGGGGTGGATTGGGGAGTGGGTTCAAGTTAAGGGTGGATTTGGATGTTGGGGTGACGGTTGTCTTCTCAGATAATCCATTTAGAGAAATGGGGGGTGGGGCTGGTGACTCACTGCGATCAGGAGAAGCCCCTCCCCCCAGGGGGAGGGGAGAAGGAGATGAAAGGGGGAGGGGGTGTACTGGAAAAATAACACAGGGTCAGGGAGAAGAAAGAGAAGGACAACGAAGGGAAATAGAAGCAGAGGCGGAGTAGAGTATGCTTGTGTCTGTGTGTGTGTGTGAGAGAGAGACAGTGAGAGGGCCTGGACCCACCGAGAAACTACAGGCAGCGAGAGAGAAACAGAACATGCTGGAAGAGGAGCGAGAAGATGGGCAGAGAGGGGCGTCCCAGGGTGGAGGGGGGGCGGGGGGGTCAGATAGGGCCTGCTCCCCCTCTCTATTTGTCCTGACCCACTTTGAGCCCCACCAACACAGCGGATGAGTAAAACACAGACCCATTTATTTATTTATGGGTTTTCATATAGCGCAAACTTTACCCAGAGGTGTCAGGGCGCTTTACAATAGAACCAGTTACATTACATAAGGACTTCAGAGTACATGAATTACATAAACGATACAAAACAGATAAACTCTAGACTCACATAAGAATGGTAGTAAGTATATATGTCTACTACAGATACTAGCGGTTTGAGTTACATAAATACAAGTTGCAAATTCACTCAAGGTGACATTTTAAGAAAAGTTGGAGCCATTATGGTTGGGCAAATATATGGTACAAATTTACACAGCGTGATCCTCTCGGCATTGCTGGGGTTCTGGCGGTGCTCCTTCGGGGTGCTGTTGTACTCACGGGCGGTGATCTTGGGCCGGGAGGGGAAACATCCTTCACCACGAAAGTTTTACAACGCGGTACCATTACCACGCAGGTTTTATAACGCAAATCGTTACAACGACTTGCACTGGAGGGCGCTGTAGGATAGGGAATAGTTTAATTTACTATCCAACTCCTTCCCTACTATCCACGGGGACTGGAGTTGGAATAGTAAATTAAACTATTCACTATCCAGCGCCCCCCCAACGCAAGTCGTTGTAACGACTTGCGTTGTAAAACCTGCGTGGTAACAGTACGCGTTGTACCGTCATACATCCGCCGGGAGGGACCACCGAGCTGGTGATGGCCGAAGGGGTACAAGGCCGGGTGGTGGTTGCCAAAGGGGTACAAGGCCGGGTGGTGGTGGGCGAAGGCGTGTGCTGGAGCCCGGGGCTGTTCTCGAGCTCATGCTGGGTGCCAACTATGAGAAGGGCGCTATAGGCCATGAAGGCTCAACAGCTGGTGTAAGGGAGTTTGTAAATGGACACATTAATGTGTCCAGCTACTTTTACTTGTAAAGCAGTGTTGTTTGCTTACAATGTTTACAGCTTACTTTATATATGTCACATTTACATATTTTAAGCAAATTGTTTGTGTATATATATATATAAATGTGTGTGTGCGTATGTATGTGTATATATATGTATATATATGTGTGTGTATGTATGTGTGTACATATATATGTATATATATGTGTGTGTATGTATGTGTGTACATATATATATGTATGTGAGTATATATATGTATATTGTGTGTATATATGTGTGTGTATGTATGTCTGTGTATATATATGTATATTGTATATATATATATATGTGTGTGTGTGTGTACACACACACACACACACACACACACACACACACACACGTTACATTAGTGGCTGAAACTCTGCCCCTGCTATGGAGGTGGCACAGAGAGTGAGCGAAGGAGACAGAAAGATAGAGTGAAAGAGAGAAAGGGACCGGCGCGCGAGGGAGACCGAGGAAAAAGATAGGAGAGAGAGGGCGAGAGAGAAACAAAGAGACAGGGAGCGCAAACCACAGACTGAGGAGGGGGGGAGGGAGGGAAGCAGGGAGAGTGACACATGCTTTGATTTATGAACCCTTTCAACAACAGTAGTTAAGTCACCCTTTAACCTCCGCCCGTAAATCTGCGGCAAGGATGTGAAGTGCAAACACCCCGCGGTACTCCGGCAGGGACTGTACTTCAGAGAGGACAGGCGCCATGTCACCCTCTAAAGGATGGCTACTTACCACTTTAAAGCCCCGCCGTAAATTCCAGGCCTGTCGAGTTAGCAGAGGGCGTTACTGCCTGTGATGGGCCCGCCATCTCACGCGCGCCGCGGGGTCTGCCGGGAGCAGCCAGCGCCACGTGGAAAGAGCGGGAATTCAAAATGGAAGCCCACACGTGACCGGCTGAGCCAGAAGCCGGGGTTCAATGCTGCCTCCTCTGCTTGACGCACTGTGTGATCTTGGGAACTTCTCTTTAGCTCCGCGCGCGTTAGTTACTTTAGCGCGTGAAACTGGGAGTATCTGGGTGTAGGCTGAAACACAAGAATAAGAGGCAGTGAGGCACATAACACTGTCCCTTTCTGTTTTCTCTCCACCTGGCTCCTATCGGGCCTTCAGCAAGAGCTGCCCAGGCGGAGGTGTTTGTTAGACCACAGCACCTCTGCTTAAGTAACCCACTGAAGGGTGAAATGTCAGCTATTTGCAGTTTGGAACTGAATTTCAGAGTCATTCATCCTCTTTATTGGTGTCTAAATCACACAGATATTTAGGCACTATAAATAAGGTAAGGCACTATTATTTTTAGTTGTGAATCAATCTATGTAATAATAGTACGGTGCACCTTCAATGTTGACTCGTCTTAAAGATCTGGCTATTATGATACTTTTTAATTATTTAAATACAAGTGCCACGAAGAGCCACGTGCTGTGTTCCAGGCACTTCAGAGCGCTAGCAGCATAATGTTCTATTGAGTGGCATTTGCAATTTCATTTATGTTGTGTGGGTTTTGCATGGTGCAACATTCACCGTAGGGACCCCAGAGCTCCTTGCGAGGTCATTGGTGCTGCCTGTCTTAGCCATCTCTCGATGTACGCTAACTAAAACTCTGTCAACTCCACCGTGTTCACCAGTTCCAAGTGGGTCGAAACAGGTCAGTGATTGTTCAATATAGCCTTATAGCCCGCCGTAGAGGGCTATACCGTCTATTAAAGGCCCTCTCCAGCGTTAAAGGCCCCGAGCCAAAGGCGAGGGCCTTTAACAAGGGAGAGGGACTTTAATAGCCGGTATAGCCCAACTACGAAGGGCTATAAGGCTATTAGAACATTCTGCCACTAGAGGGCAGAATGTTCTAACAAAAAAGAACAAAGCCTTTTGGGAGCGTGAGGGGATTGGAATCCCCTCAGGCTCCCTGAAGCCCTTGTTCACAACCAGAGCTGTGAACAAAGAAGCATTGGAATGTTGGAGCTCCAGGCTTATACCAGCCATTATAAGCCCGGAGCACTCCATTGTTTTCAATGGAGCTCCCAACATTCCAATGTTATGTATTTATTTCTTGTTGAGCGCGGCTGTCACCCAAAGGGTATCCTGGCGCTGAGACCTATCAATGTTCTAACACATTTTAGAGCATTGGAATGTTGAGAGCTCCATTGCAGACAATGGAGTAGCTGTGGTCTTACAATAGCTGATTTATGCCCGGAGCGCCAACATTCCAATGTTTGTCTTCATGTTTCTCCCTTTTTAATTTAGAACATTCTACCGTCAGTGGATGGAATGTTCTAATAGCCTTATAGCTCTTCTGGCTCTGGCAATATTTGCTGTTAAAGGCCCTCACCCTTGTTATTGGCCCTTGTCTACGGTTGGGGCCTATAACTCGGGTTCAGGGCCTTTAACAACTGGTATAGCCCTCGGCAGCAGTCTATGATGTTATATGAGAGATGTCTCTGGCCCTGCCTGAAGATTACGGCATCATTCGGAGGTACATGTGACCGCGCCATCCCACTGGCCTCTGAGAATATCCCAACTCCTCTATCGGCTAATCTTGGGATTTCATTCCGGGCCCTCCCGCCTTTGCCGTTGGTATCTTTCTATCTTCCTTAGAGTGGCTAATTATGGAAATCCGCACTTCTGGAGGCCATTGCAGCTTCAAAAGGATGTCTGCGCCCTTCCTGATGGAAAGCTTGTGGGGATAATTAACTAAGATGCAGTTAGATGTTAGTCATTTTTGAATCTGGTCGGGGGCCTGCTTTCCACGCGGTGCTGTGCAGGGTTCACAAAGGCAGACATAATTATTGCATTATGCGCCTGCAAATGGTTTAACGAGCAGAAGCCGCAGCACATGGCTTCCTGCGCTTTAAGGGGTATTTTTTTCTCCACTTGCATTAGATAAATAACAAATAATTTACTCCCTCTCTATACATAATGCATTGACGCGCCGGAGCCGGTGGCGAGTAGAGCGCGGTAGCTCGCCCGGCCTGGCGCACAGCGTCCTTACTGAGAGTCAGCAGTAGCTAAAGAGAAAAGATTCCACCTTTCTCTTATTTTGGTCTAAAAAAGGAATGTAGATTGCCCCAGCGCGTCGGTTAAGGTGAGGTACCAATTGGAGCAAAGACACAGGGGCAAGTAATATGAATTTCCTTCAAACTTAATTGGCAGCAACCAAGTTAAGAAATGTCCCAAGTAAACTTTTGTCCTCAGAATCTCTGAAAAGGAGCAGAGCAAATAGAACAAAAACAATGGCTGAAGGGGGTTGACCCCCTGCCTCCCTCCACATCTGTGGCGAAACACAAAATGATGCTCCCCCCCCCTGCAGAATGTGATAGGGGTCACCCAAGTCTCCAATATCTCACAGATATTCACCGAATTTGGGTTGAATGGGGGCCCCTGAAAGATTGGGCTCCCACTTTGCCACTGGGGCTGCAGGGGCCTGTGTTACACCCCTGTTGCGTGTCTGCTGTCGTGCGGACGTGTCCAACACGTCAAACGACACTTCCAGCAACCAATGGCTGAAGGAGGGCTGGCCCAATGGCCCGCTCCCTTCTTGTGTTGGCCTTTATTCTTTGCATAAGTTCTATCAGACAGGTGAAGCTATGGCACCAGGGCTCAAGTCGAAAAAAATGAAGTGGGGGGACGCTGTCACCGGAAGTGACGTCACGACAGGAAGTGACGCCACGAAAGGTGCCGAGCTCCTCGTCCCAGAGAGGGCAAAGAGTGAAGTTCAGCTGTTTGGCAGGGGGGATGGCGTCCCCCCTGTAAAATAAGTGGGGAAACGCCGTCCACCCGCGTGGCACCCCGACTCGACCCCTGTATGGCACAGACCAACAGAAATGAAAACGTTCACCAATCAGAGTGCACTATACGCAATCTAAGTTTGAATGCAGCAAGTCCACATTCTAATGATGCACGTCACCTTAGAGGAAAGTAACAGAAGAAGTAACAGGAAACCCCCCCACCAGGCAAGCCAGCATATACATCGAATCCCTGCTCCCCATGACAGCATCACCAGCTGGTAAAGCCGCCCAGCTTGTGATTTCATCCATCTTCACGAAATTTCTTGGAAAGACATTTTTGGTTGGTCATTTTTCCCACAACAGTGTTTTTTTTTACTCAGATACCTCCTGCAAAATGCAGTTTTTGCAGTTTCTTTCTTTTCTGAAACCTGCATTTCCAGCAGCTTTTTTTGAAATCATGTAATCTTCATAAAGTTTACCAAGATGGCATAATTTAGAAAAAGCTGCATTAAATGGGCCCCAGCAATAGGCTGCCAAACTGGAAGAGCTCTTTCAGAGAAGGGTCTCGATTTAAAATACTGCAGTCTGTCCAGAACCGTGCAGCCCGTCTACTCATGGATGTACGTAGACACAATTCCGCGAGGGCTGCTCTGCCGTCTCTTCATTGGCTCCCGGTACAGGAAAGGGTCTTGTTTAAGGCCTTGTGTATGGCTCATAAGTCCATAACGAATAATGGCCCCGCCATCCTGCGTCTTCTGTTCCGCCGCCATCATTCTCTCAGAGATTTAAGATCTAACCATCTTAATCTGCTGGTAGTTCCTAGGGTTAAGCGGTCACGCATGGGTGGTCGTCGGCTCTCTTTCCAAGAAGCTAAATTCTGGAACCAACTCCCCGAGAACATCCAGCTTGAATCTAACCATCTTGCTTTTAGGAAACGGCTTAAGACCTTTTTGTTTCGCTGAGTGGTACTGTCCTGTTGTCCGGTCTAAAAGCGCTGGGATGCCTCCGGGTAGCCATGCGCTATATAAGCATGTACTCATTCATTCATTCATTCAAGAGGAGGAGGGTAAGTCCCAGAAACCCCAAGCTAGATTGGTGGCTCAGCTCGAGGTTCTCACGGACCCTCGAGGAAAATATGAGTCACGCATTCACGTGGGACCCGCTCCCTTCAGCGGCGTCGAGTTCTCCTCTCCCGCCTCGCCCACAGCAGAAGAGGTACCACCTAGCGCTGACGTTGGTTTGCAGATGGGACAATAACACTCCTCACCAAGCTCCCCACGTGGCATATGCCATCACATTTACTGGCCTGACCCTGACTGTTACATGCCACCTTGGAGAGCTATAGCCACCTTTTTGCTTCAACCCTGTAAATATGAAATATGTAATTTTGTAAATCTAATCGCTTAAACTTTTCAAAATATGTAATTTGTAATTAAATATGTTATGTGTAAATATGTAACTCTCACCATGAGTAACCGTAGTAGCTATACGTATTGTCACCTACTACCATGTTACTCTAAATTTCTCATGTAGCGTTCTTTCGCTCTATTGCAAAGCGCTCTGACACACCTGGGTAATGTCCATGCTATATAAAAAAAACATAAATAAATAAATACACAGCAGTGAAGGTCATGTAGAGTGCTGTGGAAGTGCTCTGAGAAGTGCAGAGTGCTGTGGAAGTGCTCTGAGAGGGTCAGGTGTGGCGCCGCGGCCAGGGCGACTGATGCTGGAATCTGGGGACCACGGTTCGATCCCCGGCTCCGGCGGCAGGTTAGCCCAGCACCATGTGACTCTGGGCAATAGCTCGCTTAATCTTCCCGACGGCCCCCAGCGCCTAGAGACCCTTACGGGTGATTGTGCGCTTACAAATGTGGACTTTACTTTACTTTAGAGTGCTGTGAAAGTGCTCTGAGAGGGTCAGAGTGCTGTGAAAGTGCTCTGAGAGATGCAGAGTGCTGTGGAAGTGTCCTGAGAGGGTCAGAGTGCTGTGAATGTGCTTTGTGTGGTGCAGAGTGCTGTGGAAGTGCTCTGAGAGGGTCAGAATGCTGTGAAAGTGCTCTGAGAGGTGCAGAGTACTGTGAAAGTGCAAGTACAAGTCAGAGGCCTCCAAAGTCATCTGCGGCGTCCCACAAGGATCCTCACTGAGCCCCACCCTCTTCAACATCTACATGAGCCCCCTCGCGGCCATCGCACGCCAACACAACCTCAACATAATCTCCTACGCCGACGACACCCAGCTGATCCTCTCCCTGACCAACGACCCCGCCACCGCCAGAGCCAACCTGCACGAAGGGATGAGAGACGTAGCCGAATGGATGACGACCAGCCGCCTGAAACTGAACTCAGACAAGACGGAGGTCCTCATCCTGGGCTCCACGCCCTCCGCCTGGGACGACTCCTGGTGGCCCCCCGCCCTGGGCGCCGCACCCAAACCGACGGACCACGCACGCAACCTGGGCTTCATCCTGGACTCCTCCCTCTCCATGACCAGGCAAGTCAACGCCGTCTCCTCGTCATGCTTCAACATCCTGCGCATGCTACGTAAGATCTTCCGGTGGATCCCCACCGAGACGAGGAAGACGGTCACCCAAGCCCTCGTCACCAGCCGACTGGACTACGGGAACGCCCTCTACGCCGGAACCACGGCCAAACTCCAGAAGAGACTCCAGCGGATCCAGAACGCCTCGGCGAGACTCATCCTCGACATCCCCCGACGCAGCCACATCTCCGGACACCTGAGAGACCTGCACTGGCTCCCGATCAACAAGAGAATCACCTTCCGTCTCCTCACCCACGCGCACAAAGCCCTACACGACCAAGGCCCGAGCTACCTCAACAACCGGATCAACTTCTACACTCCCAAGCGCCTCCTCAGATCAACCAACCACGCCCTCGCCGCCGTCCCCCGCATCCGAAGAGAGACAACAGGAGGAAGGTCCTTCTCCTACCTGGCCGCCAAGACCTGGAACTCACTTCCCATCAATCTGCGCCTGACCCAAGACCACCTCTCCTTCAGGAAGAAGCTCAAGACTTGGCTGTTCGAGCAGTAGCGGCACCCCCCCCTCCCAGCGCCTTGAGACCCTACGGGTGAGTAGTGCGCTTTACAAATGACCTGATTGATTGATTGATTGATTGATTGAGAGGTGCAGAGTACTGTGAAAGTGCTCTGAGAGATGTAGAGTGCTGTGGAAGTGTCCTGAGAGGGGAAGAGTGCTGTGAAAGTGCTCTGAGAGGTGCAGAGTGTTGAGAAAGTGCTCTGGGAGGTGCGGAGTGCTATGAACGTGCTCTAGGAGGTGTGGAGTGCTATGAAAGTGCTCTAGGAGGTGCAGTGTGTTGGGAAAGTGCTCTGAGAAGTGCAGAGTACTGTGAAAGTGCTCTGGGAGGTGCGGAGTGCTATGAAAGTGCTCTAGGAGGTGCAGTGTGTTGGGAAAGTGTTCTGAGAGGTGCAGAGTACTGTGAAAGTGCCCTGAGAGGGACAGAGTGCTGTGGAAGTGCTCTGAAAGGCGCAGAGGGCTGTGAAAGTGGTCACAGAAGAATGTTATGCCAATTACTTTGCAGTCCTTTGTAATAGCGGAATATTTGAAAAATTAGTACCATTGCATCTCATTTCAAGCGTTTTCTTGCTTTCAGAGCACTCCACAGAGCCCTGCATCCAGAGCTTAATGAAAAATGTAAAAAGTCTGCACATACAGGGCTTTTACTGCATGGATGTTTGCCTGCAGCTGAGTTTTGAGCATCACTTGTGTCATGTGAAGTCTGTATCTCAGCCGGCTCCCCCAGACCTTTATTTTTGTTAATGCATGGAATCAGCATCACTGAAGGTGTTGAGCCTCTTCTGATATCTCCTGACGTTGTCTTCTTTGTCACCAGGTTGGTGAGTGAGGGGTCTTCTTAAAGGACTACCCATGTCCCAGGTTGGTTGGGCACTACGTGCACCAAAATAATTTGTATTCAGAGACTGTCAATATCAGTCATCCATACTATATACGCCAACGCGTGTTCAGCTTCTTTCTTTTCACACATTCACAGTTCACTCATCAAAAACACACGCAAGTATAAGGAATGGGTTATTTGTAAATACTATACAAGGTACAAGAGTGAATTGGCATGTGTGCCTCACAGCACTGTGCATTACAAGACTTTTTTTCATCGGTTGGGCATATGTGTGCTATAAATGAACCCCTTTCTTCGGACAAAAGATTGGACGGAAGTGCACCCCTGTTTTTCCTTCATTAATCATTGAAATGAACATAAATGTTTTTCATATATACGCGCTTTTTCATTAGTTAGGTCTCGCCTACGGCGAACGCGCTGAAAGCGCATTCTCGCAAGCGAGAACTATAGTCGTCGTCTCAGCAGTTTGAGACCGATGAAGTGAGACAAGACCTGGCCGCGCGCAGCGTTTCTCCATAGGATAACGTTGTGCGCGCGGCCAGGTCTTGTCTCCACGGCATGCGAATGCAGACCGGATCGCGTCGCGCGCCTCTCTGGAATGCAGGGGGAGTCTGCAGAGAGGCGCGCGGCGCTGATAAACAGGCAAGAGGCGCGTGTGGAATCCGAGAGGCGAGAGGCAAGAGGCGCGTGTGGTTGGGGGGCACTGGTAAGTTAAGTTGGCTTTATAAATGCATTTGCCCTCCCACCTCGTGTCTCTTTGGACATGGATAATCCCAGTGTCTTGTAGTAAATAAAGTACATACTGTGTGTCCCTGCGGGAGCAGCCTTTTCGTATTCCGTGTTTATGATGCTTAATCGGGCCGACCTATCAGTGTTGGGTCTTGCAGCGTATTAAAATAAGCGCAGAAGTAGAAAGGTTTGAAGGTCAGTGATAGCGCTGCCTGACTCACGCCGCCAGTAACGTCTTTAAATATATGCGCCCACGGACTGAACGGTTAGCCAACAATCCTATGCAATTCGCACACTTAAGCTTGTGCACTGCTTCTGTTGCTGTTTGCGCATGCATCCAGATGTGCTCATGCGCGGAAGAGCTTTCACGGGAAGTTTTTGCTCTCTTTGTTAACTAACTTAGCAAGCGTGACACGGTTCGACGTTAATAACATCCTGAGGCCTGGCTCCACAGCGCAGCTCTCTGCTGGACGTATCTTTCAAAATTCTTTCAAAATCAACTTAAAGGAGGCGTACCAGTCTTTCACCTCATGCTGTTGGCTCTGTGGGGTATTCTTCCGCCTCCCTCCGTGGTACTTACTGCTTGCATGACAGTGCTGTGTTGGGTAAATCACAGCTTGTGATGCTAGGCAACTCTTGATCACGCTCATGCCAGGAGTCTTCCACAACACTCTTGCACATGACTTTGAGCCGAGGCTGCGGCATAGATTTACCAACGGAATAGTTTAAATTGACTAACAGGGCCAAAGTATTTTCACCACGCAGAAGTCAGCGACTGATATGCACATTACCTTGTAACATGAGGCACGTAGGTTGTAGACGATGTATATGACCATTTGTCATGTACCAAGTGCTCTATGAAAGTGCTATAAGACTTGCCATTTAATAATAATAATGCCATTTATTTATCGGTTTTCAAAACCAACACATAAATAAAATAATTGTCATTTACAATGCCAATAGCTCTAACTTTTGCTAAGGCGAGACCGTTGCATTGTAAATGCTTGTTTTTTTCCATTTATTCATTTTTGGATCAAGTGATATTTGAATGAATGGTTTCACCTTTCATTGACAACTTACTGTTATTATTCATCTTACTTTGTTTCTAACATTGCCTTGGTTGCCCTTATTTGTTATATCTTCTGAATTGACAACAATCCCAGGTCCAAAGGAAGGGATGAAGGCATCAATACTTGATCCACAGGACCAGAGAGTCCGGCGCGGTAGGACCTCATGGAGAGATGGAGCCCATAGAAACTTTCTGCCTTTTCATGCTAGAAACAAGAGGTTTCTAAGATGAAAAGTTGGCCTTCGAAGTTTGCCCTACTCCGTTGGGAAGCTACGACGTGCCGTCAATCAAGGCCTAGCTCATGGACGGCGCTGTGATGGGTCATTCGGATTCTGTCCAACACAAGCATTATCCCCTTCCGTGCTGGCGTCTGGCAACGGCCGTCGCAAACACTACCTCGCTAGTGCTACGCACGTCCGTTTGCCGATGCAGCCCCGCCCACTCATTAGAACTCCCGCACCGCGGCAGAATTTGCGCCGTGGTTAAGGAGTTATATAGTCAGTCACTGTGACTGCCGGAACAGGAATGACGTTTAATAAGTCAGTCGATATTACAGGAGAGTGAAAATAAGAAAGGCTGGTGGCTGTCTGAAGTCTCTGACACTTATCGTTAAAGAGATATTAGAAGGAATACGTTTATGATTAGGGACGTGTTCCGCAGTTTACAGGCATGTTTGCATTTCTTTTGTTTCACAGACAGGTTGCGGCTCTCTGCTTTGGTGGAGAACCTTCCATAGATCACAATACCTCAAATGTTATTCTGTGAAAGTTCTGTCCCATATATAACTCCAGAGCCATCCGGAGTGCCGAATGTTTGAACACTGAAGTATGGAGATGTGCCCCAGGGGTAAAATCGATAGAACCCCACGTATGTTATGGAGATCTGTAGAGCGCACTATCACCCGAGAAAGTAGTACTGGCACTGCAGTCACTCCTGGAGCGACTGCAGGCTATGGTTATTTTCAGAAATATGCCAAAGTCTAATGCAAAGCGAATCAATTTTAGGAAGGAGGGGAGTTATCCCTCTTCTGTTTTCTAGACACAGTCACAATTTCAGTTAATTTTTGCTGCAGTGGTACCCAACAGCAGCAGGATCCGTGGTTCTTTGGCCCAAGGAGAGCTTGCTGAGAATAAAAGGGGTTAGAAGTTACTTCAACCCTACAGAAAGTATCTGTGATCCTTTTCCAGATGGGTAACCAAACACACCTCTCGGTGTCAGGCGAGGAGCTCAGGATCCACGCCGAAGGGATATGCCATTGCTTGGCCTTTGCACAGCTCGGCAGTCTCAGTGGAGACCTACAGTGTGGATCAGGGACTCTTTTTCTACACTCTCTCGCAAGGCTGGTTTTAGGCCCATGGTCACGCCATGCCAGTAGGGGAATACAGGGCCCAGGTGATGACAAGAGCAGGTCCCCACCTAGCAGAAGTAATACTGTGTGGTGCAGGGGAGCATGCTCACAAGGCACTGTTGCAGTGCTCAATTTCTTAAACAAACAAAAAAAGTGCCAGGGCTCTCGTCAGTAGGCCACTGCAGCTTGCACTACACATTGCTCCTGCTATGCGGCCAATAATAGTAACAACACAACTACTGACCGTCACATTACTACAAGTGTGACTGTTTGGACTATTTCAGGCCCCCAAAGCTATAAGAATGGCTTGGGCGGCAGGTAATAGTCATTTTTAATGTATATTGAATTAATAATCGACGGTTGTTGTGGTCATCTCTAAATTAGCCAGACAGCGCCACCTTCTGGCAGACTGTCACTTGCGCTGGTGTTGACAGTTAAGTGCGGGTGCTGAGCACTGGAAACCACTGGCTCAAATTAAGTCCTGCTGTCGCATGTCCTGGGTGTAGAATGAGCTGTACTTTGTCGCTATTCCAGGCAATTCTCCATTGTGCCTGCTGAGCGATCCCTGAAGGGAGCACTTCTGGCCTCCGTGAGGCTGAAGGTCTAGACAAGCACGGAGGCATCCAGCAGCAGGGCCAGACCTTCCATCATGATCCCACCCTAGGGTGGGTCAGTGGGTGGGCATGTAGGGGGGGGCAGATGTGGATTTCACAGCCGCAGCCTGGACACCCCGAGCGGGGTTTGCTGTTTCTGAGCAGAACAATGTTTCCTCTGCTCTTTGCATTCCCACGGGGCCCTCTGACTCTGGGGCTGTTCTTGGGCGGAACCCAAAGCCCCCTCCCGGTCTTGCCTCGCTGCTGGGGCAGGAAGGTTTGTGTGTTTACCTCCGCCAAAGAATCCGGAAGAAGGGAGAGGACTGGGCGGACCTTTATGCTCCAGTCAGGCACTGACACCATTTCATGTTAGACAGGAGCATCGTCGAAGAAGCAGCACACACAAGAAAGAACCCGCTCTCAGGGTGGGGGGAAAAGCGAGGGGGGGGGGGCTTGAGATCACTGGCCCTCTCATGTGCAGCGGCCGCACGTGCCGCACGGGGAGGATAGATTATCACCCTTATTTTTTTAAACCTCATACGAGTTAAAAAGAAATGTATAGAAGCTGCCCCAGCAATCCAACACGTAAGCACGCTTCTACATGCATAAGCATAAGGTGCCACACGCAAACACATACCTACAAGCATAATCACAAGGTGCCACATGTAAGCACATACCTACAAGCATAATCACAAGGTGCCACATGTAAGCACATACCTAGAAGCATACACATAAGGTGCCACATGTAAGCACATACCTACATGCATAATCACAAGGTGCCACGTGTAAGCACATGCCTACATGCATAAACACAAGGTGCCACATGTAAGCACATACCTACAAGCATAATCACAAGGTGCCACATGTAAGCACATACCTACAAGCATAATCACAAGGTGCCACATGTAAGCACATACCTACAAGCATAATCACAAGGTGCCACATGTAAGCACATACCTACAAGCATACACATAAGGTGCCACATGTAAGCACATACCTACATGCATAATCACAAGGTGCCACGTGTAAGCACATGCCTACATGCATAATCACAAGGTGCCACATGTAAGCACATACCTACAAGCATAATCACAAGGTGCCACATGTAAGCACATACCTACAAGCATAATCACAAGGTGCCACATGTAAGCACATACCTACAAGCATAATCACAAGGTGCCACATGTAAGCACATACCTACAAGCATAATCACAAGGTGCCACATGTAAGCACATACCTACAAGCATACACATAAGGTGCCACATGTAAGCACATACCTACATGCATAATCACAAGGTGCCACATGTAAGCACATACCTACAAGCATACACATAAGGTGCCACATGTAAGCACATACCTACATGCATAATCACAAGGTGCCACATGTAAGCACATGCCTACATGCATAAACACAAGGTGCCACATGTAAGCACATACCTACAAGCATAATCACAAGGTGCCACATGTAAGCACATACCTACAAGCATAATCACAAGGTGCCACATGTAAGCACATACCTACAAGCATAATCACAAGGTGCCACATGTAAGCACATACCTACAAGCATACACATAAGGTGCCACATGTAAGCACATACCTACATGCATAATCACAAGGTGCCACGTGTAAGCACATGCCTACATGCATAAACACAAGGTGCCACATGTAAGCACATACCTACAAGCATAATCACAAGGTGCCACATGTAAGCACATACCTACAAGCATAATCACAAGGTGCCACATGTAAGCACATACCTACAAGCATACACATAAGGTGCCACATGTAAGCACATACCTACATGCATAATCACAAGGTGCCACGTGTAAGCACATGCCTACATGCATAAACACAAGGTGCCACATGTAAGCACATACCTACAAGCATAATCACAAGGTGCCACATGTAAGCACATACCTACAAGCATACACATAAGGTGCCACATGTAAGCACATACCTACATGCATAATCACAAGGTGCCACGTGTAAGCACATGCCTACATGCATAAACACAAGGTGCCACATGTAAGCACATACCTACAAGCATAATCACAAGGTGCCACATGTAAGCACATACCTACATGCATACACATAAGGTGCCACATGTAGGCACATACCTACAAGCATAATCACAAGGTGCCACATGTAAGCACATACCTACATGCATACACATAAGGTGCCACATGTAGGCACATACCTACAAGCATAATCACAAGGTGCCACATGTAAGCACATACCTACAAGCATAATCACAAGGTGCCACATGTAAGCACATACCTACATGCATACACATAAGGTGCCACATGTAGGCACATACCTACAAGCATAATCACAAGGTGCCACATGTAAGCACATACCTACAAGCATACACATAAGGTGCCACATGTAGGCACATACCTACATGCATAAACACAAGGTGCCACGTGTAAGCACATACCTACATGCATAATCACAAGGTACCACATGTAAGCACATACCTACAAGCATACACATAAGGTGCCATATGTAGGCACATACCTACATGCATAAACACAAGGTGCCACATGTAAGCACATACCTACATGCATACACATAAGGGGCCACGTGTAAGCACATACCTACATGCATAATCACAAGGTGCCACGTGTAGGGACATACCTACAAGCATAATCACAAGGTGCCACATGTAAGCGCATACCTACATGCATACACATAAGGTGCCACATGTAAGCACATACCTACATGCATACACATAAGGTGCCACGTGTAGGCACATACCTACATGCATAATCACAAGGTGCCACGTGTAGGGACATACCTACATGCATACACAAAAGGTACCACATGTAAGCACATACCTACAAGCATAAACACAAGGTGCCACATGTAGGCACATACCTACATGCATAAACACAAGGTGCCACATGTAAGCACATACCTACATGCATACACATAAGGTGCCACATGTAAGCACATACCTACATGCATACACATAAGGTGCCACGTGTAGGCACATACCTACATGCATAAACACAAGGTGCCACATGTAAGCACATACCTACATGCATACACATAAGGTGCCACATGTAAGCACATACCTACATGCATACACATAAGGTGCCACGTGTAAGCACATACCTACATGCATAATCACAAGGTGCCACGTGTAAGCACATGCCTACATGCATAAACACAAGGTGCCACATGTAAGCACATACCTACAAGCATAATCACAAGGTGCCACATGTAAGCACATACCTACAAGCATAATCACAAGGTGCCACATGTAAGCACATACCTACAAGCATACACATAAGGTGCCACATGTAGGCACATACCTACATGCATAAACACAAGGTGCCACGTGTAAGCACATACCTACATGCATAATCACAAGGTACCACATGTAAGCACATACCTACAAGCATACACATAAGGTGCCACATGTAGGCACATACCTACATGCATAAACACAAGGTGCCACGTGTAAGCACATACCTACATGCATAATCACAAGGTACCACATGTAAGCACATACCTACAAGCATACACATAAGGTGCCACATGTAGGCACATACCTACATGCATAAACACAAGGTGCCACATGTAAGCACATACCTACATGCATAATCACAAGGTACCACATGTAAGCACATACCTACAAGCATACACATAAGGTGCCACATGTAGGCACATACCTACATGCATAAACACAAGGTGCCACGTGTAAGCACATACCTACATGCATAATCACAAGGTACCACATGTAAGCACATACCTACAAGCATACACATAAGGGGCCACGTGTAAGCACATACCTACATGCATAATCACAAGGTGCCACATGTAAGCACATACCTACATGCATACACATAAGGTGCCACATGTAGGCACATACCTACATGCATAAACACAAGGTGCCACATGTAGGCACATACCTACATGCATAAACACAAGGTGCCACACGCAAACACATACCTACATGCATAATCACAAGGTACCACATGTAAGCACATACCTACAAGCATACACATAAGGTGCCACATGTAGGCACATACCTACATGCATAAACACAAGGTGCCACGTGTAAGCACATACCTACATGCATAAACACAAGGTGCCACACGCAAACACATACCTACATGCATAATCACAAGGTACCACATGTAAGCACATACCTACAAGCATACACATAAGGTGCCACATGTAAGCACATACCTACATGCATACACATAAGGTGCCACGTGTAAGCACATACCTACATGCATAATCACAAGGTACCACATGTAAGCACATACCTACAAGCATACACATAAGGTGCCACATGTAGGCACATACCTACATGCATAAACACAAGGTGCCACATGTAAGCACATACCTACATGCATACACATAAGGTGCCACGTGTAAGCACATACCTACATGCATAATCACAAGGTGCCACGTGTAGGGACATACCTACATGCATAAACACAAGGTGCCACATGTAAGCACATACCTACATGCATACACAAAAGGTGCCACGTGTAAGCACATACCTACATGCATAATCACAAGGTACCACGTGTAGGGACATACCTACAAGCATACACATAAGGTGCCACATGTAGGCACATACCTACAAGCATACACATAAGGTGCCACATGTAGGCACATACCTACATGCATACACATAAGGTGCCATATGTAGGCACATACCTACATGCATAAACATAAGTAGCCAGATGGAAGTTCATATCTACATGCATAAACATGAGGTGTCACATGTAAGCAGATACCTCCATGCATAAACATAAGTTGCCAGATGGAAGCACACATATATATACATGCATAAACATGAGGTGTCACATGTAATCACATAGCAAAAGGCTTAAATATAAGGTCCCACCCGTAAGCACATACAAGCATATGTTGTCAGATGTACGGACATGCCTACGTGCATAAACATAAGGTGGCACACATTAGCACAAACCTACGTGCATAAACATAAGGTGCTGCACATAAGCACATACCTACATGCATAAGCATAAGGTGTATTAGAAATGGGATCCCTGGCTGGCCAGGGCTTGCGCCAAAGTCAGTCAGAGACCACCACTTCCACACTAGACACATACACGCCGCATATATCATTGCGCAGCATTCAATCACACGAGTCCGCACATACCAGACTCGAACCTGCACACCCCACGCATCAGGAACTACCAGGGACACATACATTCCCCATGCATTCCTATGGGAGGGCAGGCCTATCTCACCACATGCACTCAGAGTGCGCACGCACTTTCCACTGGGACACAGTGAAAGTGCGCAGAAACCAAAAATCACCATCACCAGGTCACCATTAAAAGCAAAAAGTTTAGGGGTGAACCTGCCAGAAGGGCCAAGTCCAACAAGGTGCCACACATAAGCATAAATCTAGGTTGCCAAATGTAAGCACATACCAACATGCATACACATAAGTTGCCACACGTAAGCACATACCTACATGCATAAACATAAGGTCTCACAAGTAAACACATACCTACATGCATAGTTGAACTACCAGGGCTGAAAGATCAGAATTTGCAGCTTTTGGAAGCAGTAGAAACAAGTTCTGTCCTCAATAAGGAAATAACTGCACTGAAGAAAAAAAATGCACATACATGTAAAATACTTACATGCACACACATGCATGCCCCCATCCATACACTGATAGCTAGCTATAAGGCTGCATAAGGAGCCACACGTAAATACAACCATGGCAGAGGCTCAACTAGAGCCAAATTTGGGGGGGGGGCTAATAAAAATTTGGGGGGGGGGGCTAATTCTTCCAGCAATAGGCAGAGTGGAGCTGCAGGGGCTCTAATAAGGGGTGAAAACACAACAAAGCCTCGTTAACAAGTGAATGGTCTTTTAAAGACCTTGAAGTACTCAGGTGCGGCTGTGTGTGTGCCCAGGAAGGTGTCTCAGCCCGGGCTGCCACACACGACGGGGGGGGTGAGGGGGGGTCGCAGCCCTCGAGCCCAATGGGCGTTGCTCCCCTGAATCATGGTTAGCCATACATTGTGTTTTAGGTACTGCAAGGGCCTAGCAACCATGATCACCCGACTGTATTACAGATAATGTTTTGTTGTAGCAGAAACATCCAGGGCTTTAAGTGGGATGAAAAAACTGGGGGGTCTCTCAAGGGGCGTGGTCAATGTAAATAAGGGCGTGACTTAAAACATGTAAGCTAAAAATCTGTGCTTAGCATAGTGTGCCGCTCGACTTGTAATTTGCTGTTTCTGTCATTGCATCCAGATATATGATACAACAATTAACACCATACCTACAACAAGTCAGGACTATTGGCTTTGTCAATGGTTGTTAGTTGCATAAGATAAATAAGCAGCGACTATGGCTTGTATATAATATTGAAAAAGCTTCCACTTAAAGCCCTGCTGACGCCACGACGATGTTGCTGCTCTTGAGTTTTAAAAAGAGAAGGGAAATCCAGAGAGAAAATAACTCTCTTTAAAGGATTTCCCTTCCCCTACAAGGCTCCCCTGGCATGACGTAATACCGTAACTTCTCCACTAGTGAGAAGTGAGCAGTGTGAACAGCGCACATCGATGTGCCTGCGGTCACTGCAGTGAAACACGTTTCGAGGCACCCTTTAAAAAAACTGCCGGTGCTCAGACCCGGTGAGACCCGGCCCACTTAAAGCCCTGGGAACATCACAGAATAGTACTGTAGTGCCCATTTCAGACCAAATGACAACACACACAATGATGGGGGAGCTTGCCTCTGCGATAGTGCACTGTGCAACTGCTTTTATTTCACTACTCATTTTTGGACTTTCAGGCACAGCAACATAAGTCATTTTTTCAAGATCAAAAAGTACTTTGATCACACACTGAAACTAGATTTCAAACCTAAGTGTAGCATTTTAGCGGCTTACCAACTCCTAACATACTCAGAGAGTCCACTAAACACTTTCGGGTGTTTCAAGCTAGAAAATGCGAAATTAAAACTTCTAAGAATGGGGTCCAAGCGATTGCAGTTTGTTTAAAATATAATTTCAGGCTGTGGCCCTTCAGAAACATTCCTAAACTGGTTAACACATAGTGAATTATCTTTTAAGGGCTATTTGACTCCCTAGGTTTCACTGGCACTAAGCATGCTGGGATTAGACCCCTACATAAAATGTGAAACTACAAGTCCCAGCAGGCTTGCTGCTGCATAAATACCAGCACAGGCTAAATGTCACTGTCCTGATGGCACCTGAGCCCCTCCGCCACCCCCTGCGTGCAGACTGGACTCTTCCAAATCCGATTAATGCAGCCACCAGCTAGTTCTCAGGTCTCAGAACCGGAAGACAGGACTCTTCACCTGACCTGACCTCACCTGGTTTGTCTTGGGAGCAAATGGATCACACCGCGTTAAAATGTGAAATTATTTACACTTCCAAGGAAATTAAATGACTTCTTTTGTATTAGATTCACAATTTTTTTTGTATTAAGAATAAACATCAGAATAAAAAAAAATAACTATAATGGCGATCCAATATATGACCAGAAATCTAATAACATGAAAAACGAATATTAAAATGCTGTAAAATTCAGATCTGTAATATGCAAATGAAAGGACAGCCTAAAACAAGCATTTGCAGTGCAAAAAGCCTTGCATTAGTTAAATGTAGAGCAATTGGCTTTGCAAATGGAAAAGTAATGCGGCATCCGCCTGCCTTTGTTTTGTTATTTATTGACTTTTGTAGCAATGGCGGCACGCCGCACTTTAGCTTTAGATGTTTAAAGCGAAAGCGCTGGGTGCCGCCAATGCTTCAAAAGTCAATAAATACCAAAAAAAAGTTGTGCGGCCGCCGTGTATTTTTCTATTTATTTACTATTGTAGCAATCGCAGCACACCGCAATTTAGCTTAATACGTTTAAATTGTAGCATGGCGTGCCGCGATTGCTATGATAGTAAATAAATAGAACAGAAAGCGGCATCCGCCCGCGCCTGTGTTTTACTATTTATTCACTTTTGTAGCAATGGCGGCACGCCACGCTTGAGCTTTAGATGCCAAAAAAGTCAATAACTAGAAACAAACGTTGCGCTGCGAAAGCCAGGAAGGACGGCAGCAATAATCCGAGGAAGGGGGTGCGTCTGCAAGCGAGAAGACAACAGATGGCCAGAGATGGCCAACCAAAAGAAACAATCAGTGGTGTCCTGTGGGAGGGAACCAAGCAGCCAGAGGTGGAACAGATGGACACTATTTACCAACTACAGTAAAGGAATTTCCAAAAGGCAGGCCAACCAACCAACCAGAAGTGCTGAATGGACCATAAAGCCAATATTCTGAATAAAACACGTCTCAAAGAGACAGTGCGAGTGCTGCCTAGGGGAGACCTAAAAAAGACACAAAAGAAAAGGAGAAGAACTAGAGAATGGATGTCACTGAAAAATACAGGTGTAATAGAGTATAATGGAATGACTTCTGTATTTTTACAATTGTTTGACTTTCTCCCCAAAACACATTGATTCACAGAGGCATACATAAACATCTACTTGCATACAAACACCTACAAATGCAGACAGAACTATAAACAGACACACACACGTACTTGTGTACAGACACACACACACATATATTATGTACCTGTGTACAGACACACACACACTCTCACTGGACAGCGACCCTCAAAGACCACCTCAATAGGAGACCTAACAGGGCCTGGTACCAGCTCTGTCTTCTAAGAAAGTGAAACAATTCCTTTCAGAAAGTGACTTCAGAGCAGCTGTTCAGGCTCTCACACAGTCATAGCAAACACAAGGATATGAGGAACGGAGCGCTGAAACTTTCCAGACACTCACCCACTGTCACAGATCTGGGTTAAATTAATCATCATTCTTTAGCTCACTTCGCCATCTCAGTTCAGACCCGGTCATATGCAAATCAGTCTTAACGCTGGGCTTCATGGGAACAGTCCAGCCCGCATTGCCAAGCCAGGTCTTCCCTGAACCGGAAACAAGCATCCTGGGACTGATTTCTTGGTAACACCCTTCATCAGCCAGGCTAGCTTGAATCCAGTGGCAAAGTGAGCAAGGGACCCACGTCTGGGCATACCCTGCCAACTTAGGGCGAACAAAGCAAAGACAAGGAGATGATGGGCGGAGCACTGGAACTTTTCAGACACTCACCCCCAGTCACAGATCTGGGTTGAATCCATTATCATTCTTTAGCTCACTTCGCCACCTCAGTTCAGACACAGCCATATACAAATCAGCCTTGACCCTGTGCCTCATGGGAACAGTCCAGCCCAAATTGCCAAGCCAGGTCTTCCCTGAACTGGAAACAAGCATCCTGGGACCGGTTTCTGGATAACACCCTTCATCAGCCAGGCTAGCTTGAATCCAGTGGCAAAGTGAGCAAGGGACCCACGTCTGGGCATACCCTGCCAACTTAGGGCGAACAAAGCAAAGACAAGGAGATGATGGACGGAGGGTTGAAACTTTTCAGACACTCACCCCCAGTCACAGATCTGGGTTGAATCCATCATCATTCTTTAGCTCACTTCGCCACCTCAGTTCTGACCCAACCATATACAAATCATCATTGACCCTGGGCCTCATGGGAACAGTTCAGCCCGAATTGCCAAGCCAGGTCGTCCCTGAACCGGAAACAAGTATTCTGGGACTGGTTTCAGGTTCATAATCCTCATCAGCCAGGCTAGCTTGAATCCAGTGGCAAAGTGACCAAGGGACCCACGTCTGGGCATACCCTGCCAACTTAGGGAGAACAAAGCAAACACACGATATCTCATCAAAGGCTGGCGGAGAGACTAGGTGAATGTGGCATCGGAGGCACTGCCCTACGGTGGTTGAAAAACTTCCTAAGAGACAGATGGCAAACCACTATGCTTGGACCATTTGTCTCTAAAAGTAAATTCTTGCTAGATAAAGGGGTGCCTCAGGGATCGTGCCTTAGTCCCACCTTGTTTAATGTTTATCTGTCCCCCTTGGCAAAACTCATCCAATCCTTCGGCTTTGAAATTCTTTCCAATGCCGACGGCACGCAGCTGCTGTTTCCAATTGGTAACAACCTCCTGGATGAGAAACAGCGCTTTACGGACGGTATGCTAGCGGTCGCAGTTTGGATGAGGGAACAGTGCCTACAACTTAACCCGGGAAAAACAGAGCTAATGCTCTTAGTGAAATCTGCACACCTCTGAACTGCCGATTGGTGGCCCTCCAAACTGGGTGAAGCACCAATACCATCCACCTCTGTAAAAAGCTTAGGAATCCAATTAGATGCCAAGCTAAATATGAAGGACAACATAAAGAACATTACAGGCTCATGCTACTACAATCTATGTCTACTGCGTAGAATCATCCCCTACTTACCTCTGGAACACCGGAGAACTGTAGTGCAGGCGATGATAGGAAGTAGGCTGGATTATGGCAATGCCCTGCTGGCAGAGGTTGGAACCACAGCCCTTTACAAATTACAAGTAATACAGAACACGGCCGCCAGAATGGTCTTGGGCTGCCCTCCCGGCACCCCATCTCTTCCTCTTCTTAAACAGCTACACTGGCTACCAATCCAAATGCGTTCTGTATTCAAGATCTGCTGATTGTCCTGCAAAGCTCTTAGATGTGAGGGCCCAGCCTATCTTAGAAATAAACTCACTAAGCACTCAAGTGAACGCAACCTTAGATCCAATTCCCTAGCCCTTTTGAACGTCCCCCGGATTCGACTCACCCGCACAGGCGGCAGAGCATTTTCATTCGTAGCTCCAAAATACTGGAACTCGCTTCCATTGACGCTGCGGGAATCCACAAACTACATGTCCTTCAGGAGACAACTAAAGACTTGGTTGTTCTAATATCCATCACACCGCCGTTTTTCTTCCCCCTCTGAGGTCTTTCCCTTCAGATAAAGCGCTGAGATGCCCCTGGGTGAGTCATGCGCGATACAAGAACCATTAACATAACATAACAAGGAGATGATGGACGGAGCGTTGAAACTTTTCAGACACTCACACCCAGTCACAGATCTTGGTTGAATCGGTCATCATTCTTTAGCTCACTTCTCCACCTCAGTTCAGACCCAGCCATCAGTCTTGACCCTGTGCCTCATGGGAACAGTCCAGTCCAAATTGCCAAGCTACTTCTTCACTGAACCAGAAACAAGCATCCTGGGACCGTTTTCTGGGTAACACCCTTCATTAGCCAGGCTAGCTTGAATCCAGTGGCAAAGTGAGCAAGGGACCCACATCTGGGCATACCCTGCCAAATTAGGGAAAACAGAGTAAACACAAGAAGATGATGGACGGAGTGCTGAAACTTTTCAGACACTCACCCCCTGCCACAGATCTGGATTGAATCCATCATCATTCTTTAGCTCACTTCGCCACCTCAGACCCAGCCATATGCAAATCAGTCTTGACCCTGGGCCTCATGGGAACAGTCCAGCCCGCATTGCCAAGCCAGGTCTTCCCTGAACCGGAAACAAGCACCCTGGGACTGGTTTCTGGGTAACACCCTTCATAAGCCAGGCTAGCTTAAATCCAGTGGCAAAGTATGCAAGGGACCCATGTCTGGGCATACCCTGCCAAGTAGATGGACGGAGCGCTGAAACTTTTCAGACACTCACCCCTAGTCACAGATCTGGGCTGAATCCATCATCATTCTTTAGCTCTCTTTGCCACCTCAGTTCAGACCCAGCCATATGCAAATCAGTCTTGACCCTGTGCCTCATGGGAACGGCCCAGCACGAATTGCCAAGCCAGATCTTCCCTGAACCGGAAACAAGCATCCTAGGACCGGTTTCTGGGTAACACCCTTTATCAGCCAGGCTAGCTTGAATCCAGTGGTAAAGTGAGCAAGGGACCCACGTCTGGGTATACCCTGACAACTTAGGGTGAACAAATCAAACACAAGAAGATGATGGGCAGAGCACTGAAACTTTTCAGACACTCACCCCCAGTCACTGATCTGGGTTGAATCCATCATCATCACTTTGCCACACAGTCATACCTGGATGGGGAAGGTCTCTGAGCATGCCCCCAAGTCTTCACATTAACCTCCCGTTAAAGTCATCTTAGACAGCGCAGCATGCCTCATCAAGGGCCAGAAGAATATGCCCACATCACTGCCTACCCTAAAGGAACTCCGCTGGCTGCACCTGCATCCAGTGGGGGGTGTTTGGGGTTGTTTGAGGTGTGACACCGCCCTAATGAATAGATTCTGCTGTGTTTAGTTGGCTCTAGGGGCCTCCAGTCAGGCTAGCAATGTCTGTGGCCGGGTTACCACTCAGACTAGCAGCCTTCATAGCACAGACACATCTCTATGAAACTTTGCAGCGCTTGTTTACACCCACCCACCTCTTCCCTCTCACACAAAACAGGCCAAGAATAAACATAGGACTGGGTGGTGCTTGTGTGGTGCAGAGTAGCCTTTTACATTCAAAATTATTTTTATCCATTTTGCCATTTCAGTGGCAGTGATGGTTGTGAGATCCCTGCCTCCCCCCCCCCCCAATCTAACTGGCTAAGCCACGCCCCTGCCTGAAGCCACACTATCAGCAAACCACCTGCATTCCCCAGAGTCATCACCACCAGCGTGGAAAACTGGCCACCGCCAGGGGCTCTTGGCAGACTTAGGACTCCATCAGACGGAGATCAAGAAGTGCAAATAATAAAAAAACAAGGCAATAGGTCTTCCCTCTCTTTGTTTCATCTGTGCACACAGGATCTGAGAACATCTGCCTTGTATGCATCAGGGAAAAGCTGAAGAGACAACAGTCTAAAGCCCACCACATCACAATGTCCACAACCAGCTACCTCTCCTAGCAGTTGTCGACGGTGTCTTCGCCTTGGACCCTGTGCAGAGACCTGCTGCCTTTTGGTTCGATTCACCCTATGCAGGTATATACATCCACATATACTGTTATAAACACTTATATATGCAGGCATAGACGTACATGTTAATTTTTATACAAATACACCGACATAAATAATGCATACACATGCATACATAATACATAGGCACACATTCATTCCCATACATATATTATATACATCCATCCACGGGCATAACACGCAGATGCACAAATCTATCCATCCAGCCTTACGTGTATTTAAATGGACACTTAAATACACATACCTACTGACTTACGTGCCTTACACAGGTAATACAGAGCACATATGCTTAACATACATGAACAAATATATATGATGGTCAGTAACCTGGGCCTTGCTATACTGGCCCCTTTATCACCAACCTGATCCTGACCGCTCTCTTCCTGGGAGATGTCCCCAGAAACTCAGAGTGTGTAATCATCAACTCACCCATAGTATGCACATATATACACACACACGTGTTTACACGCGTTTACTGGAACATGCACTAACATTCATACACGGGAAACATCCTTTACAACGAAACCGCTACAACGCGGTACCGTTACGACGCAGTTTTAACAACGAAAGTCGTTACAACGACTTTCGCTGGAGGGCGCTCTAGGATAGGGGATAGTTTAATTTACTATCCAACACCTTCCCTACTATCCACGGGGACTGGTGTTGGAATAGTAAATTAAACTATTCACTATCAGCGCCCCCCCAAGGCAAGTCGTTGTAACGACTTGCTTTGTTAAAACTGCGTCGTAAAGGGACGCGTTGTAACGGTACGCGTTGTACCGTCATACATCCTTCATACACACATACATGCACATACATGCACATACATGCATGAACACACATTCATATCTACCACTACCTTTGTCTTCTGCGTGGAAGGCCCAGGCAGCCCCTTGGGGTTGGCACACATGCCTCCGATACCTCTGAGGAGATCTTGGGGTGTCCACATCGATCTCAAGTGAGAAGGCAAAGGGCACGCTCTGGCACAAAAAGAGGGGACGGTGGGAAGTCAGAGTGCATGGGTATGGTCAGGGCTTTAATTGGGCCGGGTCCTGCCGGTGCTCAGCACCGGCAGTTCTAAATAGCAGGTGCCGAGAGGGGTCCCTATCTTGCATTCAATTTTTTCCCTTACTCTCAGGGTTAAAAGGGTTAACTCTGCAGCAGGACCTGCCTTTACTGCCTTTGAGGTTACTTCAAAAAGACCCTGTACAGTTCTTTCACAGTCTTGTCATTTGAGAACCGAAGCATTTTTAACCCGTTAAGTGCGCCCGTCGGCCAACGACCGTCGTGAGCACTACCTCGGTAGTGCTGTGCACGTCCGTTGGCCGACACGGCCCCTCCCGTGCAATAGAACGCCCTCACCGCGGCGAAATTGCCGCAGCAGTAAACGGGTTAATACTGTATACAACGAAACCATAGTTGTTGGTAATTTATCTTATGAAACTAAGAACCATTGGCAAAGCCAATAGTCCTGGCTTGTTGTATGTGTAATGTTACTTACTGTATGAAATATCTGGAAGCAATGATAGAAACAGAAAAATACCAGCCGAACAGCACACTATGCTAAGCACAGATTTTCAGGTTATGTGTTTTAAGCCCCGCCTTAATTACATCAACCACGTCCCTTTGACAGACCCCTCCCCCCCAGTTTTTTCATCCCACTTAAAGCCCTGGGTAAGGTAGCACCATAGTTGGCCTGTGGCCCTATGGGTTCATGAGCTGCCTACAGATGGCTGGACACCGTTCCCATACCTCACACAAACAAATCCACACTGCATGGTTGATTTTTATCACACGGATGTGGCGTAACAGCCAGAGCTGCTGACTTTAGAGCTGGGGAACTACGTTTGAGTCTCGACTCAACATCCTGTTTGCAAATCAGTTAATCTCCCTTTGCCTAAAAAATGAATGCGCCCTTGTGTAATGTAACTGGTGCTCATGTAAAGCGCTCCAACACCTTTGGGTCGAGTTCCCGCTATTTGAAACTGCAACAAAAAAAACAGTGTGGTCTTCTGTTTTTTTTTTGGTCCAATAAGACCGAGTGGGACAGTTACACAGCTGTTCAGCGTATACAGAAGTACTCCAACGTGGGCCCCTGGGTCTGTGGGGAGATTGGACCTGCATCAGGGGCCAAGTTATGGCCAGATTTCTAGAATATTTTCCCTGTGGGTGTTGGCGGCTCCTGAGGTCGGGGCACCTCTGACATGATGTTCACAGTCCCCTACAGAGCAGAAAAATGAATACAAATAATGTTGTACCATAAAGGTTGATATTTTTATTAGTGAATTTTATACATTCTCTTTTTTTGCAAACAATCTTTCCCTTTTAGTAAAAGAGGATGTTATATAAAATGCCTATATATAGTTTTTTTTAAAAATAAATAAATGAGACCCAATATGTTTTTTCATATCAGATTTTTGATCATGGATCCAGTTTTGTTGGGTCTTCAAAAAAGACAATACACTCCCCCACCTAAAACCCCTTTTTCTGTTGCATCTCCTTCCAGGGGTTAGTTATACTTGGTTTTTTTTAAAGGATACTTTTTTTTTTAAATGCGTAGTAATTGTATGCGTATTATTAGTATGCATTATAATGTATTGCGATGTAATGGTAGTTTTAGTGTATTCCTATGAACATGCGATGTAATGGTATGCGTAGTAAAATCATGCGATGTAATGGTAGTGGCGATGTAAAAACTGTGTTGTAACAGCATGCGTTGTAATGGTTTGCGTTGTATCATCATATATTCCTTCATAAACCCCTTTTTGTGTGAAAATGTTGGGGCGGAGGGATTTGTAGAGAATCCCCGGGAGCCCTTTCCACCACTATCAATGGAGTGTTTTGTTATTAGTTACCACTGGGGAAGCTCTACACAGATGTTGAAATAGCCCCGGGCCACTAACATTAAAACGGGTCCTTATCGGGCCCTATAACCATTTCCTTAACTTTACAATCAAAAACATTGCTTGCTTTCTGAGCAATGAATGTAAAACATGTTAAGATAATAAAAGTCAGTGGTTTAGTTTCTGTTTCTATTTCACGTTTATTTTATCCTCCTTTTCCTAAGAGTGCTTGTTATTGGTTGGCTATTATGTAACCCTGGGCGTAGTGGGCGTAGTGGGGCTACGCAAAGCTTCATGAAGTGTGCATGAATCTATACCCACCCACGCGCTTCGCGTAGCCCCACCACGTGCCGCCTGCCTCCCTCCCGCCCTCTTCTACACCCTTAATTAGGATTTTAAATAGTTTAAAAAGAAAAGAAAATCACTTCCCTTTTATGCGGCGTCTCGGGGCTCTATCTTCTTCTTTGCGCCGACTTCTTCCAAACCAAATGTGCATGCGCGAGCGCCCGCGCATGTGCAATTCTTGCAAGAAAAGCGCATGCGCGGGCGCCCGCGCATGCGCATTTTGCTGGAAGAAGTCGGCGCGAAGAAGATGGAGCCCCGGGACGCCGCATAAAAGGTTAGTGATTTTCTTTTCTTTTTAGCCTGTTTAAAATCAAAATTAGGGGTGTAGAAGAGGGCGGGAGGGAGGCGGGCGGTGGGCAACTTCGCTCCGTCCACGGGTGTGCGTAGTATCGCCTACTTTGCGAATCGTGAAGTAGGCAACACTACGTGCACTCCGTGGGCGGAGCGAAGCACTCTGCCCAGGGTTACTATTATGTTTCTGGAGTTTTTTGTGCAGCATTTTATGCTTGTATATTAAATACTTTGAACTGAGTCACCTTCAGATGTTTATAATGGGCCAGGAGTTAGAGTTCTGGAGTTGAGGCTAAAGGAAGTGCAAGTTTCTCACAGTGGCTGTCAGTGGGTCAAAAATGTGTTCAGAACACAGGCTCATCCAATCCTTGGCCTCTCTGCAGAGTGCACCGAGCAATCGTCATGAATGCCATTTGCAACTGATATTCTGTTCAAATTTGTGTGAAGGAGATAAACAGTGGTCAAAATATTGACATGGCGAAAGCAAATGAAAGTGCAGGTCCCAGAGGTGAGGGGGTGCGTATTGTGGGTGTTTGGGGTGGTGGTGAAGTGAAGGAAATGTGATGAAGTGCATACAGGGGAGAGTGAAAAGAGATGGTGCTGAAGAAGAAAAAGAAGAAGCTTGAGATGTGTCGGCTTTCAGAAAGGAGTGAAGACAAGAAGGGCGCGGGTGTCTAATGTAGACTGCAGTTATATGTGGCATGAAGAGACATACGGAAGCGATTGAGACAGTCTGGAAAACACTACCCCTTCCACATGTCTTAGCATTGTTTAAGTGGCAGTCTCATTTCAGAACTGAAGCATCTTCAGTCTTATTTACGGCAACATTATTGTTGTTACGCCTTTATCTTCCACAGCTAACAAGCACTGACAAAGCCAATAGTCCTGGTTTGTTTTGGCTGTATATCAGTTGTTGTGTAACACATCTGGATGCAATAACAGAAGCAGCAAAATACCAGTCGGACCACACACTTTGGGAAGCACAGATTTGTAGTTTACATGTTTAAGCCACGCCCTTTTTTACATAGGACACGCCCCCTTTAGACACCCTAGAGTTCTTTTTATCCCACTTAAAGTCCTGGCTCCACAGGGCGGCAGGTGAAAAAGTTTGTCGCAACGGAGACATGCATTGCGCTGAAGCTCCAGCGGATAGCAATGGCCATTCGAGAGGTGTTCCGATTCATCCAGCCTGGTCAAGTTTCCGAGGTTCATGTATGACTAGCTGCTCCAGTTCAGGATTTTGCATAGAATTCTGGGACTTGTAGTCTTGTTTATTTCATTATTCATATCAAAACTTTATTTCGATTTCAAATAGAAACCATAAAAGTGTACATAAACAATTTTAAAAGACAGTAGAATTAATCAATCACAGTACATGATTACATAATTTTTCTTCCATCAATGTCTATTTCTAATCACCACAATTCATTTGTCAATGGAATACAGTTTTAACTGTTGATACAGTTTAAAATAACTTCTTAAAATATATGTCACAGTCGGGCTCTCTCATTGTAAACATCAAACTAATAGCAGCATATGTAGGTGCAAGTTAAAAAGGAGAAACAATTCAAAAAGTTTTACAATCTAGGTTGGTGGTTAGGCTTGTCACGTCAGGAATTCCAATGTTTGTATACGGAGTCAAATCTATAGCGAGCAACAGAGCTAGTACCAGTTAGAGTACGAAGTCCAGTTCCCATCATATGTTGGTATGCTGAGGTATGTGGGATACTTGGATAGAAATCGTGCAGGTCCCAGATGGAAATGGGGCCGTCTCCCTCTTTGGGCTGGGAGAGTCGTAACTGTGGGACAATGTTCCGATTCCTAAATTTTACCAGGATTAGGTCCCCGGGGATTTCTTTAGGAAGGGACCCCAACCAGACCACCCTTCTGACACCCAGAATCCCCCCGTCATGGTTGGGTGGAAGGGGTCTGTTTTTATTTAGCCAACATATGACTTTGTTCAAAAGGTCCCTGTGTCTTTCGGGATTCCCAGGAGAGGGTGCCGGCACTCCCGAAAGGACAAGGACAAAAGGGGCGGCTTCCGGGGGTAAGTGAATGCGCGTTTCTCTTTTTTGCTCCACTCTGGCCATAGGAAAGTTTGTAGATACAAGTTTGGGGGGAATTTTAAAAGCAGAACTAGGTAACTTGGCAGCCATGGATCCAGCAACCTCAAACGTGAATTCCGCAATATTATATTTAATATAAGTTGTACATTTTAAGGTGCTTATTACAGACATTCCTTTGAGAAGAATACCTCCACTTGTATAATCTGTCAACATCTGTATCAGGTGTTGAAATTCCCACTGTAAACAAGACTTCTGAGCCCCTTACAATAATTGGCACGTCCTCTTTGCCGCATCATTTTACAGAAGACTGACTGTCACAGTCGACTGACCGGGCTTCTGGGCGCTGTGATGTGTGGAATGGAATCAACCATTGTCCTAAGAGACACTGAACACGAGCGCCGTGAAATAAATGTCCCGATAGGGCCTTGTGTCGTGATTTACAGCGATTTGATGCCGCGTTGCCTGCTACGGGCCGTTATTATCGACCAGAGACAAAGACGCAACCCTCCAGGAGCGCCGCCATCGCTCTTGTCGGGCGGCCTTCGGCGCACGTGTAATGGCGGCCAAATGGGAAATCCATATTTACAATTAGTGTCGCGCCCGCCGCCTGCCATCCGTCATACTCGGGGGTCATTTTTAGAGGGGGGCAGAGGGGCTGTGAGTAAAGGGGTGCGAGTGGAGGCCCGGCCTGGGGACCCAGAAGAACCCATCACAAATGAGTTTTACTGGTTGCAAATGCAACACAGGGGTCTTTGGCCATTCAGAACTTAAATACCTCCAGCTTCTATCTTCCTCAAGTTTTTATTCTTTATCCATTTATGAGAATTCCCATTTTCCCTTCCTCCCTTCTTCCCTCATCTCCCCCCCCCTTATTCCTTCAATATTTAAATAGCTTTTCTCTTCTGTTTTTAGTACCAGCCATTCTATTGTTATATTTCCTTTTTAAGATGATTTTCTCTGTATTGCTGGTCTTCTGTAATTTTATTATTTCTTTAAATATAGGATTTAAACTTAAAAAGAAATACTTCCAGCTGACACAATAAGCAGAATATTTATTGGCTAAAAATATATTCCAGCTGAACCAGCAGGCAGCAATATGCAGGTACACTGGGCAACTGGGACCAACTGTTCTTTTCTCCTGAGATCCAGTTCAGGATATTGCCATACATCTGCAACTTAATTTAAAGGGAAGCGTTTGTAACTGGTCAACTGGAATTTCCATCAGGTGTATGGTACACAAGGACTAGGTTTGTTCGCCCTAAGTGTGGCAGGGTATGCTCAGACGTGAGTCCCTTGCTCACTTTGCCACTGGATTCAAGCAAGCCGGGCTGAAGACGGCTGTAATGCCAGAAACCAGTCCTAGGAAGCTTGTTTCCGGTCCAGGGAAGGCATGGCTTGGCAGTTCGGGCTGGACTGTTCCCATGAGGCACAGGGTCAGACTGATTTGCATATGGCCATGTCTGAACTGGGGTGGCAGAGTGGGCTAAAGAACGGTGATGGATTAAACCCTTGACTGGGTGTGAGTGTTTGATTGGTTCAGATGCTCTGTCCATCACCACCCCCTTTTGTACCGCTAGGTGTGAATCCCAGCACTGAGATATTTTGGTTGGTCGCATAACCTATAGTTAGAATGTTGACCGCCATGAAACCAGAGCCCCTCTTGCAAGTAAACCAACATTTGTTATTACCACTCAGCTCAAAGGTAGTTACATTAGCTATGAAAGGGTAATCAGTTGAAGTCAACTTTCGAGGTTTGTAATCTAAGGGCAGGACAAGGTCGGATCCTTGCGGGGCGCATACGTTCAATAGGGTAGGTCAATCTTCGAGAATTGACTATATCCTATTGAACTACAAACTTTGGAGTCACTTGCTGGATATGGTGGTTCTCCCCTCCACTGATAGCGACCACAATCCCTTCTCCTTGTCACTGTCTCCGATGTGGACGGCTGGGTCGAACAAACAATTTTCCCACAATTGGAAATCATCTCGTGAAGTCTGCCCCTCAAATTGTGGGAGACGTTTAAAATGGAGGAATATTGTTAGCAATGAGTGGAAGATTATGGAGGTAAGATCAATCATGGCTAATGCTTTGTCCAGTCTGGAAGTTGACACACTTAGCGCCCCTGAAACTTCCACGTTGTTTTGCCAAACCACCAAAGCCCTAAGCGACCTCTTTTTAGTTCGTAAGGAAAGTATAAGGAACAATAAAAGTCGCCTTAAGGGCAATCCTAGTTGGTATTCTCCTGCTTGTCGTAACGCCAGAAGGGATTTAATTAATGCTGTTAAGTGTAAGGATGGTGGCCTGATCTGTAATGCTAGGAAAAGCTATAGAGGTGTCATTGCCAGGGCAAAGTTAGAGTGGGAGAACCAGTTTTGGTGTGATTTGAAACTGGCAAATTCTGCTAGGGACTCAAAGGGGTTTTGGGAATTGATTAGAGCTAAAGGTAAACCTGTGGATTCGCTTATAACTTGCAATATTCCAGAGACCTCGTGGTTCGATCATTTTTTTCATCTTTATAATGTGGAAACAGGTAATGGGGAAGATCCCATCGATGTCTTCTCATTAGACCACTTTGAGCTGAACATAGATTCCTTGTTTACGGCCAAGGAAGTTGTGTATGCAATAAGCGCCTTGTCCCCAATAAAGCTGCGGGTCGGATGGCCTACCGGGGGACCTGTTAAGTATTAACCCGCTAGAATGGGGGAAAGGAATTGCCTCACTACTAAATGCCAGTTTTGCTGATGCAGCCCTCCCAGAATCTTGGAGAGGTGCTGAGGTCGTCCCGATCTTTAAGAAAGGGAGTCGGGACGACCCGGCAAATTACCGCCCGATAAGCTTATTGGACTCCACGCAGAAGGTGGCCGGAAAGGTGGTGTTGGGGAGGGTCCTGCAGTGGGTAGAGGAGAACAGTATCCTTTCCGACTTCCAGGCTGGTTTTAGGTCAGGTACCGGAACAATCAAGCAAACATTCCGGCTGATGATGCTTTATTGGAAAGTGGTGGTACTGGGCAAAGGCAGTCTGCATCTTGCATTCATAGATTTGCGGACTGCCTTTGACCTGGTCCCCCGTACTCAACTTTGGAGGGTGTTATCAGGTTTGGGCCTCCCCCCATATCTATTGGCCCTGATAATTAAGCTGCATGCAGATAATTTCGCGCAGATCAGGTGGGGCAATCAGGGTCAAAAGACAGCACAAATACCTGTAAACAGAGGCGTCCGCCAGGGATGTGTTTTGGCCCCCACTCTGTTTTCATTGTATGTCAACGGAGTAGTGGACCATCTTTCTCAAATACCTTCAGATGCTCCATCGCTGGCGGGCAGGAGAATACAAACCCTTTTGTTTGCAGACGACACCCTCCTGATCTCTAAGACCCCGGTAGGACTGCAGAGCCTCTTGACTAGTTTCCAGTCCTTTTGCGATCTGAGGGGCCTAGAAATTAATACCGGAAAGACAAAGAATCTGGTCCTAAATCCCCCGAAGAAGATTGGTAAATCACCTTCATTGAATTCAGTCCCCCTAGAAAGGGTCAAAGAATTTGACTACCTAGGAATTCGCCTCTGTGACACAATGAGATGGAATTGTCACCTCCAAAAGATGCTGTTGAGTCACAAGAGGGTGGTGGGGGCGTTATTGAAAGAGCAAAGGGCCTCCTCCCTTAAACCGATCGCTCCGGTCCTCGATATCTATAGGGCAAGAGGCGTGAGTGCAGCACTCTTTGGGGCGGAACTTTGGGGTGCCCAGAATGTGGACCAGCTGTCTTCCTCAGAGAATAAATTCCACAAGGATCTAATGGGGCTCCCACATAGCACTCCAAACCTGCCACTACTTTTAGATATGGGTAGCCGTCCCATTAGAGATCAGGCAAGATTGCGTCCTCTTCTCCTGTGGGCTCGTATTTGGAGAGTTCCAGAATTGGCCAGCTGTGCGGATGGGTTGAAAGAGGTTCTATTAATGCCGGGTTGGTCCAAAATTAGCTGGTTTAAGGAAGTCAAGCACCTATTGACAGAATTAGGTTTAGAAGAAGCTTGGCGGTTACGGACTGCTCCACCTAATCCTGTCTTGAAAAATCTGTATTGGAGATGGGTGACTGATGTGCAGAACAATAATCCTAACCAATGAAGGTGTACTGTCGAATTTCTCCTTGTGAAGGAAGTCCCTTTTTGCGAGCCCTACCTTGATATTGTTTCAAAACCTAGAGATAGGGCACTATATTTTAAATTTAGAATTGGAACACTCCCTGTGGGAGAACTGACCTCTAGGTGGAAGGCTACGGGCCAGACTGTACCCTTCTGCCCTCATTGTACGACCAGGGTAGAGTCAGTTCCCCACTTCCTCTTTGAATTCCCCGCTTACGAAGCTCCCCGTCGCAGGTGGTTGAAACCTCTCTGCAGAGAGTTAGGCACTAGACATTACAGGGGGGCTTTACGAATTTTGAAAACTGACTCACGGCCCCTTTTCGCCTGTGGCATGGCGAAGTTCCTAAGCTGGGCATGGCTGATCAGATCAAATAGGCTTTTGTATCTTGTTTAATTCTGATTTTAGACTGCCATTTTTTATGTAATTTATTGGCGCCTTCGTATTATGTATATTATGTATTTCTTTGTAATGAATTGGCTCCTTTTATTCTTTTAAAAATGTGTGTGTTTATGTATTGCTTTTTAAGACATGTTTTTGTCGAAATAAAGCCACCTTTGACTGACTGACTGTAATCTAACCTCTACCTGCAGCTTGTAGAAGTAAGCATTGAACCCACTGAGCTATACTACCTCTAACTGACATTGTATTTATCCAACTCTCCTGTCCAGTTCCAGGCACTTTCTTTTCATTTGATTGTCTAATTTCTCCTCTCGCATGAATCTCCGCAAATTATATTGTTTTAATTAAACAAGGAGAAATTAAGGTTTTGTGGCCTAAAACCGAGCAGTGTGTCAAAAGCGGAACCTAACCCTTGAAATTGCCAAATAATAAAGTAATTCGCAGTGTTAGCGGAAACAATACGTTTCCAATCAAATGGGCTGTTGCTCTAATTGCAGCCACCCCACTGTTCAATTTCTTTTAATTCCCTAATTCATTAAATAACTTGTGGTTGCAGACTTATTTACAGGCGATCGCTCCGGCCCTCTCGAATATATCGAAAGCCTGCATAGGCACCGCTGTGAAAGGCTGTGTAGAGTTTACCGCCACATCTTAATTGTGGTGCAATAAACGAGTTGGTTGAGCTACCACTGAGCAGGTTAGTATGTACCTTACAGGTCACTGGTTTAAACTCCGGTAGTGCTGACTTAGCCATTCATCCTTCTGGGAACAAAAATGAGTAACAGCCAGCCAGGTAGAAATAATGCATACGTATGAAGTTACAAGATACAGCTCTTATTAATATGAGTATTATTATCCTGTGGGTCCTGTATGGAATTCTGAGTTTGGTTCAGAGATTTGTCTTTGGCAGAGGTGTGGCGCAGCTGCCGGAGCGGCTGACTCCGGAGCATGGGGCTTACAGTTCGATCGCTGGCAGCAGCTCGGCTCAGCACCATGTGACTCTGGGCAATACCTCACTTAATCTCCCCGACGGCCTCCAGCACCTTAAAACCTTAAGGGGTGATATGTTTGCGCCTTACAAATATGGATTATTATTAAATATGGATTATTAAATTAGAATGCGTAGAATATAGGCTCTCCTGTTGCTTGCTGGAATTCTACATTCAGTGCATGAATCGTAGATGCACAGCAGGATGGAAAGGAACCACAGCTCCCATGATGCATTGCACGAGGGCTTTTGCAACATGAAGAGTGTGCAACTCACCCTGAAAGAGGTTGTATTTCACCTGAGTAATATATATAAGCAGCATGTAAGCACTCCCGAACGAAATAAATATTATCCTCTAAAGAACGGCAAACACCATGAAACACATGTCTCAGGAGATTACCAGAAATTCTGAGTTTGAATTTCACTGAAATATGAGCACGTTGAACTGATCCAAAATGCACTGCGAGAGGCCTGGTGCAACATAAGAACGTGCAAAATAAACCCCATGAGAACAGACCTGTGAGAATGTCGATTTGCTTGCATCGTATAAGATTAGGGAGGCTAGTGCTTGCCTTGTTGATAGACATTAACAGCTGTTAATCGCCTTTTCTCTAAATACACCCCTTAAAATTAGAACTATAGTTGTGGTGTGGGTAAATATTGCACATTAGCACCTGTTGCCGACAGCGCTAGCCACTAGTAACACCATGAGCAGAGGGCAATAATTCTTTATTAGAACATGAGAGCTCATTTGAAGGCAATAACGTGGCTGAGGGCCAATAATAGCTGATACAGACCTTCTGCTCTAACACTCCAATATTTGTCTTTCTCTTTCTCCCTTTTAATATATAATGTTTAAAGCTGCTCCGTGTTTCAAAGTGCAGGCGGCATCCCGGCTGCCATTTGAAGGGGGATTAGAGATTCCCTTTCAGGGGGGTGCCGAGAGTGACTGCACCAGCCTGCAGCTGCCATCAGGGGGCGCACTGACAGCGTGCCACCCTTTACGACAGCTTCTTTGCCGCTGCGCCTGTAATATGGCGAAGGCGCTGAGGCAAATGGATGCCGTCATTTGTGTGGTGCAAAAGGGGGTGGTGATGGACCACCCCCCTTTTGTACCGTCTTTTGTGTGGGGCAACGCCTAGATGCAAATGAGGGAAACCCCTCTGATGATAGCATTGGCGCTTTATGTGTGCCAGCGCTACTGGTATTACAGAAGGGGATGCATAAAGCGGACACAAACGCCTGTAGTGCCCCAGGGGCACTTCTGTAATACGACCTCTGCAAAGTCCTGCTGGCCTGCCTGCAAACAGCTCCCAGCCTGTCCAAGAAGTCCAGAGAGCTGAACAGAGTGCCAGCGAAGTCCTCGCTACCCATCACTGAGATGAGAAGGCGACTACTCAACCAGTGCATGCAAGCCTCAAGAAGCAGTGACTATGCCTTGCAACCATGTTCCTATGCACCAACACACCCTTGTTAATTTGTGGGCCACCACCACCTTGCTTCAGGGTAGCCACTAGCCCTCATGGCATAATAAGACTCTTTTACATGGGTCCCTAAAGAATTATTCCCAACTCAAACTTGGGTCTGCTGGACATTGCCGGACTGTACGGAAGTCAACCTTCAGGTTAGTATAAATACTAGCCACATCAAAAGCTTGAGCAATGAACCTGAAAGGTTCTTGGTATGCCCGCTGTCCTTGTAGCATCTCTACACAGTTCTACCTGAGAGTTAGAGCCTATTGAGACACAACTGAACTGTTTGCAAGATCTGTTGCCCCTGAGAAGGAGTCACTGGTCCAGTATCAGTAGCTTTTTTTTTCCTGAGAAAATCTACTATGCGTATATATATGTATATAGAGATAACTCTAATCACTAGTATATGCAGTAGACCTTTTTACTCACTACCATTCCTATGTGACTCTTAGAATATATCCATCCGTATCCCTTCCCTATGTATATAGAGATAACTCTAATCACTAGTATATGCAGTAGACCTTTTTACTCTCTACCATTCCTATGTGACTCTTAGAGTATATCCATTCGTATCCCTTCCCTATGTATATAGAGATAACTCTAATCACTAGTATATGCAGTAGACCTTTGTACTATCTACCATTCCTATGTGACTCTTAGAGTTTATCCATTTGTATCTCTTCCTTGAGTGACTATACTACTTGAACATTTGACATTTTCCTTTGTTTGTATCTCCTCCTTGTGTGACTTTACATCTTGTACATTTGCAACTTTTTCTGTTTGTATCTTTTATGCAACGCATGTAATTCTAAGTCCTTATGTTTTGCAACTGGTTCTTATGTAAAGTGCTCTGACACCTTCGGGTAAAGATCGCGCTATAGAAAATTGCATTAAATAAAATAAAATAAAATAAATAAAATGTTTGAGGGCAGAGATATCCAATTTTAAAGTCCTCAGGAAACACTCACTATACGACTGGAGATAGCCCTGGTCTCTCTGAGAACTTTTCCATTGCACTTTCCTGGCTGCAACTAAGTATTTAGGGCCCGATGTAGGTCACCAAATACCGGTCGGTAACGGCCGAATTCGGCCGTTACCGACCGGTATTTGGTGATTGAGATGTAGGAGCCAATATTTTGCACAATCGGTAAATTTACCGATTCTGTAAAATACCGAATCAGTAATTTTACCGATTCGGCAAATTCCAGATGTAGCTAGCACTGTTTACAGTGCTACAGTCCTTCAGAATTCGGTATTTTACCACCCAATCCTATTGGGTGATAAAATACCGAATACAGGTGTACATGCACATCTGCATGCCTTAGGGCATGTCTGTGTGCCACATGGCACACATGCCTGTACTTGGGGTGCTAGAGGGTCACCCCATGCACCCTTGCAGGATTCGGTATTTACCGAATCGGTAAATACCGATTCGGTATTTCCCATTGATTCCTATGGGCTTCAAGGCCCATAGGAATCAATGGGAAATAGCGATTCGGTATTTACCGAATCGGTAAATACCGACTCGTACAGATTCGGTAATTTTTTACCTACATCTGCCTGCTTCAGATTTACCGACTCTTAATGTGTGGTATGATTCGGTATTTAAGAGTCGGTAAATCTAAATTACCTCCATCGGGCCCTTAATGTTTTAGGCTACCAAACGTGTTTATTTGGCTAACCAAGACCTCCTTGCTTACGAGATGTGGATTATTTTTGGACGGAATATCTAAAATCTAATATATTTGTTTACCTGAAGCTCTGCTACCTTGGTAAATCAATGACAACTTGACTGTAAACCTTGCAAACTGAAATAGAGACCTCCATGACACTTTCCATGTCAAGCTCTCTGCTGTGTACCCCAGGGGCACCTCCATTGACTGCTGTGTTTAAATATGTCAGTGCTTTGGAGTTAACATTAGCTACATTTAATAAGATATAATTGACCCATTGTTTCTGATGAGAGAACACCACAACCCTTATATTTTTTCTTCAATTGTTTCTGAGCGTTGCATTAATTGTGAACAGTGCAGTGTAAAATAAAAACTGGGGGTAACTCATGGAAGTCTAACACATTTATTGCAAAATATCCTGCAAGCTTTTAAAATAAATCTAAGTGCAAAGGCCATGTCAATAGACCCAAGCGTTGCCCCGTGGTCAAATAGAGCGTGTGGTGCTAAAATCCAAACATTTTGGGGCTACATGTATACACTTTTTCTCAATGCAAATGAACTGAGCTTAGAACACACAATAAAATGAAACTTCAGATAGGAACTACTGAACAGTTGTCGGGTTCTTCTCATGGGAAGAATACGAGAAGTCCTTGAATACTTGTCACAGTAATTTAGGGTAAAACAGAAGTTCTCACTTCGTTGGGCCAGTTTCAGAACAAGGCTACGCTTGCTTAAATAGTGAGGCAGCTATGTGCAATGTACAACCTGGCAGTGTAAGACATTGGACTATTAATTGTGGTGGGTGACTACCCGCCTCAAGGAATAATCCCATCTCTTGTCAGGGTAACCAAAGACACTAAGAGCCAGATGTAGGTAACTTCAATTTAGCAAATCCTTAATAGTAATTTTTACTGAATCGCTATTAAGGACTCGCTAAATTGAATGTAGGTAGGAATCGTTAAAATATTAGCGATTCTTTAACATTCCTTAACCCCTTCCCCGCTCATGACGAGCTCAGCTCGTCATGAGTTGTGCCGCTCGCACGCTGATGACGAGCTGAGCTCGTCATGTAACGCGGCTTTTTAAAAAAAGCCGCGCAGCGCGAAAAAAGCCGCCACACGCATGTGGTTAATAACGAATCGGTAATTGAGATTCGTTATTAAGGAATACCTAGCCCTTCATTCCTATGGGCTTGAAGGCCCATAGGAATGAATGGGAAGATATTCACTATCAGCGATTCGGTAGTACCGAATTGCTAATAGCGGGAGGCATTTCAAGGATGCCAGGGTGTCCAAAGGACACCCTGTTGCACCCCTGAAATGTGCATGTGTGCACATGTGGTGCACATACATGCCCTAAAGGCATGGATGTGTGCCACATGACACATTTAAAAGAGCAAAAAAGTGTTTTTTTAAAGGAAATCTCTACTTACCACCAACTTGAAGTTGGTGGTAATTAGCGATTCCTTAAGGCTGAAGTGCACTATTTTTAGTGCTACGTACATTGCATTTAAGGAATCGGTATTTCCGATTCCTTAAATGCAAGAGCAAAATAAGGAATCGCTATTTAGCGATTCCTTATTTTACAAGTAGGTTTGAACTCATCTACATTGTACATGGCTAAATACCGGTCGGTAACGCAGTAATTAACCGAATTTCGGCGTTACCGACTGGTATTTCGCCACCTACATCTGGCCCTAAGTTAACCTGCCCTCGACCTCCTGGTAGTTATGGTACAGAGTCAACAGGCTTAATTTAAGGCAATGTGTAAATTATTTATGCGTACCAAAACAGTAATAAAGTCAAAATGAAAAACAATAAAATCCAAAACTGATTTAGAACAGAAGAGTAAATTTCAATAAACAAAATGACAAAAAAATACAACATCAACAATGGTAACCAGAGATATGAATTTTTAAAGTTTTAAATAGAAATAGCACCTAAAAGCACAAAGCACTAATGATAGTCAATGGCCTCACATGACCATGAGTGTTGGACACACCAGCCAGGTTCATCCGGGTAAAAAAATCTTGCTTTGTGACTTTTACCTTTAAGCCCGAATTGACCACAGGATAATACTTCTAACGCCCTCCGGGACCTCAAGGGACGCACTTAGAGACTCAAAGGGTGTCAGGCAGAGGCCAACAAAGGGGTCAATTTCAGGTCCAGGCCCACTTGTCGACTGGCAGTTGCAGGAAAGACCTCTTGTAGCTTGTTGTTGTCTTGTAGCCTCACAGGAGGTCATCCAACTGACCAGTGGAGTCCACTTATTTGTCCTGGGTACAAGAGGGAGAAGGGCCCGTACTCAAGAGCTCCTCTCAGGCCACAGACAACAGGTTCAGTCCACTTCTGATCTTCCACAGGTCCAGGAAGTGTTCTGAAGAGCGTGTCTGGAAATGTCACATTTGTTCCTGGCATGAGCTAGTGTGTCGGTGGCTCTTGCCTCTCCTTAACCGATGTGGTAAAGGTTCCTGGCCCCCCCACCCAATTTGGACATTTTCAAGATTGCAAAAGTCTTCAGATACACTAAACCTTGGATCTGAGGTTGCTGGATGAACGTGGAGATTGTACTTTGTTAAACTTACTTTACTTTATTCCGGCCGATGGCCATAAAAGTAATACAATTAGAAAGTTAAAAAGCAGATACAATATCATCTAAAAGCTGAGCATATGCCATGCATATAGTTGTCTCAAAAGGGACAACAATGGCATAGGATCACAAAGGCAAATATACAAGTACTGACCATAGACAAAAACTGATTGGCCCGTCATGCCTATTGTACTGATTATACAAATCAATCTATAATATTATATATGTGCTAACAAAAACAGAAGCAGTAAACTCTAAGAATAAAATACATTTCTAAGCATGTGCATACTGCATTTTACACAGAGGACATAAGATTTTTTTACAATGTGAGGTTGCTTGCTATACCCTGTCTCGAACCACAGCCTGAAAAAGATGCAAGTGCTCCAGCTACATCACAGCAATAAAATCAGAAGTTCTAAAAACAATGAAGACATAGTTTATAGGGAGAAAAAAAGGAAATCACATTAAGGCTTGGCAACTGCTGTAGTAAATGTAAAAGAACCAGTTTTTTGACGAATTGGCCATATGCTTTCCAGATATATTCAGCAATGGAAAAGACAAGGACTGGTGACGTGTCCACTCTACATAATCTTAACACTACCCTATATTGGGTTACACCTAAAAAACGGCACAAAGGAACAATCCAACGTCTATGCTGCTTATAAGACAAGAGGAGATGGCTGTCTGCTTCTTCAGCACTTCCACATTCAAGACATATTTTACTGCCTCCCTGATTACCATTCCATTTGGCAGTAAAGTTAGCAAGAGTAAGTGTACCTAACCTGAACCTTATGTAGAGAGCTTTTGTGAATGGAGGGTCAATGTTATTCATATAATTTTCAAAGTACGAGGTCGGCTTGAATTCTATAAAACAATCATTTGGCCCAATCCTACCAGTTTGGAAAATTAAGCTTCCTCAAGCTCCCAATAAATGGCCTTCAGTTTCTTTGTTTGGAGGATGTCATCGTTTTCAGGGGACAACCATTATTCATGTAATTTCATAGAGTACAAGGTCTGCTTTATATTAACCAACCAGGGTATCAAAACTCCTCCCTGTGCTCTGTCTAAGACATCTCTTAGCCCACCCTGTAGTCTGTCAACTCAGGGGTGGCTCACATCCGATACCAATACAAAATAGGTTATCCATGCTAATCCTAGTGTACTCCCACATCTAACACTAAAATCCAGTTTGAAACTGCTGCTGTACCCACAGTAAACCCAGAGACAGAAGTCGGGTAGAACAAAGCAGGCTTTTTCAGCAACCAGACAGTGGATATACAAGAATTGTCTTGGCATCATGGTCCTTTCCTTTCAAGTGTGTCCCAAATGTTATATGTAGGGCTCTCAGATTCATGGTATTTACTTGTTTAATATTTCCATCTGTATTTATCCATAAATACATTTTTTACCGATCTTATTGTTATTTAGCCATATTTATTTTGTGTTTTGAGAGCAAATGGAGTTATAAAATGGTATAGATCCACATTTATCTAACTGATAAACTTGCACTCATACTTTGATGCCTGTTGTGTTTTAGGAAATTAGGCAGCCAAAAATAACCAAGCACTACACTTAAGGGTTAATATTGACATTATAAACAAACACACGTCAAGCTATGCCTGTATTTAAGAACATTTCATCCCATTTTTTACCTCCCTATGCTGTCTACTTGTTCAGCTGTTGACCTGTGTGAGAAGTTGGCCTGATGTGCAGTGCTCACTATTCTAGTGATCACTATATATCAGTCCAAACAACCCTTATTGATGATTGGTTGTAAGTCAACCTTATAGACCAGCTATCCTAGTAGCATGGATACGAGCAGTCTAAGGCTAAGACTCTAGAGGGCGTGTTAAGCCAGCTGTTTTACCATCACATTACCCCTTGAACACCCAGTGAAAGGACACCACACAAGTTGTTATGAAAATAAACAGTGTATTTATTTATAACAAGACTACCCTGGCTCTTTATGAGACAGGGAGCTAAGCACATAACAAAACTCTTACGAAAATACTTTTAAGTTAGCACGTTACACAAATGCCCGAGGGGCACGAAAAACCATATACGCTAAAAGTGGAATGCGAATTACTAGCAGGTAAGTAACAGTTCTAATAGGCTTTGGAATCGCTAGGACTGGACTAGGGAATCGTTAGATTACTACTAGGAGGCCCAGGGGACTCGGGTGCAGAGTGTGCACTCTCACGCGGGATGCGGGACAAAGTCTATGGAAGCTAGAATTCACAGAGTTAGTGTTCACGGGCGAACCCGACCTGGTAGGAAAAAAACGACAGTGGATCCTGACCCTTGGATAGTGAGGCTATGCTGGGACACCGGAGTGCCGAAGTTACCTAGCCCAGGGGCTGCAGCTGCATAGGTCCGAAAAGACGTCGGGGATCTCGTTGCCGGACCAGGAGCCTGGAAGGAAGAAGTTGCTGGCAGGCGACCAGTGAAGAAAAGTTCGATGGATCCAAGCCTGGATCAAGGAAGAAGAAAACCTGAAAGCAGAGGGGACCAAGTTCTTGAATCACTAGCCAGTGATTAAGTGGGCACCAGGATGGCACCGGGCGAAGTCACCGCAGTCAGGTGAGTGGGCGCTGCTGGGCTCTGCAGTCTCTCGGACCAGGAGGCGTTGTCGGCGACCAGGATGGAGGTGCGAGCTGTCCCACGAAGGATGAAGTCGTCGGCGTCGAAGTTACCCAGGTTTGGGCAACAAGCCTTGGCTAATTCAAGCCCACGCGGTGGACTCAAAATGGCGTCTTGAGTGGACCAGGAGGGTCCGGGGGGCTCCTCTTCTGGAAGGGAGCAAGGGCCAGTCTGGAGCAACCAGACCAGCAGCAGAAATGTCGTCGGGCGTCGTCAGGAAGGCCACAAGCCAACGGGCTAGTAGCCAAACAACGCGGTGAGCAGCGGAAAGCAGAAGGGCCCCACGCAGATCGTGGAGATGCTGGGGGGCTGCTCTTCGGTGCTGGAGCTGCTCAGGGTGGGGGCTTCTCGGACCCCAAAGCACTCACCAGGGATTCACTCGGCGGGCTTGCTGGAAAGAAGTCGTGCAGTCTTGCAGATGGCCGGTCCCTTGAGGTCTCGTCGCACCCACGGTTCTCAGCTGGGCTGTAGAGGTGGGTAGAGGTCAGAGGTGCCAGGGAAGCCGGTTCTCGTCGAGCTGGGCAGTCGGATTCCAGAGGAAGGACTTACAGCAGACCGCAGTGTTCTTTAGATGGTGCCTGCGGATGCAGGGTGACTACTCCTTAGTCACAAGGGAGAATCTTGAAGAAGGAAATCTTGAAGTCCTTTCGCAGAAAGTCGTGTCTTGATTCCAAAGATGATCTGATTTGGAAGGGGGCCAGTCTCTACCTTTATCTGGGAAAAGGGGGCTGGCACGCGACTAGGTCCTGCCCTATGGGTGGGACCAGGAGGGGGGTGGTTACACCCACTTCCTTGGCGGGCTTTTCCCCAGCACAGGGTCTGGAGTGACCCTGGAACTGGTTCCAGCCAGCCTATGCACAGTGAGCACCGGGGTGCCACGTGCAGTCACCTTCCTCTAAAGCCCTGCCTACCTACAATACACAAAACCCTGTCTGGGACGGTGCTGGCACCGCCCCTGGCAGGAAACCCTTGGTCCTTAGCTCCTGCTCTGGGAGGACTCCCAGCAGCAGGAGGGCAGACTTGTGTCTCGGTGGCAGCATCCATTTTGTGGATGCTAAGGCTCTGTCTGACTTTTAACCGGGTTATAGGTTACATGCATGTCGTGTCCCTCTAGAAGGGTGGAATGCTAACCCCGTCGCCAGAATTGGCGAGGGGTTAGTATTCCAATTCGTATGACACCTTACTCGACATGTTTTGATAAAGCGATACCAGAGTTGGCACATAACCGCGAGGATTATAATGCACTTAAGAGTATATGGTATGCGATATCATGGAAACGGCTAAGGGATGGATCCCGAAAGCCGCAGACAGGCTCAGCTCATGCCAGAGCACCATCTCACACGATTCCAAGCACTCTGCCTTCAGGATTGTTAAGGCCTGCCATAGGAGTGACTGATAGGAGATCTGTGTGTCCATTTTAGGGTTAGATATAGGTATACTATATCTAAAGCAAAGGGTGAGTACACCACCTTGCCCCAGCTGTCGTGCAGCCAGTTGTGTCAGTTTTAGTTAGTCAATCCAGGGGTGGCACAATACATGCTTCAGCCCCTGGGAGACTTCTGGGTGCACCTCAGCCCTGGGTACAGGGACTTGGAGAGGGCCCAGTGCCAATTCAGTACCTAAGTACAATTTGGATAGAGAGAACAGCTAGGCTGTGGGTCTGATTAGCAGGCCCACAGCCAGGGAAAGTCGTAAACCAGTGCAGCAAAAAGCAAAAATCTGGGTGATCATAGGATTGCAGACCCTACTCTCCTACAACCTGGAAATCATGAATAGCACGAAGATTCATTCACAAGAAGCATAATAATTCTCAGGATTTTTCTGCATTTAAAAATAAATATAAAAAGGAAACACCTTGTTATCAGTCTGTATTTATCTATAAAAATCAGTCAAATCAAAAAATTGGGAGCATTAGTTATATGTAATTCCAGCAGATTTGTCCAGCAGAAATGTACTCTATAGTATTAAAAAGGATGCCCACAGCCCCCATCCTCAAATTTCTGTGAGGTTCAGAGGGGTCATCCTAGCTCATTCAGGCCAGCCTATTTTCTGCTACTGGTAGGAATTTCACATCTTTTTGACTCCTAGTCAAATGCTAATCACTGGCTTGGAGGAGGAGTTGAGGAGCAAATGCAATTTATCGTCCAGGAACTTTGGGCAGGGAAAAGGCAAGTTTCTAAAAGTGTGTTTTCTTTAATATTGATTAAAAATTCAACTTCACCATTGAATTGAATTTTAATAACTATTAAAAGGAGTTGTTTAATTCTTTTTCTGCCTAGTACCATCAAAGATACAGTATTAGGATTTTAATCTGCACTCTGTTTTCTTTTTTACATAAGACAGCTAGGCCTGCCACAGCAAAAATTTCTTTTGGGTGCTAATCACTTTAAAGACATGTTAACATTAATATTCTACATGTCCTACTTGTAAATACCATGCACCCCTCCTGGTGGATTACAAGGCATACATAGAGGTGGTTTATTAATATTTAATAGGGAGGTTTTAACCTATCAACATTTTTTAATATGACAGGTCAAACTGAAGTTTTTACATTGCAATTTGCAACAACGGTAGGCAAGAAGCCATGTTTGCTCTACCACTATATTAGATGGCAGAATAGGTACCGCCGTCCACTAGCAATATTTAACTTACGGGCCCTGGGTACCCTTTGTATCATGTACTAGGAATTTATAAGTAAGCTAAATATGCCAATTCGAAGTATACCCATGTCATCGTGTTGAAAGGAGGAGCGCCGGCACTTTGCCCCAGATTAGCAGGGGTGAAGTGCAGAATTCTACAGAATTCTACAGACAGCAAAATAGAGACATGGCAAAAATCTAGGAATAAACTACACAAAAAAGGTCATTTCATATAGGCAGTGGGTATAAAATAGTTGTAAATGCAACTATGCTACAGCTTTAGTGTACTTTAAGCAGGTATAAAAAATAAAATCACACTTGTTAATGCAAACAATGTGGCATATGAACGTGTATTTTCTCAACAGTGGTTGTGAACAGTACGTCTGGGATTATATCTTGCTGGTTCAGTGATAATTTGTGATATCAAAGCTGTTCTTTATCAAAGAGATAGCCCGAGCTGGACATCCTATTTTTAATGGTATAATAACAATGGTGTATTATTGTATCAAGTCTCAACATGAAACAGTGAAAGTCAACAGTAACAGCCAAGACCATCTCCCCTGAGCTAGGCTGTGACTGTTTGCCCAAGCTGGTCCAGAGAACCAATGGCTGGGAGGCTGAATGTCTGTCTCACATTAAGTACCCAGAATCCTGTTCAGCGGGGAGGTCATACAGTCTCACCTTTGATAGTGCTGGAGTGGTCCTTACAACTTCAGTGATCCAGAAAGAGTCGCGACACAGCTTGAAAGAATTTGTAGGTTGTGTAGCTGCACATTGGCATCCTGGTGCTACAGTCACCCCAAACCTTTGGTAAGGCCCAAAGGTATGAAGATGGCACCAGTGCTGATTGAAGCATTTGCAGTATTTGGAAGACTCATACTGACCAGAACTGCATGAACCTGTGGGGCTCCCTGGTCATCAAACTGCACACTGTATGTCTCCTGGACTCTGCGGCCCAGCCTGTGTGAATGTCTGTGTGAAGCAAAAACTCAATGAAAAGCGATCTCGGGGAAGATACCCCTAAGTATTTACACACAGGCCTCCAGCACCCGACTTACACAGACAGAGGAGAGCTGTCGTACAAGGACCATTCCAGTTGAGCAGGTTCTTGCACTAGTGACTGAGCCCAGTTTGCATGCTCCTTTTCAACATCTCAGGGTCAGGCCCTAAGCGTGTAGTAGTTGAGCTGACTCAACGTTCACACCACCTCTTTTGTACTCGGTTCACAATGCTGGACCAAGCTGCACAGCAGAGTCAAGGTGGCTTCAGCGGTTTAGATTTCCAAGGCATATATTTATTTAGGAATTTGGTAGAGCCCTGCTTGTCCCCTTCACTTATTTAATAACTCAGACCAAGTACCCCCGAAAGATGCCCCCTCATGCTGCCTCCCGCTCGAACATCTGTGAAAGGCCTGGTCTGGTCGCTTTCTTTGCTTTCCAGCGCTTTCCTTTTACAAACTACGGGGCATATTACCAACGTTAAGCGGTATTTATCGCTAACGATGCTTAGCAACGAATTTTTTAACGCTAAGCATCGTCAGAAATTATCGCAGATAAACCTTGCTATTATCAAGGTTTATCGCAAATGCGATAAAAAACGGCCGCAATGCATGAATATCGCTGAAAAGTCAGCGATATTCATGCATTACCGAGCTAATGCTCTTAGCCATGTTATCCACCTCCCATTGGATAACATGGCTAAGAACTGCTCAGGGCAGGTGTTAGTTTTTGGAGATATTCGCGCTTAGCGCGAATATCTCCAAAAGTTGGTAATAGGAGATAGCGATGTTAGCAACTGTTTCCAGTCGCTAACATCTTGGCACGCCCACTTTGCATGTCATTAGTGATAACTGGTGTTAGCGACAGCTAGGTAATAGGGAGATAATTTTATCTCCGCTTTCTTGGCTTTTAAAGCCAAAAAAGCGGAGATAAACCCCCTTGATAATATGCCCCTACATTATTTATTTATTTATTTATTTGTGCGATTTTATATAGCGCGAACTTTACCCGAAGGTGTCAGAGCGCTTTACATAGGATCCAGTTGCAAACATAAGGACTGAAGGTTACATGCGGGGAAAAAAATTGCAAATTTTTGACTTACATAAGAACCAGTTGAAAACATACGGATTTAGGATTACATACGTTATAAAAAGGTACATCCGTTCTTATTTGCTGTACATTTGGCAGCTGAGGCACCCGACCCCCTCTTGCAGGCCCCCCACCCGCCGCAGCTTCATATATAGCGGCATGTATGGACGCCCCTGAGGGCCCGGCTTTACACTAGTAGCTGTGTCTGTAAATACTGAAATGCCCGTCACTCCGGCTCCGTGTCTGCAGCATCTGTGCTGCTGGGCAGTGTTATTGTGCTCTCAAGTGGGGTGGCCAGGGGGCCGTAAATCAAAGAGAGTCCAGACCTGCAGCTGGTGTGAACTGAACGCTGACACCAGCCGCGGCGGAGAGACAAGCTGTGCCCCCTGCTGGGGCACTTCCGGCGGCCACGGGGGGGGGGGCACGCACGGGACTCGGACCGGCTCTGCCCTCTGAGGCTCCGTCCATGCCTGAGAGGAGGTGATATCCCTTCTGTCCGGGGCTGAGACCGAGGCTGTGAGAGGACAGCATTCCTTCTGTCTGAGGCTGTGAGAGGGCAGCATTCCTTCTGTCTGAGCCAGAGCCTGTGAGAGGGGAGCATTCCTTCTGTTTGAGGCTGAGACGAGGCTGTGAGAGGACAGCATTCCTTCTGTCTAATGCTGTGAGAGGGCGGCATTCCTTCTGTCTGAGGCTGAGACAGAGCCTGTGAGAGGACAGCATTCCTTCTGTTTGAGGCTGAGACATGGCTGTGAGAGGACAGCATTCCTTCTGTCTGAGGCTCTGAGAGGCTGTGAGAGGGGAGCATTCCTTCTGTCCGGGGATGAGACCGAGGCTGTGAGAGGGGAGCATTCCTTCTGTCTAGTGCTGAGACGAGGCTGTGAGAGGGGAGCATTCCTTCTGTCCAGGGCTGAGACGAGGCTGTGAGAGGATGGCATTCCTTCTGTTTGAGGCTGAGACGAGGCTGTGAGAGGGCAGCATTCCTTCTGTCCGGGGCTGAGACTGAGGCTGTGAGAGGACAGCATTCCTTCTGTCCGGGGCTGAGACTGAGGCTGTGAGAGGGCAGCATTCCTTCTGTTTGAGGCTGAGACCGAGGCTGTGAGAGGCCAACATTTCTTCTGTTTGAGGCTGAGACGAGGCTGTGAGAGGTCAGCATTCCTTCTGTCTGAGGCTGTGAGAGGACAGCATTCCTTCTGTCCGGGGCTGAGACTGAGGCTGTGAGAGGGCAGCATTCCTTCTGTTTGAGGCTGAGACCGAGGCTGTGAGAGGCCAACATTTCTTCTGTTTAAGGCTGAGACGAGGCTGTGAGAGGTCAGCATTCCTTCTGTCTGAGGCTGTGAGACGACAGCATTCCTTCTGTCTGAGGCTGTGAGAGGGCGGCATTCCTTCCGTCTGAGGCTGAGACAGAGCCTGTGAGAGGACAGCATTCCTTCTGTCTGAGGCTGTGAGAGGGCGGCATTCCTTCTGTCTGAGGCTGAGACAGAGCCTGTGAGAGGACAGCATTCCTTCTGTTTGAGGCTGAGACGAGGCTGTGAGAGGCCAGCATTCCTTCTGTCTGAGGCTGAGACGAGGCTGTGAGAGGCCAGCATTCCTTCTGTCTGAGGCTGAGACGAGGCTGTGAGAGGACAGCATTCCTTCTGTTTGAGGCTGAGACATGGCTGTGAGAGGACAGCATTCCTTCTGTCTGAGGCTCTGAGAGGCTGTGAGAGGGGAGCATTCCTTCTGTCCGGGGATGAGACCGAGGCTGTGAGAGGGGAGCATTCCTTCTGTCTAGTGCTGAGACGAGGCTGTGAGAGGGGAGCATTCCTTCTGTCCAGGGCTGAGACGAGGCTGTGAGAGGATGGCATTCCTTCTGTTTGAGGCTGAGACGAGGCTGTGAGAGGGCAGCATTCCTTCTGTCCGGGGCTGAGACTGAGGCTGTGAGAGGACAGCATTCCTTCTGTCCGGGCCTGAGACTGAGGCTGTGAGAGGGCAGCATTCCTTCTGTTTGAGGCTGAGACCGAGGCTGTGAGAGGCCAACATTTCTTCTGTTTGAGGCTGAGACGAGGCTGTGAGAGGTCAGCATTCCTTCTGTCTGAGGCTGTGAGAGGACAGCATTCCTTCTGTCCGGGGCTGAGACTGAGGCTGTGAGAGGGCAGCATTCCTTCTGTTTGAGGCTGAGACCGAGGCTGTGAGAGGCCAACATTTCTTCTGTTTGAGGCTGAGACGAGGCTGTGAGAGGTCAGCATTCCTTCTGTCTGAGGCTGTGAGACGACAGCATTCCTTCTGTCTGAGGCTGTGAGAGGGCGGCATTCCTTCCGTCTGAGGCTGAGACAGAGCCTGTGAGAGGACAGCATTCCTTCTGTCTGAGGCTGTGAGAGAGCGGCATTCCTTCTGTCTGAGGCTGAGACAGAGCCTGTGAGAGGACAGCATTCCTTCTGTCTGAGGCTGAGACGAGGCTGTGAGAGGCCAGCATTCCTTCTGTCTGAGGCTGAGACGAGGCTGTGAGAGGACAGCATTCATTGTGTCTGGGGTTCTGACCGAGGCTGTGAGAGGACAGTATTCTTTCAGCCTGGGGTTGAGACGAGGTTGTGAGAGGACAGAAGTTGTGGGTGGGGTCTTGTGGCTCACCATGGGGCACCCTCATCAGCCCAGAGTGTGTGGAGCAGTGACCCTGCCCCAGCTCTTCCTTCTTTTGCATGCTCAAGGCACACAACACTGGTACAAGGTAACACAATGCAGCGCCAGCACCAGCCAATGAGGCTGGGGTAGAATCATGGTGCTCGTGGTTCAATGGTTCTTGTGTCCCGGATTCCTGCTAGGTTTAACCCCCCTATCTCCCCACCCCACCCAAGCGATTTAGGTGATCAAAACTTGTGCGCTTGGGAAGTCCTTATTGTTGGATGGAAGCGCCTTGGTTAAAGTGGCTTTCTCCTGGTACTCTTGGTTTTTAGGTCTCGCAGACCTAGCTCTGGAGCGCGCATGCTCTCCTCACTCTGCGAGGCTTATTGTAATCGGTAAGATTTCAGAAGTGGTGTTTAAGCCCCGCCGCTGCATTTCATTGGCTTGCGTCATCATCCATGCTAAACGCTGGTTTTGGATTGTACAGAATGCTTCTTAGTTCCTCCTTGTTACCGCCCTCTCTAATTTTGGCCCCGGCCCATCCGGACCGCACGGTGTGCTAGCGGCGGTACACTATTGACTTTATTAGTTGGTAAAGGCACTTTTTTCATTAAAGTGAATCTGCTTTCACGTCTATGCATAGCATACATTTTTGCGGCGTTACACTGTTTTCTTTATTATTTGTATTGGTTGTAGGCAATTTTTTATTTAAGTGAAGCTGCTTTCTCGTGTTGTGTTGATGTGTGGCGAAGGAAGCGCCAAATGTCCTCCGATTGTCTAATAATAAGCCACCGAGAGGTTAGTATGTTCGGGGTGATACGCTGCGTGTTCAATTGTTGCTCTTCTGCTTTCACGGGAGATGTTGGTACGCTCGGGGCAATACGCTACGTGTTCAATTGTTGCTCTTCTGCTTTCACAGGAGAGGTTAGTACGTTCGGGGCAATACGCTGCATGTTCAATTTTTGCTTTTCTGCTTTCACGTCGATGTGCATATTTGTGTTGCATTGCTTTGTGGCGAAGGAAGCGCCGACTGTCCACCGATTGTTTAATAAAAAGCCACAGACAAGTTAGTACATTCGGGGCAATACGTTGCGTGTTAACTAGAATGGGGCAAGCCATGAGACAAAGAGGAAGGTAGAGGCTCACGGGGAGACAGAGTACGAGAGACACAGAGAGTGAGTGATATGCACCAGTACTCGCCAGTGTGACAGGGATCCACGGACAGGTTAGTATGTTTGGGGCAATACGCTGCATGTTCAACTGTTGCTCTGCTGCTTTCATGTCGCTGTGCATCTTTGTGTTGTGTTGATTAGTGGCGAAGGAAGCGCCGACTGTCCACTTATTGCCTAATGTTAACCCATGGACAGGTTAGTACGTTGAGGCTTCTTAGTCCCTCCTTGTTACCACCCTGTCTCCTTTTGGCCCACCCATTAGGACTGGATCTTTCACTTGCGGCGTTACACTGCAGATGCCAAGATGAGTCTCCAGGGGTAGGAGGGGAAACGAAGAAGGTAAACAAGCCTTCCAGCTGCCCTCTCGTCCCTCCCTACCAGTCAGGCGCTATCCTCCAAGCTTGGTGTTAATTTTCGCCTCTGCTCTTCATCCTTCTGTAGTTGCTGAAAGGTGCCCCCGAAAAATCCTCCCCCTTTTAGGAGCTTGTTTTTTTTATTTGCATGGAAAGTAGAGGGACAAAACTCTAGGGTGCTAAAGCCAGCCTCTTCCTCGTTGTCCAGTTTAATTGCTGAGGTCATCACAGCTCATAAAATGGCCAAGCTTCCTTAGAACAGGGCTATACCACCAGCGGGCAGTGGGCTGGCAGCGTCGCGGGACTGTTTCTCGGGTGAGGAAGGTCATCGAGGACACAGCACGGCTATAGACAGCGTAGACGCATGATCACAGCCCCTCATTGTTGGTATAAAGGTGGTCACCACAGGCCCTAAATGGAACAGATTTCCTAGCGACCGAAAGCGAATCCTGCGATCTGGTTGCAGAAAGGCTTTCTGGTCACTGTGGATTCGTACCGTGGCACGATCCGCTGAGGACACGCTGGCTTGTGCCCCGTCCATCTGCTCTTCTATTGAGACCCTGTCGGTCTCGTGCTTACAGAGCTATGCTTGTACGGGGCCTGTGTTGGGCAGCAACCACCACAGCAAAAACAGGCTCGCCACTGGCCGTCGAATCTTCTTCAGAGAGGGTCAGGCAGTTAGCGACGACATCGTACCCCGAGTGTGAGGAGGGGGTTGGAGTACTTGCAGTGTATTCGTCTCGTGGCTCGGCATGTCAAGTTAAATAAATAATGTCGTTCTTTCGCCCGGCTTGTGTTTGCTTCAGATGGATAATCAACAGATTGCGCGTTTCTGTATCCCAAAACAAAGTATAATTATCACGCCCCCTTCTATTAGGGCAAAGAATACAAGTTCCAAAATAAACAAGTTAGGATTTTTTTTCTTTTGAGAGCTACGTGACTCTGCGGTCCAGATGTGTGAACAATACAAGCTAGAACAAGCATTTGAAATGCAATAGATCTCGCATTTATGCGAGTTTGAGCTATTGACATTGCAAATGACAATGCCTTTTATTTTTGTTTTTTAATCATAACTAAAAGGCATTCTGCTCACAGAAACTTGGCTGAGCGCAGAATCCCTCCCTGACATACTGGCGGCCCTCCCCCCCGATTACTACATTCTTCACGCCGACCGCCCTGGGGATCGGCCGGGGGGAGGGGTAGCGGCCATTATATCAAAGCACCTTGATGTTATCTCCTCGTCTTCCCTCATTCTCCCCGAGGTTGAAAACCTGCTCTTTAGTCTAAAAACTGATGCTGGCGCCCTCACGCTCCTACTCCTTTATCGGCCCCCATACCCTATGCCATCTTTCTCTACCATCATGAGCCAACAGTTGTCCAATCTGCTCACACTGCACTCTAGTTTCGCCCTCTTCGGCGATCTTAATTCTTGGTTTAATGATGCCAAGGCCGGCTCACACGCCGCAGAACTCTTTGAAGCCCTTAACAGTCTGAACCTGTCCGAACAAGTCTCCTCACCAACCCACATTAAAGGCCACATTCTCGATCAGATATGGACCTATAATCTAGATCTATCTCAACCATCTATTTCCCCTTGTCTTTGGTCAGATCATTACCTTGTAGACACCACCATTACCGTCGCGGGCAGGATTTCTGCCCCCTTGATGGCTGGTGGCCTATCACGCAAATGGAGCTCATATGACTCCCAAGGCTTTCTTACCACTTTGGCCAACAGCCGCCCAATCACCACCACCCCTGCCAACATTGACGTAATGGAAGATGACATTAGTTCTTGGCTAGAGTCGGCCAGCGACCAATTTGCTCCCCTCATTAAATTTCCTTGTACCAGACACAACAACTCCCATAGGTGGTTTTCTGACAACCTTAAGCAGCACAAGCTGAAAGTGCGCCAGCAAGAACGGCTTTGGGGACGCGATTAATCTGACCCAGCCAGACTGCTATATATTGCTGCACGCAGAGAATATAAAACTGCTATCACCTTAGCCAAGTCGGAGCATTTCTCTCATAGACTGTCATCAGCGGACAATAAATCTAAGGAGGTTTTTAAAATTATGAATGAATTAACCACAGACGACAGAACCCTTCCAGCTCAGACCCCCACTCAAGCGACTTGTGACACCCTCAATCTTTTCTTCATTGAAAAAATTATGAAAATCAAGGACTCAATACCCCCTACCCCCCAGACTCAACCCCTGGACATCTCCCCCAACAATCCACTGTCCTTTACTCAATTCCCCACTCTCAATTCCAACACGCTAGCGGAACTCGCGACCCGGGTTAAATCGGGCTCCCCGAGAGACTGTTGCCCCCCCTCGGTCTTGCGGAACATCTGCCTTAATCTACCCGATTGTATCCTACCCCTGCTGAATGGTTCCCTCAGCAGCGGTATTGTCCCTAGATCCTTTAAGGAGGCTATCCTATTGCCCCTCCTCAAGAAACCTGGCGCGGACCCCCTGGTACCCTCTAACTATCGTCCCATCTCCCTTTTACCCTACTTTTCCATGCTATTAGAAGCCCATGTCACCCGATGTCTTTCAAACTTCATCGAGACCTCCGACCACCTCGAGCCCAATCAGGCCGGTTTTCGGCCGGGTCATTCTACCGAGGCTGTCATCTTAGCTGTTCTAGACACACTGAGAAGGAACGCCGACGTAGGGATCCCTCAAGCCCTCGTACTGCTGGATCTGTCGGCCGCGTTCGACACGGTGGACCATAACATCTTGCTCCACCATGTCGAACAGGCAGGCATCCAGGGCTCTGCCCTTAAATGGACGGAGTCCTTCCTGTCTGGAAGAACACAAGCCGTCCGCCTTGGCCCATATACTGCAGACAAACCCCCCACGTCCTGCGGAGTCCCCCAAGGTTCTTCCCTTTCGCCACTACTGTTCAAGCTTTACCTCCGGCCCTTGATCCACTCTCTTCAGCCATGGAACATCACAGTGTACAATTACGCGGACGACTTGCAGATTGTCTTTCCACTCAACTCCCCGAATGCCGTCAGCAACTTTCACACCGTCATGATTCACATCCAACAGTGGATGAACCACAACCAACTTAAATGAAATCCTGGGAAAACAGAGCTTCTTCTCCCTGGATTTAGCCCTACCCACTGGGGCCCGCAATTTTGGCCTGCGGAGCTAGGTTCTTCCCCAGTCCCGGCCAAATCTGTAAAAAGTTTGGGTATGATCATCGATGGCGAGCTCTCTCTCAAAGCCCAAGTAAGTGCTGTGACTTCCTCCTGTATGTACCAACTCCGAAAAATTCGCAAAGTCAGCCACTTACTGCCTCACGCCGCACTGCTCCAGGTCATCCTTTCTCTGGTACTATCCAGATTGGATTTCTCCAACTCCCTGTACTATGGACTTCCTCAATCTCTGTTTCGCCACCTCCAGGTAGTACAGAACCAGGCGGCCCGCCTCATTTACAAAATCCCCACGTGGCAATCGGCCAAACCTATGCTCCACAGACTCCACTGGTTGTCGATGGAACAAAGGGCGGCCTTCAAACTGGGTTGTCTCACGTTCAAAGCCCTCCACTGCACCAGTCCTGTTTTCCTGAACACACTTATCACCCCACACCGACCTACGCGCAACCTCCGATCTGCCCATCTTCATTTGCTAGCCGCCCCTAAAATCAAAACCAAAAAATTTGGCGGTCGTCGCTTTGCTCATCTAGCCCCCGCTTACTGGAACTCTCTTCCTCTTACCATCAAGTCCAGCATGACTCTGTTTCAATTCAGGAAACTGCTCAAAACTCACCTTTTCCCAACTCTAGGCTAATTCTTCCTCCTCCGACCTTACACTCATTTACTTACTCTGTCATGCAGCGCCAGGAAACCTCCGGTGTCAGCGCGCTTTATAAGTGGCACTTAACATAACATAACCTAGCATTGTCATTTACAATGCCAATAGCTTGAACTCGTGTAAATGCGAGACCTATTGCATTGCAAATGCTTGTTCTTTGCAGGAACCACAGACTGCAGTCCCATCTTCGTTAGTGCTGTGTTGTTTCTTGGTGCTTTAGTTGTGCAACTGGGCTTATATGCCATGTGTTGCTCTGTACTGTCCATCCATAGGGCCCATGGTGTCAGGTCCTCTGTGGGATTGCTTGCGGGTTCCAGAGCCTGGTCCTTGCTGAGTGGTGCATGTCCTTCCCTGATTCAGCAGGGCATGTCTTTGGCTCGTCCCGCCTCCACTCCCTCCTCAGCAGCATCTTCCTTCTGCAAGGATGCCTCCAGTGCTCTCCAGGGTTTTTGGTCACCTCCATAGGACCGTTTGAGGTGAAACCCCCTGTTTTGTGTCCGTATCCTGGCAAGGGGAGGGGGTGGTGCATGACTGGAGCATAGAGAGTTTCTCAGAGGCCACTGGTGTGGAGACCCCTGAATTCTAATCGAGAAGTCTCGGTGCTCTGGTTGGAAGTCTTTGCCCCATCATTATACTAAAGTTACAGACAGGGGCTGTGTATTCCAGTAGATCAGGTTCAGGGCAATTCTGCCCTTTCACTAATTTCTCTCAGACGGGTCAAGACAAGAAAGTGTGTGCAGTAAGGTGGGTGCTGCTAGGAGTCTCCAGGCAGGTGAAAACCAAAACAGGGCCAAAGAGGTGTTTGTATGACGTTACAACGCATACTTTTACAACGCACACCTTTACAACGCATTTTTTACAACGCAACATCCATTACAACACATTCCATTACAACGCATTTCATTACAACAAATTTTTAAAAACTACCTTTACAACTTTACCACGCATACCATTACAACGCATAACATTACATTGCATGTATAGTAAGTGTTGGATAGTGTAGGGGTAAAAATTACTATTCTAACTCCAGGGGGTGCAACAGTAGGGTAAGTGTTGGATGGTAATGGTATGCGTTGTAATGACTGCATTGTAATGACATGCGTTGTAATGGTGTGCGTTGTAGTGTCATGCGTTGTAATGGTTGCGTTGTAATGACACGCTATGTAATGGATGTTGCGTTGAAAAAGTTTCGTTGTAATGGTAGTGCGTTGTAAAAGTTGCGTTGTAAAGGTTGTTTCCCCAAAAAGGCACTTATTTACCTCCATCACCTGAGAGGTAGAGCTTCCAGAGAACTGTGGGCCAGAAATGGACAGGTGGTCCTCCCTAGCTTCAAAGGGGATCTGCCTCCTCCCCTTAGCGCTCATGAGTTTGACCAACAACAAAGTATCAATGGAGTGTCCTGGGGGCGGCCTATCATTCTCATCCGGTGTCTGGGCCCCTCCAACCATCAATCTTAAACACCACTTGAAGGCAGCAAATATAAAATGGATCCCAGTGTGGGTATTTCCACCTGTGTCATACATGCTGCATGCACTTATCCTCTACACATGCCAAAGGGTGCACACATGCAGCATCCATGCCACATATGAGCGGGCGAAGGACCTGGTAGTAGGGGCGTGGCAGGTTATGTTGGCAGAAGTAAAGAGGCCATTGGCTGACTCTCCCTGACGTGATGAGGGAGAAACACCTGATGTACCTGGTAAAGGGGGCAGACATGGGTGCCCCTTCATATCACAGAGCTTGCAAGTCTTAAAAGTACTTCATTGCCAACACATGATCGTCATGTATGCTGAGGTGGGGGGGTGAATTTGGAATGAGGGCAAACTTTCTCCCAAGCCATACAGGGGACCTTTCTCCATCCCAACACTGGTACCCTGCCCCCACAGCCTCCTCCCCGTTGGCATACCTTCCAAGTGGCACCTTGTCGTGTGTAATACCTTCTGCCAGCCCTGTCCTGGGTTTCTTGCCAACCGCGCATAGCTTGCTGGAGCTCGCGAGCCCCCTAGGTACTATTCTAAAAGTGAAACTACAAATCCCATAGTGCATTGCTTCGTTGGCTAAAAACCCCAAAGTGGCTGAAGGTGGAATAACAATGTGGGGACCCGTTGCAGCCACTGATTAGTCATCTTCAGTGGAAGAGAACCAGACCCAGGTGCAAGGGCCCGGATGTTGACAGGAGAAGCTAGGGCGAGTGACAGGCGAGTCTTATTACATGTACCAAACACGAAGACGTCACTATTAGGGCCCTGGCACAAGTAATGGCTGCACAGTATTAAAACTCGTCTCTCCGCCGGCTCCGGGACAGGTGGTAATGTGGCTGATGTACAATATCACGCACAGAAGCTCCGCAATGTATTTATAGCGGCGTGAAACGAATAGCGGAATAAAAATGACTCGACGAAAAATGCGTTATCCCTCCGGAGGGGGAGCGCAAAGGATGCTGGGGAAACGTGTGCCCCAGAGAACAGACGAATGGAGAAAGGGCGGGCCATCAGGTCCAAGCCCAGAGCCCAGGGCTCCAAGGGCAAAGGTCAAGAGTTCAAGCCCTCTCTGTGCAGTCAGGCAAGCTCACTGAAGTCCACTCCATGTACCGCTTCAAACCTCTGTATACCAAACAGGCTCTTTAAGGTTCTGTCCAGCCCGTTCAATGTTTAATGATGACCTCATCAGACGTTATTTTTTTTTCAAGGTAAGTAATGTGTTTGATTTTATTAAAGTCTAAGGATTTAAAAGTCAGCAAACAGCAGAATATATATATATATATATATATATATATATATATATATATATATATACATATATATATGTGTGTGTGTGTATATAAAATAAATAGCAGAATATATATATATATATATATTACCTACTGGCGGTCGCCAGTAGGTATATATAGTTAGGATTTTTTCTCTATGGGTTTTTTGAAAATTCTATGTCTAATAACTTTGGCGTTTGTGGACGGAATTGGCTGAAATTTTCAGGAAAATGGCACATTTTGTTTCTGAGCAGCCCTTGAAAATTTGGGGGGGGTTCGTCCAGTGGGGGCCGAGAAAAAAGGGGGGTCCCAAAACGTGTTTTTAACATTGAGTTTTCCATAGGGCGGTTGGCCTCACTTTTAGCCCGAACGGCTGAATGGATTTGCACGAAACTTGGCAAAATTGTAGGGACTGGTAGCCCGATGTGCCTTTTGTAGGTCTCAATATATGTGCTCCAGTGGATTTTGAGAAATTAACGTTTTAAAAAAGATATATATCTGTAACAGCGGACCGGTTAGCGCTCTGGTTCGCGGACTTTTCGCGCAACGGAGCTTTGTGAAGCGAAGCTGATTGGTTCTCCGGCGTCTGTCAACATTCCAAACAGTCCGTAGCGGCCGCCATCTTGTCTCTCGGTAGGATCGAGAGACAAGAGGAGGTCAAAACAAAGGGGGAAATAACTATAAGGGGGCATAGTAGATCCTCGCTGACCCCCTAGGTTTGATGTGGAGGTTTTAAAAGGGCCCCGCGGGGCAAAAAAAAATAATAAAAATAATAATTGAACGGCTGAATGGATTTGCACGAAACTTGGCAAAATATTAGGGACTGGTAGCCCGATGTGCCTTTGCTAGGTCTCAATATATGTGCTCCAGTGGATTTTGAGAAATTAACGTTCAAAAAAAGATATATATCTGTAACAGCGCTCCGCTTCGCGTAACGGAGGTTTGCGAAGCTGATTGGTCATTCTGTCACTGGGCTATAGTTGGGCTACATCTGGCTGATATTTGGGCTACATTTGTTTTTTTGTGTGTCTGGCGGCCATCTTTGGGCTACATTGGGCTACATTGGGCTTCATTGGGCTACATTCGGCTAATTAGCAAATAGCTCATCGCAAACTAGGAATGGTAAAGAATCGCTATTTATTCCTTAAAGTTCGCTATTTAGGAAATGCAAATAACTTTGATGATACATATGGCGGTTCATCTCTAACAAGATAAGAAGCATAGGGATAGATTTATGATGACTGGCGCATCACCAGGGATGTGTTAGTCATTCTGTGCCGCTGTTCCGTCACCTATGGTGTGCTGCATTTACAATGCGGCGCATCACGGGGCAAAAACAGCACAGATGCGTGATGTATCTGTGCCGTAAAGGTGGCGCATTGCTGGAGTTGTATCGCAAGTGTGATGAAGGTCCAGCAAGGGTCGGGGGTGCCCCTGTCGCAGGGTTTCTGTTCTCACACAGAACTGTGGACAGAGGATTGGAACCTCGGCGAATTAGGGTGTCCCAAAACTCACGTTAGTAATCAAAAACTATTTAGCAAGCTAGGTACAGTGTCACATTGGATATAACAAACTCTCAATGTTTAGACAATCCAGAATATGAACTTATAGTACCTCAGGATACGTGGAACTCATGAACAGTCGGTCGTTATATATTTCTTAGAAACCAGAACATGGAGTTAAGAAGAACACATGTGTATTTGAAATGTTTATTTACTAATGCCGTCTTCTCAGGCGTAGTACCTTAGATAATAAAAGTACACATATTATCAGTAGCAAAATTACCAGCATAGTTACTAGTACATAAAAAGTGAATGGTGATAGTATGTTAACATGCTGTAAATGAATAAGAGTTAGCAACACTTATAAGCAGCCGCGGGCCGTGGAGGGAGTTACGGTGAGGCAGGGAGGCGGGGAGGGGGAGAAGCAGGGTGGAGAATACAAGTACACATATTATCAGTAGCAAAATTACCAGCATAGTTACTAGTACATAAAAAGCGAATGGTGACAGTATGTTAACATGCTGTAAATGAATAAGAGTTAGCAACACTTATAAGCAGCCGCGGGCCGTGGAGGGAGTTACGGTGGGGCAGGGAGGCGGGGAGGGGGAGGGGCAAGGTAGAGAGGGCTCCACCCTGCTTCTCCCCCTCCCCGCCTCCCTGCCTCACCGTAACTCCCTCCACGGCCCGCGGCTGCTTATATCTCACCCTCCCTAATACACATATTATATTATTTGCTAAGAAGGTCTCTTTGTGTTGGTTTAGGGCGTGCCCATACTTTAGTGTCTTAGATTTGAAGGAATCACATCAGCATACACCAGCTCTCTCTTCATGTGAACCGCATCAACTGTTGTGTATGTGTGTTCGGCAAAGCAATATAAAACCCGCCTCATGCCCAGAATTGGCAGAAGTTGCACTTATGTTATGAGTATGAAGTCGTGGAGATCAGACCTCATAACAATTCTGTATCGTGTTGTTCTTGAAACTTTAGCACTCGCTGTACAGATATAGTTTAACAAGTAAAGCAGATAGTAGACCAATAACATATTATTCTCATGTAAACCACGATGAACTACTAGGTGGAAAGCTAAAGCAACAACTAAATGTCGTGTGCAGAAGTTGCAAAAAAGGAAAAATGGCGTTTAAACCGGTAATGAGCCCATGCTAACTTAACACGGTGTAAAGATATCCAGGACCTAGATGACACTTCCTCATGATCCGGAAACGAACTGAATAAGATAATAGAAGTGCCATCTCATGAGAGCAGATTGCAAGTTTATATGTGGACGGTCCGCAAGGTAAAGCATTAAAAACTAGGAAAATTCAATGCTAAAGAAAAATAAAACAGCCAAGTACTTTATCGAGTCTTAAGCCAATAGGCAAGGTAAATAATAAAAACTTGACAATTAAGTCAATGAATTGTCAATGAAATTCTAGTACTCAGCATATGAAACATGAAAAAGGTCTATGACATAACTGTGTATGCAAAATAAGCTGCAACAGCCTCCAACAGGAAGTCACCGTCTTCATCCGAAAACAGTTCAGCCATCCAATTTAAAAGCGGAAAAGAACATACGTGCTCTCCCAGCACCGGATCCTCTATCACCATCAGAGGACAGCTCGGTGGGTTTTCAAGAAAGCTGTGTTCCAAGAAAGACTGTGCTGCCGCCAGTAAATTCCAGGGACCAAGTAGTCCATGCATCAATGCCACAGCCATAATCCTTTCGCCAGGACAAATCAACTCGTGAGTAATGATAGGAGTCATCAGCTGATTAAAGTCGACGTCAGGAGAAACCGGTCCGCAGAGACACAAATCAATGGCCCAATCGAAATCACAGGTCAGGCAGTGAAATACAGGCTGGACACAGGTGAAGTAGGAGAACCGAAAAGATAATCCATATGCCGTGCTTAATATCGCCAACGGCATTGTGCCATAATATTCTAGCATGCGATTGCGGAACAGTGTCAGCAGCTGCAGGGTCGGAGGTTGCATAGGAGGGACATCCATATTTAAAAATGTAAAAAAGCACAAGAGCGTCCGCTGGTAATGCAAGTAAAAATGCAATCCACGAACCAGAGTGGAGAAAATGGAATGAAAGGGAGCAGGGATGACTCCAAAGATTTTCTCAAATGAAGTCACGAGACCACTGGTAACAACTTTAAAAAAGTGTGCCAGGGATTTTGTGGAGGATGCGTTAAAGATAGTCGGAAACATGTTGCTGAAATTGAAAGGCAAATCTGTGTACGGGTGTTCGCTATGTGAAGTACGAAAGTTTCACGGGCCGAACTCAAGGCCACCTCTCTCTGAGACAAAAGAGCTCTTATTCTTGTCATGCCGTTGAAACGTGTCCCGGTTGGTATTTGTGGCCAGATTGAAAACTCCCTATGTTCATGTGTGGGAGGAAATAGAACATTTCTGCAGCAAATAACCCGTTCACTTACTGTTACGATAAAAGGAATACTTTTAATTAACTCAGAACAATCTTCATTATTGAGCATCAAATAACTACCATTTTCCAACAACTTGAACGTGGGGATGATAGCAGGAACTGGCGTGCCTTGCAACACGCAAGCCATATTTGGTCGGTGTTTGTTGCATGAATCGTGTAACTGTATGTGCCTACACATTAGTGAATGATCTGGCGTCTCAGTGCATTCCTCTCCATTCAGATAAACTTCTTGATCATCTTTGAAACATCTGTATGTGTATGGAAGCGACCAGACCTCATGAACAAAAGCACTACCTAAAGGTTCATAAAGACCTATTGGTATATATTTCATACAATTTGAAAACTTATATAAAGCAAAAGGCAGCGTTATTAAACCGTGGATAAGGCATGTTGCCAAAAAACCCGCAATCCTCTGCTGATGATGTCACTGAGCATGTCATGAATGATGTAATATGTGACATCATCAGTAGTGGATTATGGGTAATAGTATCTCTAGTTTACTCCCCTATAGCTGTCTTTCTTTTAACATAAGTGTGTGTTTCCTTCCCTTATACTTACTGTTTTTGGTTCGCTTCCAGTTCGCGTACCAGCGAGCGAACTAGGAAGCGAACTAAGAGAAATAGAGGTTGGCACAGTTCCAAATATTGTACCAATTTTTTAATAACGGGGAGGTAGTTCTGAAAAGAACTTTTTTTTTTATTTTTCTGAACATTTTTTTAATGTTTTTGAATTTTTCGGAACAGTTTTATATTTTTTTGGGTTTTTCTTGGAGGGGGCAATGAAAACGATTCATTGTAAAGGGCTCAACAGGAGCAACAAAACAAAAAAAAGAAGTATTTATTATTTTGGGCGTTTCGGACAAACTTGCATATGATAGTCAATAGCTCTGTTGATCAGAGTGATGCTTCTTTCTCCGTAGGAAATGAATCCATCGCAAAATACGCAGGTGTGTTTTACTTCACCAAATCTCATTTGTATATTTGGCACCATCTCCCTGCCCTCTGGTCCCGTTACTTCCGGTACAACAGATCTTCTGGCCATAATAGGGAGATTATCTAGGTCGTTCCGAAACTGTGCAGCACTGTAGTTGTTAGGATGCCACCTAGTCATATGGCGATGCATTGTGTAGTTTCCGAAACTGTATTTTTTGTCGGTCCCTCTGGACAGTCTATCTTGACATATAAGGCAAGTAACGTATCTTGCATTTACTTTTTTCTGACCTTTGGGAATTTTAAAAAATTGCCAAATGAAGTTTTCTTTCCGGTGAGACGTCTTGGGCTGCTCAGGCAAAAACTGCCTCTCTTCGTGCTCGTCCTCCTGTTCCTCTTCTTCTTCTTCTTGTTGAATTACAACTTGAGCAGGTGGTCCACTCTTCCTTGGATGTGGTGGAGGTGGTGGGGAAGCACCAGCTGAAGCTACTAAAGAAGCCATTGCTCAGTGATCACAAAGGGTCTTTCTCTCACAATGATGAAAGTCAGAGTGAGGAAAGAAGGAGGGATTTTCATCATTTGGGAAAAACAAGAGTTCTCAACCAATCAAAAGTGTTCATTTTAGATTATATGACCTAGTCTTACATCATTAGGAAACCAAAAGTGAAATGAACCAATGAAAAGTGTTATTACCAAGTCACATGACTTGCTGTGTTTACGTTAAGCGCTTTGCAGGGCCTCCCGGTTTGCTTCCAGAAACCTGCGCTTTGGCACTCGCTTCGCGTACCAGTTCGCTAACGTAGCACGTCATATGACGTATCACGCGACAACGTGGAACGTCATGCGGACGGGAGGCGTCACGATGTTGTTTTCTAACGCGGCACTTGCGGTAAAGAAACGTTTACCGGCTCGCGGTCTATTTCGCGGCATCAAGGTCAGCTAACGGGAAGCTTCCCGATTCGCGAAGCGGGAACGAAGAAAAAAAAATATTTAAAAAAAAGTTATTAATAAACATATAAAATATATTTTTGGATTTAAAGAAGAATACATTTTACAGCTACAGATATTAGCTGTTAAAAAACCAATGAAATTCACTGAAAAAACCATAGGTTATAGACCATATATAGTTAGGAATTAGCATTTACAAAACCTTGAAAATTCACTGAAAAAACCATAGGTTATAGACCATATATAGTTAGGAATTAGCATTTAAAAAACCTTATTTTACTCACACAAAACCATTGAAATTCCATATATAGTTAGTTGCACTAACTATATATCGCGCACCCGCAATCCACTGCTGATGATGTCACATATTACATCATTCATGACATGGTCAGTGACATCACTGATGACATCACTGATGACAACATCCAGTGATTATGTGTTTCTGTAAAGTTTAAATATGTTTTACATATTGAAGAATGAGTGGATGTATAAGTGTCTGAATGAAGGTTTTAGTAGGTGCGTGATTGACTGTATGAGTGAGTGATTAAATGCGTCTTACTGAATGCACGGGTTAGTGACTAAACTGTCTAAAAGTGTGCATCAGTATGTCTGTTGTTGTGCAAGCTGCTGCATGTGTTGATCAGTAGCTATATAAGTAGCTATATGGGTTATTGATTGGTTGCACAAGTATTTGTATGGGAGACTGAGTGTGTGTATGGCTGGCTGGGAGGTGTGTGACTCTGTGCAGATCAATGTGTACTTGTATCAGTGATTCTATAAGAGAGTAACTATGTGTTAGTATATGTTTCAAAAATGTAAGGTGTTCTGTGTTTAACTGTATAGATGAGAAAATGGAAGTGTGATTGATTCTTTTCAGGACTGACTAGGTGTGTGAGTAACTCCATGGATGAGTGGCAGAGTGTGAGTGTCTGTATAGGTGTATGAGTGCATATGATAGTGTTGTAAAGATGAGTGATTGTATGTATGAATGATTGTATGAGTGAATGTGTGTGTAGACATAGGAATCAGTGAGTGCGTATGTAGTAACTAGTATTGGTGTGTCAATGGTTTCAAAAATGATACTCTCTATTTAACACTGGGTGTAACGGAGGTTATATTAGAGTGTGAGGAGATGCATTGTATTATCACATGAATGATATCATCAGTGATGTGATCATTGATGTCAAGTGAGATGTCATCAGTGATGTCATCAGTGATGTCACTGACCATGTCATGAATGATGTAATATGTGACATCATCAGCAGTGGATTGCGGGTGCGCGATATATAGTTAGTGCAACTAACTATATATGGAATTTCAATGGTTTTGTGTGAGTAAAATAAGGTTTTTTAAATGCTAATTCCTAACTATATATGGTCTATAACCTATGGTTTTTTCAGTGAATTTTCAAGGTTTTGTAAATGCTAATTCCTAACTATATATGGTCTATAACCTATGGTTTTTTCAGTGAATATATATATATATATATATATATATATATATATATATATATATATATATATCTATATTTATATTATATATATATATACATACATATAATCTTTTTTTGTCCACAATCTCACGGGTGTCCCTTTTGAGCCAGCGTAGCCCCACAGGAGCGCAGAGGGACGCACAAGCTCCTGTTAGGGTCTTGCGGAGTCAGAAACATTTATAAAGGGGTTGGGCTAGCGTTTTTGCGATGGGTTGCTGTAAACAGGCGAAGGCAGCGCAGAGAAGGGATTTGCTGGCCGCTGGTGGTTGGTTGGTGGCCCTGCTGTCATCCCCGGCGGCTCACGGCCTAAGGCCATGAATGGCAGGTAGTTGACTTTACTCAAGGTAATAAAATATTACTTTATGTTAAAATCCCTAGAAATTCATTGAAAAACAAAGATTAATGTGATGTTATAGTTAGGTTGGGTAATAATATCTTACTCTGCATAAAGAAAAACCCTCAGTAAATCACCGAAAAAAACAAAGGTTAGAATTATGTTATAGCTAGTTGAAAAAGTCAGTTTAAACGTACAAGTTAAAACTAAAAATACACTTAAATTCAACAGTTATACTTATTTGAAGTAACTCTAACTCGTGCACCTCACCGTGCCCTGCTTGTGACCTCACATATTGCAACACGCGTGACATGTTCTGTGACACTATTGATAACATTAATGATGACAACTGAACTGACATCATTGACCACAGCACTGTGCATGACGGGGACGTGAGTTATAGTTACTTGAAAGAACGACAACTTTTTAATTTCAGTGTTTATTTCAAGTTTTAACCCCTTGCGCACTGATTTTCGTGCTGTGCGGGCAAAATGGAGAGTGGGCGGAGTTCGGACGGCCCCCAGCCGTCGTTAGCACATGCCCACCGTGACGGCCGTCTTGAGCACCGAAGGGGTTAAACATTGCATTTAAACGAATATTTTCAACAGACGTGCATTTTATGATAGAATCTACCAGCAGCAGATTCAGTTTCCTAAACATGGGCGGTGTTGGGACCCTTTTAAAACAATTGCCGTGTGTGAGTGTCTGTACGTATCCATGCCTGCAGCCTACATTAGAGCGAGCCTCCCTCTGGAGGGAAGAACTGAAAGGCACAACCTGTCAAGAGTAGCTTCAAATGTAGCGGGGCCTGCAGGTGAATGATGTCACAATAGGTCTCAAAACCCCAGATCACGTCATCAATCAAGGGAACGTTCTAGAACGGCTGTTGTTGGTGATCGTTGAGAAATGCAGGGCCGGTCAAAGAGAACCATCATACTTGCCTGGCCTTTTCAATAAAAACAAAGCCAGTAGTACTAAATGGGGCTGGTTGATCACATGCCAATGACAAGGTAAGGGGTTCACCTTTCTCATGTTAAACATGGAAATAATGCACATTTGCAAAGCCCTGGGGGCTGAGCGACCAATTGGAATGATTATTCGATGCCAACCGAATAAATGGACTTCTACAATAAAAACAAAGGGTGCTTGTATTGCGCTGCCTCTTTGGGCGTAGATGTCAGTATGTGAATTACCTAACTCACTGGTGACCATCTTATCGACTTAAAAGGGTGAAACAACCAATCGGTGCTGGCGGACCGTATCTTGTGACCAGCAGTTTCAAGACATCTCTGAAATAGGTCTTGAATCAACCCACTAATGATGGCTTGCCAATTTATTGCAGTTTTATTCTCTCATTGACAAACCAAAGCCATGTGTGGGTTCTTCATGGAGAACTATGTGTATTCACAGGGGGCCTGGCCATTATTATGGCAAGGGTGAGATGTGGGAATTAGCAATACATTGTGTTAGATTATTAGTAAACTACACTATTTGGGGTGTGGCGTTGGAAAGGTGCTGTTTTTATTTTGAGCCTATGTGGAATGTTTCCATGTCGTGTATTCTCAAAATCAACTTTCTGGAAATAAAAAAGAAGCTGTTGACCGTGTGCCAAAGGTTTTTACAAAAACACCTGATGGCAGTGGTGCACTACAGCCAGCACCTCTGTAAAAGTTTGCCACAAAGTTTAAAAGGTGAAAGGGATATTCTCCAGCGTGCTCAATGACAAGCACTGTGCCATCCACAGTGCTAATCTGTATGCAGAAAACTTTCATATAGCCAAAACAATAATCTGAATGACAGAGCACAACCCAAAAACTATAGTAGTTTGGCTACTATATTATCGCTTCAAAATACCCTTTGAGAAGCTTAAAAGCGCCTTTACACAATATTTACAACATTTTCAACTTAGCCTTGAAAAAGTCGTCCCAAGACGAAACACGTGTCGGCTATTCTTTTTCTGTCTCTACCTGTCAACATTGGAGAAGATTTAAGAATATAATATTTATGTTGCATATACAATTGGACTTGTGCCACTGTTGTTTTCAGAACTGTGGACTCAATTGAGTCCCTTTTATAAAGTGTTTGGGTTGTGCTCGGTCGTTCAGATTATTGTGTGCCAAAGGTTACAGTGAAAATCCGATTTTGTTTCCCCCAGATAATGACCAAGGGGTATAGAGTAACTGTTCCGAGCTGCTTGTCTAGCTCAGAACAAAGAGTGAGTGTGTGTGTGTGTGTATGGAGTGGTGGGTTGTGGGGGGTCACGGAGAGGGATGCATCTACCTATGGCATTCTTTCGTGTTCTGGCGGGATTGGAAAAGTCTTTGTTCTGCACCTGTTTCATGGATGGTGGTGTGAAAGGCCTACCACAATTAAACTCCTCCAATCACCACTCAGTCACAAAGCAGCGTATCCAAGGTCGCGCTAACCTTCTCTAGGTCACGGACAGGTCATTGGACTGTGGGAGAAAAGACTCCAAAGTTATGCCCATCCCCCCAGCACCCCAGTGAGAACGCTTGCTTAAACCCCCAGAACTCCCTCCCACCCACGCTACCCGCCACCCCCGCTACCCTCCCACCGAAATGCTCATTCTGCATTCTCAAAGTCTTGGGAATCATTATGTCAGCATTAAGTTTGGTCCCAGCTGGAGGTATTTATTTTCTCTCTTTTTTTTTTTTCCTAAATCTGTACCCTACCAAACCAGGTGTACTTCTTAGGCTCTAGTGATTTAAGGCTGGCCCAGATGAGCTGCCCTCCCCAGCATGGGGCATTTGGGGCTCACAACTAGTGCTGGGCCAAGTGTTTCTGTTGCCCTTGGTAAACATGCCCCAGTACACCTCTCCATTCAAAAAAACTCTCTCTCTCCCTCTGTGCATGATAACTCACAGGCTCTAAGCCCACCGTATGTTTTTGATGTGGTCCAGCAGACGCATTCGCCTACAGACAGGCGAGTCCTACAAGGAGAAAGGAAAGACACCAAATAAGGGAAAAGCAAATGAAATTGGCAAGAAAGGCATCAAATGACAAGCAATGGGCTGACCCAAAGCCCGCTCTCGGGGTTGGCATTGTACCAACAGGTCTTTGACAACAATAAGCTAAATGCTGTCTAGGCGGGACTTAAAAATGGTAACAGCTTTGTGTGTTAGGAGTGAGGGATGACGTACAAAGGCTTTACCTTACACAAAGGAGCAGATCACTTTATTGACCCAATGGCCGGCACATTGAAGGCTGCCGTTGAGACAAATATAAGTGTCCATTGCAATTATCAAGCTTATCGCTTTTTCATGTTCTTTCAGAAACAGGCTCCCTGCAAAAAAGCAATCAAGCTACAATGAAAGGGTTTCCTTGGATGTTGCTGCCCCTTACCCCCTGCTGACCCAGGGATAGGTCTGAGCTTCCCAGGTTATAGAATGGACCCCGGTCAGAGCTCTATAGGCCTTGGTTCTGTATAAAATGCCAAAAGTGTGCGGGTGGGGGAAAGGCGATGGGATAAACCTGTCTTTCTATCATTTGTCCTTGTTTTATTATTTTTGAAGGAATCAATCAATAGGCCAGCAGGGAGAGGGGGTCATGGTGCAGGCCTCCTTTCTACTCTACTTTCTAAAATCTACAACAATTTGTAGATTTTTCCTGCAAGAAGTTTGAGCCTGTTCTTTCTGTCTACAATGTTCTACGTCATTTCCTGTGAAAATAACCAACTCATTACCTGCTATATGAGGATCAGCTCGTGCAGACCTGTCTACCAGCCAGGAAGGGATACCCTTCTTAGCTGCTACAAAATAAAAGGGATCAGGACCAGTGAGACATCTCAGTGGGTGTCGCGCCTACTAACGAGATCCGTCCGCTAGCCACAAGTAATTGTTTCAAACCTCAGAAGGGGGCGACTCAACTTTCCATCTTTTGGAGTAAAGTAAAGTGCGCAGCCATGGCTTAGGAAGCAATAGTATATTTTAGGTTTAATTCACAATTCAATTTGCTTACAACCTTTCTTAACGATGATTGACCATAGAGTACGAGAAAGGGAGAAAGATGCTCTTTATCTGGTATTTATGCTTTATGAACTAACAGTGCCATCGAAGGATGATGCGAGAACCTCAAAATGGCATTTTGGACCATAATTTATGCATTATGTATATTTTATACAACCTGTTTATTAGTGTCTTCTGACCAGACACCACCGCCCTCTCCTGAGCTCCCCATGACAATAGCCAAATATGCATTTGTTATTCGTTTTTTGGATTCATTTTACACTTTTGTAGAATTATAGTGTAACCCAACCTTCAAATAATGTGTTAAGTGCAGCCGGCACTAGAACAACGACTACACCACAATGGTGAGAAAGGGCGACCCAAAATGTAAAAATAATGATATGCAAAAAAAATCACAGGAAAATCTTGGCGACTTTTCAGGCGGGGACATTACCATTAGAACAAAAAACAAACCTCCAGTCAATAGTCTGGCCTCCATGTCGAAAAACAGACTTTTGCTTTCCAAGACCCGCCATTACAAAAGCGCGGAGTCGAGTTACAAATACCACAATCTTGTTTGGGAGTTCATGACTGTGGCAGTCAGAAAACCTCACTGGAACCGGCGCGAATCTGGGTCTAATTTCGTGGACTTTGGTTGAACTGTGTCGTTTCCTTTTGACTTTGAGCCCGAAGCATGCGAGGGGCGCTGCGCTCGCAGGCCGCGCCTTTGCCAAAACAAGTTCGAACAAAGCAAGAATCCGGACCTACAAGTCCTCAGGGCCAAAAACAATTCGAGCTCACGGAAAGCTGCCACCAAAAATTGCAACATTTCTGCCATCACTCCCATCAGCTGATGCGTCGCCGCCTCTCCTGCCAGGCGGCCATTTTCTATTTTTCCAAATCCTGGCCAGGAAATGGCGGGTGCTTTTCAAAGTTCACCCTCAGCCTGACCCCTCCCAAAGGTACCGTCCAGAAAAAAAATGTGAATTTAATCATCTTGCTGTTTTGTCTAATGAAAGGGATTTGGTGATCGCATCTGTAGATCGACGGGGGTTGGTTGGGGGGAGTTTAACATTTAAGGCGCGGAATCTGTCATCGAGGTTTAGGCCAGGGTAAATGAGCTTTTAACAAAGGGAGGCACACTCGGCCCCCATCTCTTAAGATGGCATACCTGCTACTTTATCTAACCTTTTGAAAATATTCCAGACATGTTGGGGAGGTTTGAAAAGCGTTATTGTGTGGGGGCGTCCTGTAGGGACCCCGCATCCCTGAGCTGGGCACATTTTTGCCGCCATGCGGTGATGCAAATGCAGCACATTCTCCCACCCAAGGCATGCTGGGATGAGAATCTTGGCCACAATTCCCAGCACTGTTTCTTTTTGGACTTTATGCTTTTTAGGTCTGGCTAGAAGTAACACTAGAACTTTTATAGATGAATACTAACAAAGTATAGCAAGGCGGCGGGCAGGAAGTTGCCCGTATCATTTGACAGGAAGCCCTGGAGGGCAACATTTCACATAACAAGAAGTTATTGTGTGTGTTATTTTTGTCTGTCTGCGTGTGGTTCGGCTGCCCCGCCACATGACACAAATAGGGCAATGTTTACAGTTCCTTTCTGAGCAAGGCCTAGAGCTACGGAGTGGCAAAGAGGACAGCTTTATTGCAGCGGGAACATGTCGAACATCTTGTACTTTGCATAGAACTGCATAGTGTGTGCTTGGAGCCCAGGAGAGACCGGATTACAGAAACCACCATGTGATGGGGAAGGGACGCAAACTGCACACATGATGCGTGTTGTACAGTATCAGACAGCACACACCTAGATTACATCACACATATTTAAACTTTGAGACCTACGTATAGATTAATTTTTCCAGTTTTCCCATTCATATTTTTTGAGTGATTGACAGCAGTGTGACTGGCCTTCAGTTTAGTAGACCAGGGCAGAGAGTGGGAGACAGAGGGTGAGGCAGGGTGGCAGAGAAGGTAGGAAGGAGGTGGAGAGAGATAAATGTAGAGTCTGAGTGAGACAGTGGCAGTGAGAGAGAGCTACAGAGATAGAGAGGTCAAGAGAGAGCTAAAAGAGAAAAAAGTGAGAGATTGGGGGAAATACAGATCAAAATCTCTTCAGGGGCTCACGTCCTCGAGAAAAAATGTTGGATTCAAAGACATAATAAGTGAATAGAACAGTTTGACTGAAGGATGCAAAGAATCAGGACGTGCCACTCACACCAAATAGGCTCTTGAAAGGAAGCTCAGTGGGCTTGGCTGCAGCTGTGGTGTTTTGGGCGAAAGATCTGTACTTTTGTGCCCATCGCTACCTCGGAGTCACTTTGCGCACAGCTGCTGTATGATTTACCGCCTCCCGTAAGAGGAGTTGAACTGCTCTGCTTTGCTACCCTTAGAGTCAAGTGCTAAAGGGGTGTAGTTTTAAATAAAAAATATGGCCTGCATGTCAGTGTACCTTAAAGAATGAGGTTTATCAAGTGCAACGCCACAAAGCAGACCAGAAAATGGCGTGGTCAACCCAGTGAGATACATCAGAGAACTCTTTCCTGATCCCCCACTGAGGTCAGGCATGTGGTACCCATGGGGGCACTTGTAAACAGTCAAGAAAAGAGCCTACTGAGAATAAATTATGTTTCACTATGTTGTTTTTTCTCATGGAAGAAATAAGAATAGAATGTTCTACCTAAAGAAGAAATTGGAATGTATTCCTGGCATTTCGTTGGCAAAGGGTCAGAACACCCATAAAGCCTATTGGCTTTATGAAAGGGCAGGATATCAACCTATATTAAGTATATGTATTGTCTTTATCAAAAAAGATGAATAATAAAAATGAAATGTATATATGTATATCTTGGCGACTTTTCAGGCGGGGACATTACCATTAGAACAAAATACAAACCTCCGGGGAGGAGCCAAGCTCGCGTCCGAGATGGCCGCGTTTTAGCTCGGCTCCGTTCACTCTCCTGTCTGCAACAACTATCCTGTACTTTATCCTGCCCCGGGAAGTATTCTACGATGTGCAGTGGAACGGCGATAACTCGCAGGCACTTACCGTTTGCTCCGGTGGTTCCTGGGTGTCACGGATCCTGAGTTATGCCCCTGTCTGCTTCGGGGCCTCCGGAGCGGCCGGGCCTGGCACTCCTTGGCGGCGCCCGGGCTGGACGGGGCGCGGTGGCCGGCCCTTGGTGGTGGTGTGGAGTCGGTCGGAGGGGCCGATGTGCTAATAGACCGATTGCGGCCTCCCGGCCCTGGTCCACCGGTCCTGCGGCCTGGTGTTGGGGCGCTGCCTTCCATGGACGGGGCTAACCGTACATCTGGCGCGCCTCCCCTTTGTTCTCCGGCCCGGCCATTTTGACTTCCTCCGCCCGGACTCGGAGAACGGTGCCGGCGGCGTATGGGGAGCCGGCGCATCGCCTTCTTCTGGTGGCCCCCCTTCCTGACCTGGTGGCACCTCCGCTGGTGGTTGCCGGTATCCTGTTTTGCCCCGCTGGTATCCGGGCGGGGGTCAGTGTTCGCAGCGGCCCCGCCGGGCTTCTAAGATGGCGGCCGGCCCCATGACTCTCGGCCTTGCTGGGACTGGCGATGCGGGTCCGCCGCACGGCACGTTTGCTGAATACCGTAAAGGTGAGCCTACGCTTGGCGACATCCTCGCCGCCCTGCGCTCCTGGGGGGCGCCCATGGCCACACCTGTCGCTATCCTGGAGAGAGGTCCCTTGGCTGGGCCTGCCGGACCCCCCCCGGTTTGTGCGGCTTCATCTCTGTTGTGTGCTGCTGGAACTTTCCTGGGGGTCGTGGACCTGGAGGCTGCTGTTGGTGTGGATATACGGAAGTCCGCTGCCCTTTTTCATCCTGTGCCTCCTTCTGCTCAGGAGGTCCGCCAGCCGGATCCCGTCCGGACCGACCTCGATGGGTCTCCTTTTCCTCTTTTGCCTCACATGGCCGAACGAAGATCCTGTGACTGCACCGCTGGACCGGTTTTCTCCGTATTCTCATCGGAACTGTGTCTGCTTTGCCTGAGGTGGTTACTGTACTTTCCGGATCATCCGGGTCGCGATCGCTATGACTTGAGTGTATTTTTTATCCGACTCCCTGTTGTTCACCTCCGGTTCCATGTGCTCTGGTTCCTGGTGCGTTTGACGACTACAGTTTGCGAAAAGCGAGGACAGGGTTGAGCTGATCTTGCCTCTGTGGACTGTTATTTTGTGGTATGGTTGGGTGATCCGTTTATACTTGTATGATTATGTTTGATACTTCTTTACGTTCCTGGAACTTATCCGTGTGTTTACTATCTTCCCGTGGGCTCTGAGTGTTTTCGGGCGGGGGGGTGGGAGCTGAAGGGGTTTTGATTCTGTGGCTCCTCTCCCGCTGTTTTTCCCTGTTTTCCCTTCCCCCCTTTCTTTTCTCTAAGTGACTCTTTCTTTCTTATATTTCTTCTATATTTCGGGTTCTAATTAGGGCGACAGGCACGCTGCTGGGGGGTAGGCCATAGCCTTCTGCAGGGGTGCAGGGTGGGCTGTGCGGGGTGGAGGGGGGGTCTGTTTTATGGTATCTTCCCATGTTCCTCTTTTTGGTTCTATGGCTCTTATGTATCCCCTAATTTCGTGACGCGGTGTCGACACGTCGCCCCCCGGGGTGTCTGTGCTGACATGGCCCTTTTGGTATGTCTCAACAACTACTTTATTCATAAAATTGCGATCATCAAAGCCAACATCCCTCCCCCTTCCCCCTCCTTCATGGATCCCCAATGCCCCCCTCCCAAGGGTGAGCTCATCTCCCTCCCCCTCATTACTAAGGAATCTCTGATCTCTTTAGTTTCCTTGGTCAAATCTGGCTCTCCGCTTGACCCCTGCCCTGCTCACATCCTCCGGCATATATTTTCCACTTGCCCTGACCCCCCCCTTCACCTCCTTAATAGTTCCCTTGCCCAAGGCATAGTCCCAAACCCCTTGAAGTCTGCGGTTATCGTGCCTATCCTAAAAAAACCCGGGGCAGACCCCACCGTCCCCGCCAACTTCCGCCCCATCTCCCTCTTGCCATTTTTGGCTAAGGTCCTCGAGCGCCACGTCACCTGCGCCCTGAGCTCCTTTGTGGAGATGCATGGGGCTCTTGCCCCCCGCCAGGCCGGCTTCCGCCCCGCACACTCTACGGAGTCCGTTGTCATCTCGGTCCTGGACAACCTCAGGGAGGGTATGGATACCAACCAGCGCCAGGCCCTAGTGCTCCTCGACCTCTCTGCCGCCTTTGATACTGTGGATCACACCATTCTGCTGTCCCGTATCAAGGCGGCGGGGATCGGGGGTACCGCTCTGGTCTGGCTTTCCTCCTTCCTGAGGGACCGCACCCAGGCCGTCCGCCTGGGCGACTTTACAGCGGACGTCCGGAAAGTTCAATGCGGGGTCCCCCAAGGTTCCTCCCTTTCCCCCCTCTTATTCAATCTGTACGTTGCCCCGCTTATCTTTTCTCTTCAACAGATGGAGGTCGCCGTTTTTAATTACGCGGACGACCTCCAGCTGGTTTTCAATCTATCCTCTTCTCCTTCCTCTATCTTAAACTTTCAATCTGTTATGCTCCACATCAGGGACTGGATGAACCACAATCACCTTAAACTCAACCCCGACAAGACCGAACTGGTGCTGACGGGTGGTTCATCCAGCCCCTGGTCTCCCCTCTTCTGGCCCCCCTCCCTTGGCCCTTCTCCTGTACCCTCTTCCTCTGTTAAAACCCTGGGCATAAAACGCAACTCTCAACTCACCCTTCACTCCCAGGTTAGCTCTGTGGTGTCTTCTTCTTTTCTTGCACTGCGCACTATACGCAGGGTGTCCCGTTTCTTTACTTTTTCCGCTCTCAAACTTATCATTTTGGCCATGGTGGTATCCCGCCTGGACTACGGCAACGCCCTATATGCTGGCATCCCCGCATATAGCTTGCGCCGCCTACTACTGATACAGAACCAGGCGGCCCGCCTGGCCTTCAAGCTTCCAAAATTTCACCACTCTACCCCTCTTCTAAAAACGCTACATTGGCTCCCTGTGCTGGCCAGGGTCCAATTTAAGCTCGCCTCTATCACCTTTTTGGCACGCCAGGACGTGGCACCTGCATTTATCTCTTCTGAGATCACTCCCTACGTTCCCACCAGGGAACTCCGCTCGTCCTCCCAGTCCCTCCTCACTGTCCCACGCTACCAGAGAAAGAAGTGGGGAGGCTCAAAATTTGCCACTCTTGCCCCGATCCTCTGGAATTCCCTTCCCCTCGAACTCCGTTCCATCACTCTGTACCCCCAATTTCGAAAACATCTCAAGACCTTCTTGTTCAAGAAGTTCCTTGAGTAACACGCCATCACCCCCCCTTGCTTTCTAGCCCTGGACCATGTTAGCATTAGCGCCAAGAAACCGTTGGTAGACGTGCGCTCTATAAATAATTTTAAACTTAAACTTAAACTCTGCTGTCACGGTTTACTACGCATTCATCTCTCCTGTTGCCACTAGTTCCATGTGCCGAATTAGTATTGAGTGCTTGTTAGCCGTGGGGGGCGTGTACTGACGCTGCGCCCTCACTTTCCCCCTCCTTTTTTCCGATGTCCTCTTCCTCCCCTATTTTCCCTTTCCCCCCCCATTTTTCTTTTCCTCCCCTGGGTTGTTGTAACGGAGGGCTTTTAGTTTTGAAAGCTTACTTTTCGCTGTTGTATTATTCTGTGCCCTGGTAGTGGTGGGAGGGCGTTGAGCAGCGATTGTGATTGTTATTGATGTGGGACTCACGTTCTGCCTTTGCCAAAATGTGACTGTTCTTTTGGTCTTTTCCTGTATTCGAGACTTCTGCTTGCTCACGGCTCACCACGGCCCTCTGGACTTTACGGATTGTCATTATCCTGCGACACCCCTTTTTTCTATTATAAAATTAACCTACTCCTATCCTGTCCGTGATGGCGGCTCGAAGACTTGTTACCTTTGCCTTTCATATGAGCTATTTAGAAATCCTGTTGTCTCTCCTGTATTGCCTCGTATGTTTCTTTATTGTGGTGGCCGGCCCGGTGGGTTGTAGGCCCGTATCTGTGAGCGCCTTCTGTACAATAAAGGTTTAAAAAAAAAAAAAAAAAAAAAATTAATTAACAAAAACTCCTGAAAGTATAGTCTGGCCTCCATGTCGAAAAACAGACTTTCTATTTTTTTTTTCAGAGTTCTATGTTTAATAAAAGTGACAGTCATTACAAAATCCAATACAATAAAACGTTATAAAATAAAAGCACCAAAAATGTCTTTGAGTCTTTTATTAAAAACATTTTTCAAGCAACAAAGTGCAGCATAGAGCCAACCACAAGGGGGTGCTTTTTTAATGTTGCTGCTGGGCTGCTGCATTTCCCGCAGCCCCCCAAAACATTAAAGAAAATGCTTGGTGGTGCCTCTGCTACTTCAAAGGACACCACCATGCTTGAAAAAATATGTTTAAAAGACCTAGCACGGCATTATGGGGCGCTCTTTGGAAGGAGCTGTGAAAAATAAATGGGTGGCTTCTAATGCTCATTTATTATTCATATTTTTAAAAATGGATATTTTGGGTGTGCCAGGTGTCTTAGTGCCTACCCGGGACACCCAGATCTTCATCTTTTTGCTGAAGGCTGCAGCCCCTGAGCCCCCGCAGCCCCGCCGGCTCCCTGCAAGCAAAAGACACACAATTGATGGACAGAATGCAGAACAAATCAAAACATTCACCCCCCTCAATAGATCTAAGTTAAATCCATCATTCTTTTGGTCACCATGCCACCCCAGTTTAGACCTGGCAAGCGGCAACACGTTAAAGGATAATAATAATCCGGGTGCTCCTGGGCCTACCCGGGGCACCCCCACACCATTATCTTTGTTTGGGGGTTACGGAGGGCCCCCCCGGGGCTCCCCCAGCTCCCTGATACTCGATGAGCAGACATCTTGGGTTTTTACATTTTTTAAGTTGGGTGCCCACCAAGGGCATCTCCACAACATGTCTTCAATGGGGGCTGCCGGAGGAGGCCCATGGCACCCAAAGCCCCTCTGGCTGCACCCACCCTGGGTGCAGTGGGAGCCGGTATTGCTCCCACCCAGGAGCAGCAGCTTTTCTTTTCCTCCCACGGGCAGCAATTCTGTACTTTTCTCTGCCTGAGACAGAGGGCAGGGAAAATGTTTTCTCATCCTGGATGGTGGGAGTACATTACACTTTCCCTGCTTGCACTCTCGTGGAGGATGTTGAGGTCCCCAGGACGGTACAAAAGGGGGTGGTGATGGACGGAGCATCTGAATCAATCAAACACTCACATCCAGTCAAAAGATCTGGGTTTAATCCATCACCGTTCTTTAGCCCACTCTGCCACCCCAGTTCAGACATGGCTATATGCAAATCAGTCTGACCCTGCGCCTCATGGGAACAATCCAGCCCGTACTGCCAAGCCATGCCTTCCCTGGACCGGCAACAAGCACAACATCCCTGAACCAGACCTGGGGTATAGGGTCCCTGGGGCCATAGAAAGGCTCCAGGAAGGGGGGCCAAGCACCCCACTCCCCACTTTCAAAATTGCGGCCCTCGTGATTGGTTCCTTGGGGCCTCGTTGAGGCTCGGGTAGGTGGGCCTTATGCCCCCTCCCGTGATTTTAAAATCAACCCCAGACATAGGGTCCTCGGGTCCATAAAGAGGTTCTGGGAAGGGGCGGCATGCCCCCATCTCCTTATTATAAAATCGGCCGGGCATTAGTGCAGGGATAAGATTTAATAGTATTAAGGTGTTGAGGGCTTTACTTTTAAATTTAAAAAATATTAAAAGTTAATAGGAATTAAAAATAATGACTTACAAATAAAAAAACAATATAATATAATCTAAAATTATGGTACAAAACTCTATTAGACTGAAATTATGGTAATCGTAACTAATAAATCAGAAATTTGATTTGTGTGAATATGAAATAGCGTCACAAGGATGTAACTAGAGAAGGGAGTGTGCTCTCACAGGAACAAAGACACTGCTAGCAAGGACTTCAAGTTTGCATGTTTGCATTCCGTAGCCAGGCACAGAGGGTGGCGTCTTGGATTCAAAGCAGGCACAGTGTATTCCGGTTCCTCCCGGGAGTACTTGATGGATCCTAATTGAATTTACAGAGACAAATAGAGTATTGATCCGAGAGGCAGGAGCATGGAGACAGCAACTCGTTAGAGATGTGTCCCTCCTTCCCCTGCAAACCAGACACCTTTTGAACACAGTTATCGAAAGAGCCATCTTTGTATCGCCTTTCGGCAGCCTGCAACCGGTCTGCTTGACAGGGCGGCATGCCCAGGTATTGTAATGTATGTATAGTGCTTACTACCCCTATGTGGTGTGCTCAAAGGGTTGTCCTCGCAGGTAGCACGCTACACCCTATGGGTGTGTGGTTGGACGAGTGTTGTCTTTGCTTTGAGCCTATGTGGGAAGTGTTTCCATGTTGTGTGTGATAACCATGAGGTGGGCTATCAGGGAAACAACCTTTACAACGCAACTTTTACAACGCACTACCATTACAACGAAACATTTACAACGCAACATCCATTACAATGCATGCCATTACAACGCAACCATTACAACGCATGACACTACAACGCATACCACTACAACGCATGTCATTACAACGCAGTCATTACTACGCATAACATTACCATCCAACACTTACCCTACTGTTGCACCCCCTAGAGTTAGAATAGTAATTTTTACCCCTACACTATCCAACACTTACCCTACTGTTGCACCCCCTAGAGTTAGAATAGTAATTTTTACCCCTACACTATCCAACACTTACCCTTCTGTTGCACCCCCTGGAGTTAGAATAGTTATTTTTACCCCTACACTATCCAACACTTACCAAACATGCAATGTAATGTTATACGTTGTAATGGTATGCGTTGTAAAGGTAGTATGCGTTGTAATGGAATGCGTTGTAAATGTAGTTTTTAAAAATTCGTTGTAATGGCATGTGTTGTAATGGAATGCGTTGTAATGGATGTTGCATTGTAAAAAATGTGGTGTAAAGGTATGCGTTGTAAAAGTATGCGTTGTAACGTCATACATTTGGGCTATCATGGTATAGAACGAATTTAGGGTGGTCAAACGATAGGGCTAACACGGCGTATGCTTTGTCCTAACCTCACAAGAGGCAGGGGATTTCCCCTGATGAAGGGCCAACCTTGAGCCCGAAATGCATTGGGATTATTGATAAAGATTGTTTGCTACTTTACCAGGATGATATACCCATGTTGATAGAAACTCACACATCTTTATGGAATGAATAAAGATTGGATTTAACCTGAGTTCGCAAGTATTCAATCAGTGTTTTAGACTTTAACTGAAAGCTTGAATTTCGCCGATGCGAATCATACACCGCAGTGCCCAGAAGGACGTTCTCTAATGGTAGAGAACGCATGACATACAGATATCATGGTATAGGACATAGCGCATAGTAGTGTGATGGATGAGGTAATGCGATAGCAAGATGAGCCATTTTTAAGATATGCATGATGCCGGCAGCTCTGATTAGCTCTGCAGGCCAATTTACTGTGTTGATACTTTCTCATCTAAGTTTATGATCAGATTTCTTACGTTTACTGTGGCTGGAAGGCGTCCAATAAGTGGTGTTATGTATCTGAGGAGGGATCGGCGCTCTGTCTTTATAGACTTCATCACAGTGCTTCGTTTTATGATTGCAATTAGATGTTCAATGAAGTGACTGTCGGAATGGACTGCGCTATTGTTGTCCTTTTAGTCGTCATAGGGTATTGATGCTCAGAACATATGACTATTTGGGACCTTTAAGGCAGGCTATGTTGGAGTCCTTTGTTGACCAGCAGTTTTTGGCAGATCTCTTCGGCCTATGTGGACCTCTCTGGTTGGTATTGAGTATGGATGAAAGCATGCTCGTGCCGCCTGTATCTGTGGCCTCCAGTTGTCAGTAAGGTTGTACGGGTCCTTTCCCGTTGACGATGAGTGATCAGGTAACTACTGGTATATGAAGAGATATAGTGACGTGGATCACATCCTATTGATACTGGGAGGACCACCGTAAAGACTAGTCGATTAACAGTCCTCAGTCTTGTGATTAGAAGGAGAAGGTAGGGTGACATACAGCCAGATTCATCATTGTCCCGTTTTGCGAGTCCTTAATAGCGATTATTAAGGAATCGCTATTAAGGACTTGCAAAACGGGATTCATGTAGAAATCGCTAAAAAAATTGCGATTCCTACAGCTTCCTTATTTGCGATTAGCAAATTGCTAATCGCAAATAAGGAATAACTCCCCATTCATTCCTATGGGCCTACAGGGCCTAAGTTTTCGCTATTTACCACGAAGTCAGACTTCGCGGTAAATAGCGGCCAAAAATTGCGAATTCGCAAATTAAAAATGGTTAATAAATTGCATTTAAGGAATCTCAAATAGAGATTCCTTAAATGCAATTCCTCGCAATTTTGCCATTTTGCTATTAGCGATTTTTGCATTTGGGATGATGAATCCCAAATGCAAAAATTGCGCGCGCAAAGGGCCAGATTCTCAGAATCTGGCCCTTTGCGAGCCGGATTTCCTTTCACGAATCTGGCTGAATGTTTACTATGTCTGTGAAGTCTTGGGGAGGGCGGGACAAGGTGCAACAGAGAAAAACATGAGGGGACATCTTTGAGAAGAAAACAAAGTATGGCCAGCTTTGCAAGCCCAGAGCGCCTCCATGATGGAGTACAATCGTGAATGCCATCAAAAAGGTAAACCACTAATTGCCTAGGAAGGAAATAAATGATGTGCTGAAGTCCATGATGTGAGAGTGATGTACCACCAAGCACTCCGTCTCCAGGTCTAATCCTCTGTCACCTACTTACCTACATCTTTAAGCCCCTATGTGGCACCCATGTTTCCCACCACCCTGCCTGCATGCTTACCTACATCATGAAGGAACTCTCCAACCCCAGCTCCAACTCCAACGACATCCCGCTATCACAAGACCTCTGCGACTGCCTAGCCACCTTCTTCCACCGCACGATCGCAGACATCCATGACAGCTTCAGCAACCAGGCCCTCCCGACAGACACAGACACCTCAGACTCACCGCCCCCAAGTCACATCGACCCCCTGCTTTCGTAGAACCACGTCAACGATGAAGACACCATCAAAATCATGAACACCATCCACTCCGGTTCACCATCCGACCCCTGCCCGCACCACATCTTCAACAAAGCGAGCTCCACCATTGCACCCCAGCTCCGCAAGATCATCAGCAGCTCCTTCAAGACCGCCACCTTCCAGGAGAGCTGGAAGCACGCCGAGATCAACGCCCTACTCAAGAAACCCAAAGCTGACCCCAAGGACCTCAAGAACTTCCGGCCCATCTCCCTCCTCCCGTTCCCGGCAAAAGTCATCCAGAAGATCGTCAACAGGCAACTGACCTCCTTCCTCAAAAAGAACAACATTCTGGACCCATCCCATTCGGGATACCGCAGCAACCACAGCACCAAAACAGTGCTCATCGCCGCCATCAGGGCCATGATGGATAATGGAGAAACCGCTGCCCTCATCCTCCTGGACCTCTTGGCTGCCTTCGACACTGTCTGCTACCACACCCTCCGCACACGCCTCCACAACGCAGGGATCCGCAACAAAGCACTGCAATGGACCACTTCCTTCCTCACCGGCAGAACCCAGAGTGTCCGCCTCCCCCCATTCCTCTCTAAAGATACCAAGATCATCTACGGCATACCCCAAGGATCGTCCCTCAGCCCGACACTCTTCAACATCTACATGGCACCGCTCGCCAACATCGCCAGATCGCACGACCTCAACATCATCTGTATACGCAGACGACACCCAGCTGATCCTCTCGCTCACCAAGGCCCCCACCACCGCTAAATCCAACCTCCACGAAGGAATGAAGGCCATCGCCGAATGGATGACGAACAGCCACCTGAAACTGAACTCTGACAAGACGGAGGTCCTCTTCATCGGACCCGCCTGGGATGACTCATGGTGGCCGCCGCACTGGGAGCTGCATCGACGCCCACTAACCACGCATGCAACCTGGGAGTCATCCTGGACTCCGCATTGTCAATGACCCAGCAAGTGAACGCCGTCTCCTCCTCCTGCTTCAACACCCTCTGCATGCTCCGCAAGATCTACAGATGGATCCCCACCGTACCAGAAGGACATTCACCCAGGCCCTTTTCAGCAGAAGCCTGGACTATGGCAACGCTCTCTATGCAGGAGCCTCAGCCAAACTCCAGAAATTACTACAACGCCACAGCCACATCACAGCCCACCTGAAAGACCTGCACTGGCTCCCGGTCAACAAGAGCATCACCTTCAAGCACCGGTCCAGCGTACCTCAACGAACAACTCACCTTCTACACCCCAAACCCCAAACCGCCAACTTCCCTCCGCTGACCTCACCCTCCCCACCGTCCCCTGCATCCGCCGAGCGACCGCCGGCAGCAGATCGTTCTCTCACCTCGCCGCAAAAACCTGGAACACCCTCCCCATCTGCCTACGACAGACCCAGGCCCAGGACCTGCAGGCCTTCAGGAGACTCCTCAAGACCTGGCTGTTCGAGCAGTAGCAGCACCCCCGCCCCCCAGCGCCTTGAGACCCTCACGGGTAAGTAGTGCGCTCTACAAATGTACTGATTGATTGATTGATTTAAGGCCCACTGTGACACCCTTGTTCACCACCACCCTGCCTGCACGCTTACCTACTTCTTTAGGCCCCTCTGAGGCACCCATGTTTACCACCACCCTGCCTGCACGCTTACCTACATCTTAAAGTCTCTCTGTGGCACCTGTGTTTACCACCACCCTGCCTTTATGTTTACCTACATCTTCAATCCCCTCTGGGGCACCCATGTTTACCACCACCCCGCCTGCACGCTTACCTACACCTAAGAGCCTCTCTGTGGCACCCGTGTTTACCACCACACTGCCTGCATGTTTACCTACTTCTTTAGGCCCCTCTGTGGCACCCATGTTTACCACCAACCTGCCTGCATAATTACCTACTTCCTTAGACGCCTCTGTGGCACCCATGTTTACCGACATCCTGCTTGCACTCTTAGCTACATCTTTAGGCCCCTCTGTGGCACCCATGTTTACCAACACCCTGCCTGCACACTTAGCTACATCTTTAGGCCCCTCTGTGGGGACCCATTTTTACCACCACCCTGCTTGCACGCTTACCTACATCTTTAGGCCCCTCTGTGGCACCCTTGTTTACCACCATCCTGCTTGCACGCTTAGCTATATGTTTAAGCCCCTCTGTGACACCCTTGTTTACCACCACTCTGCCTGCACTCTTACCTCCTTCTTTAGGCCCCGCTGTGGCACCCATGTTACCACCATCCTGCCTGCACGCTTACCTACATCTTTAGGCACCTCTGTGGCACCCATATTTACCAACATCCTGCCTGCACACTTAGTTACATCTTTAGGCCCTCTGTGACACCCTTGTTCACCACCACCCTGCCTGCACGCTTACCTACTTCTTTAGGCCCCTCTGTGGCACCCATGTTTACCGACATCCTTCCTGAACGCTTAGCTACATCTTTAGGCCCCTCTGTGGCACCCTTGTTTACCACCATCCTGCTTGCACGCTTAGCTATATCTTTAGGCCCCTCTGTGACACCCTTGTTTACCACCACTCTGCCTGCACTCTTACCTACTTTTTTAGGCCCCACTGTGGCACCCATGTTACCACCATCCTGCCTGCACGCTTACCTACATCTTTAGGCCCCTCTGTGGCACCCATATTTACCAACATCCTGCCTGCACACTTAGTTACATCTTCAGGCCCTCTGTGACACCCTTGTTCACCACCACCCTGCCTGCAAGCTTACCTACTTCTTTAGGCCCCTCTGTGGCACCCATGTTTACCAACATCCTGTCTGAACGCTTAGCTACATCTTTAAACCCCACTGAGGCACCCATATTTACCACCACACTGCCTGAACGCTTACGTACTTCTTTAGGCCCCTCTGTGGCACCCATGTTTACCACCACTGTACCTGCATGCTTACTTACACCTTTAATCTCCTCTGTGATGCCCATGTTTACCACAACCGTGCCTGCATGCTTACCTACATCTTTAAGCTCCTCTGTGGTGCCCATGTTTACCACCACCATGCCTGCATGCTAACCTACATCTTTAAGCTCCTCTGTGGTGCCCACGTTTACCACCACCCAGCCTGCATGTTTACCTACATCTTTCAGCCCCTCTGTGGCACCCATGTTTACCACCACCCTGTCTGCATGCTTATCCCTATCTTTAGGCCCTCTGTGGCACCCATGTTTCCCATCACCCTGCCTGCACTCTTAGCTACTTCTTTAGGCCCCTCTGTGGCACCCATGTTTACCCATGTTTACCACCATCCTGTCTGCACGCTTACCTACATCTTTAGGCCCCTCTGTGGCACCCATGTTTACCAACATCCTGCCTGCACGCTTACCTACATCTTTAGGCCCCTATGTGGCACCCAAGTTTACCAACTTCCTGCCTGCAAGCTTAGCTATATCTTTAGGCCTCTCTGTGGCACCCATATTTTCCACCACCATGCACTCTTACCTACATCTGAAAGCCCCTCGGTGGCACCCATGTTTACCACCACCCTGTCTGAATGCTTACCTACATCTTTAAACCTCTCTGTGGCACCTATGTTTACCACCAACCTTCCTGCACGCTTACCTACATCTTTGGGCCCTTTGTGGCCCCCTTGTTTACCACCACCCTGCCTGCACGCTTACCTACATCTTTAGGCCCCTCTTTGGCACCCATGTTTACCATCACCCTTCCTGCACGCTTACCTACTTCTTTAGGCCCCTCTGTGGCACCCATGTTACCACCATCCTACCAGCATGCTTACCTACATCTTTAAATCCTTCTGTGGCACCCATGCTTACCATCACCCTTCCTGCACGCTTACCTACTTCTTTAGGCCCCTGTGTGGCACCCATGTTTACCAACATCCTGCCTGCACGCTTAGCTATATCTTTAGGCCTCTCTGTGGCAGCCATGTTTACCAACATCCTGCCTGCACGCTTAGCTATATCTTTAGGCCCTTCTGTGGCACCCATGTTTACCATCACCCTTCCTTCACGCTCACCTACTTCTTTAGGCCCCTCTGTGGCACCCATGTTACCACCATCCTGCCTGCATGCTTACCTACATCTTTAGGCTCCTCTCTGACACCCATGTTTACCACCACCCTTCCTGCACGCTTACCTACATCTTTAGGCCTCTCTGTGGCACCCATGTTTACCACCACCCTTCCTGCACGCCTACCTAGAGCTTTAGGCCCCTCTGTGGCCACCTTGTTTACCACCACCCTTTCTGCACACATACCTACATCTTTAGGCCCCTCTGTGCTACCCATGTTTACCAACATACTGCCTGCACGCTTAGCTATATCTTTACGCCTCTCTGTGGCACCCATGTTTACCAACATCCTGCCTGCACGCTTAGCTATATCTTTAGGCCCCTCGTTGGCACCCATGTTTACTACCACCCTGCCTGCATGCTTACTTACTTCTTTAGACCCCCCGTGGCACCCTTGTTTACCACCACCCTGCCTGCATGCTTACCTGCATCTTTAAGCTCCTCTGTGGCACCCATGCTTACCACCACCCTGCCTGCATGCTTACCTACATCATGATTGTTATTGTCTTCAAGATTCATGATTGTTACTGTCTTCAAGATTCATGATTGTTATTGTCTTCAAGATTCATGATTGTTAGATTCCTGATTGTTACTGTCTTCAAGATTGTTAGATTCATGATTGTTACTGTCTTCAAGATTCATGATTGTTACTGTCTTCAAGATTCATGATTGTTAGATTCATGATTGTTACTGTCTTCGAGATTCATGATTGCTACTGTCTTCAAGATTCATGATTGTTAGATTCATGATTGTTCCTGTCTTCAAGATTCATGATTGTTAGATTCATGATTGTTACTGTCTTCAAGATTAATGATTGTTACTGTCTTCAAGATTCAGGATTGTTAGATTCATGATTGTACTGTCTTCAAGATTCATGATTGTTACTCTCTTCAAGATTCATGATTGTTACTGACTTCAAGATTCATGATTGTTAGATTCATGATTGTTCCTGTCTTCAAGATTCATGATTGTTAGATTCATGATTGTTACTGCCTTCAAGATTAATGATTGTTACTGTCTTCAAGATTCATGATTGTTAGATTCATGATTGTACTGTCTTCAAGATTCATGATTGTTACTCTCTTCAAGATTCATGATTGTTACTGACTTCAAGATTCATGATTGTTAGATTCATGATTGTTACTGTCTTCAAGATTCATGATTGTTACTGTCTTCAAGATTCAGGATTGTTAGATTTATGATTGTTACTCTCTTCAAGATTCATGATTGTTACTGTCTTCAAGATTCATGATTGTTACTGTCTTCAAGATTCATGATTGTTATTGTCTTCAAGAGTCATGATTGTTACTCTCTTCAAGATTCATGATTGTTATTGTCTTCAAGATTCATGATTGTTACTGTCTTCAAGTAGTACTGTCGACAGCTCATCACTCCCACTGGAAATGTGCCCTAATTGGCAAGTGCAGGTTACGTAGGGCACGGGGGTGGGGGGGATGCGTCGTCCCTGGTGACTTGGAATGTCCTCTGTGCACCAATCTTGCCTGGCAGTCATTGTGTGACTCCTAGACTGAGCGCTTTATTAGCAGCAGACAGCTTCTAGCCTGTGGCTCCGAAGCGTGCCAAGGTCGTGATAATGAAACCTCCGTTTGTGCCTCATTCTGCTTCAACCCGCTGTAGTCCATTTTCTTAGCCACTGATTAGAACTCCCATGACCCTCTCCTGAACCTCTCGTGTGTTTCACTGGTCGCGTGGTACACACCTCATAGGGAGCACTGAACCTCTGGGCAACCTCAGTCTGCAAAGTCACAGTGTGTGAATGAGTGGCTGTGAGGTCAAGGCTATTGAGCAATTCCACCAGATGCCCTGTGAAGGGATAAGCAGTAAAGGCAGCAAGATCCAGGTGCGAATCTGAGATTAAGGAGCAGATGTACGTCCGTTTTTTGCGGTCACAAAGGGGAATTCGGCCCATTTGCGACCGCAAAATTGGTCAGCCCCCTGTACAAACCATGGGCCAGATGTACGACCCGTTTTTGCATGCGTAAACGGGTTTGCGAACCTGGTTGCGCATGCAAAAACCTATTGAGCCATGTACATAGCCTATTTAGTGAGTCACCATTTTTTTGCGACTCGCTAAATAGGTTTTGCAAATCGCTATTTGGAAGGGGCGTTCCCATCCAAATAGCGAGTCTCAAAACCATGTACAAATGTTTTGCGACCTCAATTGCAGTCGCAAAACACTCGCAATAACCACCTACTTCAAGTAGGTGGTAATGCATTTGCAAATGGAAAGGGTCCCCAAGGGACCCCTTCCCCTTTGCAAATGCATGCAAATGTATTTTTAAGGCCAGGCAGTGGTCCCAGGACCACTGTCTGCCCTTAAAAAATGAAACTCAAACATTTCATTTTTAAAATAAATGCATCCTGTTTTCCATGCTGCATTACCCAGCCCACTTGGGGTGAAAATTGAAAAAAAACACAGTTGATGGACAGGGTGGTGTGGAGTGCAATAAAACGATGGATTTAGGCCCAGATCCTTGTACTGGGGTGAATGTATGACATTGTTCTACATTCTGTCCATCAACTGTGTTTTTTGCAATTTTCACCCCGAGTGTGCTGGGTATGCTCATACGTGAGTCCCAGGCTCTCCACACCACTGGAGTCAAGCTATCCAGGCTGATGAAGGCTGATAGCCAGAAACCGGTCCTTGGATGCTTGATTCCGGTCTGGGAAAGACATGGCTTGGTAGTTCGGACTGGACTGTTCCCATAAGGCACAGGGTCAGAGCTGATTTGCATATAGCCAGTGTCTAACCCAGGGTGGTGTGGAGTGCAAAAAAACGATGGATTTAGGCCCAGATCCTTGTACTGGGGTGAATGTATGACATTGGTCTACTTTCTGTCCATCAACTGTGTTTTTTGCAATTATTAAAAAAGCAGTCAGACATTATGGTCTGCTGACCCCAGTAGGCCACCATCTCTGTGAGGCTGGCCATTCCTAATGGGGCCGCAAATTGCGACTGCCTCATGAATATTGTTGAGGCGTGCGATTTGCGACCCTATTGGGAATCGCAAAAAGTGTCTGAGGCACTGTTGTTCGTTCACTTTTGCGAGTCGCATATTGACGTAATTTGCAACTCGCACATGTGAATGTTCATACATCTGGCCCTCAATCTCTAGCCAGCTCATTCCAGAGACAAACCCCCAGATGCATCAAGAACCCATTTTGCGATTCCTTAATAGCGAAAAATAACGATTCGCTATTAAGGAATAGCAAAATGCAATGCATGAAGAAATAACTAAAAAAATTGCGATTTCTTAAAATTCCTTAATTGCGACTCGCAAATTGTGAGTCGCAATTAAGGAATACCTCCCCATTCATTCTTATGGGCCTAGAGGCCCATAGGAATGAATGGGAAGACATTCTCAATTTGCGAATCGCAATTAGCGAATCGCAAATTGAGAATGCGATTTCAAGGGTGCAGGGGTGTCCAAGGACACCCTGTTGCACCCCTGAAATTGATCTGTGACCTATGTTGCGCACACACATGCCCTAAGGGCATGTGTGTGCGCAACATGAAACTTTGAAAAATGCGCTTTAGTACATTCTTCAAAGTTTTTGCAAATTACCATGAAGTTGAACTTCATGGTAATTTGCGATCCCTATTAGCGAAATCGCTATTTTTTAAACTTTAATGCATTGCATTTAAGGAATCTCAATTTGAGATTCCTTAAATGCAAGTAATCGCAATTTTGCGATTTCTTAATTTGCGATTTTTGCATTTGGGATGATGCATCCCAAATGCAAAAATACCGGTCGCAATGGGGCAGATTCTGAGAATCTGCCCCTTTGCGAGCGGATTTTACCTTGATGCATCTATGCCAAAGTTAAGATACCGGCAAAAGGTCCTTCCAACAAAGTGATGAACAACCATCACACACGGGGCTCTTTAAACTCTCGAATGATGCGAGAAAGACAAGTTCACTATTGCAGAGATACAGGGTTAGTTTAAACAGGAAGGAGAACGGAGATCAGATTAACTTAAAACAAACCTTCCACAGAGCTGAGAATGTTATAGCACATCCTTGTTCAAACTGCTTGATTTTATTCGAATATCCTAAGGCTGGGGCAGTTGTGTGTGGGTTCTGGCCACCTGGGAGCTTCTGTCTAAATTGTGTTGTTGTTGTCTTTCTTTCTAGCGATCGAAACGCAGAGCACGAGTTCCGAGGAGCTGGTCCCGAGCCCCCCGTCGCCGCTGCCACCCCCGAGGGTTTACAAGCCATGCTTCGTGTGCCAGGACAAGTCGTCCGGGTACCACTATGGTGTCAGCGCGTGCGAAGGATGCAAGGTGAGTGTGGGACAAGATGCTCTGTTCAGATGTTTAACTTCACTGTAGAGTGCAATGGGAAAGCTTGTCCGCTGTCAGCGGGGGTTGCAGGGCGTTGGCACTCTCAGCTGGGCACTCTTGGCATGGGTTGCGCGGCATGCTCAGTGGAGGCTGCAGGACTGTGTACCTCCAGCAGCTGATGCAGGGCGCTCTCAGCAGGGATTGCAGGGCTGTGGCACACCCAGCAGGAGTTAGGGGGCTGTGGTAGTCTCAGCAGGCATTGCAGGGCACTCTCAGCAGCGGTTGCAGGGCTGTGGCACTCCTAGCAGGGATTACAGGGCTGTGGCACTCCCAGCACGGATTGCAGTGCTGTGGCACTCTCAGTAGGGGTTGCAGGACTGTGGCACTCCTAGCAGGGGTCGTAGGGTTGTACCACTTTCAGTGGGATTAGGAGGGTTGTGACACTCTCGGCAAGTGATGCAGGGCACTCTCAGGATGGTTGCAGGGTTGTGGAACTCTCAGTAGGGGTTGGATGGCAGTGGTTGTCTCAGCAGATGTTTTAGGACACTCTCGGTAGAGGTTGCAGTACTGTTGCACTCTCAGCAGTGTTGCAGGGCTGTGGCACTCTCAGCAAGGGTTGTATGCCACTCTCAGTACGGGTTGCAGGACGGTTTAACTCTGAGCAGTGTTGCGGGGCTGTGGCACTCTCAGCAGGGGTTGCATGGCCGTGGCACTGTCAGCAGGGTTGCAGGGCACTCTCAGAAGGGGTCGCAGTACTGCGGTAATCTCAGCAGGGGTTGCAGGGCACACTCAGTAGGGATTACACCAATGTGGCACTCTCCGCAGGGTTGCAGGGCACTCTCAGCAGGGGTTGCAGGTCTGTGGCACTCTCAGCAGGGACTGCAGTGCCGTTGCACTCTCAGCAGGGATTGCAGTGCTGTGGCACTCTCAACAGGGGTTGCAGGACACTCTCAGACTTCAGATGGTGCAGAACTGAGCCGCAAGACTGATAACAAGCACCCCCAAGTACCATCTAATCTCAGCAATAGTTAGAAGCCTCCACTGACTACCTATAACAAGCCGGATTACATTCAAGGCCCTTTGCCTGTCCTTTAAGGCCATCCATAACAGTGGACCAGACTTTCTCATGAAAGCCTTATGTGGATACACCCCTAGCAGAACCCTCCGCTCCTCAACGTCCAACCTTCTGCATATCCCCCGCACAAAGAAAGTAGCCTGGGGTGACAGAAGATTCACAGTTGCCACCGCTAAACTGTGGAACACCCTGCCCCATCATATCAAAACATGCCCATCCCTACTTGCGTTTAGGAAGCAGATCAAGACTTGGCTTTTCAATCAATAGACATTCCATCTCCGGCCTCAACCTCTACCTAGTTCGCAGCACTGAGACACTCCAGGGTATTTGCGCGCTCCATAAATCGCTTAAATAAATATACTCTCAGTAGAAGTTGCACGACTATTGCACCCTCAGCAGTGTTGCAGGGCTGTGCCACTCTCAGCAGGGTTTTGTATGCCACTCTGAGTAGAAGTCGCAGGGCTGCTGCACTCTCAGCAGGGTTGCAGGGCACTCTCAGCAGGGTTGCAGGGCACTCTCAGCAGGGTTGCAGGGCACTCTCAACAGGGCTGCAGGGCACTCTCAGCAGGGTTGCAGGGCACTCTCAGCAGGGTTGCAGGGCACTCTCAGTAGGGATTAAAGGGATGTGGCACACTCAGCAAGTGTTGCAAAGCTTTGGCACTCTCAGCAAGTGTTGCAGGGCACTCTCAGCAGGGGTTGCAGGGCTGTGGCACTCTCAGTAGGGGTTGCAGGACATTCTCAGTAGAAATTGAAGGACTATTGCACCTTCAGCAGTGTTGCGGGGGTGTGTCCCTCTCAGCAGGGTTTTGTACGCCACTCTAAGTAGGAGTTGCAGGACTGCTGCACTCTCAGCAAGGTTGCAGGGCACTCTCAGCAGGGTTGCAGGGCACTCTCAGCAGGGTTGCAGGGCACTCTCAGCAGGGTTGCAGGGCACTCTCAGCAGGGTTGCAGGGCACTCTCAGCAGGGTTGCAGGGCACTCTCAGCAGGGTTGCAGGGCACTCTCAGCAGGGTTGCAGGGCACTCTCAGCAGGGCTGCAGGGCACTCTCAGTAGGGATTAAAGGGCTGTGGCACACTCAGCAAGTGTTGCAGAGCTTTGGCACTCTCAGCAAGTGTTGCAGGGCACTCTCAGCAGGGGTTGCAGGGCTGTGGCACTCTCAGCAGGGTTGCAGGGCACTCTCAGCAAGTGTTGCAGGGCACTCTCAGCAGGGTTGCAGGGCACTCTCAGCAGGGTTGCAGGGCACTCTCAGCAGGGTTGCAGGGCACTCTCAGCAGGGTTGCAGGGCACTCTCAGCAGGGTTGCAGGGCACTCTCAGCAGGGTTGCAGGGCACTCTCAGCAGGGATTAAAGGGATGTGGCACATTCAGCAAGTGTTGCAAAGCTTTGGCACTCTCAGCAAGTGTTGCAGGGCACTCTCAGCAGGGTTGCAGGGCACTCTCAGCAGGGTTGCAGGGCACTCTCAGCAAGGTTGCAGGGCACTCTCAGCAGGGTTGCAGGGCACTCTCAGCAGGGTTGCAGGGCACTCTCAGCAGGGTGGCAGGGCACTCTCAGCAAGGTTGCAGGGCACTCTCAGCAGGGTTGCAGGGCACTCTCAGCAGGGTTGCAGGGCACTCTCAGCAGGGTTGCAGGGCACTCTCAGCAGGGTTGCAGGGCACTCTCAGTAGGGATTAAAGGGATGTGGCACACTCAGCAAGTGTTGCAAAGCTTTGGCAATCTCAGCAAGTGTTGCAGGGCACTCTCAGCAGGGGTTGCAGGGCTGTGGCACTCTCAGTAGGGGTTGCAGGACACTCTCAGTAGAAATTGAAGGACTATTGCACCTTCAGCAGTGTTGCGGGGGGGTGTCCCTCTCAGCAGGGTTTTGTACGCCACTCTAAGTAGGAGTTGCAGGACTGCTGCACTCTCAGCAGGGTTGCAGGGCACTCTCAGCAAGTGTTGCAGGGCACTCTCAACAGGGCTGCAGGGCACTCTCAGCAGGGTTGCAGGGCACTCTCAGCAGGGTTGCAGGGCACTCTCAACAGGGCTGCTGCACTCTCAGCAGGGTTGCAGGGCACTCTCAGCAAGTGTTGCAGGGCACTCTCAGCAGGGTTGCAGGGCACTCTCAGCAGGGTTGCAGGGCACTCTCAGCAGGGTTGCAGGGCACTCTCAGCAGGGTTGCAGGGCACTCTCAGCAGGGTTGCAGGGCACTCTCAGCAGGGCTGCAGGGCACTCTCAGTAGGGATTAAAGGGATGTGGCACACTCAGCAAGTGTTGCAAAGCTTTGGCACTCTCAGCAAGTGTTGCAGGGCACTCTCAGCAGGGTTGCAGGGCACCCTCAGCAGGGCTGCAGGGCACTCTCAGTAGGGATTAAAGGGCTGTGGCACACTCAGCAAGTGTTGCAGAGCTTTGGTACTCTCAGCAAGTGTTGCAGGGCACTCTCAGCAGGGGTTGCAGGGCTGTGGCACTCTCAGCAGGGTTGCAGGGCACTCTCAGCAAGTGTTGCAGGGCACTCCCAGCAGGGTTGCAGGGCACTCTCAGCAGGGTTGCAGGGCACTCTCAGCAGGGTTGCAGGGCACTCTCAGCAGGGTTGCAGGGCACTCTCAGCAGGGTTGCAGGGCACTCTCAGCAGGGTTGCAGGGCACTCTCAGCAGGGTTGCAGGGCACTCTCAGCAAGGTTGCAGGGCACTCTCAGCAGGGTTGCAGGGCACTCTCAGCAGGGTTGCAGGGCACTCTCAGCAGGGTTGCAGGGCACTCTCAGCAAGGTTGCAGGGCACTCTCAGCAGGGTTGCAGGGCACTCTCAGCAGGGTTGCAGGGCACTCTCAGCAGGGTTGCAGGGCACTCTCAGCAGGGCTGCAGGGCACTCTCAGTAGGGATTAAAGGGATGTGGCACACTCAGCAAGTGTTGCAAAGCTTTGGCACTCTCAGCAAGTGTTGCAGGGCACTCTCAGCAGGGGTTGCAGGGCTGTGGCACTCTCAGTAGGGGTTGCAGGACACTCTCAGTAGAAATTGAAGGACTATTGCACCTTCAGCAGTATTGCGGGGGTGTGTCCCTCTCAGCAGGGTTTTGTACGCCACTCTAAGTAGGAGTTGCAGGACTGCTGCACTCTCAGCAGGGTTGCAGGGCACTCTCAGCAAGTGTTGCAGGGCACTATCAACAGGGCTGCAGGGCACTCTCAGCAGGGTTGCAGGGCACTCTCAGCAGGGTTGCAGGGCACTCTCAACAGGGATGCTGCACTCTCAGCAGGGTTGCAGGGCACTCTCAGCAAGTGTTGCAGGGCACTCTCAGCAGGGTTGCAGGGCACTCTCAGCAGGGTTGCAGGGCCCTCTCAGCAGGGTTGCAGGGCACTCTCAGCAGGGTTGCATGGCACTCTCAGCAGGGCTGCAGGGCACTCTCAGTAGGGATTAAAGGGATGTGGCACACTCAGCAAGTGTTGCAAAGCTTTGGCACTCTCAGCAAGTGTTGCAGGGCACTCTCAGCAGGGGTTGCAGGGCTGTGGCACTCTCAGTAGGGGTTGCAGGACACTCTCAGTAGAAATTGAAGGACTATTGCACCTTCAGCAGTGTTGCGGGGGGTGTCCCTCTCAGCAGTGTTTTGTACGCCACTCTAAGTAGGAGTTGCAGGACTGCTGCACTCTCAGCAGGGTTGCAGGGCACTCTCAGCAGGGCTGCAGGGCACTCTCAGCAGGGTTGCAGGGCACTCTCAGCAGGGCTGCAGGGCACTCTCAGCAGGGTTGCAGGGCACTCTCAGCAGGGATTAAAGGGCTGTGGCACACTCAGCAAATGTTGCAGGGCTGCGGCACTCACAGCAGGGGTTGCAGGGCTGTGGCACTCTCTACAGGGGTCGCAGCAATTGAGTCATGGGTTCCAACAACTTCAACAAGCTGATAAGTCATGCACCAAAGCACAAACAAGGAAGCAGAGAGAATATGGGAAGGCAGTCAGAAGGCAACGCCCATACAGGAGAAACTGAAAGGTCTGTGAAGCAAAGAGGTACAGGGGTTTGAGGTTTGTCAGTGAATGCCAGAAATACAAGGGAGGGGCTGTGACATTCAATAGAGATCGGAGAAGCAGGTGGAACACAACCAGGAAACAGCCGAGCAGTTAACCACAGAACCTTTTGGTAATATGAAAAACGACGACCAGTCATGGATGAGATTTAGAAGCAGGGGAAGGCGGTGGTGCCTGCTGAACTCTACAAACTGTTGTTAAATGCATACTTCTTCCGGCATCTTGTTACTAGAAGCCAAAACGTTTATCCAATCATTTTCAGCATGTTTTGTTTTTGAAAATGAGTTACATTGCGGGCAGAATACCAAATACTGCGCCCAGCAGAAATAATGTCTGTCTTGAGGAATGTTCTCGGTCAAACATTGCCCGACGGACACCGCGCCCATCATGAATGTTGTATGACAAGAAGTTATCATCATCCGCAGTCCTGTAGAAGAATAAACGTGCCAATGTAAACATGTGCCAGGAGAATTATCCAATCACGACTAGTGTGCCAGCATGGTTGTGCCCTAACAAACACTGGTGAATCTAGTAGCACACATGTGTGGCTGGGCATATGGCACTCCACTGGGGTCATGACCTGTGACTTGGCATGTGGTGGTTGTACTTGATCAAATGAGGTCGGTCGCACTGGGTGAACGAGGTTCTAACCTGCACTTATGAGGCTATTCTGGGCATATATGGCTGTACCTGGTCATATAAGGTTAATAATGTGTGTGCATGATGTGTCTGGTCATATGAGAGTACCCTGGGGCTCTGCGGCTGCACCACAAGGCAACGTAGGGCGACGCAAAACCTACAATGAGATTAAGCAAGCCACGCCAGGCCACCCTGCGCGGCCCAGTGCGGCTTGGTAGATATGGAGTACCGCAAGGCACCGCAAGCCACTGCCTTGGGTTACTCTGCCCCAGGTAAGCGTTCCACGGGTGGAGCCTGGGTGGTCCCACACATCCACCCATGGATTCTGACGCACCCCAGATCCACTGACACTGGTAGGCCTGGGAATGCATCAGAATTGAACGCCTTCCCCCCAGAGGTGCAACAAGGGAAAGTGTCTTTATTTCTCCTCGTTTACTCTTTACGTGTGTGCTGCTTTGTGCAGCACTCTTAGAAAGAGGAAAGTGCCGCTAAGGTTTGTTATTGTACAGGAAGGCATCGCTTCCTGCACAAAACCAATCCTTCCATGCAGCGCAGGCAGTGTTGTTCCAAGTCACAGGGGTATCTGCATTGGCGTTAAGCTGCACTGGTGCGGGGGTGGTGGTGCGGGCGAAGTTATAAAAAAGAAATAAAAGCACTAACCTGAGTAACACCGGCCGCCTCCTCTGCTCCGTCCTCTTCTCCGGCAGCAGGAAGCACCCAACCTCCCAGAATACCCTAGCCAATCACAGCGCTGCCCTACAGCAGCGGTGTGATTGGTCTGAGCGCTGTGGTTGGGCTCTCAGACGGGGGTCTGGGAGGCTGCGCATGTTCTCCGTCCAGGCTGTGTAGTACAGCGTGGAGAGGAACATGCAAAGCGCACATGACTGTTTGGCCAGCCCAAGATGGCCGGCCAAACTGTCATGCGCACTTAGAAAGTGCCTACCACTCCTCCCCCAGTTCTGAAGAGCCCAGCCACGCCCCTCCCCCAACCAACAGAGCCAGTACGGTAAAATAAAATGATAATAACCGTTAAAATAAAATGATAATAATGTGGAGAAGCCATCGCTGGGGGTCATATAACGCTACTCTAGGGTATACATGGCTGCACCTGGTCATATGTAGCTACGCAGGGTGTTCATGGCTGCACCTGGTCATATGTAGCTACGCAGGGTGTTCATGGCTGCACCTGTTCATATGAGGCTACTCTGGCCGTATGTTGGTGTACCTGGTTATATGAGCCTGCACTAGGGCATACATAGCTGTACCTGGTCATATAAGGCTACACAGGGTGTACATGGCTGCACCTGGTCATATGAGCCTGCACTAGCTATATGTGGCTGCACCTGGTCATATGAGGTCACACAGGGTGTACATGACTGCTGCTGAGGCTACTCTGGGCATACGTGGGTGTACCTGGTCTTATTGATCTTATGGGTCTTATGGCGACACACTAGGGTATACATGGCTGTACCTGCTCATATGATGCTGCTCTAGGGCATACTTGTCTGCACCTGGTTATATGAGGCTACACAGGGTGTACATGGCTGTACCTGATCATATGACGCTGCACAAGGGCACACATGCCTGCACCTGGTAAGATGAGGCTACAGACGCATAGTTGCACCTGGTCATGTGAGGCGACACAGGGTGTACATGGCTCCACCGGATGCTACTCTGGGCATATGAGGGTGTACCTGGTTGTATTAGTCTTATGGGTCATACAGCGCCCCACTCGGGTATACATGGCTTTACTTGGTCATATGATGCTGCACTAGGGCATATGTGACTGCACCTGGTAGTATGAGGCTACACAGGGTGCATATGGCTGCACCTGGTCATATGAGGCCACGCAGGGTGTACATGGCTGTACCTGGTCATATGATGCTGCACAAGAGCACACATGCCTGCACTTGGTAAGATGAGGCTACAGACACATGGTTGCACCTGGTCATGTGAGGCGACACAGGGTGTTAATGGGTACACCTGGTCATATGAGGCAGCACTAAGGGTTACATGGCTGCACCTGGTCATATGAGGCTACTCTGGCCGTATGTGTGTGTACCTGGTTGTATGAGGCTGCACTATGGTATACGTGGCTGTACCGTGTCATGTAAGGCTACACAAGGTGTACATGGCTGCACCTGGTCTTATGAGTCTATATTGGTTATACGCGCTGCACCTGATCATATGAGGCTACACAGGGTGTACATGGCTGCACCTGGTCTTATGAGTCTATATTGGTTGTTCGTTGTTGTGCCTGGTCATATAAAACTGTCCTAGGTGTACGTGGCTGCACCTGTCCTTATGAGGCGATGCAGGGTATGTGCGCCGTACCTAATCATACGACCAGATACGCCCACTGCCGCATACATGGCTGTACCTGGAGATACTCTGGATGTACCTGAGCACATGCCATGGAGCTGCTTCTCGCACATGAATGTTGTCCCAGGGATTATAGGGCAGTGGGAGCGCATACGAGTCCATGGCTGGCCATAAGATGGCAAACACTACTTTACCAGCACTCTACCTGTTCGACAGAGATAAAAATAACTCTACCGTCCCCTACCAAACACCTGGAAGTAAATAGTGAAAATAATATTGCAAATATAAAACAAATTGTCTGATTGTTTGCATTGAGCCTGATTTAGAGTTCGGCGGACCAGTTTCTCCGTCACAAACGTGATGGATATACCGTCTACCGTATTACAAGTGCATTATATCCAATGGCATGTATATGTTCTGCCAGCCTTGACGTGTGTCAGGCTCATTGCTGATGATGGTGGCTGCCATGTCTGAGAATCAGAGCCTCGGAGTGATACTGTTTCTACTGGTTAGGTTGCTACCGCTTCTTCGCGCGGAGAGGATTAATGCGTGGACCGTGAAATGACCAGAAGACAGTGTCATCTGTGGTAAAGGTCTTGACGAGTGGCTTGTCCTCGCAGTGGAGAAGGTGCTAAAACGTCACGCTTCCTTCGTGATGCTACAGGCGATGGTTCTCAAACACATGCAAATATAGTCTTCCTTACTCGCAGGCCGCGTCTTATTTAAAAAAAAAAATAATAATTAAACATTGCAACTGCCAGGACCAATATGATCAACACGAAAACACTGTGGCAAGATACTCACTGCCTGAAATATGAAGCTGAAACAATTTGGGGACTTATATTACCAAATAGTGTTCAATCAATATATATTTGTGTGTTTGTGTTATGCATGTAAATATATGTATATTTTCACTGAAATAAGCAAAGGTTAAAGGGATGTTATAGTTAGATGAAAATGTCAGTTAAAAACACTGTTTTAAACAAACAAAACCATTGAAATTCACCAGTTATAGTTATTCCAAGTAGCTATAATTGTGCCCACCCACTCCCTGCACGCAGCCCCATTGCATGGGGAAGGGCAGAAGTCGACAACAGTACCTTTAAATTACCTGGATGGGTTGGCAGACCCCAGGGCACCCCACATCATTTTGTTAGGCCCTGGTGGCCCCAGGACTGTTTTTTTTATTCGCATCATTCTATTTCACACACCTCTTTCTTCCAATGCTTCTATTGCTCCATCCTTGTCACTGCTGCTTGCCTCCTTCCTGCATTTCGACGCTCTACCCCTTCCGTCATCTCTTTAGCTCTCCTGTAGAAGTGTGACTGCCCCCCCCCCCCCCCCTAAGGCCGTTACAGGCCCCGGATGCACCCACAACAGAATGCGACCACACACGGTCTATATTTATTTATTTATTTATTTAGAGAATTTTATATAGCGCTGGCAGGACCCGTGGGTATCAGAGCGCTTTACAACATGTAAACAGGCAATAAGGAAAACAGACAGAGAAAAACGAAAGAAATGGGCTGCCGTTGTCCGAAGGGTTTAAAGGTGCCGAGCGAGGATGAGATCCTTTCGTTTTCTCTTGAAGGTCATGAAGGAGGGGTTGGTTCTGAGATCTGCTGGTAGGGAGTTCCAGATTTTGGGGGCATTGCCCGAGAAGGAGCGAGCCAGGGCTTTTTGTTTATGTGTATTTGGGGGGTATAAGAAGTAGGTTGTTGGTGTTCCTCAGGTTTCTGGCCTGGCCTGCCTAGGTGGGTTTGGCTGCCAGGTATAATCATATGCACTCTGACCTCGAGTGGCCAGGCGCCCTTTATTTACTCCCTCGGGCTGCACCCAGCCCTCGGAATGCGTGCAACTCTCTATGTGACATTGTGGCCGGCTGGTGGCTCACTACATCCCTTATTACCTTTATTAAGAAAAATGAAAAAAGGAAAAATTAAGAACTACCAAACAAACTGTTGCCAACACATAATGTCCTACCCCACTAAACATTTATGGGTTCCGGAGTAGCGTGCTACTTGCCGGAAAAGCACTGCAACACCTCATCAGGGGTAGCAAGCGCTATACAAATGCAAACCTTTTTCCCTTTCCTATCCCTCCACTATCCTTCACAATCCAAATAACTGACTAACATATCCACCACTCAAATTACTTTCATATTTTCACTATACTAATTCACCAACAATGCTTTATGAGTTCCTGAGTAGCGTGTTACTCGCCGAAAAAGCGCTTTGACACCTTGTCAGGGCTAGTAAGCTCTAAATAAATGCAATTACAATACAATATCCCTTGGTTCCATGTGCCAACAGAACTCTCAGCAAACAGTCACTCTCTGCACCGAAGTTCAGCAGACAAAGTCCCAGAGTCTCTGGCTTGGTTGAGGATTTGGCCTTAGATGGTAGGGGCGACCACGAGTGGTCAGATCCTCTCGAGATCTCTCTTGACTGTTTGGACTGTCTTTATTTTCTTCTGCTTGGGTCTCCCTTCTCGGAACACCATCATCGATATGGCTTGGACCCTCCTGGGCCTCTGGGCTTCTTCCTGACTAGACCCATTCATGCTCATGTCCGGTTCCCAAGCAGGTTCATCGCTGATACTGTCACTCAGTCCTGTGCTTGGAAGCTTGGAGCCCTGATACATTCCTCGACACTTCGGTGTTGCCTCTTTTTGCCATCACCAAGGTCCCCTTTATTTTCACCACATCCCAGGCCTCTTTCTCAAAGGGGGTGTGGAACTTCCACCCTGGGTGGTGATCTTTGATGACAACACGATCACCCACTCGCAAGGCGGGTCTCACGGCTCTCCTGTCGCGGCTCGCTCTTTCATTGGTCGCTCTTCTGCTCTCCTGAGACGCATGTGCATCGAGAACAGTCGGTTGCCAGTTAGGCATGGTGGGTGGGACATCCTGCAGGGGCTTTCTCATCAGGAGTTCGCTGGGAGCTCACCCAGTGTCGGTAGGCCCAAAGAAACTGGTCATCACCTCTCATTTAGACTATGCTAATAGTCTGTACGCAGGGGCTCCCGCGTACCTGATCAGACGTCTACAGAGGGTCCAGAATAGGGCGGCTAGGCTGATATACAACATCCCTTATCGCCACTCGATCTCCCCCTACCTCATGAAGCTTTATTGGCTTCCAGTGGCCAAGCGCATCAAGTTCAAATCAATGGTTCTGCTGTTCAGATCACTACGGAATACGGGCCCAACCTACGTGAGAACCCGGCTCAAGCTTGTCCAGTCTAGCCGTAATCTTAGATCCAACCACCTTCACCTCCTCGCATCCCCCGCTTTCATCGCGCCAGAATGGGCGGTAGAGCATTCGCAGTGATTGCGGCAAAAACTTGGAATAGCCTGCCTCTGCCATTGCGACTGTCTAATTCAGAATCAATTTTCCGCCGAGACCTTAAGACTTGGCTTTCCTCCTGTGCCTAATGTCCTGTGCACTTTCTCACCCCCCCCCCCCCCCCACCCCCCATTTGTCTGTCCAAGCGCCGGGACACCCCCATTGGGGGTAGTTGCGCGCTATACAAGCTTCCAAAATAAATAAATAAACGTGTGCGTGCAAATCTGTACGTGACGTTGTGGCCGGGTGGCTTCACCAGCTCCCCCTCTCACATTCTCTCTTCCTATCCTGTATGACTCCCTCCCTAAGCCCTTCTTTCCTAGGCTCCCACCTCCCATAAGCCTCTGCTCTGCCTGTGCCAGTGGTTATCCATCCGAACAGGGGGGTAACTTGATGCCTTTCATTTACAGACGTTTTTCAGATTTACATTTTCTAATACATTTGCTTTTGTTATTTCTTTAAATAACTATATTGGATACAATACTTTTTTGCTGATTTTATTTACCCACATTTGTTTCTATCTCCTGACGTTTTATTTGTTATTTCTCTTAGAGATGTTTCAGTTGTTTCATTGTTCCCTGGTGTCCTCCTCCTCGTCGCCACTTGTTTGTCCATTCTTGGTCTACATCGGGATTCTATATGAGTTCCTGGGGCCTCATTTATGAGGCCGTGCGTCACTTTTACGCCGCCGGTGCGTCACTTTTTGTGACGCACCAGCAGCGTAAAAAATGTGCCTTGTTGCACCATATTTACAAAGTGACGCATCTAGGTAGATGCGTCACTTTGTAAACCCCTGCACTACATTATACCTCTTCTGATGCAAGACAGGGTTATAGACGTGACGCAGTGAAATCTATGTGATTTCCCTGCGCCACTTCTAGGATACAAATGTGCCAACTTTTAACGCCCAGCCTCACAGCAGGCTTAAGACTGACGCAGGCCCTTTCACATGGGGCTTGCCCCATGTGAAAGAACACATTGCTGGAGTTGCGTCACTTTTGAACACACTCCAGCAATGCGTCACTTTTGCACCATACAGATACGTCAGCAATACTTACGTATCTGTAACTCCTTGTGCCATGATGCGTCATACTGTAAATATGACGCATCATTGGTCTCGCAAGGAGGGCGCAGTGAAAAGTGACGCATCGCTGTTTTCACGCAGCGATGCGTCGCTTTCCATAAATGAGGCCCCTTGTACTTTTCCACATTATTTGTGCAGATGTGGTATTTGTTTCTTTTCGGTCCAGTTTCTTGAGAAGTTGCTTTCTTGTTTTGCTGCTTCTATTGCCTCATTTGCTTCTCTGTTTGAAGGATGTCTGTCTTTTTTTGTCGGCCTCTCTTTTGTACGTTTGGACCTTGTACTATGACCTTGGTTGGCACATTATGGTGGAGCTGTAGGTGCATCTCCTTCGATGAGGCCCCCACATCTGCTCTGGGGTGCACAGTCTGGGAGCACACTCAGTTTTTGGAAATCAAATGGTTTGCATAGAGTATTTTTTTGTTTTTTATTCTATCTGGTGAAGACAGGGCCTTGGTGACAATTTGATTTGTGGTTTTCATATTGATAGAGGATGTAGGCTTAGGGCTAGAGCCATCAGGTTCGAGTCTCAGCAATGACGCTGAACATCCTGTGATTCTGGGCAAATCACTTACAGCTAGATTCATGAAAGACCCGTTTTGCGAGTCTATAATAGCGATTCATAAGGAATCGCTATTACAGACTCGCAAAACGGGATTCATGTAGGAAGCGCAATATTTATTGCGATTCCCACTGATTCCTTATTTGCGATTAGCTAATTGCTAATCGCAAATAAGGAATAACTCCCCATGCATTCCTATGGGCCTGAAGGCCCATAGGAATGTATGGGGAGTTATTCCTTATTTGCGAGTAGCAATTAGCTAATCGCAAATAAGATTGCGATTTCAAGGGTGCCAGGGTGTCCAAAGGACACCCTGTAGCACCCCTGAAATGTAAATTTACACAGGTGTTGCGCACACACATGTCCAAAGGACATGTGTGTGTGTAACATGCAATTGGGAAAAATGCACTAAAGTTATTTTTTCTATTTTTTCACTATTTACCACGAAGTCAGACTTCGTGGTAAATAGCGACCAAAATTGCGAATTCGCAATGTAGAAATGGTTAATGAATTGCATTTAAGGAATCTCAAATAGAGATTACTTAAATGCATTTCCTCGCAAATGTGCGAATTCTTTATTAGCGAATTTTGCATTTGGGATGATGAATCCCAAATGCAAAAATTGCACTTGCAAAGGGCCAGATTCTCAGAATCTGGCCCTTTGCGAGCGCAATTTCCTTTCATGAATCTAGCTGTTAATCTCCCCATGCTTAACAAAAATGAATGTGTCCTCATGTAACGCAACTGGTGCTCATGTAAATCGCTCTGATACCCGATGTCTCGGGTCTAGTTCGCTCTATATAAAACTCTTAAAAAAAAAGATACACATTGTTAGAGAACTCCCCAGAACTGGCTTAACTCCTCTGGGCTATTCTTTGCAGATTCTTCTGGCCGTTGTACCCTTGTCTACCCATAAGTATGCCCCCATCCTGGTCAAGTTCTTAAGCGGTGAAGTCTGCAACCAAGTTGATGTTCTGTGTGTGTGTGTCATCCTCCCCGTTTTAATGAATGCTTTAGCTCTCTTTCCAAGTTATAACGTGCTTCTAATATCTAATGGAGAGTTGTATCAGTGCCTGTAGGCGCTACTTGTTCTAATTAAACTACAAGCATAAAATGTGATGTTATGAACTTGGGATGCCAAGTCATCCTCTGTCTGAGTTCCAAAGGTCACAGAGGGCGTGGATCAGAGGGTCAAGTGTTGGAAGAGATGACGGCTTGTTGCTTGTTTACATGCAGTGCTTAATTTGAACTGGTGGTTTCCGGTGCTGGGCAATGGCACCTAATTGTCAACACTGCACTTATGACACACTACCTCATGGTGGCACTGCTCATCTAATTTAGAGATGAGCAAATCAAGTTTGTTTTTAACACAACATAAATAAATAAAAATTACTAATACCTGCCACACCGACCATCCCTTTGCTTTGGGGACCTGGAATAATCTGAACTGTCGCACTTGCAGGCGATAGAGATGGTTAGTAGTTGTTTTGGCAACAACAACAGGGGCGGTTGTTGGTGCAAGCTGCAGTGGCTTCCTGGTCAGGGCCCTGGCACCCATTATTTTACAAATTAAGCACTGTTTACATGCTATCATGTTGGGTCTTGGAATCACTGCAGCTGAAGGTTTAAAGCCTCCTCCATCCAGGGCTCATACAGACAACTGCAGAAGTCCCTGTGGTAATAAACAAGGAGCAGCTGCTCTGTAGGTCTATGTGAATACTGTGCTGGATTCTTTAAAGATTAAAAAAAAGAAAACTGTACTTCACAGCATTGCTGAAGAAATGATCATTTCTTATGCTCTGAATAAAAACCAGAAATGCTTTTCTAGTATTCACTTTGAGAAATGTATTCTTTTTGCTCCATCTTTACACTCTTTTGTGCTAGTGGCAAGTTTGTTTTATGACAGTGGACAAGATGATTTGGTTTTTGATACAGGTGGGTGAAAAATGTGAGAAGACTATGAGGTTTGCACTTTTTAAATGGTAAGGAAGCAATACTCACTCCTCTATTTAGAAAGAGTTACTTTCATTTTTTCGGGATATGGAAAAATGCATTGTATTTTTTTGTAGTTCTGGAGGTTTATCATTGAAGTTGCCAAGCCTGTGGTCTATATTACGAATGGTCAAGGCCTGTGAGTGAGGCAGCAAGATTGGTATTGTTGGGGCTGCGTTTACTTCCGTATATATTAGTGTCCTTAAAACTGGAGTGTAGTCTAATGCCTTGTGTATTTGCCATTGGCATGTGGCCTTGTCACATCCTCGAGCCAACGGGTTAGTTGAAAGGATGAACAGAGAGCTGATGGAGTGTGATCAGCAGGAGCTAGAATACCTGTGTTGGATGCCACTAATCTTACATTGTGAAAAAGGGAATGTGTAATATGAGCTGCAAAAGTGCATAATTTCATTTAGCAAAATTCCATACAAATTTCATAAAATGACACTTTTATAGTAAAATGTTGGTTGCATGTATTTTGTGTAACTTTTTTCAATCCACCGTGCATTTGACATTAAAAAAATATAGTGAGATACTGACAGAATACATTTTCAGCATGAATAAGTCTAGCACGTGCAAAAAATGCTGCTAAATTTTGTGAGTTTCTCTTAATGTGAAATTCGAAAATCAAGCGCAGTTTGCCGGCATAATGAACATTTTATCAGGGACTTGTATCTACAGGGAGCAGGTTGTGGTGAGGACACAGAAGGTTAGACTAACAGTTTTAAAGGTAAATGAGGATGTGCTCAGAGATTTTTTGTAGCTTTGTGTAGTTAAAGTTTGGCAGACCCGTAAGTGGAATGACTATGAGGGGCTCTTCGAGATATAGATGAGTGTGGGTGCTGCTGTAGGAAGTGGTGATTTGGTTCTGTTTATGTCTAGTTCTTGGGTGAATACAGGTATTGTGAATATGTCAGAGTGTTGAATACAAAGCAGTGCGATGCAGTTTGTGTTCTGATGCTGACACTTGCATTGCCAGATGCTCGGCTCCCATTGGTGTGCAGGTCACACTGTTCATCAATATTGTTCTCGAAGAGTCGTCTTCTATGCACATTGATGAAAGATTTTTATCACACACGACACCAGTGTCTGCAGGGATGACCGCCATCACAGCTGCACGGGCTTTTCCTCTTTGACCACAATCTCAACTTCTAACCCAAGGTCGAACAAATAAAGTTTATGGACTGACCTTGAAATAAATCAGAATTCTGACTGGAACCATCACCACCTTCCTGATCTTCCAGCTCCAACACTAACCTCCAACGAAAAAACACAACAAAAAAACACCTCTTCCCTTCTCCTTGGGGTGGTCACCATCCCAAACCTGCTATAATACGTTTGCAGTTATCTGATTTGACCCCAGTGTGTCCCTGTACAAAATGCACACATTGTTTTTGAGGTGAGTGGACCCAAAGGCCATAGGATAATAGCAATTTTTTTAAATTATTTATTTTTTGTGTTTTGCATAACCCCAACATTTCAGGTTCTGGCCTCTTCACAGCACGTCAAGCCCCAATAGTTTAAGGGTAGGAGCGCAAAGAGAGGATCAGGATGGAGTGAAAAAAAAAGTGGGTGACTGGTGATAGGTAGCGAGAAGCTGAACTGAACCACCTCCTCAACATGCTGGATGGAATATAGAGCATCCCATTCCATTCATTTAACTTTCACTGCCCTAGCCGCCGTTCACCTAGTCTCTTACCTGGAAACTTGGCCAACCCAGGAAGACAGATGGGTTCTTAGTATATCTGAATAGCCACCTTGCGACAAACTCGATTGGCTTGAATGCAGAGCCCTTCTTGATTGGTTGCATTGCAGCCACTTAGACAGGGTGAGAATGTGGGAATTTTCAGTAATTTTGATGCCTGTAATTTATGGGCCAATCTGATTGCCTGTGAGTCAGTCAATCTGATTGGATAAAGTGCTTCATGGCCAACCAGCACTAACTTGTAGTCCAAGATGGCTTGAGGGCATTCAGTATCAGACAACAGGGCAACTTTGGGCCTCCCCTCAGCCCTGTTTCTCCAAGAATCCTTCCAACTCAAAAACGGTTTAACGTAGCCATATATGGAGTCATTCATCCAGTTCTGGCCTTCGATTTAGATGCTTTTTGGAAGTCCATCTGCCCAAAAGCCAGACGAAGATTAAAATGGCAGCTGGTTCATTCCCATGGTTAAAAGATAGTGAAAAAGGAACCAAAGGGTGACTTTGGACGTCTGTGGTCTGGTGGACATCACAGTCCCCATATGGACGCAGTTGGCACAATATGATGCCATTTAACTGGATGGTGATTCTATGGAAGACCCGTAGACTCTCACTCGCTATCCGCCTACCACACTGCTTAATTTCACTCTTTCCGCAGAGGGTATGTATCCATTCATTATACAATATCAGTTGTTGTTCCATGAATCTAATCTTCCGAACATCTGGCACAGGTATGGGTAAGTGATATTTCGCCCTCCTTGGATGTGTCTGCTACATTAAAAACCCAATTTTTCATGCATGAGCGACAATCAACGTTGCGTACAGGAAACGAAGGCCCAGTCGCATGGCGGGATACCTGCAATCACGGAGACCCCCAAGCGCTCAAAAACATTTGCCTTTTCCTACGAATCGTCTATAATAGCAAAGGCCTCCATTTTGGGCCTCCTTCGAGAGCAATCTTCCTCCTCACGCCAGCGAGCGAAGGCGCCGTTGAAGATGCTTCAATTTCTCCCCAAACGGATGATGATGGGGACCATTAAAAAATAAGCAAAAATGAAGAACAGTCAACCTGGACTCGCATGGTTGCTTTCTGGTCTGCGGACAGCGCAGGCGATAGCGAGATGATTGCGTTTACGGTTCGGAGTGCGTACATTACTGGCAGGCGGAGAATGGCCATGGGTCGTCAAATAGACATCATCAGCACAGATGAGGATGAGACGCTACCTATTTAAAAAGCCCACTTCCAGGTTCCCGTTACAGATGCCGCCATGGCTCATCTGAGGTGAACTAGACAGTGTAATGCCCTAGTGCCTGGCAGAGCGCCTCGAATGAAATAAGCAATAGTCTTTGTCTCTGTGGATTTGTTTATTAAGATAACTATTTTTCTCCTTTGTTGAGTGTAGGCAGAGGCACAGGCTGTGAAAACTTGCACTGGACTTGCATGGACTTAAAGAAAAGGTAACAACACTGATGTGGGCAGCAAAGATGCGGCCATCAACACTACCTGCCACCACCTCCTAGTGCTTAGTATGTAAAAGAAAAAGTGCCAGGCTCAAACACTTGCTCAGTTTAGAAGCCTCTGGCAGGCACTACCAAATGTCGGGTATGTCGTATCCCAAGCCTCATGCCTCTTTTATCCACCACCCAATATTCCATTCCCCTTTACCTCATTCTTGCAAGCTCTTTCATTCATTCTTTCTCAATTTTTCACGTTTTTTCTACATTTTTCTTTCTCCTTCTTTCCTCTTCTGCGCTTGTTCTAGGTCAAATTCCATTTATGAGAAATAAGTTCCAGTTTCCAAAAGTAAGTGCTGGTGGGCCCACCTGCAGCCATCGACTAACATTAGGCACTGCTGCCCCCACACTACCAGCAAGATCCACGGGAAGCTAAAGAGCTGTGGACACCTGTACCTGGTGGTGGGACACCTCATTGGGGTAGCTACGCCCTTTATGTGTTATTATTATAGAGCCGCCATCTTGTTGTTGGACCTCTGGGCACTGTATACCCACTCACTGGGCCTTCTCAGTAAAGAAAGCGGTCCTACAAAGCAGAAAGGCGCGTGCATTTAGGGGGCAAATTGCACAACCCGTGTCACCATCTTCCTCCCTGCTCTTGATGAACTGAGGGCTGGCTTCATTATTGATAGCACGTTATACATTTTACTCAGAGACTGCAGTTGCCATGATGATAACAAACACATATTACTATAGATTTCTACCATTATCTTCCATGTGTATCTTGTACCCGTTTGTCACGAGTGCCAGCCATCGAGGGACACACTTAATTTAATCTTTGCCTCTGGGCAACATACTATCGGCCTAATTTACCCATATTTTCTGACCCCACCATTTTCTTTTTATCAAATTCCTCATTTCTATTTACTCCACCTGCACGTCTACCTTCTTGGATCAAATGTCTATATTCTGGAAAAGATCACCCCATTTAGCGTTGGTGGGTCTCTGCTCCCTACTCCCCTGCGGTGATCCTACTGGTGAATATTCTAATGCCTGCACTAGGGTTACATCCACGCTTGACTCTCTGGGCCCAGGACCACCACCAAAGTGAAAGCTAGAACTGAGCCTTGCCCTGGTGTACCCAGTGTAGGGCCAGGATGGCTGGGTGAGCTTGTCCAGACAAGCATGGCGCTGTAAAGAAAATCAAATGTGATAATTGCTGGGCCATCTGCAACATTCCCCCCAAAACACCCTTCTTCCCTTTTATTTTGATACAGCTCTGCTCACTGTGAACTAATGCAAAAATATTTTTCAAATTATCTGTGGATTTAAGTGAAGCTTCGTCTGTGATCCTTCTTTACCGCCTCATAGTCTATTTTTCAAGGTATCATTTTCTTTCTTCATTTGCAAAATCTCTCAAATTCAGGAACAGTATTTTAACTGAATGTTTGGCTCCGCCTTTTTGTTATTGCTTCTGTCCCACCTCTTGCATCTATCTGCAATAATGTTATTCCTAGTCTCTTTCTGAATTAGAAAAGGCTCTTCAGTGTTGTAATTCTGTCTCTCTGTGCACCCTATCCTGGTCAACCTCTTTTCATAAATATGTGTGCCAGAGACCCCCACTGGCTGCTGAAAATACAGGCGACCGTTCCTCTGGCAGCGGATAGAATCCTTGATCACGTAAACCATCTATTTTGTGCTAAATAAAACTTAAAAATAAATAAATAAACCATCTACTCTGTCCCTTTTAAGAAGCCAATGATGCAATGATGACCACGCTCATATGAGTTTCTGCTTAGGCTGTTGGCATGGCAACAGCGGTAAAAGTAGCCAGTGATGGTATTAATCTGGTTCTGGACTCAGGCAGTGTGAACCCGGAACATCCTTTACAACGCGGATGTTACCCCGCAGTGCAGTTACGACGCGTCTTTTACAATGCAAGTTGTTACTACGACTTGCGCTGGATGGCGATGTGGGATAAGGAATCTTGTAATTTTATATTCCAACACGTTCCCTACTGTTACGGGGACTGGGGTTGGAATATAAAATTATAAGATTCCGAAATCCGCACCCTCCAACGCAAGTCGTTGTAACGACTTGCGTTGTAAAATCTGCGATGTAAAGTACCGCGTTGAAAACAACCACGTTGTACTGACATACATCCAGTGTGAACACCATGAGTTTACTTGATCTCTGAGCAGCGATTGACACCGTCAACCACAACACTGAGCTCTACCGAATACATGAGATCAATCATGGTGGGCAGTTGCTTTTTTTGGTCTCCGAAATATAGCAATTTGATTCTACCCTCCTCCCACCGCAGATCTTCTCGATGGTCGCCCTGGGCTCCACAATTTGCCCTTCCTCTTCAACCTTCATGTCAGACCCCCTTCTTCTCTCACTTGGTCCTATGGCTGTCAATTTTCCAAATCCACCAATGACATATATCTGAGAGGCATCCAACCTCTGGTGGTGTTTGTTGGACTTCGGGCCTGCATTGTAAGCAGTTGGATAAAGCTGAGCGTGAGGTACTGGTGATAGGAGGCAGAGGGGGTCCTTGGGAACTTTATTATGTCCCTTGACCTGGACCTATATCCTGTTCCTTTAGTTACTTTCAAAAATCTTGGAGTCAAAATAGAGCTTTTATGCATGGTCTCCACAGGAAGTCTCTAGCTTCACGCCAGAGTCTAAATCTGGTAACTCAATCTTATGTTGAAGCAACCGGTTGATAGAAAAACTCATTACCCACTGTTGCTCCATCATAAAGGCCTTCCAGGCCAGGCTGATAGGGCTCTGAGAGCCTGTCTGAGCGGCACACCTCGTCTGATGTCACTGACAGCAGAGAACAGAGCTACGGGAGAGGAAATGAAGGCAGGGGAAGTGCTGGGGTTGGTTAATGGTGGCAGGTAAAGTATTTTCTTGAACTTGGGTCGGGGATGAGAGTCTCCTCTATTCCTCCTCTGCCCCTGCGTGGCATTTAAAAGATCAGGCAGATGATAGTGGGGGCCATAGTAACACCATATTATAGATGGGTAAGAAGTGAATTATGGGGATGTTGTTATCTCAGGGTTCTCCTGAGTCACATCATAGACAACTCCTGTTGCACTCTTGTTGTTTATTTGATGTCACCCAGAATCCCTCGGTGAAAAACATCCCTGTAGTTCACTGGTACCCATCTACAATTCTATATGTTACGTGCAGCTCTCTTAGAGAGCGTCTGCCGTTTACACTGGATTCTAAATCGAGTAATTCACTGCTGTGTCATAGCAACAGCTGATAACAAAACTTGTAATTCATTGTTACCCATCTATAATTCTATATGTAAATGTCTGCTCAAATATCGCCAGTAACCTACTTCTGCGCGTACGGGATGAGGAAGTCCTCTTTTCACTCGTGATGGGCACCATTTGGCTGTCTCTGCTCTTATGAAGCTTGCGTACAAGTGATTGTTGTCCTGCTCAGTTCATTATGTGCAAATGATACCCAAGCAGCTAGAACCAGCCGCTTCCCCCCTACAGAGCCCCGGCGACGCGTCCTGTGCATCCATGCATTCAGTAGGTACATCAGCAGACTGGTCCCTGGCTCATTTACCAGCCGGCTGGCACAGCAAACCATTTCGAAATATGTTTCAAATGACAGTAGGGCAATTCTCAGCAGATCGATTCTGTGAGTGAGTCTGTAAGCAAGCTCTCGTTTCAAGCACACTGCGAAATGAGTTGTCGCGAAACGAATCGCTGTTGTTTATTTATTTATTTATAGAGTTTTATATAGCGCTGGCTAGACCCGGAGGTATCAGAGCGCTTTACATGAGAATCAACAATGTAACAGAAAAAGTTCAACAATTACACAATAAATCCCCAATAAATAGGCAATACAATTAGGAGAGGAGAGAAAGGAGAGAGAAAAGTAGTGTAGGGGGCAGGGGAGGTGAGAAAGGGAGGATCAGGGAAGAGAAAATACAGAGAGACGAAAAGAAGTCTGTCTAAAGTCTGACTGGGTAGGTGATGACCAAGGAGGGAATCCACGGCCCATCTCCCCTATAGCTAAACCAGGTAGCTCCATCGGGCATCAGACAAAAAAGCTGGAGAGTCGAAGCCACCGTGGCGTAACGAAACTTGAGGGGTGCCCCCCTGCAAAGTACACGGAAGACTCCCCCTGCTTCCCTGGCCCACCACCTACCACTTTTTCTGACGGGCTGGAGATATGGGGCCCCCGCACCACGGAGTCTGCTGGGGCTTATGTTAAATAAATAAATAATTCCTATTTGTAAAGCGCGTACATATAATCTATAAAGGTTTCAAGGCGCTGGGGGCCGTCGGGGAGATTAAGTGAGCTATTGCCCAGAGTCACATGGTGCTGAGCTGAGCTGCCGCCGGCGATCGAGCCCTGATGCCCTTAGATACATTGACTGTTATGCTTTTATAAATAGTACAAAACCACAAATCATATGACTGGCATTTGAAGACAGGCAAAAGTTTTATTGAGACAATGTGATAATCGAAGCGGGCGGATGCATGTTTGTCCGTGGAGAAACAAGCCTGGACTGCTGGAGAAACATCCCAGGGCCTGCTTAAAACCTGCAACTTATCTCACCATCGAATCAACCGTTGCTCTTAATGTGGTGTTTTGGATTTTACCGTTTTGATTTCTCAGCGTTCCTGCCTTTCGGTCTGCATTTTTTGGCAGCTGTCATTGGTCTGTTTTTAACTCTCTGTGTGTTTTGTTGTATGGCAGGACTCAGGTGTGACTCTTTAAGTTTGTACTAAACCTCTAAATCCTACACAAAAAGCACAATTGTAAACAGAGGACAGATTAAAACAAGACACGTGTCCTTAGCAACTACCTGCTACCCTGAAGCCACTTATGCTGCCCTGCATAAACACGTGGGGGCCGATTTATCAATTTTTCACGCAACACAGCAAGACACCTGCAGTGCTGCGTGAAAGGGATAGTACAGGAATGTGCCATATTTAACATTATATGGCGCATTCCTTGTGCTGGCTGCCTAGCGCCAATGCAGGCATCCTTGTATTATGGTGCAGTGGGGCCTGCGTTGCAGGCCCAATTGTTTTTGTGCACAAAGGTGCACCTTCCTGCACATAAACACTCCTCTGAGTCTTTTTCCTCTTTTACCTGTGCGGCAGCACATGTAGAAAGAGGAAAATGCAAGGAGAAATGAAACTACTTCTTGTTACACCTCACCTGGGAAGGCGTAGCATTTTGACACATTCCCAGGTCTACCACGAATGTATGTCACTACAACGCATGCTTTTACAACGCATGCCATTACGAGGCAGGTTTTACAACGCAAGTTGTTACAACGACTTGCGTTGGGGGGCGCTGGATAGTGAATAGTTTAATTTACTATTCCAACTCCAGTCCCTGTGGATAGTAGGGAAGGTGTTGGCTAGTAATTAAACTATTCCCTATCCTACAGCGCCCCCCAGCGCAATTTGTTGTAATAACTTGCGTTGTAAAAGTTGCGTTGTAATGGTAGTGCGTTGTAAAAGTTGCGCTGTACAGGATGTCTCCCGTCTACCACTCATGATAAATCTGGAAATGGACCAAAATCCATTGGTGGATACGCGGGGACACTACACCCCACTCATGGAACGCCTCCCTGGGTCAGAGTTATGCAGGGAAGTAAAATGCACAGCCACCCATTACTTGAGATTCACCAGGCCCCGCAGGGCCACGCAAGGTGGCCTTGTGTGGCAAGGTATATCTGGCTTTAGTGTTGCATTGCCCTTGTGTTACCTTGCGTGAGTGGCTCAGTGTATTAACACACCCCCTACAGGAGGCTGTGATTGGCCTCATGTCCCAGGTTCAAATGCTGGTGGGTCTTCTCTGCTTTTCACCTTTATTGGTCAATAAAATGTGTACCGTTGAGTGGGATGACAATAGAGCTGCTATTCCGCGCCAAGATGCCTCATAGAAGGGGCATGTGCCTGGCACCTTGTGTTGTTCTGCATGCCTGCCAAGAGCCCTCATATCTCATGTGATAACTTCTCTCAGTCTTGGCCCTTTATTCACATACATTTCAGGGCTTGTAGGGTCCCTTTTAACATTGTAAGTACAGCCAAAAACACCCTCATGTGCACACGGGTATTGATGACAAGCATCAGGATTGGCTGAAGGTGTCACACATGGTGTGTGGCCACTTGGCAAGTAAGACTGCGTCATCTAAAGAGTTACTTTGTGGGTTTTTAGAAACAGACCAGCAAATGCCGGTCTCATGTCACAGGACGTCAGATCTTAGCCAGCATACATATCTCTCGAACATATTTGGTTGTTTGGGAACCCCTTTATTAGTGAGATTTATAGAATAAACTGGAGATCTAATTTCCATTTATCTTGTATTGGAGTTGACAAACCTTTAAGTGGGAGAAAGTTAAAATAACATTGTTTGTAGTTCCAAAAATATGAGTCTGCCAGCTATAACTTGGGAGCGTTGTCATCCTGAGCTCCAGAAAAGGCTATGAAAACACTAAGGGACCCATTAGGATGTCGGGCGGATCGCCACCGCCATGCGGGCGGTGGCGATCCGCCCGACATCCTTGTCCTCCCGCGACCCACCCGCCACCCATTTCCCACCGCCATATTACTATGGTGGGGGGACCGCGGCGGGCGGAAAGACCGTCCGCCGCTTTTCCGCCCCGGTCGCCTTGCGACTGGGGCGGAAAAGGTTTAATATGGTGGCGTGTCTATCAGACACCGCCAGCCATATTAGTATGGGCTTTGGGGAATGCCTTTCCGTGGCGGCATGCAGGCGGTCTTCACTTTGGAGGCCCCCTGCGGACCCCATGGTGAAGGTGAGGTGGGGGATGCACATGGGGAGTACCTGTGGTACCCCCCTGCATTTGCATTCACAATGCGGCAGGCACCGCGAGGTACCTGCCGCTTTGTGTATGCAAATGCATCACATGCATTTTTAGCATTGTGGCGGGCGGTGCTGAGAGCACCGCCCGCCACAATGTTAAAAATGCAGTATGCGCCCGCCACTGTGGCGGGCGCATCCTAATACCCCCCACAGGACCCCCGCCCTTATGGCGGGCGGTCCTATAATCCAATAGGATGGCGGGCGGACTAAATCCGCCCGCCATCCTAATGACCCCCTAAATATGTGTAATTAGTTTATGAAATCAGAAATAAAGTGTATACTGGAGATGTTTACTGCTGCACCCAGAAAAATCTACATTAAAACACTACTCATTTATAGATGCCCTCTCTATGGCCGCACTGCAACGATTCCTTAGAAGAAATAGGCACAATTCAAGTCCTGGCATAATTGTGGCAATTTCTAATAGATTTCTGTGTGTGTGTGGGGTATGATGCTAGTCCTGACATAATGGTGGCCATTCTTGACACAAAGCGCCCACTTATGACACAGTGGTGCCCACAGGCCATGGAATAATGGAAGTCCTGGCAGTATAGTAGTAATTCAGGAAATATTGAGGGCCACAGTGGCCCAACAGTGGTTATGGTGGCATAGTGATACTTGTTTGCCATATTGTGAACATCTAGTAATTGACATATTATGGGTATACCTGGCACAGTGGTGCTTGAGTCTGCTGTGACACTTGACCCTGCATTATGTTGGAAAGTGATGACATTGTGGGCATGCCGGATATGATGCTGCCACCCTGTCAGGGAAACAACATTTACAACGCAACTTTTACAACGCACTACCATTACAACAAAACTTTTACAACGCAACATCCATTACAACGCATGCAATTACAACGCAACCATTACAACGCATGACACTACAACGCACACCACTACAACGCATGTCATTACAACGCAGTCATTACAACGCATACCGTTACAATGCATAACATTACCATCCAACACTTACCCTACTGTTGCACCCCCTGGAGTTAGAATAGTAATTTTTACCCCTACACTATCCAACACTTACCCTACTGTTGCACCCCCTGGAGTTAGAATAGTAATTTTAACCCCTACACTATCCAATACTTACCAAACATGCAATGTAATGTTATGCGCTGTAATGGTATGCGTTGTAAAGGTATTATGCGTTGTAATGGAATGCGTTGTAAATGTAGGTTTTAAAATTGCGTTGTAATGGAATGCGTTGTAATGGATGTTGCGTTGTAAAAAATGCATTGTAAAGGTATGCGTTGTAAAAGTGTGCGTTGTAGTGACATACATCCCCCTGTCATAATGTTGGCGCTGTCCTAAGGGCCATGTTGCAGGCAGCCTTGGGTTTATCGTCCCAAGGCATGAATGTTAACAATTGTAAATACACTGAGGTTCAAGCAGGTTCAGAGGGACAAGGGATCAGTGCAGATGAACATACTAGATGCACACAGATTAACACACTTGACGTGCACACTGGTGTCCATGCTTAGCCAACCCTCGCTCCAAAACCAGTGACCGATGCCTCACTGCCAGTGACCCGGATTTGGAGAGAGGGCAACATTTATGGCATTTAAAAATAAATAATTGTTATACATTAGCAGTGTGCTTGCTCACCTTATGTAAATGAGGAACAAGGGATGGAATTTTGCAGGAGAACCTATTAGATTGTGTTGGCTTGCCTTTAGAGCAAAGGCCTGCGGGCACAGTGGATAGATGCAAAAAGAACAATTGATGGGTAGAATGGAGAACAATGTCATACATTCACCCCAGTACAGAGATCTGGGCCTAAATCCATTGTTTTTTTGCTCGCCATTCCAGTTTGAACCCAGCCATATGCAAATCAGTCTTGACCCTGGACATGGCTCCCTTTGTGTCCATGTTTATAAAGGTGTGCGAAGGACCTTTGTGAAACGACCTTGACCTGGCTGAACCCACCTTGTCTGGCACGTCAATGGACAGGTATTAGAAGGGCAGGTGCCCCCCAGCTGCCGTTTCCCGCCTTTCTCTGGGACCGGGTCAGTGTTGCATCTTTTAAGTGGGCGCCTGCGGCTTTAAATAATGGAGCGCGCGCCCGCAGCGTCGGTCCCCAGCAGGGCGGGTGTCACGTGCCACTTTCCACTTTCCACCCTCAGATAAGGTATCGCCACAATTAAAAGTGAAAAAGGACCCGCTCCCGGCCGGTGGTGACTGCTCACAACACACAGGCGCACAATGGGCCTGAATTATTCACGGCCGGGCAGGCTTTCTTGTGTCTTTTTTTCTTCCCTTCAATCTGTAAATGAGGACATTTAAGGCAGACTGACACACTATCCTTCAACCATTAAGATAACAAGGTGAAGGAGGGGGTAATGATGCGCGTCCGCGGGGGCGGGGCGGGGGCAGGAGGGAAAGGGACGGGTTGTGGAGAGAGGAGAGACAGAGAGGGGAGGAAAACAAAGGAGGTGAGAGGGAGTGAGAGGGAGTGGGTGGAGAGGACAGGAGAGGAGAGGAAACTGAGAAAAGGCAGAGGGTGGTGGAGAGGAAAGGGGACTACAGAAGGAAGGGAGGGAGCAGGCAGTCAAGAGAAGAAAGTTGGGAGGAGAGGGAGCCTGGTGCTGTACCTGAGACGCAAAGGAGTGAGCCATAAAGAGCAGGCAGACGGGGCTTTTGTTGAAAAGTAATCCCTCGTTAAGTTCAGTGGAAGCTGTCCAGTGGAGGGATATTCAGTTGAGGCGAGCCAAGGCTTGATGGACAAAGTCTAAAGCCAATGGCTGAAAGTGACTGATCAAAGACAAATAATTGGGAGAGGAGTTGGCCTCACGGCTAGATCGGTCGACCTCGAAACTGGGGAACTCGGTTCGAGTCTCGGCAATGACGCAAAACATCCTGTGGTTCTGGGCAAATCACTTAGGGCCATATTATCAAGAACCGCAATAACATTATCGCCGCTTTAGCGGCAGGAAACTGCATCTAAAGCGGCGATAAGGGGCTTGATAATATGCCCTTGTGAATTCCCATAGAAGCCCATGTTCACACCAGAACCTGGGCTTCTATGGGAATTCACAAGGCCACATTATCAAGCCCCTTATTGACGCTTTAGCTGCAGTTTCTTGCCAATAAAGTGACGATAATGTTATCGCCGTTCCTTGATAATATGGCCCCATATCTCCCCGTGCCTAACAAAAACGAATGTGTCCTCATGTAACGCAACTGGTGCAATGTTAAGCGCTCCGATACCCGATTCGGGTCAAGTTTGCGCTATATAAAACTCTGTAAAACAAAAAATAAATAAATACAATTGTTGAGAGGGGCGGACCAAACCCAAGTCCTCTGCATATTGCTAGCAATAGGTCTGTTTAACAGCTGTGCAGCCAAAATCCAGCCCTAAAATGGCCCTTGTTTCGGGGAAGGAAGGGTGTGAGGCGGTTAACCCCTTCGCTGCGGGGGGGGGGTATTTTCCCGCTGTGCTGGAGGGGAGGGGGGCGCGCACAGCGCCCGCATGCTCATGACGAGCTGAGCTCGTCATGAGCTACGGCGCTCCGGTGCTCATGACGAGCTCAGCTCGTCACAGGTGCATTACCTGCCGTGGAACGCTCAGCACAGCAGGGGAATTATCCCCGCATGCGAGCATTCCACGGCTCATGACGAGCTCAGCTCGTCACAGGTGCATTACCTGCCGTGGAACGCTCAGCACAGCAGGGGAATTATCCCCGCATGCGAGCATTCCACGGCTCATGACGATCTTAGCTCGTCATGAGCACCGGAGCGCTCGTCATGAGCGTGGAAGAGGCTAGAGAGCAGAAACAGTAAAAACTGACAGAGAATATAGGAGTAACCATTGGGGAAAAGAAAAGAGAGAGAGAGATGTTGGAAAGAGTGAGAGTGTGGAAGACAAATGTAAGAGGGAAGGATGAAATGTCTGAAAAGGGTGATTGGTGTGGAATTGGGATAATGAAGAAGGACAGTGAGAAAAGCAGGAGTGGGAGACATGGAAGAGAATAGACTAGTTTGCCACAAAGACCAACATATGGGATTAACTCGCGACAACTTGTTTGTAACAAATAATTGCAACTTGTACTGCATTTGGAGCAGATCGTGTGCTTTCCTTAAGGGGAGGTAGAGGCCTGGCTGCTGCCAGCACTGCCTGAGGCCCACTACCCGCTTGCGAGATCCCCGCAACCACTGGTCCATGCCCTGCTGGGACAACTGCCACCCCGTCCTGCCTTTGTACTCTTGGCCAAAAGGGAAAACAAGGGAACCCTACTCACTAAGGAACCAGGGTAAGTACTTTATATGAAAAACAATGGTTCCAGTGGAGTAATAAAATTACTTTCTGAAATAGAAGTAATGCTTAATAGCAGATACAATCCAAGGGTTAGCGGAAATGACTCAACAATTAGACAGAAATAGAAAGCGAACCACACACATGGCACTCATGATTATATAGAGTGCTGGATATTTCTGTCTAATTGTTGAGAATGGTCGCTTTCTCAGTACTATTGACCAATGAAACCCTGTAAATACTGTCACATTATTATTATTATTATTATTATTGGACATTTATTAAGCGCCTGGTTACGCCAGTGGCGTGTCCCCGCGCTATGACAAGTGGAGTGACTGTCCCCCCCTCCTCCCAAACCAAGCTATCTACTGAAAAAAATACGTTTTAAGTTTTTTTCTAAACTGGATTTCGGAGGGCTCAAGCCGAAGTTCCAGTGGAAGATTATTCCAGCACTTGGGAGCAAGGTATCTAAAGGATCTGCCTCCCATACGAGCTTTAGATATTCTTGGAACTTTTAACAGCCCGGTCTGCGAGGACCTAAGACTGCGTGTAGGCTCGTAATAGGCTACTAGGCTCTGGAGCGGAGGAGGTGCCTTGCCGTGCAGAATACGATGGCAGGTGGCAAGGGCCTTAAACTTCACTCTCCTCTCGATAGGGAGCCAATGTAGCGCTTGCAAGGCTGATTTGGCAGATGACCTCCTGGGGAGTCTGAGGACCAGCCGCGCTGCCGCATTTTGGAGAACCTGCATGCGGCCAATGACCTTTCCTGTGGCCCCCAAATAAAGCAGGTTCCCATAATCGAGTCGGGAGGTGACCAAGGCATGCACCAGCGTCTGACGAGCAGAAATGGGAAGCAGGTCTAAGACTTTCCTGAGGGCTCTCAGAACACTGAAGCATACCCCCGCCACCCGGCCGACATGTGGGCCAAAGGTGAGGTCCTTATCGAGCCACACACCCAGGTTCCTGGCCTCACGGCAGGGAGTGGGGACTTCCCCCAAACAAGGTGGCCACCACGCCGACGACCACGCCGACGGTGCACCCCCCACCACGAGCACCTCGGTCTTGCTCCCGTTCAACTTTAAACAATTGGCAGACATCCAGGCAGCAAGGTCTTTCATACAGTTCCTGAAGATGTCAGCCGCAAGACCGGGCGCGCGCGATAGGGAGATGACCAACTGCGTGTCGTCGGCGTAGGACACCAGGCGGAGGCCATACCCCTCCACAATGGCCGCCAGGGGGGAGACGTAGATATTGAATAGAGTTGGGCTCAGGGACGAACCCTGAGGTACGCCCTGGCCCAGCTCAATCTCCCTGGAATAGCACTCACCCAATCTGACTTGAAAGCACCTCTCAGAGAGGAAGGACTTAATCCAACCAAGCGCAGCTCCTGTCACCCCACCTCCATTCAGACACTGTAGCAAGGTGGAATGTGCTACAGTGTCGAATGCTGCGCTTAAGTCTAGAAGGATCAGTGCCATCGTCTGGCCCTCGTCTACTCCCTGTCTGAGTGCTTCTACCGCCACGAGGAGAGCAGACTCCGTCGAGTGGCGGGGGCGGAAGCCAAACTGCGAGTCGTGGAGTATTGAAGCCGTGTCCACGAACTGCATGAGCTGTATGTTGGCTATTTTTTCCGCCACCTTCGCCATGTAGGGAAGCAGGGAAATAGGACGGAGGTTGTCCAGCTTTTCAAAACTAACGCTGGCCTTTTTTTGCAGGGGAAGTACCACCGCCTGTTTCCATGCCTTCGGGACCACCTGAGACTCAAAGGAGATGTCCAGCAGCTGACGCACATAGGGCTCTAGCACTGGCAAACTGTCCTTGAGCCGGCTGGGGGTGGTCGGATCTCTGGGGGAACCAGATTTGATGGATCCACAAATGCGGAGAAGCTCCGCAGTGGGAGGAGTAACGAACATGGTTAGCCAATGTTCCCCTTCCCTTCTTGGGAGTTCCAAGGGGGCAAGGCCACTGTCGGTCCTCTGGGGGAAGGAGTTGTATATGTTGGAGACCTTGGTTGCAAAGTACTCCGCAATACGATTACAGCCCTCCATGGTGCAAAGTTTCTTCGGTACTACGGCGGATTTACCTATTGCAATGGATTTGTAAATAGAGAAGAGCTCCTTAGTGGACTGCTTAGCTTCCTCAATTTTATTGCAATAGTACGTTGATTTGGCCTAAGTTACAATTATAATGTTTAATGTTGGTTTTTTATGTTACACTTGGGACGCCATCACACTGAAATTACGTGTATGATTATATATATTGCGTTTGATCTATTTCTGTAAATAGAACTTATTATTTATACTCGCACCGTGTCAAGTGCCTTCTACCTGTCATTGCCAGTAACCCTTGGATTGTATCTGCTATTAAGCTTTACTACTATTTCAGAAAGTAATTTTATTAACCCACTGGAACCATTGTTTTTCATTTGTACTCCTGGCAGCATACCAAGGCCATCAACATGCGCCACCAACCTCTTTGCCCTTTCGACATGATCTGCCTCCGCCACCCCTGCCAATGCACCACCCAACACTGGTGCAGACCACACACCCACCCTTGAAAGCCAAGGCAACACACTGGCCAAACTTGCCACCAAACCTGGCTGGTCAACCACACCCACTGGAGCTGTCCCGCTAGCATGCCCGGCCTGTACGGCGCTGCCGTTTGCTGGCAACACAACCAACATAGTTGGATCGACCTGTCCTTCCACAACACTGTTTCTGTCTGCCGGCACCACCTCTGCGGGAGCACTGACCGAACCCCCATTTATACCACCAACTCGCACAGACTCAGGTTCGGCCTGGGAATTCCGCCCCTTCCGCCATCCTGCCTGTTGCCACGCCTCCTAACGGGAGGTAATGCTGCTTGGGTGCTACCCCCTGCCTACGAGGCCTGTCTGGGACTGCTGGCTCCACCGGCTGATCCTCCCTGCTGGTCCCGTGCCTGAAGCAAGGATGGCCTCTCGTCCATCGCCTCCATCCTGAGCATCCTCTCCTCCATCCTGCTAGCCGGGCGTGCCCTCTTGGCACCCTTCTATGGCCCCCCCCCCGGCATGCTTGTAAAAAATTCGCAACACTCAGCTATGCAAACTAAATCTGTGTGATTTGGAGCAATCCACCCCTGTTAAACAACTGCACTCCCTGACAGAACAACCAAATTCCTGCAGCCCCAAAGCAAACCTGAACATTATATACCCTTTACCTTGCAAACAATCTAGCTGCCAACAATTTAATATCAATTATGCGACCCCAGCACTCAAATGGGCACTGCTTGGGGCCCCTCTACAAAATCTCAGCCTCAGTACCAGCACCCCTGCTGGCTGCTGCTACAAACATAAATCTAACCGTATAAAATAAGCCCACAGATGCAATCACCGCGCAGGCCCTCTTACGCTCAAGGCAAACCTTAAACATTCCCCAGGGTTTCCCCTCAAATTTACCCAGGCTACACTCAAGCCCCAATACAGAAAAACCTTGCATGCTGCGTCCAAAACAGCAAGTCCCCAGACGCGATCACCGCCACAGGCCCTCTACCCGACAAAAAACACCCCCTGGCTACAAGGGTGCGATAACCCAGGAGCAAGAAGGCTGCCTACATGGAGAAAATGGCCTTCTCATAGATACCTGTGTGGTCGGCGTCCCAACCAGTCACAATGCTGCCATTGCAGCGTTGTGATTGGCTTAGGGGAGGGGGGCTGGGTGCTTCATGTGAGGATCAGAGAAGCAGAGACGACAAGGCACCGGACCGGGCCGGTGAAGGTAAGTTAACTTTTTAACACTTTAAATTAAACCTCCCCATGCGCGACCACCTGCCCCCCCACGCCCCCCCCCCCACCAACCCACACCCACGAGTCATGCCGGCCGTGACTGAGGCGTAAGTGTGGGGGTCTGGGGGTGTTTCCATTTGAGTGTCATGGCAGGTGCTAAGTCCAAAGGAGTGAACACTCAGAAAGAAGCATCTTGTGAGTGTTCACAGCCATTGCCAAGGCCTTTCCCGACATCAGTGCATGTGTAAGTGTGTGCCTCTTGCCGGGTGGTGTGCATGGTACCACGCGTGCTTCCTGCGGGGTGGTGCGCACGGTACCACGTGTGCTTCTTGCCGGGTGGTGTGCATGGTACCACGCTTGCTTTCTGCCGGGTGGTGTACACACTGCAATACGCGCTTCCTGCTGGATGGTGTGCACGGTACCACGCGTGCTTCCTGCCGGCTCGTGTGCACGGTACCACGCGTGCTTCCTGACGGCTCATGTGCACGGTACCACGCGTGCTTACTGCCAGGTGGTGCGCACGGTACCACGCGTGCTTCTTACCGGGTGGTGTGCACTGTACCATGTGTGTTTCTTACCGGGTGGTGCGCATGGTACCACGTGTGCTTCGAACCGGGTGGTGTGCATGGTACCACGCGTGCTTCCTGCCGGCTCGTGTGCACGGTACCACGCGTACTTCCTGCCGGCTCATGTGCACGGTACCACGCGTGCTTCCTGCCAGGTGGTGCGCACAGTACTACGTGTGCTTCTTACCGGGTGGTGCGCATGGTACAACGTGTGCTTCTTACCGGGTGGTGTGCATGGTACCACGTGTGCTTCTTACCGGGTGGTGCCCATGATACCACGCGTGCTTCCTGCCGGCTCGTGTGCACGGTACCACGCGTGCTTCTTACCGGGTGTGGCGCATGGTACCACATGTGCTTCTTGCCGGGTGGTGTGCATGGTACCACGCGTGCTTCCTGCCGGCTCGTGTGCACGGTACCACGTGTGCTTCTTACCGGGTGGTGCGCATGGTACCACGTGTGCTTCTTACAGGGTGGTGCACATGGTACCACGTGTGCTTCTTGCCGGCTCGTGTGCACGGTACCACGTGTGCTTCTTATCGGGTGGTGTGCATGGTACCACGTGTGCTTCTTATCGGGTGGTGCGCATGGTACCACGCGTACTTCCTGCCGGCTCATGTGCACGGTACCACGCGTGCTTCCTGCCAGGTGGTGCGCACAGTACTACGTGTGCTTCTTACCGGGTGGTGCGCATGGTACAACGTGTGCTTCTTACCGGGTGGTGTGCATGGTACCACGTGTGCTTCTTACCGGGTGGTGCCCATGATACCACGCGTGCTTCCTGCCGGCTCGTGTGCACGGTACCACGCGTGCTTCTTACCGGGTGTGGCGCATGGTACCACATGTGCTTCTTGCCGGGTGGTGTGCATGGTACCACGCGTGCTTCCTGCCGGCTCGTGTGCACGGTACCACGTGTGCTTCTTACCGGGTGGTGCGCATGGTACCACGTGTGCTTCTTACCGGGTGGTGCACATGGTACCACGTGTGCTTCTTGCCGGCTCGTGTGCACGGTACCACGTGTGCTTCTTATCGGGTGGTGTGCATGGTACCACGTGTGCTTCTTATCGGGTGGTGCGCATGGTACCACGCGTACTTCCTGCCGGCTCATGTGCACGGTACCACGCGTGCTTCCTGCCAGGTGGTGCGCACAGTACTACGTGTGCTTCTTACCGGGTGGTGCGCATGGTACAACGTGTGCTTCTTACCGGGTGGTGTGCATGGTACCACGTGTGCTTCTTACCGGGTGGTGCCCATGATACCACGCGTGCTTCCTGCCGGCTCGTGTGCACGGTACCACGCGTGCTTCTTACCGGGTGTGGCGCATGGTACCACATGTGCTTCTTGCCGGGTGGTGTGCATGGTACCACGCGTGCTTCCTGCCGGCTCGTGTGCACGGTACCACGTGTGCTTCTTACCGGGTGGTGCGCATGGTACCACGTGTGCTTCTTACCGGGTGGTGTGCACTGTACCATGTGTGTTTCTTATCGGGTGGTGCGCATGGTACCACGTGTGCTTCTTATCGGGTGGTGTGCATGGTACCACGTGTGCTTCTTATCGGGTGGTGCGCATGGTACCACGCGTACTTCCTGCCGGCTCATGTGCACGGTACCACGCGTGCTTCCTGCCAGGTGGTGCGCACAGTACTACGTGTGCTTCTTACCGGGTGGTGCGCATGGTACAACGTGTGCTTCTTACCGGGTGGTGTGCACGGTACCACGTGTGCTTCTTACCGGGTGGTGCCCATGATACCACGCGTGCTTCCTGCCGGCTCGTGTGCACGGTACCACGCGTGCTTCTTACCGGGTGTGGCGCATGGTACCACATGTGCTTCTTGCCGGGTGGTGTGCATGGTACCACGCGTGCTTCCTGCCGGCTCGTGTGCACGGTACCACGTGTGCTTCTTACCGGGTGGTGCGCATGGTACCACGTGTGCTTCTTACCGGGTGGTGCACATGGTACCACGTGTGCTTCTTGCCGGCTCGTGTGCACGGTACCACGTGTGCTTCTTACCGGGTGGTGCACATGGTACCACGTGTGCTTCTTGCCGGCTCGTGTGCACGGTACCACGTGTGCTTCTTATCGGGTGGTGTGCATGGTACCGCATGTGTACCTAGGGATTTTAAAAAAGCCTACGTGCTGCTGCGTTCTGTCTTACCCGCAGTCGGTTGGTAACATATGTGGGACTGCCTGGGTAAAGGGAGTTCCCGTAGCCTAAACATGACCCTGAAGCACTATTCTGCGCAGAACTTTCTTAAGGTTCTAAGAAGCCTGAAGCAGCATGCTGCCACCTTCATGGCCTGGACTTCCATAGATATTTTATCAATGCAGAATCCTAAACTCTTCACTGATGGCGCCGGTGCTGGAAGCAATGCTCACTCATTGAGTCAGATGAGTTCATTCCAGAGGGAGGGTTCTGTCCAACAACCAACACCTCTGTTTTTTCTACATTCAGTTTTAGATGACTGTCCGACGTCCAGGGGCAGATATACAAGCCCCTTGCTCCACTATTGCGTCATTTTTAACATGGGAAAAATTACGCAAAAGTGGCGCAAGGGGCTTGTAAATCTGCCCCCCAGTTTGTATTACTGTGCCTGCAAGGAACCAGTTTATGACTGTTTGCTTTGATCTGTTGGTTTTTATCCTGTTTGCCCCATAACAACACTTGTTCAATGAGCAGAGTTTGCAGCTCAGTGGGTGACCTTTTGAGCTACAACAACTCTGAGTTTTTCTTGGGTCAGTTTTCAGGTGACATGATTTCAACATACATTCCAATAAATCACAGTGAATATTTTAAAGAGCAATGGTGTCTTAGTTTAAAAAAAATTTTTTACAGAGTTTTATATAGCGCAAACTATATAAATTAACAAATTAACTAAACTGCAGACACTCCAAAATGCAGCGGCCAGACTGACTCTCGACCTGCCCCCACGCACTCCCTCTGCCCCGTGCCTGAAGAAACTGCACTGGCTCCCAGTCAGAAAACGCATTAGGTTCAAGATCTGCTGCCTAGTGCATAAATCAATAAATGGACAAGGCCCCAAATATCTAAAAAACAAACTTCAGGGATACTGCCCAGAAAGGACATTGCGCTCCTCAAATAAAAATCTCCTAAAAATACCAAGAGTTCGAACGGTTAGAAATGGAGATAGGAGTTTCTCGAAGGTTGGCCCTATGGCATGGAACTCCCTGCCTATGGCCTTAAGATCTAACCAGAATCATAAAATCTTCCGGAGAGAACTTAAAACCCTACTATTCAAGGCAATGACATCATTTCCCTTCTTCTTGCATCTTCCAAACCCTCTGTCAGCGCCGTGAGACCAAATACAAACTTGACCCGAATCGGGTATCAGAGCGCTTTACATAGCACCAGTTAATTCCCTCTTGGGTCAAGGAGCTGCTCTGTATCGGAATTGAAAGCTGCAAACAGAGGCCTCATCTTGACTGACACAAGTGGTTCCAGATTTTTTACCTTTCCTGGCGCCATTTTGGAAAGGGATGAACTTCAATCTAGCTCTCAATGGAAGGCGCCATGGATGGCAGCGGAGAACGATCATGGCCGCGTGAGCACGGCAACTCTCTTCTCAAGGCGACAGCCGCCCCGCGCACGAATAAAGCAAACAGAATATAGAATAATATGCCTTCGCTGTTCCCTCTGTGAGCACTTTGCATCCTAAACTACTGGCGATAATTTAATTAAATGCCTGAATTTGACACTAAGGATGGCGTACCCAGTACTAATTGTCATTAAGCAGTCAGCGGCAAATGGGCACTCGCTTTAATTTTTAAATGAATGGATAGAAATTGAGGAGATGAAGAGCTTTCGTTCGCAGGGCATAAAAAATTAGGCAAATGATGGATGTGGGAAGCAGAGTATGAAGACGGGGGAGATCTGCAGGGACCTCATGGAAGAATAGCAGCGATGACTGAAGGAACAGTATCTTTAGATGCAGCGGGAGCCGCAGGGAGTGAGACCCGCAGGAAACTAATGAAAGAATAGCAGCGATGACTGAAGGAAGAGTATCTTGGGAGGAAGCGGGATCCGCAGGGAGTGAGACGTGCAGGAACCTCATGAAAGAATAGCAGCGATGACTGAAGAACAGTATCTTGGGAGGGAGCGGGTTCCGCAGGGAGTGAGACCTGCAGGAACCTCATGAAAGAATAGCAGCGATGACTGAAGAACAGTATCTTGGGAGGGAGCGGGTTCCGCAGGGAGTGAGACCTGCAGGAACCTCATGAAAGAATAGCAGCGATGACTGAAGAACAGTATCTTGGGAGGGAGCGGGTTCCGCAGGGAGTGAGACCTGCAGGAACCTCATGAAAGAATAGCAGCGATGACTGAAGGAATAGTATCTTGGGAGGAAGCGAGATCCGCAGGGAGTGAGGCCTGCAGGAACCTCATGAAAGAATAGCAGCGATGACTGAAGGAATAGTATCTTTAGACGCAGAGAGATCCGCAGGGAGTGAGGCCTGCAGGAACCTCATGAAAGAATAGCAGCGATGACTGAAGGAATAGTATCTTGGGAGGAAGCGAGATCCGCAGGGAGTGAGGCCTGCAGGAACCGCATGAAAGAATAGCAGCGATGACTGAAGGAACAGTATCTTGGGAGGAAGCGAGATCCGCAGGGAGTGAGGCCTGCAGGAACCGCATGAAAGAATAGCAGCGATGACTGAAGGAATAGTATCTTTAGACGCAGAGGGATCCGCAGGGAGCGAGACCTGCAGGAACCTCATGAAAGAATAGCAGCGATGACTGAAGGAATAGTATCTTTAGACGCAGAGGGATCCGCAGGGAGTGAGACCTGCAGGAACCATATGAAAGAATAGCAGCGATGACTGAAGGAATAGTATCTTTAGACGCAGAGGGATCCGCAGGGAGTGAGACCTGCAGGAACTGCATGAAAGAATAGCAGTGATGACGGAAGGAACAGTATCTTGGGAGGAAGCAGGATCCGCAGGGAGTGAGACCTGCAGGAACCGCATGAAAGAATAGCAGCGATAACTGAAGGAATAGTATCTTGGGAGGAAGCAGGATCCGCAGGGAGTGAGACCTGCAGGAACCTCATGAAAGAATAGCAGTGATGACGGAAGGAACAGTATCTTGGGAGGAAGCAGGATCCGCAGGGAGTGAGACCTGCAGGAATCGCATGAAAGAATAGCAGCGATAACTGAAGGAATAGTATCTTGGGAGGGAGCGGGTTCCGCAGGGAGTGAGGCCTGCAGGAACCTCATGAAAGAATAGCAGCGATGACTGAAGGAATAGTATCTTGGGAGGGAGCGGGTTCCGCAGGGAGTGAGGCCTGCAGGAACCGCATGAAAGAATAGCAGCGATGACTGAAGGAATAGTATCTTGGGAGGGAGCGGGTTCCGCAGGGAGTGAGGCCTGCAGGAACCGCATGAAAGAATAGCAGCGATAACTGAAGGAATAGTATCTTGGGAGGGAGCGGGTTCCGCAGGGAGTGAGGCCTGCAGGAACCGCATGAAAGAATAGCAGCGATGACTGAAGGAATAGTATCTTTAGACGCAGAGGGATCCGCAGGGAGCGAGACCTGCAGGAACCACATGAAAGAATAGCAGCGATGACTGAAGGAATAGTATCTTTAGACGCAGAGGGATCCGCAGGGAGCGAGACCTGCAGGAACCTCATGAAAGAATAGCAGCGATGACTGAAGGAATAGTATCTTTAGACGCAGAGGGATCCGCAGGGAGCGAGACCTGCAGGAACCACATGAAAGAATAGCAGCGATGACTGAAGGAATAGTATCTTTAGACGCAGAGGGATCCGCAGGGAGCGAGACCTGCAGGAACCTCATGAAAGAATAGCAGCGATGACTGAAGGAATAGTATCTTTAGACGCAGAGGGATCCGCAGGGAGCGAGACCTGCAGGAACCATATGAAAGAATAGCAGCGATGACTGAAGGAATAGTATCTTTAGACGCAGAGGGATCCGCAGGGAGCGAGACCTGCAGGAACCTCATGAAAGAATAGCAGTGATGACGGAAGGAACAGTATCTTGGGAGGAAGCAGGATCCGCAGGGAGTGAGACCTGCAGGAACCGCATGAAAGAATAGCAGCGATAACTGAAGGAATAGTATCTTGGGAGGGAGCAGGATCCGCAGGGAGTGAGGCCTGCAGGAACCTCATGAAAGAATAGCAGCGATGACTCAAGGAACAGTATCTTTAGATGCAGCGGGAGCCGCAGGGAGTGAGACCTGCAGGAACCTCATGAAAGAATAGCAGTGAAGACTGAAGGAATAGTATCTTTAGAAGCAGAGAGATTCGCAGGGAGTGAGACCCGCAGGAAACTCATGAAAGAATAGCAGTGAAGACTGAAGGAACAGTATCTTTAGATGCAGCGGGAGCCGCAGGGAGTGAGACCTGCAGGAACCTCATGAAAGGATAGCAGCGATGACTGAAGGAACAGTATCTTGGGAGGGAGCGGGTTCCGCAGGGAGTGAGACCTGCAGGAAACTCATGAAAGGATAGCAGCGATGACTGAAGGAACAGTATCTTGGGAGGAAGCAGGATCCGCAGGGAGTGAGACCTGCAGGAACCGCATGAAAGAATAGCAGTGATGACGGAAGGAACAGTATCTTGGGAGGAAGCAGGATCCGCAGGGAGTGAGACCTGCAGGAACCGCATGAAAGAATAGCAGCGATAACTGAAGGAATAGTATCTTGGGAGGGAGCAGGATCCGCAGGGAGTGAGGCCTGCAGGAACCTCATGAAAGAATAGCAGCGATGACTCAAGGAACAGTATCTTTAGATGCAGCGGGAGCCGCAGGGAGTGAGACCTGCAGGAACCTCATGAAAGAATAGCAGTGAAGACTGAAGGAATAGTATCTTTAGAAGCAGAGGGATTCGCAGGGAGTGAGACCTGCAGGAACCTCATGAAAGGATAGCAGCGATGACTGAAGGAACAGTATCTTGGGAGGGAGCGGGTTCCGCAGGGAGTGAGGCCTGCAGGAACCGCATGAAAGAATAGCAGCGATAACTGAAGGAACAGTATCTTTAGATGCAGCGTGAGCCGCAGGGAGTGAGACCTGCAGGAACCTCATGAAAGAATAGCAGCGATGACTGAAGGAACAGTATCTTGGGAGGGAGCGGGATCCGCAGGGAGTGAGGCCTGCAGGAACCGCAATTTAGAACTGAAGAAATTGTGTGCTGGGAAAAATTGAGACCTGCAGAGTGTGAGACCCGCAGGAACCTCAAACAAGTATATCAGTGAGGACTGAGGCAAAAGAGTCTGTGGTGGAACTGAAGTCTGCAGCAAGTGTGACCCGCAGGGACCTCGTCCCGGCTTAGCAATGAGGACAGATGGAAACGTTTCCTGGGAGAAATTCAGAGTAGTAGCGAGTGAGACCTGCAGGAACCTTATAGTGGTATGGAAGTGAAGCCTGAAGGAAGAGAGGAAGTGGGATATATATCCTACAGAGATTGCTCGGATCCCACTTTTATAGAGCTTCAGGCTCGAAGCCCAGGGACCTGTGGGAAGTGATACTGGTATGTCTGTCATATTGCAGAAACTTAGACCTGCAGGAATTGCATTGCTATAGGAACTGAGACCTAGAAGAATCAATAAATTAATCAATCGTGAGGGTCTCAAGAAGTTGAGGGGGGTCCGCAGATCCGTTCAGCCAAGAGCCAGGTCTGGAGGGTCTTCCTGAAGGTGTTCAGGGAGGGGGCGCATCTGAGCTCTGCCGGTAGCTCGTTTCAGGTCTTGGCTGCAATGTGAGAGAAGGATCTTCCGCCTGTTCTGGCTCGGTGGATGTGCGGGGTTTCGGCCAGTGTGAGGTTGGTGGATCGGAGGTTTCTTTTGGATATGTTGAAGTATGTCTTTGCTCTGGGAAGAGAAGTAAGCTGGAAGGAAAAGTCAGCAAGAATTGAGGTCTGGACGATGCAGCAGGTTGTGAATTGTACAATTTCTGCCAGGGGCCAAAAATGGACCTGCTCTAAAGGGGAAACATCCTTTACGATGCAACTTTTACCATGCAGTGCCTTTACAACGCAGGTTTTTCAACGCAAGTCATTACAACGAATTGCACTGGGGGGCGCTCTAGGATAGCTAATAGTTTAATTTACTATCCAACACCTTCCCTACTATCCACGGGGACTGGAGTTGGAATAGTAAATTAAAATATTCACTATCCAGCGCCCCCCAACGCAAGTCGTTGTAATGACTTGCGTTGAAAAACCTGCGTTGTAAAAGCAAGCGTTGTAAAAGCATGCGTTGTAACAACGTACATCCCTCTAAAGAGTGACCTTGGCTTCCAGATGAGCAGATGGCACTGGAACCTAGCGGGAGAATTGACTAAATGAATCTGCAAAAAAAGGCAAATTATACGGCATAAACACGCACATTTTGTGATAGTATTTCTCATTATTTTGGAATTTTTACACATTAACACTGTCTAGGTAAAGGTTTCACGTCAGTGCCCGTCTCACATCTAAATACAGCGACAAGTAACCGATAGATCACCATTCAACATGTGTACAGGGCCTTCCCCCACACATCAACACGTGTCGCCGCATCTTTAATATCATTTGATTTGTTTGAACTAGAACAAGGGGGCATATTACCAAAGATTAGCAATATTTATCAGTAACGATGCTTAGCAACGAATTTTTTAATGCGAAGCATCGCCGGAAATTATCACAGAGATACCTTGCTATTAGCAAGGCTTATCTCAGAAGTGATAAAAATCCTCGCGCTAATTGCCAAATGAGAGATTATCGCTGGAAAACCAACGATAATCTCTCGAAGTTTGGTGTTAGCTTGATAATAGGGGCTCACAAACTTAGCCATGATATCCACCTTCCATGGGATTTCATGGCTAAGTCAGGAAAATACCAGGTGTAAAAAAAGCAGCGCTAACCGCGGTTAGCGCTGCTTTTTTTATCACTAACAGGGTTAGCGAAATCCTTGATAATAGGAGAAATGTCGCTTAACAACATTTCTCCTATTATTTTTCTCTGGAACGCCCCCTTTGCATCTCATTAGGGGAAGCGTAGAGAAAAAGGGTGCTAACATGCGAATTTACGTGTTAGCACCCTGTTGCTGATAGGGAGATCATTTTTTTCCGCTTTCTTGGCTTTTAAAGCCAAAAAAGCGGAGATAAATCCCTTGATAATATGCCCATTATTTTTGGTTATATTTTTCAGATTATGCATCAGATGATGGATTATGTGGCAAATGCTGCTAATCCTTAACTATGCGTAAAATTCCGCAGCTCCAGTGGCCCTGCATACCAGCCCTCTCTTCCTTGCATCACTCTGTTCCAAAGGCAGATGCATGCATTTTATTTCCTTCCTGTTCTGGGGCGCAGGCAGTGCACATGAAAGAGGATCAGTTGTGGTGGCATTCCAGTTCACCAGCTACAATTAGTTTCCACATGCTCTAGTTGGTGGAATGTGGGAATGTGGACGCACAGATGAAGAACTATTAGCAAAATAAATTTGATTCTGTTTGAATTTTTTTATCTGGTTATTTTTATCTTTGGCAACCAGTTTTCTGTTTTTTTCTGTGTTTTACATATAGTACAGACAGAAATCTATTTTCCTATCTGTATCTATTTTTTAATATAGAGAAATACGGAAAAATAGGTATTCTTTTGCATAATTCACACTAGTGTCAGTTACTATGCAGACTCCTGTGGGGGGGTGGGGGGGAGGGGGGTAAAAATAGAAGCAAGGACCGTCAAAGTCAATAGGTCTTGCCTTTGAGACCTGTTCGTTTTGCCAATAGTTGTTTGCAATTCTGTACAGCATCCCCGATACTCTGCAGCATGGCTAAAAAGGGTTAAAAAGAAATAGCCCATGGTGTGTCTGGTTGCGGCATTTTCTAAGCATACACACCAGGTATGCGTGTGCCTGCAAAGTAATGCATGTGATTGTTCACTGGGGACCTTGAGTTATAGAATTCTGAAAAGGAACAAGGGTCCCTAATAAAATAAATTACAAAATTGGAGTGAATATTCTAGAAATGAAAATAACTCTCGGTTTTATGTGGTTTAGAAAATGTGCTCTGTGCTCAAACGTGATACACAGCTGGATATTGTGATAGTAGTGAATTACACAAGTGTTCATAACATCCGACCCTGGTGATAAAAAGTGATGAATTCCAAGGTTTGTAAAAACAAAGTCGATGTGGTTTTGATCCCTTAAGTCTATAGGACCATCATCAGTATTATAAAATGCCTGTATCCTGAGAGGGCATTGTTAGATTGTATCAGTAGCGGCTGGCAGGGAATGAGGGTGGAGGGGTCGGGGGTAATGGAGGGGAGGGGGTAGCGGTGGTGTTGGACAAAAACAAAATACCACTTACCGCTTCCGCCGGACGTGTCTCTCCTTCGATTCTACGGCGAGTCCTTGAACCAGGAAGCACCCAGGATACTCTAAGCCAATCACAATGGTGCAATGCAGCGTTGTGATTGGTCTGAGCGCCATGGATCGAGGCTCAGATGGGGGCTCGGGCCTGGGCATGTTCCCCACGAGGCTGTAATGCAGCCTGGTGGGGAAGATGCAAAGTGCGCATGACTGTTTGGCCAGCCCGAGAGGGCCAGCCAAGCAGTCATGCGCATTTGGAGGGTGCAAACCACTCCTCCCCTGTTATGCTATGTTATGAGATTTTACTAAGCTCACATTTCACCCGAAGGTCTCAAAGCGCTATCCTATCCCGAGAAACAGTGGAGGAGAAAGAAAGAGAGCAGGCAGGAAGAAGAGAACTCAGAAAAGCCAGGTTTTGAGAGCCTTACAAAATTTTCTATGGTCAGTCTCCACAAGTAGATGTAGAGGGAGTGAGTTCCATAGGGTGGGGGCAAGATGTGGAAAGAATCTACCGCCATTTCTGGCGGTGCGGATCTTGAAAGGGGTAAGAAGATGTGCCACTAGCCCCGCCCTAACCCAGCCCCAAGCCTATATTTCCTGCTCTAAGAGCAGTGGGGCGACGCTCCTGCGCCTTAGCGGAGGACCCGCCCCTGGATTGTATGATAGTCAAGAAAGTCCAAACTGCATTCTTTGCTTATAAATGCAGGTGCATTGAGGTCTGTTAATAACAAACAACTTGTAGAGTGATGGGGCTGAATAGTGTGGTCCTATACATCCAGAGGTCTGTAGTGGGCTTGGCAGTGAGAATCCCCTCAAGGGAAAGACCATGAATCTGGGTAGGATATGCAAATAATATAGGGGCATATTATCAAGAACGGCGTTACAATTATCGCCGCTTTAGCGGTGTCACCGAGAGAGCAATGTGGAGTCTGGGGGAGAAGCACACGCCTGAGAAACCAGAGCAGTGGAAGAAGCATACAAGGGTACGCACCTGACAGTGTGTGGGGTGGGGGGGAAGCACACTGTTAAAAGAGAGCAGCACAGACTGTGGCAACGGTGGAAAGCGACGCACGTAAGGGAGACAGCTGGAAAACACATGCACTCTCGTAGTGGAGTGCTTAAGCACAAAGTGGAAGGACACAAGTAACGTGGCCATGCTCCAGGGGAAGGAAAAACACAAGAAGAGGAAGTAAAGCCCACTTAAGCTAATGAATGAGACACAAGGAAATGAAAGGGACAATAACACCAACCAGTGGTGACCAATGGGGAGGTTCTAAGCCAGCAGTAAGTTAACAGCAGTGGTTTTCCGCGAATCAAGCGGCTTGCAGTGTCTGGTGGGTGAGAACTAAAATGGTTTCCTAATGAAGCTTAGATAATTACAGTTGTGCAGCTGTTCAAGCTACTCTTCAATGCAGATGTTTTCAGATGGGTGTATTATGTGGTGAATGGCTAAAACCTGTTGGACATTCAAACATAATTTAAATACATGTTTAAAATACACCATACAAATTTATTTTTACACTTAACACCAAATAAATATGGATAAATACAGATAAAATAAACAATAAATAAATATGGACAAATACATATAAAATGAGCCTAATAAGTAGGGATAACTACCGACGAAAATATATATTTTTTAAGTCAATAAACTGAGAGATCTTACCTAATGAAGTCTGATACTTTAAATCTAGGCTTTTTATTTAAACCTCAGCGTTCACCTTGTGTGTCCCACTTGATGGGTGTAAGCAGAACTTTCACATTTCCCGAGTCCACTTTTGTTCTAGTAATCCTGGAATTGCTGAGATAAGATTATTCTGGGATAAACAAGGCTCCAAGTACCAGAATCCTTGGAAATGGCCTGGGCTTGGCATGCCACTCAGATATGGACTGAGGGAGCTTGAGAGCTCTGGTAATGGCCGATGCCCAAACCCAGGTGATGCAAGCAGATGCATTAGAAACTCTAGTGCTGGCCAACTGGAGCACCCAGCAGGAAAGCCTGGTCTGCACTGTAATCGGATCGCTCTGTAGTGACTGAATAAAGTATTTGTCACAAATGAAGCATGACATACTGTTTGCACAGTATGGTGGGTCCACTTTTTCCATAACACGGGTTCCTTATGCTCAGCGCCACAGAAACGACCCCTCCCACCCACTTGCTCCATCAGCGCGTGAGCACTAGGTGGCCATTTTCTCTATTCTTTTCCACTTCTCTTTCTTTATTGAAAGTCCTGTCCCTTCAGTATTTTCACCACAGAGAGAACTGGGTGTCAAGAACAGGGTCAGCACTTTTGGACTGTGAGGTAAGGCAGCAGGCCTGTCTCTCTGGAGAGTGGCCTCAAGGTGCCGGTGACCGCTCCAGAAGGCAAATTCTCACTTTTCCTGCAGTGCACAAATTCCTCGAACCATTACTGCTCAAGGGTGTCACTGGGAAATAGGTGCAGAGGTTTTCAAATATCCCAATAGTGCTTAATTTGTAAAAAAAAAAAGAAAAAAGTTACTTACCAGGGCACTTGTCAGGAGGCCACCGCAGCTTGCACCGCCCATTGCCACGGTCACTGCTGCCAATCACAGCACCTACACAACTACTAACCAGCACACTGCTATAATTGCGACAATTCAGACTGTTCCAGGCCTCCAAAGCCGTAAGAACGGCTTGGGAGCAGGTATTACTTGCTTTTAATGTATATTGAATACAAAATCAGTTGTTCTGTTCATTTTTAAATTACACAAACAGCGCCGCCATGTGGCCGCTGTCATAAGTGCCGGTGCTGGTTATTAAGTTTGCCGAGCACTGGCCACCACCTGCTCAAATTAAACACTGTTGTAAAAGAGGTTAAAGGTCAGAGTTAAAACACCCAAGGTGATGGGAGTTCAGGCGAGATGCTGCTACATGCAGGGAGCTCGAAGAGGTGGTGGGGGGTGGGGGGGGCGGCAGGCTGGGCCAGTGACCCCTCTCCCCCCCCCAGGTCTCTCCGGCAGACTTTTTTTGACAGGTGATTGCTGCTACTGTAAACCTTCCAAAGGATTATAATAACATAATTACAGCAGCTCTTAAAACGCCACTCACTGGCCTTTTAGGCTATATTAGTACAGCCTGGGGGAAACATATTTCAGTAAGACATTCTAGCTGTAGAATGACATGGCGGACGGGGGTGGAGGAAGGGTACAAGCCAGTCAAGAATAAGCGAAGTTTGTGTTTTTAATGATTTCCAAGACAGTGGTGGCTCAGGCTGTGCGCACAGGCCCAGTAGTCTGAAATGTCACACAGCTGTGGGTGCTGTCTCCCACTTTGTCAGAAAACGAAATAATAGAATTGTGCCCACATTATATCGCAGGTCGTGCCAGTTCTGGCAGTCTTCTTGTGAGGACAGCACCCCTTTCTTTCTGGCATGTATGGGACAGTGTAGAGGTGCTTAGCTTCAAACTCATTTGACGTGAAGGCGCGTTTAGAGTCTTATTTTTGGAAAACGCGTTGTAATTTTTTAGGTGTGGCTTGACAGCGCAGCAAAACACACAAGATGATGGACGGAATGTTGCACAATGGCAAAACATTCACCCCCAGTCACAGATCTGGGTTTAATTCATGGTTATTTTGCTCACCAAGCCACCCCAGTTCAGACATGGCCATATGCAAATCAGTCTTGACCCTGTGCCTCATGGGAACAGTCCAGCCCGAACTGCCAAGCCATGTCTTCCCTGGATCAGAATCAAGCATCCTGGGACCGGTTTCTGACAGCGCAGCAGCCTGCATGACATAGTGTTACTAGTGCTTCTTAATACACATGTAGTGGCCTCTGGTTACTCCCAGAGAAGTCTTTTTCTCTACCTCCTGCTACTAGCTACGTAACATATCGTTCGCCTCCTTTGGGGTGCTTGCATTTCAATGCATGAGAGATTATTTTACATCACAAAAGTACTCGGAATCACCCCATAGATGCACTGTATACAGAAAGACGCCATTTTTGTTTTTTCAACACAGCAGGCTTTTGTAATGTTTTAGTCAGCCCTCAAAATGCGAGCCAGGGCTATTGGTTTTGCCAATGGTGGTTTAAATGTGAATTTATTCCTTGCCCTTTTCGAAACCAGCCAAGAAATACTTTCAAAGGTTAGCCTTCAATTTTCTTTTAGATATAAGGAATTTGTATTGCAATAAGACAGCATAGGGGCTAAAAATCGGTGTATTACTGCAACCGTGTCTTCTTTTCTGTGTTACAGATGCTCTTTTTTTAGTCCCTCTGGGTTTGGCCATCCAACCCAGACTATAGTAGAACATTCTTAGGTTTGGGATACAAACGTGCTCTGTTTCATCCTTCATACCACTGTGTTGATTCGTTTCTTCTTTTCTTTCAATATAGTATTGCTTTTTTGTTCTGTAAGATAACAGTTATTTTTATATGATACAATTTCCTCACATCACTCGTGAGCCGACACGTGTTTCGCTCTTAGGGCCAAATGTAGGTAATCACTATTTACCGATTCGTAAATACCGAATTTTTCCGATTCGGTATTTGAAAATTGGTAAATAGTATGTAGGTAAAAATTCAGTAAATATTACTGAATCGGTAATGTTCGGTATTACCGATTCGAGGTATTTACCGATTCGGTAATTCCCATTCATTCCTATGGGACTGGAGGCCCATAGGAATGAATGGGAAGCCATTCACTATTACCGATTCGGTAAATACCGAATCGGTAATAGGGGGAACACATCCAAGGGTGGCAGGGTGCCCTAAGGGCATGTATGTCTGCCACATGGCACATTTAAAAAAGCACATTGCTTTTTTAAAAGGTTTTTGATATTTACCACCAACTTGTAGTTGGTGGTAAATAACGAATCCTGAAATGAAAAATACACTCACTTGAGTGCCCCCTACATAGGATTTAAGGATTCGGTAATTTACCAATTCGGTATTTTAAGGATTCGGTAATTTACCGATTCCTTAAATTACCGAATCGGTAAATTACCGAATCCTTAAATCCTGCCACCTACTTTAGAAAAAGTTAAATACCGGTCGGTAACGGCATATTTACCGATTTGCAGCCGTTACCGACCGGCATTAAGCTACCTACATATGGCCCTTAGTGTTTGTTGGTCTGGTTGCCTTTGTGATCTCTGGTTCTGTTTCTGATAGTTGTCATCCTAGCAAGTGTTTCTGTTTCTGTCTAAAAGTGGTCTCTATGTAGATCGAGTCCAGAGGGCACAGCTGCCCACACCTCTGTCGTTCAGTCTGTTTTCACATGTGCCCTCTTGTGATGGCAGCTTTAAATCTAGACTTCTCTAGGTCCCTGTGTCCAAATGCATCGAAATGCTCACATTGGATTTTGTTTAGATACAGAGGAACTGTTTCCGGAAGTAAAATACCAATGTCGATTTTCGAACCCTGCTGCTTCCTGACATGACGTCACACTAAAGAGACATTAAATATATCTTTAGCTCTTTTGCTAACCCAGCCCCAAAAGCCTTCCCTGAATTCTGTGACTACAGGATATGTGGGGCTGCCTCCAGAAGGGTGGTCGGGCTAATAAGGATTCCTAGGGGGCGCTGCATGCCCCGCAGCCAGCCGGTGTCTGTCGTCTTGTTTGTAATTGTAATTGTATTCACAAATCTAAATCTAAATCTGGTATTTGTAAAGCGCAAACTACTCACCCCTAAGGGCCTCAAGGCGCTGGGGACCGTCGGGCAGAGTAAGTAAGTTATTGCCCAGAGTCACATGGTGCTGAGCTGAGTTGTCGCTTGTGTGGAGATCGAACCTTGAGCCCTGCACTTCTGAGTCTGCCGCTCTGGCCGCTGCACCACACCTCTCCCTATTCATACTACTCATGACAAGGTTTGACGTCAAAGGGAAGCTGTTTAGAGTGGAGGGGTTAGTACCAAATGCTGCCGCTTCCAGCCCTCCATCTCAGAAACCCCACAACATTTGAGTAATCTGCTCACACTATAAAACAATAGTCTTCTGTGATTTCTTAAAACTGGTCGAATGAGAACACACTTCTTGCAGTCCAAGATGGCCACTAGTTTCAGCCCGAATGGGCTATCCACCATGACTACCAGGGTAGGTGTTTTTGTTGGTGCTGCGTGATTGGTGACCTTGCAATATTACTAAATCAGAATTTAATACAGCCTCCCCTTGCAAGAAAACTTTATACACAATTAAGACATGGATGCTTACCTATTGGGGCTTTCACTTGTAAATGGGACGGACGAAAGGAAGGAACTTGCCCAGTTTGCAACAATATTAAAGAGGATGCAGTTCACATCTTATTCTTCTGCCCAGCCTATAGTATAATAAGGAGATGCTGGCTGGTACCGTTATGCAGAAGTCTCGGCCTAAGGCAATGTGTACAAGCTGTTAGAATTTTAAGATATGACACCTCCCCTCTTATTGTGTTTGCGGTTTCACGGGTTTTTACATGGAATGTGGCACAGAAGGCTCGCTTTAATGAATTGTGATTAATTGTGATGTTTGCTACCTCTCCCGTGATAACTTACTGTTTAATAATTTTTAATCCATGTATTTTTAATTATTTATTTATTTTATCTTGTGTATGTACACATTTTATCCGTGCTTTTATGGTCTATGACCGCAATAAAGTTATCAATGGCAAATCAGAATAAAACACCACATGTTTGTTACCTGCACTTGTGTAGCACACATTGTGCCACTGGTGTGGCTTTGTAACATTTTCAGAGGTATGGAGAACTTTCAATATGGGTATGGAGTTGCCAACACAAGCCAATGTCTAATTCCGCGTATGATGACGTGTGACAGATATTGTGTTATAATCCCGGTTAGGAGTCTGTGTTTTATTAATTGACTAGTGGGTGTAGGAAACACGTTGGAGGGCTTTGGCAAATACTTCGCTATCTTGAACATGGACGGGCAATAGAACTGCTAAGTAGGTGGAGATGTGCGTATATGTGTCTCTTGGTTGTGAATCCACTTGCTTCCCATGACTGTTGACTACTTCTTGTACTTGGGCAATGCTGGATGTGTGTTTGGAGTTCCATTGTGCGTCTGCCGTTGGATCTTAAGGGCTGATTACGACTTTGGAAGTATGGGAGCGGATCGCCAGATTAGGAGTTTTCTCCTGTTCTGGCGGACAGTCCTTTTGCGTTCCTACGGCAGTGCCTTTGAAACCGCAATGGGAACGCCAAAGCAAGTTCCGTCACAGCATGGACTGTTTAGGCCGTGCTGTGCTGGCACTAGGCAAGCATGCACACAAGGGAGCACGCCATGTGCCCCCCCATGCATGCATCCCAGTGTACAGGGTTTGGCAGTCCGTTGGACCGCCAAACTCGTAATCAGGCCATTAGTGTGTGTCACATCATGGTGGGATGTTACATACCTTTTCTTTGACGGATGTCTGCAAAGTGGTCTACCGCGTGTGCTCTGGTGGGAGATTTTGTGTGTGGACACCATTTCCGTAGCATTCAATGTCACATGGTGGTAGCTACTTGCGTTTGTCACTTGCCTCCAGGTATCTACATAGCACACACCTAGTGAGAGGGTAGCCAAGCTCTGTGTGGGTTACAGCAAATCAGCATGATCAGTCGGCTAAGTAATCCAGATGCCGACATGAGCCAAAGCTAGTCAACCATTTAAAGCCATGGATACTACTATACGAGATAAATTATGCCAGATAAGCAAAACAATTGGAATAGCGTTAAGAGTTGCTGACCTGAGTGGAATCTCTTACAAGGTTTGGTAGATTGACACCACCTCAGTGAGACTGCAAATTGGAGAGCAACATTGTTGGCCAATGCAGAATGTAATTATGCTTTTTAAGATCAGATTCCTCCACCTCCTCTGAGGCTGGAAGAGGCCAATTATGAGCAGCAGCTCATGCCCCAGCCCTCTTCTGGTACCAACCAACCAGGGGTAGCAATGGCAGTGTCAGGGGCTCTAAAGTCTAGCCAGGGATAGCAGCTGCCATTCATCCATGCACTGAACACACATCTACAAGGTGAGAATGGAAATCTTCAAATATGGGAATTTGTAGACACCATCCCCCAGATTCATCATGCTCCTCTTTTGCGAGTCCTTAATAGCGATTATTAAGGAATCGCTATTAAAGACTCGCAAAACGGGATTCATGTAGAAATCGCAAAATTTATTGCAATTTCTACTGCTTCCTTATTTGCGATTCGCTAATTGCTAATCGCAAATAAAGGAATGACTCCCCATTCATATGGGCCAAAGGCCCATAGGAATGAATGGAGAGTCATTCCTTTGCGAATCGCAAATAAGGAAGCGAATTCAAGGGTGCCAGGGTGTCCAAAGGACACCCTGTAGCACCCCTGAAATGGTGATTTACACTGGTGTTGCGCACACACATGTCCAAAGGACATGTGTGTGTGTAACTTCCAACTTAGAAAAATGCACTAAAGTGCATTTTTCTAAGTTTCCGCTATTTACCACGAAGTCAGACTTCGCGGTAAATAGCGGCCCAAAATTGCGAATTCGCAATTTCAAAATGGTTCATGAATTGCATTTAAGGAATCTCAAATAGAGATTCCTTAAATGCAATTCTTCGTAATATAGCGATTTCAAAATTTGCGACTTTTGCATTTGGGATGATGTATCCCAAATGCAAAAAAAGCGCTCGCAAAGGGCCAGATTCGCAGAATCTGGCCCTTTGCAAGCCGATATTTGCTTCATGAATCTGGCTGCATGCTTCTGCGTCTACCCCTTTGCCGCATTTACTGGGTCAGGAGTAGGCGGTAGCCATTTTCCTTAGCTGGCTACTGGGTCACAGAACTCTCTGGCGCCCCTTGACTTCACTCAGATGACAACCTAATCTATGACTGGAAACACTTGAAAGCCAATCCATTCTAGTTCCCCCGCTGAGGCCACTCCTACCTGGATGCGCTTGGCTACCTGCGGGTTTAATGGCTATGGAAATTCTCATTAACATTAACCAGTGGAAAGCCATGCCTTCTCCTGCAAGGAGATTCCATCCCTCTGCAAGAGCAGGGGCATAAAAAGCTTCAGCCCATTCAGAAAACATGCTTGTGCCCCGACAGAGTCCGGCAGCCCTCGCTGCATGCGCGACACCTAAGCGTGTCGCGTCGCACCCACTAGAATTCCGCACTCTCTCGCTGTCTGACCCGCGCGACCATTCGCGTGGGTTCCACAAAGATCAAGTGGGGGGACCATCATGCTTTGTGTTTGAGTGAGAAGAACATCCACTTACCCAGACCTCCAGAGTCCAGGTCAGGGTAGCAAACCCTACCCACCAGGTCCTTAAATGCTTGGCCACCAGATCAGTTTCGCCCTCGTTTGGATACATTGCGAGCCCGTTCGACAGACTTTTGATTAAGCCGCCTGCCCCTTGCCGTAGGAACTAGATACACCTTTAATATTTCATGAGGACCTCAGAGGTCAACGCGCTGCAAGATTCATGCGGCGGCCGCTTCATTAGCCGTAGGGAACAATCAGGATATGATGAGATGGGATTTGATCTCGCGCCCAGGTCTCATTGTTTAATGTCATTTCTTTTTTCTTCTCTCTTTTTGATTACAGGGCTTCTTCCGCAGGAGCATTCAGAAGAACATGATTTACACGTGTCACCGGGACAAGAACTGTGTCATTAATAAAGTCACCAGGAACCGCTGCCAGTACTGCCGGCTGCAGAGATGCTTTGAAGTGGGCATGTCCAAAGAATGTAAGTTGGAGGCATATGGACTATTTTTATTCCTTATATTGGTATGAATTACAGCACTTTCTCCTCCATGGATTCCAATGAGTACAAACATACGCCTCAGTGTTTTGACTCCACCTCCGAGCCACCCATCAACAAACTTCCAGAAATAGTGATATTGGCGTCATTGCCATGGGTGTTAATGGATGTATGATGTTACAACGCAGGCTATTACAACGCCCGCCTTTACAACGCGGTTTTTACATCGCAAACCTTTACAACACATAGCGCTTAGAGGTGCTGGATAGTGAAAAGTTACATTTTCTATTCCAACTCCAGTCCCCGTGGACACTAGGGAAGGTGTTGGATAGAAAATTAAACGTATTCCCTATCCTAGAGCGCCCCCCAGCGCAATGCGTTGTAATGGTTTGCGTTGTAATGACCGCGTTGTAATGGTAGTGCGTTGTAAAAGTTTCTTTGTAAAGGTTGTTCACCGCGTTAATACCACTATTGCCACCCAGCAGCCAGGCCACACTGCTTCTTGAGCCCTTCACTCTGCTGAATGTGGCAGGTAGGGTTGTCTCACTGGAAGCGCGTGACTTCATCGGTTGCATGTTTGAGGCCTTGGCTCTGAAGTCTCGTCCCCCCCTCTGATAGCCAACATGAGGAAGTGTTGCGGAAATGAGTCACTTGATGTAAGCACATAAGCCCCTCCTTGCATGATCTATTCTTGTTGACTAAAGTACTTCATGTCAAATGCAAGTGGGTCATATATACCGTGCAGTGCTTTGTAGTGCACCGTGGAGTCCATACCTGTTGTCACAGAGGCTCATTCAGTGCAAGACCGATTTGGTCCACAGCTTTTTACTCCTAAATGTCTAATTTCTCTCCTTTCATTATTATATTGGATAAAGCCGCCTTTGCAATATTTTATAAGGACATTTCAAGTCACTACGGAATTCCATTGACCTTTTAGTGGAACGAGTCTAAAGGTCATGTAATATCCTGTTAGGTCTAGTATAGGGTATTTTATTCTTTATAATACATGGTCATATCAGCTCCCATCCAGCGGTGTAGCCCGGTCAGCAAGACTGGGGGCCGGGGGAGGAGAGTGTCAGATTCCTCATCAATTACATAGGTTAAAATACATTATAAGAGAAGCAAAGCAGGAGGGGGGGGGGCTTAAGGAGCAGTAGGAAGGTAGAGGAGTGTGAATTGTGAGGGGTAATTATAACTCCATATTTTGTAAAATGGCAATTTTTAAGAACTTTAAAATAGAGACAAGAGGGAGTGTGTGTGTGTGTGTGTGTTTTTGTCTGGATATGTGGGTAAAAATCCCAAGTGAAATCCGACAAACACCTCACCATACCCAACTTAAAGCACCTGTTCCCAAATATTTACTACAGAATACATTTATTAGGGGGTGTAACACCCCAAACAACCCCTTCCATGAAGCTAGACCCCTGCTCCCATTGCCCAAACTCTTTTAAATCCACAGTCTCTTGGCCTTTCTTATGGAAGTGATATAGATATGTAGGATACATGCTGAATCTGTACTATGAAAAATAACATGCTAGTAATTTGAAATAAAAGTATATTTTAGGCAGTTGTACGCAAGTCAATTCTAAAACCCATAGTAGTCTACAATGTGAGATTATTCTTGCCTTTCATACTGTCTACTGACTACGCCAACCAGCAACGTGATGCCTCAACCCAATTGTAATAACATATTACAGTAGAGAAGGGATGTCATTTTCCTATTACAAGTGACTAGTATATTGACTGTAATAAGAAAACCAGAGACAGGTTTATGTACATTTGTATTATTTATTATTATTTGACGGAGTGCTTGCCCGCTTTCAACATTTGCATTTTAAGACTTTGCATGATCTTGAGTTGTAACCATAACAATCGCTTGATTAGGTTTTTCCATTAAGGCACAAGTACTTAAGCACATCTTCCAGCTATCAGAGGCTGTTAGTATTTTCTGCATCATGACCTTGTTTGCAAGATTAGTTACAACTGGAGAAAGGTTTTTATGTAGTGGTCCTGTTTTTTTATATATGTATTTATATATGGTTTATTCAACTCTCTCCAAGCAGGGCCTCCGACAAAGCCGGACTGGCTACTGGGTGTTTTAGTGGGCTGCCAAGCTGGGGGCCGATTTCACTGCGGTGGGGGCTGATTTTGTAAATGGGGACCTGCATGTACTTCTAAATAAAGAAAGCAAAACAAATGGTTTTAAAGCATACTTTAACCCCTTCCATGCTGCCGTCGTCCATTGGCCGACGGCAACACTACCTCGCTGGTGCTGCCGTCGGCCAATGGCCGACGCGGCCCCGCCTGTTTTGCGGAAGTGCTGCACTTCCGCAAAATCGCGGGCGCAGTGAAGGGGTTAAACCATTTGGTTTTGCATTGTTTACTTAGAAGTGCCCGGTAGCCTCTGAGCCCTTCACTTTTTTCCAGGTAAAGGACCCAAAGTACCTAAAGACAGTAATTGCTCAGTCTCACACATTAGAGACTAGTGGAAAGCTGGGATTAGCCATGTTGTTTCTTGGCTCTATAAACAACATACCCACTACATACAAAGCAGCATGTCCCATTTAGGTGGGAGATTACCAACTTTTACGCATAATATTGCTTAATTTTTTTAGGTTTCTCCTGTTTAGAAAACCATTAAGATCAGTACAAGTCAATGGGTAAAACAAATTCCCCATTCTTTTTCTAAATCTCCGGCTTCGCTGTTCTCAAATATTTCCATGTAGGTCAGTAGATCACGGGAAAACAGCCATTACATTGCATGCGTTACAACACATGCGATTACAAGGCGGTTGCTACAACGAGCGTGTTGTTGCATCGCATTACATTACAACGCAAGTCGTTACATTAACTTGCTGTAGGGGCCGCGCTAACATAGGGAATAGTATAATTTTCTATTCCAACACCTTCCCTACTGTTGCACACACTGGAGTTGGAATAGTAAATTATACTATTCCTAAGTCCAGCGTGCCCCTTACAGCAAGTCGATGTAACAACTTGCGTTGTAATGTACTGCGATGAACAACGCAGTCGTTGTAACAACCGCATTGTAATCTCATGCGTTGTAAACACATGCGATGTAAAAGTGTCCTCTTAATAGATCACATCTCTTCCTCTACATTATATAGTTCTGATGTGCTGGACTGTCAACGGATGGTTACCAAAGGTGTAGAGATTCTTTCCCAAAGCCCACTGCTTTCATCTTCCCTACCCTTACTTCAGTGATCCGGTTTGACCCAACAAAAATGGCCGCGACATGAGGCAGAAGTGTCATTTGTATCATTTCTAAAGAAAGAAAAAAGTACAGGTACCCAGGGTTTTTGTTGGCACCCTGTTGCTGCTGAGTACTGGTGTTTCTGAATACCAGGGCTGCCTGCCGGTCCTTTTTACCATTCTATGGTTTGGCTTGACAGCGCAGCTGTCGGCAGACAATTATGTGAGCATCACTAGAGAAGGGGCTTTGGCTCCACCCACATCATAGGAGCCAGGAGTACATGTTTTGATTGGCAGAAGTTGTGTGATTCCACAAAAAAGTGCTTGCCCTCCACACAGCTGTGATCTTTTTGTTTACTTATCCAGGTACTTGAGCTTGAACTCTCAGGGGGTCACGTATGACATTGTAATGCAACTAAATTAATTAATGTTGTTTTCCTGCTGCTTCAGCACAGATGTGAGGAGGGCAGTCATTAACCTACATGAATATCTATGCGTGGCACAGCGGCCAGGGTGCCTGACTCCGGGGTTCACGGTTCGATCGCCGGCGGCAGGTTAGCCCAGCACCATGTGACTCTGGGCAATAGCTCGCTTTATCGTCCTGAGGGCACCCAGCGCCGGGATACCACTTCGGAGGTAGCTGTGCGCTTTCAAAAAATAAATAAATTTAAAAAACAAAAAAATCTAGGCCTGGCTTGACAGTGCAACTGTCTCCTGACCTTTTAACCTACCCCAGCGTTATTCTACAGTTCTTTGCTTCCACACAAATACATAGTCATCCCCATGATATTTACTTGCTTCACATTACCATGCAACATACTTTTAACGCCAGACGTATTAGCATTGCCAGTGCTTGTTCATTGCTGATGTCACCCTTCGCCTCTGTTCTTGGCTTTCTCTGCCTCTTTCTTTCGCCCTCTCCTTTCTCCTTTTCTGCCACTTTGTCTCGTGCTCTGTGTGAGTCTGATGACAAAACATGAATTCCAGGAACACCAGCAGCAAATTAAGCACTGGATGGCGGCCATTTTGTTCCTGGACATTCCTGCCAGGAAGCGCCAATACCCAGTGCAGATTAAAACAACACGAGCAGACACGTATTAGCGTCTAATTCTATTCACAGGCCGCCAAAAACATTTAGGCCCTGCTTGCATAAAATCTGCATTTTGCCTGGACCGATGCGGCAGGCTGCAGGGAAAGGTTTGTGTTGAAATGATAAATGTGTGCTAAAGCGAGCAGGAAGGCCAGGCCTCAGCCGCTTCCTCTGCCTCGCTCCTGTCCTTTATGTGAACTCTCGCGCGATGACATTTTTGTGATAACACCTCTGGTGTCGAAAGCAGAGCCGGGTGTTTTCTGAGTCCGTGAAAACACACACGTATATTTTCTTTCCCTCGCCATGTTTGTGTGCATGCTCGCGATATCTGTCGGCTGCGGGTCAAAGTCAGTTTAAGAGACATGTTCCCCTCCAAACTCCAGCTGGAAAGCACCCCGACCCCTGCAGCGCGGACCACGTGACCTGTTCCTGACCAAAAATGGTGAATTAAAGCTGATATGAGACAAGGAAAAAAGCAAAGTGTATTCACACCGCTAGGACAGCGCAATAAACCGACCGTAGACTCTTCTAGGCACTATCAGAATGTTTTCTTTTTTTGCTGTAGCGTACAATGCCCTGCACAACCAAGGGCCGGCCTACATCAACCACCGCCTGAACTTCCACCAACCCTCCGGACACCTGCGCACCACCTCCCTACACCTCGTTCACACCCCTTGCATACGGTGCAGCTACAGCAGCGGTCGCCCCTTATCATACCTTATTTATTTTTTTACAGTTTTAAATAGCGCAAACTTGACCCGGTATCGGATATCAGAGTGCTTTACATAGCACCAGTTGCGTTGCACGAGGACACAATCCTTTTTGTTAGGGAAGGGGAGATTAAGTGATTTGCCCAGAATCACAGGATGTTCATTGTCATTGCCGAGACTCGAACCCGGGCCCCCAGATTCGAGGTCGACTGCCCTAGCCGTTAGGCCAACTTGCGGCTAGGACCTGGAACAACCTCCCCCCACACCTCCGGACCTCACATGAATTGGACCCCCAGGCGGATGGTGTCCAGCCCCTGATCTTGTGCAAGCGCCATCACTGCACGAGGGCACTAGGACTCTCAGGATCATTGTGTTTAGGCTTCTGTAGTTCAAGCACCATCACTGCACGAGGGCACTAGGACTCTCTGGATCATTGTGTTTGAGCTTCTGTAGTTCAAGCACCATCACTGCACGAGGGCACTAGGACTCTCAGGATCATTGTGTTTGAGCTTCTGTAGTTCAAGCACCATCACTGCACGAGGGCACTAGGACTCTCAGGATCATTGTGTTTGAGCTTCTGTAGTTCAAGTACCATCACTGCACGAGGGCACTAGGACTCTCAGGATCATTGTGTTTAAGCTTCTGTCGTTCAAGCACCATCACTGCACGAGGGCACTAGGACTCTCAGGATCATTGTGTTTAAGCTTCTGTAGTTCAAGCACCATCACTGCACGAGGGCACTAGGACTCTCCGGATCATTGTGTTTGAGCTTCTGCAGTTCAAGCACCATCACTGCACGAGGGCACTAGGACTCTCAGGATCATTGTGTTTGAGCTTCTGCAGTTCAAGCACCATCACTGCACGAGGGCACTAGGACTCTCATCATCATTGTGTTTAGGCTTCTGCAGTTCAAGCACCATCACTGCACGAGGGCACTAGGACTCTCAGGATCATTGTGTTTAAGCTTCTGTAGTGCAAGCACCATCACTGCACGAGGGCACTAGGACTCTCAGGATCATTGTGTTTAAGCTTCTGTCGTTCAAGCACCATCACTGCACGAGGGCACTAGGACTCTGAGGATCATTGTGTTTAAGCTTCTGTCGTTCAAGCACCATCACTGCACCAGGGCACTAGGACTCTCAGGATCATTGTGTTTAAGCTTCTGTAGTGCAAGCACCATCACTGCACGAGGGCACTAGGACTCTCAGGATCATTGTGTTTGAGCTTCTGTAGTTCAAGCACCATCACTGCACGAGGGCACCAGGACTCTCAGGATCATTGTGTTTGAGCTTCTGCAGTTCAAGCACCATCACTGCACCAGGGCACTAGGACTCTCAGGATCATTGTGTTTAAGCTTCTGTAGTTCAAGCACCATCACTGCACGAGGGCACTAGGACTCTCAGGATCATTGTGTTTAGGCTTCTGTAGTTCAAGCACCATCACTGCACCAGGGCACTAGGACTCTCAGGATCATTGTGTTTGAGCTTCTGTAGTTCAAGCACCATCACTGCACGAGGGCACTAGGACTCTCAGGATCATTGTGTTTAAGCTTCTGTAGTTCAAGCACCATCACTGCACGAGGGCACTAGGACTCTCCGGATCATTGTGTTTGAGCTTCTGCAGTTCAAGCACCATCACTGCACGAGGGCACTAGGACTCTCAGGATCATTGTGTTTAAGCTTCTGTCGTTCAAGCACCATCACTGCACGAGGGCACTAGGACTCTCATCATCATTGTGTTTAAGCTTCTGTAGTTCAAGCACCATCACTGCACGAGGGCACTAGGACTCTCAGGATCATTGTGTTTAAGCTTCTGTAGTTCAAGCACCATCACTGCACGAGGGCACTAGGACTCTCCGGATCATTGTGTTTGAGCTTCTGTAGTTCAAGCACCATCACTGCACGAGGGCACTAGGACTCTCAGGATCATTGTGTTTGAGCTTCTGTAGTTCAAGCACCATCACTGCACGAGGGCACTAGGACTCTCAGGATCATTGTGTTTGAGCTTCTGTAGTTCAAGCACCATCACTGCACGAGGGCACTAGGACTCTCAGGATCATCGTGTTTAAGCTTCTGTAGTGCAAGCACCATCACTGCACGAGGGCACTAGGACTCTCCGGATCATTGTGTTTAAGCTTCTGTCGTTCAAGCACCATCACTGCACGAGGGCACTAGGACTCTCAGGATCATTGTGTTTGAGCTTCTGTAGTTCAAGCACCATCACTGCACGAGGGCACCAGGACTCTCAGGATCATTGTGTTTGAGCTTCTGCAGTTCAAGCACCATCACTGCACCAGGGCACTAGGACTCTCAGGATCATTGTGTTTAAGCTTCTGTAGTTCAAGCACCATCACTGCATGAGGGCACTAGGACTCTCAGGATCATTGTGTTTAGGCTTCTGTAGTTCAAGCACCATCACTGCACGAGGGCACTAGTGCTCTCAGGATCATTGTGTTTAAGCTTCTGTAGTTCAAGCACCATCACTGCACGAGGGCACTAGGACTCTCAGGATCATTGTGTTTGAGCTTCTGTAGTTCAAGCACCATCACTGCACGAGGGCACTAGGACTCTCATCATCATTGTGTTTAGGCTTCTGTAGTTCAAGCACCATCACTGCACGAGGGCACTAGTGCTCTCAGGATCATTGTGTTTAAGCTTCTGTAGTTCAAGCACCATCACTGCACGAGGGCACTAGGACTCTCAGGATCATTGTGTTTGAGCTTCTGTAGTTCAAGCACCATCACTGCACGAGGGCACTAGGACTCTCATCATCATTGTGTTTAGGCTTCTGTAGTTCAAGCACCATCACTGCACGAGGGCAATAGGACTCTCAGGATCATTGTGTTTAAGCTTCTGTAGTTCAAGCACCATCACTGAACAAAGGCACTAGGACTCTCAGGATCATTGTGTTTAAGCTTCTGTAGTTCAAGCACCATCACTGAATAAAGGCACTAGGACTCTCAGGATCATTGTGTTTAAGCTTCTGTAGTCCAAGCACAATCACTGCACGAGGGCACTAGGACTCTCAGGATCATTGTGTTTAAGCTTCTGTCGTTCAAGCACCATCACTGCACGAGGGCACCAGGACTCTCAGGATCATTGTGTTTGAGCTTCTGTAGTGCAAGCACCATCACTGCACGAGGGCACTAGGACTCTCAGGATCATTGTGTTTAAGCTTCTGTAGTGCAAGCACCATCACTGCACGAGGGCAATAGGACTCTCAGGATCATTGTGTTTAAGCTTCTGTAGTTCAAGCACCATCACTGAACAAAGGCACTAGGACTCTCTGGATCATTGTGTTTAAGCTTCTGTAGTGCAATCACTGCACGAGGGCACTAGGACTCTCAGGATCATTGTGTTTAAGCTTCTGTAGTCCAAGCACCATCACTGCACGAGGGCACTAGGACTCTCAGGATCATTGTGTTTAAGCTTCTGTCGTTCAAGCACCATCACTGCACGAGGGCACTAGTGCTCTCAGGATCATTGTGTTTAAGCTTCTGTCGTTCAAGCACCATCACTGCACGAGGGCACTAGTGCTCTCAGGATCATTGTGTTTAAGCTTCTGTAGTTCAAGCACCATCACTGCACGAGGGCACTAGGACTCTCAGGATCATTGTGTTTAAGCTTCTGTAGTTCAAGCACCATCACTGCACACAAACACTGGGCCCCCAGGCTCATTTTGTCCAACGCCCTAATCTTGTGCAAGCGCCATCACAAAGCAGTGGTACAGGGATGCTTGGGCTCATTGTGTCCAAGTACCTGCAAGCACCATCAGTGAACAACGACAGTGGGACCAGCAGGCTCATTGTCTCCAACATCTAATCTCGTGCAAGCGCCATCACAAGACAGTAACACGAGGACCGCCAGGCTCTTTGTGTCCAACCCGTCATCTGGTACAGGACCACTCATCAATAAACAAAGACACTAGGACCTGCTGGCTCATTGTGCCCAACACCTGATCTTGTGCAAGCACCATCACAAAACAGTGACACAGGGTCCACTGGCTCATTGTGCCCAACCATTGACCCTCCTTGAAGGATCCCCAATCCCAGCACCATTCCAATAGATGGCACTTGGCCGCCAAGGCTCATTAGCTGCAAACCGTGATCTGGTGAAAACACCGTCAATGCATGAAGTCACTAGAAATCCAGGGCTCACTGTGCCCCAACCCCTGATGTAGTGCAAGCACCATCACTGAGCAAAGATACAAAGACACCCAGGCGTATTGTGTCCAACACCTCATTTGGTGAAAGCACCAATGATGAATGAAGGCACCAGGACTCAAGGGCTCATTGTGCTCAATCCTTGATCTGGTGCCGGCACCATCAGTGAACGCAGATGCTAAGCCACCCAGGCGTATTGTGTCCAACGCCTCATTTGGTGAAAGCACCATTGATGAATGAAGACACCAGGGCTCCCAGGCTCATTGTGCTCAATCCTTGATCGGGTGCAAGCACCATCACTGAACGCAGATCGTAAGCCACCCAGGCGTATTGTGTCGATCATCTCATTTGGTGAAAGCACCATCAATGAATGAAGGCCCCGGTGCCGGCGCCATTGCAGTGCAGCGACACTAGGATCCCCCGCCTCATAATGTCTAACCTGCTGTGGCGCAGAAACCATCGCTACACAAAGACACCAGGGCCATCAGGACCTTCGTGCTTCCGCCGCTCTGGTGCAGGTATCCCTATACAGAGACACCAGGACCGCTGTGCTCACTATGTGCAATACCTGATCACTATTTTCAGACTCTAGGATCCCCAGGATAAGCGTGTTTAATCCACTGCGGTGCAGGAACCAGCATTATATGAAGACAGGAAGATCCCCCAGGCGTGTTATGTGCAACACCTGGCCTGGTGCAAACAAGATCACTATACAGAGACCCGCGGACCCCCAGCATCAGCATGTCTAACTCACTACAGTGCAGTACAGGAGCCGACACTATACAAAGACCCTTCGGACCCCCAGGATCTGTGGATACGAGGGTGTGGGGTGCGATGAAGTCAGCGATGACGTTGGTAAAGTGTGCGCAGGCGCCGGGCGGCCTGTAGATGAGGGTCCCATGGAGAATCGTTTTGGGGTGGGTCTGGATCTGGAAGCGGAGGGGCTCCATGAGGTTGGTTGTGTGGTCCGGGAGGGTGGTCATGTGGAGGGTGCTTTTGTGAACGATGGCAATGCCTCCTCCTGGGCGGGAGGGGCGGTCCTTACGCAGGATCTTGTATCTGTCGGGAATGGCGGTAGTGATGTTGGGTACCAAGTTGGCGTTGGTCTGGGTTCCGTGAGGAAGGTGACATCAGGTGAATAGGTCCCAGATTTCTATTGCGTGCTTGAGTGAGCTGACATTGAGGAGGATGCAGCTGAGTGGTTTGAGAGCGGTGATGTCCAGTAGTCTGGGAGATGTTGCTGGGGTACAGAGGTGGGAGAAGGTGCGGCAGCAGGGTAGACAGGAGAAAGGGCCGTGGGTGTTGGTCGGCGTAGAGAGCTGGCAGTTGTTGTTGCATCGGGGGTTGAGATTGTGGAGGGTGCTGGAGTTGTAGCGGAGGTGGGTCAGGGGACCATGGTCCCTGGCATTGGTTGTGGTCGGGTCACGGACGGGCGCAGACAGGCTTGCATTTGGTGCGCCTTTGGCGCGACAGCAGTGCAACCACTCAGCCGCTACCATTGAGTAGGGATCGGGGCGAGGGCGGGTCAGCTGGGAGGCAGAGGGGGAGGGGCTGTGTGGGCAGCAGCAGCGGGGGAAAACTAAGGAAAGATCAAGAAGAGGTAAAGAGTGAAAAACAAAGGAGAGAGTAGCGGTAAAGAGTGAAAAACGAAGAAGAGAGCAGAGGAAAAGTGTAAAAAACAAAGGATAGAGCTGAGAGAAAGAGTGAAAAATGAAGGAAAGAACACATGGGCACAAAGAAGAGGCAAGAGGGGCAGAGGCAGAGCAGCAGAAGAGCAGAGTGCACTCCCACTAGACCACCAGGGATGAGGCACAGGCAGGAGCCTGCAGGAGGAGGAGGGCTTCGAACACCCTGCAACAGAGCTCAGGTGGCAACACTTCGTGGTGGAGCTGCACGGGGGAGAGCAGTCACACTGACCAGGTCAGTGGTCTTTATGTGTGCTCTCAGGTCAGCTGAACCAAAGGGGATGATGGACGGAGTGTTGGACATTGCAAGCACTCACCCCCAGTCAACTGATCTGGGTTTAATCCATCATCATTCTTTAGCCCACTCCGCCACCCCAGTTCAGACATGGCCATATGCAAATCAGCCTGACCCTGTGCCTCATGGGAACAGTCCATCCCGAACTCCCAAGCTATGTCTTCCCTGGACCAGAAACAAGCATTCTGGGACCGGCTTTGGGTTCATAACCCTTATCAGCCAGGCTATCTTGAATCCAGTGGCAAAGTGAGCAAGGGACCCACGTCTGGGCATACCCTGCCAACTTAGGGCGAATTTAGCAAAACCAAAGGGGATGATTGTCAGAACTGGGGTGGCGGAGTGAGCTAAAGAATAATGATGGATTAAACCCAGATCAGATGACTGGGTGTGAGTGCTTGCAATGTTCAACACTCCGTCCATCATCCCCTTTGGTTTTGCTCAGGTCAGCTGAGCAGCACATTCATGCTGCTCTAAGACTAGCAGTAAAACACCACCAGCAGCATATTCACATCTTTCGCAGACTAGCAGTAAAACACGGATGTATGACATTACAACGCATGCTTTTACCACGTATGCTGTTACAACTCAGTTTTCACAACGCATGCTGTTACAACGCATAGCGCTTTGGGGTGCTGGATAGTGAATAGTTTAATTTACTATTCCAACTCCAGTCCCCATGGATAGTAGGGAAGGTGTTGGATAGTAAATTAAAACTATTCCCTATCCTAGAGCGCCCCCCAGTGCAATGCGTTGTAATGGTTTTCGTTGTAAAACCTGCGTTGTAAAAGCACTGCGTTGTAAAAGTTTTGTTGTAAAGGATGTTTCCCGTAAAACACCACCAGCAGCACATTCACACCTCTTGCAGACTAGCAGTAAAACACCACCAGTAGCACTTTCACACCTCTCGCATACTAGCAGTAAAACACAACTAGCAGCACATTCACACTGCTTTCAGACTATCAGTAAAAAAACACCAGCAGCACATTTACACCACTCTCAGACTAGCAGTGACATGCTACTAGCAGCAGTCTTATTCCCTCACAAGATGGCAGTTATGGCCTACGTGTAGCATTCTCACACCTCTTGCAAGCTAGCAGTATCAGCTAGCAGTATCAGCTAGCAGTATCACTAACTAAAAATGCCTCTTCCTTGTTTCATGATTGGATGTCTTCGGCATTGTGAAGAAGAGCGAGATAATTATTAGATGAATGAGTGCAAGGATGAATGACTCAGGGCAAGGATGATGAGTGATTGAATGCATGGATGGATTTGGCGATTCACTGCACAGATTTCTCAAATTATTAAAAACGTGGCTCTTTTTGACACTTCAGAATTTCTTTTTTCTCTGTTGTTCTCTGATAGTTGGTGTGCTGCTCCCTTCGCCTGGAACCCCATTTTCTGCATATAAATCGCTCTATAAATTCATACTGCATTACAATACATAAATGAAAGCACACAGACACATTCAGCTATAAACCAGACCTTTGCCAATGCTTGTTTTTCACTTGTTTGTTATGCAATCCCATCAGCAGTAGGAAGGGCACATTCTCCATCATACTCTCCACATTACACCACTCCAGCAGACCTTTTTATACTGGGGGCATCACCCCCAGGGCTGGTGCCCACTTAGAAACCCCAGAACCCTGCGTGGGGAACATCCTTTACAAGGCAACTGTTACAACGAAGTACCTTTACGACGCAACCATTACAACGCACTTTTACAACGACTTGCGCTGGGGGACGCTCTAGGATAGGGAATAGTTTCCAACACCTTCCCTACTATCCACGGGGACTGGAGTTGGAATAGTAAATTAAACTATTCACTATCCAGCGCCCCCCCCAACGCAAGTCGTTGTAACGGGTAAAACTTGCGTCGTAAAGGCATGCGTTGTAATAGCATGCGTTGTAACAGCATACATCCACCCTGCTCTTCACAGGGGCAGCCCCTCCCTCTCTGAAGTTCTCATCGTCCCCTTACTGCCCCCCCCCCCCAAAGCCCCCCCCCCCCCCGGCTCCTCGCTGCCTCTGCCTGCCAGCTCCCATGTCTGACAACAGCCATAATTTACTCCTGCTCTGTGAGGATGCTTATGTAAGGTACATAATTGTATCCACCCGTCTAATGAGCTCTCCCTCCAGATTAATCGCCCATAGAGCTCGTGGCAGGCCTTGTTCGCTTCACCAAAGCACTTTCCGCCAGCAATTAATAAACTGGTATTGGAAACTATTATAAGAGGCGAATATTTCACGTTCACTCTGAGCAGACAAAGCGTTTCCCGCTCCCTTTCATCCTCTTCCCTAAGTACATTATTCCCTAATTTGTGGCTGTGATTTCTGAACCGAGCTGGAAGGTATTTCTGCTAACAAGGGGGGCTGCCCCAGGCTGCGGCGTTGGCCTCTTAAATGTTTTCATTGCATTGTTTCCCAAACTATGGAAATCAAACAATTTTATTTTATTGCCTAAACTTGTGGGGCTGAAAAGCCATGCCTGTTTGTGCAGGTATTTCTGGAACCAATCAGAAGCGGGCAGGGCTGAATTTGTAAAAAAAAAAAGAAATATGTGCCAGGGGCGTTGGCATTTCTTAGGACTATTTGTAAAGAAACAGGAGTACCCTGTAGGTCAGGAGAGACCTAGGGTGAGCATAGCATTATAAGGAACATTGTCCCTCCAGGAAGGGCATATAAACTCAATGGTAAACAGAACAACAGTAAGCTATATGATGCTGTTCTCCTCAGTGGAGATGAAATACATTTATTAAATATAAAACTATTGAAGGAAAAAAAGCAAAAATATTATACACAATTACGCGGGGAAAAGGTTGGAAGTCAGCAGATTTCCAGGCCTCAGGAATTTAAGTATGTGGTGACTCTGCAAAGGAATACAGTTTTAAACAGTCAGAATTAAACAAGCATCTTATGCTCCACAGAAAATCAAGTGAGTCTGTTCAGAGTCAAGATGCAAGGGTCGACGACATTTCTTAGGACAGCACTGAGGCTTGAACCTCAGGTCATACCATGCCGTGGAAAGGTCACAACCAGCACAACCACAATGCATCACACTCTCCCAATTCCAACAGTTTGCAAAAACCAGACCCTCCAAAGCTGGCAGAATGGCATGGATGTGCTGGTATTAATCATTGTTAGTCCACACATTGTTGATATGCTAACCTCAAAAGTAGACAAACAGCACCACCTTAAGGTGGACTGTCATAAGCGCTGGTGTTGAGAATTAAGTGGCAGTGCTGAGCACCGGCAAACACCGGCTCAAATTAAGCACTGGTAGCGGTCTCAATTGCAATCACTGCAGAGCAGAGGGTGACGGATAGGACAAAGGTGCCCAATGAAATAGTTCATGAGGCAGCAATGCCTACTGGCTCCCCATACAAGGAGAGTATTGGGATGAGTGGTTAGTAACATTTAAGGGTACTGTGCAGCTGTATTCAAGGTGCACGGTCTGCCATCTCTGCGTAAACTCCATTAACAATCTGTAACTGTGACCCTCAGCGTGTGTGGATACCGCCTGTGTGATGAGAGTGGACCCTGAAAAACAGGACATTGTGACCAAAAATAGTAAATTAGTGATTTCCAGCACAATATGGCTGTGGCCTGTCTGTCACCCTTTTTATTCTTCCGGCTTTACTGCCTGCAGGAGGCCACAGCCCTTTCCACCAACATACCTGCTCAGGAAAATCTAGGAAGAAGACTGGAACAGAAAGCTCCATATGAGTAGCTATAATTCTCCTGCCTGGCTTGGGATTGGAAAACACATAGAATCCATCTCAAGCCTTTGCATCCAGAACAAGAGAAGCCCACAAAACTATCCTATGCTCTTATTGTCTTATGCCCAAGAACTTGTAGGTAGCCCACACCCTGATTTAATGGACACGCATGGAGCAAAGAGAGGGCCCTTTCAGCCTCTGGCTGGAGTGTCTTCAAGCCACATCCATTGCCCCCACCAAGCCCCCACCCCACACCCCCGAGCCTGCCACACTGTACAAGGTCCAGCTACCAGATAGTTACTCTGCTCCTTGGTGAGAGCTCATTCAAGGTCTATTTAGTAATTCTGTCTCATCCAGGCTTGGATTATGACTCTTTTTGGAGGGTTGAAGCCTCTCCCAAGCGGTTCCTTTATCTGGAGGGACACCCTTGAACCGAGGAGCCTTTAACCAGTGAGGCCAGCAGCAGAGACCAGTGACCAGTGTTGCTGAGATATCAGCATGTTGAGTTTTGGTGTAACTGACCCAGGGTCACAGTCAAGGGGGCCTCTTATTTTGATTGTAGCCCCCCTACCTAGATCAGGATTACTATTTTTAAAGAACAGGCCTGGGCTGGCTGATTTGTAAATCAGTATTATTCCTGGTACCCCAAAGAGATTCAGGCTGGTTTCAGCTCTCCTCGACCTGCCCACAAGTTATCTAAACATGCAATTAAAATGTTGAAGTGGGTTTTGTGCTTTGTGGTCATCACAACCGTCCACTGTACCAATTTTTCTGAGTCCTTCTGCTGCTTTGACTGCACGTGTCGAGCACGCGTGCTGGCGCTAAGACAGTGAAAGCGCTGTGCACACCACTCTTGAGTGGGCCTCGGTAAAGAGAGCATGCATACTGGCACGTCTCAGTGGAGACGACGCAGGGTTCTACCAGGGTCGGATTGGTAAGGTGGGCACTCGGGCAATGGCCGAGGGGATGTTAACCGAGTTCCAGCCGTGGGCAGCTTTTTTGAGTAGCCTGGGGCCGATTTGGCAGGTGTCTGTGTTTGGATGCCACCAATGGCCGAGTGGATGCCTGAGTGGCCTTTCTGGAGGCAGATGGGCGTCTATTACCCCCCTTTTATCAACGGGCAGAGGTGTCACTCCCTTTGTCTCTCGGGCCGGCCCATTAATGTGTGCATACTGAGCGGGGCAGGGGGCCTGAGCAGAAGTGGCCTCACTTGTTTTCAGGTGTGTTTCATCAGTGTAAACTAATCCATGCTTTTTTTTACCCACGTAAAGTTAAGAAAACGTGCCTCTGTCAGAGACCTCCTTCTTGTTATAAAACTTCGCCGAAGCAGTGTTTTGCGAAAAGGCAATATGCAAATGAGGGCCACTTTTTTTTTAGTGTGCCCGGGCTCATTTTCAATCCGAATCCAACCCTGTGTTCTACTGTGTGCCTTATGCTTAAATTACAAGCACTGGTGGGCCCAGGGTGAATGATAATTAAGTAATATAGTTTGCAATCACTGTGACATTTTTCAGAACTTTACATTTTTCCTGTTTCATGACAGAATTAGTGTAATGAGACAAGTCATGGTTCTTTTCAACAAAATTCACCTTTACTTGCTTGGTTTAGCTTTGTACGTTTCACGATCACCCTGACATCTGTGTTAGACCTCCAAGTCATAAGTTATTATCTCGGGATACGAAGTCAACTTTCCATCCCCTGTAAACAGAGTTACCATGATACATTGTATCTACAGCATTTAGGGCCATATGCATCAAAAGAAAAAACGGTTGCAAACGGGCAGATTCTCAGAATCTGCCCCTTTGCAACCAGTATGTTTGTTGCATTTGGGATGCATCATCCCAAATGCAAAAATCGCAACTTAAGTAATCTTTATTTTGCGATTACTTAAATTGTGATTGCATTTAAGGAATTGCAAATTGATATTCCTTAAATGCAATGCATTAAAGTAAATAATGTAGTGATTTCGCTAATAGGAGTCATACATTACCATCAATTTGTACTTGATGGTAATTTTCAAAAACTTTGAAAAATGTACTAAGGTGCATTTTTCAAAGTTCCATTTTACACACACACATGCCCTTGGGGCATGTGTGTGTGTGTGCAACATGTACTCATATGCCAATTTCAGGGGTGCAACAGGGTATCCTTTTGGAACCCTTGCACCCTTGAAATTGCATGCGCAATTTGCGAGTACCTATTGGGTACACACAAATTGCGAATGCAATTCCCATTCATTCCTATGGGCCTCTAGGCCCATAGGAATGCATAGGAAGACATTCCTTAATTGCAACTCGCAATTTGCGAGTCACAATTAAGGAATGTTTAGAAATCGCTATTTGTGTGTGTGTGCAACATGTACTCATATGCCAATTTCAGGAATGCAACAGGCTATCCTTTTGGAACCCGTGCACCCTTGAAATTGCATGCGCAATTTGCGAGTACCTAAAATTGCTAATGCAATTCCCATTCATTCCTATGGGCCTCTTGGCCCATAAGAATGAATGGGAAGACATTCCTTAATTGCAACTCGCAATTTACGAGTCGCAATTAAGGAATGTTTAGAAATCACTATTTTTTTAGCGATTTCTACACGCATAGTCTTTTGCGATTCCTTAATTGCTATTCCTTAAGAATCGCAATTAAGGAACCGCAAAAGCCTACCTTGATGCATGTGCCCCATGAGGCATCAAATTTACAGCACTTAGAGCTGTGCAAAAAATTAATTTTGTTGTGCGAGAAAAGCATCCTCATTAAAACTTCAATGCATGTGAGGGTGAAGTGTGCTCTACCCACCCTTGTTTCGGTGACATATTGTTGTTAATTCTAAATATTAGGGGTCTTGTTTACAAGTTTTTGATGTAGGGCAGCTCAGTAAGTCACTTTGCTGCACTGCCCTGCTTAAAAGGAAAGAGTAGGAATGCGTTGTGTTTATGATATACAATGCATTCTTTTCCTTTCCCACTGCACTGGCGCAGTGCTGTCTGCCGTGCGCCAATGCTGGCACCCTGTGCCTGCACTTTAGGAACAATTGTTTTTGGGCAGAAAGGGAGCCCTTCATGCACAAAAACAATCAATGGAGGCGATATAAAGATATTTCTCCTCGTGACGCCTCCCTCGCGGAGGCGTAGGCTTTTAAGGCATTCCCAGGTTTACAAGTCCTTGTAAATCCGAGAAAGCGCCGAAATCCATGGTTGTTGCGTGGGAACACCCACCATAGTTCCCATGGACCACCTCCTTGACTCAGAGTGAGGCAACGCAGGGACTTGCGCTGCGTTGCCTTACTTCATATCTGCGAGGCCATGAAAAGCCACGCAGAGAGGCTCTACGTGGCCTCATAGATATGGGTCTGCACTCTGTGCCACCTCTGAGTCGTGCCACTGCGGGGCGTGGCACAATCTCCTTTTAAACATGTCCCTATATATGCATCCATGGAGTGGGACGGTGGTACTTTCCTTGTGAGGCAGGAGTACATGTGGATGCTGGATGAAAACGACAAACTGATAGAGCACCATATATGCATTACTAGAAAATAGAAAAGCTTGTCTACAAGGACAACATTATTTTCACTTACGTTTTGGAGAATTATGTTTATTATTTTAAAATTATAAACTTGTATTAGATAGCAAAATCAGCACTTCATCACCATTTCCTCAAAATACTTTGGTGTGGGTGACCCCTGAGTATCATTTGGATGGGTCACTCTTCTTTGTGACTCTAGGAAAGGAGTGGAATAATTCAGGAGCCCGTCTTCAGAACTGGTGGCTTTTTGCCGTAGATTTGAGAATAGTGTTGTAAAAAACCCATTTGGCCTAATGTTTTCTAAACTTCCTGAGTGGGAGATCTTCCTCATGCACTCCAGTGGAAGTCAGACTCGCTTGCTTGCTCGCTCAGTCAGTCCAATTCAGGACTGATATTTACCTCCCAACACTTTAAAAAATCACCATCCACCACCGATTAGAGGTGATTCTCCATATACCCTGGACAGCATTGGATTCACTTGCTGAGCTCACTTGCTCTGGGTAGTGTACGACTGGTATGAGAATTGTTCCTGGGGATGGTTTTAATTCCCAGTCTGGTCCTGCCTTCAGCTTCGGGAGGCTGCAGAGTGGCCATGTCTGGTGTGATGGGATGCTTTTGAAGTCAGCTTGGGCGTGGGTAGGTAAGAAGCTCCCTTTAGACAGGGAAACAAACCGACAATCCAGCGCTTTGGAATTGCTATTTGGACACCTTTCGTGGTCCACCCCCTGAAGCTCTGAAGCAAAACATTTGAAAAAGTCCACAAACTTCTTTTGGTTCCCAAACAACCACAGACATATACTTGCAAGGCTCCTAGGACCTCAGCAGGAGCACTTAGAAACTCTCAGAGTGCCAGGCAGAGGGCATCAGCAAAGCGCAGTCCAAGACCAGTTGCAACTGGCCAGGTGGAATTCTTCAAAGGAATGTCCCCTTCAACGTTCTGTGTTCCTTAACCCACCCAGGTAATCAGCCCTATGATCCTTGGAGATCTTTCTGTTCTTGGAGGACAAAAGAGGGTCCAACTCCTCAGGTCCTTCTCAAGTATCACATATGCCAAGTGCAGCAGGTTTGGTCTGTCTGGAATCCTTTCGCAAGTCCAGCAGTGTCCCGAGGAAGCTGGGTGAAGGTCCAGCTTTGTGGGTTTATCAGCCTGTAGGTGTGTGACACCCAATATATTCGTAGTTCCTCTCTGACCAATGGAGCAAAGGCTCCCAGCCCTGGCCTGCCTACTCTTGCAGTTGTTTCTGTTTGCTTTACTGCCAAGAGGCCCAAAATGGAATGTGTCAGAGCAAATCCAAAATGGTGTCTTGGGCCACAATAAAGTTAGCTCTCAGGCTAGGTGTGTGAGTGGGGAGTGCACTATGGTAATCATAGTGTCCTCCCACACCTAACAATAAAATCTAGTTTGAAGCAGACACAACAAACCCAGAGACAGAAGTCTGGTAGGTCAAAACCTGGGTCCTTCAGCAACCAGATAGGAGATACTCAGGAATTCTCCTTCAAGTGTGCCCCAAATAGTACATGTGGCTCAACAGACCTGATATGCAGGTTTTGACACTGTTTTGTCAACATGATCCCCACAGCACCCACCTGGCATATTCTGTTGAGTTCATAGGAGTCATCTCTGCCCATTCGGGTCAGCCTATTATTTGCTTCAGAGAGGCATTTCACACCTCTTTTGCACCTATTTCGGGGCTTGACCACAGGCTGAGGTGTATGCTAATTAGCCTTCTCACAGTTCAGGCAGGTAATGGGTAGCTTTCTGAAAGTTACTTTTCCTTAATATTTATTAAAAATCTGACTTCATCATTGGATGTTTAATAACTTTTAAAATAGTGTTTTTTTCTAGATTGTCCCATTCCAGAGATAGCACTATTAGTATTTTGATCAATCACTTGGTTTTCTACATAGGACAGCTAGGCCTGTCACAATGAAAATAGTGCTGGGCCTTGCCGCTGTAAGGACATGGTAACATTCATTTTCTGCATGTCCCACATTTAAATACTATGCACCCTTTCTTGCTGGCTACAAGATTTACATATTTAAAAGACAGGTTTCTACGTGTCAAAAAAAGATTATTTCAATAGGCCTCATTGCAGGTTTTACACTGCAGTCTTTAGACTACTGGGGTAGGCCTAAGGCATTTCACAGTGAGCGCTGAGGTAAACAGGAAACATTCAACTTTCAATGCCATAGGTATATTTTCACTGTTATGCTATGATCTTATAGAAAAGGTAAATAAGCCAATCAGAGAGTATCTAATTTCAACATGTTGTAGGGGTCAGGGCACCCACACTGGGCACTGAAGCACAAGGTCCCCGTGTGCAAAGTCTTCTAACCAGCAATACATTCAGGAAAAAATGGGGGTAACCATACCAAATGGGTCATTTTTTCACAATCTGTTTCCAATTTTTTTAGCATTTTGAATTTAAACCTTTTCTGTTTTCAGTACCATCCTTAAGCCACCTCCCTGTTTTGAATCTTTATTCCATTTATCTAGAAGATCGTTACATTGAGTGTACTGGTTTTGTTTATCAGTCTTGGATGCGCTGCTCACTGCAGTCAGGGCGATGGGGATCTTTCAGGAAAGCTAAAAGGTGAGAACATAGAGAGACTAGTTCTGTCAGGTTTGAGGCTGTTTTGGAGCAGCCTTAGGCCTTGAATGTATGTATTTGTGCAACAGGTGAGCTATTGGGTACTGATGGGGTTATCATTTATTGATTAGTAACACCTTTCTTCTGAATAATAGCAGTATTTGCTGAAGGACTCAAATTGATGTTGCTGTTTGATGACTGGGAATGATTGCTGAGAATTATTTGTTTATAGATCTATTGGTGGTCACTGATGGGAGCACCAGTGGGTAACTGTCCCTACTGTGATATCACATCCCAAATTGTATTTATTAAACTCGGGGCTTGATATTAAACTAAAACCAATGGTCACTGATGCGAGCGCCAGAGGGTAGCCGCCACTAATGTGTATCACATCCAAACATTTTATTTATTAAACTCAGGACTTGATATTAAACCATAACCAGTGTGCATTGATCTTTTTAGACAAAATGCGCACAATAATGCATTTGACTTATATTTTACTCTTGGATTCCGTGAAGTACTTACTAATTGAAACCCCGAACCAATGAAGTTATCTTTACATTTTGAATTTTCATACTAACCATTGGCACTGAAAAATGTGGTGTTACCTTAAATGTTCTCGAATAATGCTTGGGAGAGGGGGGAGATTCTCCAACTGTACAGTTCTCTTTGAATTGATCCAATTTGAACTAATTTGACTGCTCCAATGTGCATTGTAATGTTCTATAGGCCAGTGTGTATCACATATGTTTATTGCAAGAGAACTTTCACGTCCAATGGAAAGTTGTCTTCAAATTCTGGTTAGTTTTACTCCAATATATTAGCTATATGTGCGTCAGTGGAAAGTCCTGTTCTGACAGATTCCATGAGGGAATCTGAAACTCCTCATGTAAGAATGCCTTTAACGTAAGTTCAGACTTGACTAACGTTTTAAAATGTACTGTGTGTCTCCCACTTTCACTTCTGGGAAAAACAGCATACATTTTTTTTAATTAGGCTTCAAAACATCACCATTTGCGCTACATTATTTTGCAAGCAACCACATTCAACTTGCCCTTCCTACACCCCGATAACCTTCCCTTGTCATTGCTGGGGGGGGGGGGGGGTGCCCCCCAAACTATACGCTCCTGAACCCACCTCAGACATATCAGAGCCTGGTAACTATGGCACCTCACTGGTATTTACATTTGTACCTGTCTCGGTAACCTACGGTGACACCAGACCCCCCAACTCTGTGTCACTGAAGCCTTAGCACCCCTGGGTGACTAAAAGATTGATTGCGACCAGTAGGAACTGGGATGGTTGACTTGTTTTGGACTTTCATTAGACTTGCACTGGTTTCCAGGAAAACAGTTTCAAAAAGTGTATATTTTTTGGGAAAAAGTCAACAGCGACTCCCTAAGAGTTCTGTCATATATTGTTATCTGTATCTGCTCTGTTCCATACCCCTGGTATCGCCCCCTGCCCCCCCCCCCCCCCCCCGCCCCACACACACACACACCCCGCGCCCCCTCCCCTTCCGGGGAGCTAAATTGGCTCAATTGTTAAAGCCCTTCAGCACCCTGGACAGCTCCTGAACTATTCCTGAACTTTCAAGGGTTCATAAACTTTCAAGAGTTAATGTTGTTCCTTTGAAAGGTGTTCTGATTAAATGAACTCCAGAATTGGGACTCAACCCGGTTCCTTGAACAGAGACCAACCGTTAATATCACTTTTACGATTAGGCTATCGATTCGAAACCACCACTAGTCTCTTCCATTAGTTACCGTCTTTCAAGTCCTTTTAAATGTTTAGAAAATGTTTATTTCATAACGTTACTTGGCCCCTTGGCCTGTGAGAATGCTTGATCAAGTTTAAAGAAGTTCAGATCTTTGACTGCTCAGTCTTCCATAGAATAGGTAAGTGCACAGCTAATTTGGTCTTCCATTCCCCCAATATTCAAATTAGGGACAAGGCTTTCTCAGCCCTTCTGTTGCTCAAAGCCAGACTCAAAGTCCCTGTGGTCCAGGCCTCACCACTCAGAAACGCCTGCAGGTTAAGGGATCATTCACAGTAAACTATAAGATCTTTATCGCTTGATTAACAAAAATCATTGCAATTAAAACATCTTCACAATCGAACAATATGTATAAAACACTGTACCACGAATATTATTAACAATTTACTAATACATTCATCATTATACTATAAAACCAATCAAGTTTATCAAGCATCATGCAAAAAAATTATAAAATCTGTCAGACCTAGATCATTGTATATTGAAGTGCAAACGTGCAATAAACACTAGTGCCATTGTGCAAACAAATTATAAAAGTGCATCAATAATTACTATAACAGGATAACTTCAGTTATTACAGTTCTAATTATTACCCGAGCAGCATGAACACTAAGTTGTACAGAATTCCAAACAGTGCAAATGGGCAGGATAAAAATACATTTAAAAATTCTTTTGAGGCCAAAGGATATTCACAGTAAGCTGACGCCATTCAATCATGCATCATCGTCTGTCCCAAATCACTTGACCTTCTTTGATTTCTTCTTCCTTCTGTGAAAAGACTTATGTCCACGTTGAGGGAGAAACATCTTACAAGCTCTGTTACTAAAAGGAACATGTGTGTCCCCAAACCAGAGCCCTTTATATTCCAACCTAAAGGCCTCCTGATGCCTGACTAATTCTAGGCCAAGAAAACCTGGGCCTCTCTATCTGTCCTCAGCTGAACTCATCTCGAGGCCAGAGTTACAAACATGACATTAAATCTAGCCCTTCCTGAACACATAACAAATCAATATTCAGAGTTAAAAGGATAGTACGAAACATAGCAATCTTCTTTAAATCATTAAGGCCATTAATATTAATAGTGCAAATTTTCAGCCGTTTATACATTTCAAAAACATTTCAAAAAACAATATAGAATAGCAATTACTAGCCATCATCACAAAGATTTGCACCTCCAAATTATACTTTATCCACATTATAGCCATCCCTGCCTTAAATACATCGACCTTAGTAACCATCATTGTATTGAACACCTCTGCCTTACACCCCCACCACCCCCCGCTGCCCAAACCCACCCCCACCCCGACCCCCAAACCCCCTCCCCCCACCCTCCCCAACATATGAGGCATAGGAACTACCAGTTCCTAGAACGTATGGGTGCCGTGTCCCTAGACCAGAACATCCTGGCGAGAAGAAAAAGAAAGGAAAGACCGATAAAAAGATATAGAAATAAAGAAAGGAAAAGGAAGAGAGAGTGTAGAAGGAAGAGAAAGTTTAGAAGGAAGACGAGCGGAAATAAGAGAAGCTAAATAATCCTGCTGAGGAGAAAAAAGAACAGAAACAACGGAATTGAAGCCTCCCAAAAAAAGATTAATCAAGCTAGCGGCCCTTCCAATCCTAGTGATTCTGCAATATACAATACAGTAATGTATTAGCCTTACAGCCTAAAGAGCCTTAATTACTAATTATAACTCATATAGAATCTAAATACTCTTTAGCTTTAACCTCTGAGATGAAATATTTTACAGAGCCCTTGAATACAGTCTTTAACTTTGCTGGGCCTTGAAGAAAAACGGCGACCTCTTTCTTTTGGAAATTGGGAATCAGTTGTCTAAGTCGCCACCGTTGGGCCACTGTAGCTTGGCAGTAATCCGGTCGTACAAAAAACTGACAGCCAAGACCATCCGCTTTCTTGTCTGGTCTCGCAGTCATATAAATAGCTTCACGAGCAAGGAAGTTATTAAATGAGACCAGAATAGCCCTGGGATAATTTTCTTGGCCTTGTCGTGGATTCCGTGCAATAAAGGGGAACCGATGCGCACGTTGAACTTCTCGTGACCAGTCCCAATCTACCATTTCAGGGAAAGCATCCTTTAGTAGATTGATAATAAACCTCCGTGGGTCAGACCCTTCCTTATTTTCGGGAATTCCCAAAAATCGTAAATTACTCCTGCGAGCCTGATTCTCCAAATTAGCAATTTTATCCGACAAGTCTTCCTTTAGAGCTATGAAGTCACCAACTTCCTGCCTCTGTGCCATACTTTCTTCTTCCAAGACTGCAATCCTGGCCTCTGCTTCGACGACTCTATCGGTAGTCTCCGAGCACATCTTAATTGCTCGGCGAACTGAATTTTTGACCTTAGCACAGGTCATCTGTGTGCGTAAATTTTCAGCCTTGCTCTCCGCCCTATGGCTCATCATGGTGTCATAAATCGTTTTCAGGGTGATCTCCTCGGCGCCTTCACTGCTTTCCTGGGGCATAACCGTATCGGAGACAGGATTAGAATTGACTCCCACAATATCAGTAACACCATTAATAACACCATTAGTAGGATCGAGTACATGAATAGAGGGTAAGCCATTAGCCTCAGTAGGTGAATTAAAGGCGACTTCTTTGCCCCCTGAACGTGATGACCTCTTCTTCCAAAGTTTTTTCTTTATAGTAGTGGCTGTGTTAATATCAGGACTCGCAGTAGATTCATCATCCACAGATAAACTCTCGCAACTAAGCTCAGCCCAATCTTTATGTATGCCTGTTGCCTCATCTGAGGAAAGTTCAGACAGCGAAAAAAACTTCTCCGAGGCCTCTGGATTTATATACTGTGTGGAGATCTCCATTGCCATTGCGTTCTGTGGGTCATTCTCCACTGATGCGGATAATACTAGCGTAGGGAGAGAGCAGGAGCGATTGATACCAGCTCCGCCAAAGACTACATCTCCCATCATACCCTTCTTCGGAGGATTGGTCAGGTTTGAGGGATTATTCGGTATATTATTATCAATTTCAGCAGTAGTAGCAGATTGTTCAAGCTGTATTTGAGCTGTCTCTGTAGTTTTAACTCTGAATATTGATTTGTTATGTGTTCAGGAAACTCATATTTCTTGGGACAAACGCTCTCTTCTGAATAATTTAGGGTTAGAAGTCTTGATCACATCTAAACAAACGGGTATCAAGAGAGGTGTTGCTATTTGTATGCGAAAGGGAGTAGGGAAGTGTGTTAAAACATCTTCTGACAAATGGGGGAGATGGGGGCTTGTTGAATTGAAAATTGGGAGTTCTAGATTCACTTTATGTTGTTTGTATGGCCCCAACTTGGATGATGCTGAGTTATTTAATCTTATTAACACAGAACTGTCTACTTGGACACAGCCGATAATAATGTGTGGTGACCTTAATATTCATATACCAGCCGATTGGAATATTAAATTAGGAAAAAGATATATGGGCCGTAAGACTCAAGCCTATAAAGCACTTAGAGATCTGGTCCTATGTAACGGGCTAACTGATGTGTGGAATAAGCTTTTTTATAATGATCCTGGTTACACTTTTTTTTCTACGCCCCATCAAAATTTTGTTCGTCTTGACTATTTTTTTGTATCCTCTGTTTTTTTGGAGCAAATTCGTATCGAAGTATTACCACAGGTCATCTCGGATCATAATCCTATTATTGCTGAGATTCAACTCCCTATGGACTGTCAAAGTCCCAACAGATCCTGGTCATTTCAGAGGAGTTTACTATTAGACGAAGAGTATCTTCAGTTTATGGTCACAACTATCAAAGAATATTTTTCTATAAATAATGACTCTGCCTCCCCTCAGGTAGTTTGGGATTCCTTTAAGTCAGTTGTACGGGGGGAAACTATTAGTTTCGCAAATTATAGAAGGCAAAGAAACCAAAAAGATTTTAAAGATAGGCTAAATAAGGTTAGACTGGCTGAGCTTGATTTATCTACTGCCTGTAAAAATAACACTAATATAGAGGATGCACAAAATCAACTAACTATCGTACGCTCCGGCCTCCGAACATATTTGGCTGAAGAAGTAGCCGCAAAATATAAATTACATAAAACTGAACGCTATGAATTAAGCGAACGCACGGGGAAAATCTTAGCGCAGCGCCTACGCCAAAAATCTTCTTTTAGTGAAATACAATGTATCAAAGACATAAATGGGGTACTTAAAGAAAATAAGGCAGGAATATTAGATGCATTCTACGGCTTTTATAAAGCACTCTATAATGACGAAAAAAACGAAGTCGATAAGTCTCTTAATCCTATCAACTATCTTCTAAATTCTAACCAACTGTCGCTATGTACAGATGATAATGCCTCCTTTGCTAGGCCAATAAGCTGGGAAGAGATTGAAGAGGCCATTCTGAGCCTAGCTGCTGGCAAAGCTATGGGGTCCGATCAGATCCCCCTTGAATTCTATCGGACGTTTAGGCATTTATTGAAGGCAGAACTATTAAAAATTTTTAATGTAGCATTCCAAGATCATCCTCCTGATTCTTGGTCGACTGCCATTATTGTTGTCTTTGTAAAAAAAAATAAGGATGTAAAGGAACTAGGATCATATCGTCCTATCTCCCTTATCACGGCAGATAGCAAGATATACTCTAAAATTCTTGCCAACAGACTAAATGATGTTATGACCAGTCTGGTCTCTCATATACAACACGGGTTTATTAAACATAGGGATACTACAGATCATGTCAAACGTGTTATCGCTTTGTTGGATTGGGCACAAGCAAAGGAATCTCCAGTCGGAGTGATCTTACTCGATGCTGAAAAGGCGTTCGATAGAGTTGACTGGGGGTTCCTTTGGTCGGTACTAGAATGGAAGGGCTTCCCATTACAATTTATTAAAGCTATACAGTCACTTTATTTTAATGCAAATGGAGTAATAAGACTTGGCACCGACATTTCTAGACCATTTTCTATCACTAGGGGGGCTAGACAAGGGTGCCCTTGTTCTCCACTTTTATTTGCACTTTATTTAGAGCCTTATTTGAACAGATTAATTACAGAACCTGGTATTCCTCCTGTCCGACTCCATGAAATAGACTATAAAGTTCTAGCATACGCCGACGATGTGGCCATCGTAACTTCTGACTCCGCTACAGCTCTACCTAAAATAATCGAAGTTGCTAGCGATTTTGGCAAATTCTCCGGCTATAAATTGAACATTTCTAAAACTCAAATTATACATTCTAAAATAGGCATGCCCCTGGACTTGCCAATTAACACTACTGCTACATATCTTGGTGTAACTTTATCGTCTAAAATAGATGACATTGTTGGCCTAAATCTGGACCCTTTACTTGCATCTACTAATAGGACTTTGGAAAGGATAAATAATTTACATCTATCGCTATTTGGACGGACTAATGTCATTAAAATGCTAATTTTTCCTAAGTTTCTCTATTTTTTCCGTACTATCCCTTTACTTTTTAGCATGTCTCTTTTTAATAAAATAGATAGGATGCTGTCTAGATTCTTATGGGGGTATCGTCGGTCAAGAAGAGCTATCAAGTGGTGTACTCTCTCGCAAGGGCGTGCCGGGTTAGGATTCCCGAATTTTAGGTTATACTATTGGGCCATTACTCTTAAAACTATTAAAGTTTTACTATTTCATGACCATGTCAATGAAATCAGTAAAGCACCTTCCATTTTCGAAATGCTTCTGGGTGACTATGTGCGACAATCATTATTAATATTTACGGAGCCGAGCTACTATAAAAAAACAAAATTCAAGATTTTGCTTTCTGCTTTTTTGGCTTGGAAACAGATGAACAAAGTTTTACGGATTATCCCTAAATATAATTTCTATACACCTATACGTTGTAACATCTCAATATTAGGGATGCCTCAAAGTATTCCCACTTCTGGATTTCGCTTGGGATCGATTCAAATAATTGGGCAATTGTATTCAGCTGGGACCTTAATGTCTTTCTCTGAACTCCAAAACATATTTGGTCTTTTTAGATATGATTTTTTTAAGTACTTACAAATTCGGAGTTTTTTGGCTAGGAAAAATTTGCTTTACAGTGAGGTAATGGTGCCTAATGAAATTTTGGAGAGTGGCAGGAAGGATGCCCGTATCGGTACCATCTATCAGCTGATGATAAACAGGCTACCCGATGATTTGGATGAACAAGCTCAGAAGTGGGAGAGAAAACTGTCTATAGTAGGGATTGATCTGGCAAGGGCATTTGAGTTCAGTAACACAGTACTAATTAACAGCTCTCTCAAAAGCCAACATTATATGGCCTCCCTGGATCTGTATTATACGCCTGCTAAACTTGCTAAATGGAAAGCCACGAAAGGCATCAATTGTAGTCGGTGCGGTATTTTAGCAGCCGATTCATGTCATATGTTTTTTAGCTGCTCTAAACTTACTGCATTTAAAAACAAGATAGAACATTTTCTGACCAATCTGTTGAATGTCAATATCAAACTATGTCCTTCTGTCACTATCTTTGGTGTATATTTTCCACCGGAGAGTTTATCTGTTGATCAAGAGTATTTTCTTTTCATTGGAATGTCCATTTACCGCTTTTGTATAACTTCAAGATGGTTAGATGCTGACCCACCTTCATTTGAACAATGGCTAGGTAAACTGTTAGATACTTATCGAATGGATAATGCAGTTTATAAATTGAAAGGACGAAAAAAAAAGCTATTTGCTAGGAAGCTATGGCTTCCCATTGATAATTGGATTTAATTTAAATATGTTTACAACTTAAAGTGACAGTATTGTGGAATGTATTGGTTTGAATTTTGTTTTGAATTCTGTTACTGATGTCTATTGCCTTATTAGTACTGTCTTATTTATGTTATTACTGTACCTTGCTCCATCTTTGTATTTTGTTCTGCCTCTGCCTTTGAAAAATAAAAATAAAAAATAAAAAAAATAAAAATCTAGCCCTATTTACGACCTATCAAAGGCAAGCCCCAAATCAATCACTATCCAAAAGCCTAAGGGGCACATGCATCATTGAAAATTGCATTCGCAAATGGTGCGAATTGCAAAAATCGGCCGTTTTTGCGAATGCAATTTGAAGTTTTGGGATGCATCATAATTTTTTTACTTTTCGCAATTTAAGAAATCGCAAAATTGTGATTTCTTAAATTGCGATTGCATTTAAGGAATCTCAAATTGAGATTGCTTAAATGCAATGCATCAAACTTAAAAAATTAGCGATTTTGCCAATAAGGGGAGCAAATTACCATGAAGTTGACCTTCATGGTAATTTGCGAAAACGTAGAAAAATGCACTAAAGTGCATTTTTCAAAGTTCCATTTTACACACAGACATGCCCTTGGGGCATGTGTGTGTGCAAGATGTACTCATAGGCAGATTTCAGGGGTGCAACAGGGTGTCCTTTTGACACCCTCGCACCCTTGAAATTGCATTCTCAATTTGCGATTCTCTAATTGAGAATCGCAAATTGAGAATGTCTTCCCATTCGTTCCTATAGGGCCTCTAGGCCCATAGGAATGAATTGGGAGGTATTCCTTAATTGCGATTCACAATTAGAGAATCGCAATTAAGGACTTTTAAGAAATCGCTATTTTTTTAGCGATTTCTTCATGCATAGCCTTTTGCAATTCCTTATTAGCGAATCCTTATTTTTCGCTAATAAGGAATCACAAATGGCATTGTTGATGCATGTGGGCCTTAGTCTTTCATTAAGAGTGGCCATAATTATTCCCGCTATTTCCCAATGCCTGAATTACTGTTACAGGGTCACAGTAATTCCAAGGGTGAGGAAATAACAATAATGTAGGTTTTTGGGGTGGAACAACAAGCAGTAATTGCTGATTTCTGCAAGTTTACCCCGGCATTCCACTTAAAGACTTAACCTGCTTGCACAGGTGAAATGTCTGGGTGAGACAGCATGGAACTACAGTGTTGCCAGAAAACGTAGAATTCTGACGGGGCTGGTATCTTCTTTGTGCCCTGGTATTCCATTCAGTGTTTTTTTCTTTGCATTCTGGGACTTGTAGTCTTGCTTTTATACCAATATAAGGACTGCAAATTGCGAAAAACAAAGAAAATTCTAAGACTGGGACAGTTAGTCAAGCATGAAACTGGGAAACTTGGCAGTGCTGTTCTTAAAAAAGAGCGCACATGAAAATAGGACTGGCCTTCAAGGGAGGCACTTTAAAATTCTTTCTCGAGTGACTGCATGAGAGGGGCCATCCAGTTGAGGCTAAAAAACACAACTCTTTGCCCCGTCCTGGCAGCTCTAACAATCGCCACCAATGGGCATTCTAGAATGTTGCTTTGTTTGATGTCAGCTGGGGTTCTGAGATTTATTGTGACATCATTCCGCGGATGGCCCCTTAGAGCAGACCCTATTGGTTCAAACTGGTCACCTAATTTGCTGACAGTCTATCGGATACCACTCGGAAAACATCCCTGTAATTCACTGTTACCCATCTATCATTCGATAAGTTTATTACTAGGGGGGACAACGCTATTTCCTGTGTGGATCGCCCAATCGAATAGTGAAAGCCCAACCACCAAATACTATTCGAGCATTCAACCCGCGATTGACTCCAAATATAAATATTGAAATTAATTCTGAGGTGTTCCTCCATATGCAGCTCACGTTAACTGCTGTCGTGCAATCATAGTTTAAGCTGTTGAGCTGTGCTCGTCTGGTGCAGGTTGTAGTCGGAATATTGATATTTGTAGGTAGGTTTGTAGTACATTTCTACTCAACATACAAAGATACTTACAATGAGACAACTAAGGGCATTGCAGAGCTAGAATGCACGTTTAGTCTGTTTGATGTTGGTAGATATAATGAGCCTCCAGATATAGAAAACATGCATATTTGGTCTCTAATAATGCCTAAATGTTTAAAGGTTTAATGTATAAAGTTTTAAGTATATTTTGGAATATATATATATATATGATCAAGGCCGTCGTAGCGGCTGAAACGCGTAACGGCTGATGCAATTAAATGTTCCTGAAAAATCCTCATTTGAGTCGGCTCTCTTTGTGTTTAATTTGGCAAGTGTGAATTTGATATATATATATTTTACATCCCTACGCCATTCAAGATGTTTTTATGCCCTGCCCCTCCGCTGTGGAATCCTGAATGGGATCCAACTCTTTATGTATGAGTCAAGAATAAAGATTGACTTCTATGTAGCCTTCGGTGTTACACGTTTTTTTCTCTCATTAGTAACCTCTGCTCCTTCTTCCATTCCTACCTCTAGTACATTTATCCATTTGTTGAATTTGTGAGTGTGAACAAACAAATGTTTTTTAAATTCCTAATTTCTGTGCATTCCTGCACATGTTCTTCTGTGTCACTTACCTTCTTCAGCAGGAAGGAGCCGGTTTATAGGGGGGGGGGGGGGGGGTTGAAAAGCTTCTTGTTTTTCAGTAGCTCTGCGCCACTCCTACACACAAGTAATCCATTTGCACAAAAACTGGAGCTGTTGGGCGGCTGCAGGCGCTCTAAAAGCACCAGCACTTTATTGCTGAAACCATAGAAATTTCATATAGAGAAAACAACGATGACTGTATATTTTATTATGTTGCATGTAATGTCGTGTGGAAAAAAAAGACAATACAAATTTGTGGAAATAAAAAATAAAAAAAAAATAAAACCTATAACCAAGCTTTCTTGCCCCGAGAATTTGGAACTTCTTGCCCCCTGAAACCAGACTGAACCCTTTAACTTTGGCTTTCAAAAAAAGAAGTTAAAGCCTAACTGATGAATCCTTTTCTGACTTAGAATTCACTAACTCTGCCCTCTGGACCAGGTTTTGGAGCATTATTTTCTCCCACGTTCACTACTCTCACCTATGCTCCTGTTTGTTTACATATCTGCCTTGTCCTTCAGGGGGGCTTTTACCCCTCTCCTTGACTTTGAGACATCCACTTTCGTTCTTGAATTTGCTGTTTATTTTTGTCCACTTGTTTTCTTTCCCTGATTATATGTAAAGTGCTCTGAAACCCTCTTGCGTCATGTTCACGCTATATAAAACTTTATAAATAAATAAATCCTAATGGAAAGTTACAATCTGTCAGTAATGAAAATGAATTTGCACTCGTGAGTCAAGCCATTTGTGCTCACAAATTGAACTTGCAAACACAAGTGGCTTCGTGAATCGGGCCCACGACTAACACTTACACAGGGTAAGTGCAGTAGAGGAGCTGAGGGAAGATGGCAGATGCACTCGTACTTAAGTACCTCAGCTGTACTTACAGGAGAAGTGTGGCTCAATGGTTAGAGCGGCAGTTGCTGATGCAGAGATCTGGCCCGGGACCAGGGTTCGATTCCCGACGCGGCAGGGTCTTGGGCTCAATGTCCGCAGACTCGATAATTCTCGCCTCGGTGCCTATTCTAAACATGGGTCCCACTCTGCAACTCTGGGCAATAGCTTGCTTAATCTCCACAACGGCCCCAACAGCGCTGGGATGCCTGGCTTCACCTTGGGGTTGCCCAGTAGGGGGCATCTCACAGGGAAAGCCAGGAAGGGTTCCACAGCGTTATACAGCGCCAGGATGCCCCAAGATGGGGCGGCAGTGCGCTTTACAAGTATACACACATTTACATTTACATTTACACCTACCTTAAGTAGGTGTAAGTACAGCAGAGGAGAGATGCGTATAAAGCAGAGGGTTTGTTCTCGCAGCAAGGGGTCAAGAAGTGAAACTGGTCGGCACATTCAGCTATGGAGGAGCAAGTTCTTGACAAACAGTGTGGTCCACACACAACCACCGTCCAGGAGGGCAGGTTTTTAAGTGGGTAGGGTCCCTCCAAGTATCCGACCAGTAGTAATTAAAACGGGGCATTGTAACGGGCCCCTTTCGGACCCTGTATCCGTGTCCTTTACATTACAGCCAGGCCACAGACACATTTTTGAACAAAGAGTGTAAAAAACGTTGCGCTAATCTATGTCGTTGCTGTGCAAATTCCACATTCTTTACTTTATTTTGCATCCCTGAAGAGTGTTAGCTTTTTCCAGGATGTTGTGTTTTTGTTTTTTTATTTTATGTGCAGCATATTGCTCTTGTACAGTGTATATTTTGAACTAAGTTGAAGTGTTTATAACCGGCTATGATTGAGATGTGGTTGAAGGCAATGCAATTTTTATGCAAATGTGTGGGTAGAGCAGCCTTCTATGGGGATTTTAGTTTACATGCTTAACCCGTTGGCTGCGCCGCCGATTTTGCAGAAGTGCGGCACTTCCGCAAAACGGGCGGGGCCGCGTCGGCCATTGGCCGACGGCAGCACCAGCGAGGTAGTGCTGCCGTCGGACAATGGCCGATGGCAGCATGGATAGGGCTAATATTTATGAATTTATATAGCGCCCAAATCACCCCGGCAGGGGTATCTCCATGCTGTGGTGCGTGCTTCAGCCAGATGAGGACACCTCAGAAGAGATAGGTTTTAAGCAGTTTCCTGAAGTGTAGGAGGTGTCGACATTCGCCTAGTTGGCAGGGAAGTTCGTTCCAGATGGAAGGGGCAAGGCTTAAGCCACACCCTTAATTATAAAGTTCGCGCCCCTTTTACAGACCCCTCAAATGTTTCATCCCACTTAAGGCCTGCAGGAGGCAGGACCGGACTGGGAAACAAAACCTGCCCGGGCAAAGTGCTCGGCCGGCCCCCCTCCCCACTCAGGGGGGTTGGAGGTGCCGCCTAGCTCTTTGACGGGGCCGGTTTTCAGCCCGATTTTGGTACAGGGCCGATTTTGCAGCTATGCTGCAAAAACGGCCCTGTAACAAAAACGGCCCCCAGGGGCCCAAAACCGGCCCCCACCCGTGCGGCGCACCGGGGGATTGCCCGGGAGCCCGCTATGGCCAGTCCGGGCCTGGCAGGAGGGGGAGTGTGCATCCAACCGGCAACAGAACCCAGAACTACCTGGGACACACATCCGGGGGGAAGCACAGTGGGCCAGTTTCACAAAGCCCCAGTGACAGAAAGTTAGGCATTTGGTCACTTCGAGTTACTTCCTTGTCTGTAGCAAATGACACATTTTTGGGGGTTTCACAAAGAATTCCAGGAGGGTTGACTGAGGATGTCAGAGTTAAAAGTATCATTTACCGTAAATATCACATACAAAATATCATCTTATCGGTTGTACATTTTTTGTTATTGCCTCCATTGGAGGAATATTTTTGTAAATGATATTTAGGACACAATATTTATGTCAGGTGATATTCTGGCTATGGTTTTCAGGTGCTATACCCGGGGAGTGCTCAAGGAACTCTATGGCGGAAGCAGACACAGGTAAACACTCCTCTACATAAAATGTACCTATGCAAGTGTTCAACCTGTTAGAAAAAACCTATATGCCAAAAACCGGTACAAACGCGTATTTAACTTTTTTTTAATTTCCTGCTGGGAAAACAAAATATTTTTCCCCATGAAGAAACCTCATCATCATTAAATTTGGGGGCTTTCCCCCGTATTGCACCCCCATCAAAATAACACGCTAACGTCACTGCAAGTAGTAAATCTGCTACTGAAATTACCACTTCCTGACGGAACAGAATTACCACCCTTATCCATGCCGGGTGGGCACTAAAATGTTCCAACGGGGCGAAACATGGCTGACTACGACGAACATGCTCATGTCAGGCACGAATTTGTCTCTTGTATCTGCTGCTGGGTTTATTTTTCGCAATCGATCTGAAATACCATCCCTATTCAAGTGAATCCCCTTTAGGGCCAGCTTTTGGAATGGGTGAGCTGGGCACAGGTCCAGGGCGCCTCATTTCATAGGGGCGCAATGACATTGCCTGGAAACCTGATTTTAATCTTTGTTTTTATTTTAAGGTCTCCAGCGCCTCGCTGCATAAACTATCCTATCCCCTCACTTAGGGCCCGATTCACAGAACTAACTTAAGACAAAATCCTAAACTTACTACCATTTTTGTATTCACAGAAGGCACTTACTCATTTCGGTATTCACAGAAGTTAGGAGTCCTAACTTTAGGACTCCTAAATGCCTTCTGTGAATACTGAATGTCTTAAAGTTTGGATTTTTCTCAGTTTAGGAGTCCTAAAGTTAGGAGTCCTACCTTTACTACTCCTAAACTGAGAAAAATTCTAACTTTAAGACTTTCGGTATTCACAGAAGGCATTTAGCAGTCCTAAAGTTAGGACTCCTAACTTCTGTGAATACCGAAATGAGTAAGTGCCTTCTGTGAATACCAAAATGGTAGTAAGTTTAGGATTTTGTCTTAAGTTAGTTCTGTGAATCGGGCCCTTAGTCCCCGTCCCTTCCCCCCTCCTTCTCACTCACACCCACTCCCAGGGCCTCACATTACAATTTTAGGGGCGTATTTACAAGAAACTGACGCATCTGTATAGATGCCTCAGTATCACTGCGCCTGTGTGCAAAACCCTTGCGCCACAATTGATGCACTGTATTTAATATACGGCGCACAGTGGCGCAAGGATTGACAGATGCGTCAGAAATTCTGACGCATCTGTTGGCAGAAAAGTCACGTTGTGTCGCAAGCACAAAACAACTTAAGCAATGCATGGGGAGACCTATTCCTAAAGCACTGCGTCACTCCTTACGCCTGCTCCAAGAAGGCGTAGGGTTTTGACGCGTTGGCGAACTAGAAGTGGCACAGTGAAATCGTGCAGATTTCACTGTGTTACGTCTATGAGGCTTTCCTGCGTGGGAACGACCACCCTGCATACATTATACCTGACGCAGGTATAATGTGATGCAGGGCTTTACTACGAGACGCATCTCCCTTGATGACACATTGTTTACGCCGCCGCTGCATCAAAAAAAGTGACACAATGGCAGTGCAAAAGTGTTGCTAGGAGCTAGTAAATCTGCCCCATAGCATCTAAATAGGCGATTCAGGTGAGGGGAGAGGGAGGAGTGGTCCTTCCTGTGAAGAGAGTACTGAGAGGTGTGCGGGACATATCTGCTATGCTAAGCACCGAACAAAACAATGTAACTAAAGAGTAAGTTACCCTAAGCCCACTGCCTCATTCACCGTCCCTGCCACTGGTTGAATTTATCCTTTAAAAACAAAAGTGTGCGCTGCACACACATCCAGTGAGCGTCCGGATTCATGTGTAACGCATTACACTCCTGAGGAAGAGCATCACTTACCTGCCCTCCCCTTTTTTAATTTTTTTTCAGCATTTCAGGCTTTTGGAATTGGTCCTCCACCCCCTTCGAGCACAAAATCGAATCCTATTAACAAAGGATCTGAAATGCCCTGTGCTTCTCTCCTGTAGGCCCAGAAAATCAGCAAAGTGCAACAAGCAGTCTGCATTTTAAAGTGTTCATTTTGTCTGAGAGAAAAGAGTGAGAGAGATTGAGAGAGGGGGAGATCTCAGCTGTTTGGGACGCATGTTATCGCCCCCAGAAGGATGAAGGGATGAGTTGGCCGTGCTGTGGAATGAAGCTGTGGTGCTCAATCTACTGAGCTATCTCGTATACTTTTCTTAAGAGGTTACACAGGCTTTTAAAAGTGGGTGCGCCCTCTCACATTGAACAAAGAAGATTCTGTTCCATGTAAGGCTTTTTTAATCCAGGGCTCGGAAGGTCTGAACATTTGGAAAATGCTTCGTGGACTTCCGTGCAGCATTTGATCTGGTGGACCGGGAGCAGCTGCTGGAGACTTTGGGGCCGATTCACAGAACTAACTTAAGACAAAATCCTAAACTTAGTACTTTTGGTATTCACAGAAGTTAGGATTTTGTCTTAAGTTTGTCTTAAGACAAACTTAAGACAGACTTAAGACAAACTTAAGACAAAATCCTAACTTAAGTCTGTTTTAAGACAAACTTAAGACAAAATCCTAACTTCTGTGAATACCAAAAGTAGTAAGTTTAGGATTTTGTCTTAAGTTGGTTCTGTGAATGGGGCCCTTTGACTGGATATAACATCCCAATGGATTTGTTTGGGCTGATTCAAGCACTTCATACCGATAATTGGGCCCAGATCATTTTAAATGTAGACGGGAGCTTACCTCAGAAAATCCAGATTGGCATTGGGCTGAGGCAGGCGTACGTGTTGCCCCCCCTGCTTTTTTCCTTGTTCATAGCAGGCTTGCCATCAACCCTAGGCAATGTAAGTGGGGCAAGCCCGAAGCAAGACGGGAAACATATCTCATGTCTACTATATGCGGATGATCTTGTAATTATGGATCAAATGGAGATTGGCCTGCAAAGAAGGTTAAACAAGTTCAATGAATACTGCTGTTTTAAAAAACGTGTTGTCGATATGGATAAGACAAAGATCTTATGTTTTGGTCGAAGGAAAATAGGGGTCACTTGGTTTCTGAGCTCCAAGAAGTTGGAAAAGGTAGCAGAATATAGGTACCTGGGGACGTGATTTGAGAGAAGTCTGCAATGGCATCCTCACCTCGACGCGCTAAAGCTGAGGGCATTAGCATCGGTCAGGGGATTAAAAAGAATCAACGGTGCTTATGGCGAAATGTCCGCCAGGCCAGTGCTAAAAGCTTACTCAGCAATGGTACCACCTCAATTTTTGTATGGTGCAGAATTGCCTTATTTGAGTGGAAAAAATGGATGGGACATTGAGGAGGGAAACACTCGGAAAAATCTATTTTCATTGCCCAAGTCGTCAATGGTCCAGGCAGAATTGGAAATCACCTCATGGGTATAACAGCTTGTATGGCCCTATTACGATTCTGGCAGCGCCTGGGATCGGGAGAAGATTATAAAATCTCACAATGGTGCAGAAACGAGATTGTAAAGAGTGAGCTAACGTGCGCAAAAGGGATCAGAGCTACCATCATTAAAGCTTGTTGTGTGATGAAGGTCAGGTTGCGCCCCCAGACTCTCCAAATCGAGATCGAGAAGAGGGAATTAACAGCCAGATTCATCAAGGGAAAATCGACTCGCAAAGGGCCAGATTCTGAGAATCTGGCCCTTTGCGAGCGCAATTTTTGCATTTGGGATTCATCATCCCAAATGCAAAAATCGCAAAATGCGAAATCGCTATATTGCGAGGAATTGCATTTAAGGAATCTCTATTTGAGATTCCTTAAATGCAATTCATGAACCATTTCAGAATTGCGAATTCGCAATTTTTGGCCGCTATTTACCGCTAAGTCTGACTTCGTGGTAAATAGCAAAAACTTTGAAAAATGCCCTTTAGGGCATTTTTCTAAGTTGTATGTTACACACACACATGTCCTTTGGACATGTGTGTGCGCAACATCAGTCTACATTTTCATTTCAGGGGTGCTACAGGGTGTCCTTTGGACACCCCTGGCACCCTTGAAATCGCATCCTTATTTTCGATTAGCAAATTGCTAATCGCAAATAAGGAATAACTCCCCATTCATTCCTATGGGCCTAATCGCAAATAAGGAAGCTGTAGAAGCTGTAGAAATCGCAAATGTTTTTGCGATTTCTACATGAATCCCGTTTTGCGAGTCTTTAATAGCGATTCCTTAATAATCGCTATTAAGTACTCGCAAAACGGGACATTGATGAATCTGGCCTTTAGGGCCCTGGGAAAAGAAATCTCTCGAGCACAAGACCAAGATTACCTCTTGAGGAAAAGCTCTGGACGTTTCATGGCTACTGCATGGCAAAATGAACAACCTTTCCCTTTTATTGCTAGGCTACCTAGCTGTCGGTTAAGAAGAGAATTGCTACGGTTAAGAACTGGGGTTAACCCATGGGGTAAAAAGATCTATGATAGACAGTAAGGGAAAATGCACCCGCACTTTGGGAACAATATTTGACATATACTATTGGATTGTCAGAAGGTCTTAGAGATACGAAGAGAGTTTTTATGTCCGATTTTTAAAAAGTATGATATTAAAAACCGGGCTCAAGCAGTAAACCTTCTAACAGAAATGAGTAATTTAGACATAGCTTGTGCCATGGGGAAGTTCACCCAAAAAGTCAAAGTATTTCTCAAATGTGATTAGAATTAACATGTTTATTTTATAGTTTGATGTGGCCTATGTTATATGAAATGTTGAAAGGAAAGCTGAGTGTATATCTGAATTTTTTATGAGGTGAAATAATGAACTGTGATATTACAAGCTTTATTAATGTAGTTTTTAAAACGTTTGAGGCCCATTGGTCTAAATAAACTTGTATTGAACTGACTCAGCTGTTTGGGACGCATGTTATCACCCCCAGAAGGATGAAGGGATGAGTTGGCCATGCTGTGGAATGAAGCTGTGGTGCTCAATCTACTGAGCTATCTCGCATACTTTTCCTAAGTGGTTACACAGGCTTTTAAAAGTGGGTGCACCCTCTCACATCGAACAAAGAAGAAAGATTCTGGGGCATATTAACAAGCTGAAGTATCGCCGCTCCGAGAAAGCGGCGATACTTCCAGTGCCCTATTCACAGGGGCATTGCAACGCCTGCCACAAGCCCACTTTGCATGTCAGCGAGAAACATAGCTAATGACATGCAAAGTGGGCGTTCCCACGTCCAACCACATGTAAAATGTGGTTGGAGGTGGTAACACCCTATCACCAAGGCAGGTGATGGGAGGAAAAGACCTGCGATAAACTCATTTATCGCAGGTCTCCCAACGCCTGCTCTGATCAGGTGTTAGGCATCGATAACTTGGGGGTGTGGATCATAAAGCTGTATCCACCCCCCCATATTATCAAGGCACACATTAGTGCGTGAAAACAACGCTTGTTTTCACGCGCTAATGTTCCCTATCGCCGGCTATCGCCGGATTTACTATCGCCTACATGTTGCGCGTTGATAATAACGCGCTAACACGGCGAAAAAATCCGGCGATCGCCGGCGATACTGAAATGTGCGATGTGCGTTTTTTAACGCACATCTTGTTAATATGCCCCTCTGTTCCATGTAAGGCTTTTTTAATCCAGTGCTTGGAAGGTCTGAACATTTTGTAAAAGGCGCATGGCTGGTAGACGATAAACTAGAAACTGATCCAATTGAATGCAGAGAAATGTAATGAGAGGCAGCGCTGGCTTTGAGGGTAACTCAGGAGGGCCCCTGTCCTCGGCAAAGGATTCTGAAATGTCCACCTTTCCCCTTAAATTATATTCTCAAAATCTGCTCGAAGTGACAGCTTGAAAAAAAGTTATGTGAAGAAAGATACTGTAAACATTTTTATAAGAGACCAACCATGTGAAGGGGGGGGGGGGGTGAGGGGGTGAGTACCAATAACCGAGGGTGTGTAAAGTATTCTGTAGATCACCACGTGTGCTGGAGTAAGTCCTGAGTGTCCTTCAAAAGTGCTGCATTTTTTGGACTTTTTTTTTTTTACAATTATGCTATAAATGTCAATATTTGGTGCTGTTTTTTTTTCGAATGTCCCATTCGATTTTGATTCCCTTTAAGAAGGTTCACCAGGCGGTATTGCTTCCCAGTCACTGAGGGCAGTGGGCAGTGCCAAGGTTCCCAGTGGTGCAAGTAGGCCGCATCAGTGGTAAATTGGGCCACGACCCGCTTAGGAAAATGTTGGACATTTGCACTTATTTATTCATGTGTTTGTTGAATTTATTTGTCAAATAAAGCCCTGTTATATACAGCACTTAGGCAGGGTTAAAGGGAAAGCCTCGGGGGAGGGGGGTCTGTGCACGTATGTTGCGCAATGTGTGTGCGCAACATGAAACTTTGAAAAATGCACAAAAGTGAATTTTTCAAAGTTTTTGCAAATTACCATGAAGTTGAACTTCATGGTAATTTGCTCCTCCTATTTGCGAAATTGCAGATTTTTTAACTTTCATGCATTGCATCTAAGGAATCGCACAATGAGAACTCGCAATTAATTGCGAATTCTCAAATTGCGAGGGCCTTGACCCTTGCTGTATCGCAACAGCAAATTTTGCGATCGCAAACAGCCGATTTTTGCGAATCACACCGTTTGCGATCGCAAAAGGCTTTGATGCATGTGCCCCTAAAGGTGTTGGGTAACTGCGGATGCAACATGGAGTTGTCTTATACTGGCTGTTTCTAGATCACCGGTGCAAACTAAATTGCCTCATGGGTCATTAATAGCAGTTTATACACAAATCACTGCACTGTGTGCAACCACGGAGCTGTCTCAGCGCCCAAAAGACAGGCAGTGCAGAGCGCTAGGCGCTGTGTCTGGCCAGACAAGGCGTGCACGCCGCACAGCAGACTCCGAGGCCTGGCGGCGGATTCAATATGTATGAGGCGTCATCAATTTTTCATTCGTCTCGGGCGAAGGAGAGGGAGAGAGAATGTCTGCCGCTCGTGCAGCAGGCCGATCCGCCAGCCTGGTGTCCCGAGGCAGCGCCTCGAGGCGCTCAGAGGCAGAGAGAAGGGCAGATGGAAGGCGGCTGAGAGGCCGCCGTATCTGCAGGAAGGTGGGCTCACTTCATGGAGACGAGGACCTCACCCGCAGAGAAAAGACAGAATGGCCGGGCCTGGTGGGCAGGAGGGAAGGCCTGGGAGTGGCAGGCTGCAGAGGTGGGCAGGAGGGAAGGTCTGTGAGTCGCGATCAGAGATGGGCAGGAGGGAAGGCCTGGGAGTCACCATCTGCAGAGGTGGGCAGGAGGGAAGGCCTGGGAGTCGCAATCAGAGATGGGCAGGAGGGAAGGTCTGTGAGTCACCATCTGCAGAGGTGGGCAGGAGGGAAGGTCTGTGAGTCACCATCTGCAGAGGTGGGCAGGAGGGAAGGCCTGGGAGTCACCATCTGCAGAGATGGGCAGGAGGGAAGGCCTTGAAGTCACCATCTGCAGAGGTGGGCAGGAGGGAAGGCCTGGGAGTGGCAGGCTGCAGAGGTGGGCAGGAGGGAAGGTCTGTGAGTCGCGATCAGAGATGGGCAGGAGGGAAGGTCTGTGAGTCACCATCTGCAGAGGTGGGCAGGAGGGAAGGCCTGGGAGTCGCAATCTGCAGAGATGGGCAGGAGAGAAGGCCAGGGAGTCGCAGGCTGCAGAGGTGGGCAGGAGGGAAGGCCTGGGAGTCACCATCTGCAGAGATGGGCAGGAGGGAAGGACTGGCATTTGCCATCTGCTGAGATGGGCAGGAGAGAAGGCCAGGGAGTCGCAGGCTGCAGAGGTGGGCAGGATGGAAGGCCTGGGAGTCACCATCTGCAGAGATGGGGAGGAAAGAAGGCTTGGGAGTGGCAGGGTGCAGAGATGGGCAGGAGGGAAGGTCTGTGAGTCACCATCTGCAGAAGTGGGCAGGATGGAAGGCCTTGAAGTCACCATCTGCAGAGGTGGGCAGGAGGGAAGGTCTGTGAGTCACCATCTGCAGAAGTGGGCAGGATGGAAGGCCTTGAAGTCACCATCTGCAGAGGTGGGCAGGAGGGAAGGCCTGGGAGTCGCAATCTGCAGAGATGGGCAGGAGGGAAGGCCTGGGAGTCGCAGGCTGCAGAGGTGGGCAGGAGGGAAGGCCTGGGAGTCACCATATGCAGAGATGGGCAGGAGGGAAGGTCTGTGACTGAGTCACCATCTGCAGAGGTGGGCAGGAGGGAAGGCCTGGGAGTCACCATCTGCAGAGATGGGCAGGAGGGAAGGCCTTGAAGTCACCATCTGCAGAGGTGGGCAGGAGGGAAGGCCTGGGAGTCGCAATCTGCAGAGATGGGCAGGAGGGAAGGTCTGTGAGTCGCAATCTGCAGAGGTGGGCAGGAGGGAAGGCCTGGGAGTCACCATCTGCAGAGATGGGCAGGAGGGAAGCTCTGTGAGTCACCATCTGCAGAAGTGGGCAGGATGGAAGGCCTTGAAGTCACCATCTGCAGAGATGGGCAGGAGGGAAGCTCTGTGAGTCACCATCTGCAGAAGTGGGCAGGATGGAAGGCCTTGAAGTCACCATCTGCAGAGGTGGGCAGGAGGGAAGGCCTGGGAGTCGCAATCTGCAGAGATGGGCAGGAGGGAAGGCCTGGGAGTCGCAGGCTGCAGAGGTGGGCAGGAGGGAAGGCCTGGGAGTCACCATCTGCAGAGATGGGCAGGAGGGAAGGCCTTGAAGTCACCATCTGCAGAGGTGGGCAGGAGGGAAGGCCTGGGAGTCACCATATGCAGAGATGGGCAGGAGGGAAGGTCTGTGACTGAGTCACCATCTGCAGAGGTGGGCAGGAGGGAAGGCCTGGGAGTCACCATCTGCAGAGATGGGCAGGAGGGAAGGCCTTGAAGTCACCATCTGCAGAGGTGGGCAGGAGGGAAGGCCTGGGAGTCGCAATCTGCAGAGGTGGGCAGGAGGGAAGGCCTGGGAGTCGCAATCTGCAGAGGTGGGCAGGAGGGAAGGAATGGGATTTGCCATCTGCTGAGATGGGCAGGAGAGAAGGCCAGGGAGTGGCAGGCTGCAGAGGTGGGCAGGAGGGAAGGCCTGGAAGTCACCATATGCAGAGATGGGCAGGAGGGAATGGCTGGGAGTCGCAATCTGCAGAAGTGGGCAGGATGGAAGGACTGGGATTTGCCATCTGCTGAGATGGGCAGTAGAGAAGGCCAGGGAGTGGCAGGCTGCAGAGATAGGAGGGAAGGCCTTGGAGCCGCCATCTGCAGAGGTGGGCAGGAGGGAATAGCTGGGGTCGTCATCTGCAGAGGAGGGCAGGAGGGAAGACCTGGGAGTTCACATCTACAGAGTTGGGCAGGAGGGCAGGCCTGGGAGTCACCTTCTGCAGAGGTGAGCTGGAGGGAAGGCCTGGGAGTCTTCATCTGTAGAGGAGGGCAGGAGGGAAGACCTGGGAGTCGTCATCTGAAGGGGTGGACAGGAGGGAAGGCCTGGGAGTCACCGTCTGCAGAGCTGGGCAGGAGGGAAGGCCTGGGAGTCTTCATCTGTAGAGGAGGGCAGGAGGGAAGGCCAGGGAGTCACCGTCTGCAGAGCTGGGCAGGAGGGAAGGCCTGGGAGTCTTCATCTGTAGAGGAGGGCAGGAGGGAAGGCCAGGGAGTCGCAGGCTGCAGAGGTGAGCTGGAGGGAAGGCCAGGGAGTCGCAGGCTGCAGAGTTGGGCAGGAGGGAAGGCCTGGGAGTCACCATATGCAGAGATGGGCAGGAGGGAATGGCTGGGAGTCGTCATCTGAAGGGGTGGGCAGGAGGGAAGGCCTTGAAGTCACCATCTGCAGAGGTGGGCAGGAGGGAAGGCCTGGGAGTCGCAATCTGCAGAGATGGGCAGGAGGGAAGGCCTGGGAGTCGCAGGCTGCAGAGGTGGGCAGGAGGGAAGGCCTGGAAGTCACCATATGCAGAGATGGGCAGGAGGGAAGGCCTTGAAGTCACCATATGCAGAGGTGGGCAGGAGGGAAGGCCTGGAAGTCACCATATGCAGAGATGGGCAGGAGGGAAGGCCTTGAAGTCACCATCTGCTGAGATGGGCAGTAGAGAAGGCCTGGGAGTCACCGTCTGCAGAGGTGGGCAGGAGGGAATAGCTGTAGTCGTCATCTGCAGAGGAGGGCTGGAGGGAATAGCTGTAGTCGTCATCTGCAGAGGAGGGCAGGAGGGAAGACCTGGGAGTCACCGTCTGCAGAGGTGAGCTGGAGGGAAGGCCCGGCCTGGGAGTCACCGTCTGCAGAGGTGAGCTGGAGGGAAGGCCTGGAGTCGCCATATGCAGAGGAGGGCAGGAGGGAAGACCTGGAAGTTCACATATACAGAGTTGGGCAGGAGGGAAGGCCTGGGAGTCATCGTCTGCAGAGGTGAGCTGGAGGGAAGGCCTGGGAGTCGTAATCTGAAGGGGTGGGCAGGAGGGAAGGCCTGTGAGTTGTCATCTCCAGATACGGGCAGGAGAGAAGGTCTAGGTTCCGTTATCTGCAGTGATTGGGAAGGAGGGATGGGCCTTGGGATCTGTGGGGATGGGCAGAATGATTAGCCAGGGATACTTAACTGCAGGAATTTTGCAGGAGGGACAGGCCTGGGGGTATGTGCGGAAGGGCAGGATGATGGGCAGAATGACCAGTGAGGGATACATGACGATCGGAGTCGTTGTTCTGGCAGGAGGGGTGTGCCTGGGGTCCTTATCTGCGGAGATGGGCAGGAAGGATGTGCCCGGGGTCTTTATCTGTGGAGATGGGCAGGAGGGATGTGCCTGGGGTCTTTATCTGTGGAGTTGGGTAGGAGGGATGTGCCTGGGGACATTATCTGCCAAGATGGGCAGGAGGGGTGTACCTGGGGTCCTTATCTGCGGAGATGGGCAGGAGGGATGTGCCTGGGCTCCTTATCTGTGGAGATAGGCAGGAGCGATGTGCCTGGGGTCCTTATCTGCGGAGATGGGTAGGAGGGATGTGCCTGGGGCCCTTATCTGCGGAGATAGGCAGGAGCGAGGTGCCTGGGGTCTTATCTGTGGAGATGGGCAGGAGGGATGTGCCTGGGGCCCTTATCTGCCAAAATGGGCAGGAGGGATGTGCCTGGGGTCCTTATCTGCGGAGATAGGCAGGAGCGAGGTGCCTGGGGCCCTTATCTGCGGAGATAGACAGGAGCGAGGTGCCTGGCGTCCTTATCTGCGGAGATAGGCAGGAGCGAGGTGCCTGGGGTCCTTATCTGTGGAGCTGGACAGGAGGGATGTGCCTGGGGCCCTTATCTGCAGAGATGGGCAGGAGGGATGTGCCTGGGGTCCTTATCTGCAGAGATGGGCAGGAGGGGTGTGCCTGGGGCCCTTATCTGTGGAGATGGGCAGGCGGGATGTCCCTGGGGTCCTTGCGGAGATGGGCCGGAGCGAGGTGCCTGGGGTCCTTCTCTGCGGAGATGGGCAGGAGGGATGTGCCTGGGGTCCCTGCGGAGATGGGCAGGAGGGGTGTGCCTGGGGTCCTTATATGTGGTGTTGGGCAGGAGGGATGTGCATGGGGCCTATATCTGCAGAGATGGGCAGGAGGGATGTGCCTGGGGTCCTTATCTGCGGAGATGGGCAGGAGGGGTGTGCCTGGGGTACTTATCTGTGGTGTTGGGCAGGAGGGATGTGCCTGGGTTCCTTATCTGTGGAGATAGGCAGGAGAGAGGTGCCTGTGGTCCTTATCTGTGGTGTTGGGCAGGAGGGATGTGCCTGGGGTCCTTATCTGTGGTGTTGGGCAGGAGGGATGTGCCTGGGGTCCTTATCTGTGGTGTTGGGCAGGAGGGATGTGCCTGGGGTCCTTATCTGCGGAGATGGGCAGGAGGGATGTGCCTGGGGTACTTATCTGTGGTGTTGGGCAGGAGGGATGTGCCTGGGTTCCTTATCTCCAGAGATGGGCAGGAGGGGTGTGCCAGGGGTCCCTATTTGCGGAGATGGACAGGAGGGGTATGCCTGTGGTCCTTATCTGCGGAGATGGGCAGGAGGGATGAGCCTGTGGTTCTTATCTGCGGAGATGGGCAGGAGGGATGTGCCTGGGGCCCTTATCTGTGGAGATGGGCAGGAGGGATGTGCCTGGGCTCCTTATCTCCAGAGATGGGCAGGAGGGGTTTGCCAGGGGTCCTTATTTGCGGAGATGGACTGGAGGGGTGTGCCTGGGGTCCTTATCTGTGGAGATAGGCAGGAGAGAGGTGCCTGTGGTCCTTATCTGCGGAGATGGGCAGGAGGGATGTGCTGGAGCCCTTATCTGTGGAGATGGGCAGGAGGGATGTGCCTGGGGTCCTTATCTGCGGAGATGGGCAGGAGGGATGTGCCTGGGGTCCCTGCGGAGATGGACAGGAGCGGTGTGCCTGGGGTCCTTATCTGTGGAGTTGGGAAGGAGGGATGTGCCTGGGGCCCTTATCTGTGGAGTTGGGCAGGAGGGGTGTGCCTGGGGTCCTTATCTGTGGTGTTCCGCAGGAGGGGTGTGCCTGGGGTCCTTATATGTGGTGTTGGGCAGGAGGGATGTGCCTGGAGTACTTATCTGTGGAGTTGGGCAGGAGGGATGTGCCTGGGGTCCTTATCTGCGGAGATGGGCAGGAAGGATGTGCCTGGGGTCCTTATCTGCGGAGATGGGCAGGAGGGATGTGCCTGGGGTACTTATCTGCGGAGATGGGCAGGAGGAATGTGCCTGGGGTCCTTATCTGGGGAGATGGGCAGGAGGGATGTGCCTGGGGTACTTATCTGCGGAGATGGGCAGGAGGGATGTGCCTGGGGTCCTTATCTGCGGAGATGGGCAGGAGGGATGTGCCTGGGGCCCTTATCTGCGGAGATGGGCAGGAGGGATGTGCCTGGGGCCCTTATCTGCGGAGATGGGCAGGAGGGATGTGCCTGGGGCCCTTATCTGCGGAGATGGGCAGGAGGGATGTGCCTGGGGCCCTTATCTGCGGAGATGGGCAGAAGGGATGTGCCTGGGGTCCTTATCTGCGGAGATGGGCAGGAGGGATGTGCCTGGGGTCCTTATCTGCGGAGATGGACAGGAGGGGTGTGTCTGGGGTCCTTATCTGCGGAGATGGGCAGGAGGGGTGTGCCTGGGGTCTTTATTTGCGGAGATGGACAGGAGGAACGTGCCTGGGGCCCTTATCTGCGGAGATGGGCAGGAGGGATAGGACGAGGATCTTTACTGGCAACGAAGTTCCTGCCTGGAAGTGAACTTGTGACTGGGTGACAGCGCTTAGATTCCGGCAGTGGGTACTCATCCCTTAGCTGTCTCAGAGCTTCTTACTCTTCTTGAAGTTATCATTTCTTTTTCTCTCAAATGGACCCTTCATGTGTGACCTGTCGTTGTCTTCAGGACAGTGCTTAATTTGTAACTTGTGAAGAGGCCATTGCAGCTTGCACCACCCATTGTTCCTTCCAGTGCTACCAGTAACAGTACCTACACAATTACTAACCATTACACCGCTACAAGTGTGACAATCCAGACTATTCCAGGCCCCCAAAGCTATAAGAATGGCTTGGGGGGCAGGTATAGGTCATTTCTAATGTATATTAAAATAATAAACAACTGATATTGTGTTCATCTCGAAAGTTGACAGACAGCTCCACCATGTGGCAGGCTATCATAAGTGCTGGTGATGACAATTAAGTGCTAGTGCCGAGCACCGGAAACCACTGGCTCAAATTAAGCACTGCTTCAAGATGAAGGAGGTGAGGTGGGTAATGATCCCTACTGAGTCAACCTTTGTCCCTGCACCCTGAATCTCCATTACCCTTCCTATCCTCTCACTCGCTGACTGTCATGCTGCTCTCCGGGGCTTGTGGGACAGCCAAGACTCTGTTTTGAGCATCACAGTGACACAGTTTCCCTGCCAAAGCAGCACTTGGCTTTACATTTTCTGGTGGTCGCTATGGTGACCCCTACTTAACCCCTTCGCAGCGGGGGTAATTCCCCCGCTGTGCTGCGGGGCGGGGGCGCGCACAGCGATGAGGCACAGTGCTCGTGTGCTCATGACGAGCTGACCTCGTCATGACCACACCCCTTCCCGTGGAACGCTCAGCACAGCAGGGGAATTATCACCGCGTGTGAGTGTTCCACGGCTCATGGCGAGCTCAGCCCGTCATGAGCACCCGAGCACTGTGCCTCATGACGAGCTCAGCTTGTCATGAGCATGGAAAAGGTTAAGCTGGCTGGCTCTCCATTTACAGGTTGAATGTAGAAAGAGTGCCCAAGGGTGTAAACATTAAAAGGTTGAACCCTACTCTCCTTTTGACCTCATAGACCCCAGGACTCCCCCAGGGACAGCAGCCTGTGTTGAGATACACCAGTGGGTTCTTTTTTCCTCAACTACCCTCACCGGGTGTCCTACGACCCGGACTAGTAGTGCAGAAAAGCCTGCTCTGCCTGAGCCTTAGGGTGAGTGTGACTTGTCTGGGACCATCATGGCTAACGCGTTCTACTGTTGGTAGCCATCGCCTGGGGCCCTTGTTTCCTCTGGTATTAGAAGTGACCGCCTCCCAAGCATCACTGAGGGTCACGTGGGTTGAAGGCGGCTTCTAGGCAGACACATGGGGCGGATGGACACGCGGGAGACACCTTGACAAGGAGATTATATTTTGTGTTGTCTGTTTATATTCTTTTAGTAGCATCATCTAATATCTTTCACATATTGGTGATTCCAACACCTGGATAAGGAACCAAGTAGGATCCCTTCAAGATGAGTCTGAGAGGAGATTTCCCCACACATATCATTTTCTTAAAAGGTGATCACAGGTGGCATTTTATCTTTTTGTTGTGGTAGAAATTTAACAATGTTGAGTAAGAGTGAAACCACCTACCTCCCTTGTGAATACGCAAGGAGTTAAGCAAGAGAATTATTCACTAGAATAATTACATGTCCAATACAACAAATATTCAATAAACACTGTGTGAACAAAATGGAGAAACATAATATGATTATGAAAAGCTTTAGACATGTTGTATAACTACATTTAAGCAATTTAAATAAACAACCTCGTTAAGGAGACTTGATAGCGTCTTCAATAGGGGATCGATGCATTGTATGGGCTGTCGAGATATTATTTAGAGATGTCGTAACAGAAGACCATAAAGATTCTCTTTTAATAGTAAGTGACAAAGGAGACACATATGCACGGTCAACCCTATAAGCAGATGTGTTGTCCATAGATATTGATGCCATAAGCGGTTACTGGGAATAGGGGAGGAGAGCACAGAAGCCTGTGTGCACACCCTTAGTAAAAAAAATACTCAAAAGTACTTGCATATGAGGGCTCTGAAGATAAATTGATCTGAAGAGCATCACACAATTTGCTAAAGTCGAGAAGTCAGTCCTAAAACTGTGGTTTCTGGCTTCATGTCGGCCTAGTTGCAAAGTCGGAGGTGGGTCTTGAAATGATTTAACGTGGGGGCACACAAGCAGTCACATACACAACTGGGGGCTACATTTAATGGGTGTTAGAAGGGGCGATCTCCGAGGGCCAGGTTGTGCTCACCCAGACACCCCAAGATCCACCTCTCCCACAGAACTTGCCGAGTCTTGATTGTGAGGTCCTCGCCGGGGAGGCCTTTGGGTTTGGGATCGTACACACTGAGTTCACACCACACTACGAACAGACACCACACCGTTGGGTTTTAGGAACAAGTTCTTTATATAAGCAAATAATGAAGGAAGCACTCTTATATACACAGTGGCAACAGGACCACAAAGTCTCTGAGGATTCGGGAAGGGGGAAGCGGGACAGTCTTTTAGTCTCTGGGTCAGTACGAGGCGTACCCCACGCACAGCTCTCAATCCTCGAGCCGGGGGTTACGGGATGGTGGTCGTACTGGCGGCCTCACCTTCGTCGAGTCGGCCCGGTCGTGATGGTGGTCTCGATGGTCCAGCCGGACCAGAGTACTCCTCGAGCCGCGACGAGGTCAGCAGGGCTTGATCTGGAGAAGTTTGTGAGAGCCGCGACAGCGTCAGCAGGGCTCGGATGGTCTTAGAGGTCGAGCCGCGACAGCGTCAGCAGGGCTCGGATGGTCTTAGAGGTCGAGCCGCGACAGCGTCAGCAGGGCTCCGGGGGTCTTTAGAGATCGAGCCGCGACAGCGTCAGCAGGGCTCCGGTGGTTCAGTTCCTTAAGGCGAAGAAGGAGCCGCGACAGCGTCAGCAGGGCTCAGAGGATCCAGGTGAGTCTTCTTAGGGTCAGCCGCGATCAGATCAGCAGGCTTCAGGTCCAAGATACAACTGCCCGCCAGTTGTCAGGCGGGCCCAGTTATAGTCCTTCTACTCTTTGATCTCCGGACCCTCGCAGGCAGAGGTCTCCGGTCCTGGGGGCTGGTCGTTGGCGAGGTCCGGCGGTTGGCTCTTTGATCCCTTTGAAAGATGGGTCCGGGAATTCCCAGACGCCCAGCGGGTCTGGAGCCCGCCCTCGGGGAGGCCAGAGGGGTGATCCAAACTGGCCCACAGGGGAGGGCCAAAGGTGTGACAGAAACCAGCCCCTCAGGGGAGGCCGGAGGTGCCATCGAAACTCCCTGGCTTATCTCACTCGGGAGCCCTTTACCCCCCAGCCGGGACTGGCGCGCCTTTGGAGTCTGGGCTTCGCTGGGGCCGGGGTCACGCTAGGCCTAGGGAGACAGGGATGTCGGGAAGGGAAGATGGCGTCCGGGCCTTGTGGGGCATGCATGGTTAGGCGCTCGGAGCCGGGCGAGGAGCGGGAAAGGCAGGCCTGGTCAAGGGTCTCGGGGGATCTAGGCGTCACTGGATAGGACGACCAGGCTCGGGTTGCAGGCTACACTAACGGGGTGGCTGCGCAGGGGACTCGGGGTACAGGCCTACGCTCCCAGGGTGTGGAGGGACAGAGGTGAACCACGCCACGAGGCCGGGTCCAACACGCGTCCCCCCCAGCTGAAGGCGGGGAGAACTACCCATCCTCTTGGGGGTTCTCTTCGCTGAGGCGGAAGAATCGGGACAGGCCGTCAGCGTTGGCGTGGTCCGCGCCCGGCCGGTGTTCGACAGTGAAGTCCATCCCCTGGAGGGAGATGGACCAGCGCAGCAATTTGGGATTCTCCCCTCTCATCTGCATTAGCCACCGGAGAGGTCGGTGGTCGGTCTGGACCCGGAAGTGAGTACCGAACAGGTAGGGCCTCAGCTTCTTCAGGGCCCAAACTACCGCGAAGGCCTCTCGCTCGATGGTGCTCCACCTTTGTTCTCGAGGGAGTAGCCTCCGGCTAATGAATGCCACTGGTTGGTCTAGGCCGTTCTCATTCACCTGGGACAGGACGGCCCCGATGCCATGCTCGGACGCGTCCGTCTGGACTACAAACTCTCGTGAGTAGTCGGGGGCCTGCAAGATGGGGGCAGTGCACATGGCGTCTTTTAACGTTTCGAACGCCTCTTGGCAGGCGGGGGTCCAGCTGACTTTCTTCGGCTGGTTTTTGGAGGTTAACTCCGTGAGGGGGGCTACGATGCTGCCGTAACTCTTGATGAACCGGCGGTAGTACCCCGTGAGACCTAGAAACGCCCGCACTTCCGTCTGGGTCGTGGGGGCCTCCCAGGCCACGATGGCATCGATCTTGGGCTGGAGGGGGGCTACGAGGCCGCTTCCGACCTGGTGCCCGAGGTAGATTACGGACCCTTGTCCGATCTGGCACTTGCTTGCCTTAATGGTGAGACCGGCCCTTCTCAGGGCCGTCAGCACCGCCCAGAGGTGCTGGAGGTGCTCGGGCCAGTGGGAACTGTACACTGCGATATCGTCCAGATACGCAGCGCTGAACTCCTCCAACCCCGCCAATACCTGGTTCACCAGCCTCTGGAAGGTGGCGGGGGCGTTCTTCATCCCGAAGGGCATCACCCGGAAATGGTAGTGACCATCCGGGGTGGAAAAAGCGGATCTTTCCTTTGCTCCCTCGGTGAGGGCAATCTGCCAGTATCCACTGGTCAGGTCGAACGTGCTAAGGAAGCGAGCAGCCCCGAGGCGATCGATAAGCTCGTCGGCTCGGGGGATGGGATGAGCATCGGTTCTGGTGACTGCGTTGAGCCCGCGGTAGTCAACGCAGAACCTTAGCTCGGGAACAGCACCGGGGGCGGCTGCCTTCGGAACCAGGACCACAGGACTAGCCCATGGGCTGTCAGAGGCTTCGACCACCCCGAGAGCTAGCATCTTTGATACCTCGGCCTTGATACAGGCCCGGACTCGGTCAGGGACGCGGTAGGCTCGGTGCCGTACCGGTGGGCTGTCCCCGGTGTCCACGTCGTGGACGCACCAGTTGGTGACGCCGGGGGTGAGGGAGAAGAGGTCCGAGAACTGTCCCAACAACTGGCGACAGTCCTCGCGCTGCTCGGGAGAGAGGGGGGAGGAGAGACTCACCCCCTCTACGGAGCCATCTTTTTCTTTCACGCACAGGAGATCGGGGAGAGGCTCCGTTTCTTCTTCTTCCCCATCGTCCGTGGCGAGGAGCAAGCTCAACTCGGACCGGGCGAAGTGGGGCTTGAGGTGGTTCACGTGAAGGACCCGCAAGGGGTTCCTGGGGGACTCTACATCGATGAGGTAGGTCACCTGACTCTTGCGCTCTACCACCTTGAAGGGCCCTGTCCACTTGTCTTGCAGGGCACAGGGCTCTACGGGGGCCATAACCCAGACCTGCTGTCCGGGCTGAAACTCGACCAGAGTGGCATTCTGGTCATACCACCGTTTCATTTCTTCTTGGCTGGCTTCGAGGTTTGCCTCGGCCAGCTCTCGGAACTTCCTCGTCTGGTCCCGGAGGGCCAAAATGTATCGAAACACATAGGGAGGGGGCTCTGGGGCCGCCGTCTCCCACCCTTCCTTGACCAGGGTGAGGGGTCCCCGGACGGGGTGCCCGTAGAGCAGTTCGAAGGGGCTGAACCCCAGGGATTTCTGGGGGACTTCGCGGTACGCGAAGAGGAGACAGGGAAGGAGGACATCCCACTTACGCCTCAGGGGCTCTTCGAGTCCCATGATCATTCCCTTGAGGGTCCGGTTGAAGCGTTCCACCAGACCGTTACCCTGGGGGTGGTATGGGGTGGTGAACTTGTACGTCACCCCACATTGTTGCCAAAGGGACTTCATGTATTTCGAGATGAAGTTGGTCCCTCGGTCACTGACGACCTCTCGAGGGAATCCCACCCGGGAGAAGATGGCCATGAGGGCCCGCCCCACTACGGGGGCGGTCACCGTTCGGAGGGGAACGGCTTCGGGGTATCGGGTGGCATGGTCTACCAGCACCAGGATAAAGCGGTGCCCCAAGGAGGTTCGGGGGTCAAGTGGGCCGACAATGTCGATTCCCACCCTCTCAAAGGGGGTACTGACCACGGGGAAGGGTTGGAGAGGAGCCTTGCGCTTCCCTCCGCTCTTTCCGCTGGACTGACAAGTGGGGCAGGATTTACAGTGGGCCTCCACATCGGAGCGCATTCCCGGCCAGTAGAAGTGGGTGACCAGGCGCTGGTACGTTTTGTCTTGTCCCAAGTGTCCCGCCAGGGGCACGTCATGGGCCAGGTTCAGGAGAAAGCCGCGGAAGCGTAGGGGGACCACCAGCACTCGGCCGGACCCTAGCTCGGCGGACTTTTGCTCGCTGTATAATAGGCCGTTTTCCCAATAGATAAAGTGGGAGCCGGACTGGTCACCGGCGGCCTGGGCGGCGGCCTGCTGCCGCGGCCCCACCAGGGATGGGCAGGATGTCTGCTCTAGGCAGAACTCTTCTCGGGACGGTCCCCCTTCCTGGCGCCATTGGGCCAGCTCAGGATGGTCGCCCAAGCTCGGGGTTGGTTCGACGTCGGGGCCGAGGGGCCCTGCGTCGAGGGGGAAGCTCTCCCCGGGGAATAGCTCAGGGGTCTCAAAGGGTCCAGGGACCTCGGGGTCCTCGGGGGTCGCCGGGGCCGCCTCTAAGGTCACCCCTTCGGGGGCGGTCCTTCGGGCGGTCATCGACCGGGTACTCACACAGGCCCACTCGGGTAGGCCCACCATCTCTAAGTGGGTCCTTTTCTCAACCCGTTGCCATGGGGAGCTCTCTAGATCGTTGCCGAGCAGGCAGTCCACCGGCATGTCGGAGCGGACCGCCACTCGTAACTCTCCAGAGACGCCCCCCCACTCGAACGGGACTTGAGCTATCCGGCAGGTGCGGACAGAGTTATCGGCTGCGATCACCCTGCAGGAGATGTGGGGAACAATCTGGGCTTCGGTGACGAGGTGCCGTTTGACGGCGGTGATACTGGCCCCAGTGTCTCGGAGCGCCCCTATGTGATGGCCATTGATAGTCACCTGCTGCCGGTACTTCTCTGTGTTGTCGGGTAGGGGAGCTCTGGGGACCATCTCCCTATCACCCAAGGAGACTAACATCATAGCTTCGGGTTCAGCTCCCTCGAACTCTTCCTCCCCCTCCTCTTCTAGGGCTACGGAGGTGATGTGGCGCACTGGGGGCCCTGCAGCAGCAGGCTTCTGGAACAAGGGGCAGCGGGGGTCATTGGCATAGTGCCCGGGTTTCTGGCAATGGTAGCAGGCTTGGCTGACCCGGGGTCCTGGCCTAGCTGGGGGAAACCCTGCGCGCGCTGTGGGAGGCGAGGTACCTGGCTGGTTTCTGGGGGGACTGCGCGGGGACGCTACCTGGGAACCCCTCTGTCTATTCTGACCCCCTCCTCCCCTCGGGCGGGATGGTCCTTGTTCGTTCCGGCCAGTGTCCCGCCCGGGCCCCCGGGGTACTCTGGTGCTCACCCAGCGATCGGCCTCGACGGCCAGCTTCCGGGGGTCGGCCAACTTGCTGTCCAGGAGGTGCTGTCGGAGTTCCACAAAGCAATTCAGGGGCAAGTGCTCATACGCAATGAGGTCGATGAGCCCCTCGAAGGTGGATACTTTGCTGCCCTTGATCCACCCTTCCAGGGCCCGGCTGTAGAAATTGACATATTCTACCCACGTGGTGCCGGGGATCTTCTTGCATTCTCGGAAGCGTTGGCGGTACATTTCTGGAGTGAGCCCGTACCTTGTGAGGAGGGCCTCTTTCATGTGGCTGTAGGAGGTCTGTTCGGCAGACGGTAGGTCGAGTAGGGTGTCTCTCCCTTCACTCAGGAATCGACCCCACAGCTCGGCTCCCCAATCTTTCTGTGGAACTCGGTGTGAGGTCATAGCTACCTCGTAGGCCTTGAACCATTGCTGGATGTCATCATTTTTATAATATTCTTTGACTACATCCTTGGGGATGTGGACCTTGGGTTCCACTGGGGGACCAGACTCTCGGGTCGCTGCTGTTTTGTTGCCTTCGTTCCGGGCCTTGAGTTCGATTTCCAATATGCTGCGCTCGTGCTCCAGCTGGAGCTTCTTTCCGTCATGTTCTCGCTGGAGCTTCTTCTCCTCCAGTTCTCCTTGCAGCCGCAGCTGCTCGATGGCTAGCTTCTTCTCGGCCAGCTTGAGTTCTCCTTCCATTTTCAAACGGGCTAGTTCTAGCTCGTGGTTTCGGTTCCGCTCTCGGTCGGTCATCTCTTCTCGAGACAGACCTCTCTCGGGGCTGTAAGTCCACGTCGGGGACTTTGCTCTTTCTTGCTCTGGGGCGTGGGTTTCGATCAGGGGTGCTCCCCCTCCATCGGCTTCTGTCGGTGCTGGAGGTTGGGCTCCGGTCTCCACCCAGGCTGTTAGAGCTTGTTGGAAGTCCTCTTTGGTGTTTAATCCCGTTGACGGGATATGGAGATCTTTGCAGAATTGCTTGAGCTCACGGTGCGAATAGTCTCCCAGAAGCTCCATCTGGAAGGTGGTCTTGTCGGTAGTGACGCTCATGGCTGCTCTTTGTTCGGGTAGTGTGTCAGTACTGTACGATCCCTAGACGTAGGTTCTTATCCCACCGCTGCCACCAATGTTAGAAGGGGCGATCTCCGAGGGCCAGGTTGTGCTCACCCAGACACCCCAAGATCCACCTCTCCCACAGAACTTGCCGAGTCTTGATTGTGAGGTCCTCGCCGGGGAGGCCTTTGGGTTTGGGATCGTACACACTGAGTTCACACCACACTACGAACAAACACCACACCGTTGGGTTTTAGGAACAAGTTCTTTATATAAGCAAATAATGAAGGAAGCACTCTTATATACACAGTGGCAACAGGACCACAAAGTCTCTGAGGATTCGGGAAGGGGGAAGCGGGACAGTCTTTTAGTCTCTGGGTCAGTACGAGGCGTACCCCACGCACAGCTCTCAATCCTCGAGCCGGGGGTTACGGGATGGTGGTCGTACTGGCGGCCTCACCTTCGTCGAGTCGGCCCGGTCGTGATGGTGGTCTCGATGGTCCAGCCGGACCAGAGTACTCCTCGAGCCGCGACGAGGTCAGCAGGGCTTGATCTGGAGAAGTTTGTGAGAGCCGCGACAGCGTCAGCAGGGCTCGGATGGTCTTAGAGGTCGAGCCGCGACAGCGTCAGCAGGGCTCGGATGGTCTTAGAGGTCGAGCCGCGACAGCGTCAGCAGGGCTCCGGGGGCCTTTAGAGATCGAGCCGCGACGTGGTTCAGTTCCTTAAGGCAAAGAAGGAGCCGCGACAGCATCAGCAGGGCTCAGAGGTTCCAGGTGAGTCTTCTTAGGGTCAGCCGCGATCAGATCAGCAGGCTTCAGGTCCAAGATACAACTGCCCGCCAGTTGTCAGGCGGGCCCAGTTATAGTCCTTCTACTCTTTGATCTCCGGACCCTCGCAGGCAGAGGTCTCCGGCCCTGGGGGCTGGTCGTTGGCGAGGTCCAGCGGTTGGCTCTTTGATCCCTTTGAAAGATGGGTCCGGGAATTCCCAGACGCCCAGCGGGTCTGGAGCCAGCCCTCGGGGAGGCCAGAGGGGTGATCCAAACTGGCCCACAGGGGAGGACCAAAGGTGTGACAGAAACCAGCCCCTCAGGGGAGGCCGGAGGTGCCATCGAAACTCCCTGGCTTATCTCACTCGGGGAGCCCTTTACCCCCCCCAGCCGGGACTGGCGCGCCTTTGGAGTCTGGGCTTCGCTGGGGCCGGGGTCACGCTAGGCCTAGGGAGACAGGGATGTCGGGAAGGGAAGATGGCGTCCGGGCCTTGTGGGGCATGCATGGTTAGGCGCTCGGAGCCGGGCGAGGAGCGGGAAAGGCAGGCCTGGTCAAGGGTCTCGGGGGATCTAGGCGTCACTGGGTAGGACGACCAGGCTCGGGTTGCAGGCTACACTAACGGGGTGGCTGCGCAGGGGACTCGGGGTACAGGCCTACGCTCACAGGGTGTGGAGGGACAGAGGTGAACCACGCCACGAGGCCGGGTCCAACAATGGGCAGTTGTGATTTGGTGCAAATCTGATCAGTATTTCTGAGGAAATTAAGCTTCAAGATGTATAGATACCTAGCGACCGGGCACTTCTGCAGGATTCACGTGGTTCCGCGTGGGCAAAATAGCAATCTGATTGGCTAGTCATGCAGGACAGATGAATGTGATTAGCTCCTTCAAAAAAGAAGTCAAATCTATCCTCATGGCTAAATTCACTTGAACATTAACTATGCAATTACTGTTTGCCTGTTTGCCTCCCCCTTGTATTTCATTGCCTCAATCGACCACACAATCACACGCTACTACCTGGCATTATGCGCTCCCTGCACAAATTGCCTTATAAGGTTTCTCTATTGCGTTCTCCTTTCATATGTATGTAAAGCGCTCTGATATCTGCAAGGATCTTGTTCGCGCAGTACAAAACTCTGAAAATAAAATAAAATAAAATAAATAAATCCTGAAAATGTTGATAAAAAGGGACAAAAAGGCATACCCTGGCCCTTAGCCCTTGAAGAGGAGGTCCCAGAGAGACAAATAAAATGTTGTTACAGTCTCACGAGACTCCCGTAGAACTCAGCACGGCCCATGTGGTCCCACAGGACTCAAACACAATTACTTAAAAATATTTTTAAAAAGCACTAACCTGCATAGCCTTCCCTCAGGATAGGGGTCTTTGCGGAGAGGCCAGTCCCTCACCAAACCTTGCTATGCACAGCCTATGCCCCGTTGAAGGGGGTACATGGCGTGGGGTCGATTGCCCTTGAGAGGGTGTGGGGAGTATGAAACAGAGCTTGGCTGCAGGCCAGACCCTATGGCCAATCCCATGTCGCGTGCTGCCAAAGGCCGTGCGCGCCAGGGGTCGGCCGCATGCTGAACGTTGACCTATAACTATAACTTGTGCACTCGCCTTGTACTAATTATGACCTTACATATGACCTCACACTTTACATCACTCATGACATGTTCTATATGTTTGATAACATCTCTGAGGACTTCTGAAATGACATAATTAATGACATCACTGCGCATGGCAAGCGTGCAAGTTATAGTTACTTGATTTGACTATAACTGTTGAATTTCAGTGGTTTTTTTTGTTTAAAATGTTAACTTTAAACTTACATTTTATTCTAACTGTAACATCCCTTTAACCTTTTTTGGTTTTGTAGTGAAAATATATATATATATATATATATATATATATATATATATATATATATATATATATATATATGGGTATATATGTGTGTGTATATATATATATATATATATATATATATATATATATATATATATATATATATATATATATATATATATACTTGTGTATTTATAAAATGTGCCCCCTTTCTTCCCAGTCACTCCTTCCCTCTTCCCCCTTCTCTTGTTTCTTTCTCTATTTCTCTTTTTCCTGTCGTTCCGTTCTTTTCCTCTCCTCATTTTCTTTACATTTTGCATTTTCTTTCGGTTTCTTCTCCTGCCAAGCTGCTCGAGGCCAGCTTTCTGTATTTTCTTGTAAAGTGTTCTTATCTTCGTGTAATGCATGTACATGGTGATAGTGTTGCGAGGGGGCACAAGGAAGGCAGCTAGGACACGGGCACATTTTGTCTTTCGGTTTAGGCGCTGTGTGCATGTTGGCACGGAGCGTGCTCCCGCTGAGGTGCCATGGGAGTGCAGGGGCAGGTCCCTCGGATCCGTGCACGCCGGGTTGTTGTCTGCCACCAGCGGCGCGGAACCGCCGGCCTCTTTAACTCCATTTCAGGCATCGTCTCACATGGCACCGCATTCCGTTGTGTACACATATGTGAGCGTCTGGAAAGTGGGTCAGCGCGGCTTATCCATGTAGAAGAGCTCGTTGCGGGAGGTTAACTCTGTCGGTGGCGGCTGCTGACGCGGCGCCCTCCACAGGCCGAGCCCCCCTCACTCTCAGGAAACGCCGCCATTTTCATGTCAGTTCCAGGAAACAAGGAACAAAGCCGAGTGTGATCCTTTCATCCCTTCCAGGAACCGAAGCTCTCGCGATACTTGGGGCTCCTCTCGCCAGCTCAATGTACAGAAGTCAGGAGAGGACCGTTGTCACTCAGTGGTCTGAGTGGGCCGGGGTCTGCCGGCGCCCAGACCTGGCAAACCATAAAAAAATGAATATTGAACTAGGGCCCTATGGGGCCCTTTATTTCTTGCGTTCACAGGCAGAAGAAAGCTGGGGGGTGGGAGAGGGGGTTCTAATTCTTCCAGCCATAGGCAGAGTGACTCTAAAAAGGGGTGAAAACACAACAAAAGCCCCATTAACCCCTTAAGTGCTGCCGTCGGCCTTTGGACGTCGCGAGCATTACCTTCGTAGTGCTGCGCACGTCCAACGGCCAACGCAACCCCGCCCGTTTTGCGGAAGTGCCGCACTGCCGCGAAATCGCGGCCGCGGCAAACGGGTTAACAAGTAAATGGTCTTTTAAAGACCTGTGAAGTACTCGGCTGCGGCTGCAATTGGAGGGTCGCCAGTCCGCGAAACTGTCTCAGCTCGGGCTGACACGCACGAAGTGGGGGTGGGGGGTGCAAGTGTGACCTATAGCTGCTTCTATCACTAGGGGCCGCTGCGAAACCGACCCCAGTAACAAAGCCAGCCTCCCGGGGAAACGCCCGATGCCCGCTACGGCCAGTGGCTATTGCATTCTACCACAGGTGATCCTGGGCCGAAAGCATTATTTCATTTCAGCTGAATACCTAACGTACTGTCACTTACTTTTAAACCACACTTGTCAAGTTTTTATTGCCTTGGTTAAAGGTACTATAAAACCTGTAAATAAAATATCCTGCAGATTTTGGTTATGCTTTTTCCAGTGAGACTCCGTTTATGAATTTGTCAAATACAGGAAGCTAGCTCACTAATATTATTAAATAGGCCACGCCTCGTCTAAGGCTTCTCAATACACACCCCTTTTAGGGCCTGCTTCCTTTTCCCCTCCACTGAAAGCACTGTCTTTACTAAAAATAAAAAATAAATCCACTAAATATGTGCAAATTCAGCATATTTTGTATATAAACAATTCAAATTTTTTGCAAAGTTGATTTAAAAACATGTTGACAGAGACCTCTGTAAATTACTCCATTGAGGTCATTTTTGTAATACATGTACATAACAATCTTAAAAAAGTCTAAATGACACGCGCCTTAATCTTGAACGCAACTTCGTGAGGGGAGAGAAGGTAAAACAGGCCTGTCCCAAGGCACCACGTTAGTCTTTTACCTAGAGACCAACCTCAGAGCCAAAAACAAAATGGGCGTGGAGCTGAATGTAAGGCAAACATTTATTTAAAAAAGGGATCAAATAAGCAGTCTATTTTTTTAATTGCTTTTCATTGATTTTACATACAACAGGATATTCCATCAATACATATTGATTCAACGTTAGTCACACAGTTGTTACCACCTGCATTCAATAAACTTCAAACCCCTCGAAATCAAACAAATAGTCTAGCGTGCATAGCTACATGGTCATCCTTCGACACCTACTCAGAAGAAGAAATAGGCAAACTGCTCAGCACCTTGAAACCTTCCAATCACCTCACGGATCCCCTCCCTGCCAACGCTGTCAAGGATTTCACCCCATGGCTCCTTCCACTGTGGACTAAAATTATCAACAGCTTGCTCCAACAAGGATCCATCCCTGACTCCCTCAAAGTTGGACAAGTCACACCTTTACTAAAGAAACCTACTGCCGACCCATCCGACCTAAACAACTACCGTCCCATTACCAATATTCCCACTCTCGCCAAACTATTGGAAAAATGCGCACAACTACAGCTGACTAAACACATTGATCACTTTGATCTCCTCAACGCTCATCAATCAGGCTTCCGAGCAGGACACAGTACTGAAACTGCTATGACTCACATAATTGACGACGCCCTACAAATGCTAGATCAAAATGAAACCTGCCTCCTCATCCTTCTTGATCTCTCCTCAGCATTCGACACTGTTAAACATGAGAATTTACTCGAACTTTTGAACACAAGAATGGGTCTTTCTGGGACGGTTCTCAAGTGGTTCACCTCCTTCTTACACAACAGGTCGCAGAAATTCAAGAGTAACAACCTGATGTCCTCGCCAATACCTGTTTCGTTAGGTGTCCCCCAAGGATCCTCCCTATCACCAACTTTGTTCAACCTAGTTATGGAACCTCTCACCACCCTGCTACAAGCATCCAATGTACACTTTCACATGTACGCCGATGACACCCAATTATATCTCAAACTACAATCCCCCAATGACATTTTACTCCTGAACTCAACGATCAGAAGCACCCAATCCTGGCTTACCAATAATCATCTCAAACTCAATGCTCTGAAAACAGAGTTCCTTCTGATCTCACCTCCCGCGAAGATCTCTACCACTCAAACCTGGCTTAAGCAGCTAACTGCACTCAATGTCCTACCCACCATCGTGGACTCAGCAAAATCCCTAGGCATAACTCTCGATTCCAATCTCAACATGCAGCATCATATCAGCAAGGCTACTAAGGGAGCGAACTTCCAAATCAATACCCTGAGGAAACTTAAACCCTTCCTACCAGCCAAAGACTTCCAAACTGCAGTACAAGCACTAGTAATCCCGCGAATTGAATACGGCAGCATCGCCCTCTGCGGTCTCCCGCTAACCACTACTGCACCCCTAAGAGCCTCTCTAAATGCTGCAGCGAGACTCATCACTGGGTCAAAAAAACACTCGCATATCTCCCCTGACCTGAAATCCTTGAACTGGCTGCCTTTTGAAGCCAGAATACATCTGAAAATCGCCTGCATGACTCACAAGGCTGTACACCTGAGCTCTCCCGGATACCTCACGCAGAAGCTGTCAATTTCTGGCGGATCTAGATACACTAGAGGCACAAACAATCTTCTGCTAAAACCTCGAAGATTCCGGAAGGAAAAAACTTATAAACGCTCTTTCTCAGGAATGGCACCCAGGATCTGGAACTCACTCCCTCCTGAAACCAGGCTCATCTCCTCCGTCACACTTTTTAAGAAAGAAGTAAAAGCTATTCTCATGGCCAAATACACTTGACCTATTAACGTGGATCTGTAAAGTCACTGCACCGATCTGTATTATTCTGCTCAATCCCTACGACTATGTGTTTTTCCTCTATTTTACTGCTCGATCCCTACGACTTTGTGTTTTACCTGTATTATTGATTCACATACCTGACTTTCTACTTGCAGCACTGATTTACTTGTGCTATTATGCTATTATGCTCCCTCACGTACCTACCCATGTCACTTACTACCTATAATTTAGATATACCTAATGACATGTTATTTACTCTCTTGTTGGTATTCCATGCATTGTAAAGCGCTCTGATATCTGCAAAGATCTTGTTCGCGCTATATAAAACTATCAAAATAAATAAATAAATAAAAATAGCTTGCTACGCGGTTGTTTCCTCACATAGTGCAAATATACCTAATACATTCTGTAGACATAGAAGACAGACCCTACCTTTACAGAAAAAAGACTATTTTCAAATATACGCCAAAATGATGCTCGAATGCAGCGAATTGACGGTTTTGTAATAAACACAAACTGTCAAAATTTGATGACGCTGTGTGGGGGGGGGGCCTGGGGGTAGGGGAGGGTGTTACGGTAGGTGGGAGACGCGTAGGTGGAGGGATGGGAAGTGAATTTTGGGATATCGATATATGTTTTACTGATCGTAATTGATGATGTATTGACTTGATTGCAGTACCCCCAGGGATTGGAGGACTGCGGCTGTATTGTGATCTTTAATAAAAAAGAGTTGTTAAAAATAAAAATAAATTGATCAGAAAAATATGCTTAATTACAAAACTAAAGCACCGAAAGGGTGTTGCATCAAATACAAGCAGAAAGAGCACATATGGTTGTCTTTGCTGGAAAACCAGGCACACCACAGCTCACCAGTAGGGCCACAATGCAGCACCATTGACTACTATTGTAACTGGTTTAAAGTAAAGTAACTAGAGGAGGAAAGGAAGGCAGGAGACTCTGCATTACACCATGAGTAAGTCACAGTTACACCGTCACTGCAAGCCACCAGCTATGGGCTGAAAAGATCCTTTCTCTCGACATATATTTAAAGGAAACAATTGATGCTAGACTTTGAGGACCACGTCCAGGGCACAAGTCCTAAAAAACGAAGTGGGGGGACGCTGACGTCACGGCAGGAAGTGACGTCACGAAAGGTGGCTTGCATCTTCAGACTCATTCCCTCCCCTCGCTCACCCCTTAGATGCAATTGCATCAGAGAAGCCAGCAGCGTTCTGAATGAGCTCCGATTTCGTCCCAGAGAGGCCAAAGAGTGAATGTGTGGCTCCATTTGCTCCAGTTATCGAGCTCCCGGTAAAATAAGTGGGGGGGACGCCGTCCACCCGCGTGGTACCCCGACTCGAGCCCTGACCACGTCCATAGGGTCTTCTAGGATCCCAGACCTGCAAAGGGCTGGAATTGACAACTCACGGCAAATCTCGTACAAAACACTGACTGATCCAGGGTCGGTGTATATCAAAGCCACTCAACAGACACTGAAATACCTGCTGCAACCACAGCTGGGTCTATTGGAACCGGCGCCACAAAATAAACACCATGGCTGTACACATCAAATGATGAAGTTCAATCAAAGAGAACAAGGGCAGATATCCCTGATCTAATTTTCACGAAAAGGACTCATAAAAAACACTGTGATTTTGTGTCATCATTGAGACCTTGTGGTCCAAGTGTACCCAGAATTAACATCCAGGATGTAGGCCCATCTCTGAAGAGTTATTCCAGTTTTTATTCCACTGATAGTTTATTGGGTCTTTTCACTTTTATAATTCTGAGTTAAAGCAGTGTGTTCTGTGTCCTTCTGTATTTTACACTCAGTGATCTATGTCTTAAAATTTCCATTTTGTCCTGCAAGTAGCAGCAAATTTTCTAGTAAAGTTATGTGACAGGTCTCCGGGTTGGAAGCAAAAAAAAGAATGGCACTTGTTCCCTAGGCCCCCTAGGCGTGGCCCTTGAGGGTCTACATGTGAACCCGCCTCTTCATATTGAATTTGCCAAGGCTCTATTGCTGCTGTCGCTCAAGCTCAGTGGCTTGTTCCATCCATTGATGAAATCTGTGCATATTCAAAAGGTCACCTGTCCAGGGACAACTTAGCATCTTATCCTTCCGGGGGTTAACATGAAAACTGCCTTTCTCTTGAGTAATTATAAGAGCTCTTATCAGCCCCTAGAGGCAGCTCGAGGGAAGGCATGCTATATTAGGGTTGAACGGTTAAAGGCTCTGGCTGTCGGTAGTATCAGATTGTACCTCAGGGGGGCAGTACAACTCAAAGCAAAAGAGGAGGAGCCAACCCCGCCTAAACTATCTGGAGGCGCTTGGACCACACCCCCAAGCTTGCTGCACTACATCTATGCCCTGACTGACAGCCAGAGGGCGGGCCTTATCCAGACACACCCACACAGTATTCAGCCCATCAAATGCAAAGGAATTAGGCTTGTAAAGAATAGAAATGGCGTGGTTTTAAGCAATTTAGGCTGTATCAAGGGTAGGTTGTTTCTGCAAAAGGGAAAAGGTAATAAGCCTGGAAGACCTAATCCGCCTTCCTTTTTAGGTCTCAACTAGCCGCGCGAAGCGCGTCTCCGCCGAGCCCCTATTGTTGCCATGTGAGCTTCCCAGGAAACAATCCTGGCCGCGCGCATCACCTTGGAGGCGATTCCAAACTGCCACGCGCACGTGAATGAGCGCTGCGGCCAGGTGCTGTCTCCTAGGAAGCTCAAAACACCACACACACGCATGCACATACACCACACACACGCATGCACATACACACACAGACACACACGCCGTCGCACACATCATACACACACACACGAGTGCACCGAGCCCCCCCCCAACTTACCAGTTCAATGTAGAGGGACTCCGCTCTCCTTCTGGCGTCCCGAGACGCTTTCACTCCGCCTGCCTTCTTTTCCGGTGCAGACGCAGCCCCGCCCCCGTCACAGGCGACTTTGCCTGACTTCCGGACACATCGCGGAAGGAGTAGCTGTGTGTAAAAACATTTTTTTTCTTCTCCCTGTCCTTGAAGTTGTGTGTTACGTTGTGTTTTACGTTTGATCAGCAGATAGACTCTAAAACCGCTGAGGACTGATTTGAAGGCATGTGGAAGATTTAGAGTATCTGGGCGCCCGACTGGTGCTTCCACTACATCCGCCAAAGTTAAGTGACCTGCCGAACATTCTGTTCTTCCATAATGCATACATTACGTTAGAAGTAATGCTTTCTTTTTTGGGTGGCTCAATCGTCTGCGAATGCAGGAATGCCATTGTGGGTAACACGTTGGCTCTTTTTTTGTTTGCGAGTCACCGAGTTTCCTAAAACGATGACCTCACTGATCAGGTACATTCACACTCACAGTGCGTCTTTTTTAGGTATGCGGAAGCACTTAAAGTAATTCCACTTGGGGAAATGTCTCCGATGCAAAAAAAACAAACACCCAAGCCGTGACATTTGGAACAGGCCTCATGCATTGCAAGCAGTGAGCAGGAACGCCTAGCTCGTGTGCGCATCCGGGGAGCTCGGTGGCACGTCACGCGAGAAATCCTTCCAAAAGCAGCAACGGCTTTTCATTTTGAGTTCCCACTAACATCGGGTGTCAGTGGACATCTTTGAAAGGTGTCAGGTTTGCCGTCAACTGACCCCCTTGTCACGAGCTTGCCTTTCAACCAGTATCTTTAGTGCTGAAATCAGGAATTGCTGAAAATTGTCTTCTTGGCACGTGGCAAGTTGACAGATATGCTCTACCTTCAAAATGTCACTGTGCACATTAATCAGATTTTTGCGATTTTTTTGTAAATGTTAACCCCCCTCCCCCCCTTCCACGGCTCACCTCAGACAAGCTCCGCTACACTGCGGTGGAATTCAGTAGGACACTTGGCATGCAGGCGATGCTACTTTCAATCCGCAAGGGTACGCAAGTCAGGTTTGCTTTGTTCCTATCCGCCGGTAGCTTCGCAAACAGCATAAAAATGTAATGATTTGCATCGCGCCCCCACCCGCAATCCGCGGTCTATACATTTTTACCATTTTTAGCACTCGGCCAGAGCACAGGCAGCTGATGCCTCTGCGGGACTACCCCCGGCGCCCTCAAGTTATGGAGTCGCACTGGACCGGACGCGCATTGAAGACTGACCCCCTAATCAAGGCGCTCCACTAACCTGCACATGAATAGCAGAGGCCTCCCCCTGGAAGATATTCTGCATTCAACTCCATTGCAGAGCACTGCAGAGGCCACTGCACACCGGGATATAAGCGGCACTTAACTTCTATGCACATGCGTGCTGTCTCACTCCCTGTAGCATGCAGTGAACGTGTGTTGCACCGCTGGGGGTATATTACACCCGCTCCCAATTAAAGATTGTACCCCAGAAATTACACCACGGCTAGGGTTATTCCCTAAGGATTTCTCCACAGTAAGCTCATCTTAGCGTAGTGGAGACTTTATCTCTGAGCACCAACACACAACGTATGGACCTGAGCTCTAAGTGCACTAAGACGGCCCGGTGCACATGCGCACATGGTATATGCACCCTGTTCGGAAGTGTACAGCACTCGAACGCATGGCAAGTGGTACAGAGAGTAGCGGCTGGTTCTAAAAGCGCAGCTACGTCTGGCTTCACATGGCACAACTGAGCCATCCCCTGTGGGCTTTCGACGCAGCTTCCTGGCAGACAAACTGCACCACAGAGCAGCACACCTAATATAGTGTATGTGCGCCCTGAAGGATACGCTGCACTCAGCTGGCACACGCACTGCGTGTGAGACACAGCTCCCTTACCAACTCCTCAGTAGCATCCCTACCATCGCCGACTTTGCTCTCCGTAGGACCGTGACACACACTCTGCACGCAGCTCCATTACTGCTGGCTCAGCAGGCGCCGGCTCCCAGCAGTCCCACTGCATGTGGCTCTGGCACACCTGAGGCACGAGGCGCTGCTCGCCGGCCTTACAGCAGCACCCCCTCCCCCAGCGGGCGCTGCCTGTTTGTTAGTCTGTTTGTGTTCGTTTCTCTGTGCGTACATGCCTGCTTTCCGTTGTTTTTGCATGCTCCTCTGTGTGTGATGAGTGAGCCTGTCTGAGTGACTGCAAAACTGAGAGACAGAGTGCGACGGAGTGTGCCTCTGTGTGTCCTATTGGTGAAACGTGCGATTTGTCTATATATACATTTCCATGGCACTGTGTGCCTACATGTGCTTGCAGTGTGAGTATGGGTCAACTTCTCAGCACTCACAACTGCTCCTTGTGAAAAGTGGACTTTCTGCTCCTACAAAGGTTCGCTTACCATGGCCCACGCTATTTACTTTGATTCATTTGTTAAAGGACCAATGGCATCTCGCGCCTCGTTACCCTTTAAAAAATTTTGTTGCATTGTTTTATTTGTAATCTGTGTCATGAAGAGCCATGCTGGCTATTATCACTCAACTGGGCAGTTATAAAATTCGGAAATATACTGAGCGGAGCCCCCTAAAAGCGGTATTGGCGCTGTAGCCCTTAGAAGCACACACAGCTGTAACTAAGATATACGGAACTACTGTTGTAGTGGCCGCGAGGACAGGGGACAAAAAGAGCATACTGTGTATAAAACGACTATAATCATCTGTTCCATTCACGACATCCACAGTGCTTCTGAGCTGCTCTGGACACATGTGCCCAAGGTAGAGGAGATGTGAAGTCCAGTACCTAAGCTGAGTATGAGAATGAAAATACCACCTTTATTTAAATCCTAGATTCGGTACATGCCCAAATTGTGTGATCCTGGTCAAATCAATGTATTTGCACCAGCGGCGCGCCTCTTATGAAAGAAGGCAAATGTGGTGTGACGTTTGTGGGAAGCTTCAGGCGCCTCATTTCCGCCCACTTGAGCAAATATTGGCCTGAGTGGAAGAGACTTATATTGCGCATATGAACATTAAATTCCAGGGAGATGCGGAGATGTTTCTGTTCAAAAGCCAGTCACTCTCTCGAAGTCCCTTATGTAGGATGCACCTCCCTGTACCCAGGCCTGGTTCCTATGGGCTTTATCTTTTCTACTCTCCACACCTCACCCTTTTTTCTCTGTCTCACCTTCCTCTCTCCCAACTTCACCCTCCTTTCTCTCCACTACAACTTGCTGCCCCACCCACTTCACCCTTCCACCGACTCAATTACAATAACTTTTATTCAAGTATTAATTATTTAAAAATATTAAAAGTCATTGTTATTTGTAATATCAATATATCTAAGTCACATAAATACAACACATATTGCATTACAAATGCTATAGGTGTCACATTTGCAAAAGTTATAACTATTGCCATTGTCATACACAATGCCAATAACTCAAACTTTAATGCTGCGAGACCTATTGCATTGTTAATGCTTGTTCCTTAAATGGACCATCCACTGGAGAGAAAAATCGTTGCTTTGCTTGATGTAGTCTGCTGGAGTTCTGACGCATATCATGGTATCATTAACCTGATGGACACTTTAAAATGATAAAACAAGTTTCATCAGGTTTGTTAATAATTAGATTAATAATAACATCTGTAATTCTATCTGATAGACTATTGCTTTTATTAATATTGTTGTTATTATTATTTATTTGGTTTAAAGATATACTTTCCTCAGAACAACAATAAGCTATGAAACATCGATAAAAAGTTACCAGCCCTAGCATCTCGACATATATGTATCCTCTCGCATCACCATCAATGTACACTATATCCTCAGGGTAGAACCATCCTGGTGTTTCACGCAGCTACGCTAAGCATGCTGGGGCTTATAGTTTCATGCATCTCCAAATAGGTAAGGCAATTAAATTCCATATTTCTTTTTCTGAGTTTCAAGAGGGTTCAACATTTTTTGTTTCTTTTTAAACATTAGTCGCCATGGTGCTTTCAACTTAAAATATTAATGCTGACTTTGAAGACAGTCTAGGCTTTCAACTCCTAGTACAATTTAGAAGCTATCCTAAACATGTCACCGATTTTCTGCAGAAGGGAACAGATATAGGTGCTAGTTCGACCCATGTCAAATGTGACACCTTCAGACAACCCTGACTTTTTACCCAAAAAACATAATGCAGCCGGGACTTGAAGTTTCACATTTAGCATTGTAGGTACGGCTTTAAAATACCCCACAAGGAAATGAATGATACTTAAAAAGGCAGAAATGGCTAAAGGTATCACACATGAAAAGGGGCACCTGACAGCTAATGGCACAGCACCTTGTATAACATAGTTTTCCCTGGATCACACAGAGTGAATAAAGTGAGGATTAATAGACTGTGGCCTTGTGGCTTCACCGCCAATAATTTAACTAACAGAACAGACCTGCTCTCCATAAGTCACTGAACAAAGGAGAAATACAAGATGGCGCCTGATTGCCCGCCAGCAGCCGGCTGCGGCCTGCCCCTGATGAAGACGCAGTGTTATTGTCGCAGTGATTTGTCAGACTTCATTGGAAATAGAAAAGAGCACGTGCTGCGCCTGCGTTCCACGGGCACGCGGGGCGGTCCCCGGGGACAGAATTCATCACCGCGGCGGAACGCGGGGGCTCTTCAGAAATGGTGGCTCCGAGGAGGAGTGTCATGATTAAAAAATGCGACCAAGCCTTGCCTAGCTGATGTGTCCTTACCCCGGTGGTGCCTCGAGCTGGGCACACTGATTGGCCATCAGTCTTACTAATATTTACTGAATTTCTTGGAATTTCTTGGGTGTGGGATAAGCGGGTACGCGGGGAAGCTAAATCCTGGCAATTGAAGGCTGGGGGCGACAGAATGGATCAGGCCAAGCGATTAGGGGGTGGTTATTGGAGGTCCATGACAGAGCCCCTGCCACCTGCTCTTTAAATGAAGTTATTGCAGCTGAACAGTAGACTTAAAATAGGATCACAGGCTCGTCCAGCTGGTTGCTTACTTTAGTAAAAATAAAGCTTGGGTTGGAATCACATGGTACAAGTATAATTTGGTCTCCCCTGGAGTTATGACGACCCTTTCTGATTAGAGAACACAACACCGTGTGTTAAGGCGGGAATGTTTTTTTGTTTTTGTTAAACTGCTGTGAATCATGGCAAAAAAAAATGATAAAACCAAAATGTCACGTAGTGAGACCTATTTGGCTTTGCCAATGCTTGTTTTGTTCTGGCACGACGGGAAGGAGAGTGGCTAAACATCAACGCAGGAGGGTGGGTGGGGCAACAGCAATATGGGATGGGGTTAGAGGGGGCAAGTACCAACACTGGATAGGATGGGAGGGTTATACAGTGGCAGCAACAATGCAGGTTGGGTGCAAGCAATAATGTAAAATGGGTTTGGGGGTAAACAACAACATGGAATGGGGTGGCAGGGTGGAGCAGAAAAGCAGGATGGGGTGGGACGGGGCACCAATAACACGGCATAGGGTGGGAGGGGGCAAGCAACAACACAGGACGAGTGGGGGGAAGCAACGGAAAGGGGCAGTATGGGAGGCCGCTTGCAATAGGATGAAGCGGGTAGGAGGGAAAAGCAAGAGCACGGTGAAGGGTGCAAGGATGGGGTGGCAAGCAACAACAGGAAGAGGGTGGGAGCGGGCAAACAACCGCATGGTGAGAGATGGGAGGATGGGAAGAAGGCACGCAACAGCACGGATGGACGGGAGTGTGGGAGGGGTCAGGCAATAACGGAACATAAAATAACGTGTATTTCTAAAGTGCACATTCACCTGCAGGCATCTTTGCTCTGAATAATATGTGTTTAATGTTGACAAACTCAATGATACTCATTTGTCCAACCTCAAAAGGATGAAAGGCTGAGTGGACCTGCTGGTATTTGAACCTGTGACCATGAGGTCAAACACAGGCCCTTCAGTGGATGCCTTCCACTAAGCCACCAGACCCAGCTTACAACATGGAGCATGAGGTGAGGGTGGGAGGGGCAAGCAACAACACCGAGATGAACAGTCGGTGGGATGGGGAAAGCAACAACACAGATTGGGGTGGGAGAGAGCAAGCAATAACATGGAGCAGGATGAGAGGGTGGGAGGGGGCAAGCAGCAACACCGAGATGGAGAGTAGCATGGGATGAGGCAAGCAACAACACCGAGATGGAGAGTAGCATGGGATGAGGCAAGCAACAACACCGAGATGGAGAGTAGCATGGGATGAGGCAAGCAACAACACCAAGATGGAAAGTAGCATGGGATGAGGCAAGCAACAACACCGAGATGGAGAGTAGCATGGGATGAGGCAAGCAACAACACCGAGATGGAGAGTAGCATGGGATGAGGCAAGCAACAACACCAAGATGGAAAGTAGCATGGGATGAGGCAAGCAACAACACCGAGATGGAGAGTAGCATGAGATGAGGCAAGCAACAACACCGAGATGGAGAGTAGCATAGTATGAGGCAAGAAGCAACACCGAGATGGAGAGTAGCATGGGATGAGGCAAGCAACAACACCGAGATGGAGAGTAGCATGGGATGAGGCAAGCAACAACACCGAGATGGAGAGTAGCATGGGATGAGGCAAGCAACAACACCGAGATGGAGAGTAGCATGGGATGAGGCAAGCAACAACACCGAGATGGAGAGTAGCATGGGATGAGGCAAACAGCAACACCAAGATGGAGAGTAGCATGGGATGAGGCAAACAGCAACACCGAGATGGAGAGTAGCATGGGATGAGGAAAGCAACAACACCGAGATGGAGAGTAGCATGGGATGAGGAAAGCAACAACACCGAGACGGAGAGTAGCATGGGATGAGGCAAGCAACAACACTGAGATGGAGAGTAGCATGGGATGAGGCAAGCAACAACACCGAGATGGAGAGTAGCAAGGGATGAGGCAAGCAACAACACCGAGATGAAGAGTAGCATGGGATGAGGCAAGCAACAACACCGAGATGGAGAGTAGCATGGGATGAGGTAAACAGCAACACCAAGATGGAGAGTAGCATGGGATGAGGCAAGCAACAACACCGAGACGGAGAGTAGCATGGGATGAGGCAAGCAACAACACCGAGATGGAGAGTAGCATGGGATGAGGCAAGCAACAACACCGAGATGGAGAGTAGCATGGGATGAGGCAAGCAACAACACCGAGATGGAGAGTAGCATGGGATGAGGCAAGCAACAACACCGAGATGGAGAGTAGCATGGGATGAGGCAAACAGCAACACCAAGATGGAGAGTAGCATGGGATGAGGCAAGCAACAACACCGAGACGGAGAGTAGCATGGGATGAGGCAAGCAACAACACCGAGATGGAGAGTAGCATGGGATGAGGCAAACAGCAACACCGAGATGGAGAGTAGCATGGGATGAGGCAAGCAACAACACCGAGACGGAGAGTAGCATGGGATGAGGCAAGCAACAACACCGAGATGGAGAGTAGCATGGGATGAGGCAAGCAACAACACCGAGATGGAGAGTAGCATGGGATGAGGCAAGCAACAACACCGAGATGGACAGTAGCATGGGATGAGGCAAACAGCAACACCAAGATGGAGAGTAGCATGGGATGAGGCAAGCAACAACACCGAGACGGAGAGTAGCATGGGATGAGGCAAGCAACAACACCGAGATGGAGAGTAGCATGGGATGAGGCAAGCAACAACACCGAGATGGAGAGTAGCATGGGATGAGGCAAACAGCAACACCAAGATGGAGAGTAGCATGGGATGAGGCAAGCAACAACACCGAGACGGAGAGTAGCATGGGATGAGGCAAGCAACAACACCGAGATGGAGAGTAGCATGGGATGAGGCAAACAGCAACACCAAGATGGAGAGTAGCATGGGATGAGGCAAGCAACAACACCGAGACGGAGAGTAGCATGGGATGAGGCAAGCAACAACACCGAGATGGAGAGTAGCATGGGATGAGGCAAGCAACAACACCGAGATGGAGAGTAGCATGGGATGAGGCAAGCAACAACACCAAGATGGAGAGTAGCATGGGATGAGGCAAGCAACAACACCGAGACGGAGAGTAGCATGGGATGAGGCAAGCAACAACACCGAGGCGGAGAGTAGCATGGGATGAGGCAAGCAACAACACCGAGATGGAGAGTAGCATGGGATGAGGCAAGCAACAACACCGAGATGGAGAGTAGCATGGGATGAGGCAAGCAACAACACCGAGATGGAGAGTAGCATGGGATGAGGCAAGCAACAACACCGAGACGGAGAGTAGCATGGGATGAGGCAAGCAACAATGTGGAGCAGAACAAGAGGGTGGCAGGGGCAAGCAACAACACCAAGATGGAGAGTAGCATGGGATGAGGCAAACAGCAACACCAAGATGGAGAGTAGCATGGGATGAGGCAAACAGCAACACCAAGATGGAGAGTAGCATGGGATGAGGCAAGCAACAACACCGAGATGGAGAGTAGCATGGGATGAGGCAAGCAACAACACCGAGATGGAGAGTAGCATGGGATGAGGCAAGCAACAACACCGAGATGAAGAGTAGCATGGGATGAGGCAAGCAACAACACCGAGATGGAGAGTAGCATGGGATGAGGCAAGCAACAACACCGAGATGAAGAGTAGCATGGGATGAGGCAAGCAACAACACCGAGATGAAGAGTAGCATGGGATGAGGCAAGCAACAACACCGAGATGAAGAGTAGCACGGGATGAGGCAAGCAACAACACCGAGATGGAGAGTAGCATGGGATGAGGCAAGCAACAACACCGAGATGGAGAGTAGCATGGGATGAGGCAAGCAACAACACCGAGACGGAGAGTAGCATGGGATGAGGCAAGCAACAACACCGAGATGGAGAGTAGCATGGGATGAGGCAAGCAACAACACCGAGACGGAGAGTAGCATGGGATGAGGCAAGCAACAACACCGAGATGGAGAGTAGCATGGGATGAGGCAAGCAACAACACCGAGATGGAGAGTAGCATGGGATGAGGCAAGCAACAACACCGAGATGGAGAGCAACACCGAGATGGAGAGTAGCACGGGATGAGGCAAGCAACAACACCGAGATGGACAGTAGCATGGGATGAGGCAAGCAACAACACCGAGATGGAAAGTAGCACGGGATGAGGCAAGCAACAACACTGAGATGGAGAGTAGCATGGGATGAGGCAAGCAGCAACACCGAGACGGAGAGTAGCATGGGATGAGGCAAGCAGCAACACCGAGATGGAGAGTAGCATGGGATGAGGCAAGCAGCAACACCGAGATGGAGAGTAGCATGGGATGAGGCAAGCAACAACACCGAGACGGAGAGTAGCATGGGATGAGGCAAGCAACAACACCGAGATGAAGAGTAGCACGGGATGAGGCAAGCAACAACACCGAGATGGACAGTAGCATGGGATGAGGCAAGCAACAACACCGAGATGGAGAGTAGCACGGGATGAGGCAAGCAACAACACCGAGATGGACAGTAGCATGGGATGAGGCAAGCAACAACACCGAGATGGAAAGTAGCACGGGATGAGGCAAGCAACAACACTGAGATGGAGAGTAGCATGGGATGAGGCAAGCAGCAACACCGAGACGGAGAGTAGCATTGGGATGAGGCAAGCAGCAACACCGAGATGGAGAGTAGCATGGGATGAGGCAAACAGCAACACCGAGATGGAGAGTAGCATGGGATGAGGCAAGCAACAACACCGAGATGGAGAGTAGCATGGGATGAGGCAAGCAACAACACCGAGATGGAGAGTAGCAAGGGATGAGGCAAGCAACAACACCGAGATGGAGAGTAGCATGGGATGAGGCAAGCAACAACACCGAGATGGAGAGTAGCATGGGATGAGGCAAGCAACAACACCGAGACGGAGAGTAGCATGGGATGAGGCAAGCAACAACACCGAGATGGAGAGTAGCACGGGATGAGGCAAGCAACAACACCGAGATGGAGAGTAGCATGGGATGAGGAAAGCAACAACACCGAGATGGAGAGTAGCATGGGATGAGGCAAGCAGCAACACCGAGACGGAGAGTAGCATGGGATGAGGCAAACAGCAACACCGAGATGGAGAGTAGCATGGGATGAGGCAAACAGCAACACCGAGATGGAGAGTAGCATGGGATGAGGCTAGCAACAACACCGAGATGGAGAGTAGCATGGGATGAGGCAAGCAACAACACCGAGATGGAGAGTAGCAAGGGATGAGGCAAGCAACAACACCGAGATGGAGAGTAGCATGGGATGAGTCAAGCAACAACACCGAGATGGAGAGTAGCAAGGGATGAGGCAAGCAACAACACCGAGATGGAGAGTAGCATGGGATGAGGCAAACAGCAACACCGAGATGGAGAGTAGCATGGGATGAGGCAAGCAACAACACCGAGATGGAGAGTAGCATGGGATGAGGCAAGCAACAACGTGGAGCAGAACAAGAGGGTGGCAGGGGCAAGCATCAACACCGAGATGAAGAGTAGCATGGGATGAGGCAAGCAACAGCACAGAGATGGAGAGTAGCATGGGATGAGGCAAACAACAACACAGATTGGGATGGGAGGGAGCAAGCAACAACGTGGAGCAGGACGAGAGGGTGGGAGGGGCAAGCATCAACACATTGAGGGATGGGAGAGTGGGACAGGCAAGCAGCCACGAAGAAAGGGATGGGAGGGACAAGCATCAACACAGAGATGGACTGAAGGGTGGCAGGGCGTAGAAGCACATGGGTGAGACTGTCTGCAAACACATGCACACTTATGGACTGCTTCAACTAAAAGAAAAAGGTGGTTCTGTAAGCATGAGTAGTGGAAGGACACAAATACTTGGGCCATGCCCAAGGGGAGGGTCAAACACATGAAGAGGATGTGCAGCTGGCATGTGCTAACCAAAGAGAAGCAAGAAAATGAGAGTAACGATGAAGCCAACCAATGGTAAACAATGGGGGGGGGGCTCAAGGCCCACTGTAAGCTTACAAAGTGTCTCACATGTGACAGCACCTACTTGACGAGGATGCCTTCAGCCACATCATCGTGTATTTTTTAGCCCTTTTGTTTATGCTGTACAACATTAAAAACTGGCATTGGCAGAGCCAATTACTTTTAAAAGTGAGACCTATAGGCGTTGTCTATGCATGTTTAATACTCCTTACATAAAAGGTTTCACACCATTACATGGCTGATCTCTCTACCCCCAGCATTACTAGTAAAAGGCTGACTTTGATATTTGTCTAAAAAATTTCATTAATTATCTTTTCGACCTCAAACCAATACTTCTCCAACTGAGGGCATACCAAAAACATATGCTTATCATTAGCACTAACTTCACCACACCTGTGACATTTAGGTAGGGCACCTGTTACGAATGTTGCCATTTTTTGTGGAGTCCAATATAATCTATTCGCTGTAAAGAAATGGTTCCTCTTCAAATTCGATGGTTTGACTACTTTATACAGTAGCTTGAACGAAAGCTGCCATACTTTTGGTGGGTCAGGAATCTGTGTCACTTCTTCCCATATTTCATAAAGGGGTTGGATTTTTTCATCCTCGGAGGTCAATAGTGCGTGATACCATCCACTTATTACCTTCTTTACCGTTGTTACGTTCTTTAACTTGTTTTCAAACTCCCAGAGACTCTTTGTCTCACGTCTATTTGCTTCCCCCCAAGATTTTAGCTGGAGAAATTACTGGGGACAAACAGTCATTGCTATTTTTCATTCATTCATTTTAACTTTATTTCGGTTTGTTTATGAACCATAAAAGTACATCAAAATTTAGAAAAAACCATTTACAAAAATAGACTAATACACAGTTACATCTCATTTTAGGTATTTGCAATAAATCAGTTAGCATGCGGTTTATAGTGTGACGATAAAAACACTAAGACAGTAAAATACATAGAATAAAAGTTTAAAACACGGTGGAAGGCTAGTTATTTCTGGGATAAAACAGTCTACCTACGTTAAAGTAGGTTACTACTACCGGATCAATCTCCGTCTGATTAACCACATTGAAAACAAGAATTTAGCAACAGCAGTAACTATCAGTGCATTAGTATCAGTTTTTAAAATTCTAAAATACTCTATATAGTTCCTGACTCCTAGGTTCACACATAGCTGTATGATCCATTTTTTTCTGCTAACAGAGTAAGCAGGACAAAACAAGATCACATGGATTAAGGATTCGTTTGGATCATTGCAACCTGGACAAGGACGAACTAAACCCATTTTCCATTTATCGGTGTAAGAATGGAGGGGTAGTGTACCATATCTGAACTGTAAGTACAGTTTTTTTGCTAAGACAGGTTCTATAGTATCTAATTCCTTTTCAAAACTGTAGACATTCTTGGAATCCAGAAAGCTGTCAGTGAGGCTAGAAGGCCTGGCTGATCGAAGGACCTCTTCTAGGTTGTAGTGTTTTATAGACTCAGCCAGGGTTCTCTTGGAGATGGATTTGCATGTGTCCTCCGGATTAGACCAGAGATTCTCCATGCCGATCTTAGACGCCTGCCCCCCTATAAAGGATAGCCATTTTATCCTCCCTGCACCCGGGCGTGCCATCACAATCTTTAGTTCTTCTCTATAGCACTCAAGCTCCGGGACACTCCACAATCTACGCCAATAGAGGAGCGGGCGAGAGGCAATTACTTCTGCAATGGGCCTCAGATTTATATCCAACCTTAGTGGGACTAGAGGAGTGTTAGTTGGTAAGGAGAGCAGCTGTCTAACAAATTTATTCTCAGATGTACTGATCTTGTTCGGTGGACAAAGCCCCAGAGTTCCGCCCCGTAGAGGGTGGATGATCTGGTTTGAACCGTATATATTTCCAGCGGTACGCTGATAACTTTATGGACACAAGATTTCTGCACTTTGAGGATCCCCCCCATAGACTGAGAAAGGGTTAAATTAGTCTTAGTCATTTGAGTTTCCCAACTCATTTTATCATTTAAGGTCAGGCCTAGATAAGTGAAATTATTTACCCTTTCCAGGGCTCGTCCATCCATTGACGGGCGTGGACAATTGGTTGCACTGGCATTAAACACCATGTACTTCGTTTTATCTATGTTGATCACCAAATTCCTGTTCCTACAGAATTTGGTGAATTGGTCTAACACCCGCTGCATCCCCATAGATGTTTTTGAGAGCAGCAGGGTGTCATCCGCAAACATAAGTGCAGGAAATTTACCACCAGCTAAGTTAGGAGCGTCACTGTTATGTACACTAGTTAGGTCATCGACAAGGCCATTTAAAAGGAGGGAAAATAGCGTAGGGGCCAATACACATCCCTGCCTAACTCCCTTCTCAATGGGAAAATCTCTTGTCAGCTGGCCGTATTTGCCATAACGAACCTTTGCATAGGTTCCTTCATGGAGTCTTTTAAATTGGTGACATAAATAGGGTGGAATCCCCATTGTTGTTAATATACTCCAGAGTTGGTTTCTGTCCACCATGTCAAATGCGGATTTGAGGTCCACAAATGTCAGGTAGAGGCTACCCCCTTCCATGACCACATGCTTCCAGTAAAGAACCTGGAGACGTAATAATTGGTCAATGGTAGATGTTTTAGCACGGAACCCTGCTTGCAGGTGGGAGAGGATGTTATTCTCACTAATCCAATCTTGCAAGCGTTGCAAAAGCAGTTTGGCATAGATTTTTTGAGTAACGTCAATAGGACTGATTGGTCTATAATTTGACGGGGCCAGCGGAGATCCCCTTTTATAGATCGGAATGATTTCGGCCCCCAGCCAGGTGCTTGGAGCCTCTTGGCCGTCGAGAATAGCATTAAATATGTCGGTCAAGTAGGGGACCCAGATCTTCGGCTCATCTCTAAAAAGATCACCAGGGATCTTGTCCAACCCTGGAGCCTTGTTACATTTTAACCCTTGGACTGCAAGTGTAACTTCCGACATAGTGAAGGGGGGAGGAGGGCATCCAGGGCTCAATCTCAAAGACGTTGTTAGTAACGCTTGCTATTTTATCTAATTCTACTCGCTAGGTGGGAAACCTGTAAGAAATGGACCGAATCCTCTCCACCCCAAGGGACGGACTGCCTACGAGAAGTAAGAAGAACAGCAAAAACAGATATCGAACTGGAATCCAATACACAATCTAAGATATGGGTGGCCTTCAAAATTGGGATAGGACATGAGTGCACAACACCTTTTTCTGTCGAATGATTACACCTGTGTGGTCTGGGCAGCCAGGCTACTGGAAGGGCCCGAGCGCAGGAACTATGGAATATCGCAAAAGTCTGGGGAGGTACAGATCGGTTGACAGGCTATTATTTGCATATAATGGTGGTATGATAAGTAAAATAAAAGAAATTAAAAGGTTCACACCACTTGCCCCTTGATAACATCGCTGTCAAGTCTGCTGTTTGTTGTGGAGGGGCTCAGAGAATGGAATGAGTAAAAATTACATAAGGATTGCTCTAATTACCCTTAGGGGCATAACTTCAAGGGGGTGTTTCGGGTGTTACACCCGGCAAATAACTACATTCTTGGCTTGGTATTTAGGAAAAGGTCCTGAGTCGGTCTGCAAAGTTTGTGTCAGGTTTTTTTTGCCATCTTGAATTCATTAAGAGGTTTCAACTTGTTATTTTTTTGGATCAGGAACTTAAACATATTTAAGATTGATTTACCAAAAAAGTTGCAAATCTGCACCCATAGAAGTACTCCTTGAGTGGAAGAAAAAATACTATTTTTTAGAATTGACAAATATTGGCAGTAGTGACTTTGGAAAGCTAAGCCAGTCTCCCTTTTCCAGGCTATGACTGGCAATCAAACACCCAAAAGGTGATGGGACGAATGCTTGCAAATAGTCTAACCACGGGCAGTCACTCGGGGTAGCAGTCCAAAAAATGTTTTCCACCCACGGTGCCACTCTAGACAGAGGGCTGATTTAGGATTTCTCAGACAGATTAAAGGCAGACAGGATGGAAAATGACTTTACTGACTTTACTCCACCTTCCAAATTTAGAGATGTCCGCTACCCCGCGGACATCTGTCAATGTAGGAGAAGCTCCATCGAACATGAAGGATGCCGTCAAGGTTTTCCAAACATTTTAATTTTTCCATAAACAGATTATTAAAAAAAATCTAATGGCCCCTCACACACCATGGGAGCTTTCTCCAATAGCGTGGAGTTCATTACTCTGTTTTTTACTGTCCAACAGTAAAAAAAAAAAGCCATCTGACCGTCCACTCTAGATAGAGTGGAATGTCGGATGGCTTATGTGTGTCGGCAACAACTCTGTCAGACCTTTAGGGGATGTTTTACACCCATGGAGTACATTTTTCCCACTGTAAAACTTCGGGTCTGCCCGACTCAGTATCAGGTGGATGGACCTTGAGTTTGGGTCCTCGGTCAACGCTACAAAGGAGTACCTGTCCGTTAAACTCTAAAACAGCTGTAAAGGCCCACCTAATGCAAATCAGTACTGATCCTGACGGTCATGGGAACAGTCCATCCTGAACAGGGCAGACTGGGAACCACAATCGGCCCTGGGAAAGTGCTCGGCCGCCCCCCCCTACCCCTCCCTCTTTGGTAGGGGGGGAGGGTTGGAGGTGCCACCGAGCTCTTTGCCGGGGCCGGTTTTCGTCCGATTTTGGTACAGGGCCGATTTTGAAGCTACGCTGCAAAAACGGCACTATAACAAAAACGTCCCCCAGGGGCCCAAAACAGGTCCCCACCCGTGCGGAGCACCGGGGGATTGCCCTGTGCCTGCTATGGCAAGTCCGGCCCTGATCCTGAACTTTATTCACCTCACACATTCACCCTATGACCCACTGCTTTTTTAGTTGGGAAATTTGAGATTCACACCCCCTGAATCTGATTGGCTTAGCTAAGCCTCTGAGGGCGCTGCTTACATTCTTTTCATACGGCTGCAGCCTTCATGGCCCTGAGAAAAGGGGAAGCAAGAACCACGGCCCTTGTGCAGCAGCCGCTCACCCTTGGAAATATTTCCATCTTTTCTTAATAGACATGCGCATTTGCCCATTTCCCTGTGGAAGAGGCGTCATGGGCCGGCAGTTCTCATGACTGCCAGGCATAATGCGCCGTTGCCACCAGCCATTGAGCTATCTAGCAGCTGGAGGACGCGTGCTTAGCAAACATGTCAATCAGCTCGCGGAGAGGTGCGTAAGCGAATGGGCCCTCATTACAAAGGCTTTATGAGTCTCCCTCCGCACTTAGGGGGCCGCACAATGTTCCAAGGAGTGCTTACATCCTCCAGCACGGCATGATTACAATTTACTTTAGCGGTTTAGCGGCAATAATGAAAGTGGCAAGCGGCTCTGCTAGGACGACAGGACGCGACAGCCTGCTACCTCCTTGAATAATCTGGGCCTGATTCACAAAAGGTTCCTGCAGGCGTAATGTATACTTACTCATGGAAGACGTCTTGCATAATTGTGATAGCTGTGAATTACAAACAAGGTGCAACGATTTTCAGCGCTCCAGGCAAAATGGAATTTTGCCTCCTCGAGTGCTCCCCATTCACTGCTTTTCAGCATTTAGCAAAAGAAGTCCAGGTTAGATGTGCAGGACATCTAACTTGGGCTTCTATTGGAATTCTATAACACATATTAGCAAGCCCATTATCGCCGTTTTAGCTGTAGTTTCCTGCCGCTAAAACCGCGATAATTTTAACGAGGTTCTTTCTAATATGCCCCGTAATTCAACACCACCACTCGGTGGATAGACACACCGTGACCTATCTAAATGCCGGCAATTGGAGTGTAATTTAAGCATAATATTTACACAATTAGTAGATATAAGCTCTGCCCCGAATTGGAAAAGTGGGAGTACTAAGGGTGTGCCGGGGAAATATAATGCAGTTTGGTCACCGCCCCCAAAGAAGTAAGCAACTGCATTTTCACCTACACAATTTAAACCCCGTACTACACCTCACTTATGTTTCATTGGAGCAAAATGAGAAGTGAAAAGTGGCTGTGGATTTGTGCACCAACCAATCAGTCCAGTTTTCACAAAATGTGTGTTAGAAGTGCTATATATGGACAAGATTTGTTTCATTAGTGCAAAGAACAGAGCAAGTAAAAACGATTTTACACTTGCTATTGTTCCCTTTTTATCTGTACTATTTCTAAGCGTAGTAAATGTAATCAGGAGGGATGTATATGAATGAAAGCAGATTCTTCTAGAGGGCCTGTATCATGAACAGAAGGGAAACCCGACACTACAGAAAAGTTTTAGAACATAACTGGGAATAAATGAGGCACGTCTTTTATTGCTTTAGCTTTACTTGCAGGCTTGTTTTCTGCTGACTGCATCGCTGTCGTGTTCTCTACAATCTGCCTCCCCCTGGGAAGTAGAAGGCCTTGTTTTTGTGTGTCCAGGCAGGACAGAATTATTGTTGATCTGTATCTTGAATAGGATCCGCTCAACGTGTTTAGCTTTCTTGATTTTAGCTTTGAGATGCCTTTTATATCAACCTGTGTTAAACCATCTGAATGGTCCTATATTAATGCCACAGATTGTACTGCAGAAGTTACTTTTATTTGTATTATTTGCCTCAGAATAAGTCTTTTGTTGCCACATAATGTAACTTCTCTTAACCTATAATCAGGGCCACTGGAATTATGCGGCAGGAGAGGGCCAAATTAGATGGCAGGAGAGGGCCAAATTATGCGGCAGGAGAGGGCCAAATTATGTGGCAGGAGAGGGCCAAATTATGCGGCAGGAGAGTGCCAAATTATGTGGCAGGAGAGGGCCAAATTATGCGGCAGGAGAGGGCCAAATTATGTGGCAGGAGAGGGCCAAATTATGTGGCAGGAGAGGGCCAAATTATGCGACAGGAGAGGGCCAAATTAGATGGCAGGAGAGGGCCAAATTATGCGGCAGGAGAGGGCCAAATTATGTGGCAGGAGAGGGCCAAATTATGCGGCAGGAGAGTGCCAAATTATGTGGCAGGAGAGGGCCAAATTATGCGGCAGGAGAGGGCCAAATTATGTGGCAGGAGAGGGCCAAATTATGTGGCAGGAGAGGGCCAAATTATGCGACAGGAGAGGGCCAAATTATGTGGCAGGAGAGGGCCAAATTATGTGGCAGGAGAGGGCTAAATTATGTGGCAGGAGAGGGCCAAATTATTTGGCAGGAGAGGGCCAAATTATGCGGCAGGAGAGGGCCAAATTATGTGGCAGGAGAGGGCCAAATTATGCGGCAGGAGAGGGCCAAATTATGTGGCAGGAGAGGGCCAAATTATGCAGCAGGAGAGGGCCAAATTATGTGGCAGGGTTAAGTAAATTATGCGGCAAGTAAAAGCCAATTATGCAGCATAATACAGCACACTTTGTAATAGTATTACTTCATTATTTTATCGTTTTTAAACTTGATAACACAGCCTGGGCAGTGGCTGCACCTCATTAGTACCATTTTAATACCCAAATATAACAATGAACAACAAAAGGGCAACCAGTCCAGCTTTGCAATGGGCCTTTCAGTGCGCCGCAACACATGTTGCTGCATTTTTAGTTACTTTTGAACAGTTTGAGCTAGAAACAATTTTTTTTGTTTAAACCTGCAGATTATGTGGAAAATGATGGATTATGTGGCAAATGTGGCAAATCTATAATCATGCGAAAATCGTCACAGCAGCACAATTGTATTATTCCAGTGGCCCTGCCTATAATTTAGTCCACCATGGAGCAGGTACTTGTTCCCCATCTTGCCCCATGATTCCAGGGGCACAGATAATAGGGAAATTGACAGCCCAGGCAGTGCCTCTGAAAAGGGCAGTGTGGCTGGGGTGTCAGCACCACCACACTAGACCATCTCCAGTAAGAAATCACCAAGAAGGAAAGCATAATTGTTATAGTTGACCGAAAACATAATGTTATAAATGTAGTAGTCTTAAAAAAGCAAATTTTTAAATGTTGACTTCTGATAGTGCGGCCATTTTAAATAAAGAAAAGTAATTTATTATAGAGGTATTTAAAGAAAAAATAGGATGTTCATCGTAAGTTTATTTTCATATCCTCATGCCAGCTACACCCCAAAGGCATCAGATTCACTATTTCTGTAACAAAGGCTCCCTCAGCCCTCACAGCGGGGGGGCTGAGGTCCAGGGGGGCCCTCAGCGCATTACCCTGGCCTGAGAGCTCCTGAGTAAGTAAGGGGGGCCCTCCTTGGACTTTGCAGGGGGTCTCTCTCAAGTTTCTTTACACCACTGGTGCTTAATATTAATTTGCGAATAAAAAAAAAAATACGTGCCAGGGCCTAAGGTATTACACACGGGTCCATTGAAGCTGGCTGAACCCGGCTGCACGCCACTTGAAACTGCAATTCAAAGTTAATCGTTTATCATTTTTTAAAGATATATTAAATAGTTGCTTAAAAATACACATAAAGCACCACCATGTTATGGCTTTTCATAAATACGTGCTGGTGGGATGTATGACGTTACAACGCATACTTTTACCACGCATACCTTTACAACGCGGTATTTACAACGAATACCGTTACAACGCATAGCGCTTAGAGGTGCTGGATAGTGGTAAGTATAATTTTCTATTCCAACTCCAGTCCCCGTGGACACTAGGGAAGGTGTTGGATAGAAAATTAAACTTATTACTTACCCTAGAGCGCCCCCCAGCGCAATGCGTTGTAATGGTATGCGTGGTAATACCTGCGTTGTAATGGTAGTGCGTTGTAAAAATTTCGTTGTAAACTTTGCATACCGTGCTGGTGTTTACAAAGAAGGGCCGGTGCTGAGCACATAGAAGCAATCGACACATAGTCCTACTATATTCACATACCGTTCCATCCTTTAAAGATTTTCTCTGATGGGTTCAGGGGGTTAGGGTACTCTTAGGTGTAATGTAAGGGCTAGCCTTGGCGTTAGTTAATCACGTAGGTCCTGATTTAGATCTTGGTGGAAGGGTTACTCGTCACAACAATGACGTATATCCGTCTGGTGAAATGCAAATCCCATGGGATATATCGGGATTTATATTTCGGTTGGACGGGAATTCAGTCACCGCTGTGATGGAGTAACTTGTCCGCCAATATCTAAATTAGGCCTTTAATTAGCTAGTTTGTAAGTTTGTTAGTTAGCTTCTTGGATAGTTAGTGCCTCGGCCCCTGCAGCCGCATGGGCAAACAAGCACTGGCAAAGGTAAGAGTGCTGGGGATCTCCACAAGAAGGGCTGAAAGGGAACCAGTCTATGCCACAGGTATCACTCTAAGGCTCCTTGACACTCGGGACACACCTGGATGACGAGCCTCGGCCTCGCTCAACGGAGGTAGCGCAGGGCAAGTCCGGGTCCAGTTCAGCTCAATGACCACAGCTTCAATAAGAATGTCATAGTCCATCTATGATTGTTGGTAGTCAACACGTCAACGATATCTTAAAATATGTAAATACACCTATCCTTCAAGTGAGAATCCAAACCGTTGAAACAAACAAAACACAAGATATGTTGACAGCAGGAATGTAACACAATAAAGCGGTAAAGACAGAGCAGTAGACTATGAAAACGATAAACTGTTTGTGAACAAAAAATTATGGCAAACAAGCAGAATACTGAAAGCAAAAACAAGACATACTAGCCCTGCAGTCAGAAGAACATTGGAATAATTCAGAAACTCATTGGCAGCCTTGAGGGGGCTGGCAGAGGTACAAGCGGGGGAGCACTGCCTGCTCGCCCCCAGTCTTTTCAAATGGAAATCATCCTTTTTAACCCCTCCCATGCTCGTGACGGAACCGTTCCGTCACGAGCCTCGGGTGGGCTGTGCTGGTGATGGAACGGTTCCGTCACGGCCCGCTCGCCGCGCCTGCGCGGCGTGAATTCCGCGTCTTTGCTGACGTTCTAATGGGCGGGTGGGTCCGTGACGGAACCGTTCCGTCACAAGCACAGCTCACCCCAGGGCCGTGACGGAGCGGTTCCGTCACGAGCAGGGGGCCGCCGCGCGGCCCCGCCTCCCCCTTAGCACTGCGGTGGAATAGCCGCCGCAGCGAAGGGGTTAAAGCAGTACTGGTTGTTTACTAAACAGCCACAGCTTTAAGAAAAAAAACATGATGCTGTTTGGGATTTCAAACATAAATCTATCCTTTGCTGTTCTTTGCAGGCCACCGTCCTTGGATCCGATTCTCAAAGGTACACTGAGACAAACGTCTAACTTTACGACTTTCGGTATTCACAAAGGGCATTTACGAGTAGTAAAGTTAGATTTTTGTCCCAGTTTAATTTAAGACCAAAAATCAAGTTAAACTGAAACAAAGTCTAACTTTACCACTCGTAAATGCCCTTTGTGAATACCGAAAGTCGTAAAGTTAGACGTTCGTCTCAGTTTACCTTTGTGAATCGGGCCCTTGTGTTTGCCTCCAATCACAAGGGTGCGAGCGGGGGGTGCAACCAATCCAATAACTCTTAATTATTCTGGTCATTCTGCAATACCATCTGACAAGAGATTTTGCGATGTGATCTATGTACTAAAATGTGCAATTTGAACCACTGTTTGTGACCCGCCTCTTAGTACATCTAGTTAGTGCTTAATTTGTAAAAAACATAAGTGCCAGGCCCTCGTCAGGAGCCACTGGTAGCGCTGCCAATAACAATACCAACACACTACTAATTGTCATACTCCTACAAGTGTGACAATTTAGACTGTTCGAGGCCCCCACAGCTCTAAAAATGATGTGGGAGCAGGTATTAGTTGTTTTTAATGTATATTGAATTAATAAACAACTGCTGTTCTGCTTATCTTTAAATTACACAAACAGCGCCACCATGTGGCAGCTGTCATAAGCGCCAGTGTTAGTCATTAAGTGCCGGTGCCTAGCACCAGAAACCACCGCCTCAAATTAAGCACTGCGTCAAGAGGCCTTTGTGTGTTACAGATATTGGAACAGGAGCTATAGAACTGTTGCCGTCTGTAGACTGAAACCTGCAGGATATTAACAAAATATTGTTTTTCATTGTGTTGTTTTTCTTCCGTGAATTTTGAAACATGCTGTTTAATTAATAAGAGGAAAACGTTTTTTGGACATCTATTATTTCATCTCATAAATTTAAACGGCTTAAAAAATGCAATGAGATTTTAGCCCATAGATGTCCAATATCCCCTTTTCACAGCATCAGTATTAGCAGATTTTTAACCTGTCTGTTTTTTTCCTGATTTTCCTCTATGTCTATTTACATACCAGTTGTTTGAAAATCTGGAGGTCCTAACATCCTGTAAGCTCCCCAAAAACTATTGAGCACCTTATTGTAGTGCAATAGTTGGAGCAGATTTTTGTTAGATAGGCAGGCATCTATATGTAGAGGGACACCAACTTTAAAATGACCACTTCTATAATACGAATTGATGTGTTTTATTGAACGGTAAATACTGTTATTTTACCTTTTTCTAAGCACTATTATATTGCCAGGAAAAAGAATTGGAACCAGATTGAATGATATTATCTGACAGATGGCCAAAACCCGCACAAGAGTTGTCTGTTGCGTTTTCACAGAGCGGGGGACAAGCACAGGGCAGCTCTCGGCACATTAGCAACAAGACAGCTAGGGCGACCACTTTCCAGTATTTTTGGGTGTTTGTTTCTCAGACTAAATACTAGTGCCAGCTCTTCACACTGCCAACAAGAGAAGCTCCTCTTACTGGGCAGATCATTTCAACTTCCTGTCCCAGGGTTCTGATATCCGTCAAACCGTGCATGCTTCGGAGCAGGTGCAACACCAGCATTAACCTTTATGGCCCAAATGTCACATCGACAGAGCTTAATTTGAGCCAGTAGTTTACAGCACTGGGCACCTGCACTTAATTGTAAACACCTGCACTTTATGGCAGTGCACCACATGGTGGCACTATTTGTTTAGTTTAGGAATGAACACAAAATCACTTGTGTATTAATTCAATGCACATTAAAAATTATTAATGTGTGCTGCCCAATCCATTCCCATAGCTTTGGGGGCTGGAATAGCCTGAATTGCCACACTTGTAGGAGTGTGATGGTTAGTAGTTGTGGTGGTATTGTCATTGGCAGGACTGGGGGGGGGATGAATGCTTCAAGCTGCAGTGGCCTCCTGACAAGAGCCCTATCACTTATTATTTTGCAAATTAAGCACTGAGACTTCGGTGAGTACGGGTCCTCGTTTTTTTTTTTAGAGGGTTTACAGTGCATCAGTCATATTCCGTCAGGTATTGCAGTGTTAACAGCCGAGGTCGGTAGTAGGAGTTTCTGCCGGGCGGTGACGTGGGGAGGGGGACGGGCAGGGTGGGGGGTAGTAATGTATGGATTACGGAGTTTAACAGGTAAGTAAACATATACATAAATAAAACAAATTTCGTTGCGCGCACTGCATCACCAAATGCGATGCAGTGCGCACAACGAAATTCGTTTTATTTATTTATATGTTTACTTACCTGTTAAACTCCGTAATCCATACATTACTACCCCCCCCCCCCCACCCTGCCCTTCCCTCTCCCCACATCACTGCCCTGCAAGAACTCCTACTACCGACCGCGGCTGAGTGTTAACTCATATTATGAGTGGATTGTTAATTCTGATGGGTCCAGGTACAGTAGTTACCCTGTAAAGGAGACAAACCGATTGGCTTTGCCAATGCTTGGTTGACATAAATGTGATTTATTAAATGGAAAAGCTGTATGTATTTCAACTTCCAAAGAAAAGGAATGGCTTCTAATTTTTTAGGTATGGACTAGGATTGCAAATTGGACCTGAATTGAGTCTTTTAAGGGATGTTAGAGTTAACAGATAACTCCACATCACTAGGGCACTGCTCGTAAAGTCTTCGGCTTTCCTTTTAACAGTCATTGTTTTGAGGTGAGTTAGCCCATTTGGATCAAATGAACTGAGTCAAGACTACAATTCCCAGAATGCACTGATTTGTTAAATGTGTGCTAGTGTGTTGGAGTCATGTGGTAAGCCTAGTCAAAGGTGCTCAATTGATATTTGCAATCTGTGATCTATTGACCATGTGTTGCCAAAATGTGTGTCTTGGAGGACTGTAAGCAGGTAACCTGCCAGCCACTCCATCCAACCAACCCCATATGACCGCCTTGTTCTCTCTTCACCTACAGCCGTCCGCAATGACAGGAACAAGAAGAAGAAGGAGCCGATAAAACAAGAATGTATCGAGAGCTACGAGATGACGGCCGAGCTGGACGACCTTACCGAGAAGATCCGCAAAGCTCATCAGGAAACCTTCCCCTCGCTTTGCCAGCTCGGCAAGTACACCACGGTGAGTGCCCGACTGCCCGTGTCTCGCGCTCTATTGAGCCAGGGTTTCGTCTTCACCAATCTTCATATTAAAGCCAACCTCAGCCTCCAATCAATGAGGTCAACCATGGATATTGGTTCACCAGTAGTCCACAGGAAGTGACTTCAAACGCCCTCAGATCTCGCTGATGACATCACAGTGTTTACTCTTGCCCAACCCTTAGCCGCTTATCAGATTCCTATTTGCTGCTCAGAGGCTAAGGGAGGTAAAACCTACAGAACCTATACCATGTGCGCTTTGTCTTGTTTACTTCCTGTGCCTGCTGCTGTCTTCGTGGTCCCTTAGACAAGGAATAGCAGGATAGTGCCTGGGAAGACCAAGCCGAAAGCCAGATGTAGCAGCTAGTTAGAAGAGGTGCTAAGCTACGCCTAATGGATGCCCATTGGTCAGTGTTTTGAGACTGATAGGCCTGGTGACAAGTTCAGGTAGTCATGTCTCCTCTTCTCCTCATCAGTGAGTGCCGCTGCTCTGTAAAAGGAGGTTTCAACAGCGGCACAACTCAGAGACACTGGCTGCATCTGACCATTAACCCTTCGCTGCGACGGCTATTCCGCCGCACACTAAGGGGGAGGCGGGGCCCGCGGCACTCCCGTGCTCGTGACAGAATTGCTCCGTCACGAGCCTCGGGTGTGCTGTGCTTATGACGGAACGGTTCTGTCACGGCCCCGCCCGCCTAATAGAACGCTCAGCGCAGGCGTGGAATTTGCGCCGCACAGGCGCGGCGAGCGGGCCGTGACGGAACCGTTCCGTCACCAGCACAGCCCACCCGAGGCTCGTGACGGAACGGTTCCGTCACGAGCATGGGAGGGGTTAAAGTACTAGAGGGCATATTTATGAGCACTTGCGTCACTTTTGCCCTGCCGGTGCGTCACTATTTGTGACGCACCAGCTGCGTAAAAATGCATCATGTTGCGTCATATTTACAAAGTGACGCATCTAGGTAGATGCGTCACTTTGTAAACCCCTGCACCACCTTATACCTGCGCCAGGTATAATGTATGCAGGGTGGGTGTCCTGACGCAAGTAAGCCTAGTAGAAGTCACGCAGTGAAATCTATAAGATTTCACTGCGTCACTTCTAGGACGCAAATGCGTCAATATCTTACGCCTGCCTCACAGCAGGCGTAAGACCGATGCAGGCACACTTGAAATGGGACTTGCCCATGTGAATTGTCTCATTGATGGAGTTGCATCACTTTTGTGACACAATCCAGCAATGCGTCATTTTTGCGCCTACAGATACAGACGTATCTGTAGCTCCTTGCGGCATGATGCTTCGTACTGTAAATATGACGCATCCAGCATGTCGCAAGGAGGGCACAATGAAAAGTGACGCATCACTGTTTTCTCGCAGTGATGCGTCACTTTTCATAAATGAGGCCCAAGGCACATATCCTACCAACCTTTTTATTTTTCTCCTGAAAATTTGTGTTCTCCCTGTGACCTTTGCCCCCAGGTGCATACTTTAGTACTCGCCAGCAGAGTCCTGAGATAGTGCTGGTTAGGGGTTGACCTAAAAGTACTCTCTTCTTTGTCTTTTAGGGGGTCATTTTACTTCACAGATTATGGGTAAGCTAGTTGGCCTAGCAACATTTTAGGGACAACGCCTGGACTGCACCCCTGGGGTGAGGAATACCATTTGCACCCTGTAGTGAAAGCCAAGCAAGTCCCCTGTAAATGGGTTTTTGTACCGCACCCCCCCTTCCGCCCCACCCTGAGCGGAGTGTCCACCTGGAGCATGCGGTGACCAGAAGTGATTGGTGATCTTTGACAGCGGTGGATCAATCAATCAATCAATCAGTCACATTTATAAAGCGCGCTACTCACCCGCTAGGGTCTCAAGGCGCTGGGAAGGGGAGGGGGCGCTACTGCTCGAAAAGCCAGGTCTTGAGGAACTTCCTGAAGAAGAGATGGTCCTGGGTGATTCGCAGGTGGGTGGGCAGGGAGTTCCAAGTCTTTGCCGCCAGGTAGGAGAAGGATCTTCCTCCGGTGGTGGCTCTGCGGATCCATGGGACGGTGGCGAGGGCGAGGCTGGCGGAGCGGAGCTGGCGGGTTGGCGTGTAGAACGTGAGGCGTTTGTTGAGATACTCGGGGCCTAAGTTGTGGAGAGCCTTGTGTGCGTGGGTGAGGAGTCTGAACGTGATCCTCTTGCTGACTGGGAGCCAGTGCACGTCCCTCAGGTGGGCGGAGATGTGGCTGTGTCGGGGGATGTCCAGGACGAGTCGAGCTGAAGCGTTCTGGATGCGCTGGAGTCTTTTCTGAAGTTTGGCCGTGGTTCCCGCGTAGAGGGCGTTCCCGTAGTCCAGACGGCTGGTGACGAGGGCCTGGGTGACCGTCTTCCTGGTTCCAGTGGGGATCCAGCAGAAGATCTTACGGAGCATGCAGAGGGTGTTGAAGCAGGAGGAGGTAACAGCATTGACTTGTCTGGCCATCGTGAGGGAGGAGTCAAGGATGAAGCCCAGGTTGCGTGCGTGGTCCGTGGGCTTGGGTGGGGAGCCCAGGGCAGGGGGCCACCAGGAGTCGTCCCAGGCGGAGGTGGACGGGCCATGGATGAGCACTTCCGTCTTGTCTGAGTTCAGTTTCAGATCACAAACATCTGGGCTGAACTGCACTGAGCAAGCCCCACCCTCCCCATGGAGGCTTGTGGGGTTCTCCCCCCAAAACATTTAAAACAAATTGGACCAAATCGGCATTTTTCAGCACAATTTTCACATAAATTTGCTTACAAATTTTGTGTGATTTACCAAGCAAACCTGATCCTCTCACTGAGAGTTACAGGTCAACCCACCCCAAGAAAAGTTTGAGAAGATGGTGTGTTTCTCAGCACAATTAAAAACGTATGAAAAGCCACAGGTAATACAAACAGCTCAAAAATTGCAACTTCACATGGTCTATCATTTTTCAAGCATTTGTGTATATATATTCCTACATTTCACTTCCTTTTATTTTTCCATCTGCTTCTTCAAAATAGCGTCTCATTCATATCTTAGGACTGACAGTCTTCTTGGAAGAGGCAGGCTGGGTAAATAAATAAAACACAGATCTTGCAATCTACTGAAGTAAACAGCAGGGCCAGACAGATTGTACAGGTCTGTGCAGCAGAGCTATTACTCCGGTCATGGAGAACTTAGAGGTTCTAAGAGCAGCTTCACACCCTTGAATCTCAGACAAAATTAGTGTCTGGCACTGAAATCAGAAATGCAAACTTGCTGCCCTTGAACATGAGCTTGCCAGCTTATGAAAAGCCACACATGTATCCATCTTCTCTATTGAAAACAACTTTACGTTTGGAAAAATGGACCAAGTTCCTCCCAAAGTTTTAGCTTTTTACATTTTTTGTAAATGCATGTTCTGTACCCAGTTTCATGAAGTATTACTGTTACACATGGGTAAATTATCCCTTGTATGCTGACGAATGTAAATGTAAATGTAAATGTATTTGAGCTTGTAAAGCGCACTGCTACCCGTAGGTTTCCTGGCGCTGTATAACGCTGGGGAACCCGTCCTGGCTTTCCCTGTGGGATGGTCCCTGCTGGGAGTCCCCAAGGTGGAGCCAGGCATCCCCGGCGTTGATGGGGCCGTTGTGGAGATGAGGCAAGCTAATGCCCAGAGTTGCCGAGTGGGACCCCTGGTTAGAGTAGGCACCGAAGCGAGAATTATCGAGTCCGCTGACCCTGGTCCACCACCCTGCCGCGTCGGGAATTGAACCCTGGTCTCGGGCCGACTTCTGCTCCCGGGTCTGCCGCCTCTAACCAGTGAGCCACACCACTCCACGAATGATCGTCCCATGCCACGGATGCCCGCTGTGTGCCGGGCATCACTAACCAAAATGATAGCTTTATACCAGTGGTGGGTGTCCTCGTGCCACAGATGCCCATGGTGTGACACGAATTACCACAGTGATGCCAGGGCAAGCATTATACTGGTTGTGGGTGGCATCATGCCATGCATACCCACAGTATGTCAGAATTACTACCATTATACATGTGCAGCATTGAATCCAGCCTGGGCACCGTCCACAATATGTCAGGGTTTAGCAAAAGTATGCAGAGGCCAGCACTATACCAAAAGGACCTATCACCATGGGCACAAGATGCCACCATTATGCTTGAGTCTCATTATATGCCACGATTGAGTGGAAACAATGCACATTTATAGACTCGCACTTGTGCGCCCACTTCTGCATACACACAACAGGTGCATATATGTTTACACACACCAGCACAATTCAAGATGTATTTTTTAAATACCATCTGATGGCTGGCTGCGTTGATCCCACACTGGCTGACTCGCCTTTACTTACTCAACTTCGCCCCCAGCTCTGTGTCCTATAACACGGCACGCTCTGTGTCACATGTACACTTTGAATAACAGCACAGGGCCTCAGCTTGTGGGTATCAATTTCGCTGTCATGTTGGGCCAGGCCCAACAACTGTGTATGGAAGGCTGATGCACAGTGCTCTGCTTGACAACCAGGGGGCGATGTTGCAGGTTCTTCCGCTGCAAGAGAGCATTGAGAATCTGAATTCGAAACACACAGACTGCGCATGTCTCAATGGTGGAGCATTGGCCGTGGGACCATCGGAGGTGCAATCTGTATCACCCCCCCCTCCCACCCTCTGCATCCCCTCTCCCACCAATCCTAGGGTCTGAGTGTACGCCTTGAACGTGCACTGATGGCGCTCTGGGGGGGATCGCCTTTTCGGCGAAATATCCCTGAAAGTGGCCCATCTCGATTCCAACACACCCAGGGAGTGGGTGGCTGCAGCACTGCAATTCCCTAGTGCATTCTGACTGCCGTCCCCGCCGGTAATGAAGAGGAACCGCAGATGGCATCGGCGGAGCTACGCCATCACTGCTGCCGAGGCTGATCCTCTGCCCGCAGCTGCCGGCATCTCCCCACACTACACATGGTGAGCGCGGGCTCTCTCTGAGACCGCCAGCACTTCAGCGAGCCTCGCCTAGCCAATCGCGGTGCGGGAGATCAGAGCGGAGTTGGCTTTTGCCGATGTGCTTCTTGAGGGGTGAGCGCTGCGCTGGATGCATGGGGTCTCTCTCCACTGTCTGCTGTCACGCACCGCGGGATGGTAGACTGTGAGTGGGGGCACTGCTAATCACCCTGGTGTTCCCCCAGATGTTCTGGTATTGACGGTTGGGGGCTCTGATGACCTGTCCCCCACCGGCCTTAAACTCTCCGGGTCAGATGCGGGCTTGCTGAGCACAAGATGGCGGAGTGCTCCTCAACAGCACTTGCTGTTTAACGGTGGCTCTGGCTTCCCTCCTCGTTCATGGATTTTGGCCTGAATTTGTCACTGTTCCCAGCGGGGCAGGCAACATGTGGGACACTCTTCTATTTCGGTCTCTGTGGTCCCTACCCTTTCAGAGGCTCGCTCCAGTTCTCGGCTCTCCTTGTTGCACGGGTCGTCAGCCTGATGCCCTTGTGGGGCTGTGCCTGTGCACGCAAACAGCAGACATTCTACTGCCCTCCCTTGGTGCGGTGACTGCGTCCCCCCTTCGACCCCACTTAATGGAACTCTGCTCTCATGGTTTTTGGGTCCTGACCTGGGTGCATCTTGCCATCTTGAGATGGTTTCCATCGATGCCCACGACCCGGGTCCACCATTTTGTGGATTCTTGTCCTTTCCTTTGGTCCATTGGAATCCATCCTGCAGACCTGCCGACCTTCAGACATTTCTCTTTTGCTGGACTGCCTTATCTCTTTCTCCCCCTCAGGTCCCCCTCTCTCCTCTCACCAATATCAGCCCCGATTCTTCTTCCCCACCTACCGCTCTCTATCCCTTTTTATTTATTTTTTATTTCCCTGTTAACTCTGTAAATATGTGATATATACTTGTCCAGCCTAATCGCTAGTAAAATATAATCCTGAGCAAATCAACTATTTGTATATATATATGTATATAGAGATAACTCTAACCACTAGTATATGTAGTAGACCCTTGTACTCACAACCATTCCTATGTGATTCTTAGAGTTTATCCATTTGTATCTCTTCCTTGAGTGACTTCTACAACTTGTACATTTGTAATTTTCTCTGTTTGTATCTCTTCCTTGGGTGACTTTACAACGTGTACACTTGCCATTTTCTCTGTTTGTATCTTTTATGTAACTGATGTAATCCTAAATCCTTATGTATCGCAACTGGTACTTTTGCAAAGCGCTCTGACACCTTCGGGTAATATTCGCACTATATAAAATCGCATTAAATAAAAATAAATTAAAAACACCTCATACTGTTAGCAACTTGGAGTAAAGCGGACAGAAGTGGTGAGGCGGCACCCAACGCCCCACAGATGAGCCACATCTGATGTTATCTCCCTTCTAGAGGGATGTATACGTGCAGATGAAGGCGCTTTCTATAAGAGGGCCAGACCTGCTTATGTCACTCTTTCCGGCTCACACCGCTGTGAACACATTTGAGCGATACAAGGGTTATTTTTGAGCCGTCTAGAACAGTGGTTCCCAAACTTTTGACTCCTGAGGACCCCCATTGAGTCACCACTGGAAGCCGGAGACCCCCAAGCAATTTCTATGAGTTAAATTTCAACCATTAAAACAGTCATTCGAAAAAATACACACGTGTGCACACAAAACAAATACTCAAAGTACTAAGGATTTTGGGGCCAGATGTACGACCATTTCATTTAGCACCTCGGTGCCCGCGATGGGACATCGGATACGGCATCAACCCTGATGGAGTAACGGAAATGGGTAGAATTGGGCTTCACGCGTGAATCCTGGCATAGAGACTGGCAAGGACAAATATTCTAACTAAAGGTGAAGCAATGAACACTGGCATAAAATGAATGAGTCATTAACAGCGTTATAATTAATCACAGGGCAAAATATTAACAAATCATTTTGAGGCAATATATAGAGGCTTATAAAATGTTGGGCAATTAATGCTGACATAAAGAATGCTGGGGTGATGCCTGCTGCTATGCAGCACCAGAGGGCAAAAAACCAACCTAACTAACCATGATGCAATAAATACATAACGAGGCAATAATTATTGGCATTAATAATGAGACAATAAACACTGGTTTAAAAATATCGAGGCAATAAACTCAGACATGAATAATGGTACATAAATACAAGCTTAAATAACGATCAGGCAATAAATTGTCAAAAATAATGGCTAAGCAAGAAACATATAAAAGATGTAAAAATGATTTACAATGAAGAGGCAGTAAATACTGGCACAAGTTTGAAATGCTAGCGTAAATTAGGCAACTTGCCTTAAATCACAATGGGGTGATAAAATGGCGTTGATAATGATGAAATACTGGCAAGTGGCTTAATTATTGACGAGGCAATCAACATGGCCAAATGAATGATGGATGAGCACATGTTGTCTTACATCATAATGAGGCAGCCATTACAGGTAAAAATATGATCAGAAATGATGTCTGGCTTAATTTGTGGCGGAGTTGTGTATCCACAAAAAAGCTATATCAGTTTGTCTAAGTGTGTCTTTTTACAGCACCTGGGAGATGATGATGTCATTCTTTCAGGTCAACATGTATTCCTGGCAGTCTCTGATGTATCCTACACCGACCATGCCTCTGCTACTCAGATCTTTTGACTGGGTGTGAGTGTTTGATTGATTCAGATGCTCCGTCCATCACCACCCCCTTTTGTACCACTTTTGGCCGCCATAAGTGTGGCAGGGTATGCTCAGACGTGAGTCCCTTGCTCACTTTGCCACTGGATTCAAGCAAGCCGGGCTGAAGACGGCTGTAATGCCAGAAAACGGTCCTCGGAAGCTTGTTTCCGGTCCAGGGAAGACATGGCTTGGCAGTTCGGGCTGGACTGTTCCCATGAGGCACAGGGTCAGACTGATTTGCATATGTCTGAACTGGGGTGGCAGAGTGGGCTAAAGAACGGTGATGGATTAAACCCAGATCTTTTGACTGGGTGTGAGTGTTTGATTGATTCAGATGCTCCGTCCATCACCACCCCCTTTTGTATGGCTTAATTTGTGGCGGAGTTGTGTATCCACAAAAAAGCTATATCAGTTTGTCTAAGTGTGTCTTTTTACAGCACCTGGGAGCTGATGATGTCATTCTTTCAGGTCAACATGTATTCCTGGCAGTCACTGATGTATCCTACACCGACCATGCCTCTGCTACTCAGTTACCAAATATCACTCAAGCACTTCCTCTAGGTACTATTAGTAATTAGACAGGGTACCTCACAAGCACCAAGCAGGGATAGTGCCCCGAATCCGTGATCAACTCCTGATCGTTGTCATCATTGGTAGCGCTTAGAATCCATAAATACCTGTACAACCGCTAGCTTGACCCTTCACAACCTCTGGCAACTGGTGGCCCTCAAAGTGGCTACCACTGGGATCGCCACCTTTCACAACAGGCCCTGTGATGTCCCTCATTCAAATTGGTTGTAAATAAAGTATCTTGATATCCGTGCTGCATTGTGGTTCATGTTTGTCATCCTACTTAGAAATACAATTGTGTGGAAGGTTACTTATGTCTACTTATACTCAATGTGTGCTTACTTCTCCACAAACCAAAAACACACACTATGGGGCATATTAGCAACAAATAGAGATTTTTTTTATCAGCGGCTATCGCTGGATATTATCGCAGAGATAACATGCTATTAGCAACGTTTATCTTCAAAGCGATAAAATATCCGGCTATAGCGGCTCAATGCGTGAATATAGCCATGGCATCTAAAAGAAACCACACAAAGCATGTAAGGCTCATGCTTACACCATACTAAAGATACAATGGTGGCACTTGGTACATGCCATAAAAACACTCTGTTATAACAAATCATGCTTCACCCGAGACATTACGGAGGCTCTTAACATTGGAGAGCATTCCTGAAGGTGCACAAAATGCTAGTGGGCAATCCCACTACTAAAAGCTAATGCTAGGGCCCTTATTACAGGCACGGCGGTCCATAGGCCCGCTGTAGCCATGGTGGTGGTCCGGAGACAGCCATATTGCAGGACTGCCCACAGTATTACGTCTGCGGCGGTCGGACGGCCACAAGAACACTGGCACCGCTGGGATCAAGGATCTCGCTGGGCCGGTGGTCTTTCACCGGAAGAATATGCTGGCAGTCCTGCAGCCATCACCGCAGAGCATATTCCGAGTTGCCATCTTACCCCCCTTTCCAGGGTGGCGGAATACCAACAAAGTGGGCCTTAACAGGGCCCCCATGCCAGATTTGGCCCTGGAGGTGCATGCAGGGGGGAGGCAAATGTAGTGCCCCCCTGGATTTGAACCCTCTCTTTCTGAACGGTGTGGCATATGGGCAGGAAAGTGCAGTCGGCGCTCTGACTGCAGTGGTCTGCATGATAGGCTCTTCTATGAGCCTAACAGACCGCCGCTGCCAGACTGCTGCAGGACCGCCCGCCAGACCAGAATTTGATTGCTATTCTGGTGGGCGGTCACACCATTGCTTTGGTGGTCCTACAGCAGATGGCGCATTGCACCGTCCGCTGTTGGGCCGCCAAAGTCATAATAAGGCCCTTAGACACTAGAGGCGATCATCATTTCACAACAGTAGTCGGCAGTAGCACTGGACTAAGCTCTGCCAAGATGGAGGGTGAGACCTGTTCCCAGACATGAAAACTAAGCATCACCTAACTCACCATTTCAAAAGGGGTTGGCGCGTGGCTTTCTTTAGGTGGAAAGCTGCTGTATGGGCCCAATGAATAACTCAAGGGTCAGGAATCACCCAACTCAAGCTGAGTGACCACAATGCAGCCTCTCCGCCAGCGGTACTGGTATTTACGATGCTTTTCCAACTTAGCATACGCTGCTGTGTCTGCCAAAGACCATAGCCAATGTCAGCTGGACTGAGGAGAAGCAGGTGAGTTGATAAATGTAAGGATTTTAAAAGGATCAAGAAAATGTGGCCCAAGTTTGGGTTGTCTCTCCTTAAGGGGTAAAAATGTGATGATAACCTTATCCAAAAACAAAAGTTGGTCCATAACGTCCGTGTTGGTCAGCTCATTTCTTCATCACATTCTCAGTATCTACCAAGGCGTCTTGAACCCTCTTTCGATCATTCACCAAATGTTGCAAATCATTTGAGACTGCAGGTTTCAATGAATCTCCTGAAACGATGTCAGGAGTCATCCTAGGAGAAAAACCTTGGGCACAAAAAAAGGTTGGATTTTGATTGCACAGTTTAATCTATTATTGTACACAAAATCAGCATAGGTCAAAAGTGGCACTCAATTATTATATAATGCATTACAGAAGTTTCAAAGAATTCGTTCAAAAGTCTGATTGGTGTGTTCAGTCAAGCCATTAGACTGGGGATGAAATTCTGATGATGAGACCCATGAAATACCTAAAGCTGAACAGACTGTTTTCCAGAACTTTGAAATGTTTTGTGGGCCTCTATGGGAAATAATGTTTGTGATAATCCATGCAAGCGAAAAATATTTTTGATGAAACGTTGAGCCATGACTTGAGCAGATGATATTTTCTTGAAAGCCAAAAAATTTGCCATTTTAGATAAAACTAGCAGCTGTGACCGTAACGTCAGTGTTACTTTCGGAAGTGAGTAGTTCCATAATGAAATCAGTCGGGATGGTGTGCCATGGTCTGGGTGCTACTGGTAATGGGTGCAACCAGCCATAGCATCTTGAGTGTGAGGTTTTAGATTGAGTACAGATGACTCAAGATGAGACATAGGAAGAGGGGTCCCTAGTTGAAGGAATATGCAGGCAATATGTGCAGTCAAATTACAATTTTAACCAATTAAACAATTAAAGTCACAAAACGGGTGAAGTGGGTGTCAGTGCAAAACTACGTGCTCTGTGCTCTTTCATAAGTGACACATGTAATAAATGTAATCATCTTATGTGTCAAAATATCAAGAACAACACCATCCCCCTTATAACAAATCATATATTCAAAAGTGGGTCTGTCGTATAATCAGTCAGTGGTGTTTCGATCCTCAACAAATGCTAGAATCATAATTTGGACTCTAACATATATCATGAGCCCTAGAACATATTATCAGGCACTGAGAAGCGTAATAACTCTCCAGCAGACATGGTGAAAGAATTTGTCAGAGTAGGCGTAGGTTCCAAAATGGGCAACAGAGGCCATGGGCCGGTCACATGGGCAGCGGCGGCTCCTCAAATAAGGCGCAGGAGCGTCGCCCCACTACTCTGTGAGCAGTTTAAAAAGGAAAACTAAAATGATAATAACTAATGCTATCATTTTAGGTTTCCTTCCTGCTTTGGTGCGGTGCGGGCGGATGGGCGGGTGGGGCTGGGCTGGCCAGAGCAGGGGCAGGGGCAGGGGGAGGAGTGTTACGCACACTCCAAAGCACGTAGGACGGTTTGGCCGGCCCTCTTGCACCGACCAAACAGTCCTGCCCACTTTGCATGTTCCCCACCAAGCTGCATCACACATCCTGGTGGGGAACATGCACAGCCTCCCTGTTGACATCTGAGCGCCGAACCACGGCGCTCAGACCAATCACAACACTGTTGTAAGGCAGCGTCGTGATTGGCCAGGGGATTCTGGGAGTCTGTGTGCTTCCTGTTGCAGTGCGGGAAGACGACGGAGGAGAGGCGGCGGCCCGGCGGCACCAGGTAAGTCTTTTATTTTACTTTTATTCCCCCATCTGCTACCCCCGCCACACCCACCCCCCCTTCAGTAGCAGCCACTACTGCGCGTGGACTGTTTGAGAGTGCCTGTGTGTGGAATCACCATGAGGCAGGCAGAGGCCAGGGCAAACAGAAACAGGCGACCGGTGCAGGAGCAATGAAGCCCCGTTAGCCAACTATTCAAACCCACCCTGACCCTTGAAGGACCATTGACTTCCACAGAGGAAGACTCTTCAGCAGCTGCCGTGACCCCGGCGGTGGACTGAACCACTGCATTTTGCAGAGGGGGACTTTTAATCACAGGCTCTAAGGCTGGAAGGGCTCAATTAAATCCTGGAGAGGTTTATTTTTAAACACACATCTCACACTAAAAGGATTGGACCACTGATCCCCGCGAAGGGGTGCTTTTCCACACCCGTCCTGATCGTGGAAGGACTGAACCACTGAAAGACAGAAAGCAAGACACTGAAAACTAAACCTGAGGCATTTTATACCTGCCTCGACCCTGGGATGGACTGTAGCATTACATTCTGTAGGGGTGAAGTTTTCAAAACATACCTTCACCCTAGGACTGAACCATTGGCTCCAGCAGAGGGGGCGTTTCTTCACCTGCCCTGGCCCTCGAAAGCCTTTTATCCCACAGAGACAGATTTCATGACCCTCGCTTCTTCTTGGAAGTTGTGAAGTCCCTTCCGGTTCAGCACCTGGACAGCTCCCGCCTTCCGTGCCACCCTTTATTGCAGAAGCTCACAAATGACTGCCCCTCAAATGCTGCCGCCCACAGAGTACAGCAGGAACCGCTCCACTGAGCTGCATTAGGCGAATGTTTAGCGGGGATTCCTGGCATCTGACTCGGCCACACGGTGTGACCCTGAACGACTTACTTCACTTCCCTGTGCCTTTCAATATCCTTATATACCATACACGGAAGCAACTAGAATAATGGTGAATGTATGACATTGTTCTGCATTCTGTCCATCAATTGTTTATTTTTGCAGTGTGTGTATGCCAGCCCTCTGTGTAGGATACCTTGACTATTTGCAGTGTGAGTACCAGCACTCTGCATAAGACACAATGTCTGTTTCCAGTGTGTGTGTGTGCCAACATTCTGCATAAGAGACAGTGTTTGTTTGCAGTGTGTGTGCCGGCACTCTGCATGAGAAACAGTGTCTGTTTCCAGTGTGTGTGTGCCAGCACTCTGCATAAGATACAGTGTATGTTTGCAGTGTGTGTGTCAGCACTCTGCATAAGATACAGTGTATGTTTGCAGTGTGTGTGTGCCAGCACTCTGCATAAGATACAGTGTATGTTTCCAGTGTGTGTGTGCCAGCACTCTGCATAAGATACAGTGTATGTTTGCAGTGTGTGTGTGCCAGCACTCTGCATAAGATACAGTGTATGTTTCCAGTGTGTGTGTGCCAGCACTCTGCATAAGATACAGTGTATGTTTGCAGTGTGTGTGTGCCAGCACTCTGCATAAGATACAGTGTATGTTTGCAGTGTGTGTGTGTCAGCACTCTGCATAAGATACAGTGTATGTTTCCAGTGTGTGTGTGTGTGCCAGCACTCTGCATATCATACAATGTCTATTTCTAGCGTGTGTGTGCTGGCACTCTGCATACAGTACAGTGTATGTTTCTAATATGTGTGTGCCAGCACTCTGCATAGCATACTGTGCCAAGTGTGTGTGTGCCAGCACTCTGCATAAGATACAGTGTATGTTTCCAGTGTGTGTGTGTGTCAGCACTCTGCATAATATACAGTGTATTTTTCCAGTGTGTGTGTGTACCAGCATTCTGCATAAGATACAGTGTATGTTTCCAGTGTGTGTGTGTGCCAGCACTCTGCATATCATACAATGTCTATTTCTAGCGTGTGTGTGCTGGCACTCTGCATACAGTACAGTGTATGTTTCTAATATGTGTGTGCCAGCACTCTGCATAGCATACTGTGCCAAGTGTGTGTGTGCCAGCACTCTGCATAAGATACAGTGTCTGTTTGGAGTATGTGTGCCAGCACACTGCATGGGATACAGTGTATGTTTCCAGTATATGTATGTAAATAATGCAACTGTTAACCACTTTACCGTGGCACAAATTCCACCGCGGTGCGGGGTGTTCCATTGAGTGTGTTGGGCCACGTCGGCCAACGGACGTGCGCAGCACTACCGAGGTAGTGCTCACGACGGCCGTTGGCTGACGGGCGCACTTAACGGGTTAAATATACTGTTTTGTTTTCTAGTGATCATTTGTATAAACCAGTCTGTTTTCCCATAGAATGTACATTCGGTAGAAGGAATACCCACAAGTCTGTTTTCCATGTTTATTATTGTTTATCACTCTTGTTTAAAAAACAAGCATTTGCATTGCAATGCAATAGGTCTCGCATTTATGAGAGTTTAAGCTATTAGCATTGTAAATGACAATGCCTTTTATTTATGGGTTGGTTTTAAAACAGATAAATAAACACATTTTCACTAACAATGTCAATAGCTTAAACTCTCGCAAATGCAAGACCTATTGCATTGCAAATGCGTGCCATATTATATTTTTTTAAAGTGTTAGGAGAAAGCGTGTCATGCCTGCCACAGCAGGCAGAGCAAAGCTATTTGCGAACATAGTGCTTGGTGGCTGTAATTAAAGCCTACTGATCAACAACACACGTAACATAGGGTGTCGCCATGGGAAGTTTCAAAATTAGTCAAGGTGGTACTAAGCAGGGACTTCTAAGCCTTTTGATCAATGAACAGCCACAGTTTACAGTGAACAATGAGACAAGCCAATGAAAAATGTGGGCGGAGAGAGAGCGAGTTTCAAGTCCCTGCCACAATATAGCATGCCTCGCAGAACAGCGCGAGCACTGCCTAAGCTCGACCTAAAAAGAGACACCACTTTGGGACAGTGAGTCATTAAGTGGCTTTGAGAACCGGAAGAGGTCATACCCCTTGTAAATGTAAAAGTACGTGTATAGCGCCCAAATCGACCCCCGAAGGGGTATCTCAGGCGCTTGTACACATACCGCTGTGGAACCCTTCCTGCTTTTCCCTGTGAAGTGCCCACTCCTGGGCACCCCCAAGGTGAAGCCAGGCATCCTAGCGTTGTTGGGGCCGTTGTGGAGATTAAGCAAGCTATTGCCCAGAGTTGGAGAGTGGGACCCATGATTAGAATAGGCACTGAGGCGAGAATTATCAGGTCCGAGGATATTGAGCCCAAGACCCACCGAGGCGGGAATTGAACCCTGGTCCCGGGCCAGACCTCTGCATCAGGGTCTGCCGCTCTAACCATTGAGCCACACTTCTCCACACACTTAAGAGGCCCTATGAGCTGGCAGACAGTGAAAAGTATCAACATATACAAAGTAGGCAAGCCACTGCAGCTCACATTGTAACGGATGAAATCATAGGGGAAAATTCAACGATGGAGGACAGAATACTCTCTGAGCCACTCACCACAAAACAATATCCTTAATCTATTAAAGAAAATAATTAACAACTCTTCTAACCTGTTAGGGAAATTAAGACAGAACTGGAAGACTGATCTGGGTCCGTTAGAAGACAAAGAGAGGGAGGAAGCTCTTCAAGCGTCAGGGGAAGGGAAGTGGCAATCAGAGTACGATTCAGGCTTGTTCAACTAAGGACTGGTAGTACTATCCTACAGAGATCCCAAAATAATAGTGAGGACTGGCTCTGGGGGATACAGCAGGTGAAGTCATCAATGAGGTACTTTTCACACATCTGTGTAGTAATGTCTCAGATTGGAGTCTGCCACCACACACTACGAACATGCCTCCACGACACCGGGATCCAAGAGAAAGCCCTGGACTGGACCATCTCCTTCCTCTCTGGCAGAACACAGAGCGTCCGCCTTCCCCTCTTCTGCTCCGAAGCCACCGAGATCACCAGCGGCGTACCCCAAGGCTCATCCCTCAGCCCAACGCTGTTTAATATCTGCATGGCACCACTCGCACACGTCGCCCGACTGCACGGCCTCAACATCATCTCCTATGCCGACGACACCCAGCTGATCCTCTCCCTCACCAAAGACCCCCACACTGCCAAAACCAACCTCCACGAAGGAATGAAGGATGTCGCTGAATGGATGAGGAACAGCCGACTGAAGCTGAACTCGGACAAGACGGAAGTCCTCATCCTCGGATCCACCTCTTCAGCCTGGGATAAATCCTGGTGGCCGACCGCGAACTGGGGACAACTCCAACACCCACTGACCACGCACGCAACCTAGGGGTCATCCTTGACTCCACCCTCTCCATGATGAAGCAGGTCAATGCTGTCTCTTCCCCCTGCTTCAACACCCTCCGCATGCTCCGTAGGATCTAAAAGTGGATCCCCACCGAAATGAGAAGAAATCGTCACCCAGGCCCTCGTCAGCAGCAGGTTGGACTACGGAAACGCCCTCTACGCAGGAGCCTCGGCCAAACTCCTGAGATGGCTGCAACGCATCCAGAACGCCTCTGCATGCCTGATCCTCGACATCCCTCGCCTCAGCCACACCACACCCCACCTGAGAGACCTGCACTGGCTCCCCGTCAACAAGAGGATAACCTTCAAGCTCCTCATCCACGCACACAAAGCACTCCACAACACCGGACCAGCGTACCTCAACAGACTACTCAGCTTCTACACCCCCACCCGCCAGCTCCGCTCCGCCGGCCTCGCCCTCGCCACAGTCCCCCACATCCAAAGAGCGACCTCTGGTGGCAGAAGGTTTGTTCAGCATGGTATAGTCTTTTTTTTTACAATAGTCAAAATGCTTTTTCCCTTACGGCGGTAAACTTTACTCGTGGTGAAAAAGTAACAAAAAAATTGTGCTTACCAACTTATGAAGAAGACGTGTAGCAGCACAAGTAAAAGATCTAGTCCTGATGGACGGTCACAAAAGGAGACAGGGCGGTAACAAGGAGGGACTAAGAAGCCTCATATTGGATTGGAAGCCAGCGTTTACCATGGACAATGCCAACAGCCAATGAAAAATATGGGCGGGCTTCCACGGCACTTCAACATATAACCTTACTACAATAGGCCTTGCAGAACGATCAGCGCATGCGCTGCAACGCTAGGCTCAACCTAAAAATAGAGCACTTTTATGGTGTGTTGTGGCTCAGACAAAGTCCCGACGGTCAAAACACGTCAGCCAGTCTAATAAATTAATATTCCAATACTCCTGGAGTGCAGGCTCTTTCTTGCGCAGCAGCGCGAAGTTCTGACATATATATATATATATATATATATATATATATATAGATAGATAGATAGATAGATAGATAGATAGATAGATAGATAGATAGATAGATAGATAGATAGATAGATAGATGGATTTATATATATATATATATATCCAAAGCACAGAACTCCACCTGGGTCCAGCCGAACTTGCGGCCGGTGCAACCAGAAGCGGTGGTGGAAAAGGCTTATGAAGCAGCAAAAACAAGGGGTTCATGGTACTCCCAAGGTACGGTGCACTCACGGGGTGTGTGTTGGCTATAAAACATCTGCAGATGCGTTTCTGGCTCTTGCCGTAATCAGTGCAAAAAAGCTGTCAATAAAACGACAGTCATTTAAACGATTCTGCCATATGGTTGGTGGATCCTTGGCCAATGAATGGCTGGCAATGAGGCGTCCCCATTTTAATTATTTATTGCCTAATGCAATGTCTATGGCGCTCCCATCGCTAAAAAGTTAATTGCCAGCCGTGATGACTGTGCCTATACATCCACTCGCCTGTCGCTGGATTAAAAACGGAAACACTGTGTGTCCCACATATGGTGAAGCACTCTAGCTTTGTATAAACCACAACCTGAATAGGTCAACAGAGTCCGGCAGCCCAATTTGAATCCAAAGCACAGAACTCCACCTGGGACCAGCCAAACTCGCGGCGGGTGCAACCGGCAAGTGGTGGTGGAAACTGCTTAAAAAACAGCAAAAACAATATATATATTAGTTGTTGGTGAATAACATTTTAATAAACTCCTCAGAATCTATAGTTTAGTTTCTTACAAACCTTCAGATTTCATGTAGCAATTAGATCGTTTTTATTTCGGTGTGTTCAAATGTCAAAATGCCTAGATAATAATGCTATTATGTGCTTGGAGTTGCATGATATGGCCTACACTTTCCCTTTCCTTACCGCATAATTTAGTCAATCTAGCTGCATAAATTGGTCCTTCCTTGGAGCACAGATCGAGTGGACCCGCATATAAGAATAACAGGACAATGCCTCCTAAAAGCCAGAAGGGCTGATACTGAGTCAGTCACATGGTAAGACAGCATCTAACTCAAAAGGCGCCTGAGCTGAGTACCATGACCCATCATTTCTTTTAAGTAATGAAAATCCATTTTCCCAGTTATAATGAAAATATATATTCTTTGTTTACCTTTGTGATACTAGCCACTCACATGGTTGGCAGTCCACACCCAAGAAAGCCAGGGCCAGGGCATGATAGAGAACGTGTGCCCCGAAGAGACTAGAATAGAACTAGTAGCAAAGATTATCCATCTGAAGATGCTGTAAGTACCTTTGGGAAAGAAACAATATAGAAATGAGGTCAATTCATGAAGCATCCTTCCTGTGAAGGTGGTGGAGAGTCAACCAGGGTAATGATCGTATTGCGTAATCAAGGGTAAAGCTGGAGACCACATAGAGGGCCTAATTGGGATGTTGGGCGGAAAGCCATCCGACAGCTCGTCAAAGGCTTTCCACCCGACATCACAGGTTTCCATCCGACCGCCGTATTACAGGACTGGCGGCCGGAGGGAAACCCGCAGCGGAATTTTGCTGCGTTTCCGACGGGCTCACAGAGCCCGTTGGGGCAGCGGTCAGAATAGTAATTCCCATAATGAGGGCAGAGCCTGCCTCGGCTATGCCTTCGGGATTATAATGTTGCATCCCACCTGCCCTTTCATGGCGGTTCGCCCCCCCCATGAAAAGGCAGGCGGAAAGTGACTTTGGGGGCCCCTAGCAGGGCCCTTTTCCCCCCTGGCCCTCTGCCATGGGGCCTGGGTGGCAGTGGCGGTCCGTCCATTGGGGGCGTTGGGGCGTTGCCCCACTAATGCCACAGCCCCTAATTCGTCATTCTACTTCTCCGACGCTAAATCCCACTCAGGACTCCTGTCCTGATTGGAATTAGCGTCTGCGTCAGAGAACGAGGGACGCTGGGGTGGGGGCGGGGCTGCAGCAGCACTCAGGGAGTTGAGTGACAGGCCAGCAGGCAGCGCAGTTGCAGTCCCAGCAATAGTGCGCAGGTTCATTTTCGGGCTGATCATTTTTATGGTCAGCCCGAACATGCGCACTCTAGGCTGCACATTAGGAGACCGAGGGTTTGATGCCGCAGCCCCTCGGTCTCCTTATGGGCAGGGAATATCCCAGCCCTCCATCCAATCCTGACGGCGCTGCTGGAGCAGCGCCAGTAGAGGGGTTGGCACACTACAGTGACGTCGTGGCTGTTCCGGTTTGCTTCTGGGTCCCGCGCTCTACTTCAACAGTTATGCAGAGGCGGCGCAGATTTATTTATACATGCTGATCGAATTGAAAACGTACAGCTAAGTTTTGAATGCATTAATATGTGGATGCACGTGTGTTTTGGCTATAACTTTCCGTGGGACTCCCTTAGCTTTCTCTGCGCCTCTCGGTTGTTTGATAGCGCCTAGTGAGGTTGCTGAACAAAGCGGGTTGTAAATGGTAATGTGCTAAGATAACATGTTATTGTGTTAGACTGATGTTAAGCCATAACTGAATATTTGTTCCCTGTAACACACTACGAGTGTGCTGTTCGTTTGCACCCGAGTTGTGAATCATGTGCCACTGCCAGCCTGCTAAGGCTGCTCGCAGGTTCCACGCTGCCTGTGTGTGTAAGGATACGTCATAGCCTTTAGCCATGGCAGTTTTCATAACTCCCCGGCACGGAAGTATAAATGAGTAATATTCACCGACAAACACCCCCTGGCCCTGTGTATAAAGCAGTTTTTCAGTGCCGCGCGATGTCAAACACACTGTGATGTAACAGCTTACACAATTTTCCCTGTCAGCATTCACATTACTTTTTCCAGCATGCTGCTCAATACTGTTTCTTTAAGTTGCATCCCCTCCCCTTCTCCTCCAGTTCATACCCTACTGTAATTTTATCCCTCCTGGGTCTCTCCCAAACTGTATGAACTGTACTTGCTGTACAGCGCTCCAACGCCCCTGCGGCATGTTTAGCGCTATTAAAAATAACTCACTTAATAAGTGAAAGCAATTACCAAATATGTCAAATAAAGCAGGTACGGTCACAGCATTTTCCATGTTGCTCCTTGGAGGGAAGCGCACAGTCTTGCCATTGCCTGTCTCGGCAACGCGTGCTTTTTAAATTCCGGAAATGAACATGTCAACATGTGTGTGCCTCTCACACAGTGTTTGTCTTCTTTCCTTTATGTAAAGTGGACACATTCATGTAATGGTCCTTTACATAAACTACACATAGCCGTTCTTTGCTTGGTTGAGCAGTGCAGCAAACAGAATACAATCGGCGCTCCCTTCCAACACAAGTCTGGAGAATAGAAACTTTGTTGAATTACACTTATGAATTAGAGAATAGGAGAAATTGTTTCAACGCTGGAAATATGAGCCTTTATTCCAAGTAAATGCCTGCTTTGAACTTAGACCAAATAGTGTATAGTTTTGTGTGTTGTTGTGATTTTGAAAATTTGGCGGGTGTGAGGACTCTTCTAATCACCTCTTCTGCTAAAGAACTCTCGCACGTGGCTCTGCTTTTCTCCATCCTCTTAAGAACTGCAATAAACTGCACACACAGCACGTTTGGAGCCCCCTCCTGTCTAATAAAGAGCACCCAAACTCTTCTCACCTAGGTCTCTACATGCCCACGCACTACCGATCAATCACGCACAACAAATGATGTCGCTTTGAAGCTGGCAACTGCATGCAGTATGTAAGTGTACTCTCATACATCTAACGCTTCTCTGTGTGCTTCAGCGCAACTAGCAGTCGAGGTGACACCTTCGCAGCACCGCCAAGCCTCGTGCCCAATGCCAGACTGACTCTTCCTACAGGGGCCGCTCTATGCGCCTGATTCATCAAGCTAAATTGCACTCTCAAAGGGCAAGATTCTCAGAATCTTGCCTTTTGCGAGTGCAATTTTTGCATTTGGGATTCATCATCCCAAATGCAAAATTCGCTATTTAAGAATTCGCACATTTGCGAAGAATTGCATTTAAGGAATCTCTATTTGAGATTCCTTAAATGCAATTCATGAAGCATTTTAAAATTGCGAAAATGCAATTTTGGGCCGCTATTTACCGAGAGGTCAGACCTCTCGGTAAATAGCAAAAACTTAGAAAAATGCTTTTAAAAGCATTTTTCTAAGTTGCATGTTGCACACACACATGTCCTTTGGACATGTGTGTGCGCAACACCTGTTTCAATTTGCATTTAAGGGGTGCTACAGGGTGTCCTTTGGACACCCCTGGCACCCTTTAAATCGCTATCTTATTTGCGAGTAGCAAATTGCTAATCGCAAATAAGGGATACTCCCCATTCATTCCTATGGGCCTTTTGGCCCATAGGAATGAATGGGGAGTTATTCCTTATTTGCGATTAGCAATTTGCTACTCGCAAATAAGGAATGTGTAGGAATCGCTATTTATTTAGCAATTCCTACATGAATACCGTTTTGCGAGTCCTTAATAGCGATTCGCTATGAATCGCTATTAGGGGCTCGCAAAACGGCCCGTTGATGAATAAGGCTGTATGAACCCTCAACAGGCCAAACAGCACAGTATACTTAGCACACTTCTGCTCCTTCAGCACTACAAATGCTTTCTAGTCTCTACATGGGTATGAGGCGCTATGAAAATTATATAATGCAAACTATTCATTTTCTACAAATCCCAGTTGCAGGCAGCCTTCACCTTTGCCCAAGATATGAACAGTCTGGGTACATGTGCCTGCAGGATTCCTATGATATGCCTGGCCCATTACAGGGCATTTTTTCCAGTGCCGGGCCTCTGACCTTCGGGTCATAATGAACAAGTATTTTATTCTGCACTACAAAATAATGACAGGAAACAATGGCTCTTTAAAAAAGTGTGTTGGTATTACAGCACCTCACCACAAGTTAACGCAGCGAGCCATGGCAGCAGTGAACCCCACAAAGACACTGCAAAAGCTTTTCATTTGTGTCAGTCCTGAGACATAAACGAGAGGCTGCCAGCTCCCAGGTTCTTTGCTAGGCAACTGGGTGGACGCTTCTGAGTTCAGAGAGACTGGCTGTGAGCGATCTCCGTTTGACTGAGCTCTTCACAGCTAAACTAAGCTGTGACAGGGCAGAGACTTTGGTCGAGTTGTGCAATTGCTGCGTGTTCCAGGCAGCCCCGACATGTGCATTTGTAGATCAGGCTGCGATGGCTCAGCTGGACAGGAAGAAAGTGTGACTCAGACAGCTGTTGTCACGTCTTTCAGATGATTGCAGGGGTGGTGGACGTCACTCTCAGGAAGGAACAGTGCTGGTGTTTGCTTGTGCATGTGAAGTGGAGGAAGACGAAGCATACACTGTGAATCTGGCACTTTTTAATGCCTCTATTCACCTGGTTAACCCCCCAAAACCCCCATAGGTGTTTCGAGCTCGCTCGCTACGCTCACTTGCAACATTGCAGTACGATTATTGTGTTACGACTCACCACTTTCAAATGTCACCAGCCGCCACTGCTGGGTGGCACCCATGGTGTCCCGCTAAACATCCCTGCACCGTGTGGCAGACACCGCATGGTGCAGGGATGTTTGAAAACATCTGTTTTTCGATTGCAGCTTGTGCTGTGGCCCTTTTCCGGCTGCTGCACAAACTACTATTAAAAAATTGTGGTTTCCGACTGCTCATAGGGTGGTCACATCCTAATTCAGGGGGTGGAGCCACCAACTTATAGTAGGGCGGTTCCATTACGCCATGTTGTCTCGACATCGTAATAGGGCCCAGAGTGTTTTTCTAAAGAGTTGGTAGGACATGGGCAGACTGGATTACAATTGCTTTCATGTTTTTGTCCATCACAACTCATGTTTTGCCTTTTGGTTCTGTCCATGGCACTTCTGCAAACTCGCACTTCTGACTTGAGTTCGAAACTTTGAATTAGCACTGATGGGGCATGGATTTTCCATCACAAAGTCCCACAAACACCTTTTACTCTGATGGTAGGGATTTGAACGTGCAACAAACGCTGGTCTTACGTTGCTGAGCGTGTACAAACTTCTCTTTATGTGCCAATATGTGCCAAGCTCTAACGTTGTACTGAGGCTGCTGGTTACATAATTTTGGTTCCTTCTGTTTTCTGCTCTCTCCAGAATTCCAGCGCCGAACAGCGAATCCGCCTTGACCTTGGACTTTGGGACAAATTTAGTGAGCTTGCGACTAAGTGCATTATCAAAATTGTGGAATTTGCAAAGCGGTTGCCCGGCTTTACCGGCTTGACCATCGCAGACCAGATCACCCTGCTGAAGGCGGCGTGTCTGGATATCCTGGTAAGTGATTGTAACGTTTTTTCTCAGGCATCACATGACAGTGGGAAACATCCTTTACAATGAAACTTTTACCACGCAGTGCTGTTACAACGCAAGTATTACAACGAAAACCTTTACAACGCATTACACTGGGGGGCGCTCTAGGATAGGGGATAGTTTTAATTTACTATCCAACACCTTCCCTAGTGTCCACAGGGACTGGAGTTGGAATAGTAAATTAAACTATTCAATATCCAGCACCCCCAAGTGTAATGCGTTGTAAAGGTTTGCGTTGTAATACTTGCGTTGGAACAGCATGCGTGGTAAAAAGCATGCGTTGTAACGTCATACATCCCATGACAGTGCCTACCACATTTGATCAATTAGATACACAAGTTGTCTACAATTCACACCATTGCCATCTGTTTGGGTTTGGATTCTACTGTGCTCCACCATGAAATCAAAATGAATTATCTTTATAAGAATATGATTATTTGATCATTTGTCCTGATGATGGCTTATGGCGCCCACATGAAGCCGCAACACTGTCAACAATGTCTCTTCTTGAATTCTCAGTCACATGAAAAAATTATTGAATGCTCTCAAAAAACTTAATGTATGAGTTTTATTTTTAGTGTTGTAAGTTTGAAGACTTGTGCTGTACAAGTAAGTGGGCAAGTATTGTGTTTAGAGTAGTGACAGAGGTTTGGTGGTACTTGCAAGTGGTCTAGCAGACTAAGTACAATGTGCTTTTATTTATACAGTCGGTGGTCAGCAATAGGCAAATATGGCGCTCTAAGGTCTATCAGAAGTTCAAATCAGTTAAGGCAGGTAATCTGGCACGGTGCATTGGGTAGGGAAAAACCACCAGATCCTCACGTTTGTGACCAGCAGACCACTTATGCTATATATACCTATCCTCTGCACACGTTCAAAGTAAATACATGAAGTTACTTTAAATATCACAATGATGCTTGTCTTTATATTTTCAGATGTCTTTAATTCAAGATCTTTAAGCCTTCTTAGCCAACACATGTTTCGTCGCTGTTACAGGGGATTACCCCGCAACTTCTTCCGGGCTGAGGTCAATTTCAAGTAGTCTCTTAATTCCGGTGATAATTCTAACCCGGAAGGGGTTCCTATAAGTACTGTTCCTGGAGAGGTAGACCAATTAGTCTTGTGTCCAGAGAGCTAAATATGCGTCCAAATATAAGGGAGTTTCTTTTAGAAGAGCTGCCCCTTCCGGCAGTATTAGGTAGAACCCTTCTGATCTCCAGGCCGTGGCGTGTTCGCCGTGCAAATCAGCAGTCTCTGATTTGCACGGCGAAAACGCCACGGAACTAAGGGGCATATTACCAAGGGGGGTGATAGGCAATTATCGCCGGTTTAGCGGCCGAAAACGGCCGCTAAGCGGCGATAATTCTATTGCTCTATTAGCAAGCTGTCGCTAACTGATGTTAGCGACAGCTTTTAGGCGATAGAGAGCGGTTTGGGGCCCGCTTTGCATATCAGCGATGTTTATCGCTAATGACATGCAAAGTGGGCGTACCCAACCAGTTAGTGACTGAAAGCAGTCGCTAACGTCGCTAACGCCTATTAGCAAGGCAGGCGTAGCAATGGAAATATTTCCACTATCGCCAAAAACTAACGCCTGCTCAGACCAGTTCTTAGCCATGTTATCCAATGGGAGGTGGATAACATGGCTAAGAGCATTTCGTCGCTAATGCGTGAATATCGCTGTATTCTCAGCGATATTCACTCATTTCGCCGCTATCACTGGATATTTTAGCTCAATGGAGAAAAACGTTGCTAATAGCATGTTTTCTCCGCTAACATATCCAGCGATAGGCAGCAATAAAAAAAATCGTCGCTAAGCCTATTTAGCGATAATTATCGCTACTTGTTGGTAATATGCCCCTAAGAGACTACTTGAAATTGACCTCAGCCCTGAAGAATTTGCGAGGTAATCCTCTGCAGCAGCGACGAAACACGTGTTGGCTAAAATGGCTTAAAGCTCTTGAATTAAAGACATCTGAAAATATAAAGACAAATATCATTGTGATATTTAATGTAACTTCATGTATTCACTTTGAACGTGTGCAGAGTATTTGTATATATTACAATGTGCTTTTGACCTTTTACACTTTGATTTATTCTTTACTGGGATTAGACTAAATAAAAACACTAATATTCACTAATAGTGATAATTATCTCCAAACAGTAAATACATGTTGATTGGTTTATGCTGAAAGAAGACATTTAAATAAAGACTGTACAGCGTTTATCAAGTGTGTTTACACACTATTGAATAGTGGAGCTGGTTTTGAAGTTGTAAATTAGCCCAATAATAGTAATGTCTAATAAGCCACCCATACACTGTGAGGCACTACTTTTTCAACTGAGGAAGGATACAGACAGCACAATAGCCTGATTGCAATCAAAAGAAGATCTCAGCTGAGGTGTACACTCCGGCCCATGGTATACCACCCCTTTATCTAGGAAGATTTTCCACTTTAGCTCAGGATACAATAGAGGGCACAGCCACAAATCCACCTATTAGCAATAACAGCAGCCACATAGCCCTAGAAGGAAGACACAAAGGCCCTGATTTCAAGTTAGGCGGAGGGCAATAACACAGGTTTTTATGGGTTCACTTCGCTCCGCCTGATTATGAGTTGGTTGGTTTTACCGGCTTTACAGCGTGTAGGAGAACCTGACCCAGTGTTTCTGATTGGTACTTTGGGACAAGGAAAATTCGCATTAGGATGCGCCAGCCACAATAGCCAAGTCCCATTTTCAATTTTATCTAATGGGGGAGCATTCGCTGCTGCCCCCTGCTAGAAAGAACCTTTCTCTTCCCTCCTGTGTCCCCAACCCCTTCCCTCAACTCCCACCCTACCATAGGCCCATGCATACGTTTACGGCCAGCTCAAAGCAGATGGGAAAAGTGTGTGGCACAACCGCATGAGAAACATCCTTTATGACGCAACTTTTACCACACAGTGCCTTTACAACGCAGGTTTTTCAACGCAAGTCATTACAAGAAATGCGCTGGGGGGCGCTCTAGGATAGGTAATAGTTTAATTTACTATCCAAAACCTTCCCTACTATCCACGGGGACTGGAGTTGGAATAGTAAATTAAACTATTCACTATCCAGCACCCCCCAACGCAAGTCGTTGTAACGACTTGCGTTGAAAAACCTGCGTTGTAACAGCATGGGTGGTAAAAGCATGCGTTGTAACAACGTACATCCCAACCGCATGGAGTGGCAAATGCCATGTAGTTTTATGACTTGAAAAATCACAAATCCTGTGTGGTTTATTGACTGGAAAAATCACAACAACTCTCAATTTTATGGGGTTTATTTCGTAATTGCACAGTACTGGGGTGATTTTATCGAGAGGCAACGGTAAAATAGCATGGGAATTTATTGTGGCCCCAGGACAGTGCAGGTCTAAACCTTGGCCAAAGCAGAATCTTTTCCATCGATCAGTCATAGGTGATGGGAAGTCTGTTGTCTGTCCTAAAGACCCTGCATCCCCTCCATGGGGACCAAGGGTAAGGGACGGCTCTGTGACGCCAGATCTGGGACCACAACTTTTTATTTTTATTTATTTATTTTATTTGTATTTTTGAAGTTTTCTATAGCGCGGACCAGACACAGGGTAGAGTATCAGAGCGCTTTACAGAGAGTAAACAGAATGCATAAAAACAAGTAGCAAGATAAAAAAGGCAGTACATAATATCAACATGTTTAGTCAAAAGATCGGAGGGGCACAGGCGACAAGGATAAACTGAGCAACAGGTAATAGGAGCGAGGGAGTCCTTGGAAGGGGAAAGGAGGCAAGAATAAGAATGTTGGGGCATATTATCAAGCCCCCGATAAAAGCGTTAGCGACTTTTTAAAGTCGCTAACGCATTTATTAATTATCGCACTATTCTCAATACTTCTCTAACCGGAGTTAGATACGTATTCCTGACTTCATCTTTCGCCCTCGCGCTGGGGGCGATAGATAACGCTAATGGGATGCAGGGTGGGCGTTCCCACGTCCAACCACATGTAGAATGTGGTTGGAGGTGGTAACACCCTATTATCAAGGCAGGCGTTTGGAGAAGGAGACCTGCGATAAACTCGTTTATGGCAGGTCTCCCAACGCCTGCTCTGACCAGGCGTTAGGCATTGATAACATGGGGGTGTGGATCATAAAGCTGAATCCACCCCCCATATTATCAAGGCACACATTAGCACATGACAACATCGCTTGTTTTCACGCGCTAATGTTCCCTATTGCCGACTATCGCCGGATTTAATATCGCCTACGTGTTGCGCATTGATAATATCGTGCTATCACGGCGATAAAATCCGGCGATAGGGAAATGTGCAATGTGCGTTTTTTAACGCACATCTTGATAATATGCCCCGTAGAGCTGGAATAGATCATATGTGAGTTTACGGGAGGAATTTATACATCAGGAATGACTTCAGCAGGAAGGCCATCTCAAAGCTTCCAGAAGTACCCTTCCTAGAATAGCCTCTGTTTATCCACATCCATCAATGTCAAAAGATAAAAGAGCGATCAGACGAAGTTTGATGGTCTCTGAAGAACATGTCAGAATTTCAGAGGCCCACGCGGAATAATGTACTTTGTTTGAAGTGTGTATTGAATGGCCACAGAAAACCACAGCATCAAGTGTCAATGCTGGAGGCATGCCTAAACACCGTCTCTATACATTCTTGGACGAGGTGCAACCAGAGTATGAAATGTAAACAAGCACTGGCAATGTCAATAGGTCTAGCTTTAAAAGAATGTTGTATGGTAAGGTGAATTGTATTGTAATTGTATTTATATAGCGCTTACTACCCTTGACAAGACGTTGAAGTGCTTTTTCGGCTAGTAGCACACTACTCCAGAACCCATAAAGGATTAGTGGTGAAATAGTATAGTAAAATGTGAAAGTAATTTGAAGGTGGCTTTGTTAGACCTTTATTTGGATTCAGAAGGATAGTGGAGGGATAGAAGAGGGAAAAAGGTTTGCATTTATATAGCTCTAAGTAACATGGGAATGAATACATATCTGTGTGGAAGAAAAGAACTGTAGAATAATTTTGATGTAGGTTAAAAAGTCAGAGGACAATTCCACTGTCAAGCCAGATCGAAAAATCCAGGTAGGTTAATGACTGCCCTTCTCCTATCTGTGCCGTTACCAGAGAAAAACAACATAAACGAATAATCTAACAATCTAAGTCGCTTTAACCCCTTCTCTGCGGCGGCTATTCTGCCGCAGCGCTAAGGGGGAGGCGGGGCCGCGCGGCGCTCCCGTACTCGTGACGGAACCGCTCCGTCATGGCCCTCGGGTGAGCTGTGCTTGTGACGGAACGGTCCCGTCACGGCCCCACCCGCTCTTTAGAACGTCAGCGCAGGCGCGGAATTCGCGCCGTGTTGGCGCGGCGAGCGGGCCGGGACGGAACCGTTCCGTCACCAGCACAGCCCACCCGAGGCTCGTGACGGAACGGTTCCATCACGAGCATGGGAGGGGTTAATAGCATTGCAATGTCATGCACGTGTCCCAGAATGTTCAAGCCCAGGCAGCTGGATAAATAAATAAAATGATCACAGCTGTGTGGATGGCAAGCACTTTTTTGTGTGGAAGCACACAACCTCTGCCCATTCTAAACATGTAGGCGGAGCCAAAGCGCCTCTCTAGTAATGCTCACATACTTTTCTGCCGACAGTTGTTCTTTCGAGCCAGACCAAAAAAAGTAGTGAAAATGTGACCTTGAGCGGGGGTGCACTGTGTGGGGTCACTGGGCTTTGAGACAAAGTAATTGGAGTGACTAAAAAAAGAGCCAAATCTCTAATCAGATAGGATCCGGGCTTGGCTTTTCGTCAATATAATTTTATTCATTTTCTTGTATGGGACACTATTTAATCACAGGGACCTGTGGAGTTCGCCCTAAATCACACAGTTTGATTGAGTTGTGAGAATTAAGATTCGAACCCAGGTTTTTTATGCATAAGTCTACAACGTACCCATTAGCTCGCCCGAACCTATGCTCTTTCTTTGCGTGTTCATAGTAACCGGCGTATCCATGTAACAGAAATGGATTGGTTTCCCATGTTTCTTGTAGTACTATAATCTGGGTTGTACAACGTACCCACTAGCCCACGCCTCTTCTGAGTGAAGCAGGAATGCAAACCACTACTTTCAACATTCAGCTCACTGGTTGACATCTATTTGGGCATTCACAGAATCACAGCTCCCCCGTGCTATATACAATTTGTAAGTGCTGAAAAGTGCTTCCCATTTCTATAAATCCACTAGCATTCCAGAATCGAAGGTTGCCAGTAATGTCCCTAAATCGTGTCCCTATGTATAATAATAAATTGCTTTTTGTATATAGTGCTTGCTAGTACAGTGCTGCTGTGTCATAGCATGTAGAATATTTCAGAGGCAAACATTCGCCTAACAGGGGTACTTTTATTACTTAGCGCTTGCTACCTTCTTTGAAGACCACGTAATATATTTTGGGCCTCATTTATGAAAAGTGACGCATCGCTGCGTGAAAACAGCGGTGCGTCACTTTTCAGTGCGACATCCTTGCGACATACTGGATGCTCCATATTTACAGTATGACGCATCATGTCACAAGGAGTTACAGATACGTCAGTATTACTGACGTATCTGTAGGCGCAAAAGTGACGCATTGCTGGAGTGTGTCACAAAAGTGACGCAACTCCAGCAATGTGCCCTTTCACATGGGCAAGCCCCATGTGAAATGTACCTGCGTCAGTCTTACGCCTGCTGTGAGGCAGGCGTAAGATATTGACGCATTTGCGTCCTAGAAGTGACGCGGTAAATTCTCATAGATTTCACTGCGTCACTTCTACAAGACTTACTTACTTCAGAACTCCCCTGCCTGCATACATTATACCTGGTGCAGGTATAATGTGGCGCAGGGGTTTACAAAGTGACACATCTACCTAGATGCATCACTTTGTAAATATGAAGCAACATGGCACAATTTTTACCCTGCTGGTGCGACACAGAAAGTGACGCACCGGCAGCGCAAAAGTGACGCCAGGGCTCATAAATAAACCCCTTTGATTTTTACAACCGGAAAATTGACGTGTTTTACTTGCTAATAATCAATTAAAGAGTTGTTTTGCATGGTGGAAATGATCTCCTGTCTACACTATGTTTTCACAAGCATTTTCGGCAAGCAGCTGATAGCAAGTTAACTGTCTTTATTCAGACAAAGAATTCGGGTATAAAAATCTGACAATAGATTGAATCATTCTGAAAGACTGCTTAGAAATCAACTGTTTCCAGTGCTTAATCTGTAAAAAGATAAGTGTCAGGGCCCATGAGGAATTGCAACTCAAACCACCCCTGCCAGCGCCGACAATGACAGTACCAGCCCAACTACTTGTCATCAGACTCCTCCTACACGTCTGACAATTCAGACCATTCCAGGCCCCCAAAGCTCTAAGGATGGCTTAGGCGACAGGGATTCGTTGTTTTTAATGTATATGGGATTAACTTACAACTGATGTTGTGCTCATCTCTACATTAGACAAACAGCGCCACCATCTGGTAGACTGTAATAAGTGCCAGTGTTGCCAATTAAGTGTCGGTATCGAGCACCGAAACCACCGGCTCAAATTAAGCACTGACTGCTTCTTATAAGGTAAAATAGTAAAAAGAGCAGCGTTTCATCAAGTGGGAGCACAGCTGCTTATCTATGCTAGTTGTACAAATGTCCTGCTCTGTTATAAGAACAAAAGGGGGTGGTGATGGACGGAGCATCTGAATCAATCAAACACTCACACCCAGTCAAAAGATCTGGGTTTAATCCATCACCGTTCTTTAACCCACTCTGCCACCCCAGTTCAGACATGGCTATATGCAAATCAGTCCCTTGTTCACTTGGCCACTGGATTCAAGATAGCCTGGCTGATGAGGATTATGAATCCGAAACCGGTCCCAGGATGCTTGTTTCCGGTCCAGGGAAGACATGGCTTGGCAGTTCGGGCTGGACTGTTCCCATGAGGCACAGGGTCAGACTGATTTGCATATGGCCATGTCTGAACTGGGGTGGCAGAGTGGGCTAAAGAACGGTGATGGATTAAACCCAGATCAGTTGACTGGGGGTGAGTGTTTGATTTGTTCAAACGCTCCGTCCATCATCCCCTTTTGTACCGCTCTGTTATAAGAACAGGTCCCTCTTTAGACACCTTTATGTTCCTCGGTGTTTCAGGCATGCTCGGCTTGAATTAACAAAGTAAAAGGCCTGTGCGGCTTTGTTAATCCTGGCCTGTCCTGCGAGGCCCTACACAGGAAGCATTGGTGGGACCCGGGACCCACAGGCCCCTACATATTGGCACTTTTGGCAGCTGAAAAAATAGCTGCCAGGTGTGCAGAGCAGACCCTGTGCATGCCGTCAGGGCACGGCCTCCCATGATTTGCACCAACTCTCACTCCGGTCCTCACCTGTCGGTGACCAGCACGCTGTGAAGCTCTGCTGAATGTCTGCTGAGGCCCAGTACTTCCTCACCTGTCCTCCAATCGGTTCCTTTCAAGCCCAGACCAAAACAGTGGCTGAATTACATTATACGGCTCCTACACTTCTTATATGAAGGGCAAAGATGTGTGCAGGTCGCAACCCATTAAATAAATAAATAAATAGTGGAGGACTGTTGTCCCCTCCCAGCTCTACCGACTTTGACATCTGGGTGGAACCTTTCACAACAATATGAGCCTGTTACAGCACATCCTCTGCAGCAGCCATGTTAAAAGTCAGGTAAGAATCTGCCTGCCTTACTACTTAACCCCTTACATGCTGCCGCGATTCTCCTCCTGTGCTGGACATTCCAAGCGCGGGTGTGGTCATGACGGCCCCCAGCCGTCATCAGCACACGAGCACTGTAGTGCATGACAGCTGGGGGCCGTCATCAGCATGCAAGGGGTTAATATTCGGATCAGATACAGGGAATACCTGCTGATGTTACTGCGTGCATCCTGTGGTCATCACCACGGACAAAGCTAAGTTGAGAACACACTCCCTAATCCAACTCAGCCGCTAGCAGACAACTGGGGAGTCTTTTCATGTTTTCATTCCTTTTAAGGTAGAGCCTACTAGACAGTGAATGCGCTGCTTGTTGCAAGTCATTTTGTGGTTTACCAAGAAGATAGGGGGGCTTGGAGCCCGTCCATGACTTAAAACTGCTTGGATTTCCTTGTCACTCTTATTTGTCTGCTTCTTGTTCGTGCCCTAGCTTGTCAATCTTGTGTTTGTCCCTCCCATAGAGCATTACTCGTTGCTTCCACCTCTTGCTTTTCAAGCACTACTTTTATCTTTTGTGTGAAGCACTCCATTAGAGTGCACGCATTTTCGAGCCGCCTCCCTCGTGTACATCTCTCCCTCTGTACTCCATGTTGCTCTCTGTTGCACGGCTGCTTCTCCCCAACCTCATCCCACTTGCACTCGCCTGGCTGATGAGAGGTGAAACCCCGAAACTGGTCCCTGGATGCTTGTTTCCGGTCCAGGGAGGACCTGGCCTGGCAGTTCGGGCTGCACTGTTCCTATGAGGAGCTGGGCCAAGACTGATTTGCATATGGCTGGGTTCAAACTGGAGTACAAAAAAATCAATAGATTTAGGCCCAGATCTCTGTACTGCGGGGAATTTTTGACACTGTTCAGCATTCTGTCCACCAATTGTTCTTTTGCAGTTACGGCAGTGACATCATATGCAGAGCTGAGATGACTGCAGTGACATCACCACTGGGGGTTCCCTTACTGCAGTGACAACAAACACAGCTGCATTCACTGCAGTCTCATCACACTAAAATATGATCTTTCTATAGTTGAATCACACTGGGAGCTCCCCAACTCCAGTGACATCACACTGGGAGCTCCCCAACTTCAGCCCCCCCCCCCACCTCCAGTGAGATCACACTGGGAGCTCCCCACTCCAGTGACATCACACTGGGAGCTCCCCATTTCCAGTGGCATCACACTGGGAGCTCCCCATCTCCAGTGACATCACACTGGGAGCTCCCCAACTTCAGTGACATCACACTGGGAGCTCCCCAACTCCAGTGACATCACACTGGGAGCTCCCCATCTCCAGTGACATCACACTGGGAGCTTCCCATCACACTGGGAGCTCCCCAACTCTAGTGACATCACACTGGGAGCTTCCCAACTCCAGCGACATCTCACTGGGAGCTCACCAACTACAGTGACATTACACTCGGAGCTCCTCAACTTCAGCCTCCTCACCTCCGGTGACATCACACTGGGAGCTCCCCATCTCCAATGACATCACACTGGGAGCTTCCCAACTTCAGTGACATCACACTGGGAGCTCCCCAACTTCAGCCTCCTCACCTCCGGTGACATCACACTGGGAGCTCCCCAACTCCAGTGACATCACACTGGGAGCTTCCCAACTCCAATGACATCACACTGGGAGCTCCCCAACTCCAGTGACATCACACTGGGAGCTTCCCAACTTCAGTGACATCACACTGGGAGCTTCCCAACTCCAGTGACATCACACTGGGAGCTTCCCAACGCCAATGACATCACACTGGGAGCTCCCCAACTCCAGTGACATCACACTGGGAGCTTCCCAACTTCAGTGACATCACACTGGGAGCTCCCCATCTCCAGTGACATCACACTGGGAGCTTCCCATCACACTGGGAGCTCCCCAACTCTAGTGACATCACACTGGGAGCTTCCCAACTCCAGCGACATCTCACTGGGAGCTCACCAACTACAGTGACATTACACTCGGAGCTCCTCAACTTCAGCCTCCTCACCTCCGGTGACATCACACTGGGAGCTCCCCATCTCCAATGACATCACACTGGGAGCTTCCCAACTTCAGTGACATCACACTGGGAGCTCCCCAACTTCAGCCTCCTCACCTCCGGTGACATCACACTGGGAGCTCCCCAACTCCAGTGACATCACACTGGGAGCTTCCCAACTCCAATGACATCACACTGGGAGCTCCCCAACTCCAGTGACATCACACTGGGAGCTTCCCAACTTCAGTGACATCACATTTGGTAGCTCCCCAACTCCAGTGACATCACACTGGGAGCTTCCCAACTCCAATGACATCACACTGGGAGCTCCCCAACTCCAGTGACATCACACTGGGAGCTTCCCAACTTCAGTGACATCACATTTGGGAGCTCCCAAACTCCAGTGACATCACACTGGGAGCTCCCGAACTCCACTGACCTCACAGTGGGAACTCCCCAACTTCAGTCCCCCCACCTCCAGTGACATCACACTGGGAGCTCCCCAACTCCAGTGACATCACACTGGGAGCTCCCCAACTCCAGTGGCATCACATTGGGAGCTCCCCCACTCCAGTGACATCACACAGGGAGCTCCCCAACTCCAGTGGCATCACACTGGGAGCTCCCCAACTCCAGTGGCATCACACTGGGAGCTCCCCAACTCCAGTGGCATCACATTGGGAGCTCCTCAACTCCAGTGACATCACACAGGGAGCTCCCCAACTCCAGTGGCATCACACAGGGAGCTCTCTAACTCCAGTGGCATCACACTGGGAGCTCCCCAACTCCAGTGACATCACACAGGGAGCTCCCCAACTCCAGTGGCATCACACTGGGAGCTCCCCAACTCCAGTGACATCACACAGGGAGCTCCCCAACTCCAGTGGCATCACACTGGGAGCTCCCCAACTCCAGTGGCATCACACTGGGAGCTCCCCAACTCCAGTGGCATCACACTGGAAGCTCCCCAACTCCAGTGACATCACACTGGGCACACCCCAACTCCAGTGACATCACACTGGAAGCTCACCAACTCCAGTGACATCACACTGGGAGCTCCCCAACTCCAGTGACATCACACTGGGAGCTCCCCAACTCCAGTGACAACACACTGGGAGTTGCCTTTACTGCAGGGACACCACTGGTGACTCCTCATTTGTGTCTGCCCTTACTAGAGGCACTGGGGCTGCTGTCACTGCAGTGCAATCACACTACGAGCGCCCCTTCCCTCAGTGCGTCACTCTAAGGGCTGCCCTCACTTCAGTGACATCACGCGAAACAGTGGCCTTTACTGCAGTGACATCACAGTAAGAGCTGTCTTTATTGCAGTGACATCATACCAAGATCTGCATTTACTACAGTGACGTCACACTGTAGAAACGTCCCACTGAGTGAGATTGTACCAGGAACTCTTTTTAGTGGACAATCTATAACATGATTGAGTAAAGGCGGTCTGGACTGTGTACTAAAGCGTTGCCAAGAAGTCCATAAAACGACATGAAACAGAAAATGTCTACAACGGGAAAAGAAATCGCAAGAGAGTGGATAAAGACATGTATGCAAAAATGTAGAATGGCGGAAGCGTCTATGTATGGTGCTTTCCGAGGGCACGAGCCCTGCCCCTGTAATAATTGTTCGCTTCGTAAAACGTTTTAAATAGTACAAGTTCAATCGCTAAAATGCTTTCGTATCTTCATACCCGATCCTTCCCCATTTGAAAAAATGCCAAAGTTAAATAGAACGATCTGTATTTAAATTACTAATACCACAGATGTTATTTCCCAATGTATGTATAACCATTAAATCGTCCCCGGAGGAAGGAATGTCTGAGTTAACCCGAGCTGTGAAATGCTCGTTGCTCAATGCTCTGCGCAGCAGGTGCTCAGTCCACTGAGCTGTCCCGCGGGAATACCCGGAGCGAGCTCTGCTGGTTTCGTGGTTGTATGTTGAAGGTGAGGGCTGGCTGGCGGGCCCCTTCGGCACCTCTTCTCCAGGGGTACCTTAGCCTGTGTCTCATAACCCCTGACCCCTGCCCTCACTCCTTGCACCCCGGTCTCACAGGGCCCCAGTGCCGTCCTCAGCCGGGCCTGAGGCACATCTCAGGAAAAGTGAGTCCGGCTGGAAATCCAGGGCTGTGAGCGAAATTAGAAAAATATGCAACTTCAAAGGAGATCATTCCATGTGGGGGTCTGATTCCCCTCGGCCCCTCCCCCGTCGCCTGTCACATTTCTTTTGAGGGATCTTTTATCTCTGACACTGATGGATTGAAGTAAACAAGGACTATTCTAGTCTGGAAAGTTCTGGAAGCTCTGAGCAGCCCTCCCTCAGTCACATAGGGTTGTTGTCTCAGTTCTCAGGGGCGGGGGTCACATTTATGCTTGTTCTGGGTGGTCCCTTAAGACATTCATCATCCATTTCAGGCCTGTCACGGCTGCCACGCCTCCCCTTCCCCTCAGGCCCCAGTGACATCAGAGATTTCCCGCCATTTGTAAACATTGGCCCCTTGCCTGACTCCAGAAAGGGACGAGACACGTGGGGGGCAGCTTGTTTCAGATCTGTTTTATAAGGCGATAGAGCTTGTACTCAGAAAATGCTTAGATAACAACAGTTGTTTAGGCAGAGCACTCCTGGAGGTAAACTGGCTCTGTATGCTCAAATAACAGGTGGTGGTGTATTGTTATACAACTGTTCAGTGCATCTTTTGTGTGGATTGAAGTTCTGATGCGACCTGTTGAACTTTGAACCTGTGACCTGTGGGTAGCACAAAGATCTGTGCAGCAGGCACTTCACTGAAGAAAATGATGGTTGAATTAAAAAAACAACTGGCTCACAGAACTCAAAAAACGAGAAAAAGTGATGCATATTCCAGCCATGATCAAGAGAAGCCAATATGTAATTGCTGTGTAAATACTACATTATAATAAAACGCTAAACACTTTCCAACTACTTTTATTCCACTTCCCTCCCCTCCCTCCCCCAAGGATTGAAAAAGTAGGCTTAGCCTACGGCTATCTCACGCCTCCTCGAATTCATTTACCTCTGAAACCGCCAGCTATGTTAGCGGAGATCAGAGATTTCATACGTATGGAGATACAGCTGCATATTAACAAGGGCTTTATCTCCGCTTTTTTGGCTTTAAAAGCCGGTGAGAAAAATATCGCCCTATCAACAACAGGGTGCTAACGTGCAACATCGCATGTTAGCACCCCTTTTCACTACGCTTCTCTTTGCATCTCTAATGAGATGCAAAGTGGGCGTTGCAGGGCAAAATAATAGGAGAAATGTCGCTAATCAACATTTATCCTATTATCATCACGCTAACCCTGTTAGAGATAAAAAAAAGCAGTGCTAACCACGGTTAACGCTGCTTTTTTACGCCTGCTAATTTTTAGACTTAGCCATGTAATGCAATGGGAGGTGAATTACATGGCTAAGTCCACCATGGGCTATCAACAAGGATATCCCTATCCTTGTAGTTTTATTGCTGCATTACCAGTGATAACCTCCCAAAATGCCGCTATCGCTGGATTTTTTATTGCTTAGACGGTTAGCGTTGTTAATAACGCGATAACCAGGTGATATTATCCAGCGATAGCGGGCGTTAAAAAATTAACGCTAAGCGCCATTAGCATTAATTTTCCCTGTTCCTTGTTAATATGCCCCACAGTGATTTGGCCGGGATCACTTGGGGGCATATTATCAAGACAGGCGATAAAATTATCGCCATTTTAGCGGCAGAAAACTGCTGCTAAAACGGCCATAATGGGCTTGATAATATGCTCTATGGAATTCCAATTGAAGCCCATGTTAAATGTGAAGGACATCTAACATGGGCTTCTATGGGAATTCCATAGAGCATATTATCAAGCCCATTATCGTAGTTTCAGCGGCAGTTTTCTGCCGATAAAACGGCGAAAATGTTATCTCCTGTCTTGATAATATGCCCCACAACAGTTCGTTCAAGTGGTGAAGCTGGCATGGCCCACAGGTCTCCTGTTAAACAGCCAACACTTCTATTCAGTCACCAGACAATGTTTCTTTCCCCTTGAATATCAATTCACCAAAAGGCTAGAGGTAGCAGAAGTGACAAAGCATGCTATTTAACCTTTAGTTTACCTCACACGTGCATGCTTACACGTATACACACACAACTCCACATATACACACAATCGCTCTCACATAAACACACTGTCGCCCGCAAGCTCGCACTTAGCATACATTTAAAAGCATTTTTGCTTCCCTCAGCTGCCAAGGAGGGTCATATTCCAGCTAATTGTAACCATTCTGAATTACACTAATAGTGAATAATAAAGTGTTATTCACTATTAGTGAAATATAAAATTGATAGAAAACAAAGAAAGTGAAGCCCCAATGGATGTCCTGAAGGACGAGCTGCCCTTGTGTCCCTGGCACTGATGTGCTCCCCCGATGCCAGGGGTCGCAAAGAACAAACAAAACAAAACCAGGGGTTGCCTCTGTGACCCCTAAATGACGTCCCTGGCCTCATCCACGCCCGTCACGAGTCGGGATGCTTGTTTTCTTGGTATCACATGTTAACCTTGTGCTTTTTAGGTTTTGCCTAGCGAAAGCTGCGCTCTGCGCAGCTTTTCGCGCAGGCGAAATCCTGTTGAGAACTGTAGGGTGCTTTGGGTCGGCCCTCGTCATTGATTGGCTGGCTCCGTAAACGGAGCCTTGCCATTGGACGAGGGGCCTGTCCGTCAATGCCGGACCAGACACGGGGGCGTTCCTGACATTCTTTGCCTTTTGCCGACGTCACGCGACGCCGGGAACGCCCCCGAGTCTGTTCCGGCATTGCCGGCACCTCCCTTGCTCTACTGTCATCACCACAACACTGCGCCCATTTTATCCCAAGCTAAACACTCGGAGAGGCGCAGTGACCGGGTCTTTGAAGGCCGCTCTCCCCCAATGAAAACAAGTTTTCTCTCCGAGTCAGCACGAGCAGGAAGACGAGCAGCGCGCCTCCCAGCTGGCCTCTCGCATCAGCATCCAGAGCTGCCCTGCGCGGTGTGTAGCTTCAGTGGAGCTTCAGAGTGCAGAGTGGAGCTTCAGAGTGGAGCTTCAGAGTGGAGCTTCAGAGTGGAGCTTCAGAGTGGAGCTTCAGAGTGGAGCTTCAGAGTGGAGCTTCAGAGTGCAGAGTGGAGCTTCAGAGTGCAGATTCAGAGTGGAGCTTCAGAGTGCAGAGTGGAGCTTCAGAGTGGAGCTTCAGAGTGCAGAGTGGAGCTTCAGAGTGCAGAGTGGAGCTTCAGAGTGGAGCTTCAGAGTGCAGAGTGGAGCTTCAGAGTGCAGAGTGGAGCTTCAGAGTGGAGCTTCAGAGTGCAGAGTGGAGCTTCAGAGTGCAGAGTGGAGCTTCAGAGTGGAGCTTCAGAGTGCAGAGTGGAGCTTCAGAGTGCAGAGTGGAGCTTCAGAGTGGAGCTTCAGAGTGCAGAGTGGAGCTTCAGAGTGGAGCTTCAGAGTGGAGCTTCAGAGTGGAGCTTCAGAGTGGAGCTTCAGAGTGGAGCTTCAGAGTGCAGCTTCAGAGTGGAGCTTCAGAGTGCAGAGTGGAGCTTCAGAGTGCAGATTCAGAGTGGAGCTTCAGAGTGCAGAGTGGAGCTTCAGAGTGCAGATTCAGAGTGGAGCTTCAGAGTGCAGAGTGGAGCTTCAGAGTGCAGAGTGGAGCTTCAGAGTGCAGAGTGGAGCTTCAGAGTGGAGCTTCAGAGTGCAGAGTGGAGCTTCAGAGTGCAGAGTGGAGCTTCAGAGTGGAGCTTCAGAGTGCAGAGTGGAGCTTCAGAGTGGAGCTTCAGAGTGCAGAGTGGAGCTTCAGAGTGGAGCTTCAGAGTGCAGAGTGGAGCTTCAGAGTGGAGCTTCAGAGTGGAGCTTCAGAGTGGAGCTTCAGAGTGGAGCTTCAGAGTGGAGCTTCAGAGTGCAGAGTGGAGCTTCAGAGTGCAGAGTGGAGCTTCAGAGTGGAGCTTCAGAGTGGAGCTTCAGAGTGGAGCTTCAGAGTGGAGCTTCAGAGTGGAGCTTCAGAGTGGAGCTTCAGAGTGCAGAGTGGAGCTTCAGAGTGGAGCTTCAGAGTGCAGAGTGGAGCTTCAGAGTGCAGAGTGGAGCTTCAGAGTGGAGCTTCAGAGTGGAGCTTCAGAGTGGAGCTTCAGAGTGGAGCTTCAGAGTGCAGAGTGGAGCTTCAGAGTGCAGAGTGGAGCTTCAGAGTGGAGCTTCAGAGTGGAGCTTCAGAGTGGAGCTTCAGAGTGGAGCTTCAGAGTGGAGCTTCAGAGTGCAGAGTGGAGCTTCAGAGTGCAGAGTGGAGCTTCAGAGTGGAGCTTCAGAGTGGAGCTTCAGAGTGGAGCTTCAGAGTGGAGCTTCAGAGTGGAGCTTCAGAGTGCAGAGTGGAGCTTCAGAGTGGAGCTTCAGAGTGCAGAGTGGAGCTTCAGAGTGCAGAGTGGAGCTTCAGAGTGGAGCTTCAGAGTGGAGCTTCAGAGTGGAGCTTCAGAGTGGAGCTTCAGAGTGGAGCTTCAGAGTGCAGAGTGGAGCTTCAGAGTGGAGCTTCAGAGTGGAGCTTCAGAGTGGAGCTTCAGAGTGGAGCTTCAGAGTGGAGCTTCAGAGTGCAGAGTGGAGCTTCAGAGTGGAGCTTCAGAGTGGAGCTTCAGAGTGCAGAGTGGAGCTTCAGAGTGGAGCTTCAGAGTGGAGCTTCAGAGTGGAGCTTCAGAGTGGAGAGTGGAGCTTCAGAGTGGAGCTTCAGAGTGGAGCTTCAGAGTGGAGCTTCAGAGTGGAGAGTGGAGCTTCAGAGTGGAGCTTCAGAGTGGAGCTTCAGAGTGGAGCTTCAGAGTGGAGCTTCAGAGTGGAGCTTCAGAGTGCAGAGTGGAGCTTCAGAGTGCAGAGTGGAGCTTCAGAGTGCAGATTCAGAGTGGAGCTTCAGAGTGCAGAGTGGAGCTTCAGAGTGCAGATTCAGAGTGGAGCTTCAGAGTGCAGAGTGGAGCTTCAGAGTGGAGCTTCAGAGTGCAGAGTGGAGCTTCAGAGTGGAGCTTCAGAGTGCAGAGTGGAGCTTCAGAGTGGAGCTTCAGAGTGGAGCTTCAGAGTGGAGCTTCAGAGTGGAGCTTCAGAGTGGAGCTTCAGAGTGGAGCTTCAGAGTGGAGCTTCAGAGTGGAGCTTCAGAGTGGAGCTTCAGAGTGGAGCTTCAGAGTGCAGAGTGGAGCTTCAGAGTGCAGAGTGGAGCTTCAGAGTGGAGCTTCAGAGTGGAGCATCAGAGTGGAGAGTGGAGCTTCAGAGTGCAGAGTGGAGCTTCAGAGTGCAGATTCAGAGTGGAGCTTCAGAGTGCAGAGTGGAGCTTCAGAGTGCAGATTCAGAGTGGAGCTTCAGAGTGCAGAGTGGAGCTTCAGAGTGCAGAGTGGAGCTTCAGAGTGCAGAGTGGAGCTTCAGAGTGCAGATTCAGAGTGCAGAGTGGAGCTTCAGAGTGGAGCTTCAGAGTGGAGCTTCAGAGTGGAGCTTCAGAGTGGAGCTTCAGAGTGGAGCTTCAGAGTGGAGCTTCAGAGTGGAGCTTCAGAGTGGAGCTTCAGAGTGCAGAGTGGAGCTTCAGAGTGGAGCTTCAGAGTGCAGAGTGGAGCTTCAGAGTGGAGCTTCAGAGTGGAGCTTCAGAGTGGAGCTTCAGAGTGGAGCTTCAGAGTGGAGCTTCAGAGTGGAGCTTCAGAGTGCAGAGTGGAGCTTCAGAGTGGAGCTTCAGAGTGCAGAGTGGAGCTTCAGAGTGGAGCTTCAGAGTGGAGCTTCAGAGTGGAGCTTCAGAGTGGAGCTTCAGAGTGCAGAGTGGAGCTTCAGAGTGGAGCTTCAGAGTGCAGAGTGGAGCTTCAGAGTGGAGCTTCAGAGTGGAGCTTCAGAGTGGAGCTTCAGAGTGGAGCTTCAGAGTGGAGCTGCAGAGTGCAGAGTGGAGCTTCAGAGTGGAGCTGCAGAGTGCAGAGTGGAGCTTCAGAGTGGAGCTTCAGAGTGCAGAGTGGAGCTTCAGAGTGGAGCTTCAGAGTGGAGCTTCAGAGTGCAGAGTGGAGCTTCAGAGTGGAGCTTCAGAGTGCAGAGTGGAGCTTCAGAGTGGAGCTTCAGAGTGCAGAGTGGAGCTTCAGAGTGGAGCTTCAGAGTGCAGAGTGGAGCTTCAGAGTGGAGCTTCAGAGTGCAGAGTGGAGCTTCAGAGTGGAGCTTCAGAGTGCAGAGTGGAGCTTCAGAGTGGAGCTTCAGAGTGGAGCTTCAGAGTGGAGCTTCAGAGTGGAGCTTCAGAGTGGAGCTTCAGAGTGGAGCTTCAGAGTGGAGCTTCAGAGTGCAGAGTGGAGCTTCAGAGTGGAGCTTCAGAGTGCAGAGTGGAGCTTCAGAGTGGAGCTTCAGAGTGGAGCTTCAGAGTGGAGCTTCAGAGTGGAGCTTCAGAGTGGAGCTTCAGTGGAGCTTCAGAGTGGAGCTTCAGAGTGGAGCTTCAGAGTGGAGCTTCAGAGTGGAGCTTCAGAGTGGAGCTTCAGAGTGCAGAGTGGAGCTTCAGAGTGGAGCTTCAGAGTGCAGAGTGGAGCTGCAGATTCAGAGTGGAGCTGCAGATTCAGAGTGGAGCTGCAGAGTGCAGATTCAGAGTGCAGAGTGGAGCTTCAGAGTGCAGATTCAGAGTGCAGAGTGGAGCTTCAGAGTGCAGATTCAGAGTGGAGCATCAGAGTGCAGATTCAGAGTGGAGCTTCAGAGTGGAGCATCAGAGTGCAGATTCAGAGTGGAGCTTCAGAGTGCAGATTCAGAGTGGAGCTTCAGAGTGCAGAGTGGAGCTTCAGAGTGGAGCTTCAGAGTGGAGCTTCAGAGTGGAGCTTCAGAGTGGAGCATCAGAGTGCAGAGTGGAGCTTCAGAGTGCAGAGTGGAGCTTCAGAGTGCAGATTCAGAGTGGAGCTTCAGAGTGCAGAGTGGAGCTTCAGAGTGCAGATTCAGAGTGGAGCTTCAGAGTGGAGCTTCAGAGTGGAGCTTCAGAGTGGAGCTTCAGAGTGGAGCTTCAGAGTGGAGCTTCAGAGTGGAGCTTCAGAGTGGAGCTTCAGAGTGGAGCTTCAGAGTGGAGCTTCAGAGTGGAGCTTCAGAGTGGAGATTCAGAGTGGAGCTTCAGAGTGCAGATTCAGAGTGGAGCTTCAGAGTGGAGCTTCAGAGTGGAGCTTCAGAGTGGAGCTTCAGAGTGGAGCTTCAGAGTGGAGCTTCAGAGTGGAGCTTCAGAGTGGAGCTTCAGAGTGGAGCTTCAGAGTGGAGCTTCAGAGTGGAGCTTCAGAGTGCAGATTCAGAGTGGAGATTCAGAGTGCAGCTTCAGAGTGCAGAGTGGAGCTGCAGATTCAGAGTGGAGCTGCAGAGTGCAGATTCAGAGTGCAGAGTGGAGCTTCAGAGTGCAGATTCAGAGTGCAGAGTGGAGCTTCAGAGTGCAGATTCAGAGTGGAGCATCAGAGTGCAGATTCAGAGTGGAGCTTCAGAGTGCAGAGTGGAGCTTCAGAGTGCAGATTCAGAGTGGAGCTTCAGAGTGCAGAGTGGAGCTTCAGAGTGCAGATTCAGAGTGGAGCTTCAGAGTGCAGATTCAGAGTGGAGCTTCAGAGTGCAGAGTGGAGCTTCAGAGTGCAGATTCAGAGTGGAGCTTCAGAGTGCAGAGTGGAGCTTCAGAGTGCAGAGTGGAGCTTCAGAGTGCAGATTCAGAGTGGAGCTTCAGAGTGCAGAGTGGAGCTTCAGAGTGGAGCTTCAGAGTGCAGAGTGGAGCTTCAGAGTGCAGAGTGGAGCTTCAGAGTGGAGCTTCAGAGTGCAGAGTGGAGCTTCAGAGTGCAGAGTGGAGCTTCAGAGTGGAGCTTCAGAGTGCAGAGTGGAGCTTCAGAGTGGAGCTTCAGAGTGCAGAGTGGAGCTTCAGAGTGGAGCTTCAGAGTGGAGCTTCAGAGTGGAGCTTCAGAGTGGAGCTTCAGAGTGCAGAGTGGAGCTTCAGAGTGGAGCTTCAGAGTGGAGCTTCAGAGTGGAGCTTCAGAGTGGAGCTTCAGAGTGGAGCTTCAGAGTGGAGCTTCAGAGTGGAGCTTCAGAGTGGAGCTTCAGAGTGGAGCTTCAGAGTGGAGCTTCAGAGTGCAGAGTGGAGCTTCAGAGTGGAGCTTCAGAGTGGAGCTTCAGAGTGGAGCTTCAGAGTTCAGAGTGGAGCTTCAGAGTGGAGCTTCAGAGTGCAGAGTGGAGCTTCAGAGTGGAGCTTCAGAGTGCAGAGTGGAGCTTCAGAGTGGAGCTTCAGAGTGCAGAGTGGAGCTTCAGAGTGGAGCTTCAGAGTGCAGAGTGGAGCTTCAGAGTGGAGCTTCAGAGTGCAGAGTGGAGCTTCAGAGTGGAGCTTCAGAGTGCAGAGTGGAGCTTCAGAGTGGAGCTTCAGAGTGCAGAGTGGAGCTTCAGAGTGGAGCTTCAGAGTGCAGAGTGGAGCTTCAGAGTGGAGCTTCAGAGTGGAGCTTCAGAGTGGAGCTTCAGAGTGGAGCTTCAGAGTGGAGCTTCAGAGTGGAGCTGCAGATTCAGAGTGGAGCTGCAGAGTGGAGCTTCAGAGTGGAGCTTCAGAGTGGAGCTGCAGATTCAGAGTGGAGCTGCAGAGTGCAGATTCAGAGTGCAGAGTGGAGCTTCAGAGTGGAGCTTCAGAGTGGAGCTTCAGAGTGCAGAGTGGAGCTGCAGATTCAGAGTGGAGCTGCAGAGTGCAGATTCAGAGTGCAGAGTGGAGCTTCAGAGTGGAGCTTCAGAGTGCAGAGTGGAGCTTCAGAGTGGAGCTTCAGAGTGGAGCTTCAGAGTGCAGAGTGGAGCTTCAGAGTGGAGCTTCAGAGTGCAGAGTGGAGCTTCAGAGTGGAGCTTCAGAGTGCAGAGTGGAGCTTCAGAGTGGAGCTTCAGAGTGCAGAGTGGAGCTTCAGAGTGGAGCTTCAGAGTGCAGAGTGGAGCTTCAGAGTGGAGCTTCAGAGTGCAGAGTGGAGCTTCAGAGTGGAGCTTCAGAGTGCAGAGTGGAGCTTCAGAGTGGAGCTTCAGAGTGCAGAGTGGAGCTTCAGAGTGGAGCTTCAGAGTGGAGCTTCAGAGTGGAGCTTCAGAGTGGAGCTTCAGAGTGGAGCTTCAGAGTGGAGCTTCAGAGTGGAGCTTCAGAGTGGAGCTTCAGAGTGGAGCTTCAGAGTGGACCTTCAGAGTGCAGAGTGGAGCTGCAGATTCAGAGTGGAGCTGCAGAGTGCAGAGTGGAGCTGCAGATTCAGAGTGGAGCTGCAGAGTGCAGATTCAGAGTGCAGAGTGGAGCTTCAGAGTGGAGCTTCAGAGTGCAGAGTGGAGCTTCAGAGTGCAGATTCAGAGTGGAGCTTCAGAGTGCAGAGTGGAGCTTCAGAGTGCAGAGTGGAGCTTCAGAGTGCAGAGTGGAGCTTCAGAGTGGAGCTTCAGAGTGCAGAGTGGAGCTTCAGAGTGCAGAGTGGAGCTTCAGAGTGGAGCTTCAGAGTGCAGAGTGGAGCTTCAGAGTGGAGCTTCAGAGTGCAGAGTGGAGCTTCAGAGTGGAGCTTCAGAGTGCAGAGTGGAGCTTCAGAGTGGAGCTTCAGAGTGGAGCTTCAGAGTGGAGCTTCAGAGTGGAGCTTCAGAGTGGAGCTTCAGAGTGGAGCTTCAGAGTGCAGAGTGGAGCTTCAGAGTGGAGCTTCAGAGTGCAGAGTGGAGCTTCAGAGTGCAGAGTGGAGCTTCAGAGTGGAGCTTCAGAGTGGAGCTTCAGAGTGGAGCTTCAGAGTGGAGCTTCAGAGTGGAGCTTCAGAGTGGAGCTTCAGAGTGGAGCTTCAGAGTGGAGCTTCAGAGTGCAGAGTGGAGCTTCAGAGTGGAGCTTCAGAGTGGAGCTTCAGAGTGGAGCTTCAGAGTGGAGAGTGGAGCTTCAGAGTGGAGCTTCAGAGTGGAGCTTCAGAGTGGAGCTTCAGAGTGGAGCTTCAGAGTGCAGAGTGGAGCTTCAGAGTGCAGATTCAGAGTGGAGCTTCAGAGTGCAGAGTGGAGCTTCAGAGTGCAGATTCAGAGTGGAGCTTCAGAGTGCAGAGTGGAGCTTCAGAGTGCAGATTCAGAGTGGAGCTTCAGAGTGCAGAGTGGAGCTTCAGAGTGGAGCTTCAGAGTGCAGAGTGGAGCTTCAGAGTGGAGCTTCAGAGTGCAGAGTGGAGCTTCAGAGTGGAGCTTCAGAGTGGAGCTTCAGAGTGGAGCTTCAGAGTGGAGCTTCAGAGTGGAGCTTCAGAGTGGAGCTTCAGAGTGGAGCTTCAGAGTGCAGAGTGGAGCTTCAGAGTGCAGAGTGGAGCTTCAGAGTGCAGATTCAGAGTGCAGAGTGGAGCTTCAGAGTGGAGCTTCAGAGTGGAGCTTCAGAGTGCAGATTCAGAGTGCAGAGTGGAGCTTCAGAGTGGAGCTTCAGAGTGCAGATTCAGAGTGCAGAGTGGAGCTTCAGAGTGCAGAGTGGAGCTTCAGAGTGCAGAGTGGAGCTTCAGAGTGGAGCTTCAGAGTGGAGCTTCAGAGTGGAGCTTCAGAGTGGAGCTTCAGAGTGGAGCTTCAGAGTGGAGCTTCAGAGTGGAGCTTCAGAGTGGAGCTTCAGAGTGGAGCTTCAGAGTGGAGCTTCAGAGTGGAGCTTCAGAGTGCAGAGTGGAGCTTCAGAGTGCAGATTCAGAGTGGAGCTTCAGAGTGGAGCTTCAGAGTGCAGAGTGGAGCTTCAGAGTGGAGCTTCAGAGTGCAGAGTGGAGCTTCAGAGTGGAGCTTCAGAGTGCAGAGTGGAGCTTCAGAGTGGAGCTTCAGAGTGCAGAGTGGAGCTTCAGAGTGGAGCTTCAGAGTGCAGAGTGGAGCTTCAGAGTGGAGCTTCAGAGTGGAGCTTCAGAGTGGAGCTTCAGAGTGGAGCTTCAGAGTGGAGCTTCAGAGTGGAGCTTCAGAGTGCAGAGTGGAGCTTCAGAGTGGAGCTTCAGAGTGCAGAGTGGAGCTTCAGAGTGGAGCTTCAGAGTGCAGAGTGGAGCTTCAGAGTGGAGCTTCAGAGTGCAGAGTGGAGCTTCAGAGTGGAGCTTCAGAGTGCAGAGTGGAGCTTCAGAGTGGAGCTTCAGAGTGGAGCTTCAGAGTGGAGCTGCAGAGTGCAGAGTGGAGCTTCAGAGTGGAGCTTCAGAGTGCAGAGTGGAGCTTCAGAGTGGAGCTTCAGAGTGGAGCTTCAGAGTGCAGAGTGGAGCTTCAGAGTGGAGCTTCAGAGTGCAGAGTGGAGCTTCAGAGTGGAGCTTCAGAGTGCAGAGTGGAGCTTCAGAGTGGAGCTTCAGAGTGCAGAGTGGAGCTTCAGAGTGGAGCTTCAGAGTGCAGAGTGGAGCTTCAGAGTGGAGCTTCAGAGTGGAGCTTCAGAGTGGAGCTTCAGAGTGGAGCTTCAGAGTGGAGCTTCAGAGTGGAGCTTCAGAGTGGAGCTTCAGAGTGGAGCTTCAGAGTGGAGCTTCAGAGTGGAGCTTCAGAGTGGAGCTTCAGAGTGCAGAGTGGAGCTTCAGAGTGGAGCTTCAGAGTGGAGCTTCAGAGTGGAGCTTCAGAGTGGAGCTTCAGAGTGGAGCTTCAGAGTGGAGCTTCAGAGTGCAGAGTGGAGCTTCAGAGTGGAGCTTCAGAGTGCAGAGTGGAGCTGCAGATTCAGAGTGGAGCTGCAGATTCAGAGTGGAGCTGCAGAGTGCAGATTCAGAGTGCAGAGTGGAGCTTCAGAGTGCAGATTCAGAGTGCAGAGTGGAGCTTCAGAGTGCAGATTCAGAGTGGAGCATCAGAGTGCAGATTCAGAGTGGAGCTTCAGAGTGGAGCATCAGAGTGCAGATTCAGAGTGGAGCTTCAGAGTGCAGATTCAGAGTGGAGCTTCAGAGTGCAGAGTGGAGCTTCAGAGTGGAGCTTCAGAGTGGAGCTTCAGAGTGGAGCTTCAGAGTGGAGCTTCAGAGTGGAGCTTCAGAGTGGAGCTTCAGAGTGGAGCTTCAGAGTGGAGCTTCAGAGTGGAGCTTCAGAGTGGAGCTTCAGAGTGGAGCATCAGAGTGCAGAGTGGAGCTTCAGAGTGCAGAGTGGAGCTTCAGAGTGCAGATTCAGAGTGGAGCTTCAGAGTGCAGAGTGGAGCTTCAGAGTGCAGAGTGGAGCTTCAGAGTGCAGATTCAGAGTGGAGCTTCAGAGTGCAGAGTGGAGCTTCAGAGTGCAGAGTGGAGCTTCAGAGTGCAGATTCAGAGTGCAGAGTGGAGCTTCAGAGTGGAGCTTCAGAGTGGAGCTTCAGAGTGGAGCTTCAGAGTGGAGCTTCAGAGTGGAGCTTCAGAGTGGAGCTTCAGAGTGGAGCTTCAGAGTGGAGCTTCAGAGTGGAGCTTCAGAGTGGAGCTTCAGAGTGCAGATTCAGAGTGCAGATTCAGAGTGGAGCTTCAGAGTGGAGCTTCAGAGTGGAGCTTCAGAGTGGAGCTTCAGAGTGGAGCTTCAGAGTGGAGCTTCAGAGTGGAGCTTCAGAGTGGAGCTTCAGAGTGGAGCTTCAGAGTGGAGCTTCAGAGTGGAGCTTCAGAGTGGAGCTTCAGAGTGGAGCTTCAGAGTGGAGCTTCAGAGTGCAGATTCAGAGTGGAGATTCAGAGTGCAGGTGCAGAGTGGAGCTGCAGATTCAGAGTGGAGCTGCAGAGTGCAGATTCAGAGTGCAGAGTGGAGCTTCAGAGTGCAGATTCAGAGTGCAGAGTGGAGCTTCAGAGTGCAGATTCAGAGTGGAGCATCAGAGTGCAGATTCAGAGTGGAGCTTCAGAATGCAGAGTGGAGCTTCAGAGTGCAGATTCAGAGTGGAGCTTCAGAGTGCAGAGTGGAGCTTCAGAGTGCAGATTCAGAGTGGAGCTTCAGAGTGCAGATTCAGAGTGGAGCTTCAGAGTGCAGAGTGGAGCTTCAGAGTGCAGATTCAGAGTGGAGCTTCAGAGTGCAGAGTGGAGCTTCAGAGTGCAGAGTGGAGCTTCAGAGTGCAGATTCAGAGTGGAGCTTCAGAGTGCAGAGTGGAGCTTCAGAGTGGAGCTTCAGAGTGCAGAGTGGAGCTTCAGAGTGCAGAGTGGAGCTTCAGAGTGGAGCTTCAGAGTGCAGAGTGGAGCTTCAGAGTGCAGAGTGGAGCTTCAGAGTGGAGCTTCAGAGTGCAGAGTGGAGCTTCAGAGTGGAGCTTCAGAGTGCAGAGTGGAGCTTCAGAGTGGAGCTTCAGAGTGGAGCTTCAGAGTGGAGCTTCAGAGTGGAGCTTCAGAGTGGAGCTTCAGAGTGCAGAGTGGAGCTTCAGAGTGGAGCTTCAGAGTGGAGCTTCAGAGTGGAGCTTCAGAGTGGAGCTTCAGAGTGGAGCTTCAGAGTGGAGCTTCAGAGTGGAGCTTCAGAGTGGAGCTTCAGAGTGGAGCTTCAGAGTGGAGCTTCAGAGTGGAGCTTCAGAGTGCAGAGTGGAGCTTCAGAGTGGAGCTTCAGAGTGGAGCTTCAGAGTGGAGCTTCAGAGTTCAGAGTGGAGCTTCAGAGTGGAGCTTCAGAGTGCAGAGTGGAGCTTCAGAGTGGAGCTTCAGAGTGCAGAGTGGAGCTTCAGAGTGGAGCTTCAGAGTGCAGAGTGGAGCTTCAGAGTGGAGCTTCAGAGTGCAGAGTGGAGCTTCAGAGTGGAGCTTCAGAGTGCAGAGTGGAGCTTCAGAGTGGAGCTTCAGAGTGCAGAGTGGAGCTTCAGAGTGGAGCTTCAGAGTGCAGAGTGGAGCTTCAGAGTGGAGCTTCAGAGTGCAGAGTGGAGCTTCAGAGTGGAGCTTCAGAGTGGAGCTTCAGAGTGGAGCTTCAGAGTGGAGCTTCAGAGTGGAGCTTCAGAGTGGAGCTTCAGAGTGGAGCTTCAGAGTGGAGCTTCAGAGTGGAGCTTCAGAGTGGAGCTTCAGAGTGGAGCTGCAGATTCAGAGTGGAGCTGCAGAGTGCAGATTCAGAGTGCAGAGTGGAGCTTCAGAGTGGAGCTTCAGAGTGGAGCTTCAGAGTGCAGAGTGGAGCTGCAGATTCAGAGTGGAGCTGCAGAGTGCAGATTCAGAGTGCAGAGTGGAGCTTCAGAGTGGAGCTTCAGAGTGCAGAGTGGAGCTTCAGAGTGGAGCTTCAGAGTGCAGAGTGGAGCTTCAGAGTGGAGCTTCAGAGTGCAGAGTGGAGCTTCAGAGTGGAGCTTCAGAGTGCAGAGTGGAGCTTCAGAGTGGAGCTTCAGAGTGGAGCTTCAGAGTGGAGCTTCAGAGTGGAGCTTCAGAGTGGAGCTTCAGAGTGCAGAGTGGAGCTTCAGAGTGGAGCTTCAGAGTGCAGAGTGGAGCTTCAGAGTGGAGCTTCAGAGTGCAGAGTGGAGCTTCAGAGTGGAGCTTCAGAGTGCAGAGTGGAGCTTCAGAGTGGAGCTTCAGAGTGCAGAGTGGAGCTTCAGAGTGGAGCTTCAGAGTGGAGCTTCAGAGTGGAGCTTCAGAGTGGAGCTTCAGAGTGGAGCTTCAGAGTGGAGCTTCAGAGTGGAGCTTCAGAGTGGAGCTTCAGAGTGGAGCTTCAGAGTGGACCTTCAGAGTGCAGAGTGGAGCTGCAGATTCAGAGTGGAGCTGCAGAGTGCAGAGTGGAGCTGCAGATTCAGAGTGGAGCTGCAGAGTGCAGATTCAGAGTGCAGAGTGGAGCTTCAGAGTGGAGCTTCAGAGTGCAGAGTGGAGCTTCAGAGTGCAGATTCAGAGTGGAGCTTCAGAGTGCAGAGTGGAGCTTCAGAGTGCAGAGTGGAGCTTCAGAGTGCAGAGTGGAGCTTCAGAGTGGAGCTTCAGAGTGCAGAGTGGAGCTTCAGAGTGCGGAGTGGAGCTTCAGAGTGGAGCTTCAGAGTGCAGAGTGGAGCTTCAGAGTGGAGCTTCAGAGTGCAGAGTGGAGCTTCAGAGTGGAGCTTCAGAGTGCAGAGTGGAGCTTCAGAGTGGAGCTTCAGAGTGGAGCTTCAGAGTGGAGCTTCAGAGTGGAGCTTCAGAGTGGAGCTTCAGAGTGCAGAGTGGAGCTTCAGAGTGGAGCTTCAGAGTGCAGAGTGGAGCTTCAGAGTGCAGAGTGGAGCTTCAGAGTGGAGCTTCAGAGTGGAGCTTCAGAGTGGAGCTTCAGAGTGGAGCTTCAGAGTGGAGCTTCAGAGTGGAGCTTCAGAGTGGAGCTTCAGAGTGGAGCTTCAGAGTGGAGCTTCAGAGTGGAGAGTGGAGCTTCAGAGTGGAGCTTCAGAGTGGAGCTTCAGAGTGGAGCTTCAGAGTGGAGCTTCAGAGTGGAGCTTCAGAGTGGAGCTTCAGAGTGCAGAGTGGAGCTTCAGAGTGCAGAGTGGAGCTTCAGAGTGCAGATTCAGAGTGGAGCTTCAGAGTGCAGAGTGGAGCTTCAGAGTGCAGATTCAGAGTGGAGCTTCAGAGTGCAGAGTGGAGCTTCAGAGTGGAGCTTCAGAGTGCAGAGTGGAGCTTCAGAGTGGAGCTTCAGAGTGGAGCTTCAGAGTGGAGCTTCAGAGTGGAGCTTCAGAGTGGAGCTTCAGAGTGCAGAGTGGAGCTTCAGAGTGCAGAGTGGAGCTTCAGAGTGGAGCTTCAGAGTGGAGCTTCAGAGTGGAGCTTCAGAGTGGAGCTTCAGAGTGCAGATTCAGAGTGCAGAGTGGAGCTTCAGAGTGGAGCTTCAGAGTGCAGATTCAGAGTGCAGAGTGGAGCTTCAGAGTGCAGAGTGGAGCTTCAGAGTGCAGAGTGGAGCTTCAGAGTGGAGCTTCAGAGTGGAGCTTCAGAGTGGAGCTTCAGAGTGGAGCTTCAGAGTGGAGCTTCAGAGTGGAGCTTCAGAGTGGAGCTTCAGAGTGGAGCTTCAGAGTGCAGAGTGGAGCTTCAGAGTGCAGATTCAGAGTGGAGCTTCAGAGTGGAGCTTCAGAGTGCAGATTCAGAGTGGAGCTTCAGAGTGCAGATTCAGAGTGGAGCTTCAGAGTGGAGCTTCAGAGTGCAGAGTGGAGCTTCAGAGTGGAGCTTCAGAGTGCAGAGTGGAGCTTCAGAGTGGAGCTTCAGAGTGCAGAGTGGAGCTTCAGAGTGGAGCTTCAGAGTGGAGCTTCAGAGTGCAGAGTGGAGCTTCAGAGTGGAGCTTCAGAGTGGAGCTTCAGAGTGGAGCTTCAGAGTGGAGCTTCAGAGTGGAGCTTCAGAGTGGAGCTTCAGAGTGGAGCTTCAGAGTGGAGCTTCAGAGTGGAGCTTCAGAGTGGAGCTTCAGAGTGCAGAGTGGAGCTTCAGAGTGGAGCTTCAGAGTGCAGAGTGGAGCTTCAGAGTGGAGCTTCAGAGTGCAGAGTGGAGCTTCAGAGTGGAGCTTCAGAGTGGAGCTTCAGAGTGGAGCTGCAGAGTGGAGCTGCAGAGTGGAGCTTCAGAGTGGAGCTGCAGAGTGCAGAGTGGAGCTTCAGAGTGGAGCTTCAGAGTGCAGAGTGGAGCTTCAGAGTGGAGCTTCAGAGTGGAGCTTCAGAGTGCAGAGTGGAGCTTCAGAGTGGAGCTTCAGAGTGCAGAGTGGAGCTTCAGAGTGGAGCTTCAGAGTGCAGAGTGGAGCTTCAGAGTGGAGCTTCAGAGTGCAGAGTGGAGCTTCAGAGTGGAGCTTCAGAGTGCAGAGTGGAGCTTCAGAGTGGAGCTTCAGAGTGGAGCTTCAGAGTGGAGCTTCAGAGTGGAGCTTCAGAGTGGAGCTTCAGAGTGGAGCTTCAGAGTGGAGCTTCAGAGTGCAGAGTGGAGCTTCAGAGTGGAGCTTCAGAGTGCAGAGTGGAGCTTCAGAGTGGAGCTTCAGAGTGGAGCTTCAGAGTGGAGCTTCAGAGTGGAGCTTCAGAGTGGAGCTTCAGAGTGGAGCTTCAGAGTGGAGCTTCAGAGTGGAGCTTCAGAGTGGAGCTTCAGAGTGGAGCTTCAGAGTGGAGCTTCAGAGTGGAGCTTCAGAGTGCAGAGTGGAGCTTCAGAGTGGAGCTTCAGAGTGCAGAGTGGAGCTTCAGAGTGGAGCTTCAGAGTGGAGCTGCAGATTCAGAGTGGAGCTGCAGATTCAGAGTGGAGCTGCAGAGTGCAGATTCAGAGTGCAGAGTGGAGCTTCAGAGTGCAGATTCAGAGTGCAGAGTGGAGCTTCAGAGTGCAGATTCAGAGTGGAGCATCAGAGTGCAGATTCAGAGTGGAGCTTCAGAGTGGAGCATCAGAGTGCAGATTCAGAGTGGAGCTTCAGAGTGCAGATTCAGAGTGGAGCTTCAGAGTGCAGAGTGGAGCTTCAGAGTGGAGCTTCAGAGTGGAGCTTCAGAGTGGAGCTTCAGAGTGGAGCTTCAGAGTGGAGCTTCAGAGTGGAGCTTCAGAGTGGAGCTTCAGAGTGGAGCTTCAGAGTGGAGCATCAGAGTGCAGAGTGGAGCTTCAGAGTGCAGAGTGGAGCTTCAGAGTGCAGATTCAGAGTGGAGCTTCAGAGTGCAGAGTGGAGCTTCAGAGTGCAGAGTGGAGCTTCAGAGTGCAGATTCAGAGTGGAGCTTCAGAGTGCAGAGTGGAGCTTCAGAGTGCAGAGTGGAGCTTCAGAGTGCAGATTCAGAGTGCAGAGTGGAGCTTCAGAGTGGAGCTTCAGAGTGGAGCTTCAGAGTGGAGCTTCAGAGTGGAGCTTCAGAGTGGAGCTTCAGAGTGGAGCTTCAGAGTGGAGCTTCAGAGTGGAGCTTCAGAGTGGAGCTTCAGAGTGGAGCTTCAGAGTGCAGATTCAGAGTGGAGCTTCAGAGTGGAGCTTCAGAGTGGAGCTTCAGAGTGGAGCTTCAGAGTGGAGCTTCAGAGTGGAGCTTCAGAGTGGAGCTTCAGAGTGGAGCTTCAGAGTGGAGCTTCAGAGTGGAGCTTCAGAGTGGAGCTTCAGAGTGGAGCTTCAGAGTGGAGCTTCAGAGTGGAGCTTCAGAGTGGAGCTTCAGAGTGGAGCTTCAGAGTGGAGCTTCAGAGTGCAGATTCAGAGTGGAGATTCAGAGTGCAGCTTCAGAGTGCAGAGTGGAGCTGCAGATTCAGAGTGGAGCTGCAGAGTGCAGATTCAGAGTGCAGAGTGGAGCTTCAGAGTGCAGATTCAGAGTGCAGAGTGGAGCTTCAGAGTGCAGATTCAGAGTGGAGCATCAGAGTGCAGATTCAGAGTGGAGCTTCAGAGTGCAGAGTGGAGCTTCAGAGTGGAGCTTCAGAGTGCAGAGTGGAGCTTCAGAGTGCAGATTCAGAGTGGAGCTTCAGAGTGCAGATTCAGAGTGGAGCTTCAGAGTGCAGAGTGGAGCTTCAGAGTGCAGATTCAGAGTGGAGCTTCAGAGTGCAGAGTGGAGCTTCAGAGTGCAGAGTGGAGCTTCAGAGTGCAGATTCAGAGTGGAGCTTCAGAGTGCAGAGTGGAGCTTCAGAGTGGAGCTTCAGAGTGCAGAGTGGAGCTTCAGAGTGCAGAGTGGAGCTTCAGAGTGGAGCTTCAGAGTGCAGAGTGGAGCTTCAGAGTGCAGAGTGGAGCTTCAGAGTGGAGCTTCAGAGTGCAGAGTGGAGCTTCAGAGTGGAGCTTCAGAGTGCAGAGTGGAGCTTCAGAGTGGAGCTTCAGAGTGGAGCTTCAGAGTGGAGCTTCAGAGTGGAGCTTCAGAGTGCAGAGTGGAGCTTCAGAGTGGAGCTTCAGAGTGGAGCTTCAGAGTGGAGCTTCAGAGTGGAGCTTCAGAGTGGAGCTTCAGAGTGGAGCTTCAGAGTGGAGCTTCAGAGTGGAGCTTCAGAGTGGAGCTTCAGAGTGGAGCTTCAGAGTGGAGCTTCAGAGTGGAGCTTCAGAGTGCAGAGTGGAGCTTCAGAGTGGAGCTTCAGAGTGGAGCTTCAGAGTTCAGAGTGGAGCTTCAGAGTGGAGCTTCAGAGTGCAGAGTGGAGCTTCAGAGTGGAGCTTCAGAGTGCAGAGTGGAGCTTCAGAGTGGAGCTTCAGAGTGCAGAGTGGAGCTTCAGAGTGGAGCTTCAGAGTGCAGAGTGGAGCTTCAGAGTGGAGCTTCAGAGTGCAGAGTGGAGCTTCAGAGTGGAGCTTCAGAGTGCAGAGTGGAGCTTCAGAGTGGAGCTTCAGAGTGCAGAGTGGAGCTTCAGAGTGGAGCTTCAGAGTGCAGAGTGGAGCTTCAGAGTGGAGCTTCAGAGTGGAGCTTCAGAGTGGAGCTTCAGAGTGGAGCTTCAGAGTGGAGCTTCAGAGTGGAGCTTCAGAGTGGAGCTTCAGAGTGGAGCTTCAGAGTGGAGCTTCAGAGTGGAGCTTCAGAGTGGAGCTGCAGATTCAGAGTGGAGCTGCAGAGTGCAGATTCAGAGTGCAGAGTGGAGCTTCAGAGTGGAGCTTCAGAGTGGAGCTTCAGAGTGGAGCTTCAGAGTGCAGAGTGGAGCTGCAGATTCAGAGTGGAGCTGCAGAGTGCAGATTCAGAGTGCAGAGTGGAGCTTCAGAGTGGAGCTTCAGAGTGCAGAGTGGAGCTTCAGAGTGGAGCTTCAGAGTGGAGCTTCAGAGTGCAGAGTGGAGCTTCAGAGTGGAGCTTCAGAGTGCAGAGTGGAGCTTCAGAGTGGAGCTTCAGAGTGCAGAGTGGAGCTTCAGAGTGGAGCTTCAGAGTGGAGCTTCAGAGTGCAGAGTGGAGCTTCAGAGTGGAGCTTCAGAGTGCAGAGTGGAGCTTCAGAGTGGAGCTTCAGAGTGCAGAGTGGAGCTTCAGAGTGGAGCTTCAGAGTGCAGAGTGGAGCTTCAGAGTGGAGCTTCAGAGTGCAGAGTGGAGCTTCAGAGTGGAGCTTCAGAGTGGAGCTTCAGAGTGGAGCTTCAGAGTGGAGCTTCAGAGTGGAGCTTCAGAGTGGAGCTTCAGAGTGGAGCTTCAGAGTGGAGCTTCAGAGTGGAGCTTCAGAGTGGAGCTTCAGAGTGGAGCTTCAGAGTGGACCTTCAGAGTGCAGAGTGGAGCTGCAGATTCAGAGTGGAGCTGCAGAGTGCAGAGTGGAGCTGCAGATTCAGAGTGGAGCTGCAGAGTGCAGATTCAGAGTGCAGAGTGGAGCTTCAGAGTGGAGCTTCAGAGTGCAGAGTGGAGCTTCAGAGTGGAGCTTCAGAGTGGAGCTTCAGAGTGCAGAGTGGAGCTTCAGAGTGGAGCTTCAGAGTGCAGAGTGGAGCTTCAGAGTGGAGCTTCAGAGTGGAGCTTCAGAGTGCAGAGTGGAGCTTCAGAGTGGAGCTTCAGAGTGCAGAGTGGAGCTTCAGAGTGGAGCTTCAGAGTGCAGAGTGGAGCTTCAGAGTGGAGCTTCAGAGTGCAGAGTGGAGCTTCAGAGTGGAGCTTCAGAGTGCAGAGTGGAGCTTCAGAGTGGAGCTTCAGAGTGCAGAGTGGAGCTTCAGAGTGCAGAGTGGAGCTTCAGAGTGGAGCTTCAGAGTGGAGCTTCAGAGTGGAGCTTCAGAGTGGAGCTTCAGAGTGGAGCTTCAGAGTGGAGCTTCAGAGTGGAGCTTCAGAGTGGAGCTTCAGAGTGGAGCTTCAGAGTGGAGCTTCAGAGTGCAGAGTGGAGCTTCAGAGTGCAGAGTGGAGCTTCAGAGTGCAGAGTGGAGCTTCAGAGTGCAGAGTGGAGCTTCAGAGTGGAGCTTCAGAGTGTCAAGAGCAATGCCAATAGCTCTAACTTTAACAAAGGCAAAACCATTGCATTGTAAATGCTTGTTATAATTCGATCTTAGTTCTCGGTGTAGGCATGGGCATTTTTCAGGGCACATTCTCAGATTCTTTCAAACAAAGACCAATTTAAAGGCAGCATTTATTGGATCGAGTTTGACTTTCGTGTGACTTGGCGAATGACATGTTGGGCTCCCCGCCAGAGGAAACACAAGACACGTGCTCCGCTCCGTTTTGCAAGTCCTCACGTACACACGCTGCCTTTACCTGTCAGTCTGCCTCTGACGAGGTTGTTTCATTGGCCTTTCCAGAGGGTGAGGTCAAAGGTCATCATTCAGCTTCAGCTGCACGAGTGTGCCTTCTATAGCTAACCTTTGGGATTCTTGCGCCACCTCGTGCTCAGTAGAGGAACTGCGCGGAAGGTCTGGCTCCGAAATTAAGCTGGGATAGGCAGTTATTTTACAGTTAACAGTGCTCCTTTTTGTATGTAATAAAACGTGATTTTACAATACAGTAACATAGAATTTGTCTCGTGCGAGGATGGAATATTTACACAGTAGCCCCCTTTACACTAGCACCCTTTAACAGTGTCCCTCAAGCCTTTATAAGCACTGTCTCAGATTAATTTACTTTTATAGCACCACTCCTACCAGTGTGAGGTGTCAGAGCTCTCTACATCACACACACACACATTGCACACAGACAATCACATGAGTGTAAATCAGTGTAGAGAAAATGTTACGTAAGACAGAGGACTACAAAGTGTAGGACTCACATGTCGGCGATACTGGTAGACAATATAGTTTGAGTACTTATTCTGGAAAAGCTCAAGTTCAGGATTTAAAACGAAACACTATTATTAGGGGGTCTATTTAATAATAAGAATTGTATTCTACCCAAATGAAACCTTTTAGCAAGATTAGGATAATGAAAGACTGGGCAAAAAAAACATATGGCTCTAACATATACCTTGCAGTTTGCATGCGGCTCTTTGATGACAGTTAATAGCTCACTGTTCTATGTTAGGATTTTAACTTATAAACTACAAGTAACAGAATGATCTCCCTTACAGAAGCAGTAACCCACTGACCTATTTAATTATATATGCACTTCTGTGATCTGCATGGTACATGTTCTTAGCAGCAGGCATTTTAACCCTCTGCGCTACCTTAGGATGAGTCAAAACTTCCACTAGACAAACCTCCGGTCTCTTTCTAGGAAGACGATTGATCACAAGTTATCATGACATTTTAATTGATGCCTGAAAATTGCTGGAGGCCAGGAACGCGGCAGCAGGTGCTTATAAAATAATAATATACTTGCAAAAAAGTACGCCCCCACCCCAAGTCAGTGCCCGGTGCGGTGGCACCGATTGCACCGCCCTAGAGCCCGCCCTGTCCATATCTGTTGGTTAACATCTACAACAGGTCAACTATTTTTTACAAACCCTTGCTGTGTCTTAAGACCTTGAATACATTTCTGGAAACTTTTGCCCTTGGTCATAAAGTGATCATAGCAGGAGATTTTAACGAATACTTCGAACCCTTTACCCCATTCTTGGAACTAGTTATGGACGAGGTTGAATCTGGTAGGACACCCAGACATTGTGTTCAAAGGGCACTATCTAAAATGAGTTCTGCTGCCCTTCAGATTATTGATATATTGGTCTCTTTTGGTCTGAGGCCATGTAACGGTCACTTTCCATCAGATCTTGACGCAAAGCCAACGTTCAGGAGGGGTGAATATAAGAGCCACATAGACGCTATCCTTTTGGGCGTTCGGGTTTGGCACGAAATCAAAGACATGGCAGTACTTGATCCACATGATAACCTATAGATGTTTATTTACATCTTCCTATATGAGTCTGTCTTAAATATTGAAATACTGAAACGTTGTCCAAACTGAGTAGAACAGATTCTCTACTTGAAGGCAAATGATACTTCCAGAGCTCTACATAATGGAGATGTAGTTTCTTTTATCCCGCTCCATTTCCCCAAACTAATTGAGTGCTTTTTTTCCAGCCCTCTAACCTCTTCAATGCTCATGACAGCTCCCGGCCGTCATGAGTCACAGTGGGCGTGTGCTGATGACGGCCGGGAGCCGTCATGACCACGCCCGCGATTGGAATGTTCAGTACTGCGGCGGAATTCGCGCTGCAGTGATGAGGCTAAGCAGGCACCTAACTCGATGGCGATCTGACAGCTCCTCAAAGATTGCTTTGTCCTTCTAAGCTTTGTTGCTTCACAGCCACCCCGGAAGTTCCTTTCTTGCCTTGTGTGCTCAAGATGATCACATCATACTGCTACCAATTTCTCCCATGATGCAGTAGGCATCAGCAATAATCAGAATCTTGCAATACATCTATTGTTCACCTAGACACCCTCATCATTTAACTAAACTATCCCTGTATAAGATCTCTTTGATGATTGGCTGTGATAAAGGTGACCTCTTTGCTTTGAAAAGCCTTTGAGTCACACTGGCTTCTTATGAATTTGATTGGTGTTTCTGTCATTCTGGATGGCCTTACTTGTGAACACAACGATAATCATCAGTATCTGTCTTCTACTCCTTTCTTAACAATCTTCTGTGCTGATATATATATTTTATTTTTATGTGACATTTACACATTTTTAAATATGGTTCCAAAATATTTCCTAAAGGTCTTGCGCAATCTGAGTACAACACGTTAGGAAAGAAGGTCAGCTACCAGAAAATCACAAAATAATAATTGACGCAACATGTTTCGGCCCATCAGCAGTTATTATTCCACTTTTTAAAAATGGAGGTTTCATTTCTGTGCCTTCCCCAGTGTTCCGACTGTGCTTGCTGAGGGCCATCCTGTTTAGAGATGCAGCACTATTCTGTGCCTGACCCTCGTACCACTGAGAGGTACTACAAGCCTTTTGCATCTTCATAAACAGTTGCGCCAGTGCTTGGCGAGAAGAGTTTCGAGGGTGCGTTATTGGTATTTACTTGATGCTAACACCGTACGAATGTGCGAAGCGGGGGATTGGGAGCCATATATCTTCAAAACGTCTCCCTACCACCAGGGGCATAACACGGGCCCCTACGGTGCAGGGGTGCCCCAACCCTTTAAAGGGGGCCCCACTCAGCCCAAGAACAAAGAATATGAGATATGGGAGACTCTGTGGCCCCTCATCACATTCTGCGGAGGGGGGGCATCATGTGTGTTACGCCACTGCCTACCACCAACATAACACCTCACTGGATGCACTGTTTAGGAGTATGCATGGATTGCGCGAAGATTGGCCTTCGAATGCTAGGAAAACAACATGGCCACCATATACAAAGTGGGGTTGCCATGCCAACCCGCCTTTCCAGAAGAGAAACTGCCCCGCGAAGGCTGTTATTTTTGACGACGACCGTCATTACAGCTATAATGGCCTTAATGTCTCCCTGTCGCGCGGGAATGCCCTCCAGAGCCCATAAGCCGAGTGTGTATCCGCGCAGAGGCCCCCAGGCGCCGCGCGGCCAGACAGAATTGGTGCATAACCCCATTGGCTCCTGCGAGATTCATAAAGCTGCTTCCGGAGCCATTCGGAAGGCGGTCCCAAGCAGTTTCCGGGTGACATTAATTGCTGTTTATGGGGCTATAAGTTGCTGAATGGAATCCATAAAAGACATTATATTAAGCAGTACGAGGGTGGAAAAAACCCTCGCAGGCTTTCGGCTTTTCTTTGCTTCATTTAAAAAGACAAAGTTAAACACCACACACATTAACGGTGAAGGATAGAATTCGAAGACAGCCCGCGTCGCCACAGTTGCTGCTGAGAATTTTCAGATGATCCCTAAACTAATAAGTTATTTACTGCGGATAAATCTTGTGGTGCCATCTTCACCTTTGAAATATATGGAAGTGTAAATGCACCCTGGTGCAAAAAATATTTTCACCAGGTATCCAGCATATGTTGGTATTGAATTACAAAATATACGCCAAATATTGAGAATTTTTTTTTACCCACATTTGGCTTTGGTTATTACCCCTTTTTTCAAATGTAGCCAAGGAACCTTCTTTTATGTCAGTCCTGAGGTCCTCTTTGATAAATAATCTTGCTCGGGCAATCAATGTTCAAGTTCTAATCGGTGCTGGTATTAAAAAAAGAGTGCCTCGTTCATCTGCGCCTCTTATTAACTCTAGCGCTTGGGTCTAAATTAGGCCATTTGGGTAGTGTTCGCTTGAGAATTGGGCATGAATTATTCCACTAGGATCACATCTCTACTACAGCTCTGAAAGCCCTTTTTTTTTAGAATAAAACCAGGGCAGCAACGCTGAAAGCGCTGATTCTGTTGTTTGTTGCCTACAACGCGCACGCCGTGCATGAGCAGAGATCACAAACCTCTGCCTTATTGCTGTTATTATATCTGATACGCATTCCCACTCTTCTCCAAAATTTGGGAAAAATTGCTCTCCGTGTTTTCGCTGTGCCGCCCTGCAGCGAGGCGGCCATTTTGAGTCCTCCCCTTCCTGTCTCTGTTGGTCACAGGTATTGGTGCCCAGTGTATGGAACATTCATCCGCTTCGAGGTTCTAGTGCTCACTAACCACACAACAAAAAGTTGTTTTGGATTTGCAAAATCAATCCACCTTCATTTATTTGGGAGTAAATTTAAGCAGAGTGATCCAGCCTAATCTTGACTTCAGGAAAGACTTGCCTGGAGGAAACATTTTGGCTTCTGCGCTTCTCTTAATTGGACTGAGCCGGTAAATTGTTCACCAAGGCTCATGAAAGATGTGCCCTACTGTGCAAAGCTGGTGTATCTGCACACTCTTTCACTGGGTAAAGCTTTCCTCTAAACCGCTTTGATGTAAGTTGAGTATGTGTAATGGGAACTTGATGCTTTTCAATGTAATAAAAAGCCTTTATTCAAGCATTAACCCAGCGATGATGCTCCCAGGCCAGCAACCAACAGGAACTGTCTGAGTTAAAAACCCCACACCCAGGGGAAAACGAGTGTCATGGAATGTAGTTGGGTGCAAGGCACAAGTCCTAAAAAAAGAAGTGGGGGGACTAACCTAGTTAATCAGAATGCAAGTGGCATCACGGCGCATGACCACGGCGTGTGACACCACGGCGTGTGACACTGCGGTGCGTGACATCACAGCACTTGACATCATAAGAAGTGACATCAGATCTTAAGCCCACACATATATGGTTAACATGTCTATCATGAGTACATTGGAACATATTTCGAGTATATAGGGAAACCCTCCTGAATATTCACACTTTTGTAAGCTACACATAAAACAATGTTGCCTTTTGTTCGCGTAAACTTCCTCTACCCATAGTGCGTTAAAAGAAAAAAGTTGTGTACTTAAATTATTTCAACTTCTCCTTAGGGGTAGTAAGCACTATATAAATTACCTTTATTTTGTGTAAATACAGGGAAAGACCAACACATCTGATATTCTTACAGTGAATGCACATCTTGTAAACAGGGACTGAACAAAGTGAAAAGCTGCCACTCTTAAGTATGTGTGCAGTGCTAACAAGGTCTGAGCCTTTGTTTCCCCTCTGCTGCATTTGCTTCTGGGTGTGAGGCTTCTGACTGCTGCCAGCCAGGAGACTTCAACAAAAGGAGGCCTGATCACCCCTCAGATTCGGCCTTTGTTATGGGCCCAGCAGGAGTCAGAAATAAGAGAGTCCTGTCCCCGCCTGCCCATTGTTGTGGATCGAAAGCTGACAACAACGTGCAGGCGCTGCTGAAAGTGTCCCGGTGTTTGCAAATTACATCGGGACGAATTCAGCATATTGTTCAGTGGGGCCCAACATCTTGGCAGGGTGGACGGTGTCCACCCTGTGAAAATAGTGAGTGGACGCCGTCCACCCTCGTGTACCCCCGACTCGTGCCCTGTTTGTGTGACATGGTGACATTCCATGCTTCCAAGCTTGCATCAGGATATATCTCATTCCCTCTTTAATGCAAAAAATCAACACCACTAAATATGAATAAACAACTTAGTTCAAGGACACATGCAAAACATTTCTGATTAAGGAAATTAATCAACATCGAACATTGTAAATATAGGGGCATATTATCAAGGAATGGCGTTACAATTATTGCCGCTTTAGCGGCAGAAAACTGCAGCTAAAGCGGCGGATAATGGGCTTGATAATACGCCCTTGAGAATTCCCATAGATGCCCATGTTCTGGTGTGAACATGGGCTTCTATGGGAATTCTCTACGGAATATTATCAAGCCCATTATCGGCGCTTTAGCAGCAGTTTTCTGCCGCTAAAGCTGCGATAATTATAACGCCCAGCTTGATAATATGACCCATAATTCATTATAACAAGTTGAAATGTACTGAAGCCAGGCATTTCCCAGCTACTTCCAAAAATCATAAAGGAGCCTATCAGTTGCATACATAGTGACTCAAACCTTTTGAAGCACATCACTCTCTGACTACCATGCACTGAACCCATACTGCTTTCTAATCCTGGTGTTCGCTGGACTCTTCCACCTCTTCATCTGAAAGATAAGACACCGTCTCTTGCCTCTGTAATATCACTGCCATTAGTAATCCGCCTAACCGAGATCATGTCTTGATCAGATATGAGAATCGAGGCGCTGCAGCTTCCACTGTCATTTGTCATTTGCGCGCAATAGCTACCACTTTGATATAAGGCTACTCTCTTTTCGTTACAGTGCTGGCCATTCCCCAATTCAACCCAAACACCCTATATCAACTGACCTCCCTGTTTAACTTTCGCCCAATCCCTGTTTCCAACCTCTGATGATCACTGCTCACCCCACTTCCATTGCTGAGTTTATGGGAAGATCTCCTCTCCCAACCAGGAACTATTTTAGAGTTTGCAATCATGCCTGTCATCAACCGAAATAAATGGTATCTTGTCTAAACCTTCTATGATTTTGTTCCAGTGTGCCAAAACTGTAACCCTTAATGAAGTCTCAGCATCTAACCCTGACTTCACCGCCAGCTACATGCTTCCTTTAATTAACCTATTCGTTCTCTCCAGTAACTCATTGGACTGAGGATTAAACAGGGTGTTTTTGATGTGTTTTATACCACAACCCTCCAAAATCTATTTCATTTCCACCAACATGAACTGAGTACCATTCTCTATAACCAGTACAGCGGGGAAACCTTCCTTATAGAAAAAGAAAAACGTTATTCAAGATCTTAGTAGTGAACTGCATGGTTATGGATCTCATAAACTGTATTCCAATCCATATTGAACATGTGTCAACTGCTATCATCACATACCTCAACTGTTCAGGTAAAGACCAAAAAGGCCCTATAAAATCAAGACAGATATTCTCTCACATTACTCCAGAATTTCATGTATGCAGGGAAGCAGTGGTGGGCCAGTGTGTTTTCAACCGTTTCACGCTTTCTTTATAAAGTCAACAGTCTAAAACCCATTTACATGCTTGAACATCTTGTCCAGGCTACCAAAGTCTCTCTTTCAATCGTTTACTTGTCGTTTTTTCTCCTAAATGACCATCATGAGTCAACACAACTGCTTTGGCTATGACTTTCTGGGGTCGGATAACATATATCAATGCATCTTCACCTACTCACTAACAAACATTAGCTCATCTAAGAAATTAAAGTATGGCCTGACACATGTTGAAACTGATCTTTCTCGCTTAGGTCTTTACTTTACCAAATCCCTAACAATTCTAGTTCACTCTCTTGTTCCAAGGTATTTTCCACTCTTTTTCAGTCACTACTCCTTCTACATCCTCCATTGCATTGGACACACTGGCTACTACTTCCTGGGAATCTATGGCTTATTCTGCAGTTAATCCATAGCCTTCCCTACATCAGGTAACCCTCGTCAACAGTCAGCTACATTGTTTGTCTATCCCATGACATACTCAAGAGCATAGCTGACAATTTTTAATCTGGCTACAAGTCGAGCCAACCTTGTTGACCCATTGTTGCTTCCTTCAGGCTCTAAAACTTTTAAGAGAGGTTTAAGATCTGTCCTCAATACAATATTCATGTCCTATACATGCACCCTAAAATATTTTGTCACCCGTACAGCAGCTAAGGTTTCCCTCTCTCTCACAGAGCAATTCCTTTTACATCTTGACAGTGACCAACTGGCAAAAATCACCAGCTTTTCTTCTCCACCTCACATCTTTTGTCACAATTGTCTCCTGTTTGATCAAAAGGTGAGAGAATACCTGCTTTGGCAATTGCTTCCTTTATCCCTTCAAATGCTTGTTGTTCATCCCCCAAAACAAATGTCTTTCTTTACATAAAAGTACTCGTAAGTTTTCTGTCCTAACAGTAAAATCTGGCACAAATTTCAAATAGTATTTAATCAACCTCATAAATGAGTGAAGTTGTTCTTTGTCTCTCAGAATAGTAACATTAACAATCGCATTCATATAATCCGTTTCATGCTTCACACCTTCAGCTGAGATCGAATAGGCTAAATATTCCTCTTCTTTTTGCAAAAATTCACACCTGTCTCTTCATAATGTAAAACCACCATCAGGCAACCTATTTTAATCTTACTTGAGAGCTATATTGTGTTCTTCCGAAAACTAAAATGTCGTCCTGAAAGAAAAGGACTATCAGCTAGATGCATCAAACAAAAATCTGCTCGCAAAGGTGCTGATTCTCAGAATCTGCCCCTTTGCGACCGGTATTTTTGCATTTGGGATGATGTATATCGGTAGCTCTTTGCAGGTCTTGCCCACAATGTAGGAAAAGGCTCTTCCAACTTAGAAAAACGAACAGGGGGCACCGGGTTTCGTGCATGGATACATTAAGCAATGCATACGTTGAACACTTCAGAGCACACATTGGTAAAACAAACTATGGAAAGATATTCTTTTTATTTAACAGATTCTTTTTTTGTCATTTTTTATAATGTTTTTATCAAAAAATATATATATTTAGTACACATGATAGTACATACAATTCATACCGGACACTTTCTTGCTTCTAATAGTCATTCTCAATGTATCTAGTACATGATCTACATTGATTTCATTATACACCCATGATTCTACAGGAAACAATTATTCACAATAATTAATTGCTATGTGTTGGCTGATCACGACGATTGATGAAAATATCTATATCAATTGAACAATTACGATCAGAATATCCCTGGTAGTAATATACAGAACCAATCATCCAACGCGTTTCGGCCAATGCCTTCCTCAGGAATTCTTCATTACCAGTGAAAAATTTGTGTAGCGTGGTTTCCTATTTTTGGCGTCCTGATATAGATGATGTACTCTCTCTATGGGCTAATGTACAATGGCCTGAAGGTATCCTGCAGTGCAAATAAACTTTTTTTGATGCGTCAAAGTTTCACAAGCCGTAGGTAAACTTGTATTAAATATGTCCCAACACAGGGTTTAAAAAGGTTGTTGCGTGTAGCTTTATGTGTACTGTATTCTTAATAAATTCTAGGGTCGAGTTTGAAGGCCTTGCGAAGGATGTGGAGAGTGTTGAAGCTAGTGGCGGCGACGGCATTGACCTGTTGGGTCACAGAGAGGGAGGAGTTTAGTACGATGCCGAGGTTCAGGGCTTGGTCCGTGTGGGTGGGCGGGCTGCTAAGGTCGGTTGGCCACCAGGTGTTGTCCCATGCGGTGGGGGAGGGTCCAAGGACCTCTGATGAAAAAGGGTTCAGGCAGATCAGGTCGTTATACCCCTTTTCAAGGTTTGCCCGGCGTTAGCCGCTTTTCACCCAACTCACGATTACCAAATAAAGAGGCAGGCGCTGGAGACTGGAAGGCAGGAAACAGGAGTTTATTTCCGACGGAACAGAACACGTCAAATCAGACAACAGGGTATCTTCTCGAGGTGCTCTAACAAGTTTCTCTACGGCTCTGTCTTTTATACACAGGTTTATGATGTACAAACATTCCTTATTGTAATAAAGACACTTTGAAGTACGAAAAGGCATGTTTGGAATCCCAGCTTCAGGCCTATTCCCATACCGGTCGCTCTGATGTTGTTTCCCCCTCCCAAATGTAACATGTGATCGTAATCTGCAGCCGGACATTCCAACCGGACACGAGGGCAAGAGGGGTGGTCGGATCTAAGGTTGGGCAGGCGATAAGATCACTTTTCGCTATGCGGGGCCGAAGGGTACATCCACGAGACCGAGGTTTATGACATGGGACTGGGTCGAGAGGCCAGGTGTAGCCGGGGGGGGGGTCATCAGAAGAGAGGAAGGGTGTTCCTGGGAGGAATGCAGGGGTGTCGGTCAGATCTAGGGGTGTGAAGGCCTTGATTAATCACCGTTCCTCTGATGTGAGGCGAGGTCCTACTGTAGGGGCAATAAACTGCATCTGTTGGACTAGGTGATGGCCTGGGATCAGGCCGGGCAATCGGGAGCAGGAGAGACCGGGGGCTGTCGGGGCGCGGGGGAATATTCGCGAGGCTGGGGAGTGGGGGAGAGAGAGAGAGAGAGACGCAGGTTATTGGCAGTGGGCAGAGAACACACAAAATGGCTACTATCTATGTTCATGATGGGCCTAAAAAGGGGGCAAGATGGCAGGGCGACTGTGCCGTGACTTTCGCTTTACCTTCAACAGTGGCGAGGGTGAACACAAATGAACGCCGCTTATGTACATATACATTGTCATTTTCCACAGTCGCCGCTTTTTAACATAAGTTAGGTCATTTGCGTGTTTATTATAGCTGACGGGGTGTACATATAGTTGTGTGTTGTCAATGGAATAGCGTTTGTCAATACTGGTGGATTTGCATATAATCGTGTGCAGTTGATGCGACATACGAGGTGGAATACATATAAATTTACATTTGTCGTATTTAAAAAAAGTGACCGATGAAACATTTTACAGGCAAAAAGTGGTTGAGGGAGGAATTTAGTCCAATACAAGAAATTAGTCAAGGGGGGGTGTAGAAAGTTCCGAAACAAAAGGGGGGTCTTCGTCACAGTGTCTTTTTTTTTTTGGTAGTGAGTCATCACTGGTAGTTCGTTTTCTTTCGTTGGCGCTGTTGAGCACCGGTGGTGGAGCTATAGGTCCAGCTCGGATCCTTCTTTACACGTCGCAGGGTGCGATCTGTCCTTTGCCGTTAGGCCACAGTCCTGTTTCCTAATTAATCTCTTTTAAGGGCGCCTCATGCTGGGCACCTGCATTTCTTTCTCGGTGTCAAAATCCACGTGGAAAGGATAGAAGGGGGTTTTGTCGGATAATCGAGGGAGGAGAGGGCGGAGTGGGACCAGATCTTTGGGACAAACCAAGGGAGCAAAGGGTGATGCGCAGGCAGGTCCATCAATCTGGCTCAAAGGGGCGGGGACTTCTGGCACGCGTGGGTCAACAAGTAGAGGGCTTCAAAGCAGCCCTCCGTTCCTTCATTTTCTGCGTTTGAGAGTGGTGCATCGTCCCGCGTCCCGTTGCTCTGCGGCTCCGTCTTAGGTCGAGGTCACACGCCCTCATGATCTGTGGCCAGGCTGTGTGTCACGTCCAGCCCCTCTCCTCCGGTGACTGTGTATCCTTGAATGGGTACAAAACAGGTTTTAGCGAACTGGCAAGAGAAGGCATTTATACATTTCAATTCCGTCCCAGATCTAGGTAGTTGGGGGTATGTTTCATCAGTCACGGTCAGGAGTTATCACTGTGGAGCATGTATACAGGCATGTCTACTGAGTTTGTACTAAGTCTAGTTGGCGTTCATTCATGACGTATGTGGCTTTCTGACCCTAGCTCTGGCAGTCTTCTATCAACATGAGAGAGGGGGATAGTGGCTAAACATTCTTTTCTCGGGGGGGGGGGGGCAACAGTTAATCGGGGTCGTCAGTTATACTTCGTGTTATGGAGCTGGGGCCAATCGGGAGAAAACGGGGACATTTGGACATCCATACTTGGGTGCAGAGGGGTGGGGCAATCTGGGCATTGTTTCTAACGAGCTGAGAACAGAAAGCCACTGACATATAGTCCTCCTGTAAGAAGGCCAGATTAGGGGACTTCAGTCGTCTAACCTGTCCTTTCCTTCATAGCCAATTCAAGTTCCATCATTTTACAGAAAGGAGAGGTAGTAATATGGCAAATTACAATTGGTTTAGTTTCTGTCAATTTGCCGGACACCTTTGTGTTCGAAAACCAATTTGGCTCGTGCCGGCGGGGCACAACGTTACCACACAAAGGAAGAGGGAACAGGGGGACCATCGGAGGGAGAGTCGTCCGCATTTTAAATGAACTATTCGGTACACGTACAACATGAAGAGAGAGAGAAACGTGTACAATATTAGGCCATCTAATGCGCACACAACACAAAACAGTAGGGGTCATGTTATATAGAAACACAGACTGAGGGACAACGTAAATCCATATACTACGTACACATGAATTCAGGTGGGGGAGGTACAGGTATTATATACAGAACTCAAGACAACACATAGAACAGTACTTGGCCAAAGATATTTCCTCCTGCATGCTGCGCATCCTTAGTATCCTATTTAATTCGCTTGGCTGTCTCTTGCTGTTGGCCTCTGTTGCAAATTCTTACACTTTCGTCAATTGTTCGGGAACTAACCCGGTCGGGCTAGTACTTACGGTGGGATCTTTGAATCGTTATTAGCGAATGGGTATCCAGGCTGAGGCAACGGGGGGTGTCAGTCGGGGGAACAATGGGCAGCTTCGAGTTTCATGTCCATGAGGGTGCAAGAAGGAGGTGGTAAATCTTAAACATTGACAATATTCTTAGTCTTCCAGGAGGAGGGTACTTGGGTAAACCTCACCCTGGAATAGTCCTGAACCTTCCCCTATTTAGTCACCGTATGAACCTACTCGTAGGTGCACGTCATTCTTGGCTGCATTGTTCGTCGTGTATAGGTGCCATGCTCAGACCCTCTTTTTCCCCATTCCATCAGTCGTTCGTTCATCACTCAAGTCATACGAAAACATCTCTCTTATCGAGTCAACGCATGCAACGTATATTCAGTCGAGTTATACACATCCGGTCATACACGCGTGCATTCATATCACCCAAAGTCGTCATGTCCTCAGGGGCAGTCCCCATGGATAATGTATCATTTGTCCCCGCGGAACCATGGCGTGTTGCTTGGGTCTTCTCCATTCTTTAGTCGATGTTCCGATGTGACCTGCAGAAAGAAGGGGAAAAAGAAGGGGTGGGGGCAGCGTTTTAAGGCACATCCGCGTGCAGAAACCCAAAAGGCTTTTACTTACCACGTATTCGACCTATCTCCGCGGGGTGCAGTCCCTTCCATCTCGGCGTTTTAAGCCCAGAGGGACTGGTAGTGCGGGAGGCGTAATCATTGATGGACTGCACATTGCATAGATTGCCCACGTGTGGTATTGCGGATCTTGTGTAGGGGGGGTGTCGAAACAAAAGGGCAGTCAGTGTAAAGTGGGGTGAACTCGTGTTCTCCTTCGAGGAGGCGTGGTGGTCTACAGTGGTACCGGGTCTGGTTTAGGGGCATCTGAAACAATTTCCCTGAGATATGTGGCATACAAAGTAAAACAGAACACCGGGACCTTTATCGATTGCCTTATGTTGTACAAAAGTTAAAAAAAAGAAACACACGCAACAAACTTGGACCATTCACATTTTCAATATGTCTGGGTACTTTGCTTTTTAACCTTTCAGTAATCGACGTGCTTTATTTCGCCTGTATTTTACGTAGATCGGAAACAATGGCTATGTATTCGAACTTACCAATCCAAGAGCTACGACTATAATTGTCTTTCACAAAATCTTTATTTAAAAAAAATGTTGACGTACAAATGCAGGCCTACAACCACGTGGGCCAGCCACGGAGCAGACTGGAACTGTACATGAGGGCATATTTATCTGAGGAAAACATAACTGAGTCGGTGGTCGTTTTATTTCATCAAGGTACGGTAAGTGCAATAAAATCATATCGAAAATTCATTATGGGCAAGTACCATCAGTGTCAGAAAAATTCAAACTTTCAATAATACAGTAATCAATGATGCGTCAGAACTTAATATCAATTCATTGTCCGAATGTTCAAGCAATACTCATCCCCTCCCGCCATGTGCTTCAAAAACTGCATACATATCTCATGATATCAAGTCTGAGCATCCGGAACACAACGGGGAATTGCGAGTTTCGTTTGTACCGGCGCCATTTTGGGTGGGGTCAGGCGGGTCCAAGTATAGTCAAAATGTCTCCACCAACTCGGGGTTGGACCAGAATCTCTTTCGGCAGTCCAGAAGTTCCGCTAAGGGGCAACAGAAGGGACCGGTGACATGAACCATTAATCAAAGAAAAGGGAGGGGGCAACAATCTTTCCTACCGGGTCATACTGGTGTTCCACCGGAACTGATCAAATCGGTAGTCTGCAGGATTTTTGGTCATTCAAACTGAGGCTGGCGTCAGCATGAGAGCGCCAACGTCTCGTGGCTACGTCTTGGTCATTCTGCGGGCGATCATGGCAGTCATTTCCCATCGGGGGGCGGTCGGAGGCCCGCGGAGGTCGAGGGCCCTCCGCAGCTCTCGTAGAATCTTCAAAGCTGAGGAGAACGCCTCTGGACAGAGGCCCATTTTCTGGTTGACAGGCGACCAGGCCAACTTTTCACGCCAGGCCCATTCATGCAAAGTCGACCGCCATTTTTAGGAGTTCTGCAGCTACCGGCAGTCACTGGGTCAAATGAGCAGACGGACTCCAGCCTGCTGGGCGAGGTGTCGTGGCACCGCCACAGTGGACGAGACCCTGCTGGGTGAGTGGAGCGTCGCTGCACCGCAAGAGTGGACAAACCCTTTGCCGGGTGCGTGGAGCGTCGCTGCACCGCAAGAGTGGACGAACCCTTTGCCGGGTGCGTGGAGCGTCGCTGCACCGCAAGAGTGGACGAACCCTTTGCCGGGTGCGTGGAGCGTTGGGGGTGCAGCTGAGGGGCCTCCACCTGGGGAGGCGGGAGAGGCTCGTCCGCGCCGCCTCTCCCTCCCAGTGCACCCCACGGCGTCTCGCTGACATTTGTTATGGCCGGACCAGGCGATGAAGAAGAGGGGGGGTCGGAGGCATATGCAAGACATCCCCCCCCGTGGCCTGCGAGGCGCCGGGAGAAGAAGGGAATGGGAGGACCAGTACATTCCGGGTCGGGCCCATGCCTTCTCCGGCCGCTCTTTGCCACGGCCCCAGGAACGGGTCCCTTGGTTCATCCTGGGGACAGGCCTTGGCGCGTGGTGTCGCCTCCGGACTATTCGCGTAATGGTTCTCTACCCCAGGCCGCCGCCGACGGCTTTTGTAGACTTTCTAACGCCCAAAAACCTACTAGAAAGTAGCCCAAAGTAGCCCAACATTGCTACTTTGGGGAAGGAGGGACAGGAACGGCGTCAAGCAGACGGCGAAATGCATTGTGGGTTTGTTGTTGCAGCCGTTTGCCATGTGAATAGTTGTTTAATATATTTTTGTTCAAATAAAAACGTTTTAACCTGTTACTTTGCTATCGTGTTGTATATTTCTAATATTTGCCTAGGGTTTGTCGTTAATTGGGCGGGGTGGGTGGTGGAGCCGAGCTGTCTTGAAGTTATAGCGTCGAGTTCGGCTCTTCTCACTAGTTTCATATTTCCTGAGGGGTTGTTCCTAATGCTTCCATTTCTGTGAGGTCGAAAAGAGATCTCATCAGTGGCCTACTGATTTTACTCGATTCCTTTTGTTTATCCTAACGATTTTTATGTTCTTTTATTTGCTAGCACGATACAGCGGCTAATCCGCATTTTTCTTTATATATGTCCTTTTTATTAGGGGTGTCCTCCGGTGGAGCCAGATGGTCTACCTCTAATAAATGGTCCGGGCTGAACCAACTATTGAGCAATGGGGAGGAGATAGGCATGACGGGTTACAACGGGGACAAAAGTCAGCACTACCTATCCTTCCCTACTTTGCGGAGACTAGGTAGAATATTTCTATTCTACAGTATTCGCAAATAGGGAATACCCAAAGAGAGAACCAATTCCAAACAGTCAAGTTCGGACAAACAATCAATCAATCAAATGAGGAATAAAAAATAGGCGCGACGGGTTCCAACGGGGGCAAAAGCCTGCGCTACCTACCCTTCACTATCTGCAAAGAGAGAGATCTTCCTGTTCCTCTCTGTTTGTAGGCAGAGAAGATCCTTTCCGAGAACCAATTCCGAACGGCCAATGTTCGGTCAAACAATCAATCAGTGGGGGATAAAAATAGGCACGACGGATTACAACGGGGGCAAAGGCCTGCGTTACCTATCCTTCACTATCTGCAAAGACTAAACAGAGTATGGCGACTCTGTGCTTGTTTGCAAATAGAGGATGATCCAAAGAGAACCAATTCCAAAACAATAAATGCTTGGATAACAATCAATCAAATGGAGAGGGAAGTAGGCGCGACGGGTTACAACGGGGGCAAAAGCCTGCGCTACCCACCCTTCACTATCTGCAAAGGGAGAATACTCCTATCCTTCCCCGTTTGTAGACAGAGAATCTCTCAGGACAAAACAATCAGATGCGTAATACTAGTATTTTCCAATGACAATCAAACAATCAATTTGCAATTGGTCGTGTTTACACGACCTTACCCGGACCGTATGGACAGTTTCTCGTCTTCCGTTTCCAGCGCCCGATCATCCTCTATTCTCCGTAATTGCTGTGGCACTCCTGATGGTTCCCAGTCAGGACCGTAGATCACTCGAGAGAGGTCTGTTCGGAACCAGTGAAGTTCGGATGATCGGCTGCCAGACAAGGGTCTATCGGGCAGGAGCTCTTCCCGATCGTTGCAGTCGTTCACTCTGTCGTTGGGACCTCTCTCACTGGATCCACGTGTCGCTGATGGGCCCCACGTTTGGGACGCCAATTGATGAAAAAGGGTTCAGGCAGATCAGGTCGTTATACCCCTTTTCAAGGTTTGCCCGGCGTTAGCCGCTTTTCACCCAACTCACGATTACCAAATAAAGAGGCAGGCGCTGGAGACTGGAAGGCAGGAAACAGGAGTTTATTTCCGACGGAACAGAACACGTCAAATCAGACAACAGGGTATCTTCTCGAGGTGCTCTAACAAGTTTCTCTACGGCTCTGTCTTTTATACACAGGTTTATGATGTACAAACATTCCTTATTGTAATAAAGACACTTTGAAGTACGAAAAGGCATGTTTGGAATCCCAGCTTCAGGCCTATTCCCATACCGGTCGCTCTGATGTTGTTTCCCCCTCCCAAATGTAACATGTGATCGTAATCTGCAGCCGGACATTCCAACCGGACACGAGGGCAAGAGGGGTGGTCGGATCTAAGGTTGGGCAGGCGATAAGATCACGTTTCGCTATGCGGGGCCGGGGGGTACATCCACGAGACCGAGGTTTATGACAAGGGACTGGGTCGAAAGGCCAGGTGTAGCCGGTGGGGGGTCATCAGAAGAGAGGAAGGGTGTTCCTGGGAGGAATGCAGGGGTGTCGGTCAGATCTAGGGGTGTGAAGGCCTTGATTAATCACCGTTCCTCTGATGTGAGGCGAGGTCCTACTGTAGGGGCAATAAACTGCATCTGTTGGACTAGGTGATGGCCTGGGATCAGGCCGGGCAATCGGGAGCAGGAGAGACCGGGGGCTGTCGGGGCGCGGGGGAATACTCGCGAGGCTGGGGAGTGGGGGAGAGAGAGAGAGAGAGGCAGGTTATTGGCAGTGGGCAGAGAACACACAAAATGGCTACTATCTATGTTCGTGATGGGCCTAAAAAAGGGGCAAGATGGCAGGGCCACTGTGCCGTGACTTTCGCTTTACCTTCAACAGTGGCGAGGGTGAACACAAATGAACGCCGCTTATGTACATATACATTGTCATTTTCCACACCTCTGTCTTCTCCGAGTTGAGCTTCAGACAGCTGTTGGTTATCCTGGATGCAACGTCCTTGATTCCTACCTGGAAGCTGAGTCTGGTGGTGACAGGGTCCATGGTGATGAAGAGGATGAGCTGGGCGTCATTGGCGTAGGAGACTATGTTGAGTCCGTGCTGTCTGACGATGGCGGAGAGGGGGGCCATGTAGATGTTGACAAGCATAGGGCTGAGTGACGATCCTTGTGCTACTCCGCAGTTGATCTCTGTCGGTTTGGAGAGGTAGGGTGGCAGTCTGATTCTTTGGGTTCTGCCGGTGAAGAAGGAGCGGAGCCATGAGAGGGCGGTTCCATGTATGCCAGCGTCGTGGAGTCTGGCAGTGAGTATGCAGTGGGAGACACTCCAGTGCCCCGTGATTCAGGATTATATGCAGATCATAGTGAGGTAAGCAACCCAATATTGGAGGTCTACTCTCTGCTACATATACTTTACCTTCTACTCTTCTGTTTCTAAATTCAATAATAGCCTTCATATAACCAGAACATCAATGTCACTACCCTGAGAACCTGTAGGGTTGAGTTTTTTTTCGATATAACTGCATCCCAGGCCACACAATATGTATCCTGTGGTACTATTGTGCATAATGAACCTGAGCCCACCATCAAAGCCACATGTCTGTCATTCACAATGAAACTGGCTCTTTAACTATTCCCGTTCCTTGTTCATTTTCATGGTCCCCAACGTTGAATACTCTCTGCTTATTAGTTCTTCAATCTCTAGTTCCACTGTTAAGATTCTTGTCTTAACCTCATCTACGAAATTGCATTGAGAAGTTGACATTTTCTGATGTAGTAAAACGGATTTATTTAGGCATTAGTCCTGAGATGGTGCTCCCAGGCCAGCAGCACCTGCCCAAAACAACACACACACATACAGGAGGTATGGAATTTAGGTAGATGACATAGTGACATTCCACCCTCCAGTGTTTGCACCAGGTTACAACAGATTGATCATGGGAACACCTGCAATTTCAGAAAGATCACCTGGAGCGACAGGTGTGCGCTCATGGATCAGATTCCATATCATGCTTTGAAAGAGTTGATTTTTGTGTGATGAAGACAGTAGGTGGCCCTGGTCTCTGTCACTCTGTCATACACCTGAGTGAAGAGGCCCTCTTTGGTGTGGGAAGGGTGGGAGCACTCAATTGTTGCGCCTCATATGGACTTAGTCATTCAGACTTATCTAACTGTGCAGCCTGTGACATGGAAGCCATATTGACCCGCTGAGCGGGTGTCGCAACCATCTCACATGACTGCATTAGTAAGCGAGCTCAAGATTTACATTTGTATGTAACTGAGGCATTTCTGTAGTACCTTACATTAAATATCTCTAGCTGGTAGACACCATATTGTCCGCTAGGAAGTGCAAGAGAAGAGAGAGAGAAACAAAAGAAGCAAAACATCTGCCTTGAAAATGTGAACAGCAAAACACACATGATGATGGACGGAATGTTGCACAATGGCAAAACATTCACCCCCAGTCACAGATCTGGGTTTATTCCATCGGTATTTTGCTCACCAAGCCACCCCAGTTCAGACATGGCCGTATGCAAATCAGTCTTGACCGTGTGCCTCATGGGAACAGTCCAGCCCGAACTGCCAAGCCATGTCTTCCCTGGCGCGGAATCAAGCATCCTAGGACCGGTTTCCGGCTATCAGCCATCATCAGCCAGGATAGCTTGACTCCAGTGGCAAAGTGAGCAAGGGACCCATGTCTGGGCATACCCTTCCCACATAGGGTGAACAGACACCCTATGTCGGTCTGGACTGTTCTCATGAGGCACAGGGTCAAGACTGATTTGCATGTGGCCATGTCTGAACTGGGGTGGCTTGGTGAGCAAAATAACGATGGATTAAACCCAGATCTGTGACTGGGGGTGAATGCTTTGCCATTGTGCAACATTCCGTCCATCATCTTGTGTGTTTTGCTGTTGAAAATGTGTGAGTCATATAATTGTTGCAAGCTTCAAGATGTAGTGACAGGGCAGTGAGTTTCATAACCTTAGTACCATAACTAGAAATCTTTGACCTTCAACTGTGTTCTGAAAAAAAAGCAGTAGACTAGGAGGTTCCTGCCTGAAAACCTTAAAAACCTAATTAATCAAGTCCAACTCCAACACCCACTGAGATATGCCTGGGAGCTGTGTCTATATAGGGTGCCCGCGTCTATTTAAATGTCCCTCAGGGAATGGCATGGGTGCAGGGACTGTATCTCAGAACCCACCTGTCATACTAGAGATTTTCTTGTGATGGTGTCACCCACCGGTCCACAAGCACAAAACTGTGCACCGAAATCGCACCTTATGTACCCCAGTGTGGGGAGATTCAAGTTAAATTCACACATGAGATCCTGTGGTTTCTTGAGTATCCCTCCATGTGGCAGTGTTGTAGGTAGTGCTGAGCTGGCATCTTTCTTCAGGATGCTTTCCCATCTGTGGGGCCTGTGGCATCTCTTTGGGCTTTGGCTGTATTCCATGAGTGGAAGAGTCACTGATGCATCTCTTTCTCTTCATGTTGAGGGTTTATTCTCTTTTATGTCTCCTGTGATTCTCTCATGTGTATGTTGGTGGTAGGTTGTGCCTGACCGTGCTACACTGAGTCAGTTTTTTTCTATTGCACGTTGTCGAGGTGCAGAGTGGTTTGGATGTAGTCATGGAGGTGTGTCTGTGAACATGAAGGGATGGCCTTGAAGATGTTGGCTAGTATGTTGGTGTTGGCATTGTCTACAACACTGATGCAATGTGAACGGTCCCAGTAAATCACCTCTTATCCTGCCAGTTGGAATCAAAGGTTTTGAATACACACAGGGGCAGATTTACAAGAAAGTGACTCAGTGCGGAACGCAAGCCATTTGGCTGCGCCGCACGGAGTCACTTTCAAAGCACAGGGATGCGACATGTTTACAACAATATGTCGCATCTCGGTGGTTCCCCCTGTGCTGGCGCACAAACTGCTGCCATGCGCCGATGCCTGTGTCGTGGGGAGATTGTTTTTGTTCAGGGAAGGTTCCCCTCCTCCACAAAAACAATCTGAAACGCCATTTCCAACTCCTATGTGTGCTGCATTAGTACATGTAGAAGTTGAAAACTGTCCGTGTTTTAATGATTGTTTATGTGCAGGAAGGGAACCCTTCCTGTGTATAAACAATCATTTGAGGTGATTTCCTCTTTTGATGCGTGCTGCAGAATGCAGCATGCATAGAAAGAGAAAAGAAAACGAGGAGAAATGAATACATTTCTCCTCGTTGCGCCTCCCTACGCCTCCCCTGGGGTGGCGTAGCATTCACACGCATTTCCAGATTCACGATTCCTCGTAAATCTGGAAATGTGTCTGGATCCAGGGGTGTTGCGTGGGAACACCCACAGTAACACCCATGGAACGCCCCTTTCACACAAAGTGCTGCATGCAAAGGGGCCATATTTACAAGGACAGGAAAAGTCATGCAGGGTGGCTTTTCCTGTCCTTGTAAATATGCAGCAGTAAAATGCGCCACCGGTATGTCACAAAAAGTGGCGCACCGGTTGCGGAAGGGGTTGTAAATCTGCCCCACAGTACTGGACTTCCCATTAATGTATGTTTTGATGCCCAGGCTCTTTCTTCATTGGTTGGTCGTGTTTAGTTTGAGAGTATTGTTCACCAGGTTGTGCTGACCTCTGGCCATTATTTTGGTCCTCAGAGACAGCCACTGGCTGTAGTCAGCCACAGGGTTTGCATGGTTATTATTTTACAGGTCTTTCTCCATAAAGCGTCATTTCTTTTGCTTTCCCTGTTGCGGAACGTAATGGTTGACGATCTCGCGTCATCAGGATGCATGGTAGTGGTCCTTGGGTTTCTCTTTTGCAGCAGCGGAGCGTGGGTTGCCAGTGCCTGGGGCAACATTTTAAAAGAAAGTACTGAGCCCTCTAACATGTGAACCGTTAGTCAGGGCTTTAAGTGGGCCGGGTCTCACCGGGTCTGAGCACCGGCAGTTTTTTAAAGGGGGCCTCGAAACTGGTCTCTATCGGACTCTGTTTTGTGCCCTGGCACAGGCGGTCCGTTTTTTCTGGACTGCCGAGACACAGCGTGCACATCGCTGTGCGCTGCTCACACTGCCCACTTCTCACGAGTGGAGAAGTTACGGCATGACGTCATGCCAGGAGAGCGTTTTAAGGGAAGGAAAATCCTTTAAGCAGAGTAATTTTCTCTCTGGATTTCCCTTCTCTTTTTGAAACTCAGGGTCAGCAACATTGTTTTGGTGTCACCACAGATTTAAGCGGAAGCTTCTTTGATATTATATGCAAGCCATATTTATCTTATGCCACCAACTATTGACAAAGCCAATAGTCCTGACATGTTGTAGGTATGATGTTACTTGTATCATATATATGGATGAAATGACAGAAACAGCAAAATACCAGTCAGGCACTGCACACTATGCTAAGCACAGATTTTTAGCTTACATGTTTTTAAGCCACGCCCATAATTACATTGGCCATGCCCCTTTGAGAGTCCCCCCAGTTTTTTCATCCCACTTAAAGCCCTGCCATTTGCTCAGAAAGTACTAACGGTCCATGGGTTAAGGGCCACAATACTTTCATTTAACATATTGCACCCCTAAGAATTTTGCACCCAGGGCAACCACCCAGTGGATCCCACCACGCTTCGCCACTGCTGTTTTGTTGCATGTTATAAGACACTATGCAATGTATCTAATACATTATTTGTCTTCCGGGCCTTTGCAGAGTCGGGCTATTGCTCCATTGTGGTGGGCACCGTAGCCCCAGCGTAGTGGGCACCATGGTTCTCCGAGCTTGATGTTCCACGTCTAGTCTCTTTGGTTTGTAGCTTCCCATCTCATCTTATCAAATTTCTGAGGGGCTTATTTATGGAGCTCTACGTCACTTTTGCACCACGTGCAGTGGTCCATGCGTGATGCAGGGCCATCATAAAGATTTATAAAGCCATGCAAAGCCACCCTGCGTGGCTTTGAGTGACCTCATGAATCTTGAGTGAAGTGATGCAGTGCAAATGTATGCGTCGCCTTACTCTGCGGGGGGGGGGGGCATTTTATGGGCGTTGCGATGGGGGTTTCCATGCAACACCCATGGAATTTGACGCTGCCCCAGATTTATAAGACCATATAAAGTGCCAAATCCGTACGCCCCTCCCCAGGTGAGGCGCCGGTGCAGGCAGAAAGGACAGGAGTGCACCGGATTGCTTAAATATGGTGCATTCCTGCTTTTCACCTTGGCCTAGGGCAGCTGCCCTATGCCAAAGAGCCATAAATGAAGCCCTGAGTTTCCTGGTGTTTTTCTAGCAGCAATAGATGTATATTTGTCTTGGTATGCCACAGTAGTTTTTCCAGTGGTCTGGTCAGGGGGTGAAGGCCAGAGAATGTATAAATGTTCTTTCCTTTTTCACTGGCATATTTTCCTTATTTTAAATTTATAAAATAAAAATGAAAAAATAAATAGCGATTACATCAACACTCTGGAAAATCTGCAATTTTTTCTGAGACTGATTTCCACATGCATATATGCCATATTGACCACTGTGGCACATAATCCGAAAATGTTTGTGGCAACACTTAAATACATATGTTGGTTCTCTTCTCGCTACTGTACGAAGCCTTGCTTATATTCAACACAACTGAAAGAAAAAAGCTTTCAAACCCAAAAAATGTTGACATGTTCACTGAGTAGCCCTGATAATTGTTAGGGTCACCCACTGAGCTGAACAGGGCAAAGCCTATCTGTGATGCCAATCGAAAAATACCTGCTGAGTTGCAACTTACACAAACTAGCTGCTGCTTGGAATAGGTACTATATACATTATCTGCACCTCAGAATAGATAGCAGGCCCTGATTACGAGTGGGCCACTAAATTCCGTATCCGCAGTAACTCCAGTCATCACCCATACTGGCATTATGGAGGTTAACACTGCACGGTCGCAATTTTCCCCTAATAAATTTCATCGCGACAAATCTGCCTCATTTTAAGAGGAAAAAACGCCCTACGCAAGGTATGCCCCAAAAACTTGTGATATGTGACAATTATAGCACCCGACATATTCCAGGCGCTTTGGCATTGATAATTATCGCATCCGGGAATGGTCAGATCGTTAGGAGGACCTGAGATTTATTAATTCCCAGGATTCGACCTTTATACTGGCTAAGAAGAAACATAATCAGGTGTGCATCTTTTATGCTGGACATAAAGTTCCAATAGGTGGTTAGTGTCCAAGTTTTCGACTCTTGATAAAATGGAAATTATTTGATGACGAAATAAAAGATGTTAGTTCACCTTTAACCTGCGTTTCGAACGGCCCTTATAGAGGCAGTCAGGGGTTAGGGGGTGATGTGCAGACAGGCTGGGTGTATTTGAAGTACCCCACAATCAATAGGAATAAATAATTTTCCCTGCAGGGTTGCGCCGCCCCTTTTCCTTTTGATCTCGAATTGAACATATTTTACGAACGCACAGCTGTATGGAATAGAAATGCAGAGCGAGGTTGGGTGGTGGGGTGTGTTAGGTTTCTCTTATTCCGCGACTAACTTCACTTTGATGTGCAAAACATTAAGCTCTTGGGGACAAGAGATAGAACAACAACTGCAGAACGAGAGAAAGACGCCCACCGGGTGTGTGGGACGTCACCCCCTGCACGGTGGTGGAGAGACGTCCCTCTGGGCCTGCGCTCTGCAGCTCTCCGCATCTCTAACTCAAAACCCTTCCCGGCTGGCGAAGATGAAAGCAGCACGTGACCAGCCCGAGTAGACGTGGGAGACAGGATTCTAAAGCTCCACCATGACCTCCTCGTCAGGCTTCCTGTCCCACTCCTTACCAAGGAGCAGCTTGTCTGCTCTACAGAAACCTTTTACCTCGCAAAGCCAAAATACTTCCCCCAATATGGCGCTGCCTTCCCGGCCCAGCATGCATGAAGGGGGAAGTGCGTCACACACACATCCTGAGAATACCAAAGAAAACTCAAGAAAGAAGGAAAAACACAAACCAATCACCCAGACAGAAACAGGGAAGGAGGGAGGGTCAGGCTCAGGAATGGAACGGGGAGACGAGGGCTCGGAGTAATGAAAATCACCCATGAGTAACCGGGCATTGCAGTGCCCGCGAATTGACAATAGAAAGTGTTAGATGTGGTTGTCACTATTCTTTTGGTACGTGTTGCTGGTACTGGTGTGAATTCCCATGGGATGGACTTTAAAGCACTCTTTCCAATGGCTCAGCCAGCACTTGGAGACGTCTTAAGGAAGTGGCCCAGTTATCAGTTATGTTATGTTACCAACACTTGGATAGTGTATTTTTATGACTCACCTACACAGCGCATGCGCTATACTGTGACTATTTAGTGGCACGGGTTGAACAGCCAGCGGGTGGATATCATAAGAAACGTGAAGTCATTTTACTAGACGGATGGAGCACCTTGATTTGTTCATGCAATTTCCACCCAAATCATTAGAGTAAGCCAAATATATTTACATTTTTATCATCAAGAGTCCGTTGCTCTCTGACACTGGAGCCTCCGGGCCCGTTCTTGTTCTTTCCAACGCATTACTAGGTGGACTTAGGGTGCCTTTCAGGATCCTGATGAAGAACCCTATGTAAGGAGCAGAATTTCCTACACTAACCCTGGGTCGAAACGTCAACAGCTCTATGTTCTCAGTATTGAATGCGGACAACAGTGATAGATTTGCCGTGTCCTTTACTGACATTCTGTTTCTGTAAATAATTTAGCCTTGGTTAAGGCTGAATAGGCCTTTTATGCGTTTGGATGTACACATTGTTCAATGCCCTCCCGCCATCACTCACTCTCACTTCTGCACATTGATGCACCAATTCCTCCCTTTTCCCCTTCTGGGGCACTTACGCACAAACTTTTTTGATAAATGTGCTATGTTTTGAACATGATGCATTATATGTTCAACATGATTAAATATTTTCAGTATGCATAAATATTGTTTGTAATTGATTAATCAGGTGATGTTGATGTCTATGTAATATTGTGTTTCCACTGGGACCACCCCCTTATTGTAGCGTGACTATTTAGTGGGTTTACAACCCGCCCACAAAGTACCATTGGTTGTTTTGATTGTCACTCTTATTTGCAATCTTTCTATTTCTTAGCTCCTGTGGTTCCCTTCCTTTCTTGCGTTAGCTCCTCCCTGGAGCACGGGCCAATTAAATGTGTTCTTCCTCATCACTGTTCTTCCTTATTTTTCTGCAACGCACTATTACTTTTTAATCAGGGTTTTGGTATTATTCCTGGATGTGCAATGTGCTTTCCTACTTTTAACACTGGCATACGGCTTCTTGTTTGTTGCTTTCACCCTATCTGCCGTCTTTTTCAACGCTTTTGTTATTTACTTTGTATCGGTGGAAGGGCGAGAGCAACCCTTCTTCTCACCATATATTAATGAAATAATAACCATGGTCGGTCTGTCTGTCTGTCTGTCTGTCTGCATGTCTATCTATATATCTGTCTGTCTGTCTATCTATCTATCTGTTTGCCTGACTGTCTATCATCGTTTCACAACGTCTTTATTTATTTATTTGCGAAGTTTTATATAGCGCTGGCTAGACCTGGAGGTATCAGAGCGCTTTACATGAGGGTCAGAGCATTACAGGATACATAGTTACATCAATTTCAGGCTTCAAGTAAAGAAATAGGAGAAAACAAAAACATGAGATGCGGGGGAGGGAAGGAAACACAACGGGGCGACAAGGAAAACAAGGTCAGATGTCCGGCTGGGTAGGTGTCGGCAGAGGGGGTCAGCCAGAGACAAAACTCCTCTATAGCTGCGTAGGACAGCTCCACCGGGCATCGGCCAAGGTTGCTCGGGCTCCGAGGTAAGTACAAACAGTTATGGTATCCGTCAAGGGGGCTTCGCCTTACTTACTGTTTCCAAGCGCTGTCAATAACTAGTTCTACTAACAACAAGTGTTTGCTCTCCCCTAGGAATTGTCCTTAGTGGCTCTTTGACAGCACTGCCTCTTGTAGGTGGGATCCTGGCTGGTTGCCTAGTATTGTGTTCCAGGCAGTGACCCTGCTTGAACCGAGCTTAGGGGGATTCGTGTGAAAGTTGGTGTAGGGTCAGACACACCCTCTCCCGACTCCTGGTTCAGGGTACCCCAATTAGGCTCCGTGCTGTGGCGACATACGTACATTACACACCAGAGGAGGGCAAACGCATATTTAAAATGTCTATTGGAGGCAGACAAGACACCATCCACCCCAGCTGCTTCTAACCGCCCTGTTATAGCCACCTATTCCAGTACATGCATCGCTCTTACCTAGGGCTTTAAGTGGGCCGGGTCCTGCCGGTGCTGAGCAACGGCAGTTCTATAAAGCATGTGCTGAGAAGGGTCCCTATCGGGCTCTCTATTTTTGCCCCCGGGGCAAAAAGAAAACCTTAACCCTGCAGCAGTAGCACCCTTCTCTGCTTTTGATGTAATGTCAAAGAGACTCGTTATAGTTCCTTCAGTCTCATCATTTCAGAACTGAAGCATTTTCAATATGATATACAAGAAAGCTGTAGTTGTTGCTGATTTATCTTACACAAACAACAACCATTGGCAGACCCAATAGCCCTGGCTTGTTGTAGTTGTAATGTTACTTGTTGTATCGGTATTATATTTCTGTATGAAATGACAGAAACAGCAAAATACCAGTTGGGCAGCACACCATGCTAAGCACAGATTTCTAGCTTGGGTATATTTAAGCCTCGCCCTTAATAACATCGGCCACGCCCCTTTGAGAGACCTCCCCAGTTTTTTCATTCCACCTAAAGCCCTGTTCATACCCTCACACACCCAGCCTCCCGCACACCTTGAGCCCAGGATACTAAAGCTGGGACCTTATCACGTTCACAGTGGGAGAGGTTCCGTGGCTGTCTCTAGAAGCAGACAAGGCTCACTACAGAAGAATGAGAGGTGACAAATGGGGAAAACATATATAAGTTATACAGTCTTACCACGTATTACTTTTACAACACAGCTATTACCACATAAGTAGGTTCCATGCATGCTATTTCCTGGAACTTTACAAAGTGGGACTTTACCACTTAGGTTAGTGTATCTTTAAGTCAATTAAAGGGAAGTCATGGGTGTAAGGTGTTTTAAGGTTGTAAATATGTGTAAGGTTAGAGGCTAGTAAGTGGTAGAAAGGGGTTTTAGGGATCGGGAATGGGCAAGGGATAATAAAAAAGGGTTATTAGGGTTCAGGAAAAAGGAAAGGGTACAAGGTTGTAATGTTCTTTTGCACCGTTGGGCGAATCTTAACAAAACTTTCCCCCAAAAAGGTTCACCCACTTCAGTTCCTTCCTGGAGAGTTTTGGAGTGATCCAACCAGGGGGGTTCCCAAAATGCAACATTTGGCCCCAGTGTTTAATGTGAGCTACTGCAAAATGGTGCCAGCCCAAATCACATTCTAGGTCTCACTTCTAGACAACTCTGGGTGTCGGTGGCAGCAGAAAACCTATTCTATCCAATATACACCTTGGGGCATATTTACTTTTTTTCACGCAATGCCGGGAAGCGAGCACAGTTGTTGCGCTGCTTTACCAGCCGCGGCCCGTGCAGGTAAGAGAGGTCGGGCCGGGAGGGGGAGGGTATTTCGACAGATGATGACGAGAGATAATTCATTATATATTAAATTTTTCCTCGTCATCATCTGCCGAAATCCACCCCACCACCTGACCCCACCGCCCCACTGCTCTTACCTGTACAGGATGCGGCTCACCTGTACATGAAAGGGAGAGGGCAGATATGTTACAAATTTACAAACATATGGAGCATTTTTGCTCTCTCCTTACACTGGGGCATTTTCCTCTTTGAATGTGCGATGTGAGGTGCATCTTGCATAGAAAGAGGAAGTAACACGGAGAAATAAAGATATTTTTCCTTCCTACTCCTCACTGGGAAATGGCGTAGCTTTCTGATGCAATCCCAGGTTTACTAGCTTTAGTGTTAGCTAGGGTGGAAGAGGTGTGGCGCAGCGGCCAGGCCGAATGACTCCGGAACCTGGGGGCTCACGGTTCGATCCCTGGCACCGGCGGCAGATCAACCCAGCACCATGTGACTCTGGGCAATAGCTCGCTTAATCTTCCCGACGGCCCCCAGCGCTTTGACACCTTCGGGTAATTGTTTGCGCTTTACAAATACTGGACAGGACATTTTTTAATACACCTGGGAATGCTCCAAAATTCATGGGTGGATGAATGGGAACCCGCACCCTGCACCCATGGAACGCCTCCCAGCTTGAAATGTAACGTAACGTAGCACAAGCTGCTGCGTTGCGTTACATTTCTTCACAAAGCCATGCGAGGCGTTGCGAAGCATCTATTGCATGGCTTTGTAAATATTACTGAACCTTTGCGTTGTCCTTGCGTGATGCAAGGGCAACACAAAGGATTGACAGATCTGGGCCTTCGAGTGGGCTTTCGGTCTGCCATATACTCGGGATTCGATGGCTTTCTTGTCTATCTCAGGTCCCAGTCCTGATTCTATGACTTTCCTTTCTATTCGTGAGTTTGTCTCACCAAAGGATCATTTTTGTCTCACTGTGTTTTGATTGGATGCGTTGTATTCTTCGACTGCTTATGTCATGAAGAGTGCATGGCTAGAGAAACTATTTAACATATATATATATATATATATATATATATATATATATATATATATATATATGTATATATATATATATATATATATATATTACCTACTGGCGGTCGCCAGTAGGTATATATAATTAGGATTTTTTCTCTATGGGATTTTTGAAAATTCTATGTCTAATAACTTTGGCGTTTGTGGACGGAATTGGCTGAAATTTTCAGGAAAATGGAACACTGAAAAAGTCAAGGGGGGCCGAGAAAAAAGGGGGGTCCCAAAACGCGTTTTTCCCATGTTAATTTCCATAGGGCGGTTGGCCTCACTTTTAGCCCGAACGGCTGAATGGATTTGCACGAAACTTGGCAAAATTGTAGGGACTGTTAGCCTGATGTGCCTTTGCTAGGTCTCAAGATATGTGCTCCAGTGGATTTTGAGAAATTAACGTTCAAAAAAAGATATATATCTGTAAGCGCGCTCCGGGTAGCGCTCCGGGTTCGCGTACTTGACGCGTAACGGAACTTCGCGAAGCGAAGCTGATTGGCTCTCCGGTGTCTGTCAACATTCTAAACAGTCCGGAGCGGCCGCCATCTTGTCTCTCGGTAGGATCGAGAGACAAGAGGAGGCTAAAACAAAGGGGGAAATGACCATAAGGGGGCATAGTAGATCCTCCCTGACCCCCTAGGTTTGATGTGGAGGCTTTAAAAGGGCCCCACGGGGCAAAGAAAATAATATATATTTTTTTTCTTTGTTTTTGCGTGGGGAGCGCCCGGTACGCGCACCGGGAAGCGGTCCGAGGAGCGTACTATGAGGAAAAAAGAAAGACAGGGTATAACAATTTGGGCAATTTTGTTATAAATGGAAGGTAGTTCTGAAAAGAACTGTTTTTTTATTCTTTTTATTAATTTTCTGAACAATTTTTTGATTTTTTTTTTGATTTTTGAAAACTATTTTGTGTTTTTTTAGAGGAAATAACAAAAAAGCAGGGTTTGAACATGTCTCAACAGGAGCAAAAAAAAAAAAAAAGGATTCATTGTTTTCTCATCTTGTTGCATTTATGATTTTCTCCAGCTCGGTTAATCAAAGTAATACTCTTCTCTCCATAACAAATAGTTCCTCCACAATATATACAAACTATTTTGTAGTGTTCAAAAGGAGCTTGAATATTGTGGATTATTTCTCGGCCTTCTGGTCCGGCGAATGAGCTTTGTCCACTGGAGGTGCTGGGGATGACATTTGGGGGATTGGCAGCAAGATCCCTTACTTGTGCTTGGGAAAGATTATTAGGATGCCATCGCTCCATGTGGCGAATCATTGTATGATTGCCAAAGCTGTATTTCTTGTTGGGGTTGCCACGAGAAAGTATATTTTTACATATCAAACAAGACACCTGGGGTGCATTGACCTTATTTTGTCCAGGTGGAATTTTAAACAATTGCCATATGTAGTGCTCTTTAATATGGCTCTGCCTTGGTGTTTCTGGCAGGAACTGCCTTACTTGCTCTTCCTCCTCCTCCTCCTCTTCGTCCTCATTATCTTCCTCTCTACCAAAGTCCAGTGTTGGAGGTGGTCCTTTTGGTGGTGGTGGTGGTTGCTGAGAAGCACCAGCTGCAGCTATTACAGAAGCCATTGTGAAAAATAGGTCTTGCTCTCTGGAAGTAGAAAGTAAGAATGAGGTAAAAACAAGGAGGGGTTTTCATCATTTGGGAAAAAAAAATAGTTCTAAACCAATGAAAAGTGTTATTTTTAGGTCACATGACCTAGCCTAACAACATTAGGAAACCAAAAGTGAAATGAACCAATCAAAAGTGTTATTAACAAGTCACATGACAAGTCACATGACCTGTTATGCTTACGTTACGCGCTCCGCGCCGCGCCCGGATCGCTTCCGGGAAGCTTCGCGGACCGGAGCGCTTCCGGGTGCGCTAACGCGGCGCGTCATATGACGCATTACGCGACAACGCGATACTTCGCGATTACGCGATGCGTCACGATGTTGTTTTCTAACGCGGCAGTTGCGCAAACGGAACGTTTACCGGTTCGCGGACCAGGTCGCGGCAAGAAATTGAGCTAACGGGAAGCTACCCGGTTCGCGGACCGGAAGCGAAACAAAAAAATATATGAAAAAAAATACATTAAAAAATTGTATTAAAAACATATAAAATATATTTTTCGATTTAAAGAAGAATACATTTTAAAGCTTTTGATATTTGCTATTAAAATACCATTGAAATTCACTGAAAAACCCATAGGTTATACACCATATATAGTTAGGAATTAGCATTTACAAAACCTTGAAAATTCACTGAAAAAACCATAGGTTATAGACCATATATAGTTAGGAATTAGCATTTACAAAACCTTATTTTACTCACACAAAACCATTGAAATTCCATATATAGTTAGTTGCACTAACTATATATCGCGCACCCGCAATCCACTGCTGATGATGTCACATATTACATCATTCATGACATGGTCAGTGACATCACTGATGACATCACTGATGACATCTCAAATGACATCACTGATGACATCTCAAATGACATCACTGATGACATCACTGGTTTGACATTACTGATCACATCACTGATGACATCATTCATGTGATAATTCGATGAACTTCTTCAGACTCTAATATAACCTTAGATACACTCAGTGTAAACAGACACTCACAGACTGTCACTCATCCATGAAGTTACACACACACCTAGTCAGTCATGCAAAGAATCAATCACACCTCCATTTTCTCAACTATACAGTTATACACACCTTACTTATTCAAACACATACTAACACATATTTACTCTCTTATACAATCCCGGATACAAGTTCACAATGATCCATACAGCCACTCACACATTCACTGGCTCTTATGCACAGTTATTTATATATGTCAACTCTCACATGTACTGTGTTTTACATATGTACTTACTTTGACATGTAGCACTGAGATATCCATTCACTCACCAATACACTCATGCACACAGTCAACCCCCCATACAGCTGTTTCCACATGCACTTTTGAACCCATACATCTAGTGAATCAACTGCTCACACATCTATGCACAGACTCATACACCTACCAGACACCCACACACACACTCAGTCTCCCATACAAATACATGGGCAACCAATCAATAACCCATATAGTTACTCATATAGCTACTGATCAACACATGCATCAGTTTACAGAACAAAAGATATAATGATGCAGAAATTAAGTGTTTGGTGGGCAGCCCGGTGGCAGTGGGCTCGTTCTGCCGACATTAGAGAGCCGAGAGTGAGAGAGAGCCTCTCGTGACATTTGTGGTATCTCGCCCCGCTGATTACGAGCGGTCGCGTCTTTTTTAGCACACTGGTTTTAATATTGCTTAATAACCTTACCTCAAAGTTGTGCAGGTTACTAATTCCTGATTTCTTTTGCAGAGTGGAGCGGCTGGCTGGGGGTTGTTTGAAATCGCGGGTCCCCAGCGCAGCGGGCGCCATCTTAGTTTGGGCTTCCCTCTGCATCAAACTCCCCTGATACTCCTCCCTCGTCCCGCCCCTATTTAGGAGCGCGTTTCACCTCTCTGCTGGTGTTTGGCGGGCAGCCCGGTGGCAGTGGGCTCGTTCTGCCGACATTAGAGAGCCGAGAGTGAGAGAGAGCCTCTCGTGACATTTGTGGTATCTCGCCCCGCTGATTACGAGCGGTCGCGTCTTTTTTAGCACACTGGTTTTAATATTGCTTAATAACCTTACCTCAAAGTTGTGCAGGTTACTAATTCCTGATTTCTTTTGCAGAGTGGAGCGGCTGGCTGGGGGCTGTTTGAAATCGCGGGTCCCCAGCGCAGCGGGCGCCATCTTAGTTTGGGCTTCCCTCTGCATCAAACTCCCCTGATACTCCTCCCTCGTCCCGCCCCTATTTAAACGGCCATCATGTGTCAGCGCAGCGGACGAGCGCAGCGGGCGTGACGTAGGCGCGCCGGAGTTGCGCCTGAGTTAAGCCCGTCTGCGCCCGTCCGCGGCAGGCCGGGGCACGGGGCACCTCACTTTGTTCCCAGCCTTATTCTTCCTCGTTCACTTATCATTTCCCTTCACAATTCTGCTCTCCCCCCCCCCCGAGCCCTCAGTCAAACACGCTGTTTGTGGCTTGCTTGCTCCTAGGACTACATTTCCTGAGATCACTCTTTCATTTCCTATTCATACACCTCCGGACTCTTCCGGCAAGTCCTCTCTTCCCATCCCGGGACTAGGACCCAACCCTTCTTTATCTGTGATGTACCTTAACACCCGGTCTCTGGTCGGCCATCAATCTGACATCTTTTATCTTCTAGGATCGGAACAGCCTGATATCCTATTCCTGACCGAGACCTGGCTCACAGATGATTCCACTCCCGATATCCTGGCGGCTATCCCCCCCGGATATTACATTCTACAAGCCAACCGCCCCTCTGGCAAAGTGGGCGGTGGGGTAGCAGCCATCATTAGGCACCCAATCCGGTTTTCCATGGTGCCTATTACTAGTATTTCCATGGTCGACTGTCTGGTACTCAGGTTGGAGCAACCCGGCTCCTCTCTAGTATGTGTCCTAGTCTACCGCCCTCCCCAATCCATGCCAAACTTTTCAGTCCAGTTCGGTGAGCTTATCTCGCAGCTGACCATCAACAACATCAATGTTTTGGTCCTGGGCGACTTTAATTACTGGCCATCTGACCCTCACGAAACCTCTGACTCCCTCGCCTTTTCTGAGCTTATGCTGGGTTTCAATTGCACCCAGCATATACACACACCCACGCACACCAAAGGTCATATTCTGGATCAGGTATGGACCTCTTCCCTGGACATCTCCACCCCCCTTGTTCTCCCCTGTCTTTGGTCGGATCATTTACTCATCACCTTTTCCCTTGCCAAGCCTGCTCCGGTTAGTGTTGCCCGAGAATCCAACTTTCTGGCACGCAACTGGAACAAGGCTGACATTAACAAATTCACCTCCCTTTTGAGCTCATCCGCCTCCTCTATTATGGAACCCTCTATTTCTATTGACTCTCAGTCTGACAATCTTGTCCACTGGCTGGTCTCCGCCGCTGACTCGGTGGCACCTTTAAAACCTGTTAAAACGCGGCGAAATCATGACGCCCATAGGTGGTTCACCGAGGAACTTAAGGCACTGAAACTTAGTCTTCGTCAGGCCGAAAGACGCTGGCGTCGAGACTATTCTTCACAGTCTAAAGTTGTCTTCTCTTCTCAGCTGAGAGAATACAAGTCTGCCATAGCCAGGGCTAAATCTTGTTATTTCTCCAATAAGATCTTGAATTCCATCAACAAGTCCAAAGACATCTTTTCTATTGTTGAGGAATTATCGAATCCGGCGAGAGTCACCATCGCTCCTCTCCCTTCCCAGCTATTGTGTGATTCTCTGAATCAATTTTTTGTGGACAAAATTGTCAAAATTAAAACTAGCATTTCTGTCCACGTCTCACCTGCTCCCCCCCCTTCTACTCCTTCCCTTCTCCATCGCACCGACACCCTCACCCAGCTTCCACTCATTTCTAAAGACAAATTCCTTTCTCTTTTGTTTAAAGTCTCCTCCGGATCTCCCAGCGACTGTTGCCCCCCGTCGGCCTTACGAGAAGCCTTCACTTCATGCCCGGACCCCCCTTTAGCTCTTCTAAATAACTCCTTGACTATGGGGGTGGTCCCAGGATCTTTTAAACGGGCAGAAGTGGTCGCTATCTTGAAAAAACCCACGGCTGACCAGTCCAACATGAGCAACTATCGCCCAATTTCCCTCCTCCCTTTCCTCAGCAAGGTTTTGGAGTCTCACGTTACCCAAACCCTTACTTCTTTTGTGGAGGACTCCTGTGTCTTGGACCCCCAGCAGGCTGGATTTAGACCAGCACATTCCACAGAAGCAGTCATCCTCTCTGTGATGGACGAACTCCGCAGGGGCGCTGACACTAACATCTGTCAGGCCCTGGTCCTTTTGGATCTGTCAGCCGCCTTTGACACGGTCGACCATGACATCCTGGTCGACCGTGTCAGAGAGGCTGGCATCCAGGGCATTGCCCTGGATTGGGTGCGCTCTTTCCTGACCCACCGCCATCAGGCCGTCAGGCTGTCTCAGTTCTCCGCCTCTCAAGTCGAGCTGACCTGTGGTGTCCCTCAGGGCTCTTCCCTATCCCCTCTTCTTTTTAATTTATATTTGGCCCCATTAATCCGTTCCCTTCACCGTTTTAATGTCTCCGCATTTAACTATGCGGATGACATTCAATTGGTCTTCACCATTGACTCCGGGTCCGAATCCATCTCCACCTTTCAAAATGTCCTTTGTTTCATCAGTGATTGGATGGGTGCAAATCACCTGAAACTTAACCCCGACAAGACCGAGTTGGTGCTTGTCGGGGGACCCTCCAATCCTTGGCATCCCTCCTTTTGGCCGGCCAGCCTGGGTACCCCGCCTTGTCCTGTCAATTCAGCAAAAAGTCTGGGCGTTGTCATCAGCAACGATCTATCGATGACACCCCAGATTAGTGCCGTAGTCTCCTCTAGTCATTTCCAGCTCAGGAAGATACGCAAGATCGCTCGCCTACTTACCACCGATGCCCTCATTTTGGCCTTACTTGCGTTAGTCATGTCTAGGCTTGACTACGCAAATGCATTATATGTAGGCATCCCTGTTTACCAACTTAGGAGACTACAGCTGATTCAAAATCAGGCCGCCCGTCTGATTTATCACCAGCCGAGAGACCAACATGTCCAACCGCTTTTAAAGGATCTCCACTGGCTTCCGGTCTCTGCTCGTTGCAAATTCAAGCTGGGCTGTACCATCTTCAAATCCCTCTCTGGTCAGGGCCCCGCTTTCATTTCTTCTCTGCTTCATCACTATGTCCCCTCCCGTACTCTCCGGTCCTCCCTCATGGCCCTTTTATCTGTCCCCAGATTCAAGCGGAAGAAACACGGTGGCCTTAGGTTCTCCTTCCTAGCCCCGTCCTTTTGGAATTCTTTACCTCTCCCGCTCAGGCTATCCTTCCCCTATTCCAGTTTCAGATCCTCCCTCAAAACTCACCTTTTCATTGAAGCCTACAAATAACTTTTATTTATTGTTATGTTAGTTCTGTCTCTCTCTGCTCTCTCCGAACAGCGCCAAGGAACCTAATGGTGTTAGCGCGCTCTACAAATTAATTTAACATAACATAACATAACAAGACAGTTTAGTCACTAACCCATGCACTCAGTGAGACACATTTAATCACTCACTCATACAGTCAGTCATGCACCTACTAAATCCTTCATCCAGACACTTATAAATCCACTCATTCTTCAATATGTAAGACATATTTTAACTTTACAGAAACATACAGTCACTGGATGTTGTCATCAGTGATGTCATCTGTGATGTCATTTGAGATGTCATCAGTGATGTCATTTGAGATGTCATCAGTGATGTCATCAGTGATGTCACTGACCATGTCATGAATGATGTAATATGTGACATCATCAGCAGTGGATTGCGGGTGCGCGATATATAGTTAGTGCAACTAACTATATATGGAATTTTAATGGTTTTGTGTGAGTAAAATAAGGTTTTGTAAATGCTAATTCCTAACTATATATGGTCTATAACCTATGGTTTTTTCAGTGAATATCTCTCTCTCTCTCTCTCTCTCTCTCTCTCTCTCTCTCTCTCTCTCTCTCTCTCTCTCTCTCTCTCTCTCTCTCCCTCTCCCTCCCTCCCTCCCCTTCTCCCCCTTCTCCCCCTTCTCCTTCTCCTTCTCCCTCTCCTTCTCCTTCTCCTTCTCCTTCTCCTTCTCACCCTGCCTCCCTACCTCCACAACCCTTCCATAGTATCTTGTAATCATAATGCCCGCTGTACATTGATCCAATTCTACGTTTTACACAGGGCATAGTTAACCCCCAGTCACATCAATCGTTTTTTTTCACGCACTAATGCAGCCTGCCCTGGGTGCCTAACCCCGGATGTGGGTGTGATACTTATGCTCTGGTCCTGCCCTGCACTGGCCACATATGGAGGGATGTTACCGCTCACTTAACCTCCTGCGTGGGCACTGTCTTCCCCTCCACCTGGGAGGTGTGCATTCTGGGGCTTTACAAACGAACCAAAAAATACAAGGCGGTAATGAAGTTTGCTGACCCGGCCCTCCTTTTGGCTAAACGGCTCATTACCCGCAAATGGAAAGTGGCGCACACCCCAGTCGCCTCGGCAGGAACACTCTCCATGCAGGCGTGGGGACGAAATAAAAGGCCTGCGTAAACATTCCATCTCAGACCTCTGGGATGGAAACAGCGTTTACAGCGCTGTCTCCACAACGCGCTATCATTACAATGCGGTTGTTACAATGACTGCGTTGTTACCACACATCCAATTAAATCGCAAGTCATTACTATGACTTGCTGTAGGGGGTGCACTGGTGTTGGGTTTAGAATCTAACACCTTCCCTGCTGTTGCACAAACTGGAGTAGGAATAGTAAATAATACTATTCCTAAGTCCAGGGCGCCCCCTACAGTAAGTCGTAGTAATGACTAGCAATGTTATTGTATGCGTGGTAACAACACAGTCGTTGTAACGAACGCGTTGTAATGGCATGCGATGCATTCGCATGCGTAGTAACAGTATATAAAGTGATACAAAAGGGGATGATGGACGGAGCGTTTGAGCAAATCAAACACTCACCCCCAGTCAACTGATCTGGGTATAACCCATCACCATTCTTTAGCTCACTCAGCCACCCCAGTTCAGACATGGCCATATGCAAATCAGTCTGAAGACGGCTGATAGCCAGAAACCGGTCCTAGGATGCTTGATTCCGGTTCAGGAAAGACATGGCTTGGCAGTTCAGGCTGGACTGTTCACATGAGGCACAGGGTCAAGACTGATTTGCATATGGCCATGTCTGAACTGGGGTGGCTTGGTGAGCAAAATAACGATGGATTAAGCCCAGATCTGTGACTGGGGGTGAATGTTTTGCCATTGTGCAACATTCCGTCCATCAACTTGTGTGTTTTGCTGTTCACCCTATGTGGGAAGGGTATGCCCAGACGTGGGTCCCTTGCTCACTAAGCCACTGGAGTCAAGCTATCCTGGCTGAAGACGGCTGATAGCCAGAAACCGGACCTTGGATGCTTGATTCTGGTTCAGGAAAGACATGGCTTGGCAGTTCAGGCTGGACTGTTCCCATGAGGCACAGGGTCAAGACTGATTTACATATGGCCATGTCTGAACTGGGGTGGCTTGGTGAGCAAAATAACGATGGATTAAGCCCAGATCTGTGACTGGGGGTGAATGTTTTGCCATTGTGCAACATTCCGTCCATCAACTTGTGTGTTTTGCTAGTAACAGTATATATTCCTCTGGGATGTCCTTCTTGACAAATTCCAAGGGCTAACGCTGACCACTCAGCTCTCTCCTTGCCCATGCATGCCAAACAAACAATGTGTCTTCTCTTCCCTCCTGCCCAAATCCATCCTACTGAGTAACTGCCCTATCATTCTCCCACTGACTCCCTCCTGGCTTGGAGACATTAATTATGGGCCCCAATGGTAACAAGAGTACTGAATGCAGCAATTAAAACGGGTCTGCCGAGATCATGGTCCACTGCGGTGATTGTCCCGATTTATAAGAAAGGCAGTAGGGACAGCCCGCAGTGTTATAGACCGATCTCGCTCATTGACGTCTCCGCCAAGGTACTAGGGAGGGCACTTCTCAATCGACTATTAGATTGGACCAACACCAATAACACCAATAACATCCTGGTGGACACCCAGTATGGGTTTAGAACAGGCAGATCAACTACTGACCAATGCCTTAACCTATACCTGCTCACCGCTAAGTATACCAAGGCGTCTGATGGCACCATTTACATGGGGTTTATGGACTTAGCAGCTGCTTTCGACAACGTCAACAGAGCCAAACTCTGGATACTCATGTTCAACCTAGGAATTGATCCGGATCTCATTAACATTTTGAGGGAGCTACATTGGAACACCACTGCTAGGGTCCGCTACAGTGCGGGGGGGGTGAGTACTGATCCCTTCCCGTGCTCGGGCGGGGTGAGGCAGGGGTGCATCCTGGCGCCATTCCTGTTCTCCCTTTATATAAATGGCTTGGAGAGTGACCTGATTGCATTGGGAACTGACTGCCCAAAGGTGGGCACGCGTCATCTGCCAGTACTTCTGTACGCCGATGACGCGGTCCTCCTAGCCCGAACGGCTGTTGGTTTGCAACTTTTAATTAAGGGCTTCTCAGATTTCATGAGGAAATTGGACCTCTCTGTCAATATGACTAAATCTTTCATTATGACCGTGGGTAAGAAACCACAGAAGAAATTCGTATTTAAACTGGGGGATCATGTCTTGGACACTGTTAAAACATTCCCATATCTGGGCCTTCTATTTGATGAGAAGTTAAAGTTCGCCCCTCTGATAGAGGAGAGGGCGAGGAGACTAGTCTCAGCTAATGGGGCTATATTGAACTTTGCACGTCGAATGGGTCGATGGTCCCCAGAACAGGTGATGACTTTGTATAGATCGGTTACCATATCAAAGACCATTTACGGAGCTGAAGTGTGGGGTTTCAGAGATGCACAATCAATTCAAAGAGAGGAAGATAAATTTCTAAAAAAACTGTTAAAACTTCCGCCGAGCATCCCGCAGCAATTACTCACGACGAGCTGGGAACCACATATATAACCGACATCATTAGACTGAGACCCATAATGGCCTGGCTTAAATTTGGCTAAACCCCAATGCAGAATTATCCAGACAGATCATCCAGGACTGCTTGTTGAAAGAGAAATGCCTTAAAATCCCATGGCTGAAATATGTTAAAGACACTTTGGGAGAAATTGATGAACAAATGCTATTCTTGGACCCCTCCAGGGTGGACATATACTCCAGACACTCTGTACAAAGTCAATTGCTGGATAAATTTAATGGAAGGAGGAGGGAGCTTGACTCTACTAAATCCTCGGCAGTGGCTCACTCGCTTGTATCTAATCAAGTTGGCATGGAACCGTACCTCTTTTTAATGTACAGTCAGCATGAGAGGTTTTTAATGACTCGTTTTAGGCTCAATTTGTTGCACCATATTTTAGCCTATCCGTCAGGGTTCACTCAAACAATTGAGCAGAAGGGTGCCTGCGGCTGCGACAATAGGTCTCCGCAGGACACCCTTCATTTTGTTTTATTGTGTTCTTTTTATAAAACACTGCGTCAAAGATTTTTAGTGGGTGTCTTGAAGGACTCAAATATTCTCCATGCCAAAGCTGCCTTACTTTTTCTGCAAAGAGCCATTAAAATCCGAACTTTATTCGCTATTATAAGCTTTCTTAAAATTGCTTTTAAATTGAGAAACACAAGGGGCTGATGAAATTGGTGGGTTTGGGAGGCACCTGTAATGTCACATGGGGCCTCGCATTACACTTGTTTTCTGGTTTTGCTACTCACAAAAACCCTCCCTTTTTAACTGGACGTTTCTGCTTTTTGTTTCTTTTAAACAATTGTCATGTTGTTCAGAATGTTTTGAATGGAGATTATGTATTATTATTATTATGTATTTTCATGATGGTTTTTAACCTTCGAAACAAATAAACGAACTGAACTGAACTGAACTGACTTTAATGACACTCCATTCTACACCAGGAATGAGTGCTCTTTTTCTCCCTCCCTCCACTTTCTTTCTTTTCCTTTTTTCCCCTTCCACTTCCTCTCCTTTTCACCAATCCCCCTTCACCCTGTTCAAGGTTTGTTCTATACTCACTGTTTATTGCTTCCAAAATAGGGATGCTTATCCTTCTCTTTCTATCCAATGGCATCCTTGACACACAATAGTATTCACATATAGATTGATGATTATAATTTTTCCTGTCTATGAACAAAACATTTTTTATTCTTTACAAAATATTAGATGTATGTTTATGCTAAAAATGCCAATGAAAACTATGTTGTCTTGTTTTTTTTAAATGAAAAAAACATTCCTAGATGCACACATACGGTGGCCATCTTTTAATGCTTTTTCTTTTCCTTGAAGAAAAAGCATTGTATGATGGCTGCCAAGCACGTACCTACAAGGCAGCCCACTGAGGTAAAAAAATATATATATATTGGCAAAAGCAATCTGTGCCCTGGTGTCCCAGGTGAGACCTATTGGCTTTCTGCAACTTCCTGGGTGTGGAATAGGTCACCCGAAGAAGAAGGAGGCTCTGAGGGACATTGTTAGGAGAGTGGCATGTTGTATCCAGCATTCTTTTCTTTGTGGGGGTGTAGTCTGTTATTCAATTGTATCTATTTCCTGGTCTAGGTTGAACTGTGACGTCACATTGCTCTTAAGATGTCATGTTTTATAGGGTTCTAGGGTTGTGGTCTTCTGTCAGTCATGATCCTTAAGTACCTGCCCTGGTTCAATGAAGGTGTCACATCTTGGGCTTTCGATGCAGTCATGTTCCACAAGTCTCTGCCCTGTCTCCATGAAGGTGTGACATCATGGGCTTCCATTGATGTGTTCCACAAGTATCTGTCCTGTTTCTATGAATAGATGACATCACGGTGTTCTGTAGCGGCCATGTTCCCTAAGCATTTGTCCTGTCGCAATGTGACTATGATGTCATGGAGTTCCATGGTTGCTGGGTTCCATAAGAGTCTGGGGGTCAGTTCAGTCAAGACTGTTCCTGTTTGAGCCTATGGTACATCAGCAGCATTCAGACTTCCCATGTCGGCGACGGTACATCAGCAGCATTCAGACTTCCCATGTCGGCGACGGTACATCAGCAGCATTCAGACTTCCCATGTCGGCGACGGTACATCAGCAGCATTCAGACTTCCCATGTCGGCGACGGTACATCAGCAGCATTCAGACTTCCCATGTCGGCGACGGTACATCAGCAGCATTCAGACTTCCCATGTCGGCGACGGTACATCAGCAGCATTCAGACTTCCCATGTCGGCGACGGTACATCAGCAGCATTCAGACTTCCCATGTCGGCGACGGTACATCAGCAGCATTCAGACTTCTCATGTCGGCGACGGTATATCAGCAGCACTCAGACTTCCCATGCCGGCGACGGTACATCAGCAGCATTCAGACTTCCCAAGTCGGCGACGGTACATCAGCAGCATTCAGACTTCCCATGTCGGCGATGTACATCAGCTGCATTCAGACTTCCCATGTCGGCGACGGTACATCAGCAGCATTCAGACTTCCCATGTCGGCGACGGTACATCAGCAGCATTCAGACTTCCCATGTCGGCGACGGTACATCAGCAGCCTTCAGACTTCCCATGTCGGCGACGGTACATCAGCAGCACTCAGACTTCCTATGTCGGTAACGGTATATCAGCAGCCTTCAGACTTCCCATGTCGGCGACGGTACATCAGCAGCACTCAGACTTCCTATGTCGGCAACGGTATATCAGCAGCCTTCAGACTTCCCATGTCGGCGACGGTACATCAGCAGCACTCAGACTTCCTATGTCGGTAACGGTATATCAGCAGCCTTCAGACTTCCCATGTCGGCGACGGTACATCAGCAGCACTCAGACTTCCTATGTCAGTAACGGTACATCAGCAGCATATAGACATCCCATGTCGGCGGCGAGTGATTCATCCGCAATTAACACTTGTGGAAAAACAAAAAGACGTGCCACTGATACAAGGCAACAGAAGTTTGACGCCCGCCGGTGGCAGCGGGTGAAAAGAGCATAAAGGAAGCTTCAGGATAAAAGTGAGGTCAAGGGCCGCTGCCACATCAAGCCCAGGATAGGCAGCACCCTCAGAAATTCACATAAAAGGGAGCGAGATTGCAAAACATGACCACAAAAGTTGGATTTCTGTTAAGAGATTTAGTCTGGGGCTCCAAAAATCCTAGTTTCAGAGCAGGAAAGGACTTGATGCCTTGGCCTGAAGGTGGCCCTTTGTGGAGAGTAGTGCAGTAGGACTAGTACCGAGACAGAAGTCCCACACCAGGAGCAAAAAAAGATGGAGGCAGATTTATCATAGTGTTACGTTGCCCTTGCATCAGATTTAACAAGCAACGCAAGGCCACTGTAGTAAGTTCCCAAGGAGAGAAAATCCAAATGAATCCAGGAAACAAGTTGGAGAATATATGTGTTGTTTTATTCTCATTAAGATGACTCACGACAGCCACCTTGTGCAGCCCTGTGATGCTTTGTACATCTGGATTGAAAGAAGGCAGGGCAAGTGGCTGTCTGTCTTGTGTTACTCTGCACCAGGAAGGCATTCAAACGGCGGAGCGATGGGTGTTCTCACTCATCCACACATGGATTTTGCTGCATTTTACCATGCAATTTACCATAATTTGTAGAATTTTTTTCGAATGTGTAAAAACGCTACGCCTTCCCAGGGGCGACATAACAAGGAAAAATCTGTTTAGGTCTCCTCGCGTTTAACTCTTTCTGCATGTGCTGCTTTTTGCATAACAGTCAGGCAATCAAGTTATCAGCCACCTGTTTTGGCCTTCTCAGACTTCTTAGGAAGATTCTTCCCCTCTTGCCCTTTGAAGCCAGACAAATCGTGGTTCAAGGTTTGATCCAGTCCCGCCTTGATTTTGGCAACGCCCTCGACCTGGGAGCCCCTGAATATACTTTGCGAAAACTTCAGATAATACAAAACTGTGCCGCCCGAACGCTGCTTCAGCTCCCCCGCAGCCTTTCGGCAAAACCCGGCCTGAGAAGCCTGCATTGGTTCCCGGTGAGGGACAGAATCAATTTTAAAACTCTTTGCATTTCCCATCAAGCCTTCTGGAAAACGGGCCCGGCCATTAACCGTTCCCTAATCACTCCCTATCATCCCACTAAACAGCTTCGCTCTACTCATGGCTTCCTTGCCACAGTTCCTACAATTAAGAGATCAAGATCTGGAGGCCGGTCATTTTCTTATAATGCGGCCAAATTGTGGAACTCCCTTCCCCTTCACTTGAGATCCGACTCCAACCTACTTTCATTTCGTAAACAGTTAAAAACTTTTCTTTTTAAGAAATCTCACTGAACTCTCGATGCTAGTAGTCTCACTAGAAAGCACTTTTTCTTTTTCAGCGCTAAGACGCCTCAGGGCAGCTACCGCGCTCTATAAATTTTCTTTTCATTTCACATAGAAAGGGGGAAAAGTCTCTGCGGATTGTTTTTGAGCTAAAAGGTGTGCCTTTCTGCTCTTAAACAACCCTGCCTACAACGGAGACACCCTTGCACCATGGCACAATGGTGTCTGCATTGGCGCATAGTAGAATATTGCGTTCCAGCGCCAGGACAGGACAGGAACGCACCATATAATGTTAAATAGGACACATTCCTGCCCTCTCCCTTCCACGCAGCGCAGCACAACGCAGCAAGTTGTCTTGATGAGTTGCGTTTCGTGAAAGTCTGAGAACTCTGTGCATGGGTGTTTGCAGCACAGAGGAGCCATCAGAGTACGAAGCAGCGGCTTTCGATGAATGGGAAGGCGCTGATGATTGCCAGCAGAGAGGAGCTACAGGGGGTGGCACGTGAGAGGCAGATATGGGCACAAACCAAGTAAAGAGCTGCAGGGAAACTGGAGCTTATTTAGAGGCCGCTTGCGCCACCAGTGCGTCAATTTTTGCTGTATTAAAAGGGACGCACAAGCAGCCCTAGGGGCTTGTAAATCAGCCCCATGGTTTTTATTTTTGATTCGCAGGTGCCTAGTGCACAATTCGCCATTAGTGTGGCATTGCCGCGCCCTACGGTTGTCTGGGTTTGATATTTCAAATGTTTCCAGCACAGAATGGAGTCTTCATTGGTTTTGGGTAGGGTCAGTAGGGTGAGTATTTCACTTTTAAAGACTTGTCACATTTTCTGGTGGGTGAAGCGAGAGGGCTGCAGCAAATCAAAGCTTTCCTACAGGTCACACAGGAGTGGCATCCTGGGTGTGGCTAGCAAAACTGGTTTTAGGCCATGCACTAAGTCAACACCAGCCAGGATCAGAAGAGGTTCTGTTTGTTACACCGGGCGAAGTGACATGTAAATGTAAATGTTTTTGTACTTGTATAGCGCACAGCTACCCGCAGTGGGTTTCCCGGCGCTTGTACGAATACCGCAAGGGAACCCTTCCTGGCTTTCCCTGTGAAGTGTCCACTCCTGGGCAGCCCCATGGTGCAGACCAGGCATCCCTCGCGTTGTGGGGGCCGTTGTGGAGACTAAGCAAGCTATTGCCCAGAGTTGCAGCGTAGGACCCATGATCAGAACAGGCACTGAGGTGAGAATATCCGGTCAGGGGAATTAATGAGCCCGAGACCCGCCGAGGCGGGAATCGAACACTGGTCCCTGGCCAGAGCTCTGCATCGAGGTCTGCCTGCTCTAACCATTGAGCCACACTTCTCCACATGGGGATACTGATGTTTACTAATGGTGTCCAAAGACGCTCTTTCATTCCAGTTGGATAGCCAAGTCACCACTGCTTACTTTTGCTTTTACCTTGTCAAGTGTTTTATTGTGTATGGCGCAAGACACTAGAGCTATGAAACTGTTTAATAGTACGTGGTCTGCTAGTTTTGGTTAGTTTGTGCAGTAAAGGTTTGTTTATGAATTTCTGAAGCACAGGAGTCTCAAGTCTATCTGTTTTGAGTTTGTGAGTGTGCAGACTGGTGGTGCACATTCACTCTTTTTGCAACACAATGGCCTCATTTCAGTTTGCACAAAGGTGCTTTAGAGCACCTTTGAGATGCTGTAACTGTTTGATGGGACTGCACTCCTGTGCTCTCTCCTATATGTACCTCTGAAAATAGTAATATAATAAAATAATAATATATGATTAACATGTGGGATAAAATACTCCCTTTTGTACATTTTAAGGACATTGCAAGTCACTGAGGTGTTCAGTGAAAATATAGTGGCCTGCAGCCTCGAGCCTTTATTAGCCACGCATCTCCCACTTTGACTCTCAAAATCTTTATAAAATATAGTAAAGGGGTATTTTATCCTATATAATATGTGAGCTTTACCCCTCCTTCTACAGACACATTAAATGGCCACAAGTGACCATGTGTTATGCGTCACATCATCTTCTGGACCTGTCTTTTTGGCCCACAGCTCTAGGCTTGTTGGGATTTTCAAATTTGAAACAAAACTACATGTACCGGAAGGCTACAAAGGCAGGCACTGTTGTAGGAGTGGCACATGACGTGGGCACCTTAGCGGCTATGCTTACGCACCCACCTGGATTTAGCAGCGCTGGCCCTGTCAAAAAACAAAACTAATTTCTGTAACTGGTCAAATGTAGAGGCAGAGTGCACAGATTGGGTCCACCCATGGTTGGAGGATAGTTGGGAGTCAAGGCTGTCTCTGCTCTTCTGCAACACCTGAGTGCCACAAAGGAGCTTAAAGAAGTCTGACTGTGCGCCATGGTCCCCGCAATTAACCCGTTTGCTGCTTCGAACGTTCAGCATCAGTGCTGAACGTTTGAAGAAACGGGTATGGCCGCGTCGGCCGTTGGACGTGCGCAGCACCAGGGAGGTAGCTCGCGCAACGGCCGACGGCAGCAGCGAAGGGGTTAATAAGCCGGAGACCCGCATTGATGAATAGATCTCCATCATATCTGAAGGACTCACCGGGGATCATCTAGCTTGTTTGTGTGGCGGGTCAAGACTGATTTGCATATAGCTGGGTCCAATCTGAGGTGACATGGTCTGCAACATAACGATGGACAGGGATGCGGCCTCAAGTAATTTCCAGTGGCTGAGATTAATTTAGGCGTTCCATCCATCACTTTTTTGTATACTTTAGGGTTATTGTCTGGGCCCAGGCAAGACCCCCAAGCTGCCAGATCCACCCAGGTGCGAGCACCAAAACTTCACCACAGCTTCCTGGACTGGAACTGGCATGCATCAGCTCACCTTTGCGGCAAATAGAAGTCTTTTGCTCACAAATCGGCTGGGCCGGGGGCAGTCCCTAGTCCCAGGGATCATGTAGCACACACCCCATGAGCTGCACAACCCTGCTGAAGTGCCGGAACCCTGCAGCCACAGTCTGTGCCACAATCAAACTGGCAATGAAAGGTACGCTGCACTCCGAGGGGACCCACAAAGAAGGATAGGAGGCCCATACTAACTGCGAGGAGGACATTGCCAGAACTGTTCCTCAGCCTAGCTGGTCACCCTCCAAGGACTTCCCAAAAGCCCACTTGCTACCAGAGGGGAACCTCCAAGAGCTAATTGGGAGGTTGTGGCACAAGGTGTTTTTTAGGGATTTGTCCCATGGGAGTAGCCTAGCCCCCTCGATTATTAATCACTGAAGGATATCAGTAATGTCGAGTTAGCCAGACTCCTCCTCAGCATCCCAGACACAACCACATCACCCAGCCACTCTAAGACCTCCACTGTCTCCCCGTCGAAAAAAGAGTGACCTTCAAGCTGCTCACACACGCCTACAAATCCCTCCACAGGACCGGACCCCAATTTCTCCAATGAAAGAATCGCCTTCCACGCCCCCAAGAGAAACCTCCGTTCCACCGACCTTACCCTGGCCGAAATCTCACGCTTCCGCAGAGCCAGAACGGGAGGCAGATTCTTCACCTACATCGCGGCCAAGACCTGGAACGAACTCCCCCTCAGCATCAGACGAAGCCCGACACTAAAAACCTTCAGAAAGGGTCTAGAGACCTGGTTCTTCGGGTGACCTCGGAGCTGCCCGAACCCCCTGCCCCCAGCGCCTTGAGGCCCTCACGGGTGAGTAGTGCGCTCTACACATCCTTGATTTACTGATTTCATTTTTTGCTTCTGAAACTCTTATGCAAAGTACCATACTATTAGTACGTTAATTTCGGGACTTGATCCCATAAAACATATAAAATATGAGATAACATGATATCATGTCAGTGGCTACCAATAAAAACCCCTTGGTGTTTCCTTGTGAGCCGCACTACGTGCAAAAGGTTTATTAGACTAAAACCAATCAATTTACTTAAGTCAGACTTAAACATTCCTGATGCATCACTGGGATGCCTACTGCCCACCTTCAATCAGAGGGGTATAAGCCCCTTTCTTCTTGCTGTTCTGGACGGTAGGCAAAAGAAAAATACATGATCAGTGCTTTCTAGTACATCGTTACAGGTTTTACAGAATACATAGTTGAATTGTCTTCCACTTACACGTGAAACATTTATATGTTTTCAATCCTGTATCTGATTTATAATTTTCTGGGCTGGTTGGGAACAGCCTTTTCCATGTAAAGCTCAAAGGAGGGACTGTGCTTGTTGGCCATGAATCTATCTGTGAGACTATCTTGTTTAGTAATTTTATGCCACTGTTCTATATAATGATTTCAATAAACAGATGTTATGGTGCCGCGTGACACTTCATGAATTAAATGAGGTTATTCCACAAATGTTTCAGGCTCAACTCTGTTAACCTAGATTTAACATGTCTCAACCATGGCATACTATGGCCCTTGTCAAGCTTCATAACTCCAAAAAAGACTATTCTTAGGATAAACTAGCTCTGGGTTTATCCACATTCTCATCATAGGATCAGGTGTATTTATACAGCTCTGACTTCTATCCATTTGAATCCTAGGTTGAGGTAAAGCGCTAGGCTTGGGGCGCTTTGTGGCAGATTGAACAGAGACTTAAGGATGTTTGTCTGTCTCCTGGACAGATCTTTAACTTCTCCCAGTCCCCAAAGCTCTGGCACATATAAAGATGCTGTTTGAGCCTTGGCTCAATATACTCTGATTACCAGGGATACAGTTCTGGAGGGCGTGGCTTTAACCCCTTGCGTGCTTGTGACAGAACCGTTCCGTCACAAGCCTCGGGTGAGCTGTGCTGGTGACGGAACGGTTCCGTCACGGCCCGCTCGCCGCGCCTGCGTGGCGCGAATTCCGCGCCTGCGCTGAGGGTTCTATTGGGCGGGCGGGGCTGTGACGGAACCGTTCCGTCACAAGCACAGCTCACCCGAGGCTCGTGACGGAGCGGTTCCGTCACGAGCACGGGAGCGCCGCGCGGCCCCCCCTCCCCCTTAGCACTGCGGTGGAATAGCCGCCGCAGCTAAGGTGTTAAACATCTTAATGACTGCAGCAGATGGATGAAGCAATATTGCACCACACCTTGAACATGGGGGTTTCAAGTTATCAACCCCAACACCTAGATAATCAAAATGATCAACCTTCTGTAGCTTGACCACACGCCCTGCCCAGCCAAATACAACTCCTATAGCACATATGGGGGCTAAGGGTCAGGTATTACATTTGTGAGATGTGTATTTCTATGCCTCGTGAATTGCAGAAGTCTAAGAAATTGTTCACTAAGTTCTGAAGAGCAATTGGCGTTCTTAAAATGAAGAGTGTGTCGTCCGCAAAGAGGAGAACTGGGGCTGAGGTGTCCTCGAGTTTGGGGCTATCACAAACACACTCATTGAGGAATGAGATTGCATCGTTAATATATAAGGAGAACCAAGTGGGGGTCCGTTGTACCCCTCTATATAAGGGAATGCCTTTTGTAGGTTCACTCTTTGTCCCATAGGAACTGGGAATAAGTGTGCTGATGGAGCCATATCAGAATATTCAGTGCGAGGCTTGATAAACCCTTTGACTTGAGAATGTCCCATAGACTTTGTCTGAGGAGAGATCGAATGCTGCCCTCAGGTCAACAAAGGCTACATATAGATGTTCCATACTGTAATATTACTACTGTGATAAGTTGCGTGCTGCCACGCGACTTATGATGTTCTCTTCTCTGCTCAGGCATTCCAGAGCGTGGTTGTTCAGTTGTGGAGAATTCCATGTAACGTCATTACCGGCGTTGGATTCTTCACAGCTGGATGGCTCCGGTAGTGGGTGTAAGTATTTCCGAATAAACTTGCTTTGAACTCAACAACCATCCTCGTTGTTTTTAATACATACTGAGCCTTATATATTCCCATGTGATTCTTATGTAAAGTACTTTTTCTTTTTCACAGTCTAACCACTCATTGGACATTGAGTTTAACCCCTTGGCCGCGGCGGTAATTCCACCGCGGCGCTAGAGGGGAGGGGGGCCGCACGGCACCACCATGCTCGTGACGGAACCACTCCGTCACGAGCCGTGGTGGCGCTGTGCTTGTGACGGAATGTTTCCGTCATGGCCCCACCCGCCTAATAGAACGTTCAGCGCAGGCGCGAAATCAGCGCCACGCAGGCACGGCGGCCGGGCCGTGACGGAACCATTCCGTCACCAGCACAGCACCACCGTGGCTCGTGACGGAATGGTTCCGTCACGAGCATGCAAGGGGTTAAAGTGTCTAACTCCTCACCATCTCCCTGAAGTAAAGCTTGGACTGCTCCACTATGCTACCCAGAGGGGCAAGTGCCAAAAAGGTGCACTTTGAGCTCAATAATAATAATAATAATAATAATACTGTAATTTATAGAGAGCGAACAGCTACCTCCTAGGAGGTGTCCCGGCGCTACAGCAGCAGGTGGCATGCAAGATGACCTGCTAGCAGCAGAAAGTGCAGCAGGTTAGTCCAGATTAAAAAGCCAAGTTTTAATTGATTTCCTGAAAATAGTTTCAGAGGTGATTTGTCGCATGGCGTTGAATAGAGATGGTAAACTCCAGAACACGTGGTAAAAGGCTCTGATAAGTTGCCACACCTGTAAAGAGATATTCTAGTCCAGGACATTCCTTTTAGCAAAAGCATCATCATCAGGTTTTTTAGCCTCAAGTTCAACAGAGTGGGTTCAGGACTACAACTCCCAAAATGAATTGATTTATAAATTGGGACAGTTGTTCCAGAGACATGGCTTCATCTGGCAATTGGAGACTGGATGGCCTCCAATTGTCTAAAACTCAATTCCGACAAGACGGAGGTTGTCATTTTTGGACAACTTACACCTAGCTGGTCCCCTGCTTGGTGGCCTGCGTCTTTCAGGACCTTGCCTTATCCCATCTCTAAGGTAAAGAATTTGGGAGTAGTCTGACAACCAGCTTAACTTTGTTGCCCACGCCAACCAAGTAGCCTCTTCTGCCTTTCATAAACTGCGCCTAATAAGGAAAATCATCCCCTTTCTTCCTGAAAGTGCCGGGAAAACTCTGGTAAGCTCTCTGGTATTGTCCACCTTGGACTATTGTAATGGTCTTTTTGCGGACGCCCAGATTAGAGTATTCAACAAAATGCAAACAATACAAAATGCGGCAGCAAGACTACCAGCCGGAATTCCCAAACATAAGTCCGCCAGAGACACCATCAGAAGACTTCACTGGCTTCCAATCCGAAGTAGGGTCAAGTTTAAAACCCTCTGTATTGTTTACAAGGCACTGCATAATCAAGGACCTCAGTTCCTCAAGGATCAGCTGATTCCTTACCGTCCCCTCAGGGGACTGCGATCCTCTACCCTTAATGACTTAGTGGTGCCCCGTACCAGGACCGTCTCCTGGGGAGACCGTCGGTTCCTGGTTTCGGCTCCAAAGCTGTGGAATACCCTACCTCAGTCAATCCGGACCAGCACCTCTCTCTGGTCCTTCCGTAAACATCTTAAAACTTGGCTGTTTAACCAGTAAAGTCTCAGATCATACATTTGTATTTGAGAATATGATGCAAAAGTTGCAGCGCCGAGACGCCCAAGGGAATTTGCTCGCACTTTATCAAATCTCATAAATAAATCAATAAATAAATCTAAATGTACTGCAGGTAGGGAATTCACCACTCTCTTGGTGCTCTGCGGCTGCTGTGTTTCGTATGTTTTGGTCCCGCCTCTATAGATCTGTGATGTCATTTTGCTCCATAGATTTGTGTTCCAAAGGTATCTGCCGAAATCCTATGGAGCTGGGATGTCACAGTGCTCTGTAGCCCTGTGTTTCATGGGTATTTAACCAGTCACTATACAGCTCAATCAATCAATCAATAAATGCATTTATAGAGCGTGCTACTCTCCTGTGAGGGTCTCAAGGCGCTGATTGGGGGGGGGGGGTGCTGCTATTGCTCAAATAGCCAGGTCTTGAGGTGTTTCCTGAAGGTGAGGTGGTCCTGGGTCAGTCGTAGGTGTGCAGGGAGGGAGTTCCATGTTTTGGTTGCCAGGTAGGAGAACGATCTTCCTCCGGTGGTGGATCTGCGAATCCGTGGGACGGTGGCGAGGGTGAGGCTGGCGGAGCGGAGCTGGCGGGTGGGAGTGTGGAACGAGAGGCGGTTGTTGAGGTATTCGGGGCCCATGTCGTGGAGCGCTTTGTGTGCGTGGGTGAGTAGCCTGAACGTGATCCTCTTGCTGACGGGGAGCCAGTGCAGGTTTCTCAGGTGGGCGGATATGTGGCTGTGGCGAGGGATGCCGAGGATGAGTCGTGCGGAGGCATTCTGTATGCGTTGTAGTCGTTTCTGGAGTTTGGCGGTGGTTCCTGCGTACAGGGCGTTTCCGTAGTCCAGTCGGCTGGTGACGAGGGCCTGGGTGACGGTCTTTCTGGTTTCGATGGGGATCCACTTGAAGATTTTTCAGAGCATGCGCAGGGTGTTAAAGCAAGAGGACGAGATGGCGTTGACTTACTTGGTCATTGAGAGGGAGGAGTCCAGGATGAATCCCAGGTTGCGAGCGTGGTCCGAGGGTGTCGGCGCGGAGCCCAGCGCCGTGGGCCACCAGGAGTCGTCCCAGGCGGATGGGGATTGTCCGAGGATGAGGACTAACGTCTTGTCTGAGTTCAGCTTCAGGCGGCTGAGCTTCATCCATTCTGCGACGTCTTGCATTCCTTCCTGGAGGTTGTTTTTGGCGGTGGCTGGGTCTTTGGTGAGAGAGAGTATCAGCTGGGTGTCGTCGGCGTAGGAGATGATGTTGATGTTGTGTTTGCGTGCGTTGGCGGCGAGGGGGATCATGTAGATATTGAAGAGGGTTGGGCTGAGCGAGGAGCCTTGGGGGATGTCACGATCAGGTGTAGCCAGGGCTTTAAGTGTGCCAGGTCCTGCTGGTGCTCAGCAGGTGCCGAGACGGGGCTCTCGGGCTCTCCATTTCTGCCCTCAGTGAACAGCTAAATCTAAACTCTGCAGCAGTGCCACCCTTCACTGCCTTTGATGCAACTTCAAAGAGACTTGTTATAGTTCTTTCACAGTCTCATCATTTCATAACTGAAGCATTTTCCACATTATATATACAACGAAGCCATAGTTGTTGCTTAATTATCTTATGCAGCTAACAACCATTGGCAAAGCCAATTGTCCTGTCTTCTTGTAGGTGTAATGTTCCTTGCTGTATTATATATCTTGATGCAACTATAGAAACAACAAAATGCACAAAATGCACACTAGGCCAAGCACAGATTTTTAGCTTAGATGTTTTAAGCCACGCCCTTAATGACATCGACCACGCCCCTTTAAGAGACCCCACACGTGTTTTTCATCCCACTGAGGGCCCTGGTTGTAGCTCGTTTCTAACATAAGTACACACTCAGTTTCTCTCAGGTACAAGCTAAGAGTAACTCCATTGTTTTTATAAAGATTCATAACCTACCCATACTGGGACCACATGAGATGTACCTGACCCGTCCACGTGAACCTGCTCATAAATGACTTCCTTCATCGCCTGCTATGCTCAGCTCAGCAGTCACACCTCCACGGGTCCCCAATCATGGTGCAAGATCTTGCTGATGCCGTACAGAATGAACTAAAGGCAGTGCCGGAGCCAATAGATCTCAAAGGCTTATTGGCTTTGCCATTGCTTGTTTTTAAATATGAACTTAGAAACATTCCTGCTTTCCCACTCTCTGCACCAACAACAGTGCTTTCAGTGAATTAAAATGCAAGTCAGTAGTCATGTGCACCCTATATGTGGCCTTGTATCTTATTAAACGTGGAGCACCTTTATATCCTATTACATCAAACACAAGAGGTGATTTGCCCTGAATAGATCCTGAGTTCATGAAATTTGATGGTGCTCTTGTTTGTAATAATTACAAAAAGGCTTCATGGACTGAAGTATTTTCCAAGGATCACACAATTTGGTCAAGAGGAGAAGCGGGGTTTGATCCCGGGTTTTAGGGTTTCACAGTGTGCAATGCAGCCACTATAAGGGCACTTCTCTTGTTTTACATCAAGGGTTAATGTTGGTCTTTAATTCTTGTACCACTTTGTTTGCCATAAGTTGGCAGGGTATGCTCAGACGTGAGTCCCTTGCTCACTTTGCCACTGGACTCAAGCAAGCCGGGCTGAAGACGGCTGTAATGCCAGAAACCGGTCCTCGGAAGCTTGTTTCCGGTCCAGGGAAGACATGGCTTGGCAGTTCGGGCTAGGCTGTTCCCATGAGGCACAGGGTCAGACTGATTTGCATATGGCCATGTCTGAACTGGGGTGGCAGAGTGGGCTAAAGAATGGTGACGGATTAAACCCAGATCAGTTGACTGGGTGTGAGTGTTTGATTGGTTCAGATGCTCCGTCCATCACCACCCCCTTTTGTAGGTCTTTAATTCTGGGCATATGAAGTTACAGCTTGAGTGGCAGGCCGAAGCCACATGAAAGCTTGGGTCATTGTGGCTCCAGGGGTCAAGAGGACAGTGAGCTGACCCAGATTCAGGCATCTTTCTTGAGCCTGGGTTCAAGTCTTCAGAGACTTCCTGGCCTCTGCTTTTAGTCATCACAGGGTTTGAACTATGTATAAAGATAGCAGTTATTAAAAGCAAATGGTACATTTTCTTTTCACCCCTAAGTATCTCATTTTGCTCTGTTGTTCAATAAATCTAAAAAGGGTTTCTATACCGGTTCTAAATACACCTGCCTGCTAAGATGCACGTATAGTATTCTAGGAAATGTATATGCAATGTTTTTTTTATTATTAACAAGTTTATTGCAAGCAGGTTGTCTCCACGTTTATGCAGCAACATTATTTCTCTTTGTCATTTTATATCTATGACACAAGCTTGCTCTAAAAAATGTAAAAGTTAACCATTCCTCTAGTGTGCTATGGGCAGAAATGTTGGCTGCGCCAATGCTTGATGATCAATGCTGTTGTCATTACACTCCATCTTTAAGAGATGTGCTGACATGTGGGGCAGGGGCAGGCTCTGTGCATAAACCCTCGTCCATGTTGGTGTAACCACGCGCTCTCTTCGTTCTCCACAGATCCTGCGAATTTGCACCCGGTACACCCCCGAGCAGGACACCATGACCTTCTCCGACGGCCTTACCCTCAACCGAACCCAGATGCACAACGCGGGCTTCGGGCCACTCACCGACCTGGTCTTCACGTTTGCCAATCAACTGCTGCCTTTGGAGATGGACGACACGGAAACGGGCCTTCTCAGCGCTATTTGTCTCATTTGTGAAGGTAAGGGTGATGGCATCTCAAGGAAGTCCTTCTAGAGGATGAGGCAGTCTACGAAAAACAGCGACTGCACCCTGCCCTTTCCCGGCCGTGGCACCTCCCCACAGGACTAGCAAATTCTGGGGGGCAAAAGCCTGTGCATGAATGAGCCCTGTGGCACACCCTGTACAATGCTGGGTGTCCCATTCCTTGTATGTCTGAGCTGGTGTCTGGAATGTTGAGAGTGGATGATGCAGTAGGATGCTGGTGCTTGGTAGGAAGGAGACAGCTGGAGGGAGGATGAAGCCCTGACAGGCCCTACCTGCCATTGCAATAACCTCAATTTGAAATAGAGAACTTACCTCCCACCTGAGCGGCTCTAGTATGAAGACCCTGCCCTCTGTTTTAACACACCGGTTACCAGGGAGCGTTTAATTTCACAAACCGTCCCCATGCATTCAGACCCAACAGCCCTCAGAGGCACTGCTTAATTTGAGTCGGTAAATAAAGTTGAAGGGCTCCGGCGTACATTTTTAGATATGGTGGCCGGATGTATGACATTACAACGCATGCCTTTACAATGCTTAGCGCTTTGGGGTGCTGGATAGTGAATAGTTTAATTTACTATTCCAACTCCAGTCCCCGTGGACACTAGGAAAGGTGTTGGATAGTAAATTAAATCTATTCCCTATCCTAGAGCGCCCCCCCCAGCGCAATGCGTTGTAATGGTTTGCGTTGTAATAGTTGCGTCGTAAAGGCACTACGTGGTAAAAGTTGCGTTGTAAAGGATGTTCCCCACAGGGGCCGCCTTGCAGAAGTGCCCCAGGGGCACAATGGGTGCTTGCGCCCGCTTTGCGTGCCCCCAGGGCACTTTGGTATTACCGAAGGGTCCGCAGATGCTTGTTCGTCCCCTTCTGTATTACCAATAGCGCCGGCGCGCATAAACCACCAGTGCTATCATGAGAGGGCGTGGCCTCATTTCCATGGGGGCGTGCAAATGAGGGAATCCCTTCGTCTCTGCGCCTGCGCCATATTAGAGACCGTGGGCGCAGAGGCAAAGAAGCTGTCAGGAGGCCCCCTGATCGCAGCCCTCTGAAGGGTAGACAGGGGGTCCCACAGTCCCAGTGAAATCCCCTTGCAGTCAGGTGCAGTCCCTCGGGATGCCACCTGCACTGTGAAACACGGAGTGGCTTCTAAGCAGCGGTGCCGTTTTCCACATGAATGCACTGCCCTGGGGGACAGCTGCACATTCATTCTAATTCAGCGCATTTGCTTGGTTTGTGCTGGGAGCACCTTTAAAAAGGGGAGCCCGGCGCAAACAAGGAAAATGCGCCGTATGTATGATACGGCCACAGGACTTACTCTTTACCATCAGGCTTTGACTCCGAGTGAGAGAGAGAGAAAGGTAACGAAGGGAGACGGAGGACGGGCAGAGAAAAAGAGGAAAGCAGTGAGAAAGGGAGAACACGGGAATGAAAAACGAACATTGAAAAGAGAGATAAACGAGCATGGAGCGACCGGTGGTGGATTAACCCCTTCTGTGCTGATGATTAGCCCAAGCTCGTCATGCAGCACAGTGCTCGTGTGCTGGTGACAAGTCTGGGCTCGTCATGAGCCGTGGAACGCACACACGCGGGGATAATTCCCCCGCTCTGCTGAGCGTTAGATTGCGCGGGCGTGGTCATGACGAGCCCAGGCTCGTCACCAGCACACGAGCACCGTGCTGTGTGACGAGCCTGGACTCGTCATGAGCACCGCGGCACAGTGCGCGGCCCCCCTCCCCCCGCGTTGCGGGGGAATTAGCCCCGCGGCGAAGGGGTTAAAAAGGCGCAAACTGGAATCAAAACTACACAGCCTTGGTATTTGCCGTCTGAGCTTCAGCGAGGCAAGTGGCAGGCTACTAAGAGCAGCATCAAACCCATCAACTAAATGTTTAACAAGTTAATTACTTTCGGGCATATGGAGGCTGATCACCGACAAGCTGGTGGCTCAAAAGGCTAGTAATGATTGGGGTGAGTTGGTTGCATCACAAGCTGAGTGGGTGTCCAGTGCTACTCAAATGCACTGAGGGCCTTATTCATGGCATTTTGGCATAGGGCTGCGCCGCATAGGGCGGCGCAGCATAGGGCGGCGCAGCATAGGGCGGCGCAGCATAGGGCGGCGCAGCATAGGGCGGCGCAGCAAGGCCCCTTGCTGCGCTTCCCAGCGTCAAAGAGAAAGGGCAGGAATGCAGTGTATTTAAGTCATACGGTGCACTCCTGCCCTTTCTGCCTGCGCTGGCACCACTTTGGCAGCCTCGCACAAACGTAGGCACCCTCCATTGTAGGCAGGGTTGTTTTTGTGCATGATGGGCCACCTTCCTGCACAAAAACAATCCTACGAGGCATGTTCCTCTTTCTATGGGCATGCAGCACACATGGAAAGAGGAAAAATGAGGAGAAATTAGCATATTTCACCTCATTACGCCTCACCTCGCGAGGCGTACGGATTTGTTGCATCACTTTGTAAATCAGGGGCAGCGTCAATTTCCATTGGTGTTTTGTGGGAAAACCCACCGCAAAGCCCATGGAACGCCTCCTGGGCACAGAGTAAGGCAGCAGAGCGATATGGGACGCATCGCGCCTAGAAGCCCTTGGGCTTTCGAGCGCTATATACATTTCAAAATCAAATCATATATAAATTTCAAAATCAAATCATTTATGTGGCCACAGGGTGGCTTTGTGTGGCGTTATGTATCGCAATGAGAGGCCTGCATCATACATCTACCACTTTATGTGGTGCAAAAGTGACACAGGGCTCTCTTAAATTAGCCCCTTATGGGGCATATTTACAAGATAATGGTGCAGCGCGGTGCTGCAAGCCATCTTGCTGCGCTGAGCTGCGCCACTAGGAAAGTGCAGGGATGCATTGCATTTACAACACGACGCAGTCCTGTGCTTTCTTCTGCGCTGGCGCACAATAGGCTGCCTAGAGCCAATGCAGGCACCCTTGCACCGTGGTGCAAGGGTGCCTGTGTTGCAGGGATGCTTGTTTTGGTGCAGGAAGGGATAACTTCTTGCAGAAAAACAATCATTAATGGCGTTGTCTTCCTTCTATGTGAGCTGCAGAATGCAGCACACATAGAAAGAGGAAAAACAAGGAGAAATAAGGGCATTTCTCCTCGTTGCACCACTGATATGCCTCCCCTGGGAAGCCGTTAGATTCTGATGCATTCCCAGGTTTGCAAAACCTCGTTAATCTGGGAATGCATCAGAATCCATGGGTGTTGAGTGGGAAGAGCCGCAGCAACACCCATGGAACGCCCCGTTCACACAGCGTAAGCCATATTTACAAGGCCATGAAAAGCCACACAGAGTAACTTTGCTTGGGTTTTGTAAAAATGGCTCACTATTGTGCACCACTGGAGCGTCAAAAAAGTGATGTTCCGCTTGGGCAATGGGCTTGTAAATATGCGCCTTAGTTTTAGGTTTTATACGTAGCAGGCAGGGCTTAAAGAGCATCAGAGCGCTTCACACAGCGAAAAGAAGCTTAATAACATTGGGAGCTAGGGATTAGAGAAAAAAGTGAAAACACTGGACAATATCTCAGTTACAAAGACACAAAGTAAGACAGAAAAAGAGCAAAAGTTTCAGCAGTTGTAATACATGGACTACATAGATTTGTAAACAATTCTTCAGGCTGCACCTCAAGCTAATGAAACAGAAAATAAGCTAAGCGTATAAGACCTGTCTCGCGCAGGGCCTAGACACAACATAAGCGGAAGCGACTGAGGAGGGCTGCAGGAGGGCACCAGTGTGGTGAATGGGATGGTGGGGAGTCAGCTGTGAAGAGATAAGGGAAATTGTGATGGCTGAAATTCTTGAATTAATCTCAGCCACTGGTTATTGATAGGGGTCACATTCCAGTCCATCGTTTTTTGTCCACAGTGCCACTGCAGACAGAGACTAGACATCTGCAATGCTGTGAAGAGCTAGACAGTTGTATCAAGCATTGGAATTACACTTTCCAGTCTTCAGAGACATGGTAATCACTGGAGGCTCCCTCCTATTGGCTGAGAGGGTTACCTACAGAAAGGATATCAAAAGGATGTCCTGTCAGTGACAGACAAAATTCTTGGTGCCTGGGTCTTTGACCTTCATTTTACACAGAGTTAACCCCTTCGCTGCGGGGGGTAATTCCCCCGCTGTGCTGGGGGGCGGGGGGCGCGCACAGCGACCCCCATGCTCATGACGAGCTTCGTCATGAGCCACGGTGCTCTGGTGCTCATCCGTTTAATGGAACGCTCAGCACAGCAGGGGAATTAGCCCAGCGTGCGAGCGTTCCACGGGCCATGACGAGCTCGGCTCGTCATGAGCATGGGAGCACCGTGCCTCATGACGAGCTCAGCTCATCATGAGCATGGGAGGTGTTAATCAGGTTGAAGAAAAGTCCAAAAGGTAACGAGCAAAGTTTATGTAGAGGGGAGGCAACCTGCTTCCTCCTCAGAGAACCCTCTCTGGCCTGCCCTAGTACCCCTAGAAGTGTACCATGATTTCTATTTCAATACAGCCCTTGATTCCTCGCACTTTTACCCTTCTGCCCCGTTTCCTCTCCTGCTGCCCCCTTCTTCTCCCCCCTCCCTCTCCACCTGTAGAGCAGGTAACAACTCACTACATGCTATCTCTCCTGACTCCACCAGGTGAGATGCCAGTATTTTAGGGAAGCCAACTCCATTCACAAGGTTTCTTCCTCAATCTCGGTATCCTGCCTGTCCTCTCATTTCTTGCCGAATCTGGTGGCTCACTGGACTAATGAGTCCACTGCAGGGGCCTGTGTTTGACCTCTTGATCACAGGTTCCAATCCCGGCAGTCCACTCAGCCTTTCATCTTGCTGAGGTCGATAAAATGAGTCCCATTGAGTTGCGTAACAATAAACATCTGTTATTCAGCCCCAAGATACCCCTGGGTGAACGTACCCTTTACAAATTATGTTATGTTATTCCCTCTCCACTGACTCCCCTCCCCACCGCCGCAGCGTTTTGAGGCCTACTTAGAGTAGTGTACAACTAACTCATACAACCCACCTACACAAAAACAAGACACTTTAACTTACCACCTATTCACCTGAAGTGCCCTCTTGTGGTGAGACGATGCACACGCTCCTTGATGTTAACCCCTTGGCCGCGGGGCCGATTCCCCCGCTGTGCTGGGGGGAAAGGGGGGGCGCGCACAGCGCCCCAGTGCTCATGACGAGCTCAGCTCGTCTTGAGCCACGTTTCTTGTGTGCTCATGATGAGCTGAGGTCGTCATGACCACGCCCGTTCCTTAGAACGCCCAGCACAGCAGGGGAATTCGCCCCGCACCTGAGCGTTCTAACGGTCATGACGAGCTCAGCTCGTCATGAGCACACGAGAACCGTGGAGGGTTAAAGGATAAATATGGCTGTTTAGTTAAGAGCTTGACTAAACTATGTATAATTGTAATTGTATTTATGTAGCGCTTATTACACCTGACGTGGCTTTGAAGAACTTTTCAGCGAGTAGCATGCTACTCTGTAACCCGAAGTGTTAGTGGTGGATTAGTATAACTTCAGTTTTGGGAATCAAAATGGGGACCCTGCGTGCATTTGATAGTTGCTCACTTGGGTGAAGAGTTACATGACGTATGGATGTCAAACCGAGTCCATTCTGAGGGAAAGACATTGGGTGGGAGTAGGAAGAGAGGTGTGGCGCAGCGGCCAGGGCGGCTGACTACGGAGCGCAGGGCTCACGGGTCGATCGGCGGCGGCGGCAGCTCAGCTCAGCACCATGTGACTCTGGGCAATAGCTCGCTTAATCTCCCCGACGGTCCCCAGCGCCTTGAAACTCTTAGGGGTGAGTAGTTTGCGCTTTACAAATACCAGATTTAGTGCTCCCTTGCAATCATCATGCTGCTTAATACACACCTAGAAGGGCTTTCGGTCCGCCCTCTTCATCCATTGGTCTGTTCAAGTGTCATTCATATTTTATTTTCACACACCACATCACACCACACACTTTCAGCAGCCTTTTGCCCCGGTGCTCAGCCACTTATAAATCAGTTAACTTAATTGCCAAAGCTGGTGACTGAATGTCTGCTTGACTTTATTTTTGCTATGGGTGATTTATTTTTTGCTTATTATTTTTGCAAACATATGCACTCTAACTCAAAATGTCAGCAACTTTACTTTTTATTTCTTTTGAACTTTTCTTAATGCCTACTGCATATGTTTTTTTTATAGCAATTAGTAAAGTGCTTACTTTCCATGGCCAGACTTACTACATTTGCCAGCGTTTGTTTTTGTCTGATTCGTAAACGGTCTCTATGTTTACCTTGCAAGACGCCTGTGGTCCCCACTCCTATCTTGTGTTGCTGGTTTGTAGAGTGAAAGCAAAAAATCTAGCTAAATCGCGGTTTTCCCGCTTTAATTTTGTGATTTAAGGCAAATATTTTGGGGCAGATTTATGATAACTGGCGCATCCCCAGGGATGCGCCAGTTATTTTGCGCCGCTGCTCCGCCACCCATGGTGCGCCGCATTTACAATGCGACGCACCATGGGGCAAAAACGGCACAGATGCATGACGCATCTGTGCCGTAAAGGTGGCGCATTGCTGGAGTTGCGTCGCAAGCGCGACGCAGCTCCAGCAAGGCTCAGGGGTGCCCTATCTGACCAATGCTGCGTCAAGACCTATGCCTGCTTCAAGCAGGCGCAGGGTTTTGATGCAGCATTGGCCTGAAAGTGACAGCCACTTTTGCGAGGCGCACCTGCCCCGGAACGCCCACAAGTGGCGCAGGGCTTTACAACGTGACGCATCTCCCAGATGCGTCACGTTGTAAATGGGTCGTAGGGATGCGCCACGTTTACGCCGCAGTTGCGTGACGCAAACGTGGCGCCTTCCCAACATAAATCTGCCCCTCAATTTCACCAAAACTCTTTTTTGTCGTGATTGTCGCGTATGACAGCGTTTTCGAATATGAGAGTTCAGACTACCGGTGTTGTAGATAAGAGAACAAGGAAATTACACCATAGTGGCGGAATATCCGTGAGCGAAAATCCAATTTTCAAGGGTAAAATTCTATGAATCAGGCATTGGAGTTTGCTTTCACACTTTTTTGCTGTTGTTTTTTTTGTTTGTCCTTTGCTTGAACCTAGGCGCGCATCATCGCTCAAGCTCGGGCCATGTGTGTTTATTTATATGTTTTACCTTCATCTTTAATTCACTGCTGCCATCGTGTGGTTGTTTTAGGTATTTCAGGACTCTAATTCGAATCACGATCGAAACTAGTTCTGTATCAAGCAGCCCTGTCAAGAATTTATTTTCTTTGAAAGGTTGCCATTGGAAAGTCTGATCGAGTTTTTAATTGTAGATTGATTATATACCCTTTCATCGATTACTGTACTGTAATGCTGCACAGTTTGCGCTTCTTTAGTTTTATGTGCGGTGTTTGTTTTGGCAGTCGCACTAAGCGGTCCATAGGCAAATCAGGATTTTTTCCAATACTTTCTGCTGCCTTTGAAAGGCCGGTGGGGCTGGAGCAGAGTCAGTTCACTTGTGTCTTCACTCCAGTCTATCACACCATGAGGGCTATCAGCCTGGCGCCCGATTTCCCCATACACGAGTCTCCCAATAATTGCCATGTAGCGCCTAGAGCCCTTGCTAGAGCGCCCTGGTTTCGGGTCTACTTCTAACACTGAAGGCCTACCGCCCTCAGGAATGCTGCTCATTCTCAGCCTGTCTCCCGGCGCCCTTCTCTGTGTCTGGACATCTGCATCACAAATCAAAGGCCTCCGGGGCAGGTGGTAACAACGCCCGATATGTGGGGCTCAGTGTCGTAAAGTTTAAATCCAGGCCGGTCTGGTGAGCGTGAGCCCCGCGTGGGTGCAGCATTCCACCGGCACTCCGAGGCTACCTTGATGTGCCCAGAGAAGGGAGGCAGGTTTTGATTCAAGGGCTTCGCTCAACACAGGGTTTTAAGTGGGATGAAAAAACGGGGGGGGGGGGGGGGGGGGGGGCATCTCTCAAACGGGCGTGGTCAATGTAATGTAGGGCGTGGCTTAAAAACACGTCAGATAAAAATCTGTACCTAGCATAGTGTGCCGCCCGACTTACATTTTGCTTTTTTCCTCATTGCATCCATATATATGATACAAGTAACATCATACCTACAACAAGCCAAGACTATTGGCTTTGTCAGTGGTTGTTAGTTGCATAAGATAAATAAGCAGCAACTAGGACCTGTATATAACATTGAAAAAGCTTCCCTTAAACACCTCGACAACGATCCTGCTCCTGAGGTTCAAAAACCGAAAAGAAATCCAAAGAGAAAATGACTCTTTAAAGAATTTCCTTCTCCTACAACGCTCACCTGGCATGACGTCATGCCTAACCGGACATTGCCACTGTACTTACACAACTACTAGCCATCACACTGCTACAAGTGTGACAATTTAGACTGTTCGAGGCCGCCAAAGCTGTAAGAATGGCTTGGGTGGTCGGCGTAAATTGTTTTTGATGTATATAGAATTAACAAACAACAGTTTTTCGGCTCATCTTTAAAGTACACGAACAGCGCCACCATGTGGCAGCTGTCATAAGTGCAGGGTCAGGCAATTAAGTGCAGCGGCCAAACATTGGAAACCACCGGTTCAAATTAAGCACTGTTTTGGCCCAGGCTTTTTCCTACATAAGTTAACGGGAGAGCATTTTGAATGACAAAGGGCCAGATTTGCTTAGGAATGATGCAACACAGCGCATCACGCAAAGTTGCTGCAATGCGTGATAGGGATAGATGGCGCTGCTGATGTCATCCTTGGCGCTGGTATGTTTTAAAGGCTGCCTTGTGCCATGCATATACCCTTGCTCCATTGTACAAGGCTGTGTGTGATGTCTAGTGTAGGTTTTGAACAGGAAAGGTTCACTTACAGTACAAAGTACTATGTTTACACATAGTTTAAAACGCTCCCCACTTTGTACTTGTGCTGTACCGCACACCACATATGCAGAGTTTGAAGTGTGAGGAAAAAAAACTTCTCAGATGTTGGCCTGTAATAAAAGAGGTGTATACCCCTTGAAGGAACGCAACACAAAGTTCTACTTTGCTGTACTTCAGGTCTACTTGCAAGCGCGCATCAAGATTTGTGATGGAACGTAAATCCCAGTTCAAGACTTTTTTTTTTTAAAGCATATTTTATTTGTCAAATGCACATAAAGCGGAGCTCTGTAACCCAAAGGCTTCCATAACATCAATATACAATATCATGACTTTGCCACTTTTCTCACTTTGTAAAAGGAATAATGAAAGGCCTTGCAAATAGAACAAAACAAAAATAAACAATAAACATACAATACCCCCCACCCCAAACCTCATCACACCAGTTCAAGACTTTTTGCAGGTATGTGTGACTTTCTGTGCACAACGCCGACACACAGCCCTGATAAATGCGGCCCAAAATATATAAATTGAATATAGGGAAACATGTCAAACTTTCTGTTTTGAAATGGAGAGCCACTTACACAGAGTGCATTCAATTTAAAACGATGTTTTGTGCTTTGTGTACTAACATTAAACTTTCAGCCTTGGTTTGAGAGTGCACAGAAGTGGTAACATGTCTGCACTCATGACTGACAGGTTCAGTGAAGGGTCCTCTTTAGAAAGACGAGTGTCTCTGGATTTATTTATTTATTTATGCATTTTTATATAGCGCAGACTTTACCCGAAGGCGTCAGAGCGCTTCACAATAGGAACACAAATGATACATGATGAGAACATTACACAGGAACCGATTACAAAAGTAGACGTTACGTTACAAAAGGTAAAACTGACAATTGTGAGCAAATAAAACACATGAGGTAGTAAAAATTGTGAGCAACCAAGGAGTGCACAAGAGGAAAAAGTGACAAGTGTGCAGGATATAAGAGAAAACAAGGTATAGTTTGAGGTAAAATACTGCAATATGAGCTAGACACTCAGGCACAAGAACACGCGTTACGAAGGCAAAGGTGGCACTTGTGCAGGTATCAAAGGCAAAAACACGTGAGAGGTAGCAAACCGTGTGTTACAAGGGCCAAGTGGTGTGTGCATGTTACAAAAGGGTACCAAACACAAGTACATGGAAAATACTGCATAAAAAAAGGCAAGCATTCCAACCACAAGAACACACTGGGAAAGCACTTTCATGGTCATGGAGAGTAGAGTTTTCAGTAGTGGGAGGTCTTCCTTCAAATAACAAGAACGCTCATTGGAAAGACAAGGGTCGCATGAGAGGGCTAATTAGAAAGAGGAGTTTTACAGAAGAGGTCTTCATACAAAGATGTGTCCCTGATGAGACCAGGGCCTCCTGAGTGAATGACTGACAGCACTTTTATAGAGTTTCCTACCTTAAACCATAGCCTCAGAGCAGCCGAGGCTTTAACAGAGGCCGGGAAGGCAATTTTACTCTTCTAAATCCAGTCCCTCAATATTTGGAGAATGTACAACTTTCCCTGATATAGCCTGGAGGTTTATTTACTACTCCAACTCAAGTCCTGGAATACTTTGGGGGAAGTTAAAAATTCCCCAAGCAATTTAGGAAAGGTTTGAAAAGTAGTAATTCTGTACTGCAAAAAGAGCTGCCCCAAGGCACTGCCCAAAGCAAAAACAAGGACTACCGTAAGCACCTACCAAATAACTGGGTGGCAGATTTACCACTTTTTCACATAGCGCAGTGCAGCAGCCGCAAATGCTGCGCTGCGTGAACAGGAGAGAGGAAAGCACCATATTTATAGAAATATGGCAGTCTCCTCCCCTTTCCCAGCGCCTGCGCAAAAATCAGCTGCTGTGCACCAGAGACACCTTTGTGCCACAGTGCAAGGGTGTCTCTGAGTCTAGCATACATTTAGTACTGGAAGGGTACCCTTACAGTGCAAAATACTATGCATAGACTGACTTAAACCATTTATCTTGTTTTGTATGTGTGCTGTACAATGCAGCACATTTACAAAGGCAGAAAAGGAAGAAGAAATGAAGGCATATCTCCTTGCTTGCACCTACTTCAAAAGGGTGCAGTCTTCTTATGCTAAACCCTATCTACTTTATTTATTAAATTTGGTTTAGAGTCAGAAACCTTGGGTGGTTGCATGGGAACGCCCATGCTCCACCCATGGTACGCCCCCGTGGCACTAAATAATGCAAAGCCGCGCTATGTGCTGCTTTGTGTTACTTTTACATTATTTCCAGCGCAAACCAAGTTTAGTGTTGGAAAGTAAATCGGACAAAAAGATTTTGCGCCTATTGGCATCACTTTTGTGATGCAAACATGGCGTAAATCCTTAGCAAATCTCTCAGTGGGTCTCTTGGCTCTGAGAATTACAGCATTACTAAATAATGTTCATGAGACGAGTGCTGCAAAGCTCAGTCATGCTGGCCTTTCTCTACCTGTGCAGGCCTTGCCTTGTCCCCAAACATGCGCGTGATGTGAAGTCCACTACCGCCTGCAGATTTTTACATTTCAGACAGTGTCACCATTGGTGGGAGATGCATTGGGGAGGGCTCACATTTAATTCTGGTTCAACTGTGCACTTGAAGCTAGCAGCTTGGCCCTCACAGCTAGGGTAGAATCTGTGTCCACAACTTCCAGGTATATTTTGACATTTCTGTACCCTCCTAATGGGATTGGAAACATACAAGGAGCCAGTTATGGGCTTTGCTGGAGGAAAGTCGCCGGGGAGGGTTGGGGGCTCTGTTACAAGGCGCCTAGCATTGATGTATCTGATCATCTTATTTGCAGACCGACAAGACCTTGAGGAACCAACGAAGGTGGACAAACTTCAAGAGCCGCTGCTCGAAGCACTGAAAATCTACATCAGGAAGAGACGACCCAGCAAGCCTCACATGTTCCCAAAGATTCTCATGAAGATCACGGATCTCCGCAGCATCAGCGCAAAAGGTACCGGCTCCTGTTCCGAACGACTGGGGTAGGAGGGTCTCCTGGTTGGGTATCTCTTCTTCAGACGGGCAGATGTAAAACCCATGCCTGGTTCCTCTCCTTGGGTTTGGTTATCTAGAGCCTGCTGGCAGATGAGGGACTGTTGGGCCACCCATTTGTCACCTTAATCCCCACACAGCAGCATCATGTCCCACATCTTTGCCTTTGCCCTTAGATTCTGGCATTTAAGTAATGCCACCCACCTCTCCTTCCTCCTTGGCATCCCCACTCAGAAGCTTTGGCATGCAGCTCTCCTCTAGACTGCCACTGATCTACTTTTTAATATTTGTATCATGGCAACCAAATGCTACCCAGGGAATGAATGTCTGGGCAGCTACAGTGTACTACAAGAAATTCATACCAAGCCGCATTCATTTCATCAGAGCGAGAATCAGTGTCATCTCTTCTGGGTCGTTGCAGTAGAGAAGTCAGTGAACGCCAGTCACTGGTTATGATGGTGGAGTGGATGTTATCCCTTCAAGCAACAGTTAATGTAAAGATGGCACATTTAGGGGCAGATTCACCACTTTTTAGTGCAATGCGGTGCAGCCCCAGCAAATGCTGCGCTGCGTGAAAAGGAAAGAGGAGGAGAGCGCCAAATTTACTGAAATACGACACTGGTCCTCCCCGTTCCCTAGCGCCGCGCTGAAATCAGCTGCTGTACACCATGGAGAGACCTTTGTGCCACAGTGCAAGGGTGTCTCTGTGAGTCTAACATAGGTTTTGTACTGGAAGGCTACCCTTCCAGTACAAAATACTATGCATAGACTGACAAAACATTTTCCCTCTTTGTATGTGTGTGGTGCGGTGCAGCGCACGTACAAAGTCGGAAAAGGAAGGAGAATTGAAAACATTTCTCCTTCGTTGTGCCTACCTCAAAACGGCGCAGTTTTCTGATGCTAAATTGTTTACTTTATTTAGTAAATTGGGTTTAATGTCAGAAACCTTGGGGGGTTGCATAAGAATGCCCATGATCCACCCATGGTACACCCTCTTGGCACTAAGTAATGCAAAGCAGCACACATATGAGTTACTTTTATGTTATTGTAAAAGAAAGATTTTGCACTGATTTACGTCACTTTTGTGATGCAAACACGGTGTAAAATCTTAGTAAACATCCCCCCTAAGTGGTGCTTTTGTATTGCAATCCCAAGAAGCCTCCTGACCTATCCAATGTAGGTTTAAGATCAGTTTCTGTAGAAAACTACGCAGTTGGTTTGGGTTCATGGGTCAAATGCTAAGGGGGGGTAGATCCCAACGTGTGTATCTACAACTTTTTTCCTCATCATCTATACCGCTGGTGTGTGGAGTACCACAGGTATCGGCCCTGAGACCCCATTACTTCAATCTCTACCTCTCTCCCTTGGCGGATCTGATCGAAACCTAGGGTGTAAAGGTAATGTTATATGTAGACTTCACCCCATTGCTCTTTTCCTTTCAATATAGCTCGGGGGCAGACTTTTATAACTTCAAAGCTGTCAACTGCCACAGCTCAATCTCCACGCAAGAAGGTAGGAACTGTACAGGTTCGAGTGAAAAAACGTCCCCTGCTGCTGCGACAAAAGATCTTCCCAAAGGGACTGCCTGATCGGAGGATCGATGGTCATGCTCAATAAGGTCAGCATAGCAGACTCTTCTTGCCCAATCCAGAGCCACAAGAATGACCGGAGCCCGGTCATGCATGATCTTCTTGAGCATTCTAGGCAGAAGTGGGATAGGTGGAAAGGGGTACATGATGCCGAAGCTCCAATCGCAACGAAAAGCATTGCCGAGCCAGCGTCGTCTTGGAAACTCCAACGCACAACACTGCTGACATTCTCTTAGGAGGCGAACAGATCTAACCAAGGCTCCCCCCACCAATAAAAGATCTTGCGCCACCGCCGGATGGTGACGCCATTCATGATCGACCAGGCACCAACGGCTGAGTTTGTCCGCTCTTGCGTTCAGAGAACCCACCAGGTGGTGAACCACCAGGGATATGCCCTGATGTTCCAGCCATGCCCAGAGGTGGAGAGCCTCCTGACAAAGGGTCTACAACCACATCCCACCCTGTTTGTTGCAGTACCACATGGCGGCAGTGTTGTCCGTGAACACAGCACTACTTTCCCTTTGAGCGAGTGAATGAATGCCTTAAGTGCTAGTTTGATCACTCGGAGCTCAAAAAGGTTGATAGGGAGACCGGACTCCGCCAGGGACCAGATGCCTCTGATCTCAGCCTCTCCAAGGTGGCCACCCTGTCCCAGGAGTAACACATCTGTCACCACCATCACATCTGGTTGGGTAAGGCAGAGGTATGTGCCTCTGACCCAATCTTGGTTCATGAGCCACCACTGCAGTTAGTGCGCAGTTCCCGCCGAGATCTGGACAACGTCGGAAACATTCCCCTGATGCTGCGCCCATTGGCACTTCAGGTCCCACTGCAGAGTCTGCATATGGGATAATGCTGCTAGTAGCCTTTAGGTGCTAGCTAACATATGTTAACTGCCTGTCACTGTTCTTCCTGATTTTAAACTTGCACTGCGCCGCTAAAGTCTTCTGCTCATTCATTGCACTCTCTACCAATTTAATGGTAGCATTTAAACTATAACTGCTGGAATTACACTGATGTTTTAAAATCGAAACTTTGTTCTTACCCCGCTAATTCCCCTTGTTTATCGCTCGCGTTTCCTCCCCGTTCCACCACAGCTGTTGCTGATTGAGTGGAGGGAGTATTAACGCTAGATTTCTCCTCACTTCCGCCAGTACACTTAGCAGACGCCATCTTGAGAGGGAGATGGTCTAGTCTTTCAATAGGTGTACCTGCCTCACAGTACAAAAGTAGGGAATAGCGCCAACGCGCAGCTGACGTGCTGCCGGTGCGCCAAAGGCAAGCCAGTCTGCGCCCGTCCGCGTCCGGACCACGTTCAGCACCAGCTATGCTGCCGGTTTCCATCCAGATAATGTATTTTCGTCGACTTACTTAAGTCATCCAAATAAGAACAGTAAGTGTGGGCACCATATGGAAGTAGATAAACTTAGAGGCCCAGTAACTTGCTGGGGATGACGAGCAGAGTTACCTTTCATTGAAGTCAAACATACAATGGTAGGAAATAAAGCAGCCAACCAACAGATTCTAATAAAGGGGGGATTAATCAATGCACGTTCCTTAGTCAAACATGCACTTGATATCAGAGAGCTAATCATAGAAGAATTCGATTTTTTATGGATAACAGAAACTTAGTTGAAGGAAGATTGTAACCCAAGTATTGCAACTGCTCTGCCCCCCAACTATGCGATCTGTAGGAAAGACAGAGGTTATTAGGGGAGGAGGGTTGGCCATTATCCACAGAGACTCACTACAATGGAAACATTTCGACCTACATACCCTTAAGGGAGCGGAAAGCCTCGGCTTCTGCTGCGCTATAAATGGCTCCCTTGCATTTTCTGGGGCTCTGATTTACTGCCCTCCTAGCCATAGTAGTGCCTTTCTTGACTTATTAGGGGAAACATTCAGCCACGCTCTACACAGATACACCAATTTCACCATGCTCGGATATATTAATCTGCACTTTGAATGCAGTAACGACACGGGGGTCGCCACCTTTCTGGAAATAACTACTCCCCTTGGCTTGAATCAACTAGTTAGGGCGCCGGCACACAGGGCATACACTGGATGGAGATTGCTCCAACTTCACCTCGCTCCTCACAGATATGCCTACTTCTAAGGCCTGGTCAGATCATTACTTTATCCCCTTCACCATCTTAATGCCGAAGACTGTACAGGCAGCTAAGAATACTTCTATTGCGATGCCCAGGATTAAATGGAATCTGTTAGCTGATAACCCTGAACCTGCCCCAAAATCGCCCAAGAAAACAAGCCAGTTCTTACTGGTGATCCCGTAGAGCATTCTTACAGTTTCCACACATGGATAAGTGAGGAAATAATCGCATCTAAACATACTACTAGAAGGGGCAAAGCAAAATCGCATAATGACCCATGGTTTACAAAAGATCTAGCGAAGCAGCACCCACACTGCAAACAACTAGAACGTAGATGGAGAAGGGACTACGAGTTAGCCGATTTGCATGTTTTTAAAATTCACAGGAAACAATATACTGCTATCAAATTAGCAAAAAAAGATTATTTTTTTAACAGAATAGCTATGGACAAGCACAATCAAAGAGATATTCTCAATCGTAAAATCTTTTATTGACCCCAAAGCATTACACTCAGAAATTCCCCCCTCTCAGACTCTCTGCAATGATATTGCGATATACTTTGAAGATGAGATTAAGAATATCCAAAAGGATTTTGGAACATTAGGTTCACAAGAACTCGTCAACGATCACAAACTGGACCATACGCACAATAGGCCCTCCTTGCATGCCTCTCAACCGGTCCCTCTTTCGCGTACACACGCAGCTATTTTAGCCTGTAAATCAGGTCCACCATTGGATGCGTGCCCCACTGTGATATTACATCACATCATGGATATAGTAATCAACCACATTGTGAATTACTCTCTTGGCTCCGGCACGGTGCCCGACGAGTGGAAACTTGCCATAGTGAAGCCACTAAAGAAAAAAACAAAATGTGGACTCATCCAATTTTTCCAATCTTCGGCCTTTATTCCTGCTGCCAATTTTGGGTAAAATAACTGAAACAATGGTCTACAAGGAGCTCTCAAACTTTTTTGAAACCTCTCAGACCTTCCACCCTCAACAGTCAGGTTTTCGTCCCAAACACTCAAACAGAATCTGCACTGCTAGAGATAACAGACATTCTGAAATTCATCACAGATAATGGCAGGAAGGCAGTGCTGATCCTGCTCAATTTGTCTGCCGCTTTTGATACCATCTCTCACGACATACTTTTGGACAGACTAAAATCCTGCGGCATTTCTGACACTGCACTGGCCTGGATCAAGTCCTTCCTGACCAACCGGAGGCAAGCGGTCTCTCTCGGCCCTTTTCTTTCCTCAGAATGCACCATTACGGCAGGAGTCCCACAGGGATCCTCACTCAGTCCACTTCTATTCAATATATACATGGCTCCGCTAATCTCCCTTATTTCATCATTTGGGATTGAGATAACATCTTATGCTGATGATACGCAGCTGATCCTGTCCCTTGATAAAAATTCTACGGATGCAGAAGAACATTTTAAATTCTTCTTTACGGAGGTCATCAAATGGATGAAAAACAACCACCTGTGATGTAATACAGATCAGACAGAAATCCTGCTGATATGAAAAAACAATCCCTTTCAAACTAAGGCCTGGTGCCTGCGGATGTAGCAGCCCCCCCATCCACTGTGGAAGTGGATAAAATCTGGGAGTGTTGTTCGACTCCTCACTCTTCTTTCAAACCCATGCACTTAGGTTGGCTGGGACCTGTTTTTGTTTAAATAAAACCGTGATTTTTGTTCATCTTATCCCTCTTTCAGCCAGGAAAACAGTTACGGTGGCACTGATACTTTCGTGCCTAGACTATTGTAACAGCCTCCTGGCAGCGACCAATAAATCAATTCTGAAAAGGCTACAGGTAGTGCAGCACGCAGCAGGCAGATTGGTCTTGAAACTTCCTCGCAGGGCTTCAGTCTCAGCAGCTCTGAAATCTCTTCACTGGCTTCCGCTACACAACAGAATTGTATTCAAACTTCTTGTTACCACCTTTAGAGCTATTCACCGACAGGGGCCAGTAAATCTTTCAACAAGATTCACACCATATACTACAACGAGGCTACTTAGATCTTCGTCAGAAAACCCCCTCAAACCGCCGGGTTTCAAACTCAAAACACGGGAGGGAAATCTGCAGCCGTGTTAGGTGCAAAGGCCTGGAATCTAATGCCAAATAGATTGAGATCTATAGAACCTGAAATGCAGTTTAAGAAGGCCCTAAAGACCTGGATCTTTTGGAGCATCTGATGAATTCTGTCAAGCCCTCATCTAGGTCTCCATTCTCCACTGCTAAGTTTGCCTTTATACCTATTGCGCCAGGAGGCTCCTTCCGGAGTGACAGTTTGCGCTTTATAAATATCACATTTCATTTCATATGCCATCTGGCAGGATGCAGGAGGCCATGAGGCCGGACTCGCTGCTCAGGAGGATAGGCCAGAAACTGCACTATGTCCAGAATTGCTACGATGAAAGGGAGCGTCTGAGAGGGAATCAGGTGTGACTTTGGCACGTGAACCACAGTCAGTGCAGGAGGTCCACCGTAGCCCTGAGGTGGGAGACGACAGACTGGGGGGAGCCCGCCTTCAACAGCCAGTCATTGAGATAGGGGAAGATCGGCGCAGATGAGCTACGGCAACTGCCATCACTTTTGCGAACACTCACGGGTCTCTGGTAAGGCCAAAGGGGAGCACAGTGAGCTAAAAGTGCTTATAACCCACCATAAGCAACCTGTGCCAAAATGAGCATTTTGAACTTCTCCTTCCGAAGGAAGTTGTTGAGGGTCTGAAGGACTAGGATAGGACGCAGGCCCTTGTCCTTTTTGGGCACCAGAAAGTAGCGGGAATAACCACAGAGTCCTATTTCTGGCACAGGGACCCTCTCTATGGCCCTCTTGGCCAAGCGAGCAATAACGTCCTTGCAGAGAAGCACCAAATGATCCTCCTGCATACGGTCAAAGGTAGGTGGCATGGATGGAGGTATAGTCTCGAAGGAGAGGGAGGGGCCCGTCAGACTATCTGCAGAGCCCACCTGACTGACATGATGGCATCCCAGCGGAGGAGGTGATGGCAAATCCTGCTTCCGACTGGCCGATGATGGGCCTGAAATGTCAGACTAGGAGGGTTTTGAGGAAGTGCCAGACGGGAAAGGGTGGACTGGCCCGATCGCTGGCTCCCTGACCCACGAGGACCCTAGGTCCCACATCTGTGCCCATGCAGAAGCTGGATAGCTTACATGCCTCAGTGGCTGGGCAGGACATGGTTGGGTGCCTCTTCCGTGCTCGCGAAAGTCAGACAAAGGTGGACAAATTGTAGCCGTGAGGCCCAAGGATCTGCCCATGGATCTGGCCGCAGCCTGAGATTCCTTGAAGCGCTCAAGCCCTGAGTGCCTTCTCACCAAAAAGGCGAGTGCCACCAAAGGGCAGGACCATCAGAGTAGACTGGACATCCCCCCTGAAAAAGCCAGAAGTCTTCAACCAGGTGTACCGTCTTAATGCTACAGATGAGGCAACAGTTCTGCCCAGTGAGTCGGTGGTGTCCAGTCCAGAATGGTGAATTTCGCTGCATCTCTACCGTCTGCAACTGCCTGGGAGAGAACGGCTCAGGCCTCCTCCAGGCAATGAGGCAGCACCTGCGCAACTGTATCCCGGATGGTATGGGAGTATCGGCCCAAGAGGGAAATGGTATTCACCTACCGCAATGCCAAGCTGGAGGAAGAAAATATCCTCTTTCCAAAATGGTCCAGCTCCTTGGACTCCCTATCTGAGGAGCGAAGGGAACGCAGCTTTGGAAGATGAGGCATGGATAACCTAGCTCTCAGGGGAAGGATGTTGTGTAAAGAAAGCTGGGTGGTCCAAAGCGGGGCGATAGCGGCGGCGATTGTCCTGTCCACAGGAGCTCCTGTCCTGGACTAAGTGCCCAGAAGGACATCAGTGAGGGCTTCATTAAAAGGCAAAACAGGTCGAGAGGTAGAAGCTGTAGGTAGAAGCATCTCTGTCAGGAGGTTAGTCCTGACTGCCATCGAAGGTAGTTCAAGGTTCAGTACCTCGGCTGCCCTTCTTACCACCACTGCATTAGATGCCCCCTCCTCCATAGCCACAATAGGGGGAGAAAACATGCCAATATCAGGGGAAATGTCTAGCCCACTGTCCATCCGCCAGTCCATGGGGTCTTCAAGCTGGTCTATTAAAGGGTCCAGCTGCCCCTCCCAGTCCTCTTCAACACCTCCTGGCACAAAATCAACACCAGGGATGAACACCGGGATAAATGACACTTCTGGTGTCAGAGCGGACGTCGAACGATGCCGGTCCGGCTCAGTGTACACATTGGGAATGAGGATAGGGTTGACACCGACTGGGGGCACGGTCAGCATTGGGGAGCATCGCTGCCGGGACCAGTATCAGGGAATGTCGAGGTGGAACAACCAATGCAGGTCTGGATCCAAGAATAGATCCACAGAGGCCCTAGGCGTTGAAGACCTGAGAGCCTCACCCAACTCCAAGTTCAAGTTCATGCATTTGTAAAGCGCACTACTCACCCAGAGGGTCTCAAGGCGCTGGAGGGAGGGGTTTATTGTTTATCGAATAGCCATGTTTTCAGTTCTTTTCTGAAGGAGATGTGATTCTGAGTAAGGCGGAGGTGGGTGGGGAGTGAGTTCCAGGTCTTGGCAGCCAGGAAGGAGAAGGATCTGCCACCCATGGTGGTTTTTCGGATGCGCGGGACTGCGGCGAGGGCTTGGTTGGATGATCTTAGATGGCGGGTGGGATAGTAGAAGGACAGTCGGGTGTTGAGGCATTCGGGTCCTAGATTATAAAGGGCCTTGTGTGCGTGGGTAAGAAGGCGGAAAGTAATTCTTTTGTTGACGGGAAGCCAGTGGAGGTTTTTTAAGTGACCGGTGATGTGCTCTTGGCGCGTGATGTCTAATATGAGTCTCGCTGATGCGTTTTGGATGCGCTGGAGCTTTTTCTGCAATTTTGTTGTAATTCCGGCGTAGAGTGTGTTGCCATAGTCCAGTCGACTCGTGACCAGTGCATGGGTGACAGTCTTTCTTGTTTCGAGGGGGATCCAGCGGAAGATCTTTTTGAGAATGCGAAGGACGTTGAAGCAGGAGGACGATACGGCGTTGACTTGTCTGGACATAGAGAGGGATGAGTCTAGAATGAAGCCAAGGTTACGTGCATGGTCTGTGGGTGTGGGCGCAGATCCCAAAGCGGAAGGCCACCAGGAGTCGTCCCAAGCTGAGGGGGAGGATCCTAGGATGAGCACCTCCGTTTTGTCTGAGTTGAGTTTTAAGCGGCTCTGTTTCATCCATTCGGCTACTTCTTTCATACCTTCGTGAAGGTTGTTTTTGGCGGTGTTGGGGTCTTTGGTGAGGGAAAGGATTAGCTGGGTGTCGTCGGCGTAGGAGATGATGTTGAGGTTGTGTTGGCGTGCGATGGAGGCGAGGGGACTCATGTACACGTTGAAGAGGGTGGGACTGAGTGAGGAGCCTTGGGGTACGCCGCAGATGACTTCGGTGGGCTCTGAGTAGAAAGGGGGGAGTCGGACTCTCTGGGTTCTCCCGGCAAGGAACGAGATGATCCAGTCCAAGGCTTTTCCTTGTATGCCGATGTTGTTGAGGCGTTGTAAAGTAAGTAAAGTCCACATTTGTAAAGCGCACAATCACCCGTAAGGGTCTCTAGGCGCTGGGGGCCGTCGGGAAGATTAAGCGAGCTATTGCCCAGAGTCACATGGTGCTGGGCTAACCTGCCGCCGGGGATCGAACCGTGGTCCCCAGATTCCAGCGTCAGTCGCCCTGGCCGCGGCGCCACACCTCTTGTATGAGGGTGTTGTGACAGACAGTGTCGAAGGCGGCGGAGAGGTCGAGTAGGATGAGGGCCACTGTTTCACCGTTGTCCAGGAGTGCTCGGATGTCGTCGGTCGTCGCAATGAGGGCGGTTTCGGTGCTGTGTTTGGCTCGAAAGCCGTTCTGTGAGGGATCCAGGGAGTTGTTGGATTCAAGGAAGGCTGCGAGTTGGCTATTGACGGCTTTCTCGATGACCTTGGCCGGGAAAGGGAGGAGGGAAATGGGTCGGTAGTTTTTCAGATCTGAGGGGTCTGCTGTTGGTTTTTTCAGAAGGGCGCTGAGTTCGGCGTGTTTCCATATTTCTGGAAAGGTGGCGGAGTTGAAGGAGCAGTTGATGACATCGCGGAGTTGGGGAGCGATGATGGAGTCAGCTCTGTTGAAGATGTAGTGGGGACAGGGGTCAGAAGGTGAGCCAGAGTGGATTGAGTTCATGAGGCGAATGGTGTCTTCAATGGTGATTGGGTTCCAGGAGTTGAGGTAGTTAGTTGGAGGGGTGGGATCTGAAGGGGGTGGGGTGAGTTGGTCATTGGGAGTATTCTTGAAGCTGTTGTGGATGTCGGCAATTTTGTTGTAGAAGAAGGAGGATAGCGCATCGCAGAGGTCTTGGGAGTTAGTGATGTCGTTGGATGCTGCGGGAGGGTTGGTGAATTCTTTGACGATATTGAAGAGTTCCTTGCTGTTATGAGAATTGTTGTCGAGACGGTCCTTAAATGCTGATTTCTTGGCGGATCGAATCAGTTGGTGGTGTTTGCGGGTGGCTGTCTTGAGGGAGGCCATGTTGTCTGAGGTTGGTTCTTTTCTCCAATTCTTCTCCAGGGTGCGGCATGTCTTCTTGGATTTTTTAAGGTCATCATTGAACCAGGGAGCTTTTTTGCTGGATGATTTCGGCTGGTGTTTTTTCAGGGGTGCTAGTTCGTCCGCACTGTGGGTAATCCATTGTCTGAGGTTGGTGGCCGCTAGGTCTGGGTCCGTTGCTAGGGTGGGAGTGTTTTGGCTGAGTGATGTGAGGAGTTGGTCGGTGGTGATTTTGTTCCATTTTCTTCGGGGGATGGGTTGTGGGCGGTTGTGGGTCAGGGTTGTTTTGTAGCTGAAGTGAACACAGCTGTGATCCGTCCAGTGGAGAGCTGTAGTGTGATCGAAGGAGATGTGCTTGCTGGAGGTGAAGATAGGGTCGAGCGTGTGTCCGGCTATGTGAGTGGGGGTGTCAACAAGTTGTTTGAGTCCGAGATTGGACAGGTTGTCCAGAAGGGTGGTGGTGGTGTTGTCGAGAATGTTGTCAAGGTGGTAGTTGAGGTCTCCTAGAAGAATGTAGTTCTCGGAGGCGAGGGCGTGCGGGCTGACGAAGTCAGCGATGTCGTCGCTGAATTGAGATCGGGTGCCTGGGGGCCTGTAAATGAGGGTTCCTCTAAGTGTGGTCCTGGGGTCGGTGTGGATCTGAAAGTGGAGGTGTTCGGCGGTTGCAAGATTGACGTCAGAGCTGGTTGTAATTTGGATGGTGTTTCTATGGACGATGGCGATGCCTCCTCCAGTTTGATCGGTGCGGTCTTTTCGAATGATCTTGTAAGTGTCCGGTATGGCTATGGCGATGTCGGGGGCAGAGGATGCATTCATCCATGTTTCAGTAAGGAAGGCGATGTCAGGTGACGCAGTGTCAATTAGGTCCCAGAGTTCGGTTGCATGTCTGTGGACCGAGCGGGTGTTCAGTAGGATGCACTTCAAGTTGTTGGGTTCGGAGCGGTGTGTGGGGGAAGTGTGTTTGGTGAGGGTCCTGAAGCAGTTGAACTTACAGGAGAGGCAGGAGAATGGGCCGTGGGTACATCCAGGGGTGGCTTCGCAGCATAGTGGGGTGCGTCCGGGGTTGAGGGCGAGGAGAGTAGCGGCATCGTATGTGAATCTAGAGGGTTGGGAGCGGCGGGGACCAGGGGGTCTGGTGCTGGGTGCGGTCCAGGCGCGGACGGGCGTAGACGGGCTTACCTTTGGCGCACCTTCGGCGCGGCCGTAGCGCGTGGACGCTGCGCGTTGGGACATCTCGGGACAACTTGGGACAACTCCGCGGGGCCTGAAGGCGCACCAGCAGAGCCAGTCTGCCCAAAGATCTCAGAATAGGCGCAATTGGGAAGGAGATGCTCCAGCTCCTGGAAAAGTGGGGAGGCATGGAGTCATCTCGGAAAGAGGCTCCAGGGATGGAGGCCTAGAGCAACGAAGGTCTGCGTCCTGCGTTGCATCAGCCGACAGACAGGGTGGAGTTGAAAAACGCCTATGCTTCTTTGACGATTTCTTGTACGTATCTGACCGTCCCAAAGATTCGAAATGGGACAAGGAGTGTGGGCTCCGCAACCATTTTGAAGACCTTCATCTCGATCGAGAACAGGAGCGAGGCAGAGCTCAGCACTGGGCCTCCAACAGCTTTCTGGACCACTCCCGCAAAGCTTTTAGATTCATGACGCAGCTCAGGGAGCACAACTTCATGTTTTGTTCGCGCCTCAAGCACCAAAGGCAAACGAGGTGCAGATACGTAACAGACATCATCTGATGACAGGATCGGCAGTGCTTGAATCCAGTCCTTTGTTGGGACATCTCTACGGCACCAGGAGTCCAAGATTCTGATTAAATGTCGACAGAATTAAAAAAAAATGGTAGGCAAAAACGACTAAAGGGCAGCTCTCTCCAAATCTGGACTTACGCTGACACAGAAAAAGAAAGAACCGACGTCTGCACATATACGTCAACTATATAGATCCTGTGACCTTATTTCCAGCGCACACGACGCCTATGACGGATGCTGAGCTGACCAATGCCACCTAGCGATGCGCAGGATTACTGCTAATGAAAAATCTCTGGATCCAGACTGACGCCTGGGGGAAATTCTAACGGTAAGGAATCTTCAACTAGAAGTATCGATCAGGTCCTAATGGCAGCCTGCCCGTCTGAAAAATGGAGCAGTCCCTCTCCCAACTGTTACCCATGTGCCCTTCAATGGCAGCTTCTTCTTTGAAGCTCGCCATTTCTGCCAACACCTGTGTGGGTTCCTGCAGGAGGGAGGTAACACCTCCTTTCAGGGTAGCACCATATTGTCTTCTTTCCTGGGAATCGTCAGCACATCTCCCAAGGAGGGCAGCAAGCTGTCAGGATCCCTTGTGCAACCGGCATGGGCACAGGGGACTAAAGGCAACCAAGTGACACATTTGTTAAAGTTGCGCACTGCAATTGTTAAATTAATTTGTAATTGAGAATCAAGTCGGGTTTAATGTAAAGAGTTTTTTGATATATTGGATGACCCACTTTGGTTGCACAGTTCCAGACTTAGCACAGCTGAGGGGTCTGCGTGCAACTCTGTACTTGCCAATGGGGAGAGCAAAAGTTTCCACAGTGAAAATGAGTTTCGCATTTTTACATGTACAATACATATTCTGCATGTGAGAGATGTTGCACTGTGCCTTAAAACTCAATAGGCCTGCCATAGGGGTGACTGCCATTACATTAAATGGCAAAGTCGAGCTAGCAGTTTAAACGGCTTTTAGCATGCACATGGCAGGGAGATGTTTTACTTGTATCACAACCAGGGTGGCACAACCTGTGCTGCAATCTCTGGGGTGACCCTCTAACTTACATTCCCAGGGTATACTGAGCAACATTTACTAAGGACTTACAGGTAAGTTAGATTAGCCAATTGGCTATGAGCCAAATCGACGCACCTGTTTAAGGATAACGGCACTGGAATGGAGGTCTGATTAGCAGGCCGTGGTGCGCACTCAGTCGAAAAAGCATCAGTCCAAAAACTTGGGGGTGACAATATAAAAAGAGATTTTACCTTACAATACCCAAGCAATACCTCCCCAGAGATGGGTATTGTAGGGGGCTGCCTTAGTATATGGTGCACACTTATTTAAATGAAGCACCTTACACTAATCCAGACAACCCTTTTGGTGATTTTAGTGATCTTAGACAACCATAGAAAGCTCTCTAAGTGGTAGCTGTGGAAAGCAGCCTTCAGGCTTAGTCCAGAAGGAGTTTTAAGCAGCTTGTTTTACCAGATCTAATCAAGTACTGTAGGTTAAACGAAAAAGAACCACACAGTGAAGTTATACAAATATTTGTACATAAATTTATTACACAACACTAATTGTCACATTGGTATATCTCCTAGTCTGCAATATCAACACATACACAATAATACTTCAAATCAAGAGGTAAGTAAGCACAATACAGAGTGGAGACCAAGCCATATACTAAAGAAGTGGAATGTGAACTGCAACCGAAGTCGTGAATTGAACCAGGAGACTCAGAAGAGCGGAGCACCCAAGGAGCCACCCGAGGTAAAGGTCCAGGAACCCCACAGAGGCTGTGTGCAGACTAGGAACACAGCTGTGTACTCAATACAAGTCAATGGGAAAGTCGCGGTTGCAATTTTAAAGAAGGACCCTTCCCAGTGGACCCTGAAGAAACCCTGTGGAAGATAGAAGGTTGAAGAGTCATCCCACCTGTGGATACCCCAGGAACCAGGATACCTACACCAGGGAATCCAGGTGCATGGGTGTGAAATGACGTCGGAAACAGCCGTAGACCACAATGGAGAACTTCAGGAACGATGCCACTGGCGAAGAAGGTGAAAGAGTGTGGTGGGATTCAAGGGTGGATTCTAGGTCAGAACAACCTGCAAGCAGAGGGGGCACAGTCTATGCCACTCTGAAGTGACCAGGAGGCACAGAAGAGCAATGACCACTGATGAAGGAAGATGCAGGAGTGATGACTGTGACCTTGTTGCTGCAGCTGTGAGGACCAGGTGACACTGTGGAAGACCAGGAGCCGTTCCCAAGCTGTCCCACGTCGGAAGTCGTGAACCAGGGGGTCGGTGTACGGTGGGAGCACCAACAAGCTTTGGCGGCAGCAGTAACAGACTTGGAAAACAAAAAAGGAGCAACGTTGGGACCAGCAAAGTACAAGAGACTCATTAATTGCAGGAGACTCTGAGCAGGCCCCAAGCAAGCCCCCCTGAAGCCAAAGAAGACCCTCTGAGGACCCACAGGCCAAAGGCACAGGAGTCGCAAGAGGACCTCGAGCAGCTCACCAGGAATGCAGGATCAGGGTGCAGAGAATGCAATGAGGATGAAGATCTTCTCAGGAAGAGATGCCAGAGCTTCTTGTACCCCGAAGATCTCTGGAGTACAGAGTCAACAAGCCTTGGCCACAGCAAACCGACACAGTGCACAGGGGTTCTGTTCCAGCGGTTCCAACAAGGGATACTGGCCTCAAACTTGCTGAGAGGTCATGTCAGGCCTCGAGGGAGTTGCAGAACCACCACCTGTGTTGCTGAGCTTTTTGAAGTCCGTGAGACGTCAGGAGCAGCAGACCAGTCAGTTGCGTTACAGTGCCCGCAGATGCAGGGGGGTGACTCCTTCACTCCAATGGAGTTTCCTTCGCGTGTCCTTGATGCCCTCAGGCCTGGAGAGGAAGCTGGAAGAAGCACAGGCACAGATGAAGAAGACTTGCAGAACAGCGTGAACAGGAGCATCACTTCCTTTGTGAAGTCTCGGTTCCAGGCAAAGTCCAGGTGCCCAGACGATCGAAGTTGAAGTTGTTTCGGGTTAGAATGTTGTCCCCGACGAATATGAAGAGCAAGCCCACAGGTAAGCCCTTAAGTAACCTAGGGAAAAGGTTTTAACAATTCAGGGAGGTCTGGAAAGAGTAGGATACTCCCATGTCTTTTGTCCAGTTTCACATCCAGAGCAGGAGCCAAGGGCTCCCTGAGCTGGTTCAAACTGTAGTATGCAAGGAAGGAACCAAATGAACCCTTCAAATCCGTATGGTGGCGCAAGCAAGCAACCCCACCCCAGCCCAATACACTAAGTCCTAACTGGGAAGTGAACACACCTCCCTGCGACAGGAAACCTATTGCTCTACCTTCCCCTGATTGAGCTCTGCTCAGCAGCAGGAGGGCAGAAACGTGTCTGTGGTCTTCAGCAGCACTAGCTTGCTGCTAGACCCTGAAAGGCTGGCACCGGGAATACAGGGGGCACCATAGGGGAGTCCCCCAGTACATAAGATTCTACATTCAATACTGGAAGCAGTGTTGGGGTAGGATTCCAATATGTTTGATACCAAACACACAAGTTACTACTTGTGTAACAATATATCTGTAAGGGACATTAGTTAGTGATAGATTCCTTACCTTAGAATATCCCCAACGTCAGACTAGATCCGGAAAGTTTTTGTCAGCACTACCCCTGCGCGTCGGGAGGTGGAGTTGTGCGGCTCTGCGTCCGTCGCTGGTGTCGTAGGCCCCGAGATGACATAAGGGAGACTACTTGGGCGCCACCCATGAGCGCTGACCCTCAGTTCTGTACACGAATTTCCGCGCCAGGAACGCAGAGCCATGAAAGAAACTGACCACTGGTGCCATGAAACTAGGGCCCTGAAAGGGATGACCTTAACCCTAGAAATCAGTTCACAGAACGGGGAGGATAGGTGGGGCGGTAAGGAATCTATCACTAACTAATGTCTCTTACAGAAATATTGTTATACAAGTAGTAACTTGTGCATCTGAAAGAGACAGATGCCAGTGTTCTTGCCATCTCAGGAGAGATGGCAAGAACACTGGCATCTGGGAGATCATCATACGAGTTTTCCTCACAGTAGGGTTGGCCAGTTGCATCACCATCCTCGTAGTCATTATTAGAGCCTGTCCCTGTAGGAAGCAGGCTCTGTATATACTATACCAAAATGAGGTATAGTGTGCACAAAGTCCAGTGGAACCCCAAAGGTAGACAAATGTAAAAGCAGATAGCACCTTACTCTCTATTTGTGGTAGTGTGGGCGAGCAGTAAGGCTTTAACAGAGGAAAGTGTTAAGCATTTGTTGTACACACTCAGGCAGCAAATTATGTCACGCACTTAAAGACTGAACTTAGACCAATTTGTTTGTATCACAAATATTTAGTTATTTTATTTCTACAACCAAGCTAAGCCTGGCGCTGGTAAGTGAATTAAATGCTTTGCAAAATCTTATGCAGTGTTTACAATTGACTGCAGGTTCAAAGGCAGTTGACTGAATTACAGTAATTTCAAGAGTATGTTGAAATTACTTTGTTACTTTTCAGATTTCTTTGAACGTTACTTTTTAGATTACTTTTCAGATTACTTTTGCTAATCAGTGTGATATGCCTAGATATCACACAGACATCTCCTAGACAAAAGGTAAGTAATTCACTTTTAGTACATATGCAGTTTTTCAATGTTCCATACAAACCAACTCCACACTTAAAAATTTTCAAGGAAAAAACAGTCAATGTATTCCTCTGAAGAAAATTTAAGTTAACGGTTTACAGGTAAATTCTTGTTTGTCGGAGTTGGTATTCTGGGGTTAGAACCAGGGTCGAGAATGCACTGTCCGAACACTCTCAGCGGCACTAGGGCGTCCGGGTGCATAATGCTAAGGCCTAATGTTATCCATTGAGGGATAGGGGGCCTCTGGTTGGTGGCTGCTCACGAGCAGGCCACAGGGTTGTGGGAGCAAAACTCCTGGTGTTAGGCTCAGGGCAAAGGGAGATCAGAGTTAGCACTCAAAGTACACCCACAGCAGTGCACGGGCTTCTGGGTGCAGGGTGCTGTTTTGGCGTCAAGTGCCCTGTTATATTCAATGGGGATTGCCGGCTTTGGATTTTTGCTGCAGGCTCGGTCAAGGAAGATTTCTGGCAGAAACCAACAGATCGGCAGGTAAGTTGGAGGGCTCAGGGAAGCAGGTGCACCTCGGGTTCTCCTCTCCAGGGTGCATGGCGGCTGGATGCAGGGGTGTCTTTTGAGGTCATATTTCATCTTACCGGGCCACTCACGGTTAGGGGGTGGGCTCTCTGTGCAGAGGCTGCAGGCGACGTCAGGGAGTCCTGGAGGGGTCAACCCATGGTGGACTCTAGCTGAGGAGCACCTCGCTGGGACCGGTGGGCCCCTCGAACTCTGGCTGTACACGACGGGTGCAGTGGTGGTTCCAGGATTCGGGTTTCTTTGTCCTCAGCAGGTTTGGAGTCTGTCTTGGGAGTTTCTTTTGAACAGAGCTGCTGTTCACAGGAGAATCAGTCTTTATTGAATTCAGTCAGTCCTCCCAGGGTTCTTGAGGTTGGAGGGCAAGGCGACTTTTGGCGCAGGATCGCTGGAAACTACAGACGAGCCAGTAGGGCTGGGGCCAAGTCAATTCTTCTCTGCAGTGTCCTCTGCTGGGGGTCCTCTTTCGTCCTTCTTTGTAGGTTGCAGGAATGAATATGCTACTTACCAGTATGCATCTGTTCTTGGCATGTAGGGCTGCTGACGTTCAGATCTATAGCATAGATCGCCGCCTAGTGTTGGGTCCGGATGATTGCACATTGTTGTCCTGGAAGAGTCTTCTAAGTATCACGAGATAGGTGGCTTATCCCCTGGACTACAGTGCGCATGGGCATCGACTCCATCCCCAGATTGTTTTTAGCCATTGTGACGAAGATGGAGTGTAACAGTGTGAGCGATGGCCATGCTAAGAGTAAGTGTAAAATTCTGCAGCCGCTACAGGCGCCGGGGAGGAGGGCGGGCGATATGAATGTCAGCAGCCCTACATGCCAAGAACAGATGCATATTGGTAAGTAGCATATTCAGTTCGAGGCATGTGGGCTGCTGAATTCATATCTATAGCATAGAATACATAGCAGTCCCTCCATTAACGGCGGCCGCCTGTGCCAGCTGCAGACGTCTGAAAAAGTGTTCTAAGAACAGCCTGCCCTACAGCTGCTTGGAGTGCACATCTACACAGTAGTGTTTAGTAAATGTGTGTGGTGTAGACCATGTGGCTGCTCTACAAATGTCTTCCAAAGGGATATTACCAAGGAAAGCCATGGAGGCCCCCAATTTGCAGGTGGAGTGGGCTCTGGGGGGGACCGTTAAGGTGCGCTTAGCCTTGTGATAGCAAATCTGAATACACTTAACGATCCACCTGGCTATACCTGCTTTGGAAATGGGGTTGCCTTTGTGCTGGGCTGAGAAGGCAACGAAGAGTTGTTGTGTCTTCCTAAATTCTTTGGTTCTATCAATGTAGTACATCAAAGCTTGCTTGACGTCAAGAGTGTGGAGCATTCTTTCGGCCACTGTCTCTGGGTTTTGAAAGAATGCGGGCAGTTCAATGGTTTGATTGACATGGAACTGTGAAACCACTTTAGGAAGAAATTTAGGGTTAGTGCGCAGCACCACCCTGTTAGAATGAATTTGTATGAACGGTTCTTGTACAGTGAGCGCCTGGAGCTCACTAACACGTCGCAGAGACGTAATGGCTATCAGGAAAGCCACTTTCCATGTTAGAAACTGAACCTCGCAGGAATGCATAGGCTCAAAAGGTGGGCCCATCAGTCTAGTGAGGACCACATTGAGGTTCCATACAGGAGCAGGCGGGGTCCTGGGAGGAATGACCCGTTTCAGTCCTTCTAGAAACGCTTTAATGGCAGGTACCCTGAAAACAGAGAGATGCTGCCTGTTTTGAAGATAAGCCGCTATGGCGGATAAGTGTATCCGAATGGAAGCATATGCTAGATTGCATTTGTAAAGATGTAACAAATAAAGGATGTCGTGAGTAGACACATCTAGCGGGTTGATGTTGTGTTCTGTACAGTAAATGACAAACCGCTTCCATTTTGCTGCATAGCAAGCTCTGGTGGTGGGCTTTCTTGCCTCCCGTATGATATCCATGCAATCAGGAGGCAAGTTAAGGTAGCCAAATTCTAAGACCTCAGGAGCCAGATTGCCAGGTTGAGCTGTTGCGGATCTGGGTGCTGAATGTCGCCATGGCTCTGTGTCAAAAGCCTGGGTGTGAGGTGTAGCCTTTGATGCGGTACCACGGAGAGTTCTAGAAACGTGGTGTACCATGGTTGGCGTGCCCACGTTGGAGCAACCAGGAGGAGTGTCATTGAGTGTTGCTTTAGCTTTCGTGCCACCAGCGGTATGAGAGGTGCTGGGGGAAAAGCGTACGCAAATCTGCCTGACCAGTTCATCCATATCGCATTGCCCTGCGACTGTGGGTGAGGGAACCTGGCGGCAAAGCTTTGGCATTTTGCGTTTTCCCTTGTGGCAAACAGGTCTATCTCTGGATGATCCCACTGCTGGAAGTACGGGCGGAGTACTGATGGATGTATCTCCCACTCGTGCATCTGGTGGCTGTAACTGCTGAGCAGATCCGCCATCGGATTGTCCTTGCCCGGGAGGTGTTCTGCCATGAGGAAGATGTTCCTCTGAATGGCCCACTTCCACATGCTCTGAGCCAGATGAGAACTGTGGAGAGTGTGTACCTCCCTGTTTCTGAATGTAGTACATGGCCGTCATGTTGTCCGTCCGGATCAACACGACCTTGTTGCACAGATGTACTTTGAATGCCTTCATCGCCATGAAGATTGCCATCAGTTCTAGGTAGTTGATGTGCATCTTCTGTTGCTGCGTTGTCCATAGTCCCTGCACCGTGTAGTGGAGTACATGAGCTCCCCATCCCTGGAGAGATGCGTCAGACGTCAGGATAATCTGTGGCACAGGCTCCTGGAACGGTCGGCCCTTGCAAAGGTTGTGTGGATTCCACCAATGCAGAGTTGTATGCCCGACCGGTCACCAACACTAGGTCGTTCAACTGTCCTTGAGCCTGAGTCCACTGATGAGCTAAGCACTCTTAAAGCGGACGCATATGTAGCCTCGCGTGCGGGACTATGAAGATGCAGGAGGCCATCATGCCTATCAACTGCATGAACACTCGTGCTGGAAGCGAGTGTTGCGGTCTGAACTTCTGGATCAGCGACTGAATGCTGTCGATCCTCACCAAGTTTGGCTGAGCCGTGGCTGCCAGAGTATCTATCATCGCGCCCAGATACTGCCGCACATGGGCTGGCTGAAGGTGCGACTTCGGATAGTTCAGTGAGAAGCCCAGACCGTGAAGAAGGTGAATGGTGTGGGACATGTCGGCAGCGCACTGCTGGGCTGACTTTGCCTGAACCAGCCAGTCGTCCAGATAAGGGTAGACATGAACGTTTTGTCTCCTGAGGTGCACAGCCACTGTGGCCAGACATTTTGTGAACACTCTGGGTTTAGGGGTCTGAGGTCCAGTATGGGTCTGAGGGACCCGTCCTTCTTTGGGATCAAGAAGTACAGGGAGTACACTCCTGTGCCTTCTTCCTCCACTGGCACGAGCTCTATTGCGCCTTTTTGCAGCATGACAAGAACCTCCTGCTGCAATAAGTGCAAATGCTCTGTGGACATAGGACGGTGTTTTGGTGGTATGTTGGGTGGAGTGGATGTTAGCTCCAAACAATAATAAATTGGATCAGCTTCCTGACCCACCTGTCTGTGGTGATGGATTTCCAGACTGGCAGGAACTGCTGGAGTCTCCCCCCGACAGGTGTGGAATGGTCGGGGGGCAGTGACAGGGCGTCACTGTTTGTTGGTGGCGGAGGAACGGGAGTTGTTGTTACCCCTGCCTCTGCCCTTGGTGCTGTTGCCCCGATAGCCTCCTCTAATTTGCTTGGTGTAAGAGGATTGCGCCCCACCTTTATTGAATTGCGTTTGCTGGGACATCTGGCCTCTGGAAACACCCCTATTGCCTGAGCGACGAAAAGTGCTGGCCCTAAACTGTTGAGATTGGAGAGCTCCCATGGACTTAGCAGTCTCGGTATCCTTCTTTATCTTTTCCAGGGTGGTATCCACCTCAGGACCAAATAATCTGTCAGGGTTTACCGGCTGGTTGAGGATGGTAGTCTGTATCTCCGGCTTGAACCCGGAGATTCTGAGCCATGCCTGACGCCTCAACATCACAGTGGTGTTAATTGCCCTGGCTGCAGTGTCCGCAATGTCTAGTGCACACTTAATAGAAGCGTTGGAGATGAGTTTCCCTTCCTGAATAAGCATCTCAGCTGCCTCTTTATATTGATCTGGTAGATGTTGCAACAGGGTCTCTAGTGTGTCGTAGTGTGCCCTTTCGTATCTGGCCAAGAGTGCCTGCGTGTTTGAGATACGCCAGATATTGGCCGCCTGAGCTGCGACTCTCTTCCCTGATGCCTCCAGCACTTTGGATTCTTTGTCCGGGGGAGGAGCTTCACGATTGGTTTGCGAATTCGCCCTTTTGCAAGCATTAGAAACGACCATAGAGTCCAATGGCAACTGGCCCTTGATGTAGGTAGGATCGCCAGGTGCCGGTCTGTATTTCTTTTCAATTCTAGGGTTGATCACCCTTGCCCGTGTGGGTTCCTTAAAAATGTCTGCAGCATGTTTGAGGACCCCTTTTAGCATTGGGAGAGTCTTTACTGTTTTTTCAGATGTGGAAAAAGTATCAAAGAGGAAGTCCACCTCAATAGGGTCAGCATCCAGCTGAACGTCGTGGTTCCTAGCCGCCCTCTCAATGAGGGCATTAAACGCCGCAGAATCCTCAGTGGGAGAGGTCTTGACATTATACACCTGAGGGTCCTGGGCAGTTTGCTGATCCCCTGGGTCTCCTGCATTTGTACATGAGTCCTGTTGCTCATCAGGATCTGTGTTGGCAGGAAAGTTATATTCCTCGTCCTCATCCCCTGCATCCTCCCCATCCGAATAAGTGGGTGAGGGTGTGGCAAGTCTTGGAGTCCGAGGAACTAATGGTTCGACCAAAACCGGTGAATCCGAAGCAGGCTTCTTGCGCTTCAATGGAATCGTGTAGGACTCCAAAGGCTGTGTCGCCGTGATCTTTCTCTTGTAAATAGTAAGTTTCCCAGTGTCGGCGTCGATGAAATGTTCCGACTGCTCCTCTACCAAGGGTTGTCGATGCTTCGAGCCCCCAAGCGGGTGAGTTGGCTTCGACCCCGCAGATCCTTGCAAGTGCGCCTCGGGCACCGATCGTGGTGCGAAGGCCTTCGGTGCCACTTTCGGCGGCAACGTGAACAGGATTGGCGTCGAAGACTTCGGCGTTGTAGCAGTCTGCTTCGGGGTGGAAGTTGCCTTCGGTTCCGCCGCAGAATGAATATGCTACTTACCAGTATGCATCTGTTCTTGGCATGTAGGGCTGCTAACATTCATATCTTTTGCATTAGATCGCCGCCTAGTGTTGGGTCCGGATGATCGCACATTGTTGTCCTGGAAGAGTCTTCGAAGTATCCTGAGATAGGTGGCTCCTCCCCTGGACTACAGTGCGCATGGGCATCGGCTCCATCCCCAGATTGTTTTTAGCCATTGTGGCAGAGATGGAGTATAAAGTGTAAAGGATGCCCATGCTAATGATTGAATACAAGAGTATGTCTGCAGCTGCGACAGGCACCGGGGAGGAGGGTGGGCGATATGAATGTTAGCAGCCCTACATGCCAAGAACAGATGCATACTGGTAAGTAGCATATTCAGTTCGAGGCATGTGGGCTGCTAAATTCATATCTTTTGCATAGAATATATAGCAGTCCCTCCATTAGCGGCGGTTGCCCGTGCCAGCTGCAGAAACCTGAAAAAGTGTTTTGAGGACAGCCTGTCCCACAGCTGCTTGCTGCTTGGAATGTACATCAACACAGTAGTGTTTTGTAAAGGTATGTGGAGTAACCCACGTGGCTGCTCTGCAAATGTCTTCTAAAGGAATGTTCCCCAGGAAAGCCATAGATGCCCCCAATTTGCGTGTGGAGTGCGCCCTTGGGGGTATTGTCAAGGTACGTTTTGCCTTTTGATAACATATTTGGATGCACTTAACAATCCACCTGGCTATTCCTGCTTTGGAAATAGGGTTGCCCTTGTGCTGTGGCGAGAAGGCAACAAAAAGCTGCTTCGTTTTCCTAAAGTGTTGTGTCCTGTCAATGTAGTACATCAACGCCCTCCTGACATCCAAAGTAGGAAGCATTCTTTCCGCCACCGTTTGTGGGTTTTGGAAGAATGCTGGCAAGTCAATAGTTTGGTTGAGATGAAACTGTGACACCACCTTGGGAAGGAATTTGGGGTTAGTACGTAGTACCACCCTATTTGGATGAATCTGAATGAATGGCTCTTGGATTGTGAGCGCTTGTAGCTCACTAACACGCCTCAGTGACGTAATAGCTATTAGGAAAGCTACTTTCCACGTTAGGAATTGGAGTTCACACGAGTGTAGTGGCTCAAAAGGTGGTCCCATCAGTCTGGTGAGGACCACATTGAGGTTCCACACCGGAGCTGGCGGTGTTCTTGGGGGAATGACTCGTTTCAGGCCTTCAAGAAAAGCTTTAATGGCAGGCACCCTGAAGACGGAGAGATGCTGCCTATTTTGAATATAAGCTGCTATGGCGGATAGATGTATCCGAATGGAGGTGTACGCTAGATTGCATTTGTAAAGATGTAACAGATAGCAAATGATGTTAGGGATAGATGCATCTAGCGGGTTGATGTTATTGGCTGTACAGTAAATGACAAAACGCTTCCATTTTGCAGCATAGCATGCTCTGGTAGTTGGCTTTCTTGCCTCCTTGATGATGTCCATGCATTCTGGAGGTAGGTGAAGGTATCCAAACTCTAGGACTTCAGGAGCCAGATCGCCAGGTTGAGCTGTTGCGGATCTGGATGCTGAATGTCTCCATGGTTCTGCGTCAAAAGTCTGGGCGTGAGGCGCAGCCTTTGATGCGGCACCACCGAGAGTTCGAGGAACGTGGTGTACCATGCTTGGCGCGCCCACGTTGGAGCAACCAGGATGAGAGTCATCGAGTGCTGCCTTAGCTTTCTTGCCACCAGCGGTATCAGAGGGGCTGGCGGAAAAGCGTACGCAAATCTGCCTGACCAATTCATCCATATCGCATTCCCTTGCGACTGTGGGTGAGGGAACCTGGCAGCAAAGTGTTGGCATTTTGCGTTTTCGTTTGTGGCAAACAGGTCTATCTCCGGATGACCCCACTGCTGGAAGTACGGGTGGAGTACAGATGGGTGTAACTCCCACTCGTGCATTTGATGGCTGTATCTGCTGAGCAGATCCGCCATCTGATTGTCCTTGCCCGGGAGGTGTTCTGCCATGAGGAAAATGTTCCTCTGAATGGCCCACTTCCACATGCCCTGAGCCAGATGAGACAGCTGTGGCGAGTGGGTGCCCCCCTGCTTTTGAATGTAGTACATCGCGGTCATGTTGTCCGTCCGGACTAACACTACCTTGTTGCACAGATGTACAATGAAGGACTTGAGTGCCATGAAGATTGCCATCAGTTCCAGATAGTTGATGTGAATCTTCTGTTGCTGCGTCGTCCATAGTCCCTGCACCGTGTAAGTGAGCAGATGAGCTCCCCATCCCTGGAGAGATGCGTCCGTTGTCAGGATAATCTGTGGCACTGGCTCCTGGAACAGTCGGCCCTTGCAAAGGTTGTGTGGAGTCCACCAATGCAGAGAGTCGTATGCCCGACTGGTAACCAACACTAGGTCTGTTAATTGTCCCTGAGCCTGTGTCCACTGATTTGCTAAGCACTCCTGGAGCGGACGCATATGTAGATGTGCGTGAGGGACTATGAAGATGCAGGAGGCCATCATGCCAATCAACTGCATGAACACTCTCGCTGGAAGCGAGTGTTGTGGTCTGAACTTTTGGATTAGCGACTGCATGCTGTCTATCCTGACTTGGTTTGGCTGGGCCATGGCCGTCAGGGTATTGATTGTCGCACCTAGAAACTGCCGGACATGCGCCGGCTGAAGATGCGACTTTGGGTAGTTCAACGAGAAGCCCAGATCGTGAAGGAGGTGAATGGTAGTCGACATGTCCGCGGCGCACTGTTGTTCCGACTTGGCTTGAACGAGCCAGTCGTCTAGGTAGGGGTAGACATGGATGTTCTGCCTCCTGAGGTGCGCCGCCACTGTCGCCAGACACTTGGTAAACACTCTTGGGGCTGTGGTCACTCCGAAGGGTAGGACCTTGAACTGATAATGTTTGCCTTGGATAGTGAATCTGAGGTATTTTCTGTGGGACGGGTGTAGTGGAATGTGGAAATAAGCATCCTTGAGGTCTAAGGTTGCTAAGAAGTCCCCTTGTTTTAACAAGGGAAGAATCTGTTGCAGTGTAAGCATATGGAAATGTTCTGATAGTATATACAGGTTGAGGGGACGCAGATCTAGAATGGGTCTGAGAGATCCGTCCTTCTTTGGAATAAGGAAGTACAGGGAATATACCCCTGTGCCCTCCTCCTCCACCGGCACGAGCTCGATTGCGCCTTTTTGCAGCATCACCACTACTTCCTGCTGCAATAAGTGCAAATGCTCTGCGGACATAGGCCGTTGCCTTGGTGGAATGTTGGGTGGAGTGGACTTTAACTCTAGACAATAACCGTACTGGACAAGTTGTCGCACCCACCTGTCTGTGGTGATGTTTCTCCAGACGGGCAGGAACTGCTGTAGTCTCCCCCCGACAGGTGTTAAGTGGTCGGGGGGCAGTGACAGAGAGTCACTTTGTTTGGGGCAGAGGAGCGGGAGTTGTTGTTTCCTTTGCCACGTCCTCTGGTACTGTTTCCTCGGTAACCCCCTTTGTTTTGCTTGGGGTACGAGGATTGTGCTCCACCTCTGGAGAATTGTGACTGTTGACCCATCTGTCCTCTGGTGACTCCACGTGCACCTGAGCGACGAAAATTGTTGCCACGGAACTGTTGTGATTGTAGGGCCCCCATAGACTTAGCAGTTTCATTGTCTTTCTTAATCTTTTCGAGGGTGGTGTCAACATCAGGACCAAACAGTCTATCAGGATTGACGGGCTGATTGAGTAAGGTTGTTTGAATGTCCGGTGTGAGAAGTTGGCCTGATGTGCAGTGTTCACTATTCTAGTGATCACTATATATCAGTCCAAACAACCCTTATTGATGATTGGTTGTAAGTCAACCTTATAGACCAGCTATCCTAGTAGCATGGATACGAGCAGTCTAAGGCTAAGACTCTAGAGGGCGTGTTAAGCCAGCTGTTTTACCATCACATTACCCCTTGAACACCCAGTGAAAGGACACCACACTAGTGTTATGAAAATAAACAATGTATTTATTAGAATCACAACAGCCCTGTACTCTTTATGAGGACAGGGTGCTAGGCACACAACAAAACTCTTACGAAAATACTTAAGTTAGCACGTTATACACAAATGCCCGAGGGGCACGAAAAACCATATACTTAAAAAGTGGAATGCGAAATACTAGCAGGTAAGTAACAGTTCTAATAGGCTTTGGAATCGCTAGGACTGGACTAGGGAATCGTTAGATTACTACTAGGAGGCCCAGGGGACTCGGGTGCAGAGTGTGCACTCTCACGCGGGATGCGGGACAAAGTCTATGGAGGCTAGTAAAGGCAAAGTTAGTGTTCACGGGCGAACCCGACCTGGTAGGAAGAAAACGACAGTGGATCCTGACCCTAGGATAGTGAGGCTATGCTGGGACACCGAAGTGCCGAAGTTACCTAGCCCAGGGGCTGCAGCTGCATAGGTCTGAAAAGACGTCGGGGATCTCGTTGCCGGACCAGGAGCCTGGAAGGAAGAAGTTGCTGGCAGGCGACCAGTGAGGAAAAGTTCGATGGATCCAAGCCTGGATCAAGGAAGAAGAAAACCTGAAAGCAGAGGGGACCAAGTTCTTGAATCACTAGCCAGTGATTAAGTGGGCACCAGGATGGCACCGGGCGAAGTCACCGCAGTCAGGTGAGTGGGCGCTGCTGGGCTCTGCAGTCTCTCGGACCAGGAGGCGTTGTCGGCGACCAGGATGGAGGTGCGAGCTGTCCCACGAAGGTTCTTGCTGTCGACGTCGCTGGACCCAGGATTGGGCAACAAGTCTTGGCAAATGCAAGGCCCACGCGGTGGACCTAAAATGGCGTCTTGGGCGGACCAGGAGGGTCCAGGGTACTTCTCCGATGGAGGGAAGCAAGGGCCAGTCTGGAGCAACCAGACCAGCAGCAGAAATGTCGTCGGGCGTCGTCAGGAAGGCCACAAGCCAGCGGGCTAGTAGCCAAACAACGCGGTGAGCAGTAAAAAGCAGAAGGGCCCCACGCAGATCGTGGAGATGCTGGGGGGCTGCTCTTCGGTGCTGGAGCTGCTCAGGGTGGGGGCTTCTCGGACCCCAAAGCACTCACCAGGAAATTACTTGGTGGGCTTGCTGTGCAGAAGTCGTGCAGTCTTGGCGATGGCCGGTCCCTCGAGGTCTCGTCGCACCCACGGTTCTCAGCTGTGCTGTAGAGGTGGGTAGAGGTCAGAGGTGCCAGGGAAGCCGGGTCTCGTCGAGCTGGGCAGTCTGATTCCGGAGGAAGGACGTGCAGCAGACCGCAGTGTTCTTGGATGGTGCCTGCGGATGCAGGGTGACTACTCCTTAGCCACAAGGGAGAATCTTGAGGAAGAAATCGTGAAGTCCTTTCGTGGAAAGTGGTATCTTGATTCCAAAGATGATCTGCTTTGGAAGGGGGCCAGTTCCTACCTTTATCCTGTAAAAAGGGGCTGGCACGCGACTAAGTCCTGCCCTATGGGTGGGACTAGGAGGGGGGTGGTTACACCCACTTCCTTGGCGGGCTTTTCCCCAGCACAGGGTCTGGAGTGACCCTGGAACTGGTTCCAGCCAGCCTATGCACAGTGAGCACCGGGGTGCCACGTGCAGTCACCTTCCTCTAAAGCCCTGCCTACCTACAATACACAAAACCCTGTCTGGGACGGTGCTGGCACCGCCCCTGGCAGGAAACCCTTTGTCCTTATCTCCTGCTCTGGGAGGACTCCCAGCAGCAGGAGGGCAGACTTGTGTCTCGGTGGCAGCATCCATTTTGTGGAGCTGAGGCTCTGTTTGACTTTAACCGGGGTTAGGGGTTACATACATGTCGTGTCCCTCTAGAAGGGTGGAATGCTAACCCCGTCGCCAGAATTGGCGAGGGGTTAGTATTCCAATTCGTATGACACCTTACTCGACATGTTTTGATAAAGCGATACCAGAGTTGGCATTTAACCGCGAGGATTATAATGCACTTAAGAGTATATGGTATGCGATATCATGGAAACGGCTAAGGGATGGGTCCCGAAAGCCGCAGACAGGCTCAGCTCATGCCAGAGCACCATCTCACACGATTCCAAGCACTCTGCCTTCAGGATTGTTAAGGCCTGCCATAGGAGTGACTGATAGGAGATCTGTGTGTCCATTTTAGGGTTAGATATAGGTATACTATATCTAAAGCAGAGGGTGAGTACACCACCTTGCCCCAGCTGTCGTGCAGCCAGTTGTGTCAGTTTTAGTTAGTCAATCCAGGGGTGGCATAATACATGCTTCAGCCCCTGGGAGACTTCTGGGTGCACCTCAGCCCTGGGTACAGGGTCTTGGAGAGGGCCCAGTGCCAATTCAGTACCTGAGTACAATTTGGATAGAGAGAACAGCTCGGCTGTGGGTCTGATTAGCAGGCCCACAGCCAGGGAAAGTCGTAAACCAGTGCAGCAAAAAGCAAAAATCTGGGTGATCATAGGATTGCAGACCCTACTCTCCTACATCCGGTTTAAACCCCGATATGCGGAGCCACGCCTGGCGTCTGAGCATGACGCTAGTGTTAATGGCCCTAGCTGCTGTGTCTGCTGCATCAAGTGCACACTTTATGGCCGCGTTGGAGATTAGTTTCCCCTCCTCTATAAGCAGTTTGGTAGCCTCTTGAAACTGCGGAGGCAGGTGTTGTAAAACTTGCTCTAGGGTGTCGTAATGCGCCCTATCATAACGTGCCAATAGTGCTTGTGTATTTGCAATACGCCAGAAATTGGCAGCCTGCGCAGCTACCCTTTTGCCCCCTGCCTCCAGCACTTTTGACTCCTTGTCTGGGGGAGGAGCTTCACCCGTTGTTTGGGAGTTAGCCCGTTTGCGGGCATTTGCGACCACAAGGGAGTCAAGTGGCAACTGTCCCCGAATGTATGCCGGGTCTGCAGGCGCTGGTCTGTACTTCTTCTCGATGCGAGGATTGACCACCCTCGCCCTGGTTGGTTCTTTAAAGATGTCCGCAGCATGTTTAAGGACCCCTTTGAGCATAGGCAGTGTCTTTACTGTCCTTTCAGAGACTGAAAAAGTGTCAAATAGAAAGTCTTCTTCAACTGGGTCAGCATGCATGTCCACATCATGATTAGCAGCTGCCCGTTCAATGAGTGCGTGAAAACCTGCAGAATCTTCTGTTGGGGATGCACGTGCAATGAGAGGCTGTGGGTCCTGCCCCACATTCTGGGTGTCTTGGTCACCTATGTCGTCATAGGAATCCTGCTGTGCATCAGGGTCATTGATGGGGAAAGTGTATTGGTCATCTTCTCCATATCCTTCACCCTCAGAGTGTTCTGGGGAAGGTGTTGGGCTCCTTCTAGGAGGAGGCTGTATAGGTTCCATCAGGGCTGAAGCGTCCTGAGCAAGCCGTTTCTTCTTTAGTGGGATGACATAAGAGTCCACTGGCTGTGAAGTGATCTTTCGTTTGTAAAGGGTTAATTTGCCCGTGTCTGCGTCGATAAAACGCTCAGAATCTTTTTCTGAGTCGAGTAGTCGACCTGAAAGTGCTCCAGACGTTGATGATTCCGACGTCTTTGGCGCCAATTTTGTGGTAAAGGCCTTCGGAGCCTCCTTTGGCGGCAGAAGGAAGAGAAGTTTGCCTGCAGGCTTTGCCGGCAAGTCCATCGGCTTCTGGTGCGACGGCGTCGGAGCCGGCGTTGCAGAGGCCATCTCCCGAATCCTCTGTAGTGAAGAGGCGATGGGGGACGCGTCACTCACAGCGACACTTGGCGCCGACGAGGAGGCATTCACCCTGCCCTCGGATCCGACGTCTTGTAGGCCCTTGTGCGTCTTAGACGTGGATACTGCAGCCGTGGACACAGAGTCTTTGGACCGATGTGTTGAGCTTCCAGCTTTCGATCCGTGTAATTTTGCAGGCTCCGTTTCCACCCCGCGTCCGACTAACGATGTCCCAGTCGGCACCGGAGTTTTGTCGCTGGCTTTGGCGGGCTTAGACGGCGTCGCACTTGTCGACCCGTGCCAAACTCCCTTCTTAGAGGAAACCTCCTCCGCCGACGATTTCGACACCGTCGAATCGACAGTTTTCTTTGACTTCTGTGGACTGGAGGTCGACGGAGTCGATGAGGCAGCAGGTTTTGGTGTTTTTGGTGGAGCGGCCGCCATCTTAGGAACGCTCGAATCTGTAAGTTTCGGTTTCGGCTCGGCCATTTTAGGTGTAGTCGATACCGCTTGTTTTAGTTTCGGTTTCGATACGGGCTTCGCAGCAAGTATGTCCGTGGCCGGGCCTGAGGGCGGGGCCGTGGCTTGCGGTGCGGGGTCTTGGGTAAGGCCGACTGGCGATCCCGTGACCCGAGCCTGATCCGTGTAACCTTCGGGGCATAGCTCATCCCCTGAGCTATCTTCCGCGGCCCCATAAACTTCTTCGACGTCCCCTACCTCGTCGACGTATTCAAGGCCTTGACCCACGACTCCGTCGTCGTCGTCTTCTGGATCCGCCTCGATGTCCGTCGCGGGCGGTGAGATTTGAAGATGATGGCTTTGGCCCTCCTCTTCTTGGTCGCCGAAGATGTTTTCTGGATCCGGGGCCGCTTGTCTGGCCTCAAGGCGCACCGAAGTTTAAGTGTCTTTTTTGACCTGAATCTGGAGCAGGCCATGCAGTTGTCCTCGTTGTGGTCCGGCGAGAGGCACTTGTTACAGACCGGGTGCACATCAATATGTGGGTATTTCGACCCACAGACGGGACAGTATTTAAACGGGCTCCGCTCCATGCTGAAAAGTTGCGGTCGTGTTGCGATGAGAAGGCCTCGATGTCCGAAGAGTGATACGACTCCGCAGATTCCGACTCAAAGAGACGGAAGAACTCGAGACCGTGCGCAAACAATACCGACGCAAAGAATATAAGGCCTTTTGGCCGTAAAAAGCTAGTTTTTCTCGGTTCCGACAGAGAGACGTCGAGACCGCATCCGAACCCAATGGCGGAAAAAAACTATCTGGGGATGGAGCCGATGCCCATGCGCACTGTAGTCCAGGGGAGGAGCCACCTATCTCAGGATACTTCGAAGACTCTTCCAGGACAACAATGTGCGATCATCCGGACCCAACACTAGGCGGCGATCTAATGCAAAAGATATGAATTTAGCAGCCCACATGCCTCGAACGCCTTGTTCCTGATGCGTTGCAGGGAGTCCGAGACCTGCTTCGTAAAGGAAGCGGACGGTTTCGTCGACCCGACAGACGTTCTCGGCCCACTGGCCTGTGAGGACTCAAGCGTCGATGTCTTGGGCTTTTCCGGCCAAGGCGTAGGAACAGCCTTCTTCGGGGCGTCATGCCCTCCTTCCGTGTCTGCAGACTTCGGCGCCGACGTTTTCGGATCGGCGGCCTTGACTACTGGTTTCGGGGCCCCAGTCTTCGGCTCGACGCCCTTGTGTGACTTTGGCTCGACGCCCTTGTTTAACTTCGGCTCGACGCCCTTGACCGTTTTCGGCTCGACGCCTTTGCTCGACTTCACCGGGTCGATAGCTTTCTTCAGCTTCGACTGCCCCGACATCTCGGAAGACGAGGGTGCTGTTAGAGGAGCAGACGTCTTCGGTGTCGATGGCGTCTCGACCACTTTCGTTTTTGTCGACACCGATGGTTTCACTTTCGGTTTCGTTTTCGACAATGGCGGCTCCGCCGAAGTGTCCGTAGCCGGGCCCGTAGGCGAGGCCGTGGATCTGGGTGGAAGGTCTTGGGTAAGGCCGTGTGGCGATCCCTCGACCTGAGCCTTTGTAATTGTTCGAACGGGGCATAGCTCTTCCTCTGAGCTATCTTCCGTGGCCCCATAGGCCTCATTGTCGTCTCCTACCTCTTCGACGACTTCTTCTGTCTCGACCACCTCGACGTCCGCGTCGTATTCGTAGTCGATCTCCTCCGCTGGAGGTGAAACCTGCATCTGAACTTCTTGCTCGTCTGCTTCTTCTCTCTCGAAGATGTCCACCGGTGCCGGGGCCGACTGCCGGGCCTCCAGGCGCGCCACGCGCCGAATCGTCTTCTTCGATCGAAACCTGGAACAAGCCATACAGCTGGCTTCATCGTGGTCCGGCGACAGGCACTTGTTGCACACCGGGTGGATGTCGATGTGGGGATATTTTGATCCACACACGGGACACATCTTGAACGGGCTCCGTTCCATGTTGTGTCGTCGAAGGTCTTGCTGCGTCGACTGGGCCTCGAGCACCGAAGAGTCACGCGACTCCCTGGATGTCCAACTCAGGAACTGAGTCAGAACAGAGCTGGGCACCGAACGCAACAATACCGACGGTTATAGAAAAAAGGCCTTCGGGCCTCGAAAAAGTCTATGTTGATTCCGAACTGGAGATAACGAAATTATATCCGAACCCAATGGCGGAAAAAAACAATCTGGGGATGGAGTCGATGCCCATGCGCACTGTTAGTCCAGGGGAGGAGACACCTATCTCGTGATACTGCGAAGACTCTTGCAGGACAACAATGTGCAATCATCCGGACCCAACACTAGGCGGCGATCTATGCTATAGATATGAATTCAGCAGCCCACATGCCTCGAACTCTTGTCTTCTTGGTTCATGGCTGCCCTCTAAATACTGTATTTAGGGGCGTTTTAGCGGTCCCGAGGTCAGTAGCCAATGGTCTACTGTCCTTAGGGTGACTACACCCTTGCTCTGCTCACCCCCACATGGGGTAGTGGGCACAATCCCTTATCCTGATTGGAGAGTGCCTGCCATCTGTAAGATGGCGGGCACTGAAGAGTGGGCTTCACCTCGCTCTCACCTGAGGGGTGGGCGTGGCACAGGTGGGCACACCTTCTGGACTGTGTTCATTTTTCCAGCCAAAAGGAGGGGAGACAGGAAGGGGGCATGCTCCCGATAGCAAGAAGCTGGGGGTCGCATTACAAAGGCCTTTGAAGCTCCCCTGCCACAGATGGCTCTTCCTGGCCTGGGGGAGGTGTGACCATCTACGCCCAGGAAAGGCTTTGTTTCTGGGCTCAGCGAGCGAAAGCTCCCAACCCAGGGGTCCAGAAACATGTCTCGTGGTGGCAAGCTGGTGTGTACTTGTCAGGGAACCCACCAGACGCTGGTCGTTTTTTCAGGGGGCATCTCTAAGATGCCCTCTGACTGTATTTTCATTAAATCCCACACTGGCATCAGTGTGGGTTTAATGTGCTGAGAAGTTTGATACCAAACTTCCCAGTTTTCAGTAAAGCTATTATGCTGCTGTTGATTTCAAAATTACAAACTCCCAGCACTATAATATTTTAATGGCATTACTGCACTTACAATGTCTAAGAATTGGTCTAGACACTTTAGGGGTACAGGGCTCATGCACCTGTCCACTCACCACTGGTATAGCGCACCCTGCTAGAGGGGTCGCTGACCAATGCCAGGGCAGTGGGTTGTACGCATGGCACACAGATGTGTGCCATGTCAACTCTTCACTTTGTTCTACACCAAAACACCTACAATAGCAGTGTGTGTGTAAAGGTACAGAGCCTCTAAGGGTGGCGCCTTACCTGGCCGCAGTGCCCTTGGTACCTTTTACAAGGGGCTGACGTGGCCACAGAGGGGCCAATTGAGGGTACAGTTTAGGGAAAGAACAGAGGCCCTAGGAACATGATTGGCAGGAACCCATGGCACATCAAGTCAAAGTGCATCAGTAGTCTGGCAAAAAGTGGAGGGGGGTTACTGCAACAGAAACCCACTTTCCTACACTTGGGTGTAACTTTTTGAGGAAGTTTACTCACGGTTTGTCACGGCGGCACTAGGGTGGCCAGGTGCAGAGTGCTGAGGCCCAATGTTATCCAATGAGGGAAAGGCGGCCTCCGGTTGTGCTGCTGCGTGTGCACTTTGTGTGCTAACTCGAATCCCCCTTTGCCCTGAGCCTAACACCAAGAGCTTTGCTCCCATAACCTTGTAGCCTGCTCACGAGCAGCCACCAACCGGAGGCCCCCTAGCCCCCATTGGATAACATTAGGCCTCAGCACTCCGCGGCCCTTGGGCAGCAGAGAGTGCTCTGAGAGTGCATCTTCGACCCTGCGGGAACCCTGGTTCAAACCCCGGAAACCCAACTCCTACAAATAATTACTTAGCTGTAAACCGATAACTCAATTTCTTATCATAGGATTACATTGACTGCTTTTCGTGAAAACGTTTTTCGAAGTGTGTAGTTGGTTTGTTACAACGACCACATTGTTACATCGCAGTACGTTACAATGCAAGTCGTTACATCGACTTGCTGTAGGGGGCGCGCTGGACTTAGGAATAGTATAATTTACTATTCCAACTCCAGTGTGCGCAACAGTAGGGAAAGTGTTGGAATAGTAAATTATACTATTCCTTAGGTTAGCACGCCCCCTACAGAAAGTCACCGTAATGGCTGTTTCCCATTCAAAGCATTTACAAACCTGTAACAAAGTACTTTTCATTAAGCTTGCTTGTATTGTTCAACCTGCCTTGAAAAGTACCATTTACATTTACCTGTGCCAGGCTTGCTAGGTTCTAGGACATAAATATAACTAAATATTTTTATACAAACAAATTGGTCTGAGCTCAGTATTTGAGTGTATGACATTTCTTGCCTGAGTGTGTGCAATAAATGCTTAGCCCTACCCTCTGATAAAGCCTTACTGCTTGACCACACTATCACTAATAGAGAGTAAGTTATTATCTACATTGACCTCTGCCTACCTTTGGGGTTCCACTGGACTCTGTGCACACTATACATTACTTTAGTATAGTATATACAGAGCCAGCTTCCAACACAAGCCTACTAATTCAAAGCTAAACATGGACCAAAGCAGCTAGTTATGCATGATCTGGAATTCTAGGTATATATAAGCTCTCACTCCATGCTCCTGCAGAGCCCCCCTCCATCCAGCACTGTATAGTGTAAACTTAGTCCCAGCAGAGGCCCTTCTATCTTCCGCAAGAATTCAGAACCGCTCTTCCCTATTGGCTCCTGCAAATGCCCCTCCCTTCAGTGTGTTGCAGTGTTCCCTCCACCCAGACCCCTAAACCTCTCCCATCAGGCTTCTGCAGTGCTCCCCTATTCCAAGCCACTTCTCAGCCCTTGCTAAAAACGTATTGACCATAATGCCAATGAAAAATCAAGTCTACCTCACACAAAGCTGCTGGTAACCTATCCCCGTCGTTAAGTGAATGATGCTTGATTTGGGTTTCTTTCAAATGGCACTTGTGCTCGTTTACTTTTGCCACACTCGATTCATTAGAAGGTAAGAGCTAGCGAGTGAATTTCTGAGACAATGAAGCATGTCCTCCCTAAAAATTAAGCCGCTCACCGACAGTTTAAATAATGTGGCCTAGATGCACGAGCCATTATTACGCCAGGGTTGCGCCAACATCATGTTACCTGTTAAACCCACCAATGACTTGCTCTTTCAGTGATCTTACTAGCTATTCAGCTGCAGAATTGGGTTTGCTTAGAGATTTCTACTGTGGCGGAGCAGGGGGAAGAGATGTCAAGAGGCTACGACCAGAATAGTGAGCGGGGTATTGTGTTGAATTTTAAGTTTCATTTTGAAATAGAGATTTAAAACACACATTCATGTTCAAATACTCGATAACAAATATGCACACAGTGCTTGCCTATGTGAAGTGAGAAACAGTGGCAGCTGTAATGGGAATCAGCAAAAATGTTGAAAAGGTCTGCCAAAGTCAAGAGCTTTTGTTTGTAATGAAGAATTTTAAGTTTGATTCCAAAAAGAGCATATCCGGTCTGTTGCAACAAGACATTCAAAGTGACACATGCGAATACTTAAACTGGTTGTTGAAAGTCAGACCACTGAATATTTATTTTTCTTTTTTAAGGTGCCGAACGTGTGATCACCTTAAAGTTGGAGATTCCAGGATCCATGCCGCCTCTCATCCAGGAAATGTTAGAAAACTCTGAGGGACTTGAAGCAGGCTCCCCAAGTCCAGATGAGGATACAACAGAGCACAGCCCCACCATCTCAACAAGCTCGGCGGACAACCGCAGCACTGGGGAATCTCCTCCAGTGAAGTAGGAAGTTGATTGACTTTTTAAGACATTCATATGAACAAACCTTACACACAGCTAGGAAAACCACTAGGTGCTTGGTTTCCAGAACATGAAAATAGGAAAATGACCAATATGTTCTACTTATAAATAAATCTATATATAATATAAATATATATATATATATATATATATATACTACTCGGTGTTTAAACACAACCTTCTCCTGGACTATTAAAAACTATAAACAAAAATCTACAATAGTACATGCAACCCTGCGGTTTCACACAGGAAACAAGATATTTTTCTGTTCTGCTCAAGACTGCATGACGCGATCGATTCGGAAACTGGTTTAAATGTACCTTGAGGACATTGTACATACAACTCTGGAGTGTTTCTTCTTGAATGGATGTTTTTGGTGCTTTCCTTTAATCTTGCATAAAATGACAAAGACACTGAGCTAACAGAATGGGCCACCAGAAAAAGACTGAGTGGAAATTCAATCAGAGTGGGCTTTCTTTTTGGAGGGTGGAATACTTTAGGGGGAGGAGAAGCCTTTTCCTCTGTGCGATATCAGCGATTACATTTTGTTAAGTTCTATCGAAAGTATAAGGACAAATTCAATGCACTAGCATCAGAAGCAAAGTCTTCTGCGTCTTTGTGAACTGCAAGTTCAAGTAATCAAATGTGATTTGTTGGTTCATCACTTTAAAAATGTTTATTACAGGGTGGGTGCAGTAAAATATTTCTTACTACATTCACAGGGAAGATAGCCTCCAAGGTGCAGCATTTATGTAATGTGATCTTTTGTTTACTTGTTCACAAGCCATTTGGAATACTTCGCAGGAGGCGATGGGCTTGACCACTACCTATCATGGGGCACAGTGTGTCCCATTTAACTATGTGTCACAGGGAGGAGTGTTGGCTGAAAAGTAAGGGAGTGTGTTCAGTCCGCCCAGTATCCTGAAGCCGATACGGAAACTCACTCTCGTGAACCACCCCTCAGAGCTTCTTCGGCCTCATTCAAAGCACTACTAGGTTTTGAAAAGGGGCATACTTTAGCAAGTCGGGGACGTACCGTCACCGGCTCGGTTTGTACATTCAGATTGTTTAACAATACTTTCTATGTTCATATACTGTTTACCTTTTTCCATGGAGTCTCCTGGCAAAGAATAAAATATATTTATTTTACAGTCGTGTATGCCCTTCGTTTGTGTACAAATCACACTGCAGGCAAGGTGCTTCAGATTTTTTTCTTTTTTTAATGTTTCAACTTCATTTCAAAAAGCAGGTTTGCAACCATGACAGTTAAAATGTGTGCTTTCAGCACAGCAGTCTAAAACATTTCTACAAGCCAATCAGACACATACATGAACATTTCAATGAGTAAAAAAGAGCATAAAAGTGTATGTGGAACAACAAAATGTTAAAAGGTCTACACAATAATAAAAACCATCAATTACGCGATCACATAAAATAAGCCAAATGTACAAAAGTTTGCGACAGGAGGGACAAAAGGACTACACAAGATATTGTTGGAAATTTGTGTGCTTTTTCAAGCACTTAATTAAACATATCAAAATCATCATCTTCGGACTCTGTAAAATATTTCACTTCTTTTCTGGCTCGGCCGGACCGCGGCTGTCGCTCCGTCGTGCTTTCGGAGGCAAAGTCGGTCGGTAAGATCTCTCCATCGGAATCATTGTCAAAGGAAGTCTTCTTCGATTTCTGAAAATTCAACATGGAAAAGTGAATCTACAATAAACAGAACTAAACTTTACTTTGGACTGTGCATACATATTTAAAGTGAATCTACAATAATCAGAACTATTCATTTTGTTGGACTGTGCATACATATATAAAGGGAATCTACAATAATCAGAACTAAACTTTACATTGGACTGTGCATACATATTTAAAGGGAATCTACAATAATCAGAACTATTCTTTTTGTTGGACTGTGCATACATATATAAAGGGAATCTACAATAATCAGAACTAAACTTTAATTTGTGTTGGAGGACTGTGCATAAATCTATTCAAACTAACAGGCCCAAAGATATGTTCTCGAGTAGCCACAACCCAGGTTTTCACCAGATCCTATGAAGATCTTTATAGTTCAACCGAAAACATGTAGTGCGTGCACTTTTTACCTAATTTAGATTCCACTATTTTAAAAAAGTGGCAGTCCAAGTGTCTGAAATCCATTAACACAGGTTATGACAGGCACCCTAGCGCTCTGCACTACGCCATCTGCCCGTCACCTTGATGCATCGGTCATCAAGCTCACAGGTAAAAGTGCAAAGGAAGCAAGCACATGAGTTTTGTTCCAAAACCATACAGTACAATTCACTTCACCCAAGCTCAGAGAACAACCTTCAGGGCCGGACTGGCCCTAGCAGGCATCAGGTGTTTACCAGGAAGCTGAAAAGGTGGGGGCCGGTTTTGTTACTCAGGGTCGATTCTGGAGCAGTACTGCAATATCAGCCCCCAGTAACCAAAAGCAGTAGTGCTTCATACTTGCAGAACTCCCCCGTCCTTCCCAGGGGCTGGTCCAACAAAATTGCCAGGCCTGCTTTGGTTTCCCAGTCCAGCCCCGATAACCTCCGGTCAATCTACAGATTCATGAAACAAGGTCTGCGCATGCAGCCAATCTCAGGTCAGGTTCAGTAGTGCACGGTCTCCTATGAGATCACACTTCTTCCGCCCCTCCAGGTCACAGGACAGTTCGTGAACCTCACACTGCCGACAGGCCTATGGCTCTGAGCACACTCTAGATTAGAGTGATAGTAGATCGAAATAAACATCAGGATACCAGGTTCACGTGGAGTACGAGGCAGATGTGCACATCTGTATACCATACCAAGTCCATTCTTGTCCCAACAAGATATGAAAATACAGCACCACCAGTGAAAATGTATATCAATCCTGATTATAGCCCATATTTAAATCTGTAAGGTGCCTGGGAGAGAGAGATGAAAGGTAGCTTTTAAGAAAACAAGTTACTTACCTGTAACTTTGGTTCCCCAGTATTGGTAACTTTCATAGATTCCCATGCTTTGTATCATTCCCCGTCGTCGGAATGGGAGCCTCGGTAGTACAAAAAACCATAGAAACAAAAGAGAAACCTAGGCCTAGGCCTCATCTCATTTTGTATCCTATCACCCTCTTTTTGTAAAAAGAGACCAAACCTTTGCCAGAACCAATCAGAGCAGCCTCACCCTCTGGAACCTTCCTGAGAGAGCTCAGAGCCTCAGATTTTTGTAGCCGTTGTGCAAACCGCCACTAACTCTGTAAAAATACTGAGCTTTCCCAGGGGAGGCGGGCGGGCGCATGGGAATCTATGAAAGTTACCAATACTGGGGAACCAAAGTTACAGGTAAGTAACTTGTTTTCTTGCCCCAGTATTGGAACTTTCATAGATTCCCATGCTTTGTATCAGAGTAGCTAGCAGTAAATTACCAAGAACACATTTTGTAACTGCATGGCATCACATAACCATACAAGCAATACATATAGCATAGCAAAACAAACAAAATGTGCTCACCAGGATGGAGGGATCATAGGGAAAGCTCACCTCTCAATGAAAAAGATTCCGCAGGACTGCCTGACCAACAGCCGCGTCGTCGCGTCCCGCAGACTCCAGGCAGTAGTGTTTCGTGAAGGTATGAGTACTGCTCCACGTTGCTGCCCTGCATATGTCCTTAATGGCAACTCCCGAAAAGAGAGCCACTGACGATGCCACCGATCTCGTGGAATGTGCACGGACTCTTCCGTCCAGTGGCTTGCCTGCTTCCTGATGACAGAATTGAATCGCACTGGAGATCCAGCGGGAAATGCCACTCTTTGCTAAAGGCAACTCCTTTCGTGGTGCGCTGTAGGACACAAACAACTGAGTTGACTTCCGAAAGGGACGTGTGCGCTCTAAGTAAAACTTTAAGCATCTCTGAACGTCCAAAGAATGTAGTGTGCGTTCCGCAGGTGTAGAAGGGTGCGGAAAGAAAGATTTCAGAATCAAGGGTTCATTCAAGTGGAACTCAGATGGCACCTTTGGTATAAATTTGGGATTGGTCCGAAGAATAAGACCCTCTCTCTTAAATTGCAGGAATGGATGCACTATGGAGAGTGCTTGAAGCTCACTCACTCGTCTCGCTGATGTTAGAGCCACAAGGAGGGCCAGTTTCCACGATAGAAACTTTAAGTCTGCTTTGTGCACCAGCTCAAACGGAGCCTTCATGAGTTGAGCCACAAAGGTTGAGCTGCCACACTGGTGGAGGACGACGAACTGGCGGATACATCCGGAATAATCCCTTCAAGAATTGTTTAACAACCCTAGAGGACCATAAGGAAGGACCTGAAGAACTGCGTCGATATCTGGATATGGCCGCCAGATGTACCTTGACCGATGAATGTGCCAAACCAGACTTGGCCAGAGATAGTAAATATGGCAACAATTGATGAGGTTGGGAAGTGTAAGGATGGAGACCTTGACGTTGGCACCACAAGCAGAATCTCTTCCATTTTGCCTTGTAAGTCTTATTGGTACTTGGCACTCGGGCTTGAGCCAAGACCTCTCTGTATTCCTGAGAGAGTGTTAGATGACTGAATTCTCTGTGTTCAGGAGCCGCGCCGTCAAGTGGAGCGATCTCGGATCCGGATGGTAAACCTGCCCCTGACTCCTGGACAGCAGGGACGGAATGGGTTGCAACTGAATTGGAGGAGCTTGGGAGAGCCTCAGAAGCTTTGTGTACCAGAATTGTCTGGGCCATGCTGGGGCAATTAGAATCATCTTGCAGGGCTCTGCCTTCATTTTCCTGAGAACTCGAGGAATGGGGGGAATTGGAGGAAAAGCGTAAAAGAATGCGCTGTAGCAAGCCATCGAAAGAGCGTTCCCCAGGAACCCCTGATGGTGAACTTTGCTTGCGTAGAACCGGCATTTGGCGTTCTCCGCCGAAGCAAAGAGGTCGATGGCTGGCGTCCCCCAAACCGAGAACACCCTGTCTAGAATGGATTGATTCAACTCCCACTCGTGAGTCACTCCTGTCTGTCGACTCAATGCATCCGCCTTGACATTGAGAGTTCCCGCCAGGTGTTCGGCTCTCAGAGTGATGTTGTTCAGAATCGCAAAATCCCAAATCCGTTTAGCTTCTGCGGACAGAGTCTGCCATTTGGTACCTCCTTGTTTGTTGACATAGTGCATGGCCGTCGTATTGTCCGTACGGACCAGCACCGAATGGGTGCGAACTCTGGGAAGAAAAGCTTGCAAGGCCAACCGAATGGCCGTCAGCTCCAGGAAATTGATATGGCACTGGCGCTGTCCTGGACTCCAGTGGCCACTGACTTGAAGCTCTCGGAGAACTGCACCCCAGCCCTCCAATGAAGCGTCTGTGGTCACTATCATGGGTGAAGGTGAACTCCTGAACGTTAGACCTTGGGCGATATTGCTTTTTAGAAGCCACCATTCGGCCGCCTTTCTCATGGCTGATGTCACCACCACCTTGTCGTTGAATGACCCCTCTGCCTGGCGCCATTGCTTGTCTAGCTGCTCCTGCAGAGGACGCATTCGCAGCCTGCAATGCGGTACCAATGGTATGCAGGATGACATCGATCCGAGAAGAGATTTGTATTGGCGGACCGACAGGAATTTCTTGTGGCACAGTAGTCGAGCTGAAACCATCAACTTTTGTTGTCGTTCCTCCGAGGGACGAGCAGTACATTGCGTGGTGTCCAAAATGGACCCCAGGAATCTGGCAGTTCTGGAGGGCAGCAGGACTGACTTGCGTTCGTTCAACTGAAGGCCCAGGCAACGGAACAAATGGATGCAAGTAGAAACTGCCTGAGAAGTTTCCTGGAACGATGGTGCCTTGACAAGCCAGTCGTCCAAGTAAGGGAAAACTTCTAGAGACTGTCGTCGAAGAAAAGCTGCTACCGGTGCCAACACCTTGGTGCCGACCGAAGGCCGAACGGAAACACTTTGAACTGGAAATGGCTCTTTCCCACTGTGAAGCGTAGGTATTGTCTGTGAGCTGGGTGTATCGGAATATGGAAATACGAGTCTTCTAAATCCAGCGACGCCAAGTAGTCGTCCGGATTCAAGAGAGGTAGAATTTCCTGGAGAGTGACCATCCTGAACGAGAGCTTTACGAGATAGGTGTTGAGCTCCCGAAGGTCTAGAATGGGACGCCAAGTTTCTGCCGTCTTCCGCACCAGGAAGAATCTTGAATAGAATCCCCGGCCCCTCTGAGAGAGAGGTACCGGTTCTATCGCTCCTTTGAGGAACAATTGATGGGCTTCTAGATGGAGTAATCCTAGATGTCCTGTGCGGATGGCGCCCGGAGCTCGTGTTGGAGGAAGGTTTTGGAACTCCAACGTATGGCCACTCTCTACGATATTGAGGACCCACTGGTCCGATGTGATAGACTTCCAGCTGTCCAGACAAAGGGATATCCTGCCTCCCACTGATGTGACTGGGAGGGGAGGAACAGTAGGTAGAGCCGGGAGGCCGCTATTGCCGTTTGGTGTTGTCACGACCTTGTCGGTTCTGACGGCCCCGCGGAGGCTGGCGAGAGAAAGACGCCGATTGTCCCTGTCGCTGATTTGAGTATTGGGGTTTATAGGACTGGGAAGACTGTGAGGAATATCTCTGCTGGTTTCCTCTGTAAGACGCAAATCCTCTCCCTCGTGCGCCCCTAAAGGGGACCTTGCGATAGGTGAGTGACCCCAAGGACTTTGCCGTGTCCGTGTCCTTCTTTATATTCTGCAGGGCATCGTCCACATGTTTCCCGAACAGCATCTCCCCATCAAATGGGAGATCTAGGATCCTGTTTTGGACCTCCTGTCGAAACCAGGTGGCTTTTAACCAACCCTGGCGCCGTAGCACTGCGGAGCCTGCCAAGGCTCGAAACGCCGTGGAAGCAATGTCCATTGCGCAGTCAATTACTTCTGCAGAAGACTTTTCCCCTTCTGTAAGCACTTTCTTGGCTTCCTCCTTTGTGGGCTCTGGTAAAAGTTCCACGAAGGGTTCCATGTCGCACCACATCTGGCGGTCGTAACGGCCTAAGATGGCAAGAGCATTTGCCGCTCTAACTAGCAAGCTGGCCATGGATGAAAACCGTTTTCCAACATTATCCAGACGTCTGCCATCCTTGTCCGGGGGTGTGGTCAACGGTGTGGACGGATTCTTTGACTTGCTTTGGGCCGCCTGAGAGATCACTGAGTCAGGCTTCGGCTGACCAAGAAAGCAAGCTGGACTGCCTTCCGGAGCCTTGTACTTCTTTTCCAGCCTGGGGAGCACTGTAATCCCCGTGGCTGGACTTTGCATGATCTTCATACCCTCCTCCCATACATGCTCAATGATGGGAATAGACTTGACAGATCTCCGGTATTGTTCCTTAAAGTCATAAAGTAAACATTCCGATTCCTCCCTCGTCACAGGCAAGCCAAACCTCTTTGCTGCCCGCTCCATCAGGTGATGAAAACCCCCTATATCCACTGGAGGGGAGATGGACGTGTCACGACCAGATGCGTCCGGATCTTGTGGCCCACTGTCCCCTTGATCCAAGTCTGGGTCCTGTAACGGATCAATCAAGGGATCCACCTGCATCACTTCCTCATCCGAAGAGGTATCCTGATGGACCGTCTGAACTGGTAAGGGATCCGGTGTGCGGACCCGCACCAAAGGTGTCACTGGCGGTGGTGAGGAGGACACCACTGGAAGACTAATAGTCGGCTGCACTTGCGGCTGGATTTGCGGTGGAGGCAACGCAGACTGTCCAGGCGGTTCCGACGGGAACCTTTGACGATAATCCTGAAGCATCATTTGCAAATCAGAGATGAGCGAAGAGGGCATGGCCACCATGCCCTGTCCCAAAACTGGAGCGCGTCGCTCTTCCAGAACATACGGATGTAACTGCTGGTCACCTGTCTGCTCATAATACTCTTCCGTGTCCGTCTCCTGCATCTTGACATGCAAGTCCGAGGGACTATAGGCAGGTCCATAATTGTCATCATCCTCAATCTCATCCTCCTCAGATTCATCATCCAGCAGCATGGTCGGTGGATGTGAAGAAACTCGTCGCGGAGAAGTCATCTCCGGCGTTATTTACATTTTCAGAATTGGAAAAGGCAACTTTTGACCCGTCGACGGTCTCGTCGACGGTGCCGTCGTCGTCAGTGCAGCCGCCGTCGACGGAGCTGTCAGCGGAATCGTCGACGGTACCATAGTCTTCGTCGACGGTCTCGTAGACGAACTCGTCGTCATCACCATTATCGTCGACGTTGAAGTGGTGGTCGTCGCCGACGTAGTTTTCGTCGTCGTCGACGCGGCCGTCAACAGTTTGCCTGTCGTCGTCGTCGACGTCAGCGTCGACGAACTCGGGACCTTGAACGTCGACGAAGTAGTCGTCGCGGAGAAAGCTGCCGCCGACGATCCCGTCGACGGCGGAACAGAAACAGCGGGAACTTTCAAAGAAACAACTGTCGTCGACGTACCTGGTGTTTTAGTTGTCGACGGACGCTGTTTTTTCTCCTGCCCAGATCCTGAAGTGACAGAAGAGTGTTGGTCACTGGATTTGCTCTTTTTGGGCGGAGGAGAAGGGAGAGCACTCTCCTTTTTGTCCTTTAAGGCTGTAACACCTCCAGCCGCCTGTCCCTGCCTCTCCTTTTCACTTCCGTGAGGAGATTGAAGGGGACCAGCCTTCTCAGACCTATCAGAGATCTTGTGAGAGGCCTGAAGAGGGGGTTCAGATGTAGAAGCACCAGGTGGAGACTTACCCCTCTTCCTTGATCTGTGAGAGGAAGCAAACGATGTGGAATCCTCCTCATCTGAAGAGATCACCTCCTTGCGAGTCTTCATTTTCTGCAGCCAGGTCAACAGTCGACCTTCTCTGTCACGAAGAGTCTTGTTCGAGAAGGTTCTGCAGATCTTGCACTCTGTGGCCTTGTGGTCCGGATATAAGCAATAAATACAATTGTCATGCTTATCTTCCACAAACAGACGTTTTTTCCCCACAAGAGGCACAGGGCCTGAACAAGGCCTTCTTCTCCTTGTCAGACATGTCGATGTTGATGAAGAAAAGTTGAAGAAATAACCAGAAAGTATTGAAAACTGAGCAGAGCTCAGTGGAGACTCCCTAGCACAACGTGCGGTAGAAAAATCTGAGGCTCTGAGCTCTCTCAGGAAGGTTCCAGAGGCTGCTCTGATTGGTTCTGGCAAAGGTTTGGTCTCTTTTTACAAAAAGAGGGTGATAGGATACAAAATGAGATGAGGCCTAGGCTTCTCTTTTGTTTCTATGGTTTTTTGTACTACCGAGGCTCCCATTCCGACAACGGGGAATGATACAAAGCATGGGAATCTATGAAAGTTCCAATACTGGGGCAATGGTGAATGCTGCCCATGAGGTGAGAACATACTCTGTGTTCCTCTCATGCACACTATCATCCCCTACAATTGAAACTTTGGTTAACGAGTGCATTGACGCACTTTCAGACTGGGCTATAAAACAATCCAGTCAGGATTAAACACTGATGTGCTGTGGAATCTGAGATGAGGGACTGCCTTTTCTCTAGGATCAACAGTTTTTATTCCTTCCCAGAAAAGTATAAGGAATACTTACTTTTGTAATTACTGATATAATACAATGTTGTGTAGTTCCTAATAATACGTAGGATCTGCGCGTCCAGGCAACATAAAGTAAGGGATTGGTGTCCAAACTGATTACAGACACCCCCAAATATGTTAGACTTTAGACCAGCTAGCTCACAGTGCCACCATAAACCCCCTAACTTAACCAAGAAGCCAATAGTTTCTGGCAACTATCGAACACGACCACCCTTGATCCTTTAGGGATCGTGGAAACAGTGCAGTACTTTTTGCTCGGTTAATTGTGCGCACTTCGACTCAGAGAGATACACAAAATAAACAATGGGGGTGTTTTCAATAAGCATTTATTGATCCAGAGTCATTCTAGTATAAAACATGTTTGCTGCAACAATCATTAGACAGAAACAGATATATAAGATTACAAGTACCAACAGAGTAAATTAAAGGCAGAATTCTGCCATGGTGCTAAAACAGTAAATATATGCAGGAATTTCGATACATGGCAGTAATCGAGCATACTCTTACGATTCAAACCCCATCTAAGTGTACCTAGCATGCATGTGGGTGTAAAGCGAAGAATCCCCTAGGAAAGAGCCAGCCCCATTACCTGATGGGAGAGAACAAAGGACTCTGTCTTGGTCTTGAGTTAGACAACCCGCAAGGGTTGTCAGTCAATGGCATGCTGGAGCTTCTGCAGGCCGGGACCTCAGCGTCTATTGTCAGCGTGAAACCTTCTCCTCTGGTTTCCCAGCAAAGATGTTTTTCTTTTATACCCACAAAATCCGCTCAGGGGTTCTACCTAGATATGAAATGGCTTGCCATTATGTATAGTGGAGGTGTTGTCCAAGGAAGACGTTAGCGTTGACTTTGGTACAGAGGTATTATACAGAAGATGGTAATTCTGCTGTGTATGTCCTGGGCAGGGGATTAAGATGATACTAGGAATTCTCATGTATAATAAATGAGGATAGTGTCGGAGAAAACTGATCGACATTTTTTCAGCACAACTAGGTAAAAGTTCAGTGCTGGATCGGTTATGTAGCACAAGGGAGGACAAATGTAGGTAAAAGGCCTACACCAGGGTACACTGGGGCGCATAAGAACATATTTTAATGGTGGACATCAGAAGACATCTGCTCCAGCATTCGCATAATCTCCTTTTCGTGGTTTGCTTAATTTACCCTGCATATTCTCTTATGTTGCTATGATCGTGAGGTTACTGCTTCCTTTTGGCGCAGCTTAAGTCTCCAGATATTTCCATGAATATGCACACAGCCAGTATTTGACGCTTCCAACTTACAAGTCGATCTGCTATTTCTGTGGAAGTGGTTGTCCAGAGGTAGCTAGCAGCGGACAGAGTAGCTGTTTCTAAAGCCCATCAAAAGTACCTAATGTAGTTATCTTGCATGCAAACGTTTTACACAGTTTTGCATCCTCACATTGCACACCAACTCAAAATGTCTCTCCTCTATCCTTAACATCCTTCATGATGGACTTAAACCGTCCGACTGTTGTCTCTCTTTTTCTTTCAAATGACTCTCTCCATACACTCCATTGTCTGCAAGCCTCTTCTTTCAGTGTGTAGATCCCTCACAGTTTCATGCATGTTTGCCCTCATTTCCATTACTATGTTTCTCAAAATGCCCACACCTCATTTAGACAGGTTACAGAATAAGTAGGGAAAAACAACACTACAAGAAGTACACAGACCACCTCAACCAATCAAGGAAAAGCATGTAATGAAGATAGATGAATGACAGTGCATAAAACACTGTCCAAATTCCACTCTAAACTGCCCTAAATGTAGGCTACACAACACAGAATGGTGATGTTCACCTTCATTCAACACAAAAATCTTTTTCTTGCTTCTCAAACAATTTTTTCCAGCTGACAGATCTTCATGAACCTTGGCACACTGGAACCTAACTGACTGAGTTAGTAGATTGGCAAGTTTCATGCAAATAAACCCAAGTTATTTACCTTCAGTAGGGATCTTTCTGGTGGATGGTCTATCCACCTACAGATTCTTCACCTTTTGACTATACAAGGGACTAGACTTGATCAGGAAACTTTTCCATAGCTCTTCCAGGCTGGTAGAGGGCACTGGCCTCACCTAGGTGCCGAAAACTACACCATTGTGGCGTCATTCTGACATCTAGTGGATGGGTCCTGAATTCTCCAATTTTTTGAAGTCCCTCTTCCATTTTTGTTCTTTGTTGTTGGGTGTTGAGGAATCCACCATTCCGCGTTTCCTGCGACGTTGTACACCCTCATCCTAAAGCTTCAGTTCTTGGTCGGCATCTTCAGATTCTTTTTCTTTTGGGGGGGTTGTCTATTTTCTCCTTCCATCTTCTTGGTGGAGGTTGCTGGGTCGCTTGTGAATCTAGAAATTTCTTCAAACTGGAAACTACACCTACAGGTAAGAAACTTTCATTTTGCAGCATAAATCTGTAGGAAGCTAGCTTAGCTTTTTGTGTAGTGTACCAAAATGAGTAACACCATGTATAAAGTGCAGGCGGCCCATGTCAGCTTATAGGGCTTAAATCACTAATTCCAAAATCTCTATTTTGTGGTAGTGTGGGCAGGGAGTTTAGGATTATCAAAGCACAGTGTTTAGCATTTGTTGAACACTCAGCGTCAATAAATTAGTCACACTCATGAAGAAACTCTAGACCAATTTTGGAAAATAACAGGTATTTTTATATATGTTGTAACACCAACCACTTTGTATATCGCTAAGTACTTGGAGGTGTCAATTTTCACAGCTAAGCAAAAATGCTAAACAAATGCGTTTTTATGTGGTAATGCTTTCCAATGAGAAAGAAACAGCTGACCTGGTACCAGCCCGCCGGCATGTCTGCATCTGCATCCCTCATCGAAAAAACTGTACCACAGTTGACTCGTCCTGCAGCTGTTGACTCCAGAAACCTGAGAGGACTGCCTGCCTTTGAAAAAGCCTCAAGAACTCCCATGAACAGTTGGCCGGTTCTGAAGAAACTCCAAAAGAGAAGACTCTGATGCCTCTGGAACTGCCAAAACCTGACAACCGAAGTTACCACTGTGCCCGTCGCCTCCAGCCTTAGTTTGTGTGGGCCGACGGTGCAAACAAGGTTCCCAAGCCCTCCAGAGCGTGAGTTCTTTGTGGTTTCATCCATCCGGACTCCCTGATACCACCTGCAGCTTTAACTCACAGGCCCCTTCAACCGCAACAGTTCCGGTAAGGAAAACCTGACACCTAAGGACATCTCAGCACCCGTCGCCCATGCGCCTTGAAGAAGAGGACCAAGATGTGTCCGCGAGCACTGCAAGGTCTGAGCCCACTTGTTTGTGCAGCCTGACTGGCTTCCTAACCAGAGCCTGCAGACTCTTTACAGTGACTGGTCCCCATTGAAAAGCATTGGGCTCCCAATGCGGAATTGAACTTGCAGCCCGCTGCCCCGTGCTGCTAGTGTTGTACTGTTGGTTCTGCCCTGGAATTTGATTTGCCCACCACTCACCTTAAATCCTGGACATTGGTCCTGTAAGTCAATGTACTGTACCTGTTTGCATAACTTGTTCTTCAATAGGATAACATTGCAGAACTCTGAAAACTGAACTATGTCCACTTTTTGAAAGTGAAAAGAATTTATATTTAGTAACGTACTTACCTGAATAATTCCTCTGATGCCTAAATATAAAGATACTTGCTATTTTTATAAATTGGTGGGGATCTACTCCTTGAGTTGTATGTGTCATTGTGTGTATGTGCAATTGTATTGCACTCCTCTGTGTTAAGCCTAAGCTGCTCAACCACACTAACCCCTAATAGAGCACTTTGGGATTGCATAGCAAGCCTTGTCCACTCACGAGGAAACCCCTGGACTCTCCATATGGTATATCAACTTTTAGATATATCACATAATGAGCCAGACACCTTCAGTCCTTATGACTATTCTGTCTTGGTGGACCTGTCAATATATTTCATGAACTGTGAGTGCTTGTATTTCATTCACTCTTCGAAGTGATGTTCTAGCCACTAGGAATCCTATCTTTAGTGTGAGCCTCTTTAATGTGGCCCTGTGTAAAGGCTCAAGGGGTTTCTTCATTAGTTTAGTTAGCACTACATTATTTTTCCTTCCTCAAAAAATGTTTTATTACTACAGTTGTGTAGAAACTTCTTCCTAAGTGCCCTCTTGTGTAGGTCCCAATTACGGCTCAACGCACCTTCAAGGATGCATATTTCAGTTTGCAGTCTAGTACGTGTGCAAGATATTTTAACACAGTTGCATCTTTAGTGTTTTACTTTAACAAGCCCACTTTATGGCACCATATTGAGTATCTCTTGCATTAGGCTATGTAACACGTCCTTGTTGTTGGCCTTCTTGCATCTCTAAGAACAGATATTAGGCTCTCTAGGAGCCTAAGATGACCATTTTTTAAAGTCTTCAGGAAACAAGCTGCCAGGCTTAAAGAGAATGGTTCTGGGTGTAGTACCCTTCCCTCTTCCAATGACAACAGGTCTTGTTGTTTTGACAATTCTTGGCTTTAATGCCTTTCAGAAGAAGCTATGAGGAAGAACAATATTGATCCAGACAGACAATACCACTAGAATGTTCTACGCCAACAAGGGTGGGACGTAATCATTCAAACCCTATCACAACTAGCCCAAGAAATCTGGAAGTGGGCAGTGCAGAAAGACAGATATAACAGTCCATCTACCAGGGAAGGACAATGTAGAATGTAAAGACTGAGCAGACAAGCATTCTGCTCTCACAAATTGGAACTCAATGACGGCATTCACCTCTTTTACATGGAGCATACCCATACATAAAGTAGTTCCCTTAAGTGCCAGTGACTACTTCGGTAATGTATGCTTTACGAGACAAAAAATGATATTTTGGCTTTAGAATTTTTTTTTCAGTTTCATAAGGGTCCAGCAGTTTCCCCAATAATAATGTATTGCAAAACTGATGACAAAACATGCATTTACAAAGTCAAATGAGCTGCCCTATTGGCTTTGCCACTGCCTATTTAAGGCAGGTCTTTGCAGCGCACTACTTCGCGATATAGCGCCAAGTGCCTCGAAGTCACTAACAGTAAAGATGTCCTGTTAAACTCTACAGGTGATGTACACACAAAGCCAATGTCTGGGCTTACACACATACATGGCTGGGTTTAGGAGTCCAAGGTATCAAAATAATTTGTCATACACCCCAGGATTGTGTGTGCGGGGTTTCTCTGGTTAATTTCAAGAATTTGTGGGTTTTCTCAAACTCACGACCCCTCCAACCACTTCACAGCACAGAAATGGTGTTGTGCTATTCAAATCTTTTAATGTACTCCTTACAAAGGCAGTAGGAAATCTATACACAAGGTGTAAAATAGAAACAAACGATTCCAGAATCCATGAGGAGTATTTTTAAGGGTTTCAAATATTTTCCACAGAATTCACAGCGGCGGGGGAGCGGAGATGGCTGTTTAGCTATGGAGCTTCGTACTGGGAGGACTCTGTACGGCAGCTGAGTCTCTTTTGCTATCCCGCAGGTGCCTGGGGCGGACAACCTGCAAGATGGGTGACCACTGGAACCCACTTGCGCATCTTGTACGTGGTGAGATCGATGCAGTCGAGGGATACTATTATTATAGAGGCTTTTGTAGCGCGCTCTGTTACTAAATAGTATAGTATCCTGGCGCGGAAGAGAAGGGGACAAATCACAGTAAATGCAAAAAGAGAAACAGCCATTAGGCAGTGATGTTAAAAAGGTGGGTTTTTAAGCCTTTCCTGAATGCCATGATGGAGGGGGCTGTCCTCAGCTGCAGAGGCAGGGTATTCCAAGCTCTCGCTGCTCTAACAGAAATGGATTGTCCACCAAGCCTGCTATATTTAAACTTTGGAACCATCATTTGGTGAAGACTAATTGATCTGAGAAGGCGGTTGGGGACATAGAGGGAGAATCTCTTTCTCAGATAGGTTGGGCCTGTTAGGTGTAGTGCTCGGTATGCTAAAACAAGGATCTTGAATAGGATCCTTTGAGCCACTGGGAGCCAATGAAGATCTCTAAGCGGTTGACGGACGCTGGATCTTCTGGGTATGTTGAACAACAGCCGGACCGCCGCGTTTTGAATGACTTGGAGGCGGTGAATCAGATAGGCTGGAAGTCCACAGTAGAGAGCATTCGCATAATCCAATCTGGATAATATCAGGGCGCGAATGACCATCTCCTTGGCTGGTCTCGGAAGCAAAGGAAGGAATCTGCGCAAGGTTTTGAGAGTAGAGAAGCAGATTCCAGTGAGTTTTTTCAGATGGTCTTCAAATCTGAGATTGTTGCTAAACCAAATTCCTAGGTTTTTTACAGGTCCACCTGTGGATTTGGGGCTAGGAAAATCGGTGGGCCAGAGAGTCGTAAAAGTTGCCTGGAAAGGAGCCGTACAGCAAAATTTCAGATTTGCTCTCATTACATTTGAGTTGAGCCAGGGCCAGCCAACGGAAAACCGATGATAGACAGAGTTGAACTCTCGACGTGTCCAAGTTGTTTTTGGGCCATGTAAACAAGAGCTGAGTATCATCGGCGTAGGCCATAATTTTGGCTCCTAGCTGTTCCGCAAGATAGATGAGGGGGGTCAGGTATATATTAAAGAGCAGGGGGCTTAAAGTAGAGCCCTGTGGTACACCAGTTGAGAGTTTTTTGGGAGAGGAGGAGAAAGGCGGCATCCATACTTGCTGGGACCTGTTATTTAGAAAAGATGTTAGCCAGCCGAGAGCTGGACCAGTTATGCCTATGGCTGCTAGTCTGGTGAGTAGGAGGGAGTGAGGGACCGTATCGAAGGCGGCAGAGAGGTCCAATAAAATCAGCGCCGCTCTGCCGCCTCCGTCCAAACACTCACGGATAGCCTCAGAGACCTCGACAAGGGCCGTCTCTGTGCTGAAAGCAGCTCTAAAGCCTGATTGCGCGGGGTGAAGCGCTTGAGAGTTTTCAACAAATTTGTCCAGCTGTGAAAATGCAACTTTTTCACATATTTTTGTCAGAGCTGGCAATAAAGATATGGGCCGGAAGTTAGCAGGGGTCTTTGGATCTAGGCCATTTTTTTTGAGAAGTGGTAGCAATTTTGCCTGCTTCCAGCATGCTGGCACATTGGCGCTGGAAAGAGAGAGGTTCACAATATAAGTCACCTCTTGACCGACTATATCAGCCAAGCCCGCAAGGACTTTGGCTGGGCAGGGGTCAGCGGGAGAGCCCGATTGTAAGGAGGCCAGAATTTTCACAACCTCTGTTGTGTTCACTGGAGTGAAGAAAGCAAATTGATCCATAGCAATAGGCATAGTGGGAGAAGGAATAATCATGGAGGCTGGAAAGTTGCTGCATACAGTAAGCAAATCATCTTGGATTTTATCAATTTTTTCCACAAAAAACACAGAGAGTTCTTCACACCACTTTGCCGATGAGGCTAGAAGAGGTTGAGCGGCGCAGGGAGAGACAAAGCTTTTGACAATAGCAAAGATTTCTCCGCTATTGTTATTGGCCTTGGCAATGCGCCCGTCATAGTATGAGCTTTTTGCCACTTTAATTGCAGCATAATACTTCTTTTGAGCTATTCTTAATTCTTTCTTGGCCTCAGGAAGATATGCTTGTCTCCAACATCTTTCGAGTTTTTTGCAGCCTGATTTAAGATCGCGAAGAGTATTGGAGAACCAAGGTTTAGAGGGAGAGGAGCGAACTCTGCAGACACGACCTGTTTTGGTTGAAAAAGCAACACCTTCTACAATCCATGAGTTAAATGAGCTCACGGCTGATTCAATTTCTGAAGGGAGTGAGGGGCGAGAGGTGTCAAGACGATCACTAAGCATAGCTATATTAATTTTCTGTGTATGAGCCACGGGGTGGTTAGTCTCAGCAGGATACTGGAGGCTCGTGATCATAATGTAAGCCGCAGCCTGTACCATGGAAGCAATCATCCCTCTCCTACCTGCTTCTCGACCTTCGCGGCGGCAAAGGACGCACCGAAGACCGCAGAGCCAGCAGGCTTGGACCATGGCCTGCCTGTGACGGAGACTGCAGCCTGCTGGGTCTGTAGACGACCTCCTGGGATCTTTGCTCGCTGACCAGATGCTAGCCACAGTGCAAACCGGAACAGACCTGGAGTGACGCAAAGGAGCGAGCACTCGGAGGGACCCGCAACAGAGATTAACTGCCGAGGAGAGCGGGCGCTTCCAGCAACTCGCGCCCAGATAGCAGATACAGGCACAAGGAGGGCTTACTTTGAAACTATGTCGCCACCCCCTCCCCCGCCAAGCAGTGTTTGTCTTTCAGAGGGAAAGCAAACTCTGGGATGCCCAGCCAGACCCATCACCCTGACTGCCGCACCAGACGTTATTGTTACAGCCACTGGAGGAGGGAGACATAGGTCCCAGTAACCACCAGACCAAGGACAAGATTGAAGAGATGTCGTGCGCAACAGACGCATCACGCGTGTCTGCCGCTTGTTTATATATGCATCGCACTTTCACCTTAAGGGAAAGCGCAATGCAAAAATAAACACGCATGTCTGGAAGAGACTCCATGCGCGAGCTAAATCTCCAGTCCGGGTGGGCGGGGCCTAAGGGAGACAGAGCGGACACAAACCCTGCTTCCAAAGATGAGGGACACAAAACCAACGACTATCTATCGCGCCAAGGCGAGCAGCGCATGCGCTGCAACGCAGGCAAGACCTAAAAATAGGACTACAAAAATAAAATTGGAAGCATTCCGGACCTACCCACTAGATGGCGAATAATACCCAGTATCTGAATCCAGAAAAGACTCACACTGCAAAACTTTTGGAACCTTAGTAAGTTGGCATTCGTATGACCAACCTTGAAATTGCTGGTGAGTGGAATCTTTCAGGAATCCGAAGTTTGACAGAGTATCCACAAAAAAAAAATCATTGCTGATGGTAAGCAACTTTTTGTTTCTGATGGATACTCCTACCTGAGGATCCCTCCGCTTTAAATTGACTAGCAAATAATACACTGCTTGGAGGAGGATCTTGAATGGATGGTCAAGCAAAAAGTCCAGAACAAGAAAAATAGCTATCTCGTTGCATTTCATAAATTCAGCAATAGTGCTTGGCAGCAGTATGAAAGAAAGCCCATGTTGCTGCTCCACAGATTTGCGTCACAGGAACTCCCCATTGCTAATGCTGGGGTGGCAAACGTGTCAATGGTGGAATGCCCTCAGGTGGTACTTTACATGCTACCGCATAGCACCTATTACTGCATGAAATGATCTAACTCGATATCCAGCCTGCATAGCCTCTCCTCCTACATGGTGGGATGGGGAGGTGTGGTTAAAGGAGGGTAACATGCCCAGCACCTGCAACTTGCTTGTAGTCGTAATGGCAACCAGAAAAACTGTTAACTTTAAAAGTCTGAATTGGCAATTTTGAAGTGATACAAACCACGGAACAAACAAAACAGTAAAAACCAAATGGAGGTCTCCAGAGCCATGGGGGAAAATACATTTGTCACATAATTCAGAAATCTCATAACAATGGGTGCCTTTTGAGGTCGGGGTTCACCTTATCGGACCACTTGCAGTTTGGGCGGTTGCCGTGCAGAGGCTGAAGGCGATGGAGAGTCCTGGAGAGGTCAACCCACGGTGGACTGACTGGAGTGCTGGGGGACCTCGCTGGGATCGGTGTGCCACTTGGACTCAAGCCACAGGCGACAGGTGCAGTGGTGAATCCAGGCATCGAGTTTCTTTACCCTCTGCAAGCTCAGTCTCTCTTTGGAGTTCTTTTTGAACGGAGCTGCTGTTCGCAGAAGATCCTGTCTTTGTTTAAGGTAATCAGTCCTCCCAGGGGTTTGGGGGGGCCGCTGGCTGTAGTACAAGTCAACTGGCTTGGCAGTTCGGGCTGGACTGTTCCCATGAAGCACAGGGTCAGACTGATTTGCATATGGATTAAACCCAGATCTGTAGACTGGGTGTAAGTGTTTAATTGGTTCAGATGCTCCGTCCATCACCACCCCCTTTTGTACCGCAGTTGCTTGAGGCAGCAAAAAGTAGGGTCAGCTAATAAGGAGGGTGAGCTAACAAAGATGGCAGGGCTTTGAAGCTTCCCCTTCGTGGACCCAGCCCTTCCTGGGGGAAGAGCATGACATCTTCCCAGGATGGACTTTGTTTCTGGACCCAGAGAGTAGAGGCCCTCTACCCAGTGGTCTGGAAACCTGTCTGGTGGTGGCAAATGGTGGATAGCCATTCAGAAAGCCTATCAGGGCTGGTTGTTTTTCAGGGGGTATCTCTAAGAAGCCCTATGAGTGCATTTCACATTAATCCTACGCTGGCATCAGTGTTTTAATGTCCTAATTTGCTACCAAACTTCCCAGGTTTCAGTAAAGCCATTATGGAGCTGTAATGAGCAACTCCCAGACCATATACTCTTATGGCTTTACTGCACTTACAATGTCTAAGAATGGACTCAAACACTGTAGGGGTACAGTGCTCATGCAACTGTACCCTCACCTGTTATCTAGTGCACCCTGCTAGAGGGCTGACTTACCTAGGCCACAGGCAGTGGGCTGCAGACATGGCACACAGGGATGTGTGCCTTGTTGACTTCACTTTTCTTTGCACCAAAACATGCCATCTGCAATGGCAGTGTGTGGGTATTAACGTGAACGGTCTCTAAGGGTGGCACAATAGGTGCTGCAGCCCTTCGAGGCCTTTCCTGGTCACAGTGCCCTTGGTACTCATGGTCCCTTTTACAAGGGGGTTGCCTGTGGCCAGATATGTGCCAATTATTGATTCAAAGGTACAGTTTTGTGAAAGAACACAGGCTCTGGGAACTTAATTGACAGAGATTAAGGACACATCAAATCAAAGTGTATCAGTAATCTGGCAAAATGTGTGTGTGTGTGTGTGTGTTTGGGGGTGGGTTACTGCAATAATAATAATAATAATAATCCACATTTGTATAGCGCACAATCACCCGTTAGGGTCTCTAGGCGCTGGGGGCCGTCGGGAAGATTAAGCAAGCTATTGCCCAGAGTCGCATGGTGCTGGGCTAACCTGCCGCCGGAGCCGGGGATCGATCCCTGATCCCCAGATTCCAGCGTCCGTTGCCCTGGCCGCGGCGCCACACCTCTCCCTGCAACAGAAACTCACTTTCCTACAAAGATAATATCTGTTAATACAGATATGTCCTCACATTTAATATTATGCATCTTGCCTTTGGGCTACAAAGGCTGTTACACGGGTGACTTACACATAGTACATGTAGTGACTTTGAATGGCACACAATGAGGCTGCCATGTTGTGTTTCCGCTCATGATTTTCACTAAGACACACAGTCTGCAGTGGCAGGCTGCTTGAAATTTGGAGGGGGCTCCTTAGGGTAGCATAATATATTCAGTAGTCCTTAAGAACCCTCTTTGGTACCCATACACTAGGTACCAGTGGTACCACTTACTAGGGAGATACAGGGGTGCTAAAGTGTGTGCCAATTGTGTTACAATTAGACCATTTACCTTGTTTTGAGTGAAAAAGCACTGGCACGGGTTAGCAGAGACCCATTGCATATCTGTCAAAAAACATCAGTACCAGTGGCTATAAGTGGGGGTGACCATGACAAAAAGGGACACTTTCCTACAACTGTGCATGTCACTCCTAGCGTGGACTGTGATGTAACGCAGAGCCGAACGCTAGCTAACGGTGTGCAAGAGTACTGCTCACGAAAAATTCCCGGATCCACTCTGATGGCAGGGGATAGATAGTTCTAAGGTAAGGATTTGCAGCTATCAGATACACATTTTTGCCTTGTCACTGCAGAAGTGGAACAAATAAGTCCTGCAGTCCACTAGTGACATTTAACTTACTAACCTTGGATACCTTTGGTACCATATATTACAGACTTATAATTATGAGTCAATCTAGCATCAGGCAATCAAACACATGCACTGAGGTCTGGACTGCAAGGCACAACCAGGGGCAAATAAAATGGATCCCGCTTGTCTAAGCAACCATACACACACAACGATATTGAGAACTGCTATCATCCATACCACACACACACACGGGAAACAGCATTTACAATGCGGTCATTACAACTCATCCATCACAACATGGCATGCGTGGTCCGTTATACAACCGCACATACACTAATAGGCAAATGGAAGTCAGCTAACGGTCTGGGTGCCACATAAGCAGGACTTTAAAAAAGTTAGGCCGGTGAGGACTGCACTGTGTCTGAACAGGGGGTGAGGCGGAGGGGGCATGTGGGTGGGCACAGATGTTACAGCCCAGGACATGGACAGTAGTCCCTCGTCAAGCTAAAGCTTATGATTAGTGCACCCTTCCAACAGTAGTCCCTCGTCAAGCTAAAGCTTATGACTAGTGCACACTTCCAGAGCAGGTTTTGGATCTCTATCATGAAGGATAATCCTAGGTGCACACGCTATATCAGCATGTCATCTGGGCCAAAGAAAAGTCAGGATACCAATTTCACTTGAAGTTAGGTCAATCACGACAGGGGACTATTTAACATACAAGGGACATTCACCTCTTAAACAGTAAACATTATGCAACTACCCACAGTAAAAGCTCTGAGAACTCCACTCAAGGGGTCACTAGGCAATCCACAGGAATGGCAATTAAACTATACACTTTTTATAAGCAGCAGAGTACACCCATGGGCAGAAGAGGTGCAGCCCACAAGAAAAGACATTCTAAAACAGCCATACTACACCGGCTAGGGGATGCACCAAGGAGTGTCAGAGGACCAATCCATATGAATGGGCATTATACAACCGGCTGTGCTCTACTGGCTCCTAAGTGTATCCAGGAGTGTCGAAGCAGCCCATAGAAACCGGCTACTGCCAGCCACAGTATATGCTAAACAGACGATATCCACCAAGGAGCAACCAATAGTAATGGGCATCATGCAGGCAGCCATAGTTTACAGTCTAAGAATTCCACACAGGTGTGGTAGAGGAGCAACACGTGGGATCAACAGGCAAAACGTGCATGGTTTATCAGATTCACCCAGCTGCAGTGATGTCAAAGCTAACTGGTGAGATGATGTTAAGGAGGCATGGAATGGAGTGTAAATCAGAGATGATGAAGCAATCTGTTTCTGTGACAGGAAAAGAAAGGGTGAACGGTGATGTTAAAAGATTATGTTGAAATGATGAATGGGACCAAGTGGACAGAAGCGCCCTTAAACACTATGCCCTTTAACTGGCTGCCTTAGAGTGAAGATCAAACTTGATAGCTCAATAGGGTGAGGAACACAGTAGTATACCCCAATTCATAGGCAGAGCTCAGTCATCCATGCCTCCGGGGAGTCTGCCAGGACAGGAGATGAATGGATGGAGTATGTCGCCTCCACGCAGCCAGCCAAGAAGGCTCACATGAGAAGAAAGATGGGGAACACAGGGGAGGCGCTCTCTGTGTGCAGGTCCTACAATAGGAGTCAAAGCACTGTGAGAGAACCTACAAGCAATTTACCGCTAGAGTCAGACAAAGCAAAGAACAACGCACCCAACATTTTCAAGGAATCACAAGCAAGAGGGCAGGCTTCTGTGATCTGGATCAAAGTCAAAGCTGTCGCAGTGCTACTGTCTGAACCCAATAAACTCAGAATTATGGGCAAAGCCTGGTCATCTTTGAAATGGTACTTTAGGAATTGTTGCTAGAGAGCTCCCCTGAAAATACTGACATTCTCTTGCCTACCCTGGTCTCCTTTCTTGCTATTCTTTGTTAACATATATGCACTTTGCCTTCCCATGACAAGTTTACCACAGTATCTGTAATAAGCGTATATTACACCTTGACTTCACACAGCAGATTAGAGGTGACCCTGCTTGTAGTGTGTGATAAATATGAAAATGCAACAAATTGCTTTCGACTTACCTTGCTGGATGTAGACTTCGTCCGCTTCTTTCCAGGATTGTATTCTCCTTCATTTTCTGACCCAGATGTTTTCCTTTTCCTCGCCCTCCCTTTTCCTGAGAAAGACAAATAAATGTCAGAGCGAATACAATACCGGAACAAGAATTAATACAAACACCTCGTGTCCATAAGAACACAGCATGGATTAATCAGTCTTCGAAAGACTGACAAAAGTAGAACGCGGGACAAAATTGGAAGTGAGTCAGTTTATCACTACTGTATAAGAGGCTGATAAACAGATAGGCTAATGTTTCCTCGTGCCATGCCAATTCCAAAATAAGAAAACAATTACTGTGGCAAGCTGGCTCTTTATATAGTGGGCCAAAACTAGGTTTTGTGAGAAAGTGGCTCTATATATACAGGACCAAAGTAAGGTACAGTGTGTACAGAGTCCACAATCCCTAGAGGTATAACAGAGGTTAAAGTCAGGTCTGACCTTATCTCTAAAGTGGTAGCTTGGTCGAGTAGGAAGGAGGTACCAGAGGACAGTGTAAAGCATTTGTTGTACACACTCAGTCACCAAAGGGTTTCACACACCCAAGGATTTAACTCCAGGCCAATTGTTTTTATATCAAAAGATATAGTTGTTTTATTTTTAGAAGCAACAGGTATCAAAATATACTTTTCTCGATATGGGTACTCATGTAATTACTTTGCAAAGAGGCAATACACTTTGTAAACACAATAGGTACAATGGTGCAGTAGGCAACACAATTCTAAACAATTTAACATTGAGCTCAAAGGGTTTTTCTACATAAATGCAGCTAATTACTTAATCGATTACTTTTGTAACTCCAGGACTGGATTCTAGATTCAGTCCTGGGGCTAAGCTGAAAACAGTTTAGTAAAAACGTTTTAGTTATTGCATTGATTTTTAAAGAATATAAAGGTATTTTAAAAGTTGACACTTAGAAACTTTTCAGTGAAAAACCAGCAATGGGGGGGAGGAGCTTGGCGGGCATCCATGATGGCCGCGTGAGCACAGCGCTCTCCGGACCCCCGCCACTCCCGGCATGATATCCTGACTATATCCTGATTAATTACGAGGACTCTTGTAGAGGAACCTGGGCTGATCCTAATGCTGTTTTTGGATTGCGAATTGGACCAGGGGCACGGACGCTACGTCGACTCAAACTTTCGGGGCCCGCCCGGGTGGTGCGCCCGGGCCTTGGTGAGGCTCTGTTGCCGTGTCTGAGTTGAACAACAGCGGCAGGGAGATTCGACTTGGGGGTCCCCCTCTTAACTTTCGGTTTCGATTCTGCTTCAGACTGCGTCTTCCAGCGGAGGTGTCTGGCCGGTGCGGAGTCCAGCGGCGCGAGGTGGCAGTTGCGCCTTTTGCCTGCTTTGTGCCCTTCCAGGCCAGTTCACACCTCGATGTGCCCTCGTTGTTGACTTTTGGCTCCGACGCCCTGTCCTCCTGTGGCCATTTTCACCAGGTCGCGCGGGTCCCTCGGGGACGTGGTCTCCACCATGACTGGCAGAGGGGACCAGGAGAGGCGAAAGACCAAGACGCCCCTTCGCGGGGGCCCGGTCCAGTCTAACGTCATGGACCGGTACACGCAATCGAAAGGGTCCCCTGGAGCCGCCTTGCCTGGCCCGAGTGCGGTTGGACACCCTTCGGAGGCTTCTGCGGAGCCGTCCCTGCAGGACATCATGGGCGCCATTTCTGGCATGAGGGAAACCATCGGTCAACAATATGAAGCTCTGGCCCACAAAATTGATACTGTGGCTATTGATGTGAACTTGATTCGGGCTGACTTATCTAAAACCAATGAGAAGGTGAAGTCATTGGACCTCAAGTCATCTAGTCTCACGGCCGACGTCTCGGAGATACAGACGGAGATCGGCAACCTCAGAAAGGTGAATGATTTCATGACTCAGCGCTTGGAGGATTTTGAAAACAGAGCACGGCGCTGTAATGTGCGTGTGGTTGGTGTTCCGGAAAATCCCGAACCGCATTCTGTTGATCTCCTGGTTGAGGACTTGATACAAAACTACCTTTCTCCATCAGGCTTGAGCAAATTCTTTGCGGTGGAACGTGCCCATCGAGTTCCGGGTGGCCAGGGCAAGCCGGGCGCCCCGCCGAGGCCCATTGTTGCAAAACTCTTTCACTATAGGGACCGAGACGCTATCCTGCAGGCCTCGCGAGTTAAGGGCCCGGTGGCCTTCGAAAATGCCACGGTGAACTTCTACCCGGACTTCTCACAGCTTGTGCAGAGACAGCGTATGGGCTTCCGTGGAGTAAAGAAACGTCTTCGGGACTTGGGTCTGCGTTACGCCATGCTTTTTCCTACCAGGCTGCGAGTTGAGTACAATGAACAAACCCTTTTCTTTGATCAGCCTGATTCGGTAAATGACTGGCTGGACTCTCTGCCGGACCGGCCCCACTTGAATGTGCCCGCCGAGCACCCGGGTGGTGCCGAGGGTGGCGTAGAAAGTTGACTTTCTTGTTTGGTCCCCTGTCTCCGTACCATGTGATTTCTTCCTGGGTTCTATACTTGAGTGCCTCTATTTTCTGTGTTTTCTCTTCTTCCTTCTTTCTGTCGGGGTGGCGGGTGGGACAGGGGCCTTTTCCTCCTCCGGGGTCCTTTTGTAGAACGGGGGTTTTCGGGCGACAGGCACACTGCATGTTGGGGTGGCTTTTTTGCTTACTGCAGGGGTGCAGGGTGGGGGGTGTTTTCTTGGATGTTGGGGGGTGGGTTGGTGGGGTGTTTGAGGTTTGTGTTTTGTTTTTTCAAGGCGACTCTATCTTGCTAATGGACTTTTCAATGTCATGCTCTTTGGGGGATGGTTCCTGCATCGCTTGGTGGGATGGGGGGTAGCGGGTTGAGGTTTATTTCGTGGAACGTCAATGGTCTGGGGGATCGTATAAAACGGGGGGTGATGTTGCGATGCCTGCGACGTTTGTCTCCCGATATTGTTTTTCTGCAGGAGACGCATTTGGTGGGTAATACTTGTAAGGCCATGAATAGGTGGGGCTATCGTCTTGTGGCGCACTCGGGGTTTACCACGGGTTCCAGGGGGGTGGGTATCCTTGTCCGGGCCTCCCTTCCCCTGGCGATAGATGAGGTGATCCTCGATGATAGGGGGCGTTACGCCGTCCTCGTGGGACGATATGAGGGCCGGACCCTGTCTCTGTTCACCGTCTATGTGCCCCCCGGCCTGCAGACCTCCACCTTCTCCGATTTGGGCCGAGTGCTGTTGGGACTCCCTGATGGTGCTCTTTTCATGGCTGGTGACTTTAACTCTGTTCTCTCCGGTCTGAGTGATCGTTACCCTCCGAGGGATACTCCTTCGGCCCAATTGTGGCTGGGTGGCTTTTCGGATACTTTTGGTTTGGTGGACTGTTGGAGACTTATGCACCCTGCTCAGCTTCAATATACTTTCCATTCTGGGGCCCATGGGAGTCTGTCTAGACTGGATTACTTCCTCATGCCAGCGGCACAGTCTTCGGCTGTTCGGGAGATTAGACACCTTCCCCGGGGCATCTCGGACCATTCTCCGCCCCCCCCACCTTGCCTTATCCTATTGAGTATGACTCCGTATTCTTGATTAGTGGGTTTCCCCTCCCCCTTCTGGGCTGACTCAGTTTAGTATGCATTCGCCTTTTTTTTTCTTTAATGGTTTTTTTTTTTTTTGTATACATAAAAATGAAAAATGCCTTATTTTGTTTCATAGTGTGGGCGACATCTTGTATCCGATTTGTGCCGGACCACCGGAGTGGCTACCATTGTCTTTATCACATTGTGCCTTGCTCTTAGCGGCCAGCCCGTGCGGTTGTAGGCCCATCTCTGTAAACCTGATTTTGTTGCTCAATAAAAGTTTTTAACCAAAAAAAAAAAAAAAACAGCAATGTTATCCAATGGCAGGAAATTCAAAGCACAGGTAAAGTAGGTTCTTGTTACTTTTGTAATCCAGAACTGGACTCCTAGGTTCAGCACTGGGGTCTCTACCTAAGACAGGTAAGTAATTACGTTTTATTAGTTGGTACGATTTTTAAGGAATATTTGTAATTTTCAAAAGTAGACAGGCGAGTACTTCGGATTTTGATATTCGGCTGTTTTTAGATGATTTTAACATTTCAAAACTTCACACGTAGAAGAAATTTCACAGAAAAACAGTCAAAGGTTTCCTATGGCAGAAAGTTAGATTACTAGCAAACACGGTTGTGATTACTTTTGCGGTTCAATACTGGGCTACAAGGTACAGCACTGGCTTCTCTCCTGATCCCAAGTGAGTAATTCGAACTTAGTTTTTTGGCTGATTTTAGATGAATATTTTAAAGTTTCAAAACTTCACACTTAGATGTTTCGAGTCAAACCAGTCAATGTTATCCGATGGCAGGAAAGTGGTCATCGATTTTCAGGTGAGTACTCGACTGGTGAAGTTAAGGTTCTGGCCATAGACTCAGGGGTCCCGGCTGTGGGAGCTGGGCTCCTTGTCACTTGCTCAGGGCAAATGGGGAAGTAGGATAGGGTACAGGTTGCACTGCCAGGGGCACTCGGGCGGCTGGGTGCAGAGTGCTTTTGAGCCGTCGGGCGCCCAATGTTATTCAATGAGGATCTTGAAAAGTGAACAAAGGCTGCTGGCTCGGGGACGGAGGATCTTCTGGAGCGACCAACACTTCGAGGGGTAAGTTGGGATCTTGGAGGATAGGTAGGCACCGAGGAGTTGGGCACAGGGGGCCGTGGGGTGCCGGGGTGTCTTGAGGTCGGGAAATGTTACCCCCTGCTGGTTGTGGTCGGAGGGATCCTTTGTCCTGAGGCTGCAGGTGCCGTCGGGGTCGTCTAGGAGGGTCCTTGGGCACTGGATTTCAAGTCAGAATAGCCGGGGGGACGCCTCAGGGTCTTGATTAACACCAGCACAGGCGAGGCTTGGCGGGTGAAGAGTGTGCAGGGTTCGTGGTTCCGGGCTGATGCTAGGGCTTGTTACTTGCTTTGAGCAGTACCACTGCTTGTGGGAGACCCAGGTAGTCAGAGTCACAAGGCAGTCAGGTCCTCCGGGGTTTTTGAGGTTGCTGACCACTGGAGACGCCTGGGTTTAGCAGGAGCAGGTTCGAGGGTTGACAGGCCGGTAGGGCTGGGTCCAAATTAGTTGGTGTCTTCCTCTTTTTAGCCACTGCACTGCAGGTCTTGTTTCTTGTTCTTCTTTCTTGTTTTGGAATCTGGATCTGTGGGAAAAGGTTCAGGGTGCCCCTAAATACTAAATTTAGGGGTGTTACAGGTAGGGCAAGGGTAGGGTCCAAAGGCTGATAAACAGATCTTCCTCTTTTTATCCACTGCACGGCAGGTCTTCTTGTTTCTTGTTCTTCTTTCTTGTTGGGTCCCTGTCCTGGGGTGGGTACACCTCCTAGCCTGCTCCTCTCCTGTAGGAGGGGGAAGGAGCCTAGCTGTGATTGGGCAGGGCTTCCCATCTTAAAGATGGCCGGAGCCCGGGGTCGTGCATCACCTCGACTCTCCCACCCGAGGGGTGGAGTTGGCACACTCCCCTTTCGGACGCAGGTTTTCCCGCCAGAGTGGGGGTCAGAACAGGTGGGGGCCAGTTGCTGAGTACAGCGAGTGGTCTGGAGAAGTTCACAAAGGCGGAATGTCTTTCAAGCTTCCCCTGCCCATGCTGGGGGCGGAGGCTTGGCACCTCGTACCAGGATGTGCATTGTTGCAGGCCGAGGAGAGCGGGGAGCTCTCCACCCAGGGGTCCAGCAACAGGTCTGTTGTGTGGCAGCCTAGGCAGCCACTCAGACAAGACGTGGATTGTAGGTTAGGTTTCAGGGGGTATCTGTAAGATGCTCTCTGTAGTTCATTTTACATTAAATCCCACACTGGCATCAGTGCGGGTTTAATGTGCTGAGAAGTTTGATATCAAACTTGTCCGTGTTCAGTGTAGCCATTATGGTGCTGTGGGGTTCGTAATGACAACCTCCCATCACCATATACTCTTAATGGCATAACTGCACTTACAGTGCCCAGGAATGGCCCTGGGTATTGTAGGGGCACAGGGCTCATGCACCTGTGCCCACACCACTGGCAGAGGGCACCCAGCTAGAGGGGTGGCTGATGTATGCCAGGGCAGTGGGTTTGTGGGCATGACACACAAGGATGTGCGCCATGCAACAGAAACTCACTTTCTCACAGGTTTACCGTGTAAAAGTCCAGGCTGGTTTACAGAGGCAAAAATGTAAAAACTAAATGCTCTTTTGTGGGAGTGTGGGCGACCAGTTTAGGCTTATCAGAGGGTAGTGCTAAGCATTTGTTGTACTCACATGGGCATACATGAGACAAGAATAAATCAGACCAATTTATAAAAAAATAAGTTTTATTTTTATACAAAATTTGATACCACGAACTTTGTTATAGAGGAAGCATTTTAAAGATAATTTTTTACAGGTAAGATGCTCACTTTAATGCGTCTTTACACAGCAATGCTTTCCCATTGGGAAAAAAGGTCATATGTTGCATACAGTTATTTATGGTCTGTTTCTGGTGGTCTCCTTCGGGACCTAGGGTCATAGGGGGCCAGGGACCAAAGTACCACAACAGTTACTTGTTACCTGCCCAGAGGTGCTGGTCGGGTTGGTAATTTTGAGCGCTACGCCGGTGGAAAGAAGGGGGGGCACCAACAAACAGGTTGCAGAGTGTTACTTGGGGATGGGGGGCGCTCGGGTCAGAAAAGCCTGGGAACAAAAGGGCACAGCTGGTTCGTAGGCACCCAAGCTGGGGTGCTTGGGTGCAGAGGGGATATGTCAGCGGGCTATGTATGTCCTAGGTCCTTGCGGTTGTCGGTCTTGCTGGCAAAGGGTGCAGAAATCAAGACAGCTAGGCCACTCTGGAAGTGGGTCTCTGTAGTGCTGATATCCCTCGACGGCTGCTCGGTCTCAGTGCTGTTAAGAGTCCCGATCGAACTTAAACAGGTTTTGGTTGCTGCAAGGAGTATGGTACCCCGGGTACTGGTGATGTGCAGGTCCTGGTGTCCTCTCACTCAGTGGGGGAAGAGATCTGGCATTTAGGAAGACAGGTACCTTTTCCTGGGAGGCTGCTCAGTCAGGCTGGGCGAGAAGCGGCAACTCCATAAACTGGACTCTGCTTCTTCGGTGCCTGCGGACTGCAGGGGAGTAGCTCCTCTACTCCAAGGGAGATTGCTGGCAATTTACGCAGGGCTGGCAGCTGCTCAGCTGCAGGATGAGTCACTTGGTCACGATTGTCGACTGGTGAAGGAAGCCAGGGTTTGGCACCTAAAGTCCACATCAGTCTTCAGTCCTCAATGACTCGCAGCTCTTCTGTGTCCTCTTCTTCTGGATCAGTTGAAATCTAAGTTTCTGGCTTCAGGAATGCACCTAATTACTCAATTTAGGGGTGTGACAGGTAGCAGCCAATGGGCTAATTATCTTTAGGACAACTACACCCCCTATATGACCACTTCCTGTGGGGAGTGGCATAACCCTGCCCAGTGAGCCTAATTACACCAAAACCAAGATGGTGCAATTTTAAGTTTCGTGTTCACATAAGGTAGCCCACCTTAAGGAAGGAACACGCCTCCTGACTAGCTCATTTTCCGGCCTGGGAAAGGGTTAGGCCCATTTGTAGGAAGCTTGCTCTGTATATACTTTACCAAACTGAGGTATACTGAGCAGAGTCCAGTGAATCCCCATAGGTAAGTAGAGGTAAAAGTAAATGGCACCTTACTCTCTATTTGTGGTAGTGTGGGCGAGCAGTAAGGCTTTATCAGAGGGTAGAGATCTGCATTTGTTGCACACACTCAATCAGCAAATTATGTCACACACTCAAATAATATTTTTATACAAACAAAATTGGTCTGTTCCTTTATTTCTAGAACTCAGCAAGCCTGGCACCGGTAAGCGAAATAAATGCTTTGCATAATATTATGCCGTGTTTATAAGTGAATGCAAGTTCAAATGCAGTTGTTTGAAATACAGGTAAGTCAATGTATTGAAATTACTATACAGATTACTTTTTCGTTACTTTTTAGATTACTTTTTAAGTTAGTTTTTCTACTCCGTGTGATATGCTTAGATTTCACACTGGGACATTTCCTAGAGAAAAGGTAAGTAAAATCAGTTTTGCACAATTGTAATTTTTCAGGTTTCCATACAAATCAACTCCACACAACATTTTTCACAGAAAACCACTCAATGGGTTACTATGGGGAGAAATGAAGTTAACAGTTACCAGGTAAGTAATTGGTCTTTGGGGTTGAGTGTCTCGGGTTAGAACAAGGGTTCCCCCAGGGTCAAGGATGCTCTTGTTACACCCTCAGTTGAACTATGGTGGGTAAAGCTTCACTGCTCGCCCACACTACCACACATAGAGTGTAAGGTGCTATCTACTTTTTTCTCTGCCTACCTTTGGGGTACCACTGGAGACTGTGCACAGTATACCTCATTTTGGTATTGCATATATAGAGCCAGCTTCCTACAGTGAGGATGTCAGATTTCAGTTCAGCCGAGGCTAGTGGCAATCCCAACAAATCCGCAGCCTTGCGAATTACAGCATCGTAGGAGGTGGTAAACCCTTAGGAGACACCAATTCCCACTCAGGGGAGGTATCCAAACCACTTGCCTCTTTCAGGCCTTCAAAATCGGGGTCAAGATCCACACTTTCCACTGCTTGGAGTCCCTTCATCCTCACAGGGAATAAGTGGACTCATGGGGCCCGCAGGCTCACCAGACGGAGTTGCAGCCCTTTGAAAAATGCTTAAGAAAGCATTCAAGAAGTGAGTTGAATCCAGCCCAGAGTCGGGAACTCTGGATCCAGGTTTAAGGGCTCTGGAGTCGGGGTTCTCTGCACTGGCACTCAAAGCAAAGTCGCAGGCAGACCTTGGCGCCGGTAGAGGGATAACAGACCTTGGAAGAGTAACCGCCCTCGGTGCATGAGACCGTGTTCGAAATGCATCATCTCTACTGCAACATTTAGGATTTGGAGCCATCAACTTTGGGAGACACATCCCTTGACTGGAGCCGCGGGAATCATGACGCAGCTTCTTCTTGTGCTTCTTAGAAGACCTCGAAGGGTGAGGAATCAGTGACATCGACCGAGTCCTCCGACAATCCCTCTTCTGCTTCTTAAACAACTGGGCCTCCCTCTCCTTTAGAGCTTTCGGATTCATCTGTTTACATGATGAACATGTCCCAACGTCGTGATCTGAAGACAAGCACCAAAGACAATCTTCATGTGGGTCGGTGATGGACATCTGACCTCCGCATTCCCTGCACAGCTTGAAACTTGACATCCTCGGAGTAGATGTCTTCAGAAGCTACAAAGTTGCAGTGACAACCTAAAATATATTTCAGAGCCTGGAAAAAACGTTACGCGCCTACAGCGCAGATAAAAGGGAGCGGACGTCAGCACGCCAACGAGGTATTCTTATGACTCAGATGACATTACGCAGAGTCATGTGAGGAGCTGTTCCATTGTGACTTCGACGTGGGAGAGCTAAGGAGAACAGTTTATGTGGAATGCTGCGCATTGGGATAATAATATAAAGGTGCGGAATCCACAGGCAGATGTATTCATCAGAAATAGGAGGTACAAACTAGAAGCAGGTATTTTAAGTGTAAGTCATGAGTAATAAAGATTGTATCACTGAGAACATAGGTATGAAGTCTTTATCACACAGGAAGTTACCACAGAGGTAAATACCACACAGGCCACTTTTGGCACATTACACAGCTGTAATTTACCAGGTAAGTATTTCTTTTAATTACATCATTTAAAATAATGAGGATTTAAGGGTTAAAGGGCGACTAAAGGTTAAGGAGTGAGAAGGGTTAGGGAGGAAAGAGGTAGAGAGGCAGTTGGTTTTTAGGAGGGTTTAGGGGAGGGTAAAGGTAAACCGAGATTAGGTGTTTTCAAAAACGTTGTTGATTTGGGGCAGGATACCTCACCAAAAGAGAAAAGGGTCGGGAGGGTGGTCACCCCCAAAAAAGCAAGGGGTAAAAGGAAGGTTTGGGGTTATCCCCCAAAACTGATATATGAAGTAATACACAACTAAAGGAAAAGAGAAGTGCATTTATATCAGTAGTAACAAGACCAGCATAATTACTAACCTTTTGGTGTTACAGTCCTCTTTGGCGTGCCAAAGTCCAACTCTGTATCCGAGAGCACAAAAGAATCTTCAGTCTTTTTTGGCTTTGGTGGCCTCTTAGGTTTTGGTGTTCCATCGGACGGCGTTTTCACTGTTTGTTGATGAGGGGGAAACACATTAATTAACAATAGGTTTTCAAACACCAAATACATCACAGAACATGAAAAACCAAGGTATTTAACCGGTATATTTAGGAGCTGGCTCTGTATTTACTATACCAAAGTGAGGTATAGTGTGCACAGAGTCCAGTGGAACATCAAAGGTAGGCAGAGCTAAAAGTTAGATAGACCCTTACTCTCTATTTGTGGTAGTGTGGTCGAGCAGTAAGGCAGTATCAGAGGACAGTGTTAAGCATTTGTTGTACTCACTCAATCAGCAAACTATATCACACACTCAAAGACTGAACAGACCAATTGGTTTTGCATAAAGATATTAGAGTTATTTTATTTTCTAGAACCAAGCGAGCCTGGCACAGGTAAGCACTAAATACTTTACAGTAGTAATGCAATTTGTAAACAGTTTGAATTGCAATTGTATATGTAGTTTGATTTGCTTACAGTAGAGCAACTAGTAATGCAATGCTTTTGATATACTGTACATATACTTTGTATTGGCTTTTTAGTAGAATGTCAAGTAGATTACTTTACAGATTACTTTTCTTACACACAGGCAGTATACCTGGATACTGCACTAGGCCATTTCCTGTAAACAGGTAAGAAAGTGTTTGTGTTATTTAGTTACAGTTTTAAAAGGGTTTCATTGATTTTCCAACTCCCCACACTAAAACTTTTCATAGAAACACAGTCAATGTTATCCTATGGAGGAAAGGAAAGGAAAATGCTACTTACCAGTATGCATCTGTTCCTGGCATGTAGGGCTGCTGACATTCATATCTTTGCATAGATCGCCGCCTAGTGTTGGGTCCGGATGATTGCACTTTGTTGTCTTGGAAGAGTCTTCGAAGTATCACGAGATAGGAGACTCCTCCCTTGGACCATAGTGCGCATCCTTAGATTGTTTTTCGAATGGCAAAGATGGAGTATAGTAGAGGAAAGAAGGCCATGCAAAGAAAACCCTGCAGCTGCGACAGGCCCCGGGGAGGAGGGTGGGCGATATGAATGGCAGCATCCCTACATGCCAAGAACAGATGCATACTGGTAAGTAGCATTTTCCGTTCGAGGCATGTGGGCTGCTGAATTCAAATCTTTGCATAGACTGTATAGCAGTACCTCCTCTAGCGGTAGACACCTGTCCCAGGTGCAGCAGTTTGAAAAAGAGTTTTGAGGACAGCTTGGCCTACAGCAGCTTGCTGCTTTGCTTGCACATCTACACAATAGTGTTTGGTGAAAGTGTGTATTGTAGTCCATGTGGCTGCCTTACAGATGTCTTCTAGTGGAATGTTTCCCAGGAAAGCCATGGATGCCCCCATTTTGCGCGTGGAGTGTGCTCTTGGGGGTACTGTTAGAGTGCGTTTAGCTTTGTGGTAGCATATTTGAATGCATTTAACTATCCATCTAGCTATTCCTGATTTAGAGATGGGGTTACCTTTATGTTGTGGTGAGAAAGCAACACACAGTTGCTTTGTCTTTCTGAATGGTTTAGTTCTGTCAATGTAATATAACAGAGCTCTTCTTACATCTAGTGTAAGTGTGTGTAAGGCTCTTTCAGCTACTGACTGCGGGTTTTGGAAGAACACGGGCAGTTCAATGGACTGATTGATATGGAAAGTGGAAATGACCTTTGGCATGAATTTAAGGTTAGTACGTAGTACCACCTTATTTGCATGTATTTTCATGTAAGGTTCCGGAATAGTTAAAGCCTGTAACTCACTTACTCGTCTGAGTGAAGTGATGGCAATTAAAAAAGCCCCCTTCCATGTCAGAAATTGCAGTTCACATGAGTGGAGTGGTTCAAAAGGAGGTCCCATAAGTCTGGTAACTACTATATTTAAGTTCCAGACCTGTGAAGGTGGATGTTTGGGAGGGATTATCCGTTTGAGCCCTTCCATGAAAGCCTTGATTGCTGGAACTCTGAACAGAGACAGGTGTTGTCTGTTTTGGAGGCAAGCTGCTATAGCTGCAAGATGAAGTGTTATTGAAGAGTATGCTAGATTGCATCTTTGAAGATGCAACAGGTAACAGATAATGTTTTGTATTTATTTATTTATTTATTTTATTTCTTTATTCAAAGTTTTATATAGCGCGAACAAGATCCTTACAGATATCAGAGCGCTTCACAAAGACAGGGTAGGAGTGAACAGAGATAATGGGAGCAGTATAGTAGTCGCTAACATGGTGGGGTAATAGTAACATACATAAAACATATCAAAATACAGTCAGGTAAACAAGTAATATAAGACGGCACAAGTCATTGATCCCAACTACAGGGGTGTTCAGGTGCTCCTTGGGTGTGTGGATGGCTTATACCAAAGTCTTCGTGTAGCGAGGACACTGAGTGGGGGCATCTGGAGAGTGAATCAACGTGTATCATATATTGGTAGTGACAACATCAAGTTAGAGGTATAGTGCCAGAGGACAAGGTGAGCAGTGATACAAAGCAATGCAGAGTCTCTGATCCAGCACCAATCATGTTCAGGAGATCTTGGCCAGAAGGATGGTTTTCACCTCTTTCTTGAAGCGTCTAATGGATTGATTTGGTTATTGTTGCAATAAATTACAAATCTTTTCCATTTGGCTGCATAGCATGCTCTAGTGGTTGGGCGTCTTGCCTCTTTGATAATGTTCATGCAATCAGGAGGCAAATTGAGATATCCAAATTCTAAGACTTCAGGAGCCAGATCGCTAGGTATCTGGATGCCTGATTTCTCGTTGGTTCTGAGTTAGGAGATGTGGTGATAGACGCAGTCTTTGGTGTGGAACCACGGAGAGTTCTAGGAATGTTGTGTACCATGGTTGTCTGGCCCATGTTGGAGCAACCAGGATCAGTGTCAGACTGCTGACGTAGTTTGCGTGCCACCAATGGAATCAGTGGGGCTGGTGGAAAAGCGTACGCAAATCTGCCTGACCAGTTCATCCATATCGCATTGCCCTGTGACAACGGATATGGGAACCTGGCGGCAAAGTACTGGCTTTTGGAGTTTTCGTTTGTGGCAAACAGATCTATTTCTGGATGCCCCCATTCATGGAAGAATGGTTGGAGAGCTTGAGGATGAATCTCCCATTCGTGTATCTGTTGGCTGTGTCTGCCTAACAGATCCACTATTTGACTGTCTTTCCCTGGCAGGTGTTGTGCTAGGAGAAAGATGTTCTTTGGAATTGCCCACCTCCATATGCTCTGCGCTAAGTGGGAAAGCTGTAGAGAGTGAGTCCCTCCCTGTTTTTGGATGTAAGACATGGCTGTCATGTTGTCTGTCCGGATCAACACCGCTTTGTTGTATATGTGGTTTTGGAACGCTTTGAGTGCCAGAAAAACTGCTAGCAACTCTAAGTGGTTGATATGCAGTGTCTTTTGCTTGGCTGTCCAGAGTCCCTGGACTGTGTATTGATGTAGGTGGGCTCCCCATGCTGTCAGCGATGCGCCCGCTATCAATACTACTTGTGGAACTGGCTCTTGGAACAGGCGCCCCTTGGAAAGGTTCTGTGGATTCCACCACTGCAGAGAGTTGTATGCGCGGCTGTCTACCAACACTAGGTCTTTTAGTTGTCCTTGAGCCTGGTGCCACGGCCTTGCTAGGCGTTCTTGTAATGGACGCATTTGAAGTCTGGCATGGGGGACAATGAATAGGCCATCATGCCTATGAGTTGCATGAACACTCGAGCTGGTGGGGAGTGTTGTGGCTGAAACCTTTGGATTAGTGTGTGCATGTTGGCTATCCTGACTGGATTGGGATATGCCTTTGCTACTGATGTATCTATGGTAGCTCCCAGATATTGTTGTATGTGGGAGGGTTGCAGATGAGATTTTGGGTAATTTATTGAGAAACCCAGACTGTGCAGCAGCTGGAGGGTTTGAGACGTAGGACTTGCACATTGGATGTCTGACTTGGCTTTTATGAGCCAATCGTCGAGATAGGGAAACACGTGGATGTATTGCCGCCTGAGGTGTGCTGCCACTACAGATAGGCACTTGGTGAACACCCTAGGAGCTGTAGTTACTCCAAAGGGGAGAACTTTGAATTGATAGTGTTGTTCTTGTATTGTGAACCTGAAATATTTCATGTGAGCTGGGTGTATAGGAATGTGGAAGTATGCGTCTTTGAGGTCTAATGTGGCAAGGAAGTCGCCCTGCTGAAGCAGTGGGAGAACTAGTTGTAAGGTTATCATATGAAAGTGCTCTGATAGTCTGTATTGGTTCAGAGGTGTGAGGTCTAAAATGGGTCTGAGCGACCAGTCCTTTTTGGGAATTAGGAAGTATAGAGAATATACTCCTGTTCCTTGGTGTTGAAAAGCGACTGGCTCTATGGCGCCCTTTTGTAGCATGGATTGGACCTCTTGCTTTAACAGTGTTATGTGCTCTTTGGACATAGGACAGTGTTTGGGTGGTATGTTGGGTGGAGTAGAAGTGAGTTCCAGGCAATAACCATACTGGAAAATTTGTCTCACCCACCTGTCTGTGGTAATTGTGTTCCAGACAGGTAGGAACTGATTGATTCTGCCTCCGACAGGTGTTGTGTGTTCTGGAGGGAGTGTGGTGAAGTCACTGTTTGGTGGAAGTGGAGGCTCTGGTGTTATTGCCTCCACGTCCTCTGCCCTTATTATTGTTTCCTCTGTAACTTCCTCTATTGGAGCCTTTGTTAAAAGTGCTCTGGGTATTTGACTTGAAGGTGGAGGAGCTTTGCGAAGTGCTGCCCCTTCCTGCACCTCTATATGAGGAGCGATGAAAGGAGCCCCGGTGTTGTTGGAACTGAAGCGCCCCCATTGATTTGGCAGTTTCAGTGTCTTTTTTCATTTTATCTAAAATGGTGTCAACTGCAGGGCCAAACAGAAAGTCTTGGTTTACTGGCGGATTGAGGATGGTGGATTGCACCTCGTTCTTAAATCCAGATATGCGTAAACATGCATGTCTGCGCAGTAGAACGCTGGTGTTGATATACCTGGCCGAAGTATCGGCTACGTCTAGCACGCATTTGATGGAGGAGTTTGTTATGAATTTGCTTTCCTGAATGAGGTCGTTGGCCTGTGCCTTAAATGGTTCTGGTAGGTGTTGCATTGGAGTCTCGAGTTGGTCGTAGTGTGCTCTATCATATCTCGCTAATAGAGCTTGTGTATTAGCGATTCTCCAAGAATTAGCAGCTTGTGAAGCTACTCTTTTTCCTGATGCTTCTAAAATTTTAGATTCTTTATCAGGAGGGGGAGTGTCTCCAGTGGTTTGCGAATTGGCTCGTTTACGAGCGTTTGCAACGACTAAAGAATCTAAAGGCAACTGTTGTTTTATATAAGTAGGGTCTGCTGGTGCTGCCTTATATTTTTTCTCTATTCTTGGATTGAGCACTCATGCCCTAGCAGGATCTTTAAAGATATCTGGCGCGTGCTTGAGGACCCCTTTAAGCATTGGAAGTGTTCTGACATTTTTCTCAGAAGTGGGGAAGGTGTTGAACAAGAAATCTTCCTCTATAGGGTCAGTGTGCATATCTACCTTGTGATATTTAGCTGCCCTATCTATAAGCTGATTAAACAGGATTGTGTCGTCTGTAGGTGACGGTTTTGTTGGGTATGGGGAAGTATCTGGGATGGGCTACTGCTTGGTCATCCCATGTGTTATCACTTCATTGCAACTAGGCCAAATCACCCCCATTATCAAAAATCCTTTGGCAGACCCAAACGACCTCAATAACCTTCGTCCCATCTCCAACCTTCCCCTTCTTTCTAAAGCCCTGGAAAAATGTGTTCTTCTCCAACTAGAGACACATATTGAACACTTTAACTTACTAGACCCGTTCCAATCTGGCTTTAGGAAAGGATGCAGCACTGAAAACGCCATGCTAAACATTGTTGATGACATCCACCACTCACTTGACAATGGTGAATCTAGCCTTCTGATCCTCCTTGATCTCTCGGCAGCGTTTGATACTGTTAACCACTCTGCTCTACTCAATGTTCTTAGAGATCGATTCGGCCTAAATGGTATGACACACAAATGGTTCGTCTCATACCTACAACACCGTTCTCAACAAATCAAAATCGCTTATCTAACCCTACCTCCATCTCCTTAGGAGTTCCGCAAGGATCCATCCTCTCTCCTTAACCTTTTCATGGAACCCCTCACACTCATTCTTAAACAAGTCGGGATCAACTACCATCTCTATGCAGACGACACCCAACTCTATTATAAGATTAAAACTCATGCTGACATCCTTCACCTCAACAACACTCATCAAGATTCAAGCCTGGTTCCACATTAACCACCTCAAACTCAACCCTAAAAAAACTGAATTTACTCTTTTTTCCCCTAAAAACAACCAGCTCCCCATTCAGAATTGGATCTCTGACCTTAATGCCCTCAACTGCTCCTTATCTTTGTCCTCCTCAGTCAAATCACTAGGTATCTCACTTGACGACCTCCTAACCCTCAAGACACACATCAATAATTCTGCCAAAGGGGCCCTCTTCACTCTCCGCGACCTTAAGAAAATCAAGCCCTTCATCCCTATCGATGATTTCAAACTAGCAGTCCAATCCCTTGTTCTTTCTTGCATCGACTATGGCAATGCCATTCTCACCGGAATTCCCAAGATCCACCTCACACCGCTTAAATCTGTGCTGGACCTTGCAGCTAGGCTTACCTCAGACTGCAAGCGATTCGACCACATCTCCCCTACCCATAAAACCCTTAAATGGCTCCCCATTGAAGGTAGATCCACGTACAAAACAGCATGCATTACACACAAAATTCTCCATCAGAATACACCGACCTACCTCGCTAACAAACTCACAAAAGCTGGTTGCTCACGTTCCTTGAGAAGCACAAGCACCCTCCTTCTTATCACCCCCCTTCTAAAAAAGAAAACCACCCAGTCTCTGTCCTTTTCCGACAACGCTCCATGCATTTGGAACACCCTTCCAACTGACCTTCATTGCAACCCTTCCTACTCTAGCTTCAAAAAAGAACTCAAACTACATCTCCTCAATAAATATTGGGGACCATAATCCATATCTGCTCTCTTCCACTGGCCACATCTGTCCGACCTCAGATACATCCGCCCTCCCTTCTTTTCAGTCTTACTTCGCCCTTCCTCCTTGTCACTTCCACCTCCCTGTTTACCTCCTTCACTCCTCCCTGCACCCCCCCTTCCCTTGTCCTCCCTCTGCCCCTCCTGCTCTCGTCCTCCCTCTGCCCTCATTTCTGACCCTCCTGCTCTCGTCCTTACAAACCCAATTTGACCACCAACCTCCCCATCCACCTCTACAATTTTCCGGCTCTCTTTTCAATGTATGCCTGGTTATTTTTGATTATCACATCTCCCACATTTCGGTGTTCTTATTTCCCATATTTATCATTTTGAAATATGTCTGGCGGAGACTTATATGTTGTTTATATTCATTTATGCTATGTATGACCCATGTCTTACTGACCTTCTTGTCTCAAAATGTAAAGCGCTCTGATACCCCCGGGTCCAGCCAGCGCTATATAAAACCTCTAAATAAATCTAGTTGATCAGGATCCCCAGTGGCATCATAATTGTATTGAGGATCTTCCTCCATGTTCTCTCCCTCATTGTGATCAGAGTGTGTGGAAGAGTAAGGAACGAAAGGCATATCAGGCAGAAAAGGAGGAGGAGTGAAAGGCCTTGAGGGAGATGTGCCAAAGTCTTTTTTCTTCGGAGGAACTGGAGAAGGAGTGTCTTGTGGTAAAGGCCTCTTATTTCGGTGGTAGACTATCACGTGTCCTGTATCTGGATCGATATATAATTTAGCTTGCTCCTCGGACACTGGATGTGGGTGGAGTAGTTCTTCCTCGACAGTCCGTGGCTTTGGCGTCGAGGGTTTAGGTTTATGAACCTTTTTTGAAATCTGTGGCTCGTGCTTTTGGTGTCGGAGCTCCTTTGGGCTCGACAACTGATTTAGGTTTGATAACCTTTCTTGGTTCGATGTGTTCTTTGGCTTTAGAGTCTTTCTTCGGATCGGCAGCCTTTTTAGGCTCGGCGTCTTGTTTTGGATCGACCGGGGCTTTTGGTTCGGTACGTTTTTGTCCGAAGCCAGGTGTTTCTTTAGGTAGATTGTCTTTTTTGTGTGTTCGGCAGCCTTTTTAGGTTCGTCTGTATCAGTTGGATCAACGACCTTTTTCGGTTGGGCGATTTTCTTCGGTTCCACTGGTTTTTTGGGCTCGACGATTGTATTTGGTGCTAAGCCTTTTGGTGCCGAGTGTTTTAGCGGCGTGACGCTCTTCGGTGCCGAGGGTTTCAGTGCCGATGGTTTTTCGGCGTCGACAGCTTTCTTAGGCTGTACACCCTTTGGATCGACGACCTTACTTTTTGGGTCGATGATCTTCGGTCGGGCCACCTCTTTTGTTTGTGCGCCCTTCGGGTCTATCAGTTTTTTTGGTTCGATGACCTTTGGCTGGAGAACTCTTTTTGGCTCGATGACTCTTCGGGCCTGGGCTACCTGAAGGCGTTTGTTTGTGCTTCAGAGCCGGGCCGAGAGGTGGGGTCTCCTAAGGAATGTCTCGATCTTGGCTAAGGCCTTTCATCGATGCTTCGACCGGAGCCTTCTTTGTTGGGCTGAGTGGAGTGGGGAGCTGGGTACTCACAGTTTTTTGCCCCGGTCTGATCTGGTCATCGGAGTCCGATTGGTCCTCAATGGTGACGATCTCGAGATCGGAGTTGGCAGCTTCGGGAAGCTCTTGGTCGTCCTCGAAGATATTCTCCGGTTCCGGTGCTGACTCCTGCATCTCTCTTCCGGATAGTTTTCTTGGATCGAAATTGGGCACACGCCGGGTAATCCTCTTCCTTGTGTTCAGATGACAAACACTTGTTGCATACTGTGTGTTTGTCAGTATGTGGGAACTTTGAGTGGCATTGTGGGCATCTTTTAAAAGGACTCCTTTCCATCGACAGAAGTCGCACGTGGCGTCGATAAGGCCCAATGGCCCGCATCGACGACCAGATCAAGATGAAAATTTGGATGGGGTCGAGGGGTACCGAGCGAAAACAATACCGTCGAGTACGAAGGCCTTTTGGCCTTAGGGATTAGTTAGTTTCGATTCCGAGCTGGAGTGTAGGAAATAACATCCAAACCCAATGGCGGAAAAAAACAATCTAAGGATGGAGTGGATGCCCATGCGCACTATGGTCCAAGGGAGGAGTCACCTATCTTGTGATACTTCGAAGACTCTTCCAAGACAACAAAGTGCAATCATCCGGACCCAACACTAGGCGGCGATCTATGCAAAGATATGAATTCAGCAGCCCACATGCCTCGAACATGCTACTTACCAGTATGCATCTGTTCTTGGCATGTAGGGCTGCAAAACCACACACTTTTGCATTAGATCACCATCTGGTGGTGGGCCCGGCACTTTGTTGTCTTGGAAGAGTCTTTGTCTGCACGGTGACTCCTCCCTTAGACCATAGTGCGCATGGTCATCGACTCCATCCTCAGATTGTTTTCGCCATTTGGGCAAATGATGGAGTTGTATTGTTACAGATAAGTATGACCATGTATTGTGTATCTAAATAAGATAATACTGGAACAGATATAGGTAGCCGGAGAGGCGGGTGGGCGTGTGTGGTTCTGCAGCCCTCCATGCCCAAGAACAGATGCATACTGGTAAGTAGCATTTTCCGTTCGAGGCATATGGGCTGCAGACCACACACTTTTGCATAGATTGCACAGCAGTTTCTCCCTTAGCGGCGGTCACCCACATCTGTTGCAGTAGTTTGAAATAATGTCTTTAGTACAGCCTGGCCCACACTTGCTTGTTGTTTTGCTTGCACATCTACACAATAGTGTTTTGTAAATGTGTGTAGTAGACCATGTAGCTGCTTTACAGATATCATCTAATGGTATGTTTCCTAAGAATGCCATAGATGCTCCTATCTTACGGGTAGAATGAACCCTAGGAGGAATGGTTAAAGTACGTTTTGCTTTGTGGTAAAAAATTTGAATACATTTAACAATCCACCTGGCAATGTCTGATTTTGAAATCGGATTGCCTTTATGTGGAGGCGAAAAGGACACAAACGTTTGTTTAGTTTTACGAAAAGGTTTTGTCCTATCTATGTAGTATAGAACCGCTCTTTTCACGTCTAGATGTGCCACTGTTTGCGGTTGTGGAAAAAATACAGGCAACTCAATGGATTGGTTGAGATGGAATGGTGAAATGACCTTTGGCAGAAACTTTGGGTTTGTCTTGAGAACCAGTTTATTATGATGAAGTTGTATAAATGGTTCTTGAATTGTTAATGCCTGTATCTCACTCACTCTTCGTAGTGATGTAACTGCCACTAAAAAGGCAACTTTCCATGTAAGAAACTGTAACTCACACTTATGGAATGGTTCAAATGGTGGACCCATAAGTCTTGTGAGAACAATATTTAAATTCCAGACTGAGGAAGGCGGTATTCTTGGAGGAATTATTCGTTTATTATTTAAGATTTATTATTTATTTAAGAAGTTTATAAAGCGCGCAGCTACCCCCAAAGGGGGTGTCCCGGCGCTGTAAGTACATGTTATTCACGAGGAGGAACTACCAGGTGCAAGTCCATCCAATCTGGAACTACAGGGGACATGAGAGGATAAATAGTCAGAGATTGGAGAATAGCCAGGTCTTGAGTTTACGACGGAAAACTTGCTCTGACTCAATAAACCTGAGTTCCAGAGGGAGACTGTTCCAATGCTTGGCCGCGGCCACTCCGAACGTTCTGCCACCACTCCTGGCGCGACGAAATCTGGGTACCACCAAAAGACGAAGGCTGTTAGATCTCAAGGATCTGACGGAAGCAGATACTTTGAGTCTTTTACTCAGGTAGGCCGGGCCAGTTCCGTGAATAGCACGAAATGCAAGAATCAGAATTTTGAATTGAATGCGACGGGAGGTGGGGAGCCAGTGAAGTTCCTTCCGGTAGGCTGAGACCGAGTTACGGTCTCAGCCAGTTTAAGTCCTTCCATAAACGCTTTGATTGCAGGTACTCTAAACAATGACAACTGTTGTCTGTTTTGGAGATATGCCGCTAGATGTAACCTAATTGAAGAGTATGCTAAATTAGATCTTTGCAGATGTAATAGATAGCATATAATGTTTTGTATTGAAACATCCAGGGGGTTAATGTTATTATTTGTACAAAATACAACAAATCTTTTCCAGATTGAGCTGCATTGGGTCTGGATGCATAATCTCTCCATGGTTCTGTGTTAGTAGATGTAGGGAGAGTTTTAATTTGTGGTGTGGTACTACAGAGAGCTGCAGTAGCGTTGTGTACCATGGCTGTCTCGCCCACGTTGGTGCTATTAGAATCAATGTGAGAGAATGTTGTCTTAGTTTGAGCAAACTAATGGAATTAGTGGGAGAGGCTGAAAAGCGTACGCAAATTTGTTTGACCAGTTCATCCATACCGCATTGCCTTTTGATAATGGGTGTGGGTACCTGGCGGCGAAGCTTAGGCATTTGGAATTGCTTTGTGTGGCAAACAGATCTATCTCTGGTTGTCCCCACATTTGAAAGAATGGCTGAAGAACTTGAGAATGAAGCTCCCATTCGTGTATCTGTTGTCTCTGACTACTTAACAGATCTGCCAATTGATTGTGAACTCCTGGTAGATGCTCTGCTAACAGAAAAATGTTTTGAGGAATGGTCCATCTACAAATGCTCTGCGCCAGCCGGGAGAGCTATAGGGAGTGTGTTCCTCCTTGCTTCTGAATGTAATACATTGCTGTCATATTGTCCGTCCGCACTAGTACAGTTTTGTTTGATATGGAATGTTGAAAAGATTTTAGAGCTTGAAAGATTGCAAGTAACTCCAGATAATTTATGTGAAGTACTCTTTGTTTCATTGTCCATATTTCTTGTACTGTGTGACTTTGTAGTGCGCTCCCCATCCCATGAGAGATGCTTCTGTGGTCAGTATTATTTGTGGAACTGGCGTGAATAAACGGCCGGTCCTTGCAAAGGTTTTTGGTGTTCCACCATTGCAGAGAGCGATGCGTCCGGTCGTCTACCACAACCAGATCTGTTATCTCTTGTTGAGCCCGATTCCACTGATCCGCTAAGCATTCTTGTATGGGGCGCATTTGTAGCCTTGCGTATGGCACTATGAATATGCAAGATACCATCATTCCTATTAGCTGCATGAACACTCGAGCTTGTAGTGAGTGTTGTGCTTGGAATTTTTGTATGAGATTCTGCATGGCTTGTATTCTTATTAAGTAGGGATACGCTACTGCCTTGGAGGTATCTATTGTGGCCCCTAGATACTGCTGAGATAGGGACGGTTGTAGATGTGACTTGTTTTGATTTACTGTAAACCTCAACTTGTGCAGCAGACAGACTGTTTGATGCATGTGCTGTACACATTGGTTGTATGACTTGGATTTTATTAGCCAGTCGTCTAAATATGGGAATACATGAATGTTGTCCCTTGTTAAGTGTGCTGCTACTACCGCTAAACACTTTGTGAATACTCGAGGTGCTGTTGGAGGAGTGGAAATGAGCTCCAGGCAATAACCTGACTGAATTATTTGTCTCACCTACCTGTCTGTGGTGATGGAGTTCCAGACAGGTAGGAACTGTTGTAATCTTCCCCCGACCGGAGTGGAATGGTCTGGGGGGATGGAAAGGAAGTCACTGTTTGGGGGTAGAGGCGTTGCGATTGTTGTTGCCTCTGCCCTTATTATTATTTCCTCTATACCCTCCTCTATAGTATCCCTTACTGGGTGAGGTTTGGTTGGCTTGTTTGTAAGTAGAGGAGGTATTGTCAGCTTGGAAGCCTTTTGATGCACCCTACAGGAGGAGCGACGAAAGGAAGGTCTATGGGCTTGTGTTTGTAAAGCGCCCATTTATTTTGCGGTATCTGTCTTTTTTTATTTTTTCTAGCACAGTATCTACATTTGGACCGAAAAGATGTTGGTCAAATGGCTGGTTTAGTATACTGGCTTGTACCTCTGGTTTGAATCCGGAGATTCTTAGCCATGCATGCCTACGCAACAGTACCCCTGTATTTACTGCTCTAGATGCTGTATCCGCAGTGTCTAGTGCACATCTTGTGAATGTGAATGTGAATGTGTGTATACTTGTAAAGCGCACTGCCGCCCCATCTCGTGGCATCCTGGCGCTGTATACAGCTGTGGCACCCTTCCTGGCTTTCCCTGTGAGATGCCCCCTCCAGGGCACCCCCAAAGTGAAGCCAGGCATCCCAGCGCTGTTGGGGCCGTTGTGGAGATTAAGCAAACTATTGCCCAGAGTTGCAGAGTGGGACCCATGATTAGAGTAGGCACCGAGGCGAGAATTATCGAGTCTGCGGACATTGAGCTCAAGACCCTGCCGCGTCGGGAATTGAACCCTGGTCCCGGGCCTGACCTCAGCTTCAGGGTCTGCCGCTTCTAACCTGTGAGCCACACTTCTCCACGTAAGAGTATGTCTCCCCATAATCCTCCTCCTGTGGTATCCTACTATGTGTACTAACTGGTGAGTGTGCCGGAGAAATATCTAGTATTTATACATGGGGTGAAGGATGTCTTGTGGGTAAAGTCTGAATATGCTTCTTTGGAGGAACAGGAGATGTTTTAGGACAATCCATTTTCCTCTTTTCAGGCACTGTATATTTTTGTCCAGTTTGTGGATGAAGTCTTTTGCCTTAAATCAGGCTGGAAAAGCTCTTCTACAGGTAAATCCTTCTTCGGCGTTGATTTATGTGGTTTGGAGCCGTCAGGTTTAGTTTTATCAGTGTCTATTATCTTCGGAACGGTTCTTGCTTTCGATTCCGAAGATTTATCTTGTTTTTTGCTTGGATCTGCACCTTTTCGATCCGAAGCTCTCGCTGCCGAGTGTTTAGACTCGTCCGTTCTCGGTGCTGAAATGTGTTTTGTTATGGAAACCGCTTTCGGGTCCGACTTTTTAGGTACCGGAGTAGTTTGTTTCGGTAACCCTTATAACCTCTTTCAGTGCCGAACTTGGTTTCGGTTTCTGTTCGGTAACCCTCGGTATCGAAGGGTGTCTTGGTGCCGGTGTTGACTTTGACTTAAGCACTTTCTGTTTCTCGGGACCGATGGACTGACTCGAGCCCTTGTCGACTGAAGGCTTTTTGACACTCATCGCTGCTGAGCTCGAAAGCGAGGCGTCGGATGTTTTCGGTCGGTGTGTACCCGGACCCGAAGGTGGGGGTGGAACCGAAGCCTTTCCCGGAATGGAGGGGGAACAGGGCCGGCATTCTTACTTACGACCTGTTGACCAGCTGGAAGAAGATCATCATCTTCGGATCGATCCTCATTTCCGGAAGCTGACTCTTCCGCCTCGGAAGCGACGTCTTCTTGCTGTTCTTCGACGTCTACCTCGATCGGTGCCTCGTCTATGATGAGGTCTGGTGTTGACGACAATGACTCTTCCATAGCTCTTCGAGCTCGACGGTCCCGGATTATCTTCTTGGACCGGAACGAAGCACAGGCCTCACAGTCTCGACTCTCGTGGTCTGGAGACAAGCACAAGTTACAAACCTCATGCAGGTCAGTGTGGGGAAACTTGTGTCCACACTGAGGGCACTTCTTGAACTGTGTTCTTTCCATGAGCCAAAGGCCCAATGGCGCAGTTGGGCCCAACGGCCCCGACGAGCGCTGGAATGGAGAAGTGGATCCTCTCTTCGACGCAGGCAACCGGAATCAGTGTCGAAGACTATCTTGATGTTGTAGATTGATTTTTATGGATTGGAAAGGAGTCCGGTAACGGGACCGAACGATGAACACATCCGAGCCCGATGGCGGAAAAAAACAATCTGAGGATGGAGTCGATGACCATGCGCACTATGGCCTAAGGGAGGAGTCACCCAGCAGACAAAGACTCTTCCAAGACAACAACAAAGTGTAATCATCCGGGCCCACCACCAGATGGTGATCTAATGCAAAAGTGTATGGGCTGCAGCCCATATGCCTCGAACATAGGGTTATCGGTTCAAAGGTAAGTATTCAGTTGTGTGACTTGGTATTCTGGGGTTACACGCAGGGGTCCCCCAGGGTCAAGGATGCACTCTTGTTACACCCTCAGCATCACTAGGGTGGCTGGGTGCAGAGTGCTGAGGGCCAATGTTATCCAATGGGGGATAGGGGACCTCCAGTTGGTGGCTGCTTATGAGCAGGCCAATGGGTTGCGGGAACAAAGCTCCTGGACTTCAGGTAAGGGCAAATGGGGGTTCAAGCCAGCACAAAAGGTGCACCCTCAGCGGTACTGGGGCGCCGGGTGCAGAGTGCTGTTTTGGCATCGGTGCCCCGTAGCTTTCAATGGGAGTCTCCAGTTTGCAAACACACTGCAGGCTCGGGCCGAAGGTCTTCTGGGTGCGACCACCACTTGGAGAGGTATGTTGGGATGCTGGGGGTTGGTTAGGCACCGTCGGTTGGGCCACCCAAGGCCGTGGGGCGTCGGGTGCAGGGGTGGCTTTTAAGGTCGGATCTTCTTACCAGATCCTGGTCGCGCTTGGGGCTTACATTTTGAGGCTGCAGGCATCAGCAGGAAGCAGTTCAGGGGTCACCGGGCCTCAGGTCAAGATCACCAGAGAGACCTCCTCTTGGTGTTGGGCCACTCAAACTCTGGCGTCGGGTGCAGGGTGGTAAAGACTCGCGGATCCTGCCGGAGCTGGAGTCGGTTGGTTAACAAATCTGGTGATCAAGGGTGACAGTCTTCTTCTGAAGGGAGGGGAGGTCCTAGGGGTTCTTGAGGCTGCAGAACACACCGGGTTTCGCTTCTGCAGATTCGAGGTGGCGACAGGCCGATAGGGGAAGAGGTGTGGCGCAACGGCCAGGGCACCTGACTACAGAACACGTGGGCTCACGGTTCGATATCCGGCACCAGCGGCAGGTTAGCCCAGCACCATGTGACTCTGGGCAATAGCTCGCTTAATCTTCCCGGCGGCCCCCAGTGCCTTGACACCCTTGTGTAATTGTTCGCCCTTTACAAATACTGGATTTCATTTCATTGAGGGCTAGGGCCAAATCAGTAGGCGTCCTGGTGCTAGCTTCGGTACAGCTGTTAGGTCCTTCTTTTCTTCGTCTGGTTCCTTGTCTGAGGAAGCAAGGTTCGGGGTGCCCCATAAATACTAGATTTAGGAGCGTTACAGGTAAGTAAAGGTTGGGACCAATGGGTCCTTCCTTGAGGTGGGTAAATGCCCTATTATGCCACCCTCCAGTGTGAGGGGGCTCATGCCTCACTTTGGTTGGCTGGGTCCTCCCATCTGAAAGATGGCAGGGGCTGAGAGTTGTGCTTCACCTTGCCTCCCCCACCTGAGGTGTTGAGTTGGCAGGTGACAGCTCTCTTCCTTACTTGTTTTTCCCGCCGGTTCTCCCATCCAAAGTGGGGGTCAGAACCAGTGCAAACCAGTTGCTGAAAGCAGCAAGTGGCCTGGGGAAGCTCACAAAGGAAGCAAGCTTCCCAGTTGTGTACCCTGCCTATCCTGGGGGAGGAAGCTTGGCACCTCGTCCCAGGATATGCATTGTTTCTGGCCCCAGAGAGCAGCAGACTCTCGACCCAGGGGTCCAGAAACATGTCTGGTGGTGGCAGCTGAAAGCAGCCACTCGGCCTGGACACTAGTGGTGGGTTCGTTTTCAGGGGGCATCTCAGATGCCCTCTCTGTGCATTTTTCATTAAATCCCACGCTAGCATCAGTGTGGCTTTAATGTGCTGAGAAGTTTGATACCAAACTTCTCAGTTTTCAGTGTAGCCATTATGGTGCTATGGAGATCGTAACGACAAGGTCCCAGCACCATATACTCTTAGTGGCAGAACTGCACTTCCAATGTCCAAGAATGAATATGCTACTTACCAGTATGCATCTGTTCTTGGCATGTAGGGCTGCTGACATTCATATCTATAGCATAGATCGCCGCCTAGTGTTGGGTCCGGATGATTGCACATTGTTGTCCTGGAAGAGTCTTCGAAGTATCACGAGATAGGTGGCTCCTCCCCTGGACTACAGTGCGCATGGGCATCGACTCCATCCCCAGATTGTTTTTAGCCATTGTGGCGAAGATGGAGTGTAACAGAGTGAGCGATGTCCATGCTAAGAGTAAGTGTAAAATCTGCAGCCGCTACAAGCGCCGGGGAGGAGGGTGGGCGAATGTCAGCAGCCCTACATGCCAAGAACAGATGCATACTGGTAAGTAGCATATTCAGTTCGAGGCATGTGGGCTGCTGAATTAATATCTATAGCATAGAATATATAGCAGTCCCTCCATTAGCGGCGGCCGCCTGTGCCAGCTGCAGACGTTTGAAAAAGTGTTTTTAGAACAGCCTGCCCTACAGCTGCTTGGAGTGCACATCTACACAGTAGTGTTTGGTAAATGTGTGTGGGGTAGACCATGTGGCTGCTCTACAAATGTCTTCTAAAGGGATATTTCCAAGGAAAGCCATGGAGGCCCCCAACTTGCGGGTGGAGTGGGCTCTTGGGGGGATCGTTAAAGTGCGCTTAGCCTTTTGATAGCAAATTTGGATACACTTAACGATCCACCTGGCTATACCTGCCTTGGAAATGGGGTTGCCCTTGTGTTGTGCGAAAAAGGCAACAAAGAGTTGTTTTGTCTTCCTAAAATCTTTGGTCCTATCAATGTAGTACATCAAAGCCCTTTTGACGTCAAGAGTGTGGAGCATTCTTTCTGCCACTGTCTCAGGATTTTGGAAGAACACAGGCAGTTCAATAGTTTGATTGACATGGAACTGTGAAACCACCTTTGGAAGAAATTTAGGGTTAGTGCGCAGCACCACCCGGTTGGAGTGAATTTGTATGAATGGCTCCTGTACAGTGAGCGCCTGGAGCTCACTAACACGTCGCAGTGACGTAATGGCTATCAGGAAAGCCACTTTCCATGTTAAGAACTGAATTTCGCAAGAATGCAGAGGCTCAAAAGGTGGACCCATCAGTCGGGTGAGGACCACATTAAGATTCCATTCAGGAGCAGGTGGTGTCCTGGGAGGAATGACTCGTTTGAGCCCCTCAAGAAAAGCTTTAATGGCAGGCACTCTGAAAAGGGAGAGATGCCGCCTGTTTTGGAGATAAGCCGCTATGGCGGATAAATGTATCCGAATGGAAGCATAGGCTAGATTGCATTTGTAAATATGTAAGAGATGATAAATGATGTCGTGCGTGGACGCGTCAAGCGGGTCAATGTTGTGGTCTACGCAATAAATGACAAACCGCTTCCATTTTGCTGGTGGTGGGCTTTCTTGCTTCCCGTATGATATCCATGCAGTCAGGAGGCAAGTTGAGGTAGCCAAACTGTAAGACTTCAGGAGCCAGATCGCCAGGTTGAGCTGTTGCGGATCTGGGTGCTGAATGTCGCCATGGCTCTGCGTCAAAAGTCTGGGTGTGAGGCGCAGCCTTTGATGCGGTACCACGGAAAGGTCTAGAAACGTGGTGTACCATGGTTGGCGGGCCCACGTTGGAGCAACCAGGATGAGCGTCATCGAGTGTTACTTTAGCTTTCGTGCCACCAGCGGTATTAGAGGTGCTGGGGGAAAAGCGTACGCAAATTTGCCTGACCAGTTCATCCATATCGCATTGCCCTGCGACTGTGGGTGCGGGAACCTGGCGGCAAAGCTTTGGCATTTGGCGTTTTCCCTTGTGGCGAACAGGTCTATCTCTGGATGACCCCTCTGCTGGAAGTACGGGTGGAGTACTGATGGATGTATCTCCCACTCGTGCATTTGGTGGCTGTACCTGCTGAGCAGATCCGCCATCTGATTGTCTTTGCCTGGGAGGTGTTCCGCCATGAGGAAGATGTTCCTCTGAATGGCCCACTTCCACATGCTCTGAGCTAGATGAGACAACTGTGGAGAGTGTGTACCTCCTTGCTTCTGAATGAAGTACATGGCCGTCATGTTGTCCGTCCTGATCAACACGACTTTGTTGCACAAATGTACTTTGAAGGACTTTATCGCCATGAAGATTGCCATCAATTCCAGGTAGTTGATGTGCAACACAACTTTGCTGCACAGATGTACTTTGAAAGCCTTTATTGCCATGAAGATCGCCATCAACTCTAGGTGGTTGATGTGCATCTTCCTTTGCTGCGTTGTCCATTGCCCCTGCACTGTGTAGTGGAGCACATGAGCTCCCCAACCCTGGAGAGAAGCGTCCGTTGTCAGGATGATTTGTGGGACAGGCTCCTGGAACGGTCGGCCCTTGCAAAGGTTGTGTGGATTCCACCAATGCAGAGAGTTGTATGCACGACCGGTCACCAACACTAGGTCTTTTAACTGTCCGTGAGCCTGATTCCACTGACGTGCTAAGCACTCTTGAAGCGGACGCATATGTAGTCTCGCGTGCAGGACTATGAAGATGCAGGAGGCCATCATGCCTATCAACTGCATGAACACTCGTGCCGGAAGCGAGTGTTGCGGTCTGAATTTCTGGATTAGCAATTGAATGCTGTTGATCCTCACAGAATTTGGCTGCGCTGTGGCCGCCAGAGTATCTATGGTCGCGCCCAGATACTGCCGCACATGGGTTGGCTGAAGGTGTGACTTTGGATAATTTAGTGAGAATCCCATATCGTGAAGAAGGTGAATGGTGTGGGACATGTTGGCAGCGCGCTGCTGGGCCGACTTTGCTTGGACAAGCCAGTCGTCCAGGTAAGGGTAGACGTGAACGTTTTGTCTCCTGAGGTGCGCAGCCACTGTTGCCAGGCACTTCGTGAACACCCTGGGCGCTGTGGCCACTCCGAAAGGGAGGACTTTGAATTGGTAATGCTGATTCTGAATGGTGAATCTGAGGTATTTTCTGTGTGACGGATGTAGTGGAATGTGAAAATATGCATCTTTTAGATCTAATGTTGCGAGGAAGTCCCCTTGATTGAGCAACGGAAGAACCTGCTGCAGCGTGAGCATATGAAAGTGTTCCGAGAGAATGTATTGGTTTAGGGGCCTGAGGTCCAGTATGGGTCGGAGTGACCCGTCTTTTTTCGGGATTAAGAAGTACAGGGAGTACACTCCAGTGCCTCTTTGTTCCACTGGTACGAGCTCGATTGCCCCTTTTTGCATCATGACGAGTACCTCTTGCTGCAATAAGTGCAAATGCTCTGTGGACATAGGACGGTGTTTTGGGGGTATGTTGGGTGGAGTGGATATTAAATCCAGACAATAACCGTACTGGATAAGTTTTCTGACCCACCTGTCTGTGGTGATGAATTTCCAGACAGGCAGGAACTGTTGGAGTCTTCCCCCGACCGGTGTTGTATGGTCGGGGGCAGTGACAAGGTGTCACTGTTTGTTGGCTGCGGAGGATCGGGAGCTGTTGTTTCCACGACCTCTGCCTTTGGCGCTGTTTCCGCGATAGCCACCTCTACTTTGTTTGGTGTACGTGGTTTGCGCGCCACCTCTATTGTACTGTGTTTGCTGGGACAGCTGGCCTCTGGAAACGCCTCTATTGCCTGAGCGACGAAAAGAACCACCCCTGAACTGCTGCGACTGGAGAGCCCCCATAGACTTCGCAGTTTCCGTGTCCTTTTTGATTTTCTCTAGGGTGGTGTCCACCTCAGGTCCAAATAAGTGATCAGGGTTTACAGGCTGATGTAGGATGGTGGTTTGTATCTCCGGCTTGAACCCGGAGATTCTCAGCCAGGCTTGTCGCCGTAACATCACACTGGTATTAATGGCTCTGGCTGCGGTGTCTGCTGCGTCCAGTGCACACTTAATAGAAGCATTTGAGATGAGCTTTCCTTCCTGTATGAGCATCTCTGCTGCCTCCTTATATTCATCTGGCAAGTGTTGTAACAGGGTCTCAAGTGTATCGTAATGGGCCCTGTCATATCTAGCCAAGAGTGCCTGCGTGTTAGAAATGCGCCAGATATTGGCCGCTTGGGCTGCCACCCTCTTGCCCGATGCTTCTAGCACCTTAGATTCCTTGTCAGGGGGAGGAGCATCACCAGTAGTCTGTGAATTTGCCCTCTTCCGGGCATTAGAAACAACCAGAGAGTCCAACGGCAACTGGCCCTTGATGTAGGTAGGGTCGCCAGACGCCGGCTTGTACTTTTTTTCAATTCTGGTGTTGATAACCCTGGCACGCGTGGGTTCTTTAAAAATGTCTGCAGCATGTTTTAAGACACCCTTCAACATAGGCAGAGTTTTTACGGTTTTTTCAGAGGTGGAAAAGGTGTCAAACAGAAAGTCCACTTCAATAGGGTCAGCATGGAGCTAGACGTCATGATTCTTGGCTGCCCTCTCAATAAGCGCATTAAATGCCGCAGAATCCTCAGTAGCGGAGGTTTTGACAGCATACACTTGAGTGTCTGGGGCAGTTTGTGGATCCCCTGGGTCTGCAGCATCTGCCCATGTGTCATGCTGATCTTCAGGATCAGTGTCGTCAGGGTAGTTGTATTCCTCATAGTCACCTTCCCCAGCCTCCACATCCGAGTAAGTGGGCGAGATTGGAGCAGTGTCCTGAGCACGTGGATTAATCAGTTCAACAAGAACTGGGGAATCTGTGGAATCCTTTTTCTTCTTCAAAGGAATTGTATAGGACTCCATAGGCTGTCCTGGTGTGATCTTTCGCTTGTAAATGGAAAGTTTCCCGGTGTTGGTGTCAATAAAATGTTCTGACTGCTCCTCGAGTAGGGGTTGTCAATGCTTTGTGCCTACAACTGCAGGGGTAGGCTTCGGCCCGGTGGACACCGGCATGGACGCCTCGACGACCTTCTTTGGCGCGAACGCCTTGGGCGCCACTTTCGGCGGCAGCGTGAATTGAATCGGCGCCGTCGACTTTTGCGGTTTTACGGCTGGCTTCGGGGTGGAAGCATCCTTCGGATCGACCGCGGAAGCCTTGTCCTTAATGCGCTGCAACGAGTCCGACACTTGCTTCGTGAAGGATGCGGACGGTTTCGTCGACTCAACGGGTGCTCTCGAGCCACTACCATGTGTAGAGTCGAGGGAAGCAGTAGTTTTGGCCTTGTCGGGCTGACGTGCAGGATCGACAGCCTTTGGAGCACCGAGTCCTTTAACTGTGTCGACGGCCTTTGGCGCCGACGGCTTCGGGTCAGCGGCCTTGGCAAGCGCTTTCGGTGCCCCAGTCTTCGGCTAGACGCCCTTGAGCGACTTCACCGAGTCGACAACTTTCTTTGGCTTCGTCAGCACCGACAGGTCCGAAGACGTGGAGCCGACCAAGGCGACAGGCGCTTTCTGTGTCGACGGCTCCTCTATCACTTTTGGTTTTGTCGAGACCGAAGCTTTCACTTTCGGTTTCGATTTGACTAATGGCGGCTCCGTAGAAGTGTCTGTCGAGACCGAAGCTTTCTCTTTCGGATTCGATTTGACTAATGGCGGCTCCGTAGAAGTGTCTGTAGCCGGGCCCGGAGGCGAGACCGTGGATCTAGGTGCATGATCTTGGGTAAGGCCATGTGGCGATCCCTCGACCTGAGCCTTAGTTATTGTTCGAACGTTGCATAGCTCTTCGCCTGAGCTATCTTCCGTGGCCCCATAGGCCTCATTGTCGTCTCCTACCTCGTCGACGACTTCTTCTGTATCGAGCATTTCGACGTCTGCGTCGTAGTTGGAGTTGATCTCTGTTGCTGGATTTGAAATCGGCTCTCGATCTTCCTGCTAGTCTGCCTCTTCTCCCTCGGTATCGAAAATGTTCACCGGGTCTGGTGCCGTCTGCTGGGCCTCCTGGCGCGCCGAAGTCGAATAGTCTTCTTGGATCGAAAACGAGAACAAGCCATACAGTTGGCTTCATCGTGATCCGGCGACAGGCACTTGTTGCACACCGGGTGGACGTCGATATGGGGATACTTCGAGTTGCACACGGGGCACCTCTTGAACGGGCTCCGCTCCATGATGTGTCGTCGAATAAGGCCTGTTGCGTTGACTGGGCCTTGAGCACCGAAGAGCCACGCGACTCCTCAGGATGTCCGACTAGGGAACTGAGCCGGAACAGAGCTGGGCACGAACGCAATACAATACCGACGATATAGGAAGGGCCTTTGGGCCGAAAAGAAAAATTTCTATCGGATCCGAACTTGAGTGATGAAATATGCATCCGAACCCAATGGCGGAAATAAACAATCTGGGGATGGAGTCGATGCCCATGCACACTGTAGTCCAGGGGAGGAGCCACCTATCTCGTGATTCTTCAAAGACTCTTCCAGGACAACAATGTGCAATCATCCGGACCCAACACTAGGCGGCGATCTATGCTATAGATATGAATTCAGCAGCCCACATGCCTCGAACTGGACTTAGACACTGTAGGGGTACAGGGCTCATGCACCTGTACCCTCACCACTGGCAAAGGGCACCCAGCTAGAGTGGTGACTGATCTATGCCAGGGCAGTGGGTTGTAGGCATGGCACACAGGGATGTGTGCCATGTCGACTCTTCACTTTGTTCTGCACCAAAAGACGCAGCCTGCAAAGGTAGTGTGTGTGTGTAAAGGTACAGGGCCTCTAAGGGCAGCACAATAAGTGCTGCAGCCCTTTGAGGTTTTCCCTGGTCACAGTGCCCTGGGTACCTGTGTTACCATTTACCTAGGGCTGTCCTGTGGCCAGACATGACAATTGTGTTAGTTTTGGGGAAAGAACATAAGTGTAGGTTAAAAACAATAAGTGAGTATTGTCAGACTATGTGTCACACTCACTAGGGTGCTATAAGTGTAAGAGGGAGATTTCCTCCTCAACGGCAAGGGAATTGACCGGGATTCTAGGTCAAGGCCTGCAGGATACCTGTTGTGCCGTCATCAACCTACACTTGGGGTCTATTTATGGTCCTGAGGAAAGCCAGCATAATCCAAGGCACTGGCTGAAACATGTCGACCCAAACTGGATGCAAGAGGTCTTAATCTTGCCACCACAACATCCACTTGCCTTGTTTTTAACCGCTGACGGAGGCCCAGGCTATTAAAATTTAATTCACCCTCGGGTACTGGGACCACCATTTAGCCGTTTTAACTTCACTGCACAATTCACCATACTACACTCAGAAAAATACCTGCTCCGCTGTAATCAGGCGTCGAAGCACACCCGGGACACATTAGGTGTCACTGGGTGGGCCCGATGATGACGCATGCCACCAACTAGGTTGGTGGGTGAGGGCTTCACAAAAAACCTAATGGGTGCCTGCTGACAATACAGTTCAGAGTCCTATAATATGGTCACACCCAAACTAGTCCTTGTTGATAAACACAGAGATGTGTGCCTTGTAGACTCTTCATTTTTCTCTGCACCAAAACATGCAGCCTGCAATGGCAGTGTGTGTGTGCGTGTTAGGGTACAAGGGTGGCACAATATGTGCTGCAGCCCTCAGAGGGCTTCCCTAGTCACAGGGCCCTTGGTATCCATGGTACCTTGTATAAGGGACTTACATGTGGACAGGAAGTTGCCAATTTGGGAGTACAAAGTACAGTTTTAGGGAAATAACATAGGCCCTGGGTTCCTGGATGGTAGGACCCCAGGGCATGCTCAGTCAAAGTGCATTAACATTAGGCAAAAAGTGGGGGCAACCATGCATAAAGGGGCACTTTCCTACAATAGCAACATGTCTTCCCTCTGTCAACCTTAGCAGGAAGTGATCTTTTTTCTTGGTGGGTTTTTTCTCGTACTGAACGATGTAGCATCAGCCTTGTCACTCAAGAATAATAGTGCAGGATAAATTACATTACAGCTCAATTATTGACAAACCTACACCATAGACAGTTGTGAGAAAAATAGCAAACACAACAGAGTTTTTATCCAAAGGGCATACACATGAACCAAAAGACATTATTATACCTTAGTGGGAAGGATTAGAACCTGTAGGACAGGCAGTACCTGCTCTCTTCTTACTGTTCCATTAATACTTTCACGTCCAGTTAGATGAATATAAAATATATTCTTGGGTAAAATAACTGCCTCACCAGGCTAAAAGACTATGGCAATAAGTGGCCACACATATTAAGATAAAAGTGTTGATAAAGGACAACAGCTTAGCATTGAGGAACACAAACACCCTGGTAGACACACGGAGTGGTTTGTGGGTGTGGTTTTCCCAGGGGTAGACACAATGAACAGTTGTTAGAGGTCTACCACTGGAAAAGGACATTAAAGTCCCAACAAGGTGTAACGAATAGTTTTCTTACCTGTCGGTGTAGTTTTGCAGCTTGAAGATCTTTCTGGATTCACTATGCTGTGCATTATTCCGCGGTCTTGTGGTTGGGTCCGGATTCGTAGTCTTTTCTTTGTTTTTTTTGGTTTTTTCGTAGCCCAGGTGGGCGTGGGCGTCACACCTCCTTGGGTGCATTTCCAGTGACGTCGGCATGCTTCCTGCGGAAGCTCCCACTGTTGGGCGCCATCTTCGGGTTCTTTTTTTCCGTGTTTCTTTCGTTTCCGAAGTAATGGCAACGTTCTATTTAGGTGATATTTTACCGCTTTGTACTTTTAAAAGTCCTTTTTTTTTTTTTAACCACCTCTTCTCTCTCCAGTCTCATCTTTTTGGCGGAGGCGGGTGGGTTCGCTAGTGAATCCAGAAAGATCTTCAAGCTGCAAAACTACACCGACAGGTAAGAAAACTATTCGTTTTGCAGCGTGAATCTTTCTGGATTCACCATGCTGTGCATAGATTTTGTAGCGGTTTCTCATTTCTGTGGCGGCTGGGTGGAAGATGAGCGTTGGTTATTGAATATGTGCTGGAGCACCTTTTGTCCGACTTGTGCTTCCTTGTTCATCTGTATATCCACACAGTAGTGCTTCGTGAACGTGTGCACCGAAGCCCATGTTGCCGCCAGGCATATGTCTTGTATGGGTGTGTTAGCCAGGAAGGCTATTGTAGCACCCTTTTTCGTAGTGGAGTGGGCACGTGTCCCCTCTGCTAGCTCTTGTCCTGCACATTTGTGGCAGAGTTGAATTGTTTGTGCGATCCATCGTGCAATAGTCTCTTTGGTTACTGCCTTGCCCATGAAGCTGTTGGCGAATGACACAAAGAACTGTTTTGTTTTCCTGTGTCCCTTCGTCCTCTCAATGTAGTGCATGACTGCCCTTCCGGCGTCCAGGGTGTGCAGGGCTCGCTCTGCGCTAGTGGTTGGTTTTTGGAAAAAACTCGGTATCTGTATAGACTGGTTCATGTGGAATTTGGACACCACCTTCGGCATGAAGTGTGGGTCAGTCCTCATCACAACCCTATCATTGTGTATTTGTATGTAGGGTTCCTGTAGCGTTAGTGCCTGAAGTTCGCTTACTCTGCGTAAGGACGTTATTGCAACCAGGAAAGCTGTTTTCATAGTTAGCATCTTTAGGGAGGCCTTGTGAAGACGTTCAAAGGGCTCTTTCATGAGTTCCGTTAGGACTATGTTCAAGTTCCATGCAGGTGGCGGCACCCGCTTGGGTGGTGCGATCCTTTTCGCTCCTTCCAGGAATCTCTTCACCACCTGTGACGTGAAGAAACTTCTGCACGTTTCTCCCCTTGTGTAGGCGACTATCGCTGCCAAGTGCACTCTTAACGAGGATGAGCTAAGGTTCTTCTCCAGCAAGTGCGTCAGGTACTTTAGCACTGTGGAGTCCTTCATTTTATTGTGAAGTCCTTCTTTTCTGCACCACATTGTGAATCTTTTCCATTTCGCAACATAGCACTTCCGAGTGCTGGGTCTTCGTGCCTCCCGAAGGACCCTCAGGGTGCTTTCTGGCAGTCTCAAATGTGCGAACTCTATGTCCTCAGGAGCCATGCTACTAGGCTCAGGCTCTCTGGCTCTGGGTGTAGCACCTCTCCGTTCTGCATGGAGAGTAGGTCTTTCCTCCTGCCGAATCTGTGGGGTGCACACTGTCTCATCTCCATGATCTGCGAGTACCATGTCTGTCTGGCCCACTGTGGCGCGACCAGTATCAGGGTCATGTTGCTCGCTCTGCACTTGCTCTGCACTCTGTGCATCAGCGGTATCGGGGAAAAGCGTAAGCAAATGTCCTTGACCAGTCTATCCATAGGGCATTCCCCAGGGACCCCTCCTCGGGCTGTCTGGGTGCGAAGTTTTGGCATTTTGCATTCCGGCGTGTGGCAAACAGGTCCACTGATGGTGTTCTCCATCTGTCAAACAGCCACCTTGTCTCTTGAGCATTGAGCTCCCACTCGTGGGATGCCGATGTCTGTCTGCTGAGCCAGTCTGCCTGTATGTTGTCCTTCCCTGGTAGGTGTATGGCTAGCAGGTCTATCTTGAGAGGGATGGCCCATCTCCATATCTCCTGCGCCAGCGTTGAAAGCGTGGCTGACTGTGTGCCACCCTACTTGTTGATGTAGAACATCGCGGTGGTGTTGTCTGTTTGTAGCAACACCTTGTGCTTGAACAGTCTTGTTTGGAAAGCTTTCAGTGCAAGGAAGATTGTCTTCAATTCTAGGTAATTGATGTGCTTTGTCGCATCTGCTGGCGTCCACAGTCCCCTCACCTTGAGCTCCTCCATGTGAGCGCCCCATCCCTTCAGGGATGCGTCTGTGGTTATGGTCACTGTTGGCGTTGGGGGCGTTAGAGGCTTTCCCCTTGTTATGTTCACCATGGTCCACCATGTCATCTCCTTCTGCACCGCGTGCGTCACAACCACTAGATCCTCCCAACTGCCTGTAGCTTGTGACCATTGCTCCTGTAGCCATTCTTGAATGGGTCTCATGTGGAGACGTACATTTGGTATCAGGTGGATGCATGATGCCATCATCCCCATGATCTTGCTCGCAGTCCTCACTGTCCGAGCTTGTCCCTTCCGGTAGAGGTGAGTTTCCTTCACCAGCGCCCTCGCCCTCTTCTCGCTGGGGAACACCTTGTCCTGTAAGGTGTCGATTTGTGCCCCCAGGAAGATCTTCACTTGTTCCGGCTCCATTGATGATTTCTTCCAATGGATGGAGAACCCCAGGCTTATGAGCGTGCTCGTCACGGTCTGTGTGTGCTGCTTTCATTTCTGGTATGAGTTTGCTTTCACCAGCCAGTCGTCCAGGTAGGGGTATACGTGTATTCCCTGCCTTCGTAGGTGCGCTGCGACTGCTGCGAGGCACTTTGTGAAGACCCTTGGTGCCGATTTCAGCCCGAAGGCTAGTGTCGTGAACTGGTAGTGGCTTTCCCCGATGGTGAACCTGAGCATATGCTTGTGCTTTCTGTTCATTGGGATGTGCAGGTAGGCGTCCTTGAGGTCTATTATGACCATGAAGTCCCCGATCTGCAGTTGCGGGAGCACCTCTTGCAGGGAGGTCATTTTGAATTTTTGCGTTCTTATGAATTTGTTCAGGAACCTTCGGTCCAGAATGGGTCTCATTGTCTCGTCTACTTTTGGTACCAGGAAGTACGTTGAGTATATTCCTTTGTTTCTTTCATTGAAGTGTACCCGTTCTATGGCCTGCTTCCGCAGGAGTTCCTTTACTTCTTCCTGAAGACACCCTAGCTGCTTGCTTGCTAGTTGTTTTCTTTTTGGTTTTCTGCTTGTTGGCCTCCCCTCCAACTCTATGCAGTATCCGAATTGGATGATGTTGAGGATCCATTTGTCTGATGTGATTTCTCTTCATTCTTGGAGGTAAAATCTTAGTCTTCCTCCCACTGGTCTTATGTAGTCGTAGAGGTTTAGCTTGTCTTGACCCCTCTGTACGTGCTGCACCCTGGGATCTTTTCTGTGGGCGGGCACACAGAGTTTTTTGAAGTCACTTAGAGGCGGGCTGCTGTCCCCCTCTTCTATTCTGTCCACGTCCATTTCCTCTCCCTCGAAAGGACTGGCCTCTTTGTTGGTACTGCCAGGACTGCTTCTGCTGACCCTGCTGAGCCTGCGAGTCTGCCTGGTGCGTTTGTTGGAAAGCCTGGTGTGATGTACCTGGCTGGTTTCCACCTCTCCCGCCAGGCCTCCGCGACGGGGTGCCCCTTTTGTTGCCTCTGAACTGCAATGCTCCCATGGACCTTGCTGTTTCGTTATCCTTTTTTAGTTGAATCAGCTTCTCATCAACTGTTGTTCCGAAAAGCGTATCGCCGTTGAACGGTGTGTTCAGGATGCTGTGTTGCTCCTCGGGTTTGAAACCTGAAATCCTGAGCCAGGCGTGTCTTCTTTCAGTGACACCCATCATCATGAGCCTGCTGGAGGTGTCTGCTCCGTCCAGGGCCGTCTTGAGGCAAGAATTTGCCACGTTCTTCCCTTCAACCAGTTTTTCGGCCTTCTGCCTGGCATCCTGGGGCAGGTCCTTCACCAACTGCCCCAGCTCCTCCATGATCTGGTACATGTGCCTGTTTATCAGGGCGTTGGAATTCGCCATGCGCCAGTGGGTCGCGGCATTCCGTTCGATCCTTCTGCCCACCAGATCCATCCTCTTGCTCTCCTTATCCGGTGGTGGTCCAGAAGTAGTGGGCACGTTAGCCCTCTTTCTTGCTGTGGCTGTGATAATGGAGTCTGCGGAGACCATGCCCTGAATGTAGGGTGGGTCCTTTGAGGAATGTTTGTATTTCTTTTCTGTTCTGGGAGTTACAGCCTTGCATGTTGCGGGTTCCCTGAATGCCTCCTTCCCCTGAGCCAAGACGCTGTCGAGCATTGGTAGGTACTGGCTCCTTGTTTGTGTGGGGAGCAATGTCTCTAGAAGGAAGTCTGCTTTCTGCTTCTCTTCGTCGAGCCTGAGTTTGAAAGCTGCTGCGGCAGACTTTATCACCGAGTTGTAGGCCCCGATGTCGTCCGGCGGCGAGGGCCTCGAGGGATATGTGTCGACCGCCTCCTCTGGGCTGTCGGTGTCGACATCTAGTTAATCCAGCTCCTGTAAGTCCGAGGGGGCCGACTCGGCGTCCGTCCTGCTGTCCTCTTCCTCCCCATAGTTGTAACTATAGTAGGGACTGTCGTCCTCTTCCTGGTCGACCACCTCGACGTCCGCATCTTGTTCCTCGGCGACCTCGTCTTCCTCCTCGACCACCTCCACCACTGGTGGCTTGGTCTTGTGTGGAATCGTGAAGGTTTTCATCTTTGCGTCAAATTCTTTCTTCCGCTGCAAGATGTTTTCCATTTCAGCCTCGAGGCGCCTTCTCTTTTTCTCCATCTCGGCTGCGTGTTCCGCGTCGGATGGTTTGGTCGCTCTTTTCGGCGGTTGGCTCGGTGCCGGAGGCTTCGCCGTCGAACCGGGTTTCGGGTCTCTGGTCGGCGTCGGTGCTTTAGGGTCCTTCTCCCTCGGCGTCGATCGATCCTTTTCGGGGACTATTTTCGACAACTTTTGCTGTTCGGGAGCTCTCGGAGCCGGGGACTCCTTCTCAGAGGGTCCGCTGGGCCTGTGAGTAGTCGCGGGCGCCAGGTGTTTTGGCGCCGGCGCTTTCGGGGCCTTGCCCTCGTTTTTTCGAGACTCAGTCTCTCGGGTTCTTGGGGGCCGGAGAGTCTCCTACCTTATCAGAAGTCTTGGTGTAATCGGTCTCTACGACCGTGTAGCTGTCGTCTTCGGCGGCATCGTTGTCCTCTTCCTCGGAGGACATCCCCAGCTCGTGGAGGGATGGAGTCAGGGCCTTCCCCTGCAGGGTGGCGTGCGCTACCCTCTGTCTCTCTCTCACACGAAGGGTCTTCGGGGTGAAGGCGGAGCAGGCGTTGCAGTCCTCGCTTCCATGATTTACCGGTAGGCAAAGGTTGCAAACCGGGTGCTGGTCCTTCTGCGCGTACTTGTGGTGGCAGTTATGGCAGAACTTGAACGGCGTGTTGTCCATCATCGAGCGCTCAGGGCCTCCCTGGTCGCGTGTTAGTCGACGTTCATCGAATATCTCGATGAATTCTCCTTCTCCTTTGCTGGTTCTAGGTCGATGAAGTCTCCTGGAGTCTTCAGATGATTTTTCTTTCCAATTTCTGTATTTTCCTTCTTTCTCCAAAAATGTCTGGAGCCCAAACGGGAACGATCCAGACCCGACCGCGGAAAAAAAAAATCTGAAGATGGCGCCAAAGAGTGGGAGCTTCCGCAGGAAACATGCCGACGTCACCGGAAATGCACCCAAGGAGGTGTGACGCCGACGCCCACCTGGGCTACGAAAAAAAAAAAAAAAAAGAAGAAAAGACTACGAATCCGGACCCAACCACAAGACCGCGAAATAATGCACAGCCTAGTGAATCCAGAAAGATTCACGCTGCAAAACTCAACTGACATTGTTCATTTACTGACAAGTGAGGGATATGCTACAGTCAAACTTGCATAATTCTTTAATGTAAAAATAAAGTTTAAAAAGTTTGCTACTTTATCTAGTTTGTTTCAACACATCTTGAAACGAGTGCGATAAGGATTCTCTGGCAAGAAGCCATCACCTCTTATGTTTTTCAATTTACTTAGCACAACACATTAACCCATTCTCTGTGGCTACAAAGAATTTGCATACAACTGGTCAGTTATTAGTTCACTCACCCTTTTTGACAGATGGAGGTTTACTCAGAGGGTTCTCTGTAGATTTGGGGGTAATTGTGAATGAAGGCTCATCCGTAGATTCAGAGTGAGGAGCAGTACGCGAAAGAAAAGAATCTTCATCACTATCTAGTTTTGTAGAATCTACACAAAAAATTAACCAAGAAATATCTTCACTACATGTTTTATGAGATACCTTTGAACAGCGCAACATTTCTAGGGTGAATGCACATACCTTCTTCGGATTTTTGAGAATAAGAAGGGAAGGAAAACAGCTCATCAAAGTCTCTCTTTTTCTGTTCAAGCGTTGATTTGCTAGGAAAAAAAAGATACAGTAATTAACAACTTTAAGTTACAAAGAGCCAACAATTTTCTGGTTATATTTGAACAGGTTCATGTTCCAGTTATGACACAAAGTAGCACAGCAGATTTGTAATCTTCTGAAAGAAGCATAAATCTAGCAAGTCAAAATGAATTCCACAATATCTGTCCGGGGGAGAACTGTTTTACTACCTTGTATACCTTGCTTTATAGCACCATGCACTGTACTTACATCCTGTTACCTTTTGGGTTAAAGTAGCCTCGCTGAAGCTCAACATGCATGCCAGGACAGATGGTAGCATGAGCACAGGTATATAACAAATGTAAATGTATGTAAATGTATTGCGACTTATATAGCGCACGTATCACCCGAAGGCATCAAGGCGCTTGCCTTGGGAACCTGTCCTGGCTTTTCCCTGTGAGATAACCCCTACTGGGTATCCCCAGGGTGAAAGCCAAGCATCCCGCAGCGGGTGGGCCGCCATAGTGGAGATTAAGCAACTATTGCCCAGAGTTGCAGCGTGGGACCCCATGATTAGAATAGGCACCGAGGCGAGAATTATCGAGTCCGTGGACATTTTGGGCTCAGGACCCTGCCACGTCGGGAATTGAACCCTGGTCCCGGGCCAGACCTCTGCATCAGGTGAAATTCCAATGCGCAGATCTGATGACATTACGCGTTCTCTTCGTTGGCGAATAGATCTAACCAAGGTTCTCCCCACTGCTGAAAGAGATCTTGCGCCACATCCGAGTGAAGATGCCATTCGCGATCCATCATGCACCTGCGGCTGAGTTTGTCCGCCCTGGCGTTCAGGGAACCTGCAAGGTGTTGAACCACCAGGAAAATGCCCTGATGTTTCAGCCATGTTCAGAGGCGTAGGGCCTCCAGACATAGGGTTCACAACCCCACCCCACCTTTCTTGTTGCAGTACCACATGGCGGTGGTGTTGTCGGTAAATACCTGCACTACACTCCCCTTGACAGAGGGAAGGAATGCCTTCAGTGCAAGCCGGATCGCCCGAAGCTCCAGAAGGTTGATATGGAGCTTGGACTCCGCTGGAGACCAGAGGCTCTCTAATCTTCGCCTCTCCCATGTGGCCGCCCCATCCCAGGAGGGACGCATCCGTCACTACTGTGAACTCCGGTTGGGAGAGGGATCTGTAGTCGACCCAATGCCAGTCCGTGAGCCACCACTGCAACTGTTATGCAGTGCTCTCCGAGATCTGGACTTGATCAGACAGGTTCCCCTGATGCTGCGCCCACTGGAACTTAAGGTCCCACTGCAGAGCCTGCATATGCCATCTGGCATGATTGATCAGCAGGATGCAGGAGACCATGAGGCCCAGCAGCCTCAGGGTCACTCTGACCGAAACCCGGGACAAGGTCTGAAAGATCAAAATCAGAGCCCGAATATCCCAGACTCGCAGTTCGGGAGGATAGACCCGAAACTGCTCTGTGTCCAGAACTGCTCCGATGAAGAGGAGCTTCCGAGAGGGAATCAGGTGCGACTTTGGCACGTTGATGGAGAACTCTAGCAAATGTAGAAGGTCGGCCGTAGTCTGGAGGTAGGAGACGACTGCCTGGGGCGAGCCCGCCTTCAACAACCAGTCGTCAAGATGGAGGAAGACAAACCCCTGATCTGCGCAGATGAGCTGCGACCACCGCCATCACTTTCGTGAACACCCGAGGGGCGCTGGTAAGGCCAAAAAGGAGCACGGTGAACTGAAAGTGCTTGTGGCCTACCATGAACTGCAGGTAACGCCGGTGGGCTCGCAGGACTGGGATGTGGAAGTAAGCATCCTGCAAGTCCAGCGCTACCATCCAGTCTTGTGGATCGAGAGCAGACAAGACCTGAGCATCTTTAACTTCTCTTTGCGGATTGATGTTCCTGAGGTCTAAGATAGGACGCAGGCCCTTGTCCTTCTTTGGCACCAGAAAGTAGTAGGAATAGCAACCACGACCTACTTCTGGCGTCGGAACGCGTTCGTTGGCCCCCTTGGCCAAGAAGGCCGCAACTTCCTGCTGAAGAAGCACCCAGTGATCCCCCGACATGTGGTGGTATTGAGGTGGCATGGTCGGAGGGGTAGTCTAGAAGGGGAGGGAGTAGCCCCTTCTGACTATTTCAAAAACTCACCTGTCCAATGGGATGGTGCGCCAGTGGGGGAGGTGATGGCAAAGCCTGCCGCCCACTGGCGTCTGATGGGCCTGAAAGCTCGGACTAGGAAGGTTTGGAGGCAGTGGTGGCCGGGGTGCAGGTGGACTGACACGTCCGCTGGCCCCTTGGTCGGCCACGGCGGAACCTGCAGCCGCGCTGGGATGGTTACTGTGCAGGCTTGTGGCTCTATTGTGAACGCTGCCGGATGCCCCTTCCGGTGCCACCAAAGGAACAAAAAGCAGAAGGCGGAGGAGGGCGGACTGAGGCGAGTCCCAAGGACTTGGCTGTAGCCCGTGAGTCCTTAAACCGATCCAACGCGCTGTCTGCTTTGTCACCGAAAAGGCGACGGCCATGAAAAGGCAGGTCCATAAGTGTGTTTTGGACATCCCCGGAGAATCCAGTCGGCCTCAAACAGGCATGGCGTGGAACCGCCACCGTCGTTGCAATGGGTCTGCCCAGTGAGTCGACGGTGTCTAGGCCACAACAAATTATGAACTTAGCGGCATCTCTCCCCTCTGCAACAGCTCGGGAGAGAGCTGTCCGGACCTCCTCCGGACACTGAGGCTACACTTGTGCCACTATATCCCACAGAGTGTGGGAATAACGACCCAAGAGGCATGCGGTGTTCACAGACCGCAGCGCAGAACTGGCAGAAGAAAAAATGTTCTTTTCAAACTGATCCGGTTTATTGATTCCCTATCCAGAGGTGCGGAAGGGAAGGCAGTCGAGGAAGCAGAGGCTTGGACAACCAAGCTCTCAGGGGTGGGGTGTTGTGAGAGGTGGGGTCAGGCCACGTTCCTATCCATGGGAGCCCCCGTGGTGGGCCTGGACCAAATGCCCAAAAGAATGTCAAAGTGCTTCGTTAAAGGGAAACAGCAGCTCCGCAGAAGTAGCCGCTGACTGAAGCTACAGTAGGGAGCACGAGGTGTAGGGCCTGGGCTGCCCTACGCAACACCACACTAGCACCCTCTTCTGTAGCCACAGTAGGAGGAGACAGCATGCCATGGTCAGGTGAGGTATTCAGACCACTGGCTTCCCCCAACTCCTCTGCCCAACTCTGTTCCGACTCGCAAGCAGCTGCAAGAGGGTCCTCAGACTCCTCCCAGTCCTCCCCTTACTCCTCATGCTGGTGTACAGGCCTAAAATAAGGAGCAGGGACATGGGGATAGAAATCCCGGAGTGGCGTAGAAAACGGCATCGATCGACACCGGGCCGACGCTGCGTCCAATTCGGGGCTGAAACTAGGGCCGTCGCCCCAAGGAGCAGGCGACGTCAGAAGTGGCACCTGTGGGTCGACGTCGGGGGAGGTGTTATAAGGTCAACTGGCGTTGACTGGGATCCAGGGGGGTCCTGCGGCGCCGGAGACACTAGCGGTGAAAGACAAGGACCCCCAGTCGGGACCGCAGAGCCCGAAGGCGCACCAGCGGGACCAGACAGCCCAAAGAGGCGAGTCATGGCCGACAGGAGTTCCTGTATTTGGGCCGGAGTCGCCGACGAAGGGAAGGCCGGCGGCGACTGCATAGGCTCCGCCGGAGACGCGGGGGAGGACCACCCGCATCCTCAGCCGCGCAACCAGCAAGGGGAAGTCAGAGAACGATGTTGTTTCTTCGACTTCTTGTGCTTCGCCTTACCTGACCACGGGTGCAAAGACTTTAATCCCAAAGACCGATGGTGGGGATGTGAACTATTAGGAGACTTGTACCCCGGTGACTCCTTCCTCACCTAACAAGTCTGTGACGCCTTTATGCTAGGAAAGGGGCATTGTATATATATATATATATATATATTATATATATTATACAGGGCTGGCAGATATTGCCAAGACCACATGGCCCTAATAACCGGCCATTCAGCAAACTACAGATACATTAGATGTAATATTGACTTATGGGGCAAGATGACATTTAATAAGGAGTAGTTGCTTACCTGTAACTCCAGTTCTGTAGTAGGGGTATCTCTGTGATAGTCAATCATGTGGATAGTCCCGCCCATGTGCATGGAACCCGGAGCACTTCAATAGATATATAGTCTCTTAAGATGTCTTCCACTGCAGTCCTGAATAGACACTTAAGAGAATACAAGACAATAATGCAGCCTGAAAACACCAGGCTACTCTGGCCATTACTTCATTCTGAATTGAAAAGGATAGCCAGGTATCAGTCAAATTTTACTATTTTACTAAGTTTAACACAGAGAAACTCCCCTTCACAAAAATCCCTTTTTCATGATAGAGATGAACGGTTGGACAGATAAGCCCCGTAGGCTGCCATTATATGTCTGGAAATGGATACCGTGCCTTTAAGGATCCTTCCAGAGACCCTCGGTATCCCAGGATGCACAGCCTAAGGCCAGTTACTTTCAGTTCTTTGTGTAGGCGTATAAAGAAAGGGCTGGTGCATCAGGATATCACGGTTTCATCCACCAGGGAGGAGGGCAGGATGCTTAGGACTATCACAGAGATACCCCTACTACAGAACTGAAGTTACAGGTAAGAAACTACTCCTTCTGTAGTAGGGGATCTCTGCGTATAGTCAATCATGTGAATAGAATGGCAAGCCCATCCCAAAAAACAACCCCAGCGGTGGAAGAAACAAACACACCCCTAAAAAATTGCAGGCAGTGTAACCGTACTTGTTAAATAAAACTCAGTGTAACCGTACTTGTTACATAAAACTTTGACACAACTTTAGGAAGGAACGAAGATTGAGTACTCATAACTACCCTAGAGGAATGAAAACCGTATAAGGTTCTATACAACATAAGCGTGAAGCATACTGACCCTGCGGGCAGAAGTTACGGCCGCAATGAAAGCCATCATCCAGGACAGATGCTGAGGAAAAAACCCTACGGAAGGGTTCAAAGGGTTCCTTCATCAGTTGTGACAGGACTACCTGCAATTCCCAGGAAGGCGAAGGGCGCCGAATGGGAGGAAACACTTCCGTCAATCCTTCAAGAAAATCTCCTATGACTGGGATTTTCAAACAAATTTTGGGAAGGACATTTCCTAAAAGCAGTCAAAACTGCAGGATGAACTTCTATGGAATGACAATGAAAACCAGATCGAGCCAAGAGCAGTAAGTAAGGAAGGAGGACATCTTCCTTACAGGAGGCAGGATCCAAGTCCTTAAAAACACACCAGATGTAAAATCTCGTCTCTTAAGCGCATAGGACATGTGTAGATGGAAGCTTGACCTTCATCCCTATTTTTTTTTAATAAAATCTCCATACAGGCCTGACGGAGATTCAAATGTCCGCACTGTACGTGCTCAGGCGCTCTGCCGCTAAATGCAACGACAAGAGGCCGGAGTGCACCCTCTATCCGCCAAACTACTTTAGAAGGACCGGCCTGCACGAAAGACGGAGAAATGGCAGAAGAGACCGGTGGTGTGGGTCTGTGAACCACCACTGACGGGGTCACTCCTAAGCCACAGGGACCATCTAGGCCCGTAAGAGTGAGAACTTGATCAGCACCGTCTGAATCAGGAAAATTGGCGGACAAGCGTAGAGAAAAAAAACAAAAAACACCTGACCAATCGAACTATAGAGCCCACCCCAGAATCCCTGGGTGGCAGAACCTGAAGGAGAAGTCGCTGCATCTTCTTTTCTTCGGCAGAGAACCGAACGACTCCCGTAGTATCCCATCCTTCAAATATGTCATGCACCACTTCGTCGTGCAAGACCCATGAGTGGTTTACGTGACTGAGTCGGTCGAGCGCGCCTGCCTGAGTATTGTGAACACAGGGAAGGTGAATTGCCATGCTGGTCAGACTCATGGCTAACAGCCAAAGCCAGATTGTCTGGGATCCCCAAGACAACACTCGAGAACTGAATTCCCCCCCCCCCTCCAGCTTGCAGGGGCAGAACAGTGTCGTCGTACTGACCATCTGGACAAACAGGAAGCAGGTGTGAAAACGACGGCTGGACGGCGTTAGCGCCATCCTGACTGCTCCAAGCTCCATGAACACGATGTGGAACCTGGTCTCATTCGGTGACCATGTTCCTTGTATCCGAAGACTGTCAGAATGCGCACCCCAGCCATGTAGAGAAGCAACCATCACTAAGGGTTCCATGGGCATCTCTTTGCGGAAGGGAATCCCCCAGAAGAGATTTCGTTGGGAGTACCACCAGCGGATGGACTGTGGAGCTTTTCGTGACAGCTGAATCCAGTCTTTCCAAACCCCCAGTGTTTGGTCCACTGATCCTCCAGACATCTCTGCAGGGGTCTCATATGGAGGCGTGCATTGGAGAGGGAAAGACACAGAGCTATAAAGCCCAGGAGAGACGAGACCGGCCTCACCGTTGGGGAGGGCATGATCATGAGAGCTTGAGCCTCTCCTCCGGACACACATTTGTTGTGGCTCCGATGTGCTGTAGACAGGGTACAGTAGCCGAGCCAGACCTCGTGAGGTTGATGCGGAGACCCAAACGAAGTAAGAGATTGAAAGTAGATGCCTTGATCAACCAGTCGTCCAGATATAGATATACAAAGACACTTTTCCCTCTCAGATGCACAGCCACTACGTCCTTGCGTATGGAAAAATCCGAGGTGTTGACTTCAGGCCGAAAGGCGGCACAAAAATGATAATGGTTGCTGCCCACTGAAAAGCAGGAACTTGCAATATTTTACCCGCTATTTGTAAGTGAGAATCTGCGTCCTGCAGATCTAATGCGCATAGCCAGCCTCTCTGAAGTTGAGGGGAAATCTAATGCAGGGACAACCACCGGAATTTTTACTCTTTGAACCCACGTGTCGGCTTGTCGCAAGTCGAACTTGGGTCCAAACGCGGTCATGTCTCTCTTGCACACTAGAAGGAACAGTGAGTACCATCCTTGTCCTTTCTGTCCCAGAGGAGCTGATTCTATCTTCCTTTACTGGAAGAGGATGTCGGCCTCCTTTTACAACTCGCGTATGTAGCGTGATCGAGTTGGAGGGATTGATGGAGGAGAACTGGTAAAGTTGCGTATCCACTGCGCACAATATGCAGCACCCACTTGTCCTGAATTATTCAATGGCGGCCCGAGACCGCAGAAAAAATCTGGGAGGAAAAACGCCGCAAGAAAGGGCGGAAGGCCTTACGCCGTTCTCCATGCTTCCCCAAACCTACAACCTTCAAAGTCTCCGCTTCAGACTTCATGCAGGCCACCTCGCTACCCGCATGTGAGCCAAAGAGTTGCGCCAGAGAACGCGAGATTAGAAACACACTGCTGTGCCGCAGGCTGCAGAGATGTAAGACGAATACAAGTATGTCATCGTAGAACAAAACCATGGCAATACCCGGGGGTCGCCAGGAACGAAATATCCGCTGAAGCGCTGATGGTTAGATCCAAAACCATCAGGCCCTTTAGACTATCTCCTGTAAGGCTTCCCTCCTGTCTCTGGGCAGGAGATACACAAATTGATGAAGGAACTCACACAGGGATCTATCACAATGGCCCAGCAAGAGCGGGCCACAGCATGCCGTTTGCATGCTGCCACCCCTGTGACAAAGTCAGGAGTAGGGTCCAACCGGAGGAAGGAAGGGTCCGACTTCGGCAAAATTAAACAGTACTATTGCTGGTTCTCCAAACCCGGCACGAACGTAAGCAGTGGACGAATCTTTTTTTATTTTTTTATGTTTAATTTGTAGTCTCTTAAACATCACAGATGTTGACTGTACAGGGAGCTTCGAAGCCAGAACCTCCTGGCAGGTGGCAGTGGACGAAAGTTCAATACTGCCAAACAGTGAACAACCCGCTATTGGGGAAATTCATAAGAGTAGGAGAGCACCTCCCCGTACTCGTGGAAGATGCATCCCTGGTATGCCTGAACCAAGACCTTCCATAACGGTGATGACAGGACCTAATGAAAGACAGCGGAGCCCATGTGACCGACTCCCCAAAATGAGACCTTGTTCTGGGTCATCAAGGTTCCACGGGGGTCGCAGGCTGGGGGCCAAAGGCCCCTGAGGCGGTGGGTGGGAGAGGGGCCGGAGAGAATTCTGAGGCATCCCCAGTGGGGGCGGAGCAGGAGGCGACCTAGATGATGAGTAGGTACGTGAATACTCCAAACTAAGCGAAGGGACCAACGTCCCTCACTTACGAGCGGGCCACGTGTAAGTAGCCTCAGACTCCCGATGAAAAGGATTCTTCGACGGCGATCCACTGCTCCGCGTCAAGAGTAGACATTGCTGGGAACACGAAGTCCCCGCCGCCAATGATAGGCTCCCACGGAGCGAAGCCCGGAACGGGACCTAGACGTCGACCGCCGGTAATGACCCCTCGACGTCGACATCAGCTGTACTTGGACGTCGAGCGCCAGCTGTACTTGGACGTCGAGCGAAAGCTGTACTTGGACGTCGAGCGAAAGCTGTACTTGGACGTCGAGCGAAAGCTGTACTTGGACGTCGAGCGAAAGCTGTACTTGGACGTCGAGCGAAAGCTGTACTTGGACGTCGAGCCTCAGTCCGCGTCGTGTGGATACTCACGTCCACACTCACGTCCACACTCACGTCCACACTCACGTCCACACTCACGTCCACACTCACGTCCACACTCACGTCCACACTCACGTCCACACTCACGTCCACACTCACGTCCACACTCAAGTCCACGTCCATAATCTCCACAACGTCGAGGTCCTCCAGGTCTACTCCTCGACGTCGACCTTTAACGTTGCGTCGACCGGAGTCCTGGGTCAACAGAGTATATCAGTGCCCTACCTGCCCTCGACGTCGCCGTCCTCGACGCTGACCGGAACCAGTTGTTTTTCAGTCACGTTCCTACAGGGGAGAACCCCAGAGGTCACAGCATGGGACTTGGCACAGGACCTACCCTCTCCTTACCCAGAGGCTGAAGATGCCTTCAATCTTCCCTGCTCCAACCCTGGGAGTCGAATCCTCTCCCTGTACGCAGGGCGCCTGCAAAAGATTTTACAGAGAAGACCGGTGTCAAAGACATAAGACACATGCAAGCACAGAATACAAACTCTGTGAGCTTCAGCTTCGGTCTTTATTTCAACTGCAGTCAAAGCACTTGTCAGATAGAGAAAGCATAGAGACCAGAAAACTGCAGAAATTCTGCCAAAAAACTACAGCAGAATGTAGATAAAGGCCAAAGACGTAGAGTGAAACTGAAAAAATCCAGAAATAATCACTAAAAGTGAATAAAAAAGCTCAAAAAATGAAGAGCTAATACTCCAGGGTCCTGCTAGCAGGAGCCGGAAAAAAGAACTGAAAGTAACTGGCCTTTGGCTGCACATCATGGGATACCAAGGGTCTCTGGAAGGATCCTTAAAGGCACGGTATCCATTTGCAGACATATAATGGCAGCTTATGAGGCTTGTCTGTCCAACCCTTCATCTCTATCATGAAAAAGGGATTTTTGTGAAGGGGAGTTTCTCTATGTGTGAAACTTCGTAAAATAGTTTAATTTGACTGTTACCTGGCTATCCGTTTCAATTCAGGATGAAGTAATGGCCAGAGTAGCCTGGTGTTTTCAGGCTGCATTATTGTCTTTTATTCTCTTAAGTGTCTATGCAGGACTGCAGTGAAAGACATCTTAAGAGACTATATATCTATTGAAGTGCTCCGGGGTCCACGCACATGGGCGGGACTATTTACATGATTATGACTATCACAGAGATTCCCCTACTACAGAACGCACCTTTATAGGTATACGAGACAGGATTCGACCGGCCAATCACTTAAAGTAGTGTGTGTATGAAGCTGGGTTTCTGTTGCACACACTTTTTGCCAGACTACTGCTGCACTTTGACTTGATGAGCCCTGGGACCCTGCCAATCAGGTTCCCAGGGCCTGTGTACCCAAAACTGTAACTTGTACCCCCAATTGGCACCTATTTGGCCACATGTCAGTCGGTGCTAATCACCGCGTCGGATCGGGCGGGAAGGAGGGAAATGCAATAAAATAATGCAATGCTTTTGGGAATACAGTACATATACTTTGTATAGGCTTTTTAGTGGAATATCAAGAAAATTACTTTACAGATTACTTTTCTTACACAGTGCAGTATACCTCAATATGGCACTGTGACATTTCCTTTAAACAGGTAAGTAAAAGCATTTTTGTTAGTAAGTTACAGTTTTAAAGGTTTTCATAGATTTTCCAACTCCACACTTAAAAACTTTTCATACAAAAAACAGTCAATGTTATCCTATGGAAGAAAGGAAAATGCTACTTACCAGTACGCATCTGTTCTTGAAATGTAGTGCTGTAGATTCGTATACGTGTGCATAGATCGCCATCTGGTGTTGGGCTTGGATGTTTGAACTTTGTTAGTGTAGAAATCTTTGTAGTCACAAGATAGGTGACTCCTCCTTTGGTTAGTAGTGCGCAAGGGCATCAACTCCAACTCCAGATTGTGTTCGCCATAAAGGGTGATGGAGTTATTAAGAAATAGAAAAAGATGTCCATGTGTAATGTACCTAAGTAAGATAGTACTGCAACACATATAGGTATCCGGGGAGGCGGGTGGGCATATACAAATCCACAACTCTGCATGCCAAGAACAGATGCATACTGGTAAGTAGCATTTTCCATTCGAGGCATATATATAAATAAATAAAGGAAATTTATAAAGCGCCTGGTTACGCCATCTCGGCGTGTCCCCGCGCTGGGTGAGAGGGCTAACAGGAGAGCAGTCCACCAGCGGAAAGGAAAGCTATACAGTAAACAAGTGAGTTTTAAGTAGCCTCCTGAAGTTCGCTTCCGACCTTTCTAATCTAAGAGATATAGGAGGTTTGTTCCAGTTTTGGCTTGCTAAAAAATGAAAAGAGCGACCGCCCATTCTCGCCTTCTTTATCTTAGTAATTACCAGCTGCCCGGTCCCACAGGATCTAAGGGACCTTCCTGGTACATACCTCGTGACCAAATTCCCCAGATATGGCGGAGCCACGTTCTGGAGGGTACGGTGACATGTAAGTAGTGACTTAACCAGGACTCTTTTTTTAACAGGGAGCCAATGGAGAGACTCAAGGGCTGGCTTCGACGCCGCTCTTTTAGGCAGCCTCAGAACCAGACGTGCTGTCGCATTCTGAAGAACTTGCAACCTTCCCAGATTCTTGGCTGAAGTTCCCAGATATAGTAAATTCCCGTAATCAAGAGGAGATGTAATAAGAGCATGTGTCATCGTCTGCCTGGCCTCCAGAGGGAGAATATGTAATGCTTTTACGTAAGGTTTTTAAGACTCCAAGACATTTCCCAACTAAACGGCGGATCTGGCCGTCATAAGAGAGGGAGGGATCTACCCATACCCCGAGATTTTTAGCTTCGGTACAAGGTACGGGGGTGGGCCCCAGACTCGGCGGCCACCATTCTGAAGTCCAACGGGATCTATCTCCCCCCTACCACCAGCATCTCCGTCTTATTTCCATTCAACTTCAAGCAGTTCTTATCCATCCAGGAGGCAAGCTCCTGCATACCTGCTCTAAAGTTGAATGCCTCAGCCGAAGGTGCTTGGAATAAGGAGATCAGCAGCTGGGTGTCATCAGCATAGGAGACTATCTCCGCCAGTGGAGACATATATAAATTAAACAGAGTGGGACTCAGGGCCGAGCCCTGAGGAACCCCCTGTTCCAGTACAATGTCCTTGGAGTGAGATGTCCCTCGTCTAACCTGAAAACTGTGACCTACTAAGAAAGATTTTAGCCAACTCAGAGCTGGACCAGAGACACCTCCTCTGTTCAGACACTGCAGCAAGGTGTAATGCGCCACAGTGTCGAACGCTGCACTGAGATCTAACATTATCAGTGCCATGGTGTGTCCTGCATCAGCTCCTTGCCTGATGGTCTCCATGGCCCTTAGTTGCGCTGTTTCCGTAGAATATCCTGCCCGAAACCCTGATTGAGAGGGGTGTAGGTGATTAGCCACTTTTTTTTTTGTAGAGTTTTATATAGCGCGAAATAGACCCGATCTATTGACCACTTTCTCTGCTACCTTAGCTAAATAAGGCAGCAACGAGATGGGCCGCAGGTTTTCTAGAATATCCTGGCTGACGTTTGGTTTCTTCCTAATGGGCAGAACTACAACTCTTTTCCAATTTACTGGTAACGTATGTGAGGAGAATGAGATTTCAAGGACATGCCTGATATATGGCTCAAGAATCCCCAAGCTCTCCCCCAGCACCTTGGGAGGAGCAGGGTCTCTTGGGGAGCCAGATTTTACACTGAGACAGATACTACTTAAATTCTCAGAAGGGGGTACTGAAAAATGGTTCAGTCTCTGCCCCAACTTGCTGTCTCCAACTGTACCTCAAAATCAACTCCACTCCCAGGAGTACCAGAAAACGATGAGTAGATATTCCTCACCTTCTGTGAGAAATATTCTGCCACCCTATTACATTCTTCCACCGAGTCATTGCTAGATGTTGTTAAACTAGCCAAGGTGGAAATCTCCTTATAAATTTTTAAAAGCTCCTTTGAGGAGTTCTCAGCTCTCCCAATTCCAGTTTTATAATGAGTGGCTTTAGCCCCTCTAAGTAGGATTTGATATTTCCTCTGTCCTTCTCTATATAACAGTCTGTCCTGTGCTCGAAAACCCCTTCTCCATCTCCTCTCCAGTCGCTTGCAGCCTGCCTTAGCCTGCTGCAGGGTGGGGGTAAACCATGGAGCAGATTTCTGCTCTCTATTCTCAGTTCTGTTCAAGAGTAACGGTGCCACTTTATTGAGGGCATTAAGGATACGCCTTTCCATGTTCTCACTCGCAATCTCGCAATCTCACTGTGAAATCCTCCTGGACGGCCCCCTTCGCTCAACTCTTTGTTAAAGTTATCCTGGGTAAAGTTTTTCCACTTCCTACATGGATAGCTGTTAATTACCCCCTTCGGTCTCTCCTCTATAGTCATATCTATGCTAAATGGTACCAAAAAGTGGTCCGACCAAGGAACTGGTAAAGGAGTCCTAACCTCCACCTTCCCCAAACTAGCAAACACCGGATCTAACAAGTGTCCTTGCTGATGCGTAGGGGAGCAAAATTTTAGGTCCAGGTGCATAGACTGCAAGTCCTGGAGCAACTCAGCAGCCTCCTTATTCCTGGGGTCCTCGAAGTGAATATTAAGGTCACCCAAAACTAGGAGTTTGTCTCGCCTAATCGCGTCCTCCTGCAAACTCACCCTGAAATTGCCTAAGGGTCCTGGAGGTCTATATATAAGGATCCCAGTTACTGAAAAAATAGGGCCTAGTTTTAAAACAAAACAACCAGCCTTGCTATCACTCACTGATAGGGGGTCCATAATACATTCATAGGGAGCTTTCGTAATTACTGCAATCCCTCCGCCCCTGCCCACTGCTCTATCAATTCTGGCTATCGTATATCCAGGGGGGATAGCCTCTATGATGTCCGGATCTGAATTTGCCCCCTGCCACGTCTCCGTAAGAAACATCACGTCGAGCGCCTCATCAACGAGAAGCTCTAGATCTGTAGATCATATACTTATGCATTGACTATACAGCAGTTACCCCGTTAGCAGTGGCTAACTGATTGGGTTGCAGTAGTTTGGAAAAGTGTTCTTAGTACAGCCTGGCCCACACTAGCTTGCTGTTTTGCCTGCACATCTATACAGTAGTGTTTTGTGAAAGTGTGCAGTGTAGACCATGTTACGGCTTTGCAAATGTCCTCCATGGGGATATTTCCTAAGAATGCCATGGATGACCGTAGTTTTCATGTGGAATGCGCTCTAGTGGGAATGGATAATGTACACTTTGCTTTTTGGTAGCATATTTTGATGCATTTAACGATCCACCTGGCAATTCCAGCTTTTGATATAGGTTTGCCCTTATGTGGTGGCGAGAGAGCTACAAAAAGTTGTTTAGTTTTCCTGAAAGGTTTTGTCCTTTCAATGTAGTAAAGAATAGCTCTCTTGACGTCAAGTGTATGAAGAGCCCGTTCTGCTACTGAGTCTGGTTGAGGAAAAAAGACTGGGAGTTCAACAGACCGGTTAAGGTGAAAAGTCTAAACTACGTTAGGTAAGAATTTAGGGTTTGTCCTAAGCACCACTCTTTGTTGTGATGTATTTGGAAACAAGGTTCTTGTATGGTTAATGCCTGGAGTTCATGCACTCTTCTAAGAGAAATGATCGCCACAAGGAAAGCTACTTTCCATGTGAGGAACTACAACTCAATTTATGTAAAGGTTCAAATGGGAGACCCATGAGCCTAGTAAGGACAACATTTCGATTCTATACTGGAGAGGGTAGAACTTTGGGAGGAATTATCCTTTTAAGGCCTTCCATGAATGCTTTGATGGCAGGTACCCTAAACAATGACAAGTGTTGTCTGTTTTGTAGGTAAGCTGCTATAGCAGCAAGATGTAATTGTATGGATGTGTATGCCAGATTACATGTAGATGCAGGAGATAAATAATGTTTTGAATTGAAGCATCTAGTGGATTGATTGTGTTATTACAGTAAACTACAAATCTTTTCCATTTAGCTGCAGAGCATGCACTAGTGGTAGGACGTCTAGCCTCTTTAATGACGTTCATGCAGTCTGGTGGGAAATTAAGGTAACCGAACTCCAAGACTTCAGGAGCCAGATCGCTAGGTTCAGTTGAGCTAGATCTGGATGTCTTATCTCTCCATGGTTCTGTGTGAGAAGCTTTGGGGAAAGGTGCAACTTTTGGTGTGGAACTACTGAGAGTTCCAGCAGTGTTGTGAACCATGGTTGTCGGGCCCACGTTGGAGCAACCAGGATCATTGTGAGAGACTGTTTGATCTTGCGCACCAGTAACGGAATGAGCGGGAGAAGCGGAAAAGCGTACGTAAATCTGGCCTGACCAGTTCATCCATACCGCATTGCCTTTGGACAGTGGGCGTGGATACTTGGAGGCGAAGCTTGGGCATTTTGTGTTTAAATGTGTGGCAAACAGATCTATGTCTGGGTGGCCCCACATTTGAACAAGCATTGGCATAGCCAATAGGTCTCGCCTTTGGGACCTTATAAGTGTTTAGCTATGCAACAATTGATGTTGTTGCACCAAGGATATTGTGCTGCATAACTAAATAATTATAAGGTCCCAAAGGCGAGACCCATTGGATATGCCAATGCTTGTTTATACTTTATCTATTCATTTCAGAAGGATGGAAGCGGAGTCTGCCTGGTCATGATTTGAATACACCATTTACAAAGCATTGCATGATTTCTGCGGTAACTCATCTCGCTGAGCCATCCTCCACGCTCCTTTAAAGTGTGATATTACATAGGAGTGCCATGGGCGGGGAATGGGCATGCCCAGAAATGTTTCCACACACCCACACACTTACGGTTTTGTCACCACATCCCCATGACGAAACGTTAGCGATGTACCCCTGCTAATGGCAGTGTAAATCAATTTCAATAGGAGAGGAAACATCCCCAAAGTTGTTTGAAGGTGTAGGCAGTAGAATTTCTTAGCTGAGAAAAATGTTTTCCGGATGTAGAAACATGAAGAAAAACAAAATAGCAAGTTAAGGGGCTCTCGTTAAAGATGTTCGTATGAGCATATGTGCACCAGCATAAATGCATGAGTGTAAGGAATTCCCAAAAGACTTCCAGGATTATGCCTAGGACAGCTGGGAGCCACAGCTTCCCGAAAGTCGTTAGTTGAAAATACCCCAAAAATAAGGAATTTACTCCAGACATAAGGACACACGCGTGGAAGTAGTTTTTACGCTTTGTATGTAAATAAGGTTTTCTGCACCACAGGCTCTGTCCAAAATCCTTCCTTTACTTCAATGTATTGTTGTACAGGGACAGGAGTCATTAGCAGGACTGTACTAATTGTTAATTGTGGGGTGGGGGATTCTCAGAGTTCTTGCATTTATCAAGGCCCAGGCTAAGCATTCAAAGGTTTGTCAGTTTACAGGAATGCATTGCTGTTCCTATGTACGGAGTCACCTGTGCCCAGTATTATTTTTATTTAAGTGGTTTAATGCAGCACTAGCAATCAAGGAGTCGACTATTGGCGCTTGAAAGCTCTGCGCATGCGTAGCATGTGCATCAAAGCCCCAGCAGGGCTGAGAGACGAGGCTGCCCACCGGATGTGCTCAGATGAGCTACTGATTATTAAAACTCCGAGGAAGGTGACGCTGGAGAAAGAGCAGACACCAGGCCCTGCTTGTCAGCTCACGTTTCCACCTGCTGTGGCAACAAGTGACTGTGTGTAGTGCCTGTTTCACAAAGAGAGGAGGTGAAATGTTTGAAATTTGAAGTCACAGAATTATTCTTATACTTGGAGGAAATTTAAGACACTTATGGAATTTTTCATGAATTCCGGAGTACTCATGGAAACATATGGCAGTCATTATACTTACATGATTAAGACGCTTGCAAAATATGTAGCAGGTAGAGGAAATCTGCCACTGGAATATTCTTAGACCGTGGTACAATTGGAGCGTTTCGAGGAGACCTCCGCATCAAACGATCACTTCCTGTGAAAGTAAAAGTCCTTTTCTTCTACGGGTTCCAGGATTCACCTACACACACCAGGCTCAGCGGGAGTTATCCAGGGCTGGCTTCAGCGTCACGAAAGGGAAAGCCGCCATGTTTATTGGGGGAGGGTTGAAAAATAAGATGGGCAAGACACACAGTAACAGAGAAAAATAAGTGGGATGGGGAGGAGAGGATAAAGAATTGGGTTAAAAAATAAAAGAAGAGAAGGCGGATATCACAAATGAAAGGTGGGGGACACAAGGGGAAAAAGAAGAGGAAAAAGGGAAGTGTGTAAAGTGAGGTGTGGGAAGGAGAGCAACAGAGGAGAATGGACTTAAAATAGCAGAGCGTGTTTGGTGGCCCGGGAGTGACGCGTGTATGAGCAGTCAGCTGTTTTTCAAAGCACATACTCGTGCTTGTGGCGCGCCGCTGCGCACTCCCGCAAGCTGTATGCCACCACAAGCACGAGAATGTGCATGGAAAAAGAGCTATACGACGGCTAACGGTCTCCTAGGCAACGCATGTGCGCTGCGTAGGCGAGACCTAAAAAACGGATGAAGTTTCCATTCGTGAATCTGCTGTTGTTGAAGACTGAGCAGATCCACAATGTGATTGTGTATCCCAGGTAGATGCTCTGATAAGAGGTATATTTTTGGAGGAATGGCCTATCTCCATACGCTTTGAGCTAGGCGAGAAAGCTGCAGTGTCCCCCCCTGTTATTGTATATAGTACATTGCTGTCATATTGTCTGTCCTGACGAGGACAGCTTTGCTTAAAAGGTGTATCTGAAAAGATTTTAGAGCGAGAAATATGTCCAGTAACTCCAGGTGATTGATGTGGAGGAGTTTCTGTTGAGGGGACCACATACCCTGAATGGTACGGTTTAAGAGATGAGCTCCCCAGCTGGTCAGCGATGCGTCCGCTGTTAGCACTATTTGTGGAACCGGGTCGAAGAACGGCCACCCTTTGGAAAGATTGTGTGTTCCACCATTGCAGAACGCAATATGTGCAGCTGTCCACCAACACCAGATCCGTAAGCTGACCTTGAGCTTTGTTCCACTGTTGTGCTAGACATTCCTGTAATGGACACATCTGGAGTCGTTTAAGGGACAATTAAGATGGAAGAGGTCATCATCCCCATTAGCTGCATGAACACTCAAACTGGTAGTGAGTGTTGCGGTTGAAATTATGTTATGATAGCTTCCATACTGGCTATCCTGGCAGGATTGGGGTATGCAAGGGCTTTGGAAGTATCTATTGTTACACCTAGATACGGTTGGTTGCAGGATGGTTGGAGATGTGACTTTGTGAGGTTTATTGTGAATCCGAAGTTGTGCATCAGCTAGATTGTGTTTTGTGTTTCTTGTACACAATCGCTACGTGACTTGGCTTTTATGAGCCAGTCGTTTAGGTAAGAAACACATGAATGTGTTGTCTTCTTAAGTGGGCTGCTACCACTGCGAGCCATTTTGTGAAGACTCTGGTTGCTGTTGTGACTCCGAATGGGAGGACTTTGAACTGGTAATGTTGACCGTCCACAATGAACCGTAGGTATTTCATGAGAGCAGGGTGAACAGGAATGTGGAAGTAGGCGTCCTTGAGATCTCGAGTGGCAAGGAAGTTGCCTTGTTGGAGCAGTGGGAGGACCTGTTGGAGAGTGATCATGTGGAAGTGGTCGGATTGTATGGAATATGCTACTTACCAGTATGCATCTGTTCTTGGCATAGAGGGCTGCAGAGTGGTACATTATGAATAGATTGCCATCTGGTGTTGGGCTCGGATGATTGCACTTGTTTTTCTCTTGGAGAAGTCTTTTGTAGTCACAAGGCTGGTGACTCCTCCCTTCGGTGATAGTGCGCATGGGCATCGGCTCCTTCCTTAGATTGTTTTGCCATAGTAGGGTTAGATGGAGTAGTATGACAGGATACAGAAAGAGATGCCCATGTAAGTGTATCTAAATAAGATAATGTTGGAACAGACACAGGTTACCGGGGAGGCAGGGAGGGCATGTACCACTCTGCAGCCCTCTATGCCAAGAACAGATGCATACTGGTAAGTAGCATATTCCGTTCGAGGCATATGGGCTGCAGATGGTACATTATGAATAGATTACACAGCAGTTAACTCCCTAGCGGTGGTCACCGGTGTCTGTTGCAACAGTTTGAAATAAAGCTTTTAATACAGCCTGGCCCACATTTGCCTGTTGTCTTGCCTGCGCGTCATCACTAGTGTTTTGTGAAGGTATGCGGTGTAGACCAAGTTGCTACTTTGCATATGTCATCTAGGGGAATGTTCACTAAGAATGCCATAGATGCCCCTATTTTGCGTGTAGAATGAGCTCTAGGGGGAACAGTTAGTGTTCTTTTTGCCTTTATGTAACATATCTGTATACATTTTACAATCCACCTGGCAATACCTGCTTTAGAGATAGGGTTGCCCTTATGTGTTGGGGAAAACGCTACAAATAGTTGTTTGGTTTTTCTGAAAGTTTGTGTTCTTTCTATGTAGTATAATATTGCCCTTTTGACATCTAGTGTATGTAGGGCCCTCTCTGCTACCGTCTGTGGCTTTAGAAAAAAGACTGGTAGTTCCACTGGCTGATTGATGTAGAATGCTGAAATTACTTAAGCAAGAACTTTGGGTTTGTTCTAAGAACCACTTTATTCTGGTGTAACTGTAGAAATGGTTCTTGTATTGTTAATGCCTGTAATTCGCTCACTCTCCTGAGGGAGGTGATGGCTATAAGGAAGGCCACCTTCCATGTAAGAAATTGTATTTCACACCTATGCATAGGTTCAAAAGGTGTCCCCATTAGTCTGGTGAGTACTATGTTGAGGTTCCAGACTGGAGAAGGTGGTAGTCTTGGTGGAATAACTCTTTTGAGCCATTCCATGAAAGCCTTAATTGCGGGTACCCTAAACAGGGATATATGTTGCCTGTTTTGCAGGTATACTGCTATAGCTGCAAGATGTACTCTAATGGAGGTGTAAGCAAGGTTACATTGCTGTAAGCGTAGTAAGTAGCAAATAATATTTTGCGTAGATGCGTCCAGAGGGTTGATGTTGTTACTGTTACAGTATACAGCAAACCTTTTCCACTTTGCTGCATAGCAGGCTCTGGTGGTGGGACGTCTTGCTTGCTTAATAATTTCCATACAGTTTGGAGGTAAATTTAAGTATCCAAATTCTAAGACCTCATGAGCCAGATCGCTAGGGATAGTTGTTTGGGATCTGGGTGCATTATTTCTCCATGGTTCTGTGTAAGGTGCATGGGTGAGATTCTTAATTTTTGGTGTGGCACCTGTGAGAGTTGTAGGAGCGTGGTGAACCACGACTGCCGTGCCCACGTGGGTGCTACCAGTATCATGGTCATTGAATGATGTTGCAGTTTTCGAACCACTAATGGAATTAGTGGGAGAGGGGGAAAAGCGTATGCAAATTTGTTGACCAATTTATCCATAATGCATTGCCCTGCGACAGGTGGTGTGGGTACTTGGATGCGAAGCTTTGGCATTTTGCGTTCTGATGAGTGGCAAAGAGATCTATCTCCGGTTGTCCCCATCTTTGGAAGAATGGCTGCAGTATTTTGGTTGTGCAGTTCCCATTTATGTATTTGTTCTGACTCTCTGCTTAAGATGTCTGCTATCTGATTTGTAACTCTTGGAAGGTGTTCGGCTAACAGATGTTTTGAGGAATGGCCCATCTCCAAATTTCCTGCGCTAGTCTGGATAGTTGGAGAGAGTGTCCCCCCCCCCCTATTTTTGAATATAATACATCGCTGTCATGTTGTCTGTTCTGACCAGGACTGCTTTGTTGAGAATATGCATTTGAAAAGCTTTTAATGCTAGGAACACTGCTAGCAGTTCTAGATGATTTATGTGCAGTCGTTTGTGCTGTACACTCCATCTCCCTTGTACTGTGTATCTCTCCATATGCGCTCCCCATCTTTTTTGGGAATTAAAAAATATAGCGAGTATACTCCTGTTCCTTGTTGATGTTGTGGACCCTCCTCTATCGCATGCTTTTGTAGCAGTGATAGTACTTCCTGTTTTAATAATGTCAGATGATCTTGACTCATTGGACGCTGTCTGGGGGGGATGTTTGGTGGGGTAGCAGTAAGTTCTAGGCAATAACCATGTTGGATAATTTGTCTCACCCACCTGTCTGATGTGATGTTTTCCCAGACAGGTAGGAACTGTGATAGGCGTCCCCCAACCGGTGTTGCATGGTCTGGGGAGAGCTGTATGAAGTCACTCTTTTGGGGTAGGAGAGTTGTGGTTGTTGTTGTTGTTTCTGCGACCTCTACCCTTGTTGTTGTTACCTCTGTAACTGCCTCTAGAATTACCTTTGGGTGATGTTGGTGTAAAAGAGGTTGATTGCTGGCTTGTGCCTGTATTCTTTTATCCGCCTCTATAGGTGGACCTACGAAAGGAACCTCTCTGAGATGGCTGTTGCAATGCTCCCATTGACTTAGCCGTTTCTGTGTCCTTTTTCATTTTCTCCAACGCCTCATCTGTGCCTGAGCCGAAGAGTGTTTTCCCATCAAAAGGCTGGTTCAATAAAGAAGTTTGTACCTCTTGTTTGAACCCTGAGACTCTGAGCCATGCATGTCTTCTTAACATGATACTGGTGTTTATAGATCTTGCCGCAGTGTCTGCTGTGTCTAAGGCGCACTTAATGGAAGTGTTGGTTATTATCTTCCCTTCTTGTATCAGCTGATCTGCCCTTTTTTGATGTTCCTAAGGGAGATGTGTAATGAGTTTCTCTAACTCATCATAATGAGCTCTATCATAGCGTGCAAGTAGCGCTTGAGTATTTGCTATGCGCCAGCTGTTTGCTCCTTGGGATGCTACTCTCTTGCCAGAGGCATCTATTAACTTGGACTCCTTGTCAGGAGGAGGAGCTTCTCCTGCTGTTAGTGAGTTTGCCCTCTTACGAGCGTTTGAGACTACTAACGAGTCCAGAGGTATTTGTCCCTTAATAAATACTGGGTCTTTTGGGGCTTCCTTATACTTTTTGGCAATTCTTGGGTTTAACACCCTAGCCCTCACAGGATCTTTAAATATGTCTGATGTGTGAGTGAGGAGACCCTTAAGCATTGGTAGGGTCCTTGAAGATTTTTGTGCAGCAGGAAGTGTTTCTAAAAGGAAATCTTCTATCGGAGGTTCCGCATGTAAATCTACCTTGTGGTATTTTGCTGCCCTATTAATCAATTGTGCAAAACCCGAATTATCATCCGGGGGAGAGGATTTTGAGGTATACAGGTCAGGGTCATTATCTGACACTGCATCATAATCTTCCCATGGGTCTGTGTCTTCTGGGATAGTATTGTTATCATCCCTAGGAAGGTCCCCATCCCCTGTGTCACTTTCTACATCTGTTTGAGGTGTAGATGGGCGTGGTGTAAAAGGTCGAGGGATAGCTGGCAGAGTATGAGGAAGAGGAGAAGAGGGTATGTCCATAGTCTGTGGAGAAAGGGGAGGAGTTGTATTTGTCCCCATTGTTCTCTTCTTAGGAGGAGGAGCTTTCTCTTCCAACGGTTGAGTCTTCCTCTTTTTAGGTAGTTTTGTTCCCACCTTCCCAGTTTGTGGATCAATGAACAAAGTCTTTTGTTTTGGATCTGTTTGTTGCTCCTGTGTCGGTACCGAAGTCTTTGGGTCCGATAGGTGCTTTTGCTTCTGTGTCTCGGTGTTATGCGTTTTCGGCACCGAGAGTTTGCTCGAGTCCGATTTTTTCGGTGTCGAGGGAGTCTTCAACGTCGAAGCATGTTTCGGTTTCGACATGGAATGTTTCGACTTCAAGCTCTCTTTGGTATGGAGCTTCGATGTCGACCGTTTCTCAGATACGACATAGTGGGAGACCGAGTGTTTCGGTATCGTTGCCGAGCCCGAAGGCGGGGCGTCGGAAACTTTTTTCAGTTGTCTGACCGGGCTCGAAGGCGGGGTCGACACCAATCGGGGTTGGTTTTTTTGGCAAAGGGACGTCGTCACTCACGGTTTGATGAACGTCGACTTTTTTCGACATCAGACTCGTCCGCTTCTGACCCCAACCCGTCCTCATCTTCTTCCTCCTCCTTGGGGTGTTCGGTCTCGAACAGTTCTGGGATTGCATCTGACTCCATCCTCGACATCTCGTGTCTTCGGGCTCGACGGTTTCTAATCGTCGACTTGGAGGAGAAAGCCGCACAGGCTTCACAATCCCTGGAATCGTGGTCAGGTGACAAACAGAGGTTGCACACCTCGTGTAGGTCCTTGTGTGGGAATTTAGCACCACACGTTGGACATTTCTTGAATGGAGTCCTTTCCATGGACTCTGGGCTGGACTACGTCGAGATAGGCCTCCCGGTCCCGTCGACAGAGTTGGAAATCTTTGGTGTTGACGTCGAAGCGCGTCAATATGGGAATGAACTTGCGCTCGATAAACAATACCGTCGAATTGGAAAGGGAATACGTGCCGAAATATAACTTTTCTTGAAGTCGATCCGGAGCGCTTCGATCCTCATCCGAACCCGATGGCGGAAAAAAACAATCTAAGGATGGAGCCGATGCCCATGCGCACTATCACCCAAGGGAGGAGTCACCAGCCTCGTGACTACAAAAGACTTCTCCAAGAGAAAAACAAGTGCAATCATCCGAGCCCAACACCAGATGGCGATCTACTCATAATGTACCATCTGCAGCTCATATGCCTCAAACGTATAGGTTTAACAGTCTGAGGTCTAATATTGGCCTGAGTGCCGTCCTTTTTTGGAATGAGGAAATAAAGGGAGTAAACCCCTGAACCTTGACGATTTAGGGGAACCGGTTCTATAGCATGCTTTTGCAAGAGAGAGAACCTCCTGCTTTGGAGGCGCGAGATGTTCTGTGGACATTGGACGTTGTCTGGGAGGTATATGGAGGGTAGAAGTGAGTTCCAGGCAGTAACCATACTGGATAATGTGTTTCACCCACCTGTCTGTGGTGATGGAATTCCAGACAGGTAGGAACTGTGATAGTCTTCCCCCGATCGGAGTGGAATTGTCTGGGGAGGGGGGGGGAGTGGAGGGATACTCACCATTTTGTGGTGGTGTGGTTGCGGGTGTTAGAACCACGTCCTCTTCCTCCGTTATTGCCTCTGTAAGTTCCTCTAAAATATCCTTTGTTGGGGGAAGCTTGAGTGGGGCTTTTATATGTGGAAGAGGTGTTTTCTGTGCCAATAGTTTTGGAGGCGCCCCTATAAGAGGAGCAACGAAAGGAACCTCTACTAGTTGTTGCCTGTAGAGCTCCCATAGACTTGGCTGTTTCTGTGTCCTTTTTCATCTTTTCTAAAGATGTGTCCACAGTAGGTCCAAACAAGTGTTCCTGATCCAAAGGTTGATTGAGGATGGTAGACTGCACCTCCTGCTTAAAACCAGATATGCGTAACCACACGTCTGCGTAGTAACACACTTGTATTAATTGTGGGAGATGCTGTATCCGCTGCATCCAGGGAACACTTATTAGAGGTATTTGTGATTAACTTTCCCTCTTGAATGAGATCATTTGCCTTGGTTTTATAATGCTCTGGCAGATGTTGCATGAGCTTTTCAAGCTCATCATAATGAGCCCTGGTATACCTTGCTAGTAAAGCTTGTGAATTAGCAATATGCCAAAAATGTGTTGCCTGCGAAGCAACCCTTTTACCGGATGCGTCCAATAGTTTAGACTTTGTCTAGCGGAGGGGCATCGCCTGTGGTTTGGGAATTTGCCCGTTTACGGGCATTTTCCACTATTACTCCAGAGGAAGTTGACCCTTGTTGTACGCTGGATGGCTTCCAGCTGGTTTATATTTCTTTTCAATTCTAGGACGGAGCACCTGACAGGATCTTTAAAAACTTCAGGGGGATGTTTAATCATCCCTTTTAGCATAGGGAGAGTATTTGTTGATTTTTGAGGCTGGAAGAAGGTCTCTAATAAAAAAATCTTCCTCCAAAGGGTACGAGTGGAGTTGCACCCGATGATATTGTGCAGCTCTATTAATTAATTGTACAAACCCTATACTGTCATCTGGAGGGGATGGCCTAGGATATACATCTGGCTCAGGTACGTCTGGGACATTATAATCATCCCAAGAGTCATGAGGTGGGATACAGTGTGTGTCATCATCAGTATCATCATTATCATGTGGTGGGTCTATGTCCTCATCCCCACCCCTATATCCTCATCATCGACTTGTGGTGCAGGTGAAAGAGGAGGCACTGGAGAGTGTGCTGGAGAGAGTATTATGTTTGGAAGTGGAGAGAAAGGCCTCATAGGTGAAGTGGCTGAGTCTTTTCTTGAAGGGTATCTCGGGTGTCTCTGAAGTGTCCAATTTCCTCTTTTTAGGTGGTATAGAACTGACCTGACCGGTAATGGGGTCGATAGGGAGTGTTTTTTGTTTAGGATCCGGTGGATGGTGGATCTGGACAAAACAGTTCTTTTGATCCACTATCTTTTTTCGGCACAGAGGACTTAAGCTCCGAGTAGTGCTTTTGGTTTGTTGTCTTTAGCTTTAGGAGGGGTTTTAGGCTCCTTCTGCTTAGGTGGAGTTTTCTACTCCGAAAATTTTCTTCGGCTCTGAAGATTTCGAATGCTTTTTCGGATCTAAAGCCTTGGGTGGAGTATGTTTCGGTGCCGAAGAGTCTGGTGTCAAAGGTACCTTGGGTCTCTGTTTTGGTGCTAAAGATGGTTTCTCGGTACCGTGGTGTGGCTGGCTCGATCCGTCGGTTCCGGAGGGCTTTGTGGATTTTGGAGCCGCGCCTGAAGGCATGGCTTCTGAAGTATTGTCACAGTGTTGACCTAGACCCAAAGGTTAAGGTGTTACCGGAGCCTTGTGTTTTTTCGGAGCAGGGCGTCTATCTCAGTACTCACACTCTATTGACCTTGAGTAATTGTCTGGTCTTCTGAGCCTGATTCATCGGCTTCGGAGAAGCTGGCTTGTTAATCTCCTGTTTCTGATTCTGGATTTTCGGGCCTGCATCGAAGATGTTGTTCGGCGCCGAAACGGTTGATCTAGACCTTTTAGTGACGTCGAGCCCGGCGATCACCTATAGTTTTCTTGGACCTGAAGGAATCACAGGCCTGGCAGTGTTGACTCATGATCTGGAGAGAGGCAAAGGTTACAGAACTCGTGGAGATCTTAGTGGGAATTTAGCACCACACTTGCCCTTTTTTTTTCTATTGAGTCCTTTCCATATGCTGGTTTTGATGGCGTCTATCAGCCCAATGGCTCGCGTCAACGACTCGAGGATTTTGTTGGTTCTTTGGATACGCGTTGAAGGAGATAGCGATCGAAACAATAATGTCGAGCAGTGAGATGTTGCGCGCCAAAGTGGAATCTAATACGACACCAATCCGGAGCGCAGTAAATTGCATCCGAACCGGACGGCAGAAAAAAACAATCTGGAGATGGAGTCTAAGCCCATGCACACTACTAACCAATGGAGGAGTCACCTATCTCGTGACTACAAAGATTTCTACACTAACAAAGTGCAAACATCCGAGCCCAACACCAGATGGCGATCTATGCACAAGTATATGATCTAAAGCTTATATGCCTCGAACATATGGATTATTATTATTTTCTGAATCTGATTCTATGGGAACTAGGTGCAGTGAAGACAGAACATTACCTTAGTCTGTGTCAAGACAGATTTGACTCTGGGTCAGGTTCCAGAGTCTGCAAAGGATCCACCTATAGCATGGCAACAAAAATATCTATTCCCCGTCTTTTTTCGTTTCCTAGATATCTTTTTTTCAGATATTAATTTTGTAAATCAATTGAGAGAACATTTAAAGGAATTAATAGATATCAACATGTATTCAGCTCCATGCTTGATAGTATGGGATGCTTGTAAGGGAAGCATACGTGGGTTTACACAGCAATTTATATGGCGACAAAATAAAATGCGTCAATGCCAAAATGAACAAATGATAAATGAAATACTTAATATTGAACATCAAATATCTGAAGTTCTATTAAGTGGGGGAGTGTAGGAGAGTAGGGTCTGCAATCCTATGATCACCCAGATTTTTGCTTTTTGCTGCACTGGTTTACGACTTTCCCTGGCTGTGGGCCTGCTAATCAGACCCACAGCCTAGCTGTTCTCTCTATCCAAATTGTACTCAGGTACTGAATTGGCACTGGGCCCTCTCCAAGTCCCTGTACCCAGGGCTGAGGTGCACCCAGAAGTCTCCCAGGGGCTGAAGCATGTATTGTGCCACCCCTGGACTGACTAACTAAACTGACACAACTGGCTGCACGACAGCTGGGGCAAGGTGGTGTACTCACCCTTTGCTTTAGATATAGTATACCTATATCTAACCCTAAAATGGACACACAGATCTCCTATCAGTCACTCCTATGGCAGGCCTTAACAATCCTGAAGGCAGAGTGCTTGGAATCGTGTGAGATGGTGCTCTGGCATGAGCTGAGCCTGTCTGCGGCTTTCGGGATCTATCCCTTAGCCGTTTCCATGATATCGCATACCATATACTCTTAAGTGCATTATAATCCTCGCGGTTATATGCCAACTCTGGTATCGCTTTATCAAAACATGTCGAGTAAGGTGTCATACGAATTGGAATACTAACCCCTCGCCAATTCTGGCGACGGGGTTAGCATTCCACCCTTCTAGAGGGACACGACATGTATGTAACCCCTAACCCCGGTTAAAGTCAAACAGAGCCTCAGCTCCACAAAATGGATGCTGCCACCGAGACACAAGTCTGCCCTCCTGCTGCTGGGAGTCCTCCCAGAGCAGGAGATAAGGACAAAGGGTTTCCTGCCAGGGGCGGTGCCAGCACCGTCCCAGACAGGATTTTGTGTATCCTAGGTAGGCAGGGCTTCAGAGGAAGGTGACTGCAAGTGGCACCCCGGTGCTCACTATGCATAGGCCGGCTTGAACCAGTTCCAGGGACACTCCAGACCCTGAGCTGGGGAAAAGCCCGCCAAGGAAGTGGGTGTAACCACCCCCCTCCTGGTCCCACCCATAGGGCAGGACCTAGTCGCGTGCCAGCCCCCTTTTCCCAGAGAAAAGGTAGGAGCAGGCCCCCTTCCAAATTAGATCATCTTTGGAATCAAGACACGACTTTCTGCGAAAGGACTTCAAGATTTCCTTTTTCAAGATTCTCCCTTGTGACTAAGGAGTAGTCACCCTGCATCCGCAGGCACCATCGCAAGAACACTGCGGTCTGCTGTAAGTCCTTCCTCCGGAATCCGACTGCCCAGCTCGACAAGACCCGGCTTCCCTGGCACCTCCGACCTCTACTCACCTCTACAGCCAAGCTGAGAACCGTGAGTGCGACGAGACCTCAAGGGACCGACTATTGCCAAGACTGCACGACTTCTGCACAGCAAGCCCGCCGAGTAATTTCCTGGCGAGTGCTTTGGGGTCCGAGAAGCCCTGAGCAGCTCCAGCACCGAAGAGCAGCCCCCCAGCATTTCCACGATCGGCGTGGGGCCCTTCTGCTTTTTGCTGCTCACCGCGTTGTTTGGCTACTAGCCCGCTGGCTTGTGGCCTTCTGAACGACGCCCGACGACATCACTGCTGCTAGTCTGGTTGCTCCAGACTGGCTCTTGCTCCCTTCCAGAAGGAGCACCCCGGACCCTCCTGGTCCACTCAAGACGCCATTTTGAGTCCACCGCGTGGGCTTGAATTAGCCAAGGCTTTGTTGCCCAATCATGGGTTCTTCGACGCCGACAGCTTCATCCATCGTGGGACAGCTCGCCTCTCCATCCTGGTCGCCGACAACGCCTCCTGGTCCGTGAGATCTGCAGAGCACAGCGTCGCCCACTCACCTAGTCGAGGTGACTACCATCCGGTGCCCTCCTGGTGCCCACTGACTACTGGCTAGTAGTCACAAACTTGGTCCCCTCTGCTTTCAGGTGTTATCCATCTTCCAGATCCAGGCTTGGATCACTTCGAACTCTCTTCACTGGTCGCCTGCCAGCATCTTTCTTCCAGGCTCCTGGTTCGTCGACGAGGATTCCCGACGTCTTTTGAGACCTATGCAGCTGCAGCCCCTGGGCTAGGTAACTTCGGCATTTCGGTGCCCCAGCATAGCCTCACTATCCAAGGGTCAGGATCCACTGTCGTTTTCTTCCTACCAGGTCGGGTTCGCCCGTAAACACTAACTTTAACTTTACTAGCTTCCATAGACTTTGTCCCGCATCCCGCGTGAGAGTGCACACTCTGCACCCGAGTCCCCTGGGCCTCCTAGAAGTAATCTAACGATTCCCTAGTCAAGTCCTAGCGATTCCAAAGCCTATTAGTACTGTACTTACCTGCTAGTAATTTCGCATTCCACTTTTAGAGTATATGGTTTTTCGTGCCCCTCGGGCATTTGTGTATACCGTGCTAACTTAAGTATTTTCGTAAGAGTTTTGTTGTGTGCCTAGCACCCTGTCCTCATAAAGAGTACAGGGCTGTTGTGATTCTAATAAATACATTGTTTATTTTCATAACACTTGTGTGGTGTCCTTTCACTGGGTGTTCAAGGGGTAATGTGATGGTAAAACAGCTGGCTTAACACGCCCTCTAGAGTCTTAGCCTTAGACTGCTCGTATCCATGCTACTAGGATAGCTGGTCTATAAGGTTGACTTACAACCAATCATCAATAAGGGTTGTTTGGACTGATATATAGTGATCACTAGAATAGTGAACACTGCACATCAGGCCAACTTCTCACATTGGTGAGCAGCGGTTGGGATTTGAGCTTGCTGTTGTTTTACCACACATATCCTATGAATATCTTGTGAAAGATCACATAAGTACTAAAGGTACATATAACTTAGCTTAGAATACTCTGAGTTCTACTGAACCAGCTGTTGTAGCTCCTAGGGCCTAGCACACCCTAAACTACAACTCTAGCAAGGGATCAGTAGGCAAACATATAGTGTAGGTAAGTGCACCACTTACACCTCACTAGAAAGAGCATGTCTACCCAAGGAGAATCTACTGAGACTCCCCTTGTGGATGTTGACCCTCCACAGGTCAAATCAAGATATGCAGCTCTCAGTTTTCAGGAGATGAGACAAGTGTGTACCTCCAGAAAACTGAAACAGGGGTCTAACCCCACCATTCCCTTTTTAATAGGTCTCTTAGAGACTTATGATGCGAGAAAGCTTTCTCAGCTAGATGGGAATATGCCAGCCTTAGAGGGTACCACTGGGGATCCAGACCTCCACAACACTGTAAATGCAGTTGGGGAGGAGGATCCTGAGGAACTCTCTGGGGATGAGGTAGACAAAGGTCTTGAGGTAGTCAGAAGGCTAACTAGGGCCAACATAGACTTACTTGGGCTAGGATCTGGGGGACCCCCAGTACTGACCCTAAGTAGGCCTAACCTTGGAGTTAGGAGAGATAGATCTCTTTCTAGGGACTCCAATAGATCTCTGCACTCTAATGCCTCTTCTCAGAGGAGAAGGAACTCTCCCCAGAGGAGATTGACTTCCCCTCAGAGAATGGAGCATGAAGGTAGGATGAGACAGGCTACTCTGAGGATTGAAAGGGAAGAAATTGCCCTGGCCAAAGAGAAGCTTGCCTTGGCTAGAGAGCAGCTGATGAGTGGGTTAGCTCCCACTGGTGGCAGCAATCTCCCAAGAGATAGAGAGAAGGGTTTAGATACTAAACACCTGACTAAGATAGTGCCCCCCTTTAAGCAAGGGGATGACATCCAGAAATGGATGGCTGCTTTGGAGAGAGCCTGCACTGTGCAGTGCATTCCCCGAAGTCAGTGGGCAGCTATACTGTGGCTCTCCTTTGATGGTAAAGGTAGAGATAAGCTCCTCACTACAAGAGTGGAGGATGCTAATGATTACCAGGTCCTGAAAAATGCACTGATTGATGGGTTTGGTTTAACCACTGAGCAGTACAGGTTGCTGTTCAGAGACACCCAGAAAACTCAGTCTCAGAACTGGTCTGACTTTGTGGATTGTGTCAGGTTCCACGGCACCGGTCGATAAAGGGCCGCCGCGGGGAACAAACTACAATTCCCGGCATGCCGCGCGTACGTCACGCACCAACGTGAGCGGCGCGCGCATGCCAGGAAATAAAGGGCTGAAATGGACGGCGGTGGAACGCCGATAATTCCGTCTTAGCGGTGGCGTTTCCTGGACTTCTGGGTTTGAAGCGGTACAGGTATTCTGAGGATTCCAACCCCGTCAGAATCGTGAGTACTTGGTATCGCTAGGGGGTGTGTGGCGTTGGTAGTTTCGATCCCAACAACACACCCACTGCCTGTTCTGATCTCTGAAGGTATCCCTCGGAGGAGTGGTACTCGGAAACTCTGTGACTCCATTGTTCGTTATTGCATCCAGGTGGCTTTACGTTTGGTCATTTGGGTAGTGGACCAGTTGCTTGTTGTGAGCCAAACTAAGCCGACCTGGGTAACTTGACGGTGTACATATTGTAAATATTTGCATACTTGCGCTGTGGCGATAGGACTCACCTGGTGCCTTATTGAGCCTCGCTACTGTTGGCCCTCAGAATGTACAATCTCTCATAACTGTGAAGGGCGCAAGTGTAAAAACAACAGCGTTACAGAGTGACATTAACTCTGTGAACTCCTTGTGAAGTGTTTCCTGCCATTGAGTCTTACGGAGGAGTGTCCGAAGATTGCAGAGTTCATTATTGTTTCTTTGTATCTCTTTAACAGGAGACAGGAGGGGTATTGGACGCAAATAGGGGAATTGAGGAATTGCCCATTTATAGAAATATCCCACATTGTTCAGGGTAGGTGTATATTCCCTATTCTGCACAGCATGCGAGTGTATCAGACTATTTGAGCAGAGGGATTGAATTGTGTTTGTTTTGTTTTCACAGTTGGGCACAGTTCTCCTAACCTCACCATACCCCTGTCTCCATTGGATTAGATCCTTGTGTATTTTTCTTTACAGGTAATGAGTGGGGTGCAGTAGAGGGTGTGTTGGGGTTGAGGAAATGTCGACCACACCGCTCTAGAGTAGGGAGATAGGGTGTTCTAATTTGTTGTTCTTTGTTGTTGCAGATCTCCCTCCCTGCTGTTCCCTTCCTTTCCCGCGCCCCGCTGTATTATCTTAGTTGTTCGTTTCTAGTATATGAACACTGAGGTTGTTCGGTAGGGCCGGGATTCGGACTCTCATCACAGCCCCGAGGAAGTTGGGAGCCGAGCCTGATAGAATTATCGGCCCACGGATTTTGCCTCCTCTTGGCTGTGTTGGGAGTTCGCCATGACCACCTTAGAGGACGTCATGGCTGCTTTGGCCTTAGTGCAGGTAGAGCTGGCAGCTTCCAATAGAGAGGTAGCAGCTGCAAGGGCTGAAAACGCACAGTTACGTGCTCGGTTTGATAGATTGCCAGCCACCACCGCAACAACCGGGGCTACTAGTAGCTCTTCCCCCACCACGTCCGTGGTGGTGGAAATGCCCGCACAAATCCCTCTAGCACCACCAGAACGATACTATGGGGACATAAAAAAGATACAAGTATTTATGACACAGGTACAGATGCACTTTATGTGCAAACCCAAGATGTTTTCGACACACCAAGCGAGAGTAGCGTTCCTTATATCATATTTAGGGGGGGAAGCTGCACAGTGGGCTGTTCCCATAGTTAAAAGGGATGACCCTCTCCTGTACCACTGGGACGATTTCAAAGAAGAATTCGAAAAGACCTTTGATAGGAGAGCAGAGACCCTCACGGCCGACAGAGAGTTGTTGAAGCTGAAGCAGGGAGATACCGATCTTGTCACCTATCTCAACAACTTCCGGAGACTCGTGGCTGAAACCGATTGGCCTGAAGCAAAAAGAACAGCCTTGTTCTACCAAGGCCTTAGCGAAGACATGAAGGATGTCTTAGCCCAGATAGACCCCCAGCCCCGTACATGTTCTGCCTTAATAGATCTTACCTTGCGCTTGGACCATCGCATGAAGGAAAGGAAAGGAGAGCATATGAAGAAGGACAAAGCTGTGATGCCATATGAACAAGCCAGTGGTAGTGACAAGCCGGCTACTTCATCTGAAGCAATGGAGATAGGGGCGGTGCGGGCCTCCCTAACTGCCAGTGAAAGAGAACACAGACGCAAACAAGGACTGTGCCTCTATTGTGGGAAGAAAGGCCATTTTCTACGTGAGTGCCCGGTTAAGCCAAAACTCAACCGGGTTAGGGGAGGACAGGGTCTTGCAGGAGCGGCAGCTAAGGTGTCGGAAAACGACTCGGCTTGATGGTGGAAGAAGGGAAACCCTCAGGCATACACATTATCCCTTCACTTACCCCGAATTCGATGGACGAGCGGAACCACCTCTTCTTGAAAATGACCATGCACATCGACAACAAACGACATGAAGTGCAAGTGATGGTTGATTCTGGGGCTACAGGATGTTTTATGGACTGTTCTATGGCTCGCCGGTTGGGAGTGAAACTAGTCCCCAAAGAAAGGCCCGAAATAGTCTACGCTGTTGATGGCAACGAACTGCAAGCAGGCCCTATAACCTACCAAACAAGGGAGTATGAAGTCGTTTGCTATTCTTTCCACCATGAAAACTTGATCTTCAACATCATTGAGGCCCCGCAATATGGGATCATCTTGGGTCTCCCATGGTTGCAACGACACGATCCCGACATAAGGTGGACTACCAAAACGATCCAGTTCCTTTCCCCTTATTGCCGCGAACACTGTTTCTCAAAAGAAATGGAATAGAGCACAACCCGAAGAGCCCAATTGTTCAATAGCCACAGCTGCAGAAAAGGACGTGTCCCTGCCTTCATGTTACGCTGAGTTCGGGACGGTTTTCAGTGATAAAGAGGCAGAAGTGCTTCCGCCCCACCGGACGTATGACTGCCGCATCGACCTCATGCCTGGCTCAGAGATCCCTAATGGGAGAATTTACGCTCTAACAATACCCGAAACAGTACAAAAATAGGGTCGGTCCGAGTTAGAAAGTCTCAAACAGCATTAAGAAAGCCAGTTATTTAGTCGGACACACAATCAACGACTTCAATGTAAAATCCTTTAAAGTGCGTTCTTCACAAAATTAAACTATTCATTTCAAGTTCATTGGCATTTATTCATGCAACGTTTCAATCAAATTGCAGCCAATAATTCATTTTGAAGAGATAACACACATGTAATTGTAAAATCATTACATTAATAAATTCAAAAGAGTGCTCTCGGTGAAAAGGGGAGGGGTGAGTGAAGTGAGGGGGACACGGTAAAGGTGTAGTGACATCTTTATGGCATCATGTTGCAATTGAAAAAACCTTTACAATCAGATCAGTAAGCAAAGGTTCCCAAAATTCATCACACATAGAGGGCGAGAAACAATCTCATATTTGAATCCTATGTACTCGCACTAACAATACCCGAAACGGATACACTGCGAGAATACCTCAACAAATACCTGGCTTTTGGTTACATACGACCGTCCAGATCCCCTGCAGCATCTCCTTTGTTCTTTATTCCCAAGGCTAATGGGGAGAAAAGATGCTGCATAGACTATAGAGCTTTAAACGCCATCACCGTGAAAAATCAATATCTGCTGCCGTTGATCCCGGTGCTGCTGGAACAGGTCCGGGCGGCACACATCTACACGAAGCTGGATTTGCGTGGGGCATATCACCTCGTTCGCATCAGACGAGGTGATGAGTGGAAAACAGCTTTTAAAACGCGGTACGGACTCTATGAGTACTTGGTGATGCCCTTCGGGCTCTGCAATGCCCCGGCCGCATTTCAATTCTTCCTAAACGAAGTTCTTCGCGAATACCTGGATCGACATGTGGTCGTTTATATAGATGATATCCTCATTTATTCGAACTCAACAGAGGAACACGTCACACATGTTAAATCCGTGTTACGAGCGCTCCAGGAACATCACCTCTTTTGCAAGATCACCAAATGTGAATTTCACGTCACAACGGTGGAGTTCCTGGGCGTTATGCTTACCCCTTCAGGACAGGTGATGGCAGAGAGGAAGGTCCAAGCGATTGTAGAGTGGCCCCGTCCCTCCAACGTCAAAGACATCCAGAGCCTGTTGGGGTTCGCCAACTTCTACAGGCGATTCATATCTGGTTTCTCAGGAATAGTATCTCCACTCACGAGGCTTACAAAGAAGAACGTCCCATTCGTGTGGGATGAAGAAACCCAACAAGCGTTTGATAACCTCAAGACAGCCTTCTCATCCGCGCCTGTATTGACACAGGCCAATCCGGATATCCCGTTCATAGTAGAGGCGGATGCCTCTGAAATTGCACTGGGGGCAGTGTTGTCTCAAAAAGAGGAAGCAACGGGCACCCTTCACCCGATCGCCTACATGTCTAGGAAGCTCAGTTCTGCGGAAATCAATTACACCATCGCGGAGAAAGAGCTGCTTGCAATCCGAGATGCCTTTATGGAATGGCGACACTGGTTAATGGGGGCTCGACACCAGATCACAGTTTATACAGATCATCGAAACCTCCAGTTTCTAAGGGCAGCTAGACACCTTTCTCCCAGGCAATTGAGGTGGATGATGTTCTTCGAAGAGTTTCGTTTTGTAGTTACATTCCGGCCTGGTACCAACAACAGGAAGGCGGATGCGTTGACAAGGAGAGAGAATCTCTTGATGCCATCGGAGAAACCCGTTCGATCTATCATAGAACCTGCAAAAGTCATAGGAGTAACCCATACAGATGACTTTTTGTTCCGTGTGAGGAGGGGTGTACAAACTTGTGTGTGGCGTACTTGGCTCAGACATCATCCGGAATGGAAACCAAAACAAGGCGTTCCGATGAGAGGAAAACAGGTCCTGGTACCCTCAATCGTTTTACGGAAAAAGGTGTTCTCCTGGTGCCATGAAGTACCGTGTGCCGGTCACATGGGATTCGTCAAGACGTTGGAGAAAACCCAGCGGCAATTCTGGTGGCCTTCCATCAGACCTGATTTGCGCAGATGGGTGACTGAGTGTGCCATCTGTAGTCAAATGAAAACGGACAGACAGAAACCTCAAGGACTGTTACAACCTCTGCCCACTCCAGAATCCATGGGAGAGGTTTTCAGTCGATTTCATTGTGGGGCTTCCGAAAGACCAAGGCAAAACAGCCATAATAGTGGTGGTGGATTTTTTGACGAAAATGGGCCATTTCATTTCCTGTGCCCAGGTACCCACAGCAGGACAATTGGCACATCTACTCCTGGTGAACATAGTACGACTGCATGGCCTTCCCAGAGACATCGTATCCGATCGCGGGGCACAGTTCACTGTGAGATTTTGGAAAACATGGTGTGCAGCTTTACACATGACTTCGTCTGTATCCACCAGTTTCCATCCGCAAACGGACGGACAGACGGAGAGACTGAACCAATCTTTAAAACAGTACCTCCGATGTTATGTGCAAGAAAGCAGCGACTCATGGGTTGATTGGTTGTGGGTGGCTGAAATAGCCTATAATAACACTCAACACGCATCCACTCAACACACGCCTTTCTTTTGTTCCTATGGGCACCATCCCAGGTTCACCCCCTTGCTGTTGCCGTCTGATAATGTGAAGCTGCCTGAGGTGAGGGAACGGATGTTGCGGGTGCGCAAAATCCTTTTGAACGCACGCAAGAACCTTGTGAAGGCCAAAGTCAGCTATAAGCTCCAAGCCGACAAGCACCGTAGACCAAATCCGGTGTATCGGAAGGGTGATCTAGTCTGGTTATCTACCAAGAACATTAGATTCAAGAAACACAGTGTGTTTAACCCTCGGTTCATAGGACCGTACCGGGTGGTGGAGCATGTGAATCCGGTAGCTGTGCGCCTGCGATTGCCTGTGCAGCTTCGCATCCATCCCGTATTCCACGTGTCCCTCTTGAAACCCTCCCGGAGTCCTGTTCGTAGGTCCCCTTTGCCTCTCTGGGTGCAACAGGATGCGGAGTATGAGGTGAGGCGTATTCGGGACTCTAGATGGGTAAGGGGTCGCCTGCAGTACCTTCTCTCCTGGAAGGGGTTCGGTCCGGAGGAAGATTCCTGGGAACCGGCGTCCGCTGTTCGGGCTCCCCGGTTGGTGGCCCGGTTCCACCGTTTGTTTCCTGGAAAGCCTGGTGGGGGTGTGACCCCCTTGTGAGGGGGGGTGTACTGTCAGGTTCCACGGCGCCGGTCGATAAAGGGCCGCCGCGGGGAACAAAGTACAATTCCCGGCATGCCGCGCGTACGTCACGCACCAACGTGAGCGGCGCGCGCATGCCAGGAAATAAAGGGCTGAAATGGACGGCGGTGGAACGCCGATAATTCCGTCTTAGCGGTGGCGTTTCCTGGACTTCTGGGTTTGAAGCGGTACAGGTATTCTGAGGATTCCAACCCCGTCAGAATCGTGAGTACTTGGTATCGCTAGGGGGTGTGTGGCGTTGGTAGTTTCGATCCAAACAACACACCCACTGCCTGTTCTGATCTCTGAAGGTATCCCTCGGAGGAGTGGTACTCGGAAACTCTGACTCCATTGTTCGTTATTGCATCCAGGTGGCTTTACGTTTGGTCATTTGGGTAGTGGACCAGTTGCTTGTTGTGAGCCAAACAAAGCCGACCTGGGTAACTTGACGGTGTACATATTGTAAATATTTGCATACTTGCGCTGTGGCGATAGGACTCACCTGGTGCCTTATTGAGCCTCGCTACTGTTGGCCCTCAGAATGTACAATCTCTCATAACTGTGAAGGGCGCAAGTGTAAAAACAACAGCGTTACAGAGTGACATTAACTCTGTGAACTCCTTGTGAAGTGTTTCCTGCCATTGAGTCTTACGGAGGAGTGTCCGAAGATTGCAGAGTTCATTATTGTTTCTTTGTATCTCTTTAACAGGAGACAGGAGGGGTATTGGACGCAAATAGGGGAATTGAGGAATTGCCCATTTATAGAAATATCCCACATTGTTCAGGGTAGGTGTATATTCCCTATTCTGCACAGCATGCGAGTGTATCAGACTATTTGAGCAGAGGGATTGAATTGTGTTTGTTTTGTTTTCACAGTTGGGCACAGTTCTCCTAACCTCACCATACCCCTGTCTCCATTGGATTAGATCCTTGTGTATTTTTCTTTACAGGTAATGAGTGGGGTGCAGTAGAGGGTGTGTTGGGGTTGAGGAAATGTCGACCACACCGCTCTAGAGTAGGGAGATAGGGTGTTCTAATTTGTTGTTCTTTGTTGTTGCAGATCTCCCTCCCTGCTGTTCCCTTCCTTTCCCGCGCCCCGCTGTATTATCTTAGTTGTTCGTTTCTAGTATATGAACACTGAGGTTGTTCGGCAGAGCCGGGATTCGGACTCTCATCACAGCCCCGAGGAAGTTGGGAGCCGAGCCTGATAGATTGTGCCACTAAGGCTTTGGAGGGCTGGTTGCTGGGTAGCAAGGTTACAGATTACACAGGATTGTATAATCTTATGATGAGAGAACAAATTTTAAACAATTGTCAGAACCAGTTGTTGCACCAGCACCTTGTTGATTCAGATCTGACCTCTCCCCAAGAATTGGGAAAGAAGGCAGACAAATGGGTCAGGACAAGGATCAACCAGAACCAGAACCAGGGTGGTCAGAAGAAAGCAGACCAGAAGGGTAATGTTAAGAGTGAACAAAATGACCAGACGTCTTCACCAGGTCCCCAACAAACCAAAGAGGGTGGGGGTCAGGCTTCCCAGAAGAAGAAGACTCAAGAAGGCCAGTCAAAAAGGTGGTGCCAGTACTGCAAAAGTAAGTCTCACTGGTTTAGTGAGTGCACCAAAAGAGGAGGACAAACTCCTGCCACTACAGCCCCTAAGGCAACTGCACCCCCTAGTACAGTCAGTAGTGGTAGTGTACCTCCCAAGGCATTAGTTGGGTTAACCTTGGGAACTGAGGGGTCTGACAACTTAGTTGGCACACTCACTCAGGCTGTCCTTGTCTGTACAGGGGATATGGATATGTCCCCTGATATAAGTCCCAATACTTTGGGCAAATACAGGCAGACACCTTTGATTAATGGCAAGATGGCTATAGGGACACTTGTGCCAGTGTCACCATGGTGACACCTAACTTTGTGGACCCTGGACAGATCATGCCAGGTACAGATTTCCTGGTGACCAATGCTAGCAACGTCACTACCAGTCATAGTATAGCGATTGTGGCTTTCTCCTGGGGTGGAGTGAAGGGTCAAAAGAAAGTTGTAGTCAGTTCAGACCTCCCAGTTGATTGTTTGTTGGGCAATGATTTGGAGTCATCATTATGGTCAGAAGTGGAGCAGAGGACTCACATGGAGATGTTAGGCTTGCCAGCACATGTGCTTGCTGTGACTAGGTCACAGGCCAGAAGATGCCCCACTGAACAGGTGCTGGATCCTGAAATTATGGACCAGACACCTTCCAAGAAGAAGAGCAGTAGGGTTAAGGCTTTGCCTTCCCCCTTGCCCCAGGTTGAGGATCAAGTCTCTGAGGAGGCTAATCTGAGAGAGCTGAGGGAAACTGAGCCTAAAGAGCTTGAACTTGATCAAGTTGAGTTTCTGGGCTCAGGGGGACCCTCCAGAGCAGACCTGGGGAAGGCACAGTTAGACTGCCCTTCCCTTGAACCCCTCAGACAGCAGGCTGCTGCTGAGGCTGCAGGGAATGCCACAGGTGCCCACAGGGTATACTGGTAGGATGGACTCCTGTACTCTGAGTCAAGAGACCCCAAGCCTGGTGCAACCAGGAGGCTGGTCATCCCCTTGTCTCTGAGAGGTTTCCTTCTCACCTTGGCCCATGAGATTCCCCTTGCAGGTCATTTAGGTCAGACAAAGACGTGGGACAGGCTTGTCTCACACTTTCACTGGCCCCACATGAATGAGAATACCAAGGAGTTTTGTCGCTCCTGTGTCACTTGCCAAGCCAGTGGTAAGTCAGGTGGCACAACAAAGGCCCCCCTCATACCACTACCTGTGGTGGGGGTCCCCTTTGAAAGAGTGGGGATTGACATTGTTGGTCCAATGGAACCCCAGACAGCATCAGGGCACAAGTTTATACTGGTGGTGGTGGATCATGCCACCAGGTATCCTGAAGCTATTCCACTTAGGACCACTACAGCACCTGTAGTGGCAAGGGCCCTAGTTGGAGTGTTCTCCAGAGTGGGCTTCCCTAAGGAGGTTGTTTCTGACAGAGGTACAAACTTCATGTCAGGATATCTGACAGCAATGTGGAAAGAGTGTGGGGTGAACTACAAGTTCACCACACCCTACCACCCACAATGCAATGGGCTTGTTGAGAGATTCAACAGGACCCTCAAAGGGATGATTCATGGGCTACCTGAACCTCTTAGGAGGAGATGGGATGTCCTGATCCCCTGCCTCTTGTTTGCATACAGAGAGGTCCCACAGAAGGGGGTTGGCTACAGCCCTTTTGAACTTCTGTATGGGCATCCTGTAAGAGGACCCCTGTGTTTGGTGAAGGAAGGATGGGAGAGACCTCTCAAAAAGCCTGCAACCAACATAGTGGACTATGTACTTGGTCTCCGCTCCAGGATGGCTGAGTACATGGAAAAGGCATCCAAAAACCTGGAGGCCAGCCAAGAACTTCAAAAAGCTTGGCATGACCAAAAGGCTGTTCTGACTGTGTACCAGCCAGGACAGAAGGTGTGGGTGCTGGAGCCAGTGGCCCCAGCAGCTCTGAAAGACAAATGGTCTGGGCCCCACACCATCATTGAGCAAAAGGGAGAGGTTACCTACTTGGTGGACCTTGGAACTCCCAGGAGCCCTCTCAGAGTGCTCCATGTTAACAGGCTCAAGGCATATGTTGACAGGAAGGACATGAGCTTGCTCATGGCCACAGATGAGGGACAGGAGGAAGAGAGTGACCCTCTCCCAGACCTGCTCACTCAGAATCCTGATGATGGATCAGTTGATGGTGTTGTCTTTTGTGGCAGCCTCACTGAACATCAGCAACAGGATTGCAGGCAAGTTCTGCAATCCTTCAGACATATGTTCTCTCTGACACCCAGCCAAACTGATTGGTGTACCCATGATGTTGACACTGGGGACAGTCTGCCTGTCAAGAGTAAAATCTACAGACAGCCTGATCATGTTAGAAACTGCATCAAAACTGAAGTGCAGAAAATGTTGGAACTGGGAGTCATTGAGCCCTCAGATAGCCCTTGGGCTAGCCCAGTAGTTCTAGTGCCAAAGCCTCACACCCAGGGTGGTAAGAAAGAGATGAGGTTTTGCGTAGACTACAGAGGCCTCAATGCAGTCACTAAGACTGATGCCCACCCAATACCAAGAGCAGATGAACTTATAGATAAATTGGCTTCTGCCAACTTCTTAAGTACATTTGATTTGACAGCTGGGTATTGGCAAATCAGGTTAGCTGAGGAGGCCAAACCCAAGACAGCATTTTCTACCCCTGGTGGGCATTATCAATTTGTGGTAATGCCCTTTGGTTTGAAAAATGCACCTGCCACCTTCCAAAGGTTGGTGAATCAAGTCCTCACTGGGCTGGATGACTTCTGTGCAGCATATCTTGACGATATTGCTGTCTTTAGCTCCACCTGGGAGGATCACCTGGTCCACCTGAGGAAAGTGTTAGAGGCTCTGCAAAAGGCAGGCCTCACTATCAAGGCCACAAAGTGCCAGATAGGGCAGACACAGGTTGTATACCTGGGCCACCTTGTAGGTGGAGGCCAGGTTCAGCCATTGGAGAGTAAAATACAGGCCATCCAGGACTGGGCTCCTCCAATCACCCAGACTCAGGTTCGAGCTTTCTTGGGCCTGACTGGTTACTATAGGAAGTTTGTCAGAAATTATGGGTCCATAGTGACCCCTCTTAATGACCTGACGAGCAAAAAGATGCCAAAGAAAGTTCAGTGGACAGCAAGCTGTCAGAAAGCATTCAATGACCTCAAGCAACCTCAAGCAGGCCATGTGCACAGCACCTATCCTTAAGAGTCCAGATTACTCCAAGCCATTCATTGTCCAAACAGATGCTTCTGAGTTGGGTGTGGGAGCTGTTCTATCTCAAATGAATTTTGATGGTAATGATCAGCCTATTGCTTTCATTAGTAGGAGGCTGACCCCCAGAGAGAACAAGCATTGGAAATGCAATAGGTCTCGCACCATTAGAGTTAGTGTTTTTAGAATTGTTTATGAGGTTTTTTTGTAAATGTTTAGCATTTTTGTTTCCTGTAGCCAATGCTAAAGAATTACAAATAAAAAAAAGCCATAAACATTTCTAAAAGCTCTAACTGAAATGGTCTGAGACCTATTGCACTGTGTGAGGGTGAGGGGTTGAGGGTGAGTGAGGGTGGGGGTGAGGGTGGGTGAGTGAGTGAGGGTGAGGGGTTGAGGGTGAGTGAGAGTGAGGGTGAGTGAGGGTGGGTGAGGGTGAGTGAGGGTGAGTGGTTGAGGTTGAGGGTGAGGTGTTGAGGGTGAGTGAGGGTGAGGGTGACTGAGGTGTTGAGGGTGAGTGAGGGTGAGGGTGAGTTAGGGTGAGGGGTTGAGGGTGAGTTAGGGTGAGGGGTTGAGGGTGAGTGAGGGTGAGGGGGAGTAGTTGAGGCTGAGTGAGGGTGAGTGAGTGAGGGTGAGTGAGGGGTTGAGGGTGAAGGTTTGAGGGTGAGGGTGAGGGGTTGAGGGTGGGTGAGGGTGAGGGGTTGAGGGTGGGTGAGGGTGAGGGGTTGAGGGTGAGTGAGGGTGAGGGGTTGAGGGTGAGTGAGGGAAGCTTGCACTTTGCCACCAATGCATTGCCGGTTCTTTGCGTGAGGGGATACTTATACCAGTATCGTCAGTGTGGTAAAACATATATGTGCGAGGGAAGCTTGCACTTTGCCACCAGTGCTGTATCTGTTCTTTGTGTGAGGGTATACTTGTGCCAGTGTGGGCACTGTGGTAAAATATTTATGTGCGAGCGAAGCTTGCACTCCTCCCACCAGTAGTGTCTGTTCTTTGTATGAGGGTATGCTTGTACCAATGTGGTAAGCCATCTATGTGTGTGGAAAACTGGCGCTCCTGCCACCAGTGCTGTGTCTGTTCTTTGTGCGAAGGTACTTGAAACTACTGTCATTCTTGTTAATGTTCGCTGTGCTATGGAAGTCTGCACTCATTCCAGTTCTCTGTCTGTTTTGTGTGAGAGAATATGTGTGTCGCTGCTGTCAGCACTGTAACTGATTAGTGTGTGAAAAAAACGTGCACTTTTCATACATACCAGTGCTGTATCTGTTCCTTGCGTGATGGTACTTGCACAAGAGGGGACATGGTTGTAAACTGTCTCTGTGTGAGGAAAACGTGCACTCCTGCCACCAGTGCTGTTTCTGTTCGTTGTGTGAGGGTACTTGAAACACTGCTGTATTTCTTGTGAATGTTCACAGTGCAATAAAAGTGTGCACTCCTTCCATATCTGTTTTGTGTGAGAGGATATGTGTACCACGGTTGTCAGCACTGTAACTGAGTTGTGTGTGAAGGAAGCTTGCACTTTCCCTACCAGTGCTGTATCTGTTCTTTGAGTACGTCTCCTGCCACCAGAGGTGTCTGCTCTTCGTACTGAGGGTTTTGAGATGCTATCAGTATTGTAAATGATCCCTATGAGGTGCACGTTTTCCCTCAGTCGATAGTGCTGTCAGTATTGTAACTGATCTGTGAGGGATGTTTGTGATCGCTTTTGCACACGCTGCCTTAGCGAAGGTAAATAAAACAATTGTTCACTTTTCAAAAGCTAAAACTATTGGCTCTGTCTGCGTGTGCATTACATACAATAGCCTTTTAAATTGCTTTAATGGCGTTGCTCAAATTGCCTGGGTGCGAAGTGCAGAAACCCAGGAATTCGAGAAGTGCGTCATACATGACATGGAGCCACTAGGGACATATGCAGATATAGGATATGGTTCTAACATTGGAAGCGGGTGCTGTTTTGTGCTTGTATAAATGTTGACCCGGTTCAGCTCTTCGCATCACGTTACAGAACTGGAACACAGAAAGAGCCGAGTCCGAGTTACTGAATATAAAAATAAAGAAACAGGCCGTGGCAATGTGTTTTTCAAGCCCTGGTGCCGGGACAAGCCCAGGCGTGTCCGTGGGTGCGAAGTCTTGTGACGTCTTCAGCGCGGGAATCCCCGAGCGGGGAAGAATGAATGACAGATAAGGAATGCCCGGGGAGATCCAAAACAAACAGGCCCCGTGTACCTTGCATAGCGGACAAAAAATAGCATTTTCGGGATTCTTTCTATTCAAGTTGCAGACAGACGGTCGGTGTTTATGCAGCCAACACCGGGGCAGGCTGGGGGCTGGGAGAGGCAGTAGCTATGGAGGCCCAAAAGAAAGCCGTGGAGTGGAGAGCGGGCGGGCAGAGAGAGTGAGGGGGCGGAGCGGGGGTGTGGGAGGAGTGCGGGAACAGACGGGAGGGGAGGAGAGTAGGAGGAGAGTAGGAGGAGGAGTAGGGGGTCGTGCGAAGTGCAGAAACCCAGGAATTCGAGAAGTGCGTCATACATGACATGGAGCCACTAGGGACATATGCAGATATAGGATATGGTTCTAACATTGGAAGCGGGTGCTGTTTTGTGCTTGTATAAATGTTGACCCGGTTCAGCTCTTCGCATCACGTTACAGAACTGGAACACAGAAAGAGCCGAGTCCGAGTTACTGAATATAAAAATAAAGAAACAGGCCGTGGCAATGTGTTTTTCAAGCCCTGGTGCCGGGACAAGCCCAGGCGTGTCCGTGGGTGCGAAGTCTTGTGACGTCTTCAGCGCGGGAATCCCCGAGCAGGGAAGAATGAATGACAGATAAGGAATGCCCGGGGAGATCCAAAACAAACAGGCCCCGTGTACCTTGCATAGCGGACAAAAAATAGCATTTTCGGGATTCTTTCTATTCAAGTTGCAGACAGACGGTCGGTGTTTATGCAGCCAACACCGGGGCAGGCTGGGGGCTGGGAGAGGCAGTAGCTATGGAGGCCCAAAAGAAAGCCGTGGAGTGGAGAGCGGGCGGGCAGAGAGAGTGAGGGGGCGGAGCGGGGGTGTGGGAGGAGTGCGGGAACAGACGGGAGGGGAGGAGAGTAGGAGGAGGAGTAGGGGGGTGTGGGAGGAGTGCGGGAACAGACGGGAGGGGAGGAGAGTAGGAGGAGGAGTAGGGGAGGCACGGCCTAGCGGCCGTGCAATCAAGAAGTGAGGGGGCGGGAGAGTAGGCAAGGCAGGCGGCTGGGGCCATGTGCACGTGCTTTTAAGCTCAATGCGCATGCGCATTGAGCTTAAAAGTCACGGGCACTGCAAGGAATCGCCACGATTCCTTGCAAGTTGGATAAAGAGTCGATGAGCCCCTATAGTCTCGCTTGCTCGATGCGCATGCGCATCAACAGGCGAGACCTAAAAATTGGTCAGCTATTGAGAGGGAGGCCTTTGCTGTGGTTTGGGCCGTGAAGAAGCTGAGGGCCTACTTGTTTGGCACTCACTTCACCATTCAGACCGACCATAAGCCCCTCTTGTGGCTAAATCAGATGAAGGGTGAAAACCCCAAACTGCTTAGGTGGTCCATTTCCCTACAGGGGATGGATTTTACAGTGGAGCATAGACCTGGTACTGATCACAGCAATGCTGATGGGCTCTCCAGGTATTTCCACTTAGAGCAAGAAGACTCACCTGGTCAAGGTTAAGTTTATTGTCCCAAAGTTTGGGGGGGGTCATATAGGAGAGTAGGGTCTGCAATCCTATGATCACCCAGATTTTTGCTTTTTGCTGCACTGGTTTACGACTTTCCCTGGCTGTGGGCCTGCTAATCAGACCCACAGCCTAGCTGTTCTCTCTATCCAAATTGTACTCAGGTACTGAATTGGCACTGGGCCCTCTCCAAGTCCCTGTACCCAGGGCTGAGGTGCACCCAGAAGTCTCCCAGGGGCTGAAGCATGTATTGTGCCACCCCTGGACTGACTAACTAAACTGACACAACTGGCTGCACGACAGCTGGGGCAAGGTGGTGTACTCACCCTTTGCTTTAGATATAGTATACCTATATCTAACCCTAAAATGGACACACAGATCTCCTATCAGTCACTCCTATGGCAGGCCTTAACAATCCTGAAGGCCGAGTGCTTGGAATCGTGTGAGATGGTGCTCTGGCATGAGCTGAGCCTGTCTGCGGCTTTCGGGATCTATCCCTTAGCCGTTTCCATGATATCGCATACCATATACTCTTAAGTGCATTATAATCCTCGCGGTTATATGCCAACTCTGGTATCGCTTTATCAAAACATGTCGAGTAAGGTGTCATACGAATTGGAATACTAACCCCTCGCCAATTCTGGCGACGGGGTTAGCATTCCACCCTTCTAGAGGGACACGACATGTATGTAACCGCTAACCCCGGTTAAAGTCAAACAGAGCCTCAGCTCCACAAAATGGATGCTGCCACCGAGACACAAGTCTGCCCTCCTGCTGCTGGGAGTCCTCCCAGAGCAGGAGATAAGGACAAAGGGTTTCCTGCCAGGGGCGGTGCCAGCACCGTCCCAGACAGGATTTTGTGTATCCTAGGTAGGCAGGGCTTCAGAGGAAGGTGACTGCAAGTGGCACCCCGGTGCTCACTATGCATAGGCCGGCTTGAACCAGTTCCAGGGACACTCCAGACCCTGAGCTGGGGAAAAGCCCGCCAAGGAAGTGGGTGTAACCACCCCCCTCCTGGTCCCACCCATAGGGCAGGACCTAGTCGCGTGCCAGCCCCCTTTTCCCAGAGAAAAGGTAGGAGCAGGCCCCCTTCCAAATTAGATCATCTTTGGAATCAAGACACGACTTTCTGCGAAAGGACTTCAAGATTTCCTTCTTCAAGATTCTCCCTTGTGACTAAGGAGTAGTCACCCTGCATCCGCAGGCACTATCGCAAGAACACTGCGGTCTGCTGTAAGTCCTTCCTCCGGAATCCGACTGCCCAGCTCGACAAGACCCGGCTTCCCTGGCACCTCTGACCTCTACTCACCTCTACAGCCAAGCTGAGAACCGTGAGTGCGACGAGACCTCAAGGGACCGACTATTGCCAAGACTGCACGACTTCTGCACAGCAAGCCCGCCGAGTAATTTCCTGGCGAGTGCTTTGGGGTCCGAGAAGCCCCGAACCTGAGCAGCTCCAGCACCGAAGAGCAGCCCCCCAGCATCTCCACGATCGGCCCTTCTGCTTTTTGCTGCTCACCGCGTTGTTTGGCTACTAGCCCGCTGGCTTGTGGCCTTCTGAACGACGCCCGACGACATCACTGCTGCTAGTCTGGTTGCTCCAGACTGGCTCTTGCTCCCTTCCAGAAGAGGAGCACCCCGGACCCTCCTGGTCCACTCAAGACGCCATTTTGAGTCCACCGCGTGGGCTTGAATTAGCCAAGGCTTTGTTGCCCAATCCTGGGTTCTTCGACGCCGACAGCTTCATCCATCGTGGGACAGCTCGCCTCTCCATCCTGGTCGCCGACAACGCCTCCTGGTCCGTGAGATCTGCAGAGCACAGTGTCGCCCACTCACCTAGTCGAGGTGACTACCATCCGGTGCCCTCCTGGTGCCCACTGACTACTGGCTAGTAGTCACGAACTTGGTCCCCTCTGCTTTCATGTATCCGAATGGAAGCGTACGCTAGATTGCATTTGTAAAGATGTAACAAATAGCAGATGATGTTAGGAATGGATGCATCTAGCGGGTTGATATTGTGGTTTGTACAGTAAATGACAAACCGCTTCCATTTTGCTGCATAGCAAGCTCTGGTAGTGGGCTTTCTTGCCTCCCGGATGATGGCCATGCATTCTGGAGGCAGGTTGAGGTAGCCAAATTCTAAGACCTCAGGAGCCAGATCGCCAGATTGAGCTGTTGCGGATCTGGATGCTGAATGTCGCCATGGTTCTGCGTCAAGAGCCTGGATGTGAGATGCAGCCTTTGATGCGGTACCACGGAAAGTTCTAGAAACGTGGTGTACCATGGTTGGCGTGCCCATGTTGGAGCAACTAGGATGAGAGTCATCGAGTGTTGCTTTAGCTTTCTTGCCACCAGCGGAATGAGAGGCGCTGAGGGAAAAGCGTACGCAAATTTGCCTGCCCAGTTCATCCATATCGCATTCCCTTGCGATTCCGGGTGAGGGAACCTGGCGGCAAAGCTTTGGCATTTTGCGTTTTCCCTTGTGGCAAACAGGTCTATCTGTGGATGACCCCACTGCTGGAAGTACGGGTGGAGTACTGATGGATGTATCTCCCACTCGTGCATCTGATGGCTGTATTGGCTGAGCAGGTCGGCCATCTGATTGTCCTTGCCTGGGAGGTGTTCCGCCATGAGGAAAATGTTCCTCTGAATGGCCCACTTCCACATGCTCTGAGCCAGATGAGACAGCTGTGGTGAGTGAGTACCTCCCTGCTTTTGGATGTAGTACATGGCTGTCATGTTGTCCGTCCGGATCAACACGACTTTGTTGCACAGATGTACTTTGAAGGACTTTAGTGCCATGAAGATTGCCATCAATTCCAGGTAGTTGATGTGCAACTTCTGCTGCTGGGTGGACCACAGTCCCTGCACAGTGTAGTAGAGCACATGAGCTCCCCACCCTTGGAGAGATGCGTCCGTCGTTAGGATAATCTGTGGCAGTGGCTCTTGGAACGGTCGTCCCTTGCAAAGGTTGTGTGGATTCCACCAATGCAGAGAGTTGTATGCCCGACCAGTCACCAACACTAGGTCTGTCAGTTGTCCCTGAGCCTGTGTCCACTGATTTGCCAAGCACTCTTGGAGCGGACGCATGTGCAACCTCGCGTGCAGGACTATGAAGATGCAGGAGGCCATCATGCCTATGAACACTCTCGCTGGTAGGGAGTGTTGCGGTCTGAACCTTTGGATCAGCGATTGAATGCTGTCGATCCTGACTGGGTTTGGTTGAGCCATAGCAGTCAGGGTGTTTATTGTCGCGCCCAGATACTGCCGCACATGGGCTGGTTGAAGGTGCGACTTTGGGTAGTTTAGCGAGAACCCCAGACTGTGAAGGAGGTGAATAGTGTGGGACATGTCCGCGGCGCACTGTTGTTCCGACTTTGCTTGAACAAGCCAGTCGTCTAGGTACGGGTAGACATGTATGTTCTGCCTCCTGAGGTGCGCCGCCACTGTCGCCAGACACTTTGTAAACACTCTGGGGGCAGTAGTCACCCCGAAGGGTAGGACTTTGAATTGATAGTGCCTGTTTTGAATGGTGAACCTGAGGTATTTTCTGTGGGATGGGTGGAGTGGGATGTGGAAATAAGCATCCTTGAGGTCCAAGGTTGCTAGAAAGTCCCCTTGATTTAGCAGGGGAAGAATTTGTTGCAGTGTCAGCATGTGAAAGTGTTCTGACAGTATGTACATGTTGAGGGGGCGTAGATCTAGAATAGGTCTGAGGGATCCGTCCTTTTTTGGGATGAGGAAGTACAGGGAATAGACTCCTGTTCCTTCCTCCTCCACTGGTACGAGCTCGATTGCGCCTTTTTGCAGCATCACCACAACTTCTTGCTGCAATAAGTGCAAATGCTCTGCCGACATAGGACGGTGTCTTGGGGGAATGTTGGGAGGAGTGGATGTTAACTCCAAACAATAACCGTACTGGATAAGTTTTCTCACCCACCTGTCTGTGGTGATGGACGTCCAGACTGGCAGGAACTGCTGGAGTCTCCCCCCGACAGGTGTTGGATGGTCGGGGGGCAGTGACAGAGAGTCACTGTTTGTTGGCGGCAGAGGAACAGGAGTTGTTGTTCCCTCTGCCCCTGCCTTTGGCACTGTTACCTCTGTAACCCCCTCTACCCTGCTTGGGGTACGAGGATTGTGTACCACTCTTTGCGAATTGTGTTTGTTGACCCAAGTGTCCTCTGGTAACACCACGTGCTCCTGAGTGACGAAAAGTGCTTCCCCTGAACTGTTGAGACTGAAGCGCCCCCATGGACTTAGCAGTCTCATTGTCCTTTTTAGGTTTTGCCTGGCAAAAGCTGCGCTCTGCGCAGCTTTTCGCGCAGGCGAAATCCTGATGAGTTCTGTAGTGTGGCTTTGGTTCGGCCCTCGTCATTGATTGGCTGGCTCCATAAATGGAGCCTAGCCATTGGACGAGGGGCCTGTCCGTCAATGCCGGACCAGATTCGGGGGCGTTCCCGACATTCTTTGGCTTTTGCCGACGTCACGCGACGCCGGGAACGCCCCCGATTCTGTTCCGGCATTGCCGGCACCTCCCTTGCTCCCCCTCCCGCTTGTTTCCTGGTGTGGGAAATTAAACAAAGGTTTCTTTCTTCATACTGAAGCATCAGTGTGTTCCTGCAGATACTGACCTCGGTGGAAATGACAATGTTCCTTTAAGACGGCCTCCCACCATGAGGCAGCCTCGGCAGCGGCGAGGTGCGCCCTGTCTGCCTTGATGTCACGACAGGCAGAGGCCACCCCTTCGGAGCTCGCGGAGGCGGGCGTGCTGTTTCAGGAAGTGACTCGCTTTCACTTCGCTCGCAGCGGCTCTTCGAGACTTCAGGAAAAGAAAGTTGGGCAGAGCTGCAAGCTGGTCCGGCTGCTTCCGAAGGCAGGACCATGGGGTAAGCTCACGCGCTTGGCGTGCCTCTTTCAGCCCTGCTGTTCCACATGGGCCCGTCTCTAATAGAGCATCGTGTCTCAAGTAGGCAAAGGCTTGCATTATACGTTCTTTGTCAGACCTAAGAACATTCGTAACCTAAGACCACTCGCTCTTGTTCCCAGTAGGTTGGAAGGGCTTTCCAAGTGCAGGCGGCTCTCTGTCTGTCCCAAGGACAGAGGGCAGTGACCTGGCTCGTTGCTGCCCTATGTCCCGGGTTAAGTGCTGTTTGCTTGTTGGGAGCTGGCTTCCTCTCTCCAGATGTTTCTCTTGCTGCTGCGTCGAGAGCGCTGTACAAGTGCAGACTAGCACACATCTACAGTTCAAGCTTTCACAGGGGCAGCAGCAGGGTTTCTTGTAAGACAGCACCAGCAGTAACTTGTACACGGGATAGTACAACAGACTTATCTTCTGACACCCTACAGGGAAAAACCATGTGTAGTATTTACACCCTGCAGCGGCAGTGTTAGTAACACACATTGCTTACGATGGACAGGCAGGCACTTCTATAATTTGAGAGTACCAGCACTTTTCAGAAGAGGTGATGCACGTATATTACTAGTATAACGGCACTTTTTTGGTAGCATACGGGTGTTCTAGGATAGAGAGGGCCGGCAGTTTTACATTTTAATTTCAGTGATTGTGTGTTCACGTAGGCGAATAGGAGGCTCGCGTTTTCGGGACTGTGTGGCGAATTTTAATGGTTGTAGCTTGTAATGAGCCAATTGTGAGTTCCAAAAAATTCAAGTGCCCCAAATTTGGTACCACATAGGGTATTCCGGACACCTCTGTGAAGCCATGCAGCAAGTACACCTTTGTTTTAGCAAAAATACTTGGAATGCATGAGCGCAGGCGTCCATATTGAATTCCTGCAGATTATTCCACCCCTCTACTTGTGCAGCCAAGGCAGTACCGGTTAGGACCAGTTGTGACTTTGGTTTACTGGGAACCGCATTGACCCCACCATGTTCTACCAGGCTCACCAGGTTCTGACAGCCACTCAGTGGCGATGTGCCTTTTTCTAAAACCATCTTTCTAGACCATTTTCGACGCTGCAGGCAATACAAACTTTGGTTAACGACTCTGGAGGCCATTCCCAGATGTTGGCGAAAAAACAGCTGATTGAAAGTGAGACCTGCTTTGTCTAACGTGATGTGTCTGTGTTATAAAGAGCAGAGCTGTGAGGCGGCACCAGTTTGTTGCGTGGTGCTTTGTGCTGGATAAGCTGGTCTTGAAAATCACTGTCCGTATAACTGAGGCACAAACTGTTCCATCAGTAATCTTGCATTAGAGATTGCTACAGAGTGCAGTCTACAGGGCGGGCCTCGCATGCTATTCTGTCCAGCCCCCTGGGGTGTCTACAAACAGCAGGTGTAAACTGTTGTCTACTGCTTGTGCAGTGCATGCATCACGAAACTGCATTGTGTTTTGATGTCCCCATGGTGGCCAGAGGTTTCTGGCAGAATCGCCATTGCTGCTCTTTTTAAGGAGTGGATCAGATTTAGCGTTGCAGAAACACACCCGATACCCTCAAAGCCCCCCCTTTGAGAAAAGCACATAAGCTCAGTTTCTGGAAGACTGCCTTGAAGCTCCTGTTGTAAGTGGCGGATATAAGTAGCCTCTTTGTTGACATCGACTGAGATTGTCCCAGAGTTGGTAGGGAAGTTCGGCTCAGCTGACACAAATCCAGGGGTCAGAAGGTCCAGGAGTGAGTCCAGAGAAGGCCTGGCATAGGACATTCTTGAGTTTCCTTTTGAGCTTAGAACAATCTTTTTTTGTTGTCTACAAATCCGGTTCAAACTGTTCCAAATGTTGTGGATCACATGTTCTCAGAGTTTTTCCATTGGCATCCGTTTTGTGGAAGGACATGGGAGTGATCTGTTGTCAGATGCTGATCTCGGGTTGCCAAAAAGGCTGTCATTTTGGAATAGTGACTGCTTGCCTTTGACACTGTACAGAGCTGTGCTGCCTTTTGGTTAGGTTCTCGCCATACAGAATCCACATATACACACACACACACACACACACGTACACACACACGTACACGTGTACACACACACACACACACACACACACACACACACACACACACACACGTACACACGTACACACACACACACACACACACACACACACACACACACACACACACACACACACACACACACACACACACACACACACACACACACACACACACACACACACACACACACACACACACACACACACACACACACACACACACACACACACACACACACACACACACACACACACACACACACACACACACACACACACACACACACACACACACACACACACACACACACACACACACACACACACACACACACACACACACACACACACACACACACACACACACACACACACACACACACACACACACACACACACACACACACACACACACACACACACACATATATGAACACAAAACTCCCTCCAAAGGAACGAGGCAGAGACCCAGGAGGATACAGTTGGAAGCAACTTTAATGAAAAAACTGGCGAATGCATTTCGGCAGACCACTGCCTTCCTCAGCGCCCAAAGCGTCCCAACTGTGCATTCACAGCATAGTGGTGAGTTCAACCCCCATGTACCTTGTTGGAGCAGGTACGCTCCTCCCCCTTTCAGCCAATTTCCACACCTGCGTTGAGTCCCGTTGTGTAGAGGGACTTCATTTCCCAGAATCCAACAGTGAGACCCTTGGGAATTGTGCGCGGGGCGAACAAGAAACAGTTTGTCAAGAGTCAGTGCGGGGGGTACAACAAACAATGTCCAACCACTGGAACAAAGGAAAAGGACTGTGCATTTGTAGATGGGGTTTTCTTCATTGCCTACCATACACATTTCTCATGCCTCATTTCCCCACCTACTTCCTGCGAGCATAATGCAGTGGTAGTCCCTAAGACAGGTAGCCAACCCTGTATATCAAGGTATTAAAGAGATTTGTTGGCTTTTATATGGGTCAGTACAATCAGTGTTGTCACAATATGCCGCAAAAACCCAAGCAGACGTCATCAAACAGCAATATTTTAGAATGTCTATTTGTGGTGATTGTCACTGATGCAGGAGAAGGTAAACAAAACTGTTTACTTTCTTCCCTTCACTGCACGTCCCCTTTGAAGGCCCCGTATGCTTGTCAAACTATATATGTGTGTATATTTTTTATTGTGGGGAAGGTGCAGCGTATCATTTAAAGACCGGTATAGATGCAGCTGGCAACGTCACACGCAGGGCGACAGAGTGTACAGCATCCTAGTGTTGCTCACCTGCTAGGATGGTAGCTGAACACATGGGGCCACCGTAGGTGGAGACGGTTGGTTTACCCCTCTGTTTCTATTGCCCTGGCCTTCAGGAGGAGAGGAGAGTAAGGCAAGAGGTTTCATAAGGGGTTGTCTCCCAGGGCCGGGCCTCCTTGGCGATTGGCATTAAGGCAGTGGATATTGATTGGACAGTTGCATCCAAAGTGTGTTGGGGTTGTTTTTTGGAGGTGAGCTAAGGCAAAGACGGGGTGCCACGGCTCTGCCAGGGGCAGGAGCCATGCATGCTTCCGGTCCACTGGTTAATGATACCATGATGGTGGAAGCTTCAGAGTGGAGCTTCAGAGTGGAGCTTCAGAGTGGAGCTTCAGAGTGGAGCTTCAGAGTGGAGCTTCAGAGTGCAGAGTGGAGCTTCAGAGTGCATATTCAGAGTGGAGCTTCAGAGTGCAGAGTGGAGCTTCAGAGTGCAGATTCAGAGTGCAGAGTGGAGCTTCAGAGTGCAGATTCAGAGTGCAGAGTGGAGCTTCAGAGTGGAGCTTCAGAGTGGAGCTTCAGAGTGGAGCTTCAGAGTGGAGCTTCAGAGTGGAGCTTCAGAGTGGAGCTTCAGAGTGCAGAGTGGAGCTTCAGAGTGCAGCTTCAGAGTGCAGAGTGGAGCTTCAGAGTGCAGAGTGGAGCTTCAGAGTGCAGAGTGGAGCTTCAGAGTGGAGCTTCAGAGTGGAGCTTCAGAGTGGAGCTTCAGAGTGGAGCTTCAGAGTGTCAAGAGCAATGCCAATAGCTCGAACTTTAACAAAGGCAAAACCATTGCATTGTAAATGCTTGTTAATCTTTTCAAGGGTGGTGTCAACATCTGGACCAAACAGTCTGTCAGGATTGACGGGCTGGTTGAGTATTGTTGTTTGAATGTCGGGTTTAAATCCAGATATGCGAAGCCATGCTTGTCGCCTTAACATGACGCTAGTGTTAATACCCCTAGCCGCTGTATCAGCCACATCAAGTGCACACTTTATTGCTGCGTTTGAGATAAGCTTTCCCTCCTGTATGAGCATTTCGGCTGCTTCCTTAAACTCATCAGGTAGGTGTTGAAGGAGCTGTTCTAGGGTGTCGTAATGCGCCCTATCGTATCGTGCCAATAGTGCCTGTGTGTTTGCTATACGCCAGATATTGGCAGCCTGCGCAGCCACCCTTTTGCCGGATGCCTCAAGCACTTTCGACTCCTTGTCTGGGGGAGGAGCTTCACCCGTTGTTTGGGAGTTTGCCCTTTTGCGGGCATTGGCGACCACCAACGAATCCAGAGGCAACTGTCCCCGAATATATGCAGGGTCCCCAGGTGCTGGCCTGTATTTCTTCTCGATACGTGGGTTCACCACTCTCGCCCTGGTAGGTTCCTTAAAGATCTCTGGGGCATGTCTAAGGACACCTTTGAGCATAGGAAGTATTTTAACTGTTCTTTCTGAGACAGAGAAAGTGTTAAACAAAAAATCTTCCTCCACCGGGTCAGCATGCATGTCCACATCATGATTTGCAGCTGCCCGCTCTATCAAAGCATTAAATGCCGCTGAATCCTCTGTTGGTGATGTACGTGCCCCAAAACCCTGTGGATCTTGTACCACCTGATGTCCACCTTGGTCCCCAGTGTCGTCATACGAGTCCTGATGAACATAAGGGTCATTGTCAACTGGGAAATTGTACTGGTCATCTTGGTCATCATCCTCTCCGCCTGATTGGTTGGGGGAAGGTGATGGACTCCTTCTTGGTGGTGGCAGAATAGGTTCAACAAGGGCAGGAATGTCCTGTGCCAGCCTTTTCTTTTTTAGTGGAATGACATAGGATTCCAGTGGTTGGGAAGTGATTTTCCTTTTGTAGAGGGTCAATTTCCCCGTTTGGGCATCGATGTAATGCTCAGATTGTTCTTCTTCGGCTTGATGTCGATCCAGGCGGCTTTTTTGCGTCGAAGGATCCGACGTGTTAGCGATTTGTGGCACCGATCTGGGTGCAAATGCCTTCGGTGCCACCTTAGGTGGCAGAGTGTAGAGAAGCTTTGTTGAGGTCTTCGGAGGTGTGTCTACCGATTTCGGAGCCGATGGCGCGAGAGCCGTTGCCGACAAAGTCTTCTCCCGAATACGTTTGAGGGAGTCGGTGACCTGCTTTGTGAAGGAAGCAGAGGGTTTTGTAACCGACGGCCGATGTTCGGCAGCGTCGGAGTCCCTTGGTGTCGACGAGCTGTCCGTTGACGAATCTTCGGCTCTAACGGGTCGCGGCTCCGTTGTAGCCGTTGGCACCGACGCTGTTGCCGCAGATCCGGCATCTTTGTGCCGATGCGTAGCGCCTCCGGCCTTCGGGTCGTGGCTTTTAGTCGACTTTGATTCGACCGTGCGTTTACTTGTAGGCGCCGTGGTGGCGTCCGAAGGCGTGGCAACAGTCTTGGAGGTCCGCGCCGGAGCAACCGTGCTGGACACTTGGACGGCCTTCTTAGAGGATGATTCCTTGGGCACCTTGTGCGGCGCGGTCGACTCGACAGCCTTCTTCGACTTCTGTGGGCCGGAGGGCGACGGAGTCGATGAAGGAGCAGGCTTCGATATTTTTTGTTGGATGTCGGCCATTTTAGGTGTGGTCGAATCCGATGCTTTCGGTTTCGTTTTTGTGTGGACGTCAGCCATCTTTGGTGCCGTCGAATCCGAAGGTTTTGGTTTCGGTTTCGATACGTGCAATGGCGGCTCCGCTTGAGTGTCCGTGGCCGGGCCAGAAGGCGGGGCCGGGGATAGCGGTGCAGGGTCGTGGGTAAGGCCGAGTGGCGATCCCGTGACCTGAGCCTGAGTCATGTACCTTTCGGGGCATAGCTCTTCCTCTGAGCTATCTTCCGCGGCCCCATAAACTTCTTCGTCGTCCCCTACCTCCTCGACGTATTCAAGGTCTTGGCCCTGTTCCTCGACGTGTTCTTCGGGATCGGCCTGGACCTCCGTCGATGGCGGTGAAATCTGAAGATGATGGCTACTGCCTTCTTCTGCGGGGTCATCGAATATGTCTTCGGGTGCCGGGGCCGCTCGCTGGGCCTCGAGGCGCGCCGCGCGCCGATGCTTGAGCGTCTTCTTTGACCTGAACTTAGAGCAGGCCATGCAGTTATCCTCGTTGTGGTCCGGCGAGAGGCATTTATTACAGACCGGATGCACGTCGATATGTGGATATTTGGATCCAGAGACGGGGCAGAACTTGAACGGGCTCCGCTCCATGTTAAGTTCGTCGGGGTCTTGCTGCGACGAGAGGACCTCGATGTCCGAAGAGTTAACTGACTTCGCAGAATTCCGGCTCAGAGAGTCGGACGATGCTCGAGACCGTACGCAAACAATACCGACGCAGGTAACGAAGGCCTTTTGGCCTTAAGAACAAAGTTTTTCGGTTCCGACACGGAGACGTCGAAACCACATCCGAACCCAATGGCGGAAAAAAACAATCTGGGGATGGAGTCGATGCCCATGCGCACTGTAGTCCAGGGGAGGAGCCACCTATCTCGTGATAAATGTAAATGTACAGGAATTTATATAGCGCAAATTACCAAGCGGTTTCTAAGCGCTTGCTTAGGGAACCCGTCCTGGTATTCCCCTGTGAGATAACCCCGGCAGGGTATCCACAAGGTGAAAGCCAGGCATCCCGCCGCGAGGGGCCGTTGTGGAGATTAAGCAAGCTATTGCCCAGAGTCGCAGAGTGTGAACCCGTGAATCGAGTAGGCACCGGAGCGAGAATTGTCGAGTCCATGGACATTTTAGGACTCAAGACCCCGCCGAGCCGGGAATTGAACCCTGGTCCAGGGCTGACCTCTGCTTCCAGGTCTGCCTCCTCTAACCAGTGAGCCACACTTCTCCTTCGAAGACTCTTCCAGGACAACAATGTGCAATCATCCGGACCCAACACTAGGCGGCGATCTATGCATCAGATATGAATTTAGCAGCCCACATGCCTCGAACATATGTTTCTTTACAGACTAAATAACCCCAATTATTTTAAACGGGTTAAATTTAAGACGATACGAGACACAGTTAACATATGGTGCTCTATCCTAACTAAAAGTAAAGTTACTCTATTTCACTATAAAACTCCTTTATGGCTTAATCCGGGTTTACCGGAAATTTTTCAGGACCCAGGGGGCCGCTTACTATTAGAAGGTGGTATTAAAATACTGGAAGACTTATATGGTCATAATGGCTTTCTTGCATTTGAAAGATTGAAAGTTTGCTATAATCTGTCAGAAGGGGCTAGGTTCAAATACTACCAGATTAGGGATTACTTTTGTCGGAAGTAAGGACTTATCAATGTGTCAGAATCTGAGGTCTGGAATTGTATTTATAGAGGAGCAGACAAAGCTTTGATTAGTATTGGTTACAAAATACTCTCTGGCTATGATGTAAATGATATTACTAAAATGTCGGAAAAATTGACTGCCAAATTGGCTTTGAATGTATCACCAGATTTGATTATTTCATCTTTAAATAGTCTTAATCTTTCTGTTCAGTCTTCAAATCTTAAATTACAGTTATTTAAAACAATATGCCAGTTGTATTATACACCGGACAGGATTCTCAAATGGTCAGTAAATAATAATTTCAGTGAACGTACGAAATGTCCTAAATGTGATTTAAGTGGGGCTGATATTGTTCATATGTTTTTTTCTTGCCAACATCTTACTGAATTTTGGAATGGTGTTACTAAAATTATTTCTACTAGATTAGCTAGCCCTATTGTTTTTTCTTTGACGGATATATTTGTGGGTGTTTCAGGGGTTAATAGTTTGCTTTGTGACTTGCTGAATATTCTAATTTCCTGTGCTAGGTTAATTATTGCGAGAATCTGGGTCCAAAAAAACACACCGATGGTTATGGAATGGTGGAGTCTAGTTAATGAAATCTATAAGATGGACCACTCTCTAGCAACAAAAGGCATGCATAGAAAACGGAAAATAGATAAAATGTGGGGATTGATTATGTCATAAAACCTTTTTTTTTTCTTTTTTTATTTCTTTATTCTTTCATTTGATTTTTATGTTACTGGTTCATTTTTAATCATGCTGTATGTAAATAATTTCAGGTTTTTCTCTGCTGCTTCCCATGACGCAAATAAAAAAAATAAAAAAATCGAACATATGGATTATTATTATTTTCTGAATCTGATTCTATGGGAACTAGGTGCAGTGAAGACACAACATTACCTTAGTCTGTGTCAAGACAGATTTGACTCTGGGTCAGGTACCAGAGTCTGCAAAGGATCCACCTATAGCACGGCATGATGGGCCCTGCGTAGGCCTTAGAGTCGGAACGGGAGTCAACGACCGAGTCAGTGCAGGTGGATTAGGCAGCCCAGAGGACAGATCTGCCAGCTGTAAGTGGTTCCTTGCACGGCAAAGGCATGCCAGAGGGAGCCACAAATATGCAGCATGGCCTCCTTAAATGCCTCAACCTGCTGCGGCATCACGGATGGCCCTGGGAACTCAAAGGGCTTTGGAGAAAAATTGCGGGATCAGGTCCTCAACTGGGGTTGAGAGCGAGATATAGTGGCACCTAGACACCCTTGTGGCTACTCTTTTAGAGAGGGGCAAAATGGGGCTGCATTTTGTTTCGCCTTCTTGTGTTTCTACTTCAACTTGGACTTCAACTTACCAGATTGGCTTGTCTGCAGAGAGGACCTGTCACAGGATCGGGAACAGGTGAAGTTCAGTGTCGCTTCACAGTCCCAAATCGCATAAGGGCACACTCCTCACAAGACCGGATGTTGTGACCCAAGCTCAAACACCAGGTACACACCTTGAATTGGTTAGTCATTGAAATCAGTCCCAGCATTGTTTGACCCCCCTAGTTTTAGGTGGGGACATTGTTCCCTTAACATATAGGAATTCAGGTTGGAAAGTTCACCAAATAGATGAAAAAAAGGATGCAGAGTTCCAGATCCATGTTCAAAGGCTCGCATAGAAAGAAACTGATGACGGCACCCAAAGGTAGTGCTTATATGAGTTTTGTCACATCCGGGGCAGAACAAAGCCAACGCGGGAAGTCAATGCGGAGCCACACGGCTCCATCTAAAGGTGCGATGGATCACTGCTATGAAAATTTCTCGATCTAAAATGGCTTCGAGGAGATAACCTAAAGGGATGGAATCTGTGGTTAGACGTATCCATAACAAAATCTAAGCACTACAACACCCACTTTGCAACCCATGCATGGGATTTTCTACAGCTGATTTCTCTTTACTCGTCATCGAGAAATTGCAGTAATAAGTTCTACATTACATATACTGTAAGCATCTGTTTTTCAAGTGGGGTGCTGTGTATTCTCATGCTCTGCATGTCCCTGCCATCTAGTGTTGGGCTTCAAATGTAGCAAGTTTTTGAAGTCTTGCAAGTCACAAGTTATCTGTGAGTGCTCCACTAGTTGTGAATGCACATGGGCAGCAACTCCACTGTTCGATTGATTTCCACACAGGCGTTGAGTAGGCATTGAGTAGCGTGTGAATAGTATAGAGACTATGTGTGTTATATGAATAATTATGTTGGTTGTAGATATCCGTGGCAAACTGCGGTTTATGGGGAGGTGGGGTGGTCGTATGTAAATCTACAGTACTACATGTGACAAACAGATGCGTACAAGGTAAGCCATGTAGTGCATTTGTATCACGTGTGGCTGTAGATAAACTTGTTCTTTATCTACTGTAAAGCAGTACTCTACAGAGTGGTGGCTAGCCAGTAGCTGGTGCAGAGGACTGAAAGGCAGTCATTAGGACAATTTGACCAACTCAAGCTTGTTGCCTTGCAAGAATGTCCACACATTGTTTTGTGAAGGTGTTTGGCGCCGACCATGTGGCCGCTTTACAGATGTCAGCTATCGGTATGTTTACAAGTGGAATGAGGTTTGGGGAGAGCAGGTAGCGTCCTTTTTAGGGCTCGGGCCTAAGCCACCACGAAGTGGAGGCGGAGCTTCCGAGCTCTTATGTGTTCAAAAAAAAAATGCAGAAAGGAGTCCGGCTGGCACATTCCTTAGTTTTTTATGGCATCTGCCTAGTGATTCGTCTTCGCTGTGCTGTGTATTTAGTAGCGTTGACGTGATAGGCTATAAGTAATTTACGCGTGCCCGATGTGGCATATTCTGTGCGAGAACGAGCACGGCAGAGTGATTAATCTTAATTAGGAGCTGTCAGAGTGCCCGTGTAATGCAATCCAGATGGTGCGAGCGCGTTCACCATTGCATTGCATGTTTCATGCGCGCGTTTAACATTTAAGTCTCCCGGTCTGGCTGACGCGCAGGAATGTTGAATATTTACAGCCTGGGCTGATTGGCTTCAGAGAAGGTAAAGAGGACAGACAACGTGGTTCATCATACAAAGGAAGATTTTGTTTTGTTTTATCTTTTCCTTTTCCCTCCCGATTTCCTTACACTTTTTCTTGAGGTGTTTACTCTTTTTGTTTATATTTTTAGACGCCCCTCTCGCCTTGTTTGTGAATATAGAAAACATTCAATCACACAATGTATGCTCATTCTCTTCTGACAGCATGCCGTCTGACCCCCGTTCCCACGTCACGACAGGCGGCTGAGGATCCTGTCTCTGTGACTAGGGCAGTATTAGTTGAGTCTCCGGGCAGGAAGCGCCTTGGTGGGCGTGAAGGGGCGTGTAGGGTCACATACACCACCGAATCGAACACGTCAACATTTGACACCTTGTCTCGTGGGCGCGAGTGACCGCTCGCAGCCTCAGACCCAGTGGAGAGCAGTGCGATCCTAACATTAGAGCAGCTTGTTAAAAGCGACGTATAGCACCAAGAAGGCTTCTTGGCGCTGGGATATCACTGCCAACTGACTGCCAAGAGACAGCATGGTAATCACAGGAAGGATGTTTCCGATTAATACTGTGGGTAGACTCAGCTGAGAGGCCATGAGTTGAATGATCATGGCGTGTAAACAAACATCCGATAGGCCGTTTTTTGGTGGGCCATCCTCTTCTGTGCCTTTTTTCTGCTTGTCTACAATTCCAACGTGTCCAGGTCCTCAGAGCTATGCTGTTTTTTTTTTTTTTACATAATATAGTCCTTTATCACCATAACATGACGCAGCACAACGCTGTTCTTTATCGAACCGAGTCTGATGCACACTGACTAGGTGTGGTGAGCCTCGCTCTTACGATTTCAGTGCCGAAGTTGTGTCACCTTTTTAGAGCATTAATCTACGCAGTAGCGCCCAGAAGCGGTCCACCTTCGGCCAGGCACAGTAGGCAGGCCACTTATTTGCCTACTCTTTCAGTCAACATCTTTTACATTTAAAATGTCAAAAACTCCACAGGGGGTCTTCTCTGTGGCAGGAATGAGTGAGAAAATTAACCTTTTAGCTGGCAAGACAGCTCAGAGGGTTGAGTCATCACTGCAGATACCTGCTGGTTCCGTGATCACAGCAGTGCGGTGTGTCAGCCTTTCCTCCATTTAAAGTAGATGAAATGCGTAACACTGAGAGGAGAAATTTAAATTGCTGACGAACCATGAGTGTTATTGTTGCACCCGTCACGTGTGGAAGGGGGAGGGGGTGAGGGGGGATACACGTTCACCCTGCTGGCGTCGGTTCTTCAGAGCATCAGACATTTTTCTAAAAGTCACTTAAATACCTCAGATGTTTCTGACTGGGAAATGGTAGTTTGACTCTCAGGCAACAAATTGTTCAGAATTGAGTTTATTTTTATTTATAATGTTCAATTATAGTGCCGTAAGCCGAGCTTTAAGAACCAGTAACAAAAATTACAAAAGTACAAACAAGACACCATAAAGGCAACAACAGAGAGACAATGAAAGAAAACAAAAAAATGCTATAACATCATGACAAAACCGTAAACTAACAACGAGGCACTATACTTGTTTTTATTTTTTCAAGTGCGTGCTTTTTTTTCCCCCTGGCACCCCGGCCACTTTAACAGAGTAGCTAAACAAGGGCGTATTTATAGGGCCGGTAAATTACTTTATCCCGCGGTGTAATTTATAAACAAATGTGAATTCACTAGGAACGCAGCTTCCAGCATTTGATGACACCCAGCGTCATTAAGCAGTAGAATGAAACTGGATGTGGACGCTCTGACACCTTCGGGTAATGTTCGCGCTGTAGAAAATCGCATAAAATAAAATAAAATATTTACACTTCGACGATGCATTGCAGAGTCGGGCCAAGCCCTCGGGCAAATGCGTGTCCCAAAACAATTTTCATCCATGTTCAACGTGAATAAGTCACAAATTACCACGGTTTGTCCGAGAACACGAAAGTGGGTTGAGGATACACTTAAAATTATCTCCACAGCTGAACCACTGAAAACATCGCTGGTTTAACGCTCCCCACACATCAGCCGGCGCCTTTACGCCACATTCGGCACTTGGAGGCCTTCATTTTGGGAAGAAATATTCATTTCGACAATAAAAGATAGTTTGTCGCTTCCCATTTTCTCGTGTCGGTAAAAGTACTGAGTAGTGAGTAGTGAGTAGTGAGTAGTGAGTAGTGAGTAGTGAGTAGTGAGTAGTGAGTAGTGAGTAGTGAGTAGTGAGTAGTGAGTAGCGAGTAGCGAGTAGAGTAGCGAGTAGAGTAGCGAGTAGAGTAGCGAGTAGAGTAGCGAGTAGAGTAGCGAGTAGAGTAGCGAGTAGAGTAGTGAGTAGAGTGTAGTGAGGAGTGTGTAGTGAGGAGTGTGTAGTGAGGAGTGTAGTGAGGAGTGTAGTGAGTAGTGAGTAGTGAGTAGTGAGTAGAGTAGTGAGTAGTGAGTGCAGAGTAGTGAGTAGAGTAGTGAGTAGAGTAGTGAGTAGAGTAGTGAGTAGAGTAGTGAGTAGAGTAGTGAGTAGAGTAGTGAGTAGAGTAGTGAGGTGAGTAGTGAGGTGAGTAGTGAGGTGAGTAGTGAGGTGAGTAGTGAGGTGAGTAGTGAGGTGAGTAGTGAGGTGAGTAGTGAGGTGAGTAGTGAGGTGAGTAGTGAGTAGTGAGTGCAGAGTAGTGAGTAGAGTAGTCAGTAGAGTAGTGAGTAAAGTAGTGAAGTGAGTAGAGTAGTGAGTAAAGTAGTGAGTGCAGAGTAGTGAGTAGAGAAGTGAGTAGTGAGTAGAGTAGTGAGTAGTGAGTAGAGTAGTTAGTAGAGTAGTGAGTAGTGAGTAGAAAGTAGTGAGTAGAAAGTAGTGAGTAGAGTAGTGAGTGGAGAGTAGTGAGTAGAGTAGTGAGTAATGAGCAGAGTAGTGAGTAGTGAGTAGAGTAGTGAGTAGAGTAGTGAGTGCAGAGTAGTGAGTGCAGAGTAGTGAGTGCAGAGTAGTGAGTAGAGTAGTGAGTAGATAGTGAGTAGAGTAGTGAGTAGAGTAGTGAGTAGAGTAGTGAGTAGAGTAGTGAGTAGAGTAGAGTAGTGAGTAGAGTAGAGTAGTGAGTAGAGTAGAGTAGTGAGTAGAGTAGAGTAGTGAGTAGAGTAGTGAGTAGAGTAGTGAGTAGAGTAGAGTAGTGAGTATAGTGAGTAGAGTAGTGAGTAGAGTAGTGAGTAGAGTAGTGAGTAGTGAGTAGTGAGTGCAGAGTAGCGAGTAGTGAGTAGAGTAGTGAGTAGAGTGGTGAGTAGTGAGTGCAGAGTAGTGAGTAGTGAGTAGTGAGTAGTGAGTGCAGAGTAGCGAGTAGTGAGTAGAGTAGTGAGTAGAGTGGTGAGTAGTGAGTGCAGAGTAGTGAGTAGTGAGTAGTGAGTAGTGAGTAGTGAGTGCAGAGTAGTGAGTGCAGAGTAGTGAGTGCAGAGTAGTGAGTGCAGAGTAGTGAGTGCAGAGTAGTTGAGTAGAGTAGTGAGTAGAGTAGTGAGTAGAGTAGTGAGTAGAGTAGTGAGTAGAGTAGTGAGTAGAGTAGTGAGTAGAGTAGTGAGTAGAGTAGTGAGTAGAGTAGTGAGTAGTGAGTAGTGAGTGCAGAGTAGTGAGTAGTGAGTGCAGAGTAGTGAGTAGTGAGTGCAGAGTAGTGAGTGCAGAGTAGTGAGTGCAGAGTAGTGAGTAGTGAGTAGTGAGTAGTGAGTAGTGAGTAGTGAGTAGTGAGTAGTGAGTAGAGTAGTGAGTAGAGTAGTGAGTAGAGTAGTGAGTAGAGTAGTGAGTAGAGTAGTGAGTAGAGTAGTGAGTAGAGTAGTGAGTAGAGCAGTGAGTAGAGCAGTGAGTAGAGTAGTGAGTAGTGAGTAGTGAGTGCAGAGTAGTGAGTAGTGAGTAGTGAGTAGTGAGTAGAGCAGTGAGTAGAGCAGTGAGTAGAGTAGTGAGTAGTGAGTAGTGAGTAGTGTAGTGAGTAGTGAGTAGTGAGTGCAGAGTAGTGAGTAGTGAGTAGTGAGTAGTGAGTAGAGTAGTGAGTAGAGTAGTGAGTAGAGTAGTGAGTAGAGTAGTGAGTAGAGTAGTGAGTAGTGAGTAGTGAGTAGTGAGTGCAGAGTAGTGAGTAGTGAGTAGAGTAGTGCGTAGAGTAGTGCGTAGAGTAGTGCGTAGAGTAGTGAGTAGAGTAGTGAGTAGAGTAGTGAGTAGAGCAGTGAGTAGAGTAGTGAGTAGTGAGTAGTGAGTAGTGTAGTGAGTAGAGTAGTGAGTAGAGTAGTGAGTAGAGTAGTGAGTAGAGTAGTGAGTAGAGTAGTGAGTAGAGTAGTGAGTAGAGTAGTGAGTAGAGTAGTGAGTAGAGTAGTGAGTAGTGAGTAGTGAGTGCAGAGTAGTGAGTAGTGAGTAGAGTAGTGCGTAGAGTAGTGCGTAGAGTAGTGCGTAGAGTAGTGAGTAGAGTAGTGAGTAGAGTAGTGAGTAGAGTAGTGAGTAGAGTAGTGAGTAGAGTAGTGAGTAGAGTAGTGAGTAGAGTAGTGAGTAGAGTAGTGAGTAGAGTAGTGAGTAGTGAGTGCAGAGTAGTGAGTAGTGAGTGCAGAGTAGTGAGTGCAGAGTAGTGAGTAGTGAGTAGTGAGTAGTGCGTAGTGAGTAGTGAGTAGTGAGTAGAGTAGTGAGTAGAGTAGTGAGTAGAGTAGTGCGTAGAGTAGTGCGTAGAGTAGTGCGTAGAGTAGTGCGTAGAGTAGTGCGTAGAGTAGTGCGTAGAGTAGTGCGTAGAGTAGTGAGTAGAGTAGTGAGTAGAGTAGTGAGTAGAGTAGTGAGTAGAGTAGTGAGTAGAGTAGTGAGTAGAGTAGTGAGTAGAGTAGTGAGTAGAGTAGTGAGTAGTGAGTGCAGAGTAGTGAGTAGTGAGTGCAGAGTAGTGAGTGCAGAGTAGTGAGTGCAGAGTAGTGAGTAGTGAGTAGTGAGTAGTGAGTAGTGAGTAGTGAGTAGTGAGTAGTGAGTAGAGTAGTGAGTAGAGTAGTGAGTAGAGTAGTGAGTAGAGTAGTGAGTAGAGTAGTGAGTAGAGTAGTGAGTAGAGTAGTGAGTAGAGTAGTGAGTAGAGCAGTGAGTAGAGCAGTGAGTAGAGCAGTGAGTGAGTAGAGCAGTGAGTAGAGCAGTGAGTAGAGTAGTGAGGTGAGTAGAGTAGAGTAGTGAGTAAAGTAGTGAGTGCAGAGTAGTGAGTAGAGAAGTGAGTAGTGAGTAGAGTAGTGAGTAGTGAGTAGAGTAGTGAGTAGAGTAGTGAGTAGAGTAGTGAGTAGAGTAGTGAGTAGAGTAGTGAGTAAAAAGTAGAGTAGTGAGTAGTGAGTAGAGTAGTGAGTAGAGTAGTGAGTAGAGTAGTGAGTAGAGTAGTGAGTAGAGAGTAGTGAGTAGAGAGTAGTGAGTGCAGACTAGTGAGTGCAGACTAGTGAGTGCAGACTAGTGAGTGCAGACTAGTGAGTGCAGACTAGTGAGTGCAGACTAGTGAGTGCAGACTAGTGAGTGCAGACTAGTGAGTGCAGACTAGTGAGTGCAGACTAGTGAGTAGAGTAGTGAGTAGAGAGTGCAGAGTAGTGAGTAGAGTAGTGAGTAGAGTAGTGAGTGCAGAGTAGAGTAGTGCGTAGAGTAGTGAGTAGAGTAGTGAATGCAGAGTAGAGTAGTGAGTAGGACATCACAGGCAGCAGCTGTGCAAGCTTCTTACACTCACAAGGAGACTACAGGCAGCTGAGGTGCAAGCTTCTCACACTCACAAGAACGACATCACAGGCAGCAGCAGTGCAAGCTTCTTACACTCACAAGAAGGACATCACAGACAGCACCAGTGCAAAGTTCTTACACTCACAAGGAGACATGCCAGCAGAGGTGCAAGCTTCTCACACTCACAAGAAGGACATCACAGGCAGTAACGGTGCAATATTCTCACACTCACAAGGAGATCACTGGCAGTACACACCACATGAACACACTCCACAACACATAGCAACAATACATTGGCATGTATAATGCCATTAGCTCAAACTCAAATAAATCCGAGCCCGATTACATTTCTAATGCTTGTTAATTTAAGGTAGCAGGTTTGAAAGCATTTGATAATCGAGCTGGCTATACCTGCTTTTGCTATGGATGACCTTTATGAGGCTGTGCAAACACAACAAAAAGATGTGGTGTTTTGCAGAAGAACTTTGTCCTATCCGCATAATATTTAAGTGTGTGAAGTGTTCTCTTTGCTACCAAGTAAAGCAAGGGTAAGAAGACCGGGACCTCCATTCTTTGGTTACGCTTAAAGGGGAAAGTCACCTTAGATAGGAATTTAGGGTTGGTTCCAAGGACAACCCGTTCACTGTGACCTTGGTAAAAAGACTCTTGCAGCGTAAGGGCCTGAAGTTCACTAATAAGAATAAGGGGCGTTTCGGCTACCAGGAAGGTGACCTTCCAGGAGAGGAACTTTAAAGGGCAAGAGTGTAATGGTTCCAAAGGAAGGCACATGTGTCTGGTAAGGACAACTTTGAGGTTCTAGGCTAGGGCAGGTGGCACTCTGGGGTGAGATCACAGGTTTTAGTCCCTCATTGAAGGCTTTAATGACAGGGATTTTGATAAGTGAGCAATGTTACCTGTTCTGCATATATTGAGTCAGAGAGTGTAGTTGAATAAAGGTACAGACCAGTCCTGACTTTCGCAAATGTAAAAAGTAACAAATGATGTCTGTGTTATACCATACGTGTAAAATGGTTTAAGCAGTTCGGGGCACAGTAGTGAATAACCGTCTTCCACTTAGCGGCATAGCAAGTATGTGTGGTAGGCCTAGGGGCTTCCTTTAGTATGTTCATTTGGTCTTGACGCCAGTTAAGGTAACCAAATTCAAGGACCTTAGGAGTCAGATGACTAGGATGAGCTGCCTGGGGTCTGGGTCTCAGACCCTGCCTTGATCCTGTATGGGAAGGTCCAGCCTGTTGGGGTGCTTCTCATGCAGTGCAATGGACCTCTCTAGGAGGGTTGAGAACCATGGTTGTCTGGCACAGATGGAAGCCACTAGGATGAGGGTGAAGGGTGTCTGCTGCAGCATGTATGGTAGAAGTGTGAGAGGAGGAAACGCATACGCAAAGATCCCTGACCATTTCATCCACCAGAATTGGCCATGAACTGAGGGTGTGGAAACTGGAGGCAAAGTTTCAGCATTTTGCGTTTTCGTAAGTGGAGAAAAGGTCTAGGTCTGGGACGCCCCACCGACAAAAATAACAAGAGGAGGACTTGTGGGTAGAGTTCCCACTCATGGACTGGTTGCTGGGCCCTGCTGAGTTGGTCTGCCAAGTCATTGTCCTCCCCTGGAAGGTACTCCACTAGGAGATGCACTTGGTAATGGATCGCCAAATGCCAAATTCACTGTGCTAGTTCTGACAGCTCAGGAGTGTGTGCCGCCTTGCTTTTGCAGGTAAAACATGGTGGTCATGTGGTATGCCAGCACTAGAAATTTCTTCCTCTGAATGTCCTGGAGAAAAGCTTTGAGAGGCAAGTTTATGGCCAAGAGTTACAGAAGGTTGATGTTGAGACTTCGTAGATGTGAAGGCCACAGAACCTGGACTGTCATGGTGCCTAGGCACGCCCATATCTCCCCTTGAATATTTCTGCAGTGATGGACTCTTCCAGAATTTGGCCCGCAAAGGGCCTGCCCCGCTAAAGATAGTTGCAGTTCCATCACTGCAGAGAGCGATGGCTCTTATCAACACTTGATCTTACCAGTGACGCTTTGCTTGGGACCTTTGAGACACTCTTGGCGAAGAACCACCTGGAGCCTTGTGTGAGAGACTATGGCTATTATCTAAGTAGGAAAATACAGGATTCCCACTGCCTTCTGAGGAAGGCGGCTACCAATGCTAGACATGTGGTGAAGACCCTAAGGCAACAGATGAGTCGGATGAATAGGGATATGAAAATAAGCATCCTTCAGGTCTAGTGTGGCCATGAAGTCGCATTGCTGAATCAAGGAAATGACATCTTATTAGCTGACCACATGGAAATGTTCTGAGAAGATGTGCCTGTGGAGAGCCCTGATATAGAGGATTGGCCAGAGGCACCCGACCTTTCTGGGGATGAGGAAGTAAAGGGAGTAGAAGCAGTAGGGCCTGTTTTTATTGGGGGGGGGGGGGGGGGGGACAGGTAGCTGTCAACCCGCCCCTTGCCTGTTGCCTCCGAATGGAGCTCCTTGGTCGGTGGTACTTGAAGGGCACCCATGGCCTCAGCAATATGTGTGTCCTTGTTGATTTTTTCTAAAATCTCATCAACCAGCAGACCGAAAAGGACCTCTGTCAAAGGGCTGGTTGATGAGTTCTTGTGGCAACTCTGACCTAAAGCCAGAAATATGAAGCTGTGAGTGGCAATGGAACATAACAAAGGTGTTTTCTCTTTGGCAGCTGTATCAGCTGAGTCTAACACACACCATACAGTGGTGTTGGATAGGGCTTTCCCCCTCTTGATAATCTCTTACCCCCTCTTCCGATATAGGTCAAAATGTTGGCGCAAGGCCTTTATTTCTTCCCATTAAGCCCTGTTATATCAGGACAGGAGACCCATGGAATGGGCGATTCGCTAGTGTAGTACTGAACCACCTGCCACCCTTTAGTTAGGGGCATCCATTTGCTAACTCTTTATCAGGAAGGGAAGCGTCACTTGTGGCTTGGGCTGCATGGCATCCGATAAAGAGGATCAGATGGTGCAGGAATAAACTTTTTTTTTCAACAATGGGTGGTACCACCCAGGATCTCACAGGCTCCCAGATGCAGACTTAACCATACCCTTTAACACAGGGGGGGAAGGTTGCACAGTAAATTTAGTTGTGGGATCTGTGCCTGGATCTGTGCCTGGTTCTGCTGCCTAAGGATCTTCTTGCTCCTCAAGGCAAAGCAGGCGTTGTGGTGGGTGTTGTCGTGCTCTGAAGAGAGCGAGGATGGGATACTTCAAGAGACACTGATGGACTTCTCTTTTTGCCTCTTCACTCTCCTGAGTAGAGAAAGGGTGGGGGCCAGAATGGTGGGGTGGCTTAAACAGCTGGGAGGCTTGGTCTTTGCAGTTATCATCCAGAGCAGGTCAAGAGACAAGCATTGGAAATGCAATAGGTCTCGCAGCATTAGAGTTAGTGCTTTTAGAATTGTTTATGGGTTTTTTTGTAAATCTTTAGCATTTTGGTTTCCTGTAGCCAATGCTAAAGAATTAAAAAAAAAAACCATAAACATTTCTAAAAGCTCTAACTCAAATGCTCCGAGACCTATTCCACTGTGTGAGGGTGAGGGGTTGAGGGTGAGTGAGGGTGAGTGAGGGTGGGTGAGGGTGAGTGAGGGTGAGGGGTTGAGGGTGAGTGAGGGTGAGGGTGAGTGAGGGTGAGTAAGGGTGAGGGTGAGTGAGGGTGAGTGTGAGTGAGGGTGAGTGAGGGTGGGTGAGGGTGAGGGGTTGATGTTGAGGGTGAGGGGTTGAGGGTGAGTGAGGGGTTGAGGGTGAGTGAGGGTGAGGGTGAGTGAGGGTGAGGGGTTGAGGGTGAGTGAGGGGGTGAGGGTGAGGGGTTGAGGGTGAGTGAGGGTGAGGGGTTGAGGGTGAGTGAGGGTGAGGGTGAGTGAGGGTGAGTGAGGGTGATGGGTTGAGGGTGAGTGAGGGTGGGTGAGTGTGAGTGAGGGTGAGTGAGGGTGAGGGGTTGAGGGTGAGTGCAATTAGGTTAATGTCAGGTTGATTGCCCATTCAAATTATCACTGTCCTGTAACTCAGGATTGCTTTTAAAACCAGGGAATCCTGTCTGAGAAAAAAGCATGAAACATGCTATGCTTGGTATAACCCTGCTGGTCACAGGACAGGTTCCTGGGTCTTTCTCTGTCAGGGACAGGCCTCTGCCTCTGTGCACAGACTAGAATAATGTGACTCCAGGGGCAAAATAAAGGTCCGGGCCTTTTCACTGAGTCGGGCACTCGGGCAGGGGAACAAGTTTATCATACAGGGAACATTCACGCCCCAACAGCCATGAAAGCCATTGGCTTTGTCAATGATTTCTTCCGCTACATGGCTGCCCTGCCAGTGCATGCAGTAAAACCTTGCTTGAAGAACAATCTTTCAGAGTCAGGTGTTGTGCCAAACCCATCGGCGATTTTTTGAGTTAATATTTTCTTTGCTCTACTGATCCAAGATTATAGAGGGCTGGAAGTGAGCAGCCAGGAATTATTATTATTATTATTATTCCTGACACTGTCGTCGGTGCTGGAGTGAGCATACGGGACATGGGGCACTCGCCAGGAGGCTTTAGGTCAGGGGGCTGTGTTGAGGGCTGGAGGGCAGCCCTCGGGCCCGCCAATCGTGAAAGCAGCCACGAAGTAAAATGTCACTGGCACAGCCATGTCTCAGAACTGCATGCCAAACCGAAAATCTTTCTTTAAAAAGAATGTTTTGGCGTAATTTAAAAATAAACAATAGGTAAAGAACCCCCTAGCCTCCCTTGAGAGGATCAGAATGTCTTAAACATTTTCGGATGCACTTTTTACCTCACTATTCTTCCTCCCGTTGTAGGCTCTACGCGGGAGGAGGGGGGTGGGCAGCCATCGCTTCCGAGGGCTCAAGGCCCCAGGCGGCCGCTGCAACTGGCGGCGACTGCAGAGGAGGCCGCTGTTTCTCAGTGATCGCATTAGGTTGTTATGGTAACGCGGGCTTTCTCCGTGATTGAAAGGAGCAGAGGTCACGGGAAGAGCTGGGTGATTAGAGGAGATGGAGGGCAGAAAGAAAGAAACCCGTGCCTGAGAACAGGTCTGGAATAGCAATGAAGGAGGGAGTCAACGATGGAGAAATGGAGCAAACAGCTATGGACGAAGGGAAGGAAATCCAGGGCAGGAGGAGAGTGTTATGGAAGTTAGTGAAAGATGGATAGAAGGAAGGAACGAAGGACAGAATTAAAAGAAGGGGGGGAGGAACGAGACGAAGGCAAACAAGCAACAAGCCTTTCACCGTAACACGGCGGGCAGGGGAGGGGGCGGGCAGGGGAGGGGGCGGAGAGGGGAGAGGTGCGACACGGCAGGCAGGCAGGGGAGGAGAGTAGGAGGAGGAGGGGGGAGGAGAGTAGGGGAGGCACGGCCTAGCGGCAGGCAGGCAGGGGAGGAAAGGAGGAGGGGGGAGGAGAGTAGGGGAGGCACGGCCTAGCGGCCGTGCAATCAAGTAGTGAGGGGCGGAGCTGGGGGAGGCTGTGAGAGAGAGTAGGCGGCTGGGGGCATGTGCACGCGCATTTAAGCTCAATGCGCATGCGCATTGAGCTTAAATTTCTCGTGCACTGCAAGGAATCGCCACGATTCCTTGCAGTGTGGATAAAGAGCGGATAAGTGCCAATACTCTCGCCTTGCTCGATGCGCATGCGCATCGACAGGCGAGACCTAAAAAAAGAATTAACATTGGAGTACAAGTCTTCTCGGCGACAGTAAGTGAAATAACAGGTCCGAGGACTACAGCATTCATCGCCAAACAAATTGAGACTGGAAGCTACGTCAATACACATCCGAATCAAATTGCTGAGAAAAATAATCTAACCAGGCAGTGAGTACTCATGCACATTCACTACTAAGGGAGGAGTGATTCCTCTATACATTGAGACTTGAAGAAAAACAAGTTGCAACAGTCCGTGCTTGAGATTAAAAGGCAGGAGCTTCAGAGCATTTTGTATTTACAGCCACAAATGCTACAAACATCCATCCCTTTTGTAAAATTCTTGAAAGGCGTAAAGAACATATTTTCAGTCAAACTCAGGTTTATGCCTAAAATACCTTTGTGAACTGGACCTGTTGTCTTTTGGAAGTCCAGATATAAATGGGCATGCCCAAGATCATGGCAACTATTTTCCATCCATTCTATGTTCTTATCTGTAATATGAGGTGGTTGGCAAACAAATTATAATGGGAGGACAGCGAGATTCCCCCTGGCACCACAAGTAAAATTTACCCTAGGGCCCATAAAAGCATCTGACAGGCCTAGAAAACTTCAATGCTTCACGGTTAACCAACAAGGTCTGCCCTCACCAGTCCTGCCCTTGCTGTTCACTCACAATCTCTCAAAATCTAAGATGTACCACATCTTGCACTTGTATTTTCTAGCTACTCTCCCTTACTGATGAGTAGGCAAAGAACGCCCCTTGGATGTGTGAAATCACACCTCTTTTGTGACTATCATACTACTGACAACATAGAGTAACTTTCTAATAGAGAACTTCTCTCACATAGTACCTATATGTTAGGTGGCATACTAAAGGGCTAAAAAGCTTTAGAAACCTTCCTTTTCTCAGGTAGAAAATCTGTCCTCTGGTGCTGCCAGTTCAAACGGAATAGATTTCCTCCACATAGACTTCATTCTGTGAACAAAACTCATCACCAAATCAGGACCATTCAAGGGAAAGGTACAGCGTTCACTACAGTGAGAATTACTGCTGCAGTCATTGGTCCCACAATACCCAATGACAGAGGTCCGGTATTACACTATTTAAGCTATATACATTCTTAATCATCCGCTACAACATTTACATAAGCCGCAAATTACAAAAGCCCTCAAGCCCTGAAAAGGCATGCCAGTTTAAAACATATCTAGAAAGACAAACAATTCTCTCCATTGTATTACATCTCAACAGTTCATCCCATGAACATTTACACGGACCTTCAGCCCTAGGCAGGGCACATGACAATTCAGTAAACTTCTAGATATGATACAAGAACCACCTTACCACTTCCAACATCTTACAAAGTCGAACCATAATGAGTGCACTTACTCCGTAGTAAGCTTGAACTTGAAAGGTGAAGACTTGATGGACGACTTGACAGCGGAAAATTTGATTGACGCTTTGATAGGGGGTGTGGATTTGAAAGGGGGAGAAAATTTCTCAGGAGACGGTGGTTTCAGAGGGGGAGAAGATTTGACGGGAGAGGAGCTAAAATCGTCCTTGGCAAAACTGTCCAATCGCACATTCTCCTCATCCTCATCATCCAGATCGTCTGGCTCGTCTACCTCCGCCACCTCATTAGTTCTGACGGGTGAGGACTTTGGTTGGAGGTCATTTAAGTCATTACAGTCATGCAAGAGATCTTCATCTTCTTCAGCATCTTCCTCTTCTGAGAAATCAAACGTATACTTGGGCCGCTCAGCTGGAGTAAAGGAGGTGAAAATAGGAAGATTTAAGGCTTAAACAGCACATAATCTCAAAGCACGCACGTGAGTAACAAATTGCTGACAGAAGGCATAGTTCTAACAAATGCTTTTGAATCTTCTACACAAATGTACAAAGGCAGATCAAAGGTGAGACTTAAAATTGAAGGTATGATCCACTAAAATGGTTGGAAAATATATGCAAAAAGCCCAGCTGTGTCACAATAAGAATCCATTTATCAGTCACAATTAATGAAAGAACAGATAGATTTCTTGCTTATTTTTTGTTTGTTATACTTCCAAGAGCGTTGTATTGGGCAATTTAGATAACATTTGACTTTAGAGTTAAAAAAAAAAAGCACTAATAACAGGGCTTCACTAATTCGGTAGACATAAGCAAATAAAGGTTTGGCAGCTCATTCTGACACCCTGTGTTCCCTCCATGTAGGAAGCGAGTTATCTGCTCTGTGAAACAATCTTTTTAAAGAAGGTTGTGATAATGGTGAGAATTCCGGCAATTCTAAATTAATTGACATGAAAGTAAAAACGTTGCCACATTCATTTCTCTGTACTGATTCAACAATGTAAATACTATTGCACCAGAAATGTTAACAGCATAGTAGGGGCCATGTTACAGTGTACTTTTCTGGGGACAGTATAGAGACTTTTTAATTTCCCTGGTTGCACAAGATTTGCTGCATGATAGTCTGATAAAACACTACTTGGTGAAGCACACATATCTGCTAGTTTGTTATCTGCTTCTGGGCTTGCTCTGCCACAGACTATTCTGCTTGCCCGGTTTGCAATAGCATGAAGAGCATGCGAGTTCCTGCTTCAGAACGTACTAGGTTATTGTGCTTTCTGTCCTGATTAACCCTTCCAATGCAGATCGATTTCATACGTTTTCATGCTCCAGAACACTGCCTTGAGCACTAGAAGATTTGGTGTGCACTTGCCATGTAACCTAATCATACATACATCTGTTATAATGGTTACAGACAGAGAAAAGCAAGCATCTTAGGAAATTCTTAGGGGTCAATCACTCCAAAGGCCTGAAAGCCCTCTCCATAACCACCAGAGCTTCCTCGTAACCACAGATCAAAATGTACTTCAAGACCAAACAAGCAAAATTCCCTTCCCAATGGAATTTACTATCAAGGCAGGGTTGCTTTGTGATAGTGTACACAGATTCCCATGTTACAGCGTGACAGGCACTCTGCGTGGCAATGCAGTGGTAGCAGCCTTGGCCCTGGTAGAAGGAGCACTTGTTTCTGATGGGGGATGCTTGGCCAAAGCATAGCATGTCTTAATGCAAAGGACTATCCAACCTGTACAAGTTGTACACGTCCTTTTCTGCACCACATTTCCTTTCTTGGTCCCAGAGAACTACACACAAAGCTGATCACCCACCGCTGGTCTTTGGTGGCATCGAGGTTAAAATGTAGGGATCTCTTGAAGTCCAGCTACAAAAGTGACTCCTGCGCTTCGAGGGGTGAAGTGTAGGAAGCTGGCTCTTTGTATACTATACCAAAGTAAGGTATGGTGTGCACAGTGTTTAGTGGTTCCCTGAGGTATGGCAGAGGCTAAAGTAGATAATACCTTACTCTTTTGCAGTAGTGTGGTTGCAGAGTCAGGCTTGTCGGAGGGTAGTGTAGCATTTGTTGTACACACTCAGGCAAAACATGTCACATACTCAAAGATTGAGTCCAGATCAATTGTTTGTAAAAAAAAAGTTGTTACTTCGTTATTTTTATTGCCAGAACATAGATTTACTTAGTAGCAGGTAAGTGACCCTGTCAATAGAATAATTATTTTAAAGATAACAGTGTGTATTAGGTTTGTAGAAGCATACATGTTACTTTGCAGTAGAGGAATGGGTTGGAAGCTTTTTAAAAAACTTGCTATTACTTCAGATTACTTTCTAGTAACTTTTTAGTTACTTTTCTAGTTTAGGGCAAAACAAACAGTTTAGGCATTACAGTACATCAGTAAGCAGGTTAACTCATTTGAAGACACCAAGTTACTTAGTTGCAGTACAAGACAGGGTCAACACAGAACATTTTTCGAAGGTAAAACACCATGCAATCCTATGGTGAAAGGAAAATGCTACTTACCAGTATGCATCTATTCTTGGCATGTAGAGCTGGAGAGTTACACACTGTGCATAGATCGCCACCTAGTGTTGGGCCGGGATGTTTGCAGTTTGTTTTTGTCCTGAAAAGGTCTTTGGAAGTCACGAGATAGGTGAATCCTCTTTTGGACCACATTTCTTTTGGACCACATTGTGCATGGGCATCGGCTCCATCCTCAGATTGTTTTTCGCCATTAGGGAAATTATGGAGCTTTGCAAGAAAAGGAAGGATGTCCATGTAAGCTGTATCTAAATAAGATAATACTGGAACAGTCAAGGGGAGGCGGGTGGGCATGTGTAACCCTGCAGCTCTACATGCCAAGAACAGATGCATACCGCTAAGTAGCGTTTTCCGTTCAAGGCATATGAGCTGCAGATTACACACTGTGCATAGATTGTATAGCAATAAGCACTCTTAGCGGCAACCACCCCTATCATTTGCAGTAGTTTGAAATAATGTTTTGAGAACAGCCTGGCCCACATTAGCTTGTTGTTTGGTTTGCACATCTACACAATAGTGTTTTGTGAATGTGTGCGGTGTGGACCATGTAGCTGCTCTGCAGATGTCATCTAGGGGAATGTTCTCAAAAAATGCCATTAAAGCCCCTATTTTCCCCGTAGAGTGGGCTTTAGGAGGAACAGATAATGTACGTTTAGCTTTGTGGTAGCAAATCTGTATGCATTTCACAATCCATCTAGTTATCCCAGATTTTGATATGGGATTACCCTTGTGTGGTGGTGAGAAAGACACAAAAAGTTGTTTGGTCTTACAAAAGGGTGTGTTCTCTCGATGTAGTATAGCAATCCTCTTTTGACATCTAGGGTATGAAGAGCTGCAACTGTCTGTGGCTGCGAGAAGAAAACAGGTAGTTCCACAGATAGATTGAGGTGGAAGGGAGAAATGACCTTGGCCCGGAATTTTGGATTAGTATGGAGAACGAACTTATTATGATGCATTTGCAAAAATGGTTCTTGTATGGTTAGTGATTGTAGGTCAATAACTCTCCGTAGAGAAGTAATAGCTACTAGGAACGCAACCTTCCATGTTAAAAATTATAGTTCACATTTATGTAAAGTTTCAAAGGGAGGTCCCATTAGCCGTGTGAGAACAATGTTCAAATTCCATACTGGTGAAGGTGGTACCCTGGGAGGAATTATTCTCTTAAGGCCTTCCATAAAGGCTTTAATAGCAAGCACTCTGAAGAGAGATAGATGCTGTCTGTTTTGAAGATATACTGCTATGGCAGCAAGATGCAGTCTAATAGACGTGTAGGCTAAGTTACATCTTTGGAGGTGTAGTAAGTATCCTATGACGTGTTGAATAGGCACCTCTAGGGAATTAATATTGTTGTTGTGACAATATATTACAAAGCGTTTCCACTTAGCTGCATAGCATGCTCTAGTGGTTGGACGTCTAGCTTATTTTATGACATTCATGCAGTCCGGAGGAAGGTTAAGATATCCAAATTCTAGGATTTCAGGAGCCAGATCACAAGGTTGAGCTGAGCTGGGTCCGGGTGCCTGGTCTCTCCACGGTTCTGTGTTAAAAGGCGTGGAGACAGGTATAGTTTTAGGTGCGGTATTACAGAGTTGTAGCAGTGTGATGTACCACAGCTGTCTGGCCAACGTTGGAGCAACTAGGATGAGGGTCAGAGAATGCTGCTGTAGTTTGCGTATTACTAGTGGCATGAGTGGTAGAGGTGGAAAAGCGTACGCAAATCTGTTTGACCAGTTCATACATGTCGCATTGCCTTTGGACAGTGGGTGTGGATATCTGGCGGCGGAGCTTGGGCATTTTCGTGGGTGGAAAAGAGGTCTATCTGAGGTTGTCCCCACATCTGAAAGAATGGTTGAAGAACTTGCGGATCAAGTTCCCACTCGTGGGTCTGTTGTGTCCGACGACTTAACAAATATGCTATGGTATTTTGTACTCCTGGAACATGCTGGGCTAGGAAGAATATGTTTTGAGGTATAGTCCACCGCCATATGTTTGGTGCTAGTTGAGAGAGTTGCAGGGAGTGTGTTCCGCCCAGTTTCTGTATGTAATACATGGCTGTCATGTTGTCAGTGCTGAGGTTCCGGAGTTTTCGACTCTGCTTCGTACCTAGCCGCCATTTTGTGCTTAGCTGCCATTTTGTGTTGCCTCACTCAGGCAGCACGGCGAACGCGGTGTTTTTGCTTTTTCAGCTGCTACGTGTCTCTCCTGTTAAAGAGTAACCTTTGTCCTTGATTACCACAATGATGTCAGGGTCTGGCCGAGTTTGCTAAACCCATGTCTAGACTTATTAATCCTTGTCTAACTCCACTGTTTGCGTCCCACCATTCTTCCTGACTTAATTCTATTTGACTGGCCTTCGCTATTCTGTTTTTCTTCTCTAGTCTGTCCCTGGCGCCGGGAAACCCATTGCGGGTAGCTGTGCGCAATACAAGTTCAATAAAATAAAAATAAAATAAATATTCTCTTCGTGTATTCTCTGCTTACATAAACTATCCTTTGAAGCATTCAAACATGTTCTACCACCTGCAAATTGAATTACGGGCACTAGTGTTGATTAACTTGAGGGGAGGAGAGCACACGGGGTCTGAAAGGAGGGTGTGTTTTGGACATTCAATAGCTTGTTTTCGAACTATTCCTGTTAGTTGGTTTTGTATGTTTTGGGAGTGGGCATTGTAAACATATGTCCTATAAGAGATTGTGAGCCACGGAGTTAAGTGGCAGTCTCTTGAGAACATACCATTAGGGTACTTCTTAGACAACTGTGCTTGGCTGCAGCTAATAAATTTGATTTTCTACGCCCAACAGAGTGTCTCGTGTCTCTGTCTGACAAGGCAGGTGGACCCGGAGATCTTAGGCGTGCCCTGCCCTGCTGGGTCCATAAGGCCCGGTTCTCCAGTGCGGACTAACACAGCTTTGTTTGATACTTGCTTTAGGAAAGCTTTTAGTGCTAGGAATATAGCTAGTAACTCCAGGTGATTGATATGGAGTAACTTTTGTTGTGGTGTCCACCTGCCTTGCATGGTGTGTTGCAGTAGGTGAGCTCCCCAGCCGGCGAGCGATGCGCCCTCTGTCAAGACTATTTGAGGAACTGGCTCTAGGACAGGTCGACCTCTGGAGAGGTTTTTGGTGTTCCACCACTGCAGAGAGCGATGAGTCCGACAATCTACCAACACCAGGTTTGTTAATTAACCTTGAGCCGGGTTCCATTGACGTGATACTCTTGGAGAGGACGCATTTGAAGTCTTGCATGGGGCACTATGAAAATGCAAGAGGCCATCATCCCTATGAGCTGCATGAACACTTGTGCTGGAAGGGAGTTTTGTGGCTGAAACTTTGTGGGAAGATCTTGCATACTGGCTATCCTTACTGGAGTGGGATAAGCTAGCGCTGTTCAGGTGTTTATTGTGGCACCGAGGTACTGTTGTACTTTGGATGGTTGCAGATGAGACTAGGTGTGGTTTATTGTGAACCCGAAGTTGTGGAGCAGTTGGATTGTGGCATGAGCGTGTTTCACACACTGGTTGTATGAGCTGGCTTTTACAAGCCAGTTGTCGAGGTACGGGTAGACGTGGATGTGCTATCTTCGTAAATGTGCTGACACTACTGCTAGGCACTTGGTGAATACTCTTGGTGCTGTTGTGACACCGAATGGGAGTACTTTGAATGGATAGTGCTGCCCGTCTATGACAAATCTGAGATACTTCCTGTAAGCTTTGTGAATCGGAATGTGGAAGTATGCGTCCTTGAGATCTAGAGTAGCAAAGAAGCGGTTTTGTAACAGGAGAGGAAGGACTTGTTGGAGTGTAACCATGCGAAAATGGTCTGACTGTATGTATATGTTTAGCGGTCTGAGGTCTAGAATAGGCCTTAGAGAGACGTCCTAAGTTGGGATAAGAAAGTATAGGGAGTAAACCCCCTTGTTTTGCTGTTGCAGAGGAACTGGTTCTATTTCTCTTTTCTCTAGCAAAGATATTACTTCTTGCTTCAGCAGTGATGGATGTTCTTGTGACATTGGATTCTATTTGGGTGGTATGTATGGGGGGGTAATGTTAGTTCTAGACAGTAACCTGATTGAATAATTTATTGCACCCACCTGTCTGATGTGATGTTGGTCCAGGCAGGAAGGAATTGTTGTAGTCTTCCCCCCACAGGAGTGCAATGGTGGGGGGGAAGTGGAGGAAAGTCATTGGGTAGGGGTGGAGGGAGAGCGGGAGTTGTTGGTTTTGCCTCTGCCCTTGTATTTGTTACCCCTATAACCCCATCTTTGGCAGCCCTTAGTGAATGTGGATTAGCTAGGGGTCTTATAGGAAGTGGGATGGCTATCGGAGGCGTAGCCTCTTGTGTTGCCTCTATATGATGAGCGACGTAAGGAACGTCTGGGAGCTTGCAATTGCAAGGCTCCCATAGATTTTGCTGTGTCTGTCTTTTTTCATTTTCTCAAAAGATACATGGACATCAGGGCCAAATAGGTGTTTCTCATCAAATGGCTGATTGAGGATGGAATTCTGTACTTCAGGTTTGAAACCTGAAATACGTAGCCAGGCATGCCTACGCAGAAGGACACTTATTAATTGCCCTTGAGGCGGTATCTGCGGCATCTAGGGCACAACGAATGGAAGTATTGGTGATATTTCTACCTTCCTGTAGGAGTTAATTGGCCCCGTTTTTATATTGATCTGGTAGATGCTGCATTATGGATTCTAATTCGTCAAAATGTGCCCTATCATATCTTGCCAACAGCGCTTGAGTATTGGCAATGCGCCATATGTTAGCTGCTTGTGACGCTGTGCGCTTACCGGAGGCGTCAAGGAGTTTAGATTCCTTATCTGGTGGTGAGGCCTCACCTGATGTTTGTGAGGAAGAAATGCGTTACTTACCTGTAACTGTAGTTATCAAGTATTGGTGTCTTTCATAGATTCACATGCCTGAATCATTCCCCGTCGTCGAGATGGGAGTCCCCAGTATATAGAAAAGTAATGTCCTATAGACATACATAGAGAAAAGTAGGCCTAAGGGCCTTACCTTAGTAGCCTATGTCCTTTTGTAAAAAGGACCAAACTCCAGAAGGTAGTCAATCAGTTACCACCTCCCTCTAGAACCTTCCTGTCAGGAGCCTCAGTCTCTCAGATTTTCGTACGCACCAAGCTAGGTAGGCGTAATATATGTTAGAGCGAGAGATGAGACCTTCCAGGGGAGGCGGGAGGGTTGCATGTGAATCTATGAAAGACACCAATACTGGACAACTGCAGTTACAGGTAAGTAACGCATTTCTTATCCAGTATTAAGGGTGTCTTTCATAGATTCACATGCCTGAATCAGAGTAGCAAGCAATACATTATGCACATTTCTGATGGATCATATAGCAGTCTGTAGATAATACATATCATGCGACTAAGAACCATCAACAAATAAGAAATAAGTAAATAAATGTGCATACCAGCAAAGGATGGTGGGAAGGAGGAAGGCTCATCTTACTGGAATAGATGGCGAAGCACAGCCTGGCCCACAGCTGCATCCTGCATCAGTTCCGTATCCAGGCAGTAGTGCCTGGTAAAGGTGTGCGGCGACTTCCAGGTCACTGCCCTGCAAATGTCCAGAATTGGCACCCCAGCGAATAGTGCTGCCGATGTGGACACAGCTCTTGTAGAATGAGCTCGTACTTTGGATTGTAATGGCCGTCCGGCTTTGTCATGGCAAAAGGCAATTGCAGAGGATATCCATCGTGAAATGCTCTGTTTGGAAAGTGGCATGCCTTTCCTCGGTCTGCTGAAAGCGATGAAAAGCTGATTCGTTTTCCTGAAATGTTTTGTTTTGTCAAGGTAAAACTTAAGGCACCTCTTTAGGTCCAAAGAGTGCAGGGATCTTTCAGCTGCAGTACTGGGATTTGGGAAGAATGATCGGAGGACTAGTGGCTCATTTAAATGGAAGTCCGAGGAGACCTTAGGAATAAAGCGAGGATTAGTTCTTAAAATCACTATCTTCCTTGAACTGCATGAAGGGATCTTGTATGGAAAGAGCCTGTAGCTCACTGACCCTTCTCGCTGAGGTCAGAGCCAAAAGAAGGGCTGTCTTCCATGAGATGCATTTGACATCCGCCCTATGGATTGGCTCAAATGGGTGTTTCATCAATTGGTTGAGTACCACATTAAGATGCCATGTTGGTGGAACTCTGCGTGGTCAAGGAAAGGATCTGTAGAGCCCTTTAAGGAATTGCTTTATTAACCTGTGGGACCACAGAGAGGGTCCTTTTGAAGTTCTTGTAAAGCGGGAAATTGGTGCCAGATGAACTCTGATAGAGGCATGGGCAAGTCCCGATTGTGCCAGGTGTAATAGATACGGTAGGAGCTGCTCCGGAGTAACCCGAAAGGGGTGGAGATCTTTGTCCATACACCAAATGCAAAAGCTTTTCCACTTTAAGGAATAGGTCTTGTTTGTGCTGTCTGCTCTTGCTTTCGCGAGGACATCCTTGCACTCCTGCGGAATGCTTAGTTGGTAGAACTCTCGGTACTCAGGAGCCATGCCGATAATCTGAGAGATTTCAGATTCGGGTGCAGTACTTGGCCTTTGGACATCGTGAGTAGGGATGGATGTTGGCCCAGCTGGATTGACGGTTAGACTGAGAGGCGAAGGAGGTCCGTGAACCAATGCTGCCTCGGCCAGTACGGGGCAATGAGAATCAGGGTGCAGTGCTCCGTTTTCATTTTTCGAAGGACTCTTGTTATCAGGGGAAATGGCGGAAATGCGTACGCAAACACGTTGCGCCAGGCGATGGAAAATGCATTTCCTAGTGACCGCGACTGGGGATGCCAGCTTGCGAAGCTGTGCCATTTGGCGTTCTCCTTGGTGGCAAAGAGGTCGACGTGCGGTCTCCCCCATTCCGAGAAAATGTCGTTCAGCACTTTTTGGTCGAGTTCCCATTCGTGGGACAGGGATCTCTGTCTGCTTAGAGCATCCGCTATGACGTTGTCCTTGCCTGGGACATACTCTGCTGTCAGCGTGATATGGTGGAGTACTAGCCAGTTCCAAATTTTCTGTGATTCGCGAGATAGTGTTAGCGAACGCGTCCCTCCCTGCTTGTTCAAGTAGTGCATTGTTGTTGTGTTGTCCGTTCTTACAAGCACTGCGGAGTTTTTGATGCGTGGGAGGAAGGCCTGCAGAGATAGGAAAACTGCCCTCAGTTCTAGGAGGTGGATATGGAGCTGCCGTTCTTGGTCCGTCCACTTGCCACTGATTTGCAATTCTTGAAGGACTGCTCCCCATCCCTCTAGAGAGGCATCTGTAGTTATTTCGTGTGGAGTTGCAGATAGCAGGAATGTTAGTCCTTGCGATAGGTTCTTGGGTGTCCTCCACCAGAGTAAGGCCTTGGTTATTCTTTGAGTAATCACGATGTGATCCTAGAAAGAGCCTGTACACTGAGTCCACTGCCTGGCCAAGGCCTCTTGGAGGGGACGCATCCTGAGCCGACAGTGAGGAATGAGCAGTATACACGAGGACATCATCCCTAGGAGGGACTTGAAAGTACAGACCTGTATGATGTTTTTCGAGGTCACTGCGTTGGCCAGAGTAATTAGTTTGTGCTTCCTCTCTTGAGATGGGAATGCTTTTGAACATGCCGTATTTAACGTTGCCCCCAGAAAGGTTAGAACCCTGGAGGGCTGTAAGGTAGACTTCTCGTGATTGAGTGTCAGGCCCAGTTGTTGGAAAATATTGAGACAGGCGTTGGAAGACTCTGCTGCGCCTGCCATAGATGTTGCTTTCACCAGCCAGTCGTCCATGTAGGGGAAGACTTGGTGTCCCTGCTGTCTTAGGAAAGCTGCCACAGGGAAAGAGGCATTTGGTGAAAATTCGAGGTGCCGATTTGAGGCTGAATGGGAGGACACAGAATTGATAGTGCTGACCCGCTACTGCGAATCTTAGGAATTTTCTGTGGCGTTTGTGTATTGGGATGTGGTAATATGCGTCTTGTAGGTCCAAAGACGTCATAAAGTCTCCTTCCTCTAGAGAGCCCAAGATCTCCTGAATAGTCACCATCCGAAACGATTGGCTCTTCAAGAATGTATTGAGTGCCCTGAGATCTAGGATGGGCCTCCATTTCTTCCGTTTCTGTTGTATTAGAAAGAAGCGGGAATAAAACCCCTTCCCTTTTAGAGCTGATGGGACTCGCTCTATTGCTCCTTTCTTTAACATTGAGGAGATCTCTTGAAGTAGTAATCGTAGGTGTCTGTGATGAACCTTGCGAGGAGGAGTTATTGGGGGAATTGAATTGAATTCCAATGAATGTCCGTATTGTATTAATTGGAGCACCCACCGATCCGTTGTTATTGATTTCCAATTGTGGAGGAAGAGTGTTAGTTTTCCTCCAATTTAGAAAAAACGAGATGGTGGACGGACTGGCTGCTGGAAACGGTCATTGGCGTCCACCAGCGGGTTTCCTCTGGTTTTTTCCCCTGAAGTTTGATCTCCCGTAAGAGGTCTGTCGACCTTGCTGCTGTTGCCTTTGCTGGTATTGTGATCGGCCTTGGGTATATGAATATGAGGATTTGCCCTGGTATGATCCTCTGCAAGAGGGCTGACCTCTACCCCTGTTCCCTCGAAAGGACTGGTTTTTGAACTGCAACGTGCCCAGAGCTCGTGCCGTGTCTGTATCTTTCTTGATTGACTGTAAGGCCTCGTCTATTTTCTCACCAAATAGGTGTTGGCCGTCATAGGGCATGTCGAGAACTTTAGTTTGGACTTCTTGGCGGAAGGATGTTGCTTTGAGCCATCCTTGTCTTCGCAAGACCGCGGCACCTGCCAGCTGTCTGAAGCCTGTCATTGCGACATCTACAGCACAATCAATAATTTCTGATGCTGACGTTTGTCCCTCCTTCAGGAGTGATTGAACTTCCTCCTTTAAGTCTTCAGGTAGTTCGGTCAGGTATGCAATGTCCTCCCACAATTGTCTGTTGTATCGACCTAGTAGCGCAATGGCGTTAGCTACTTTGATGGTCATGGCTGACGTGGTTGAAAAACGTTTGCCAATACCGTCTAGTTTCCTGCCTTCCTTGTCTGGTGGTGCTGACAATGGAGAGGACGGATTTCTAGAGTTCTTTTGAGCCGCCTGGGTGACCACAGAATCTGGCTTGAGGTGCCCATTAAGGCAGGTCGGTGCTGTTGTTGGTGCCTTAATCAATCAATCAATCAGGTCATTTATAGAGCGCACTACTCACCCGTAGGGTCTCAAGGCGCTGGGTGGGGGGGGGGGGGTGCCGCTACTGCTCGAACAGCCAGGGTATCCAGCCTGGGTACCACTGCGGAGACCGAGGCTGGTGTCTGCATCAATTGTTGACCTTGTTCCCATATGTGATCAATGATCGGAATTGATCTGGTTGTCTTTTTGATAGGGTCTTTAAAATCATATAAGAAACAGTCTGTTTGATGTGATTCCATAGTCATATGGAATCTCGTGGCTGCTCTCTACCCATCTCCTGTCTCCCTTGAAAGACTCTAACACACAGCCACACCTCCCCCTGCTTTCGCACACGCGTGCACACACACACACACACACACGAGCGCGCACAGAGACACACGAGCGCACATACATGCACCCACACATACAGAGACACCCCTCCACCCCAACGCGCACACACACACACACGCGCGCACTGTGACCGCCTCCTCCCCCCTACAACTAAGCCCCACTCACCGCATCGCCGCCACTCCGGACACTGCAGCCTCCGCGGGGCTCTCCCTCGGGCATGGGAGCCCCGCGGAGCCACTGCTCCGATGGGCCAGGCACTCCGTGGGCACGGGCTTCAGAAAACGGAAGTTCCGCCCCACAACAGGTTCCAGTTTCGCTCACGTCTTGTGGCTATTAATGTGACTCCTTATGTCAGCATTCGTACTATTTCTAAGCACTAGAGCTTTCGGTAGATACAGGAAAGAGAGCTATTGGGGTAATGTGCAGAGGGTCACACAGTAGTCAGCTGGAGAAGTTCAGGGTACGTCCCGTTGGTGGATGCTATAGAGGCAAAAACGTACCCACGGCGGGGGACACAATATCTGAGAGGGTGAAAAAGGCTGGTATTTCAAAAGTTAGAATCGAAAATTGTTCTTGCCAAGTTAACTACATCAGTAATCACAGTTGTAAACAAGCGCCGCACACAGCCCCGAGCTCGGGGAGCAGCCAGGCTGGGAGGGAGGACTGCAGCTGCCCTGATATTGTTTTTCTTCTTCTTCTTCTTCTTCTTCACACCCTGAGTGACGTCTGCATGTGTGCGCGCGTAGGCAGGTGGCGAACCAAAGTTCAGCTCAATATAAGGCCAAGAATGGAGGCTTTCATTCATTCCCGGGGCACTGAGACTGGCGTGCAAAGCGCCTCGCTAGGAGAATCCTGCGGCGCTCAGCCCAGGGCGCCAGGCACTACTCCAAGACCTGCCTGGCCCTCCTCGTCCTCCTGACTGCGGTGGAGCTGCGGCCCCTGGGGGAGCAGGAGAGGCGGATACAGCTGGAGGCGGTAAAGAGGCATCCTGGAGCGGCTGGGGCTGCACAGACCTCCGCCCGCCCACCAGAGGCTGGACAAGGAGGCGCTACAGAGGATGTACACCGTTTACCAGGAGACGCTGCTGGAGCTGAAAGGCAAACCCAGCCGAGAAGAGAACATGCTGACAGCCACAGAGACGAGAGTCCATCTCTTACCTCCCAAATGTAAGTCTGCCGACCTCTTTAACTTTTGTTGAATTCATGAGGAGGATACATGTATATAGCGCAATACTACAAACTGCATTGCCTCTTGGCGCTCACAGACTTTAATGAATAACCGATTCCACAGCGTGGCTTATTATCGGGTGTCAGTCTGCCTGTTTCTATTCTAACCACTTCCGATTTTGTCCTGTGATGAGATAAAACTCTTTGCTGACGCTCACATTGAATAAGAGAGGAAGCCGTGATTCAAATCCGCTTTCTATTCATACTGGTTTCAGTTCACTCCCAGGCTTTTCTTGTTATCTCCAAGAAGCTTGAACACACCGAATACCTTTAACAATAGGATACTAGTGAGAAATCTCAGCGGGGCGCACACTCCACGAAGAGATCTGTGCGAATCCGCAAGTTACAGTTCTGCATACTACCTGAGCGGACTCAGCCTTTCATCATCCGGAGGTTCACACAATGAAGTTGGCAAACAAGGGCGTTGTTGTCTTGTTACAACTGTGATTACTGATGTCGTTAACTTGGCAAGAACAATTTTCGAGTCTAACTTTTGAAATACCAGCCCCTTTCACCCTCTCAGATATTGTGTGTCTGTCTGTGTCTCTCTCTCTCCTGACTGGCATTCAGACTCTGAGTGTTTTGTTTTGAAAGCGTTTAAACATTGCAAATACTCCACCTCAGTGTTTTGGTTTAACTAGATAACAGTACAATAAAAGCCAAAATAATTTGATATTGGTGCACTTCTTAAACATTTGAAAAATGCTATGCATTCTGTCAAAATAAAACTCGTAAGTCTTGGCGAGTTGCTTGCTTCAATCAAAGGAAAGCCTGTCCTATAAAAATGATTCGCTGTTGTCTATTCCGAATGTGGAACCTTTTAGTAGGGACAAAATATTTGTATGTTACAAATAAAAAAAGTAAAATGGGTTACACCGATGGCTTCACAAACCCTCAGCCCTGCTAATAGTAAATCATGATCAGAGACAGCCGCCCCTGGGGTACTCGTGGCCAACTTGGCTATTCAGGTCAGTCACATTGGTCTATGTGCTCACTTGACGAAGTTGTCTCCTGTAGTTGCACTGTCCATCCCCTTTCTCAGTGTGTTACCAACTACAGAGAGATTCAGTGCCTTGTTGATGTATCATGTTAATTGGTCCTTTGTGCCTTTTGTTATTCACGATTCGCTTTTTGCATCTCTGCGTCTAGCACTCATTACCTTTCTTCTATTCGCTGGGAAAAGACAGTGCACAGAGCAACAGTGCGTTGGATTACTCGTAAAAGGACGTTTTCTCTACTTGCTTTTTTACTTGGTGTGCTTTTTATAAACATGGATAATTCAAAATCCCTTTGGAAGCAAATATGTTGAGGCTTTAAGTAGTACTGCGCTATACCAACAGACGAGAAAAAATTTGTGACGGGCAAATAAAATAACAGAATCTCCTGCTGGTTCAGATCGTTTAATCTACCAAGGTCCGCACAATTAACCCCTGTTCCAAAACTACTAGCAGAGAATTATGCTCATGGCACAGAAGCTAGCGGTAAAGGCAAAGTGTGAATAGAATAACTGCACATTGTTGCTACATTATACATACGACATCTGAGTTGAGTTATAACTTTTGATAACCTTCTTACTGTTGGTTATTTTGTTACTCTTATTTCAATAACTCAAGACTGCTACATACACCGCGAACATTACTGAAACTTGGTTATTTTCACACAAATGTCCACCCTCCCTCCATGTTGCCTGTCGATGTTGCCTCCCGCCCGCACACCCTCCCTCTGTGTTGCCTCCTGCCTAAACCGTGTTGCCTCCCGCCCACCCTCCCACCGTGTTGCCTCCCGCCTAAACAGTGTTGCCTCACACCCGCCCCGACACCCACCCACCCTCCGTGCTGCCTCTCGCCCACCCACCCTCCGTGTTGCCTCTTGCCCACCCAGCCACCCTCTGTGCTGCCTCTCACCCAGCCACCCTTTGTGTTACCTCTTGCCTAATGTGTTGCCTCTTGCTCAATGTGTTGCCTATTGCCCACCCACCCAGTGTTGCCTACCACCCACCCACCCACCTTCTGTGTTACCTATCACCCACCCTTCGTGTTGCCTGGCGAACCCCCAACCACCGTCAGTGTTGCCTGCCGCCCGCCCACCCATTCTCCGTGTTACCTCCCACCCTTCGTGTTGCCGATCAACCGCCCACCCACCCTCCGTGGGGCTCACCGCTGGCCCACCCATCCTACATGTTGCCTAACCGTCCGTGTTGCCTAATACCCCCGCGTTGCCTAATACCCCCGCGTTGCCTAATCCCCCCCGCGTTGCCTAATCCCCCCCGCGTTGCCTAATCCCCCCCCCCGCGTTGCCTAATCCCCCCCCCCGCGTTGCCTAATCCCCCCCGGCGTTGCCTAATCCCCCCCGGCGTTGCCTAATCCCCCCCGGCGTTGCCTAATCCCCCCGCGTTGCCTAATCCCCCCGCGTTGCCTAATCCCCCCGCGTTGCCTAATCCCCCCGCGTTGCCTAATCCCCCCGCGTTGCCTAATCCCCCCGCGTTGCCTAATCCCCCCGCGTTGCCTAACCCCCCGCGTTGCCTAACCCCCCGCGTTGCCTAACCCCCCGCGTTGCCTAACCCCCCACGTTGCCTAACCCCCCACGTTGCCTAACCTCCCACGTTGCCTAACCCCCCACGTTGCCATACTCACCCTCTGTGTAGCATTACACCAACCCACCCCTCTGTATTGCAGCCCACCCTCCGTGTTGGCATCCCGGCCACCCACCCTCTGTGTTGCATCCGACCCACTCACCCACTGTGTTGCAATCCTTGTTGCATCCCGCCCACCAACCTTCTGTGTTGCCTCCCTGTTGTCTAACCACCCACCCTCCATCACTGATGCCTATCTCTCACTATTGGCTCCCACCCACCATCCCTCCCTGTTGCCTCCTATCCACCCATGCTCCTTCCCTGTTGCCGAAACGTGTTTCGTTCCAAACGCCCTTCCTACATCCGTGTTGCCGTCGACTGCCCTCCCTCTGTATTGCATCCTGTCTACACTCCCTCTGTGCTGCCTCCGCCCTCCTTCCGAGTTGCCTACTGACCGCCCTCCCTCACTCTGTGTTGCCTCCCACATGCCCTTCCTCCTTCTGTGTTGCATCCTGATCTATCGCCCTCACTCACTCTATCGCCCTCCCTCTATCTATCTATCGCCCTCCCTCTATCCATCTATCGCCCTCCCTCTATCTATCTATCGCCCTCCCTCTATCTATCTATCGCCCTCCCTCTATCTATCTATCGCCCTCCCTCTATCTATCTACCGCATCACCACAGCATCACTCAGGGGCACCACAACATCAATATGCGCTACCACAGCATCACTGAACGCCACAGCATCACTCGTCGCCACCACAACATCACTCAGCGCCACCACAGCATCAATCTGTGCAACCATTCAACAACTGGTTCAAATATGTTCGCTCAATGTTTCAAGCTTTATTACAAATGTCACAAAAAGATGTTAATATTTCACTTCTGTTCTTGGATTTTCGTCACAATAAAATACACTGAACATAATCTTCACAAAAGTTATTTACAAAAGTTTAAGCTATTGCCATTATAAATTACAATAACTTATTTAAGTATTAATTATTAAAGCCATTGTTATTTGTAATATCAATACATCTAAGTCACGTAAATACAACACATTGCATTACAAATGGTATAGGTGTCACATTTGCGAAAGTTAAAACCATTGGCATTGTAAATGACAAAGCTATTAATTTCGCTATTTTCAAAACCAACACAAATAAAAAATGTGTCATTTACAATACCAATAGCTCAAACTTTCTTAATGCGAGACCTATTGCATTGCAAACGCTTGTTTGAGGGTGTCGAGGCAGGGTTGGGGTCGACGTTCTTACTTACGACCCGTTGAGCTGGAGTGATGTTCTCGACGTCTGAGTCTTCGGCATCAGAGGAGCTGGCACTTTCTTCGGCCCACTGGTGTTCTAGCACGTCAACGCCCTCTTCAAAGATGTCGTTGGGGATCAAAGCTGACGAGCGAGCAATGGTTCTTCGAGCTCGTCGGTCCCGAATCGTCTTTTTGGATTTTGGAGCGGAAGGAGGCACAAGCGGAACAGTCTTTGGCCTTGTGCTCAAATGAGAGGCAAAGGTTGCAGACCTCATGTAGATCGGTGTGGGGAAACTTCTACCCCACATTGAGGACAGTTCTTGAATGGCGTCCTTTCCATGAACAAGAGAGTAAGGCCCAGGTAGGCCCAAAGGCCTTCGCCAACGACCGGAATCGAAGACTTCGAAGTGGTGAAGAATCGCGTCAATGGGGTGCGCGATCGAAACAATACCGTCGAACTGGGTGAGGATTGCGGGCCAAAGAAAATTTGGTTCCAAACCGAAGCGCGGGAAACACATCCGAGCCCGATGGCGGAAAAAAACAATCTGAGGATGGAGCCAATACCCAATGCGCAATGTGGTCCAAAGGAAGAGTCACCTATCTCGTGTCTTCCAAAGAACTTTTCAGGACAAATACAAACTGTAAACATCCGGGCCCAACACTAGGTGGCGATCTATGCACAGTGTGTAATCTGCAGCTCATATGCCTCGAACATGAAGTTATCAATTACAGGTAAGTAAAACGGTTTACAACTATCTTTCAGGTGGTGAAACCGGAATCAGCAAGGTTAGGTTCTGCACTGAGACTGCAACACCTGCGGCACTAGGGCGGCCGGGTGCAGAGAGTAAATTTGAGTACCGAGGCCAATGCAAGCCATTGGGGCTTAAGGTCCGCGAGATGAGGCTGATCACAGGCAGGCCAATCGGGCTGGAACGAAGATTTTTGGGAGTTTAGGGGAGGACAAAGTGGGACCCAAGGCAGCACCAAAACCACACCACTAGCAGCACAGGAGCGGTTGGGTGCAGGGTGCCCAATGCTGTTCTATGAAGTTCTTCAAAATCAGTCACGGCCTGAAGGACTCTCTCAGGAAGCCAGACGAGGGAAACCAACAGCCAGTTAAGTATCTTCGGATGCAGGAGGATGTCAGGACATCTTTGGAGCTAGTCGACAGGACACAAGGTCGGAGGCTGCATGGGTTTCTTCTAGCATCTGATTTCTTCCTTATCAGACGGTTGAGGGTAACGGGGGTCGTGGCGAAGAGGCTGCAGGCGTGGACACTGGACCTTAAAGGTGACATCCCTCGATGTTTTGGAGGTCAGGACTGCTGGGGAACCACTTCAGGACTGGTGGACCCGTGGACATGAGTTGTGTACGAGGGTGCAGAGGTAAGGCCTGGAGCAGGGTTTCTTGGTGCCGCATGGATTTGATCTTCTTTTGTGGACAGGACCGCGATCTTCGGGAGTCTCAAATCTTTATTTAAGTTGGGGATCAGTTCTCACCCAGTCTGGATGTCGCTGATCTTTTTCGGAGCTGCTGTTTTTTTCGCAGAGGAGTTTCGGAGCTGAAGGCAGGCCGTCAGGGATGGGGGCCAAGTCAGTTCCATTCTTCTTAGGTATTCAAGTTTCAACGGGTTCAGGGCTGCCCCCTAAATACTGCATTTAGGGGGTTTAGGGGTCTCGAGGTAGTAGCCAATGGCTCAGGGTGCTCACCCCACGTGGGGTCGTCGGCACAATCCCTGATCCGGATTGGGGGGGCTGCCACCTGCAAGGTGGCAGGCACTGAAGAGTATGCTTCACCTCACCTACCCCACCGGGGTGGGGTTGGTACAGGTGGGCACACATTCTGGGCTGCTTTGAGGTTTCCCGCCTGTTCTTCCCACCAAAAAGGGGGTGAGACAGGAAGCAGGCCTGAGGATCACGCTGCAAAGGCGGCAAGGCATTTTAAGCTCCACTGCCACAGAGGGCTCTTCCTGACCTGGGGGAGGTGTGAACACCTCCACCCAGGGAAGGCTTTGTTTCTGGGCCCTGAAAGTGAAGGCTCCCACCCCAGGGGTCCAGAAACCTGCCTCGTGGTGGCAGGCTGGGTTTCACCAGCCAGGAACCCACAAGTGGTTGATTTACTTCAGGGGTCCCATCTAGTGCATGGAATAATAAATCTAACACTGGAATCAGTGCAGGTTTAGTATTCTGAGATGTTTGATACCAAACATCCCAGGATTCAGTAAAGCCATTATGGTTCTAGGAAACTCGTAATGACCAGTTTCTAGATCATATAATCCGGATGGCTTTACTAAGCACTTATAATATCTAAGAATGGCCTTAGACATTGCAGATGGGACCTCACAGAAGGTATAGGGCACCCTTCCTGAGGGTGAATTACCTAGGCCCCATGCAGTGCTGGGCAGGACAGGGCAGGCATGGCATACAGGAATGTTTGTCATGTCGAGACTTCCCTTTTACCTGCCCACAACATGCAGACTGCAATGGCAGTGGTGCATGTTAGTGGTGATAGGACCCTGAGGGTCCCATTATCTGCTGCAGCCATCCGAGGCCTTTCTCTGGCTAGCATACCCTTGGTACCATATGTACCCCTTACAAGGGACTTACAGGTAGGACAGAGATGCAGCAATTGTGGAAACAATGGTACAGGTTAGGGAAAGAACATAGGCACTGGGAATCTGACTGGTAGGGACCCAGGGCCCACTCAGTCAAATTGCACCAGAAATCTGGCAAAAATTGTGTGGGGGGTTACTGCAACAAAAACCCACTTTCCTACATGAAGCAAACATTGGGAAATTTAAGAACTGCTTCACATGAAAAGGAGTCACCACTTTTAAGACCGTTTATCTGGGGAAAAAGGTGGTGCAAGGACGCTGGACTGAGAGCTTGGAGATCACTCGCGCAATAAGCTGTAGTAATCGCGACGAGAAAGCCCATCTTTAGAGTCAGAAGACAAAGTGAACAACTGTGCATCAGCTTACACGGAGTAGACATGAGGAAAGTCAGGACCAAACTGGGATACAACAGTGGCATCCCAAATGGTTTTGGAGGAAACTTGAGGGTTAAGCCATCATCATTTAGCTGGGGAAGTCGCAAGTATCAGTGTCCAGCACATGTACCCAAAATGGCTTCCCTGATCACTTGCAATATCTAAAAATTTACTTCGACATCAGTGGGGCATATCTGGTCATGAATATCTGGTCACATATGTAGTATAGTGCACCCTGCCTTAAGGCTGTATTGACTGCTGCAGGGATGACTTACCTATACTACATGAAGTGTCTGAAGACATGGCACACAGGAGGTGTGCCACATCGCGTCTTCACTTTTCTCTGCATCTTGACACAACCTGCAATGGCAGCTCGCATTATGGTGCTGAGGGGGAGTCCCTTAGGGTGGCAGAATACATGCTGCAGCCTTTAGGGGCCCACTTTAGTCTACTTGCCATAGGTATCAGGGGTACAATTTACTAGGGACTTGCAGGGGGTGCGAAAATGATAGCCAATTGGGGGAACAAATGTACAATTTTAGGGAAAGAGATCTGGCACTGGGGACCTGGTTAGCAGGAACCCAGTGCACCTCTGTCAAAATTGCACCAGATACCTGCCAAAATGTAGGAGTGACCATGTCAAAAAGGGGCACTTTCCTACAGACATACTTCGTGAGGGTCTGTCAGAGCCATCTGTTTGAGACAAGTCTCTACATGACGAACTCCGGTCGTATGAGATGACATTTTCCCTTACACACAGGAAACTCTTTTCAAAAAGGACCTTGAAAGAAAACAGTAGCTCAGAACCACATCCGGAAGAGCTTAAAGGAAGGAAAGGAGATGAATGTGCATTGGTGGTGCTTGTATCCGCTAGCCACATCTGGCTCAAAATGACATCAGCATGAAGCTGTATGTTTTGATGCCACATGCAGGCACGCAGGACTACTGCTCTGAAAGTTTCTGGATTCAGTATGATGCCTGGGAAATATTCAGAAGGTGAATAAACTGTGGATAGAAGTATCACGAACTAGGACAGAGCTGTGCTTTCCTACAAGAAATGTTTATGAAGTTCTTGAGCCTGAATTGCTGCTCACTGGCAAAACATCATGCGGAGGTGTTTGACCTCCTGGTCGATGAGTCCCCAGACGCCCTCTTCCTCAGAGACGTGGCTCACGCATGACTCAGTGGCGGAGTCATGGGTAGCGTTGCCACAGGGGTATGTGCTTGCGGCCATCAACAGAGAGGGGGTAGAGGGGGAGGCATTGCAGTAATCACCAAAGAGGCCTACTCTCTCAGCCTATGCAAGGAAACCATTGCGGGCTGCAAAAGCGCCTTATTTAAACTTTGTTTGACGCACAATCTTACTATATCCGGCCTCCTAATTTATAGACCCCGTGGTCCGTCCAGCTCGTTTAGGGACAACCTACTAAGCATGGTCGAGTCACTGGCTAGTAAATCAGCTAATTTCCCCATTCTGGGGGATCGTAATCTTCACTTGCTGAGGCCTGCTGCTTCCTGGCAGACTTGGAAGCCTTCCAGCTAGTGCAGCATGTCGCTGGCGCCACCCATGTGGCGGGTCAACTATTAGACCCCATCCTTTCTCATCTTAGCTCCCCGACGGTTCTCCTCCCGGTCCCGCAAGCATGGACCAATCACTTCCTGGTCCCTTTTTCACTGCAATCGCAGGGTAAAGTAGAAGAGCCGCACACTATCAGAGTGCTTAAACGCCCTTGGCACAAATTGGATCCGGATCGTCTCTCTAGCTGGTTAACTGACCATCGGCCGCAACTTCCCTGCGACATAGAGGAGGCCAATTCTTGTCTTCAAGATTGGCTAATTACGGGCTTGGACAGGTGCATCCCAGCTAGAGGGGGTAAGAGCCGTGGACCTACGAATCCTTGGTTCACAGAATCCCTTACGCTGGCGAATTAACACTGCAAGCGGCTAGAACGAACGTGGAGACGCTCCTATGAGCCGTCTGCCAAGACAGAGTATCGGGCAGCCATCAAACAGTACCATAAAGGTATTTGTAGAGGCCGTGCGAGGCTACTAAAATCTTATCCAGCTCTAACCCTGCTAAAATCATCTTTTCGCTGCTTAGCAACATGAAAAGAGCAGGCCGTAAGAGGGCTTTGTCTAGCACCTCCAACCAACACTGTGAGGAGCTCGCCCAGTACTTTTTGAATAAAGTGGAGCTGATTTACAGGGGGCTACCAACGCTGTCCCTTAACTCCAAAGCAGAGTTGTCATGTGTTCCTGGCAACCTAGGGGCAGGTAGTCTGTCCTCATTTCCTCCTTTGACTCTGTCCGGTTATGAGATCTTGAGCTCTAAAATCAGATCTGGCTCCCCGGCGGATCCTCTGCCACCAGCCCGCCATCGCCAACTATATTCCTCCATTTCTCCGATATGTCTTGAGTTGATAAATCCATCCTTGAGTACAGCTTCTGTCCCCCGGGCATGGAAACACACCAAAGTGGTCCCATTATTAAAAAAGCCTTCTCTGGACCCGAGCGACCCTGGGAACTATTGACCAATTTCCCAGCTTCCATTCCTGGCTAAGCTGATGGAATCCCATGTGAATTCCATCCTGGCCGGATTCCTTGAGCAGAACGCCATCTTTGATGTAACACAGCATGGCTTTCGGCCACGGCACAGCACAGAGTCTGCCATACTTAACGTGTCAGAGAGCATCCGAGAGAGTCTGGACATCGGGGACTCTGCGGCACTGGTCCTCTTGGACCTCAGTGCCGCATTTGATACGATCTCTCACGACATCCTTTTGAAGCGTCTCAGGGAAGTGGGTTTGGGAGACTTGGCACTGGCCTGGCTGCGGTCTTTTCTTGAGGACAGGTCTTTCCAAGTTCTGGTCCCTCCATATTCTCGAGAGGCGGCTCAACATCGGGGAGTTCCGCAGGGCTCCGTTTTGAGCCCCTTGTTGTTCAACTTGTATGTTAGACCCTTAGCAGAGGTGGCAAAGAGCAGAGGACTGTCCCTGGTGTCCTACGCCGACGACACCCAACTGGTGTTGGCTTTCTCGAAGTGCGATAACACACTGGTCAAGTTTAAGGACGATCTCCTGGCAATCTCGGACTGGATGGCGGCTAACTGTCTACAGTTGAACTCCAGCAAGTCTGAAATTCTCCTCTCTGGCAGGGATCGCGAGCTGTGGTCCGACCAATGCTGGTCGGATCGCCTTAAGCCCGCCCCTTGTTCAGACCTTGTTTACACCTTGCTCAGATCCAATAGCCCTCTATCTTTTGTATGGAGCCTACAGTACCAGACTCTGTGTATCCGAGGCCACCTAGGCTTTGTTTGGATTCTATACACAAAACAATTGTTTGACACAAAGTCTGGTCAGCTATGTATTGTATTTTATAGTGTAGTGTTGTTGTAAATGCTTTCAGGAAGGTTTCTGAAATTTTAAAACTGGTAGAAAAGATAAAATCTTTTTTAATAAAAAATACTGTAAACGTTACATTCTAGTTGGCTAATAAATTTGGAATTAAAACCAAGGCTCTACGATATAATGGTATGAAAGAATGAGACAATGATGTGAACAAGGATTTATTGTGGTTTCCAGGGATTTCCCTTTTTGACTTTGTCGACAGTAACTTGTCCTTTGAAAAACAATCTAAGGCTGTTGCAGGGACTTGCTTCAGACTTTTACGTGGCCTTAGACCACTGCTCCGGTTCTTTCCTCCCAAGGTGCGTCAGACCTTCATCCAGGCGTCCATTATGTCCAGACTGGACTATGCTAACTGTCTATCTGGGCGCTAACAAAGCAAGCATTAAACGCCTACAGAGGACCCAGAACGCGGCGGCTCAGCTTCTAGTTGCTCTGCCAAGATCGCATTTGGCTGCTCATGTGCTTCAGAGGCTGCATTGGCTGCCAGTTGATCGTCACATCGGGTTTAAAGCACTGTGTTACGCCCATAAGATTCTGGCACGACAGGCCCCGATGGGGCTACTCCATCTACTGGAGTACTATGCGCCGAGCGGTCCACTGCGTTCTGCCGATCTTGCCTTGGTCCGTGTCCCACGCATCTGGAGAGCGACGGCCGGTGGTCGTTCCTTTGGCTACCTGGCCGCAAAACTCTGGAACTCACTCCCTTTTCCCATGAGTCACATCGAATCATCTGGCTTTTCACAAAACCTTAAAAACCTGGCTTTATCCCTGTAAGTAGCCTATCTGCGGGTATTCACTACTGGCTCTGGTACTTGGGGTTTCTGATAGCACTGGGACGCCTCGTCGCTGGGGCAGCTATGCGCTTTACAAAACCGAAAATAAATAAAATAAATAATGAAACTGAATTTCATCGGGAAAATGCAGTGAAATATTGTTTCAGAAGAACCTCTGATAGGAATGTGAAAAATGAAGAAGATATCTACTAAAAGCATACTATGACAGGGATTTAAGACAAGGGTTTTGTACTAACAAGATAGAATTGGAAGAAGGTAAAGTTTTATTTCCCTTCATGACGATAGAGCAGCAAATAATGAAACATTTATGCATCATAAATACTATTTTATAATATCTTCTTTCTGTGTAACACTGTGTAGAGACTACAAAAATGTGTCCCCTCCTAGTATGGAACTCAGGTGGACTTAAATGCCATCTCAAACTGTAATAGGATACAAGCAGAGTTTCTTGGTATGGGGACAGCTAGTCTACTTTTATCAGACTCAGTGTCGGTATGGAATCTGTTACCGATTTGTCATGCCTAGGATGTTTCATGTCATTTCAAGGAACTAAACAAAGGCTGACCACTTGGTGAAGGAAGCAACATCTATCAGATTAATAGAGAATCTATCTGAAAAAACATCTGCATTAAAAAATATTACAGATGAAATGATAGCCCTGAGAAGTATAGTCGTTGAGAATAGAATGGTTTTTGATGATCTACTGGATACAAAGGGTGGTGGTTGTAGGGTTATCAGACAACAGTGCTGCACATATATTCTTGAAACAACAATAATCTACACTAAACTCATAGATGAAATTCATCACATAGTAAAGGAAGCAAGAGATCAGAGGAGGCGGACAACTCTGGGAGTCACTGGCTTCGCAACTGGGTATACGGTGAGCTGTCGCCCATATGGGTTTAAGGATATTAGTTCAGTATTTTGAAACAAATGCGATTCACACACCTCGAAAGGCAATGACTGATCCTCCGATTGAAGAGGAAATAAAGCATATGATGAACATCTCCATTTAGGTTGTGACACTTGTTAGTTTCAGAGGAGGGAAGGTAGAATGCATTTTATTTCAGGTTCCATTTAGAGTCACTTGGTCTGAGCTGAACTTGCAAGACTTGCAAAATCACGAGCGTGACAAACTGCTATTTCTCTTGAAGTGATTGAGTAAAGCTATATCCATAAAATCTATTATGAGACGATAAATGATTGGAAGAATATTAAGATATATGTACACTGGGCCATGCCGGATTGGCTGTGTATCTGGTGCAAGATGTATTGAAAACTCTAAAGAGTGGTGAGCTCAGATCAATTGCATCAGGACTCCTAGCAGCTGTCCATAAAGATTTCCCCTTGAACCATACTGCGTTTTTGATAACACCTACACGCTAGACGAGTACATGGAAAGTCATAGTACCATTCAATCAGGCAATAATATTTTAAGGCTAACCATCAACCTTCTGCAAAATATGAACATTTAGGACAACAGTATAGCGGGCAGCCTGCATGGCAAAGAGCTTCAGCATCGCAGATAGGGATATTAAGCACTATCAAAATGTTACCACACAATACCTGCAGCTCGCCGAAGAAGCGAATCTCTTGGAATAACCAAAGGCTCCACAATTTCCTCAACTTCACTTTCAGATTTAGATTCGTCCTCAGACCATGGATTTCGCTTTTTAACCTTCTTTCCTGATCCTTTGGGGGTGACTGATGTTCTACGTACTCTGGAACCTGCATCATAATTAAGCAAAGGATTTTCAAATGTTTGAACTAACAGTGAAGTAGTGATTGAGGGCTCTAGTGCAATGGACTATGTGGAGTGATAATGAATAGCTGCCTGCAATAGACATGGTAAAAAGGCTTACTAGAAATGTGATTAATTTAACTACTGTGCATTACAATGGCGAAAGAGCACGGTTTTAAGGATTCACCCCCAGAGCAGCATTTCTGGTGAGTAACAGCAAGACTTAACAAGCAAGTCATATGCTTGAGACCGCTAGTGGTGGATAGTTTAGAAGAAGCAAGGCATAGTGAAAGGTGAATAGGAGAAAGATGACAAACAGGAATATAAAAAGTGAGAAAGGGTTTGTGGGGATGGGTGCAGGAAGATTAAGTGCTGACAATGTTTATATATGCCAGGAAGCTGGTGTGTTTAAAAAGCATGATTAGTGGCATGTGTCACCTTCACCTGGTTCCTTTGGTTCCTTTTTCTCTCGTTTGACCCGTGGGGTTTTTGGTGCTGGGGTACCCAGAGGGGTCACCAGAGGTGTACTCTGTGAGTCATCAACTCCATCCCCTCCCATCATCCCAAAATCTTCATCAAATTCCATTTTTAAGGCAAGGGAATCCATATCACCCTGAGGGAAAACAAAATGTAAGAAGATATATGCATAAGCATATAAAAACCAAAAAAGGAAGTGCCAAGATTGACTTGATTAATAAAAGAAGCACCTTATGCAGTTGTTTCCATTTTATTGGACTAGAATATAGCTTGGCATGGAGAGAGGCTTGACAAAATGCACTTTCAAAAACTGCAGTTTTTAATAATTTTATAAAATGCACTTAAGGATCATGCAATCAGATGAACAATTGTTATTTTCCTGTAAACTGTAGTTCTCCAGTATTGGTGTCTTTCATAGATTCACATGCTTGAATATTCCCCGTCATCGAAGTGGGAGCCCCACGGTAAATAAAATAGCAATAAACCAATGATATATGTATATAAAAACATAATTACATACATTCCAAAACCATAAATACTTATAAGTACTAAGGTTAGCATTAACACATAGGAATACATAGAAGACAAGAAAACCTTAATAGCATATCTATGTCATTATGTTAGTCCAAACTACAGCCAATCAGGCACCAGCACCCCTCTAGAACCTTCTCCTCAGAGGCTCAGGCCCTCAGATTTTCGTAGCACAAGAGTGACAAAAGAGCCTAGGAGGAGAAGCGAGCCTCTGGGGGGAGGTGGGAGGGTCGCATGTGAATCTATGAAAGACACCAATACTGGAGAACCGCCGTTTACAGGTAAGTAACAATTGTTCTTCTCCAGTATTGGGGTGTCTTTCATAGATTCACATACTTGAATAGAATAGTAAGCAGTAATAGTTGGCCGCAAGACAAAATAGTAGCGCATTCGCATAAAAATGCAATGAAATGACATAAGCTGCCAGACCAATAATAGTAAAAAGACTGTACAGGCGGAGGGAAGGTAAGAGGCTCACTTTATTTAAAAAGATTACGAAGCACCGCTTGGCTCACTGCTGTATCAGCTTCGTTGATCGTCTCAAGGCAGGAGTGCTTCGTGAAAGTATGCCTGCTGGACCACGTGGCTGCTAGACATATTTGATGAATGAGCACAACAGCAAACAGGGCAGTAGAGGATGACATCGCCCTGGTGGAATGAGCCCTCACTGTAGACTGAAGAGGCTTGCCAGCCTTCTGATGACAGAAGGAAATAGTGGAAGAAATCCAACGTGCAATAGTTGGCTTGGTAACCGCACGCTCCTTACGAAGGGTCCATAAGCAACAAACAGTTGATCAGACCTACGAGAATTTAAGGCATCTTTTAACGTCCAAAGAATGCAAACGCTGCTCCGTGCGAGATTGGGGATTAGCAAAGAAAGTCTTTAAGAACACTGGTTCATTGAGGTGAAAATCAGTTGGCACCTTAGTCATGAATGCCAGGTTGGTGCGAAGTACAACACAGTCCGATTTGAATTGAAGAAAAGGAGGCTGAATGGTAAAGGCGTGGATATCACTCACGTGACGTGAGGAGGTCAAAGCAAGAAGAAGAGCCACCTTCCAGGTCAAAAATTTCAAATCTGCTTTGAGGATTGGCTCAAAGGGCGCCTTCATCAATTGCACCAAAACAACATTGAGATGCTAGGTAGGGAGGAAGACGCCGGATGGGCGGGAACATCCTGAGCAACCCCTTGAAGTACTGCAGAATGACTCTGGATGAGTAGAGAGAGGAAAGACCATCCTGCCGGAAACAAGATATTGCCGCTAGGAAGACCTTCAAAGTGGATTGGGAAAGTCCTGATTGAGCCAACTGGAGAAAGAACGGCAGAAGTTGAGCAGGAGAGGAGTGCACGGGATGGATGTTGGCAGATGCACACCAGTGACAGAACCTTTTCCACCTTAGCTTGTAAGTCTTTACTGTGGACGGAGCTCTCGCATTGGCCAGAACCTCTTAACATGCTGGCGAAAGGTTCAAGTGGGCAACTTCAAGGTGTTCTAGTTCCAGGCCGATAATTTGAGAGAGGAGGGGTCCGGATGACAGACCTGACCCTTGTCCATTGTGAGGAGTTCCGCTCGAGGACGAAGGAGGATGGGTTCGCACTGTGAGAGAAGCAACAGTTCCGAGAACCACGCTTGTCGAGGTCATCTGGAGCGATCAGGAGAATGTGGCACGGCTGTCTCCGCATCTTCCACAACACTCGAACCAGCGGAATCGGCGGAAAACCGCAGGCGAATAGATTGCACCAATCCATCAAAAAGCATTCCCGCACAACCCTTGATGGGGAAGCCAACTTGCATTTCCGGTTCACAGGGCTCGCAAAAAGATCCAAGTCCAGGTGACCCCACAGTCGAAAGATGAAGTCTAGAGTCGGCTGATGCAACTCCCACTCGTGGGTCGAGGATGCGGACCTGCTGAGGGAGTCCGCTAGGATGTTGGAGATGCCTGGTAGGTGAACTGCTGTCAGAGTGATTTGGCGACGGAGTGCCCAGTCCCAGATGTTCTGTGCCAGCTGAGAAAGGAGCGGTGACTTGGTGCCGCCCTGCTTGTTTACATAGTGCATACTGGTAGTATTGTCGGTTTGAATGAGCACTGATTCTCCCTGGAGGAGAAGATGGAAAGACTTGAGCGCCAGGAAAATGGCTATTAGTTTCAGTCTGTTGATGTGCCAGGAACGTTGAGATAGGGTCCACTTGCCCTTTATGGATAGCCCCTGAAGATGTGTGCCCCAACCTTCCAGGGAGGCATTCGTGGTAAGGACGAGCTCCGGAGCGATGGTTAGGAAAGAAGTGCCGGCAGCTATGTTTGACGGTTGAGCCCACCATTGGAGAGCGGATCTCATCCGAGTGGTCACCAGGACCAGATGGTTGAAAAAACCGGTGACCTGACGCCACTGTTTGTCCAGTTCCTCCTGAATTGGGCGACTCTTGAGCCTGCAATTTGGGATCAGGAGGACGCCATCCCAAAAAAAGACTTTAATACACGAACTGAAACGGACCCTTTTGAATGGATGAGAGCCACTAGGCGTAGAATCCGCAGAGGACGTTCGTGAGACACGAATGCTTTCGCCAGTGAAGTATCCAGAGTGGCTCCTAGAAAGGTCCTGCGTGGAGCTGGATCGACCTGAGGCTTCTCGGTGTTGATGGAGAGACCGAGGGAGTGGAATAGAGTCTGACAGAATAGAGTGTCCAGAAACGCCTGATGACGAGATTGCGACTTGATGAGACAGTCGTCCAGGTAGGGAAAAATTTGAACTCCCTTCAAACGTAGATATGCCGCCACCGGGGCCAGGACTTTCGTGAAGACGCAAGTGTCATGTTCAGCTCCGCTGTGCGCCTGGCTGGACGCAGGGAACTACAAGAACGGCCGACGAAGGGACTACGTATCCCGTGAGACTGTGCGCCGCGCAGGCGCGAACCTGAGAGAACTACAGGTCCCGGGAGCATGTGCGCCGCGCATGCGCGAAATGCGGTGACGCATAAAAACAGAAGCGGCGCCGGGCGACTGCATCAGATATTGAAGATACAGAGGGAAGACGCCGGAAAGGTAAGGGACAAGCGTTCCCTGCTCTGTGTTCTGAGTTTGACTCAACTCGTTATCTAGCCTTAAGACGCCCGTAGCCTTAAAGCCTGGTCATCCCGACCCTGGAGATCGATATTGACTCAGCTTTTGCACGAACTCGGGTGCCCCGGTTACAAGACAGACCTCGTCAGTTGCACGCTGACAGGATTCCCTAAACCGGAGAGAGAGCAGCAGCTCCTTCTCCTTGATCATTAAAGACAAAAACCCTCGTGTGGGATAACTGGAAGAGCAGTAGCTCGCAAGCTATCCCGAACTTAACAAGCACAGGCAAGACAATTACGGACTCTTGGGTCTCTGGTGCATTCTTAACCAGGACGTGCTGTACCCCACGTTGGAAGGTGCTGGGATCAGCACCACTGCGGGGGACGGTTTCAGAACAGCTGGCTAGCTGTTCGAGAGTCGAGTGGCATTGTCGGCCACTGCTTAGCACAGTGCCCTCCGTTGGAGAGTGCCAGGACGACACTCATGCGGAGAAGGGTTTAGACAGCTAACATAGGAACAGAGTGGAGTAACTCTTAGTAATACTTGAACCGGTGTCTGTGTTCTTTATCGAGTAAAAACCTGAACTAAACCACATCAGTCTGCGACTGTATTCTTTCTGCATTGTGCGACTAAACAGTGGGGTGTCACCATCCAATCCCGTGGGCAATCAGGGTTTACAGCGAGGGGCGGAGCGAAAGCCGAAAGGCAGAACCGTGAATTGAAAGGGTCTGCGTCCTACCCAGAAGCGCAAGTACTTCCGGTGCCTTGGAAGCATCGGCAGGTGGAAATAAGCGTCCTGGAGATCAATGGTGGTCATGAAATCGTCCTTCGAGAGAAAGTGGAGAACTTCCGTGAGTGTGAGCATGCGGAAGGATTGGCACTTCAGGTACTTGTTCAGGGCTGTTAAGTCGAGGATCGGATGCCATTCGCCAGACTTCTTGAGGACGAGGAAAAACCAGGAATATAATCCCATCCCCTTCTGAGACTTGGGAACCACTTCGATGGCACCTTTCTGAATTTGTCGAAAGAGCTTCCTGAGGTGAGCCGGAGGTGGACCAGTTGGTGGTGGGGTTGGAGGGAACTTGACGAACTCCAAAGCATGGCCTTTTGATACAATGTCCAGCACCCAACGGTCCGAGGTGATTGAAGACTAATTGGAAAAGAAAAGGGAGATTCGACCTCCAACTTTGAGCGGGGAAGGCAAGTCATTGCTTCTTAGAAGCGGAGCCTCTGTAGGAAGACTTTCCTCTGTAAGACTTGGTAGACTGCTGCCGATAGGACTGCTGTGACTGGGAGGAATATCATTGATTTCCTTGGCCGTAGGAGCGGTACTGGTTGGATCCGCCTCGAAAAGAAGAGGAGGTGCCGCATCCGCGCGCACAACGAAAAGGCTGTTTGCAAAACTGCAAAGTGCCTAATGCACGAGCCGTTTCGGTGTCCTTTTTTATTGTTTGAAGTGCGTCGTCCACATGCTGGCCAAAAAGCGATTCGCCGTCATAGGGCATGTCGAGGATTTTCACCTGAACCTCCTGGCGAAAAGAGGTGGAACGAAGCCAGCCCTGAAGATGTAAAACAGCTGCCACCGCCAGCTGACAAAAACCAGTGCACGCAATGTCCACAGAGCAGTCAATCTCTGATGACGCTCTCTCCCTCCTGAAGAATCTTGAGAGCCTCTGCTCTGGAGGGCTCAGGGATGAGGTTGATAAAAAGACGTATCCGACCACATCTGGCAGTCGTAGCGCCCCAAATGGCCAGCGAATTTGCAGCCCTCACGGTGGTAGAAGCCATAGTGGAACATTTTTTGCCAATGGCATCAAGACTACGTCCCTCACGGTCAGGAGGAGCGGTTATTGGAGAAGACGGGTTCCTGGAACGGCGCTGTGCGGCCTGGGTGATCACGGAATCGGGTTTAGGCTGCGCTACCAAGCAAGCTGGAGAACCCTGGGGTGCCCTATATTTCTTCTCCAAACAAGGAAGAAGTGCCAGAATAGAATCTGGCGTCTGCATCAGTTTGACACCCTCGTTCCAAATGAAGTCAATTATGGGCACTGTCTGGACCTGTTTAAAAGGTTGACTCTTGTAATCATAAATAAAACAGTCCTCATCCTTCCGAACCATAGGAAGTTTAAAATTCTGCACCGCTCGTTCCATAAATTGGTGAAAAACAGCTATATCCAAGGGAGGGGAATCCCCGGATCCGAAGGTGGCAGAGACGGTGTCTGGATCTGATAATCGTCTCAGGCCGCCATGTTCCCATCATCATCATCATCTACTTCGCCGTCTTCCCGATCTGGTCGGGGGTCATCATCCTCAAACCGTTGCATGGACCTGAATAGAGGTTGTTTGAGCTGCAGAGGGTGCAACTGACTCTGGCAGTGGAGCAGGGGGAGGAGCTGCGGTAGGTGGAGGAGACGCCTGGTGAGACGGTGGAAATCGCCTATTATAATCTTCAAGCATGTATTGGAGATTAAAAATGAGGGAGAGTGGTATTTGAGCGGTGGGAACCTGAACAGAAGGTTCCTCCTCATGAAAATAAGGATTGACCTGATCATCCTCATAGTCTTGACATTTAATGACGAGCTCCGAAGGGCTTTGGGCTGCCCGGAACCGATCATCTTCCTCCTCATCAGACCAGAGTCCTGCTCCGAACCTGTGGCAAAAAGCGGTGACGGAGTATGAAGTGGAAGTGGAAGCTGATCCAAAAGCAACTGTCGCCGTTGGTGCAGAGGGCCAACAACAGAAGCCCCAGATCCGGATGAAGAAAATGGCACCAGAGGCAATGATGCGAAGGTAGACGTCGACATCATAGTCGACGGGACAATCATTGCCGATGAAGCAGTCGACGGCAAGACCACAGCCGTCGACGAAGCAGCCATCTACAAAGCCGTCGACGACAAGACCACAGCAGTCAACGAAGCCGCCGTAGACGGAGCCACCATCGATGGGGCCGCCGAAACAACCATCGACGGAGCTGTTGCCGACGAAGCACCCGCCGACGAAGAGGCTCTCTTCACAGTAAGCGTCGTCGAAGATTTGATGTTGACGAGATTGCCTTCTTAGACGTCGACGGCGAGATTGGGATCGTCGACGAGACAGATTCGTGGCTCACACACACCATCATCGACACGGACGACGTCGACGCAGCCGCCGTCGACGACACACTGGCACAAGTCATCGTCACCCTAGTCAGAGAGCTGGAGACGGCAGATTTCGTACGTTTTTTTAGTGGAAACATGCGTGGAAGGAGCCGTGGACACCTGAGTCAGATCTCCGGGGCGTAGGCGTAGCAGGAGGAGGTGGACAGAAGTTGAAGTTCTTTCTTTTTCAGGAAAGGAGATGGCAAATCCTGCACATTAATACGTTTAGAAGCGGCTCGACATACCTGACGCAAGGCTTTCTGCGTCAGAAAGACGTGAATCCTTATCCTTCAACCTCTGTAACCACAGAAGGAGACGCCCTTCCCTGTCCTTAAGGGTCTTGGTGGAGAAAGTCCTGCAAATTTTACATTTTCCTACCACATGCTCTGGATAGAGGCAGTAAATACACTTCTTGTGAGGGTCCTCTGAGAAGAGCCACAACTTTCCACAAGAAGAACATGGTCGAAACAAAGACTTCTTATTTGAAGACAATTCAGAAAAAACTGTAGAAATCTTTAAAGAGGTTGAAAACTGAGCAGAGCTCAGGGAGACTCCCTTCACACGACGTGCGGTAGAAAATCTGAGGGCCTGAGCCTCTGAGAAGGTTCTAGAGGGGTGCTGGCACCTGATTGGCTGTAGTTTGGACTAACAATGACATGGATACGATATAAAGGTTTTCTTGTCTTCTATGTATTCCTGTGTGTTAATGCTAACCGTAGTACTTATAAGTATTTATGGTTTTGGAATGTATGTAATTATGTTTTTATATACATATATTATTGGTTTATTGCTATTTTATTTACCGTGGGGCTCCCACTTCAACGACGGGGAATATTCAAGCATGTGAATCTATGAAAGACACCCCAAAACTAGAGAATAATATGAAACTAGATGGAATATCAGATTTCAGGAGCACAAAAGAATAAGCTAGCCGGCCATAGCGCCAACAATTCTGCATTTTCTTTACCTAGTAGGCTAGTGTTCATCCACACACTCGTGTAAGCTGCAGTTTGTCTTGCATGAAATGTAGGCCAGAGTCAGCAGCTAATACAAAAAATTACTGTGTAATATTCCGGCATGCAATTTCATGGCAACTTTAGTAAGCTTGCAGTGCTTCTGAGAGGGAGGCTTGGCTGTAAGAAGCCAAAGCATCTTAAAATTAGAAAGGTATTAACAACTAAATTATGGTACCTGAATAAACTGTAGCATTTATTTGTAAATAAGAACCACTCCCTATTTACAGGGGACCATACTGTCTCTTTGGCTGAATGAATATGCTACTTACCAGTATGCATCTGTTCTTGGCATGTAGGGCTGCTAACATTCATATCTATTGCATAGATCGCCGCCTAGTGTTGGGTCCGGATGATTGCACATTGTTGTCCTGGAAGAGTCTTCGAAGTATCACGAGATAGGTGGCTCCTCCCATGGACTAAAGTGCGCATGGGCATCGACTCCATCCCCAGATTGTTTTTAGCCATTGTGGAAGAGATGGAGTGAAATAGTGTAAAGGATGTCCATGCTAATGATGAATGCAAGAGAGTGTCTGCAGCCGCTACGGGCACCGGGGAGGAGGGCGGGCGATATGAATGTTAGCAGCCCTACATGCCAAGAACAGATGCATACTGGTAAGTAGCATATTCAGTTCGAGGCATGTGGGCTGCTAAATTCATATCTATTGCATAGAATACACAGCAGTCCCTCCATTAAGGGCGGTTGCCCGTGCCAGCTGCAGAAGCTTGAAAAAGTGTCTTGAGAACAGCCTGTCCTACAGCTGCTTGCTGTTTGGAATGCACATCTACACAGTAATGTTTGGTAAATGTGTGTGGTGCAGACCATGTGGCTGCTCTACAAATGTCTTCCAAGGGAATGTTCCCCAGGAAAGCCATGGAGGCCCCCAACTTGCGTGTGGAGTGCGCCCTTGGGGGTATTGTTAAAGTGCGTTTAGCCTTTTGATAACAGATTTGAATGCACTTAACAATCCATCTGGCTATTCCTGCTTTGGAAATGGGGTTGCCTTTGTGCTGTGCTGAGAAGGCAACAAAAAGTTGTTGTGTTTTTCTAAAGTGTTGTGTTCTGTCAATGTAGTACATTAGCGCCCTCCTAACGTCTAATGTATGAAGCATTCTTTCTGCTACCGTTTGTGGGTTTTGGAAGAATGCAGGCAGGTCAATAGTTTGGTTGATATGAAACTGTGACACCACCTTAGGAAGGAATTTGGGGTTAGTGCGGAGCACTACCCTGTTAGAATGTATTTGGATGAATGGCTCTTGGATTGTGAGCGCTTGCAGCTCACTAACACGTCTGAGCGATGTGATAGCAATGAGAAAAGCCACTTTCCATGTTAGAAACTGAATTTCGCAGGAGTGCAGTGGCTCGAAAGGTGGGCCCATCAGCCTGGTGAGGACCACATTGAGGTTCCACACTGGAGCTGGTGGTGTTCGTGGAGGAATGACTCGCTTCAGTCCCTCTAGGAAGGCTTTAATGGCAGGCACCCTGAAAACAGAGAGGTGCTGCCTATTCTGGAGATAAGCCGCTATGGCGGATAAATGTATCCGAATGGAAGCGTACGCTAGATTACATTTGTAAAGATGTAACAAATAGCAGATGATGTTAGGAATGGATGCATCTAGCGGGTTGATATTGTTGTCTGTACAGTAAATGACAAACCGCTTCCACTTTGCAGCATAGCAAGCTCTGGTCGTGGGCTTCCTTGCCTCCCGGATGATGTCCATGCATTCAGGAGGCAGGTTGAGGGAGCCAAATTCTAAGACTTCAGGAGCCAGATCGCCAGATTGAGCTGTTGCGGATCTGGATGCTGAATGTCGCCATGGTTCTGCGTCAAGAGCCTGGATGTGAGATGCAGCCTTTGATGCGGTACCACGGAAAGTTCTAGAAACGTGGTGTACCATGGTTGGCGTGCCCATGTTGGAGCAACCAGGATGAGAGTCATCGAGTGTTGCTTTAGCTTTCTTGCCACCAGCGGAATGAGAGGCGCTGGGGGAAAAGCGTACGCAAATTTGCCTGACCAGTTCATCCATATCGCATTCCCCTGCGATTCCGGGTGAGGGAACCTGGCGGCAAAGCTTTGGCATTTTGCGTTTTCCCTTGTGGCAAACAGGTCTATCTCTGGATGACCCCACTGCTGGAAGTACGGGTGGAGTACTGATGGATGTATCTCCCACTCGTGCATTTGATGGCTGTATCTGCTGAGCAGATCCGCCATCTGATTGTCCTTGCCTGGGAGGTGTTCCGCCATGAGGAAAATGTTCCTCTGAATGGCCCACTTCCACATGCTCTGAGCCAGATGAGACCGCTGTGGTGAGTGAGTACCTCCCTGCTTTTGGATGTAGTACATGGCTGTCATGTTGTCCGTCCGGATCAACACGACTTTGTAGCACAAATGTACTTTGAAGGACTTTATCGCCATGAAGATTGCCATCAATTCCAGGTAGTTGATGTGCAACTTCTGTTGCTGGGTGGACCACAGTCCCTGCACAGTGTAGTGGAGCACATGAGCTCCCCACCCTTGGAGAGATGCGTCCGTTGTTAGGATAATCTGTGGCACTGGCTCTTGGAACGGTCGTCCCTTGCAAAGGTTGTGTGGATTCCACCAATGCAGAGAGTTGTATGCCCGACCGGTCACCAACACTAGGTCTGTCAGTTGTCCCCGAGCCTGTGTCCACTGAGTTGCCAAGCATTCTTGGAGCGGACGCATGTGCAACCTCGCGTGCGGGACTATGAAGATGCAGGAGGCCATCATGCCTATCAACTGCATGAACACTCTCGCTGGCAGGGAGTGTTGCGGTCTGAACCTCTGGATTAGCGACTGAATGCTGTTGATTCTGACTGGGTTTGGCTGAGCCATAGCAGTCAGGGTGTTTATTGTCGCGCCCAGATACTGCCGCACATGGGCTGGTTGAAGGTGCGACTTTGGGTAGTTTAGCGAGAACCCCAGACTGTGAAGGAGTTGAATAGTGTGGGACATGTGTGCGGCGCACTGTTGTTCCGACTTTGCTTGAACAAGCCAGTCGTCTAGGTACGGGTAGACATGTATGTTCTGTCTCCTGAGGTGCGCCGCCACTGTCGCCAGACACTTTGTAAACACTCTGGGGGCAGTAGTCACCCCGAAGGGTAGGACTTTGAATTGATAGTGCCTGTTTTGAATGGTGAACCTGAGGTATTTTCTGTGGGATGGGTGGAGTGGGATGTGGAAATAAGCATCCTTGAGGTCCAAGGTTGCTAGAAAGTCCCCTTGATTTAGCAGGGGAAGAATTTGTTGCAGTGTCAGCATGTGAAAGTGTTCTGACAGTATGTACATGTTGAGGGGGCGTAGATCTAGAATAGGTCTGAGGGATCCGTCCTTTTTTGGGATGAGGAAGTACAGGGAATAGACTCCTGTGCCTTCCTCTTCCACTGGTACGAGCTCGATTGCGCCTTTTTGCAGCATCACCAAGACTTCCTGCTGCAATAAGTGCAAGTGCTCTGCTGACATAGGACGGTGTCTTGGGCGAATGTTGGGAGGAGTGGATGTTAACTCCAAACAATAACCGTACTGGATAAGTTTTCTCACCCACCTGTCTGTGGTGATGGACGTCCAGACTGGCAGGAACTGCTGGAGTCTCCCCTCGACAGGTGTTGGAAGGTCGGGGGGCAGTGACAGAGTCACTGTTTATTGGCGGCAGAGGAACGGGAGTTGTTGTTCCCTCTGCCTCTGCCCTTGGCACTGTTACCTCTGTAACCCCCTCTACCCTGCTTGGGGTACGAGGATTGTGCACCACCCTTTGTGAATTGTGTTTGTTGACCCAAGTGTCCTCTGGTAACACCACGTGTTCCTGAGCGACGAAAAGTGCTTCCCCTGAATTGTTGTGACTGAAGTGCCCCCATGGACTTAGCAGTCTCGTTGTCCATTTTAATCTTTTCAAGGGTGGTGTCTACATCTGGACCAAACAGTCTGTCAGGATTGACGGGCTGGTTGAGTATTGTAGTTTGAATGTCAGGCTTAAATCCAGATATACGAAGCCAAGCTTGTCGCCTTAACATGACGCTAGTGTTAATTCCCCTAGCCGCCGTATCTACCACATCAAGTGCACACTTTATTGCAGCGTTTGAGATAAGCTTTCCCTCCTGTATGAGCATTTCGGCTGCTTCCTTAAACTCATCAGGTAGGTGTTGAAGGAGCTGTTCTAGGGTGTCGTAATGCGCCCTATCGTATCGTGCCAATAGCGCCTGTGTGTTTGCTATACGCCATACATTGGCAGCCTGCGCAGCCACCCTTTTGCCGGATGCCTCAAGCACTTTTGACTCCTTGTCTGGGGGAGGAGCTTCACCCGTAGTTTGGGAGTTTGCCCTCTTGCGGGCATTGGCGACCACCAACGAGTCCAGAGGCAACTGTCCTCGAATATATGCAGGATCTCCAGGTGCTGGCCTGTATTTTTTCTTGATACGTGGGTTCACCACTCTTGCCCTGGTAGGTTCCTTAAAGATCTCAGGGGCATGTTTAAGGACACCTTTGAGCATAGGAAGTATTTTAACTGTTCTTTCTGAGACAGAGAAAGTGTCAAACAAAAAATCTTCCTCCACCGGGTCAGCATGCATGTCCACATCATGATTTGCTGCTGCCCGTTCTATTAAAGCATTAAATACAGCAGAATCCTCTGTTGGAGATGTACGTGCCCCAAAACCTTGTGGATCTTGTACCACCTTGGTCCCCAGTGTCGTCATATGAGTCCTGCTGAACATCAGGGTCATTGTCAACTGGGAAATTGTATTGGTCATCTTGTTCATCATCCTCTCCTCCTGATTGGTTGGGGGAAGGTGATGGACTCCTTCTTGGTGGTGGCAGAATAGGCTCAATAAGGGCAGGAATGTCCTGTGCTGGCCTCTTCTTTTTTAGTGGAATAACATAGGATTCCATTGGTTGGGAAGTGATTTTCCTCTTGTAGAGGGTCAATTTCCCTGTTTGTGCATCTATGTAATGCTCAGATTGGTCTTCTGAGGCGTGCTGTTGATCCGAGCGGCTCTTTGGCGTCGAAGGATCCGTCGTTTTCGGCACCGATCTTGGTGCAAATGCTTTCGGTGCCACCTTAGGTGGCAGAGTGTAAAGAAGCTTAGTCGAGGTCTTCGGAGGTGTGTCCACCGATTTGGGAGCCGATGGCGTGGAAGCCGTTGACGACAAAGTCGTGTCCCGAATACGTTTTAGGGAGTCGGTGACCTGCTTTGTGAAGGAGGCAGAGGGTTTTGTAACCGACGGCCGATGTTCGGTGGTGTCGGAGTCCCTCGGTGTCGACTGTATTTGCGTCGACGAATCTTCGGCTGCAAGGTGTCGCGGCTTCGTTGTAGGCTTTGGCGCCGACGCCGTTGCTGCAGATCCGGCATCCTTGTGCCGATGCGTAGTGCCTGCGGCCTTTGGGTCGTGGCTTTTAGTCGATTTTGGTTCGACTGGGCGTTTACTTGATGGCGCCGTAGGAGCGTCCGAAGGCGTGTCAACAGTCTTAGATGTCCGTGCCGGAGCAACAGTGGTCGACACTTGATGGACGGCCTTCTTAGAGGATGGTTTCTTGTGCACCTCCTGCGGCGCTGTTGACTCGACAGCCTTCTTCGACTTCGGTGGGACGGAGGGCGACGGAGTCGATGAAGGAGCAGGCTTCGATACTTTTTGTTGGAAATCGGCCATTTTAGGTGTTGTCGAATCCGTAGGTTTCGGTTTTGGCTGGACGTCGGCCATCTTTGGTGCCGTCGAATCCGAAGGTTTTGGTTTCGGATTCGATACGGGCAATGGCGGCTAAGCTTGAGTGTCCGTGGCCGGGCCAGAAGGCGGGGCCGGGGATAGCGGTGCAGGGTCGTGGGTAAGGCCGAGTGGCGATCCCGTGACCTGAGCCTGAGTAATGTAGACTTCGGGGCATAGCTCTTCCTCTGAGCTATCTTCCGCGGCCCCATAAACTTCTTCGTCGTCCCCTACCTCCTCGACGTATTCAAGGTCTTGGCCCTGTCCTTCGACGTGTTCCTCGGGATCGGCCTGGACCTCCGTCGACGGTGGTGAAATCTGGAGATGATGGCTACCGCCTTCTTCCGCAGGGTCGTCGAATATGTTGTCGGGTGCCGGTGCCGCTCGCTGGGCCTCGAGGCTCGCCGCGCGCCGATGCTTGAGCGTCTTCTTTGACCTGAACTTAGAGCAGGCCATGCAGTTTTCTTCGTTGTGGTCCGGCGAGAGGCATTTATTACAGACCGGATGCACATCGATATGTGGATATTTGGATCCACAGACGGGGCAGAACTTGAACGGGCTCCGCTCCATGATAGGTTCGTCGGGTCTTGCTGCGATGAGAGGGCCTCGATGTCCGAAGAGTTACTTGACTCCGTAGATTTCCGGCTCAGAGAGTCGGACGACGCTCGAGACCGTACGCAAACAATACAGACGCAGGTAACGAAGGCCTTTTGGCCGTAAGAACAAAGTTTTTCGGTTCCGACACGGAGACGTCGAAACCACATCCGAACCCAATGGCGGAAAAAAACAATCTGGGGATGGAGTCGATGCCCATGCGCACTGTAGTCCAGGGGAGGTGCCACCTATCTCGTGATACTTCGAAGACTCTTCCAGGACAACAATGTGCAATCATCCGGACCCAACACTAGGCGGCGATCTATGCAATAGATATGAATTTAGCAGCCCACATGCCTCGAACACTGGGTTTTTGCTGCAGTACCACTGTAGGATGCCGGCTCTGTATATGGTATACCACTATGTGGTTATATCGTGCACAGAGTCCAGATGTTCCCCCAGAAGTGCACAGGGCTCAATGTAAACCCAAAGTCCTCTATTTGTGGTAGTGTGGGCAAGCAGCATTAGGCCTAACAGAGAGGAGTGCAAGACATTTGTTGTGCATACAATGACCAATAAATGACAACTCAAAAAAGGAGTACGACACCATAAAAAAAATACGTTTTGCTCAAGATTTATTTTAAGACCAAGATTTTTGCAAAAAGATGAGTATTTTTTTTTAAATAGAAATTGTTCAGTTTCAAAGTGAACATTTAGTGCAATTTCCAGTCTTTGCAATGTTAACGCTATAGAGAAAAACAACGCAGTTTTACAGGTAAGTAACTAACTTAAAAATCCAGTCTTCAAGTTGCAGGGTCAGCAGTGGGCAAGGTTCAGTTAAGCACAAACACTGCACCACCAGTGGCAATGGGGCAGCCAAGTACAGAGGTCAAAGTTGAAGATCAAATCCAATGTTACCCAGTAGAGACAGGGGGGGGCTTGAAGCCACATTGCTTGCAGATAAGTAAAGCGGCTGCAGGACTCGAGGTTCCGAGGTTTAGGCAAGCACGAGGCCACAAGGCAGAACATACATCACCAGCGGCACAGGGGCAGCTGTATGCAGGGCGTAAACACGGTGACAGACGTCTGTAGGAAGCTGGCTGTATATATACACACTATACCAAAAAGAAGGTATAAAGTCCACAGAGTCCAGTGGAACCCCAAAGGTAGGCAAAGGTAAAAGTAAATAGCACCCTACTCTCTATTTGTGGTAGTGTGGGCGAGCAGTATGGCTTTATCAGAGGGTAGTGTTCAGCATTTATTGTACACACTAAATCAGCAAATGATGTCACACACAGACTGAACTCCGACTAATTTGTTCTGTATAAAATATTGTTATTTTATTTCTAGATCCAAACCAAGCTTGGAACAGGTAAGTGGAATAAATGCTTTGCAAAATCTTATCCATTGATTTACAATTGAATACAAGTTCAAATGCATTTGATTGAAATACAGGTAAGTCATTATGTTGAAATTACTGTTCAGATTACTTTTTAAGTTACTTTTTTTACTCTGTGTGATATGCCTAGATATCACACAGACATTTCCTAGAAAAAAGGTAAGTAAAATCAGTTTTGTACAGTTGTAGTTTTCCAGGGTTTCACACAAATCAACTCCACACTTAGAACATTTTTCAAGGAAAAACAGTCACTGTATTCCTAAGGAGGGAAGGATGTTACTTAACCAGTAAGCATCTGTTCTTGGCATGTAGAGCTATGTTTCACTGCAAATTAATCTAAGAGCTACCTCGTGTTTTTGGGTGCCCAGTGCTCTACAAATTGGGGCCAACCATATCCGCCGCAGAACTTTATAAGCGGGACACACAAATAACAAGTGAGCCAAAGACTCTAAATTTACATGGCTAATAAGGCAGGATGTCATCAACTGCATCCCATCTCGCAGTAAATTACTTTACGGGTAAGGTGCCCACTCTAAGTTGGAAATAGAGCTTTCCATCGTGAGGCTTCGCTATGGTGTCCCAATAAGGTTCCAGCTTTTGTACTGGTTTTACATCTAGGAATTGTCCAGTTAGTGTCGATGGATCGCTATTCCTCTAGTATGAGTTACTTACCTTCAGTAACGATGTATCTGGTAGAGACGATTCTAGCCGCAGATTCCTTAACGTAGAATTATCCCCAGGCGTGAGACTGGAGCGGAAACTTTTTGCTACAGCAACCACGCGCGCGCGCCGGGGGGATGGCATCACGCGACTCCGCCCATGCGTAGTCCGCGTACGTGATGTCAGCAAGGTCATATAAGTCCCACCCCGGCGCGCCCACGTCATTTTTCTTCAGAGAACTTTTCCGCGCCACAACACGGAGCCATCAGACAAAACTGTGGGAGTATGGGAACAGTGCGCGAAAGAACAGGAAGAAGGAATGGTGAGGAATAACACCAGAAAGAACAGTGTCAAGCACCGCAGTACCCAAAAGCAGAGAAAAGAATACGAACAGAGCACAGCCCTGAGCAGCAACCCTTCCAGTACAGAGATAGCCCCCCTGGAGACAAGGAACATATACATTTAAAAAAATTATAGCATGCAGCAGGACTACAACCCCAACCAATGACAAGGAAGGGGAACCAGTCCAGGACAAACAAGGAACGACCCATCAAAGACAGCCCCTTCCCATAATGTGACAACCCCTGTAAGGAACAAAGGGCAGAGGCACAGCCAAAAGGCCCTAACCTAGAGGATAGCAGAGGGGCCAGAAACCCAGTAAGAAAGGGAAGAGGCAGGTGAGGGGGCGAGGTTAGGCCCCAACCTGGAGCAACCAGAGCATAACGGCACAATAGTACTCATAAACCCATCCTCCACCGAGTAAAAAGAGGAGGAAAAAGAGCAAAGAAACAGGACGAACATCCTGAGAGAAGAGCGAAAGAAGGCACTCACTGAAGACAGAGCCATTCGCAGGAAGGCGAACGCAGAAGATCAAGCCAAGGGTCCTCGCAGAACGGGGAGGAAGGGCGGGCCGTGAAAGAATCTGTGACTAGAATCGTCTTTACCAGATACATTGTTACCGAAGGTAAGTAACTTGTACATCTGATAGAGACTACTAGCCGCAGATTCCTTAACGTAGAATAGGTACCCTAGCCATACCCACGGGGAAGGAGGGTCTGTAAGAGGACCCACCGGCCTTGATATAGCAGAGGTTCCCACAGCGGGCAAGTCAAACAGACAGGGAGAAGAGCACTGTTCCCCAGGCAAGGGGAGCCCCTACAATCAGAAAATCACAGACCAAAGGGGATGCGGGAAGAACAAAAGAAGAGGTAGCCTGTTCACACTAATCAGAGGATACAAGGGCAGGCAAGAGGAGGCCAAAACCACGCCTGTACAAGGCAACAGAACCTACATCCAAGGCCAGGAAGAGGAGGACCTAGGATGAAGATCAACCTAGAGATTCCAAGGAGATGAGGTAGAACAAAAGCAAGTCCCCCCACCCGGGACACACCCCATGAAGAGGGCAGCTGAGTCTACCGCAGCCAGAAAGCAAGAGACCAGACAGAATGGCGCAGACAGCAATAAAGCAGGCAGAGCAGAGAGAGAGAGAGAGAGAGAGAGAGAGAGAGAGAGAGAGAGAGAGAGAGAGAGAGAGAGAGAGAGAGAGCGAGCCCGGGGTACCCAGGAAGAACCGGGCAGGCTGTGCCCGAAAGAAGAAGGAACACAAAATCCATCATAGCCCTCAGGGAGGAGAAGCAGAGAACACCATAGGGCAATACCCTCACGGCAAGCCATACGCCAGCCCAAGACAGAGAGCAGGAAGGCAAAGAAGGGCACAACACACGCGTCAGGGAGGAGCAACACAAGTGACTCAAAAAGAAGCAGAACCAGAGCCATCACGTTGGGCCGCAGACAGCAGGCCAGACCAGGCGAACAGCACAGCGACCCTGGAGAAGGACACTCCGGGACGCAACTCAAGTCAACAACAAGAGAGTTGCACCTGCAACATACTTTAACTCCATGGAGAGCCGAGGGCCAAAGGCGACCACAGCTTCCAAGCAGAGAACAAGCTATATAACAGCTACCACTACCCCACATAGGGTAAGTTAAGTCCTAAGACATGGGAACCATCTTAGGAAGAAACTTCTGCAGCAGAGGACAACAGAAAGGACCAAGGGAAAAAACCCTGCAGAAGGCATGTCAAGCAGCCAAAGAGAAAACCAAAAGGCCTAATCTCAGGGCCAACATGGTGCATATAACTCAAGGCAAAAACACAGTAAAGAAGGACCGGCCAGCAGAACTTCAGTCCCCCGAAAGAGGACTCAAATGCGCAAGAGCACACAGATCACACAAGTGGGGGCGACCTGCCCCAACGTAAGAACAACTCCCGAAAACCATATCAACTCACAGGAGGAAGAGGAAGAGTAAGAGGACGAGGAGGACGAGGACGAGGAGGAAGAGGAAGAGGAAGAGGAAGAGGAAGAGGAAGAGGAAGAGGACCAGGACCAGGACCAGGACCAGGACCAGGACGAGGAGGCCGAAGCCCAGCCAAGAACTCTGGATGGCCGAGTCAGCAGGGGCGTCGAAGGGAAGGTCTACCAGCCGTTCCCGAACATTTTCTGGGAACACACTGTCCCGAAGTTAAGCATGGCGGCGAAGGGCAACCGAAGAAGCCATTGCATGACCAAGCACCTCCGAGATGTCCAGAGCGGGCCGAAGAATAAACGCCGCCAGATCCCGGCCATCTAACACATGGTGCTGCAAATCTACACCAGCACCCTCCTGAGAGGCGGAAGACCTAAGGGACTCCACAGAGTCTCACAAGCAAGAAGTGGCCCTAGCCAAGACACAGTGTGTTAAGGGCCCGCAGAGGCACGCTGGTCGAAGCGAACATATTGCGCCCCCAAGAGTCCAACCAGCAGGCCTCCCGTGACGGGGGAGACAACAGCAGTGGCAGGGAGGGAAAGGAGGCTGCAAAAGGGGGCTTCTGGCAGAGGGAAACACACACCGGGTCACGCGGTGCTGGCAGGTGACGGTGCAGAAGGTGTTGGGGCACAGGATCCACTGTGGCAGGACGACCCCAAGTCCCCAACAGAGAAGAATGGAGTGAACCCTCAAAGGAAAGCAACAGCTCCCTACAACCAGCGTCCTGGTGGAGAACTTCCAGAAGATGATCTGCAGGAAAATAGGCAGCTGGATCTCCCATGCGCAAAATTCCCACAGCCGTGGAAAAGGCGCGAGCGAAGGCCACACCCGCCTCTGTAAGGCCCCGTGGTGGAGAAAGCAGCTCCTCGGTAGCCGACTGCTGCAAGCTAACACAGCCGTCCCCCAAGCCAACCGGAGTAGGGAAAGGCCAGGTCCAGAAAGGAAGAAGAGGGACCGAGGAGGAGAAGCCAGCGAGGCTTGCAAAGCCGCAGCATATGTCTCCATCTGGGCTCTCGACACCCCCACACCGGGAAACGGTGGATAGGGGAGGAGACGTGGGGCCGCATCACCCGCAGAGAGCCCACGCCCCCAACAGGCCGGAAACCAGCCCTCGGGAACAAACTGCGACACTTACCGACAGGTGAGCAACGCTCATGCGGCTTAGGAGAAAGACTAGGACGACAACGGCGGCTTCGAAAAACCTTCCACAGAAGCTGATCGAGGTGATGAAGCTGATCTGGACATGCGAGCCGAGAGAGGTTTCATCCAGCGCTCCCACTGCGACTTTGGCTTGAACTGCTGGCACGCCTCGCAATCAGTGGAGTTGTGATGTTTGCCTAAGCACCACATGCAAATGAGGTGAGGGTCCGTCGCCGACATCAGGCGTCCACAAGACGAGCACGTCTTAAAGCCCGAAGGCATCTGCACACTGTTCCCACAAACACAGGCAATAGCGAAGGGGAAAGGCCTAAGCAGGCCCAGAGCACCTACCGGATCCACGTTGCACGCAGAAAAGGAAAAAAATGGCGTAGGCGGGGTGGGACTTATGTGAACTTGCTGACGTCATGTACGCGGACTTCGCCTGGGCGGAGTCGCGTGATGCCGGCCCCCCCAGCGCGCAGGGTTGCTGTGGCAAAAAGTTTCCGGATCCAGTCTCACGCCTGGGGATAATTCGATGTTAAGGAATCTGCGGCTAGTAGTCTCTATCAGATGTGGGTTACAGTGAGGTGGACAATATTTTTCATTAGTATCCAGCTTTGTGATAGCATACTTAGGAATTCTGGGACAGAGTTATACTGACTTCCCACTAGAAGTGGACACGCGGGGGTAGTGACCCCAAGGGTCATTTGCCCATTGGCTACTACCCCACTCTTCCTGAACACCCTAAATTCAGTATTGAGGGGAGTCCCTAGCACCAGAGAAACAGATCATGAGGACCTAAGAAGAGAAAGGACACTGAAGAGCCACAAAAGCAGAGAGGACAGAAGAAGCAGCTGAACTGGTACCAACATGACGGTCTGTCTGTCTCCATTGAAAACTGCACCAAAGTAGACCTCTCCTGCAGCTGCGGACTCCAGAGATCTGGGAGGACTGCCTGCCTTCAAAAAAGACTCAAGACCTTCCATAAGCAGCAGACCTGTTCTGAAGAAACTCCAGAAGGGAAGACTCTGTGGCCTCCGGAACTGCCAAAACTCTACACCAGAAGCTATCACTGGACCAGTCGCCTCTGGCCCAAGTTGAAGTAGGCTACTTGTGTGAAAAAGGTGCCCCGGCCTTCCAAAGCCCGAGTCCATTATGGATTCACCCCTGGTAGACTCTGACGCTACCTGCAGCCTCTGCATGCAGGCCCCCTCGACAGAGACTGCTCCATGTAAGGAAATGCAACGCCTAAGGACACCTCTACACCCATCCCCCTGGGCCTTAGAAAAGTAGGCTAAAGGTAACCCCAAGTATCAAAAGGCCTGAGCCAACTTGCTGGTTCAGCCCAATGAGCCTCCTGGCCAGAGCCTGCAGCCTGTTTCTGCCAATCTCAATTGAAATCGATTGGGCTCCCGGCACCCTCGTGGTGTTCTGTTGGTGCTGCTTTGGACCTTGCCCACCACTCACCTTAACTCCTGGAGATTGGTCTTGTAAGTTGCTGTACTATACCTGTTTACAGAACTTGTTTTGCCTTCCATAGGATAACATTGCAGAAGTCAGAAATTGCAGTTTGTCCAATTTTTAAAGGTAAAATAATTTATATTTGGAAAAGTATTTATCAGACCGATGTTTCAGATGCTTAAACATATAAAGATACTTGCTATTTTTATAAATTGGTGTGGATCTCTTTTTTGAGACGTGTTATTTATCGACAGTGTGAATTTGCAAATGTCTTGCACTCCTCTGTGTTAAGCCTAAGGCTGTTTGACCACACTACCCCCCAAAAGAGCACCTTGGGACTGCATTACAACCCCATGTCCACTCATAAGGGAATAGCTGGACTCTATACATGGTATATCAGGTGCTTGATACATCACATAAAGAGGCCGCTTCCTACACTCTTCCAAAATGTAAGCAACCTATCTACTGCAGGGGGCATTAGATTTACCCAAATAGGAGTTTGATGTTGAAATCCATTGCCTCAACGTCTCATACCAGAAGCAAGCTTTGCTAAATTAAAAATCGTGTCAACGTAAAGAAAAGTGTTTTCCCTGAGGGAGATCAAGTAATCTCTGGTTCAAGCTGAATTCAGAGACCTATCGCATTCCATCTGCATCACTCACTCAACTCTCAATTTTTCATTGGGGGGGAACACTCACCAGAAGGAAAAAACAATATTTATGTAAAAATGTCGACGCATTTACAAAGAGTCAAATTCGGAGTTGCCAACAAATATATCGGTTAAAAGGAAAGCAAATCCTTCCCAGTGTTGTCAAACAGGGTGTCCGTATTGATAAGATTAAGACAAATACTATTGTCTTGTCCCATTCTTTCTCCATTTCCACATTAGGTGGTTTATATTGTGTATTTGTATAGTATATGTGTTTTTTTAATTGGAAACTGTATAATAATTTATATGCTTTTTATTGAAATAAAATGTACATTTTTACATAAATATTGTTTTTTCCTTCTGGTGAGTGTTCCCCCAATGAAAAATTGAGAGTTGAGTGAGTGATGCAGATGGAATGCGATAGGTCTCTGAATTCAGCTTGAACCAGAGACTACTTGATCTCCCTCAGGGAAAACACTTTTCTTTACTTTGACAGTATTCTGGTGCTCGATTTCCCTGTGGGTAACAACGAGCCCCTCTCTTTGGATTATAAATAAATCAAAAATCGAACTTACTCCACCAAGTAACTCCAAAGCATGAGCCTAGAAAGAACTCTTATAATTGGATGGTCGGGAGTGTCTGACACTGTGGCCGCCGCTCCTACCGGTCATAGCAACACAAGATTTCTGGCGTAATTCTCACCCGCTCTACTAATCTCCTCTTTCCTGCTACTGACATTTGCCCTCACCTGTCCTTGCCCTAGTCCCCACCCTGTCTACCTGTGAATTTCCCGCGTCATTTGAGAGCTAGCTATTTTGTCTGATGCCCGATGGAGCTACCTGGTTTAGCTATAGGGGAGACAGGTTGGGGATTCCCTCCTTGGACGTCACCTACCCAGTCGGTCTTTAGCCAGACTTCCTTGCTTCTCTCCTGTCGTCTCTTCCCACATCCTCACTCTATTTATGTCTCTCCTTCTCTCTTCTCTCAATGTATTGTGACTGAACTATTTTGTCTGATGCCCGATGGAGCTACCTGGTTTAGCTATAGGGGAGATGGGCCGTGGAGTCCCTCCTTGGTCATCACCTACCCAGTCGGTCTTTAGACAGACTTCTTTTTGTCTCTCCGTATTGTCTCTTCCCTTATCCTCCCTTTCTCACCTCCCCTGCCCCCTCCACTACTTTTCTCTCTCCTTTCTCTCCTCTCCTAACTGTATTGCCTATTTTTGGGGATTTATTGTGTAATTGTTGAACTTTTTCTGTTACATTGCTGATTCTCATATAAAGCGCTCTGATACCTCTGGGTCTAGCCAGCGCTATATAAAACTCTTTAAATAAATAAATACACACTACAAATGTCTGCCTGGCTTGTTGTGCTATCCCCTTCCAGATACTAAATATACGATTACGCTTAGTTTTCAAGCCTATTTATTTGGTTGGGTGGTGTTTCCTTGGATGAGTAGTAGGGAAAAAATAGGTAAGTTCTTCAGGTTGAGGTACTGGTTCCAAAGGTTACAGTTTCTATCATATAGCTCTGCTTAGCTCCATCTAGATCATCTAGCTCAATCTAGATTCATCTGACACTCTAAAATGTGCGTCTTCTAATTCATGCGGATGAACTCACAGCAGAAATTTTCAGTCAAGTGTTAGTGGTTGTGTTGGCAGACTGCATGCTGGCAAACTAAAAAGTATGCAAAAATATCAAGGAGAAATTTAAGTACAGCCTACTTTTTCTAATGTTATGTAATTACTGATTGAACACTCACTCTGAATATAAAATGCTGGGAATTAAATTAACCGCTAATAACCAAGCTAAGTTTGTGGCAATACCTTTGGTCTATGCATTTATTTGGTCAGAATAAACAGATCAGTAGGTTTGGAAACTGTCCAAGGTAAAAAAAGAACTTTAATTGGAACCAACCTTCTTCTTCTTCATCAACTTCTTGCTGGCATCGGCCTTCATTGCAGATGTCACCTCTGGAATGACTCTCCTACCCAACTCGGAAGGCATTGTCTCCTCCAACTGCATCTTTTTAAACTTTGGTTTTCCAACCTTGCCTTTTACTGCTTTGCCTATAAACCCTGCCAAAATGTCTTCTTTCTCCTGGTTTTCAACTTTCTGAGAATGAGTATTTTTGAAGGGGAATTAAAAAACAAATAAACATGCACAGTTGTAAATTTCAGTAAGTTCTAAATATCAAAGAAACTATTTAATGGTGCACAAATATATTATGCAGCAACAAACAGTGGAAAATACTTATTAGTGAAAACATAGACCAATTATCTTCACCAAACTGCTTTTTAGGGTTGCTAGTTCCTTTTAAACCATATAAAACAAATGTGTTGTGCACCTCTATAAATGTCAACATTACACCTGTACTGTACAATACAGCAGGGAAATTAAACATGGACAGAAAATTGACAAAATGCAGAAAAAGAGCAATGGACAGGCTTGGTAAACAAAGCAGCGCTATGTTCATCAAGGTAATGTAGATTGCTTAAAACACTGAGCTGTTCCACGTAATATAATAAAGTATGAAAAGAAGGAAACACATGAAACCCACAATAAGCTGAATATCATGGCCTCCTACACAGTTGCAGTCAACAGGCTAAATTGTGAAGCAGTTCAGCTCTGAACTACAGCTTATGAATAATAATGCTTATTTTTCAATATACCTTTCATGCCAACTGTTTCCATTTCAAACCGCTCCACAAGTATGAATGTTGTAGCAGCTGGTATATATAACAAATGAATACCAACACAGAATCAGCCTTTGGAAGACGCCATCAGAGAGGCATCAAGGATTATTGCAAGTTATCACCCTGGCCCAATGGGACCCTGCACTCTAAATTCTAACTTAGTCTGATTCATCAGTTCATGACAACTGTTCCCACGCTGACAAAAAGGGCAAGATGGGCACGGGTATAGTATGACACCAGCTGCAAAATATCAAGGGCCGAATTACACTTACTTTAAAAACCTGAAATAATGAGAACTAAAATATCTAGAAAAGATAAAATAAACATGAGCCTGTCATTTCTATTTGTTTGTATTGTGGCTTCATATAGCACAGACAAACCCTGGGGTATAGCACAGCACTTCGCATAGCGAAATGCAGCTAAAGTAGATTGAGCACTTGGAATTACAGTGGAAAGTTAAAATACTGGGCAATGTTACTAATTTACTAAGACACACACAGTAAGATAAAAACAGAGGCATAAAATGTACACTACAATGCTTCCGAATTTAGTAAAACAGTCAGTACTAACAACATACTGAGGAGGCAAGTGAATATTATTTATAACCATTTCTTCAAGAGTAAGTCAATGCAATTAAAATGCAGAAATAGGTCCGGCATAGTGAGTCAGGACGTGTAGAAAATGCAAAGAGATGGGCAGTACAGAATAGTAGAGAAGCCGAAATGTTTGTTACAAATAAAAAAGACAAAAAAGGAGAAGGGAGGTGAAAAAGCACAAAGGATGTAGTTTCCAGATCCTGGATGTTGATCCAAACAAGGAATGAGCACTGCAAGGTATTATTTTAAACATCAGGGGTTCAAAGAGGAGAATCTCTGAGTTTAAAAAAAAGCAGAAACAGTCAATTAATTCAGTTTATAAAGAAGGGGGGAAATGTTTGTGGAGCAGGCAAGTTATCAACTTCAAAAACATTTCCAGCAGAGAAGACGTGAATAATTGGCTGGTTTGAGAGATAAGACATGCTAAAGCATGGATTTTTGGTCAACTTTTAGGCAACTCTATATGGGTTTAGTAGCAAAAATGTGATTCTTGTACATTTTTCTCTCTGCATTGTGATGTAGCAAAGTTAGGGACTAAAGCATATTGATTTCATTTAGCTCTTTGGAGCAGTAAATATCTCATTTGTTAGTTTTCATTATTTCATTCTTTTAGGGGGCGGCCCGTTAAGAATATTGGGTAATCAATTGGTTTATTTCTTGATTTGTATTTATTGAAACTTACTCATTTAATGCAGGTATTTCCACCACTAACTGGATACATACCGGAGCAGTACATCACTCAGTAAAGTCAGGCTTTTCTAAGGAACACTGAACCAAATCAGTTCTTGTGCTAGATTCAACAAGGCATTTGAGAACTGTGTGAGGGGTAAAACAAGTATTTCTCAAATTAAGATGATGACAAACAGCAATCAACCTAGTAAAGCCACACAGAGGGGTCTGGAAGAATGAGGAGTGAAATAATTTCTTCTGTCTGAATAAAGGCAGTTATTTTCAAATAACATAAGGAGCAAAAGCCAGAAAAATGTCAGCACTTTATCACCCAGTCAACTTCTGCAAACATGTTTTTGTCCATGTACTCTATTACTTTTCTCAACTTAAATCTTAAAGGAATATCTCTAAAACTGTCTTTTACATCTCAAGCACAAGCTTTTTTTGTAAGGGTCTGCTAGTTGTTGGATGTAAGAATATGACAAAAAGGAGCAATTAAAAGTGGAATGCTTCTCTTTTTACTGCACATTGTTTTGAATATCTTTTTTATATTTCTTTACTCCAAATTAACCGTTTGGTACATAAAATTTAGAAGTTAAAATAGGTGTTTAAAAGCCATGAAGTTAAGGCAATTCCTGAAAAATATTTTCAAATATATACTTACAACAAAACAAAGCCAGATTCATGGTGCTAACTGGCTGGGATTTGAAACATTAAATAACAGAAGAAGCATTTTTAAAATTCTTAAAGAAAGCAAATGCTTAATATAATTCCTATATCTGGCTACTAACTTTCTACAGAAATGAGTTTGTGATGACATTTGAGATATAGAATAGCGTATAATGGATAACATTCCAGTGTACCACAACATATTTTTACAAATTAGACCACAGACTAAATAGAACAAAGAACTTGGCAGCGAAAAATGGCAAATAAATGGTAATTCGAACAATTGACATTTACGGTGCATTAGAAACTCTCTAACCATGATATTTACCCTTCCCAAACAAGGGCAAAGCAGGATGTGCGAGCACTTCAAATTTCTGCTTAGACAAGGCATCCCAATGAAAGCATATTTTATGAATAAAGAAGCAGAGTGTCTCAGTAGCATTAGACTACTCCAGCCCAATGTTTACAACCTATTCTTCTACCTAATAGAAAGCGCTTCATAAATAACTGGGAGTTTGTGTTGAAACCTACATCAAGTTCCTCTACAAAGGCTGCTAAGTCCTCTTTCCAAAGGTCTGATGAAGATTTTCTCTTCAAGTCATTAAGTTCTTTTGCCTACAAAAGATAAAAGAACGTGTTAAAACTTGTTGAACTAGACTGCGTACAGACATCAAGTTGCAAAGTAAATTTTAGCATTCACTTCTTCACAATTGCATTATTATGCTTCACCAGGTAGTGGGATCTTCACACACAAAGTTAAAACTTATATAAATGCAAGAGAGAATAACTTATTTACAAAATATATGCAATATCATTTGTTTAAAGGTAAGCAAAGATCATACTTTCGAATCTCTTTGTTTGACCAGGTCATCAATTTTCTCCTTTGTGAGGCACCACAAGGACATATTTAGAATGTAGTTAAAATCTGGGCCTGAAATGGAACCTGAATCGGAGGAGCTGTCATCAGCGATTTGCACGTCGTCATCTTCTGCTGCCTGAAACACAATTAGGAACAGGTGGTAATGAACATGGTAATGAACATGTGTTGCATCTGTATTGCATGAACACAAAAAAATTTGAACACAACAATTCTTAAATAGAGATATGCCCATTAGTGGGAGTTTTAAACCTCTCCATCTAGGAGTGCTCAGCCCAATTAATTATCTTACTGAATTAGCTTCCACTAATTTAAAGAGGATCTCAAATATCTTTAAGAAGGTTCATCTATTTTATTATAATTTAAAATATGTCTTCAGCATCCAACAGTGGCATAACGTAGCACCCTGATCTGACCCTCTAAAAAATGGTGCCAATCGTCGCTCCATTTTAAGGTTGAAGGGTTAAAGGCAGCTAATAAACACTGCAATAAAAAAACACTATATTTATTATCTTTAACTCATTAACAGTCCATTCCAGATAACAATGATAAGGATGTACTAATCTGGTTGGCCTGTGTATTCTTGTAATTGCCTCAAACCAACAGAAAAATAGTGTGTGATCACAAATACTTATGCATCCAGAACACCCAGTAGCAAATGTGTGCAGGGCTACCAATGTCTGCAACAGAAGGTTATAAGATTGTTAGCGGACAAAAAGCTTGTTGCCTTAGTCAAAAAATTTCTAAATAAATATTTGGTTTGTAAGCACTAACTTGTGACATGGGGCCACTTCATAGCACCGGTGAGCTAGATTTTGAAATTCTATTAAAAATATACATATTAAATAAAATAAAAATAACTTCATATCCAGAAGTATCATGTACATTGCAATCTGGACTCAAGTAGACATTAAGGTCCACAAATTCAGGAAATTGAACTTGCTTTCCATAGGGCCATACCCATTTATTTAGGGGGTGTTAGGGGGGGGCGGGGGGGGGATTGGTCCCAGTGATCTTGTGTCGAGTTGAAAGACCTCTGAAGAATTTTGTTTTAATTTTATTTCTTGAATAATGACAAAATAGGTGGATTCCTAAGGTGTGAATGCAGTCCATTCCAAAGCTAGAAATCTAATACTCTGATCAATCTACCTGGGCAGTTGAATCTGACGCGAGAAATCATGTTTGATTTGGTGAATCTCAGGGTGCCAGTTTGTGTGTAGTTTAGGAAAAGAATTTTTAAGTACTTTGGCCTGCAGTCCACCCTTGCTTTGCAGATGATGCAGAGCATTATAAATGTTGTCATATTTGCCAGAAGTAGCCGATACAGTTTATGGTTATGGTGTGATGTCGGTCAATTTCTTTAAACTGACAGTCTTGCTGAACGATATTTTAGGGAAGTTGGGAAGAGGGGCATCTGAGGGTGGTCCTATGGGTTACCAACATACTATAAATCACTTGCACTAAAGCACCCGCTGAAAAAAAGCATGCTAGACCTAACCTAAGGAGCAACAGGTGAATAAGGCAAGCTGGTAAAGTCCTAAAAAGCAGACTGAAGAATTCAGGAGGAGGAGGCAAAAGTACAAGTCAAAATTAGCAGGCAGACAAAAATGACTGTTTGGGTTAGAGATTTCAACATGTCACACATTTTCAGCGAATGCTTGCTATTTCCTGAGACATTAATTTGCTCTTTAATAAAAAAAATTTAAAAAACTTTCGCAAACACTCAATTCTAGTCATCCAAAAACGTAATATTTCTACTACCTAGGAAAGATCCATGGCAACTGTGAAAAAATTGTGAAGCAGCAAAACTTACCCCATCAAACAAAATACTAGAACCACAAACGTAACAAAGCACTGGTAAGGCAAAAAGGTCTTGCGCAATTTTTTTTATTAGGGGAGTGGGGAGATGTGGCACAAAAAATGGGAGAAATAAAACATTCCTTGCCACTGCTGAAAAATGGCAAATATGCTTACAATGAATAATTTTTATTATCCGCATATAATTTTAAGAGAACAGTAAGAGTACTTCCCAGCAGGAAAGTGTAATTAGAACAGGTATTGAAACTTTTCAATCAAAGTAAATTACAGGAAATAGGATTCTTTTTGGCATCAAGAACAAGATATTTGCTTGTAAACGCTGTAACTTGAAAAAAACTGGATGTTACCTACAACATAAACATACACAGATGACTTAAAAATAAATAAAGGACAAAGAAGGGAAATAAAAAAGCACTGGTAAAATATTGGACCAGCAGCCCTACCTCCAAAGGGCACTTCGTTTTAGGCAGATGTGCATGCGACCAAGTAAAATGCCATCACTTACAGTACAAGAGAGTCAATTGCTGGCCCAGTGCCCCATGTGGTGGTGGGTGGGAGCGTAGACCGCTCAGACCCAAAAGACTGCCTGCCCTTTCATATGCATCCATCTATCTGAGGCTGGCTCTTTATATAGAGTACCAAAATACGGTACACTGTGCAGAGGGTCCAGGCAACCCTTATTGGTTTCCCGAAGCACAATTAAACAAAAATTCTCTCTTTTGTGGTAGTGTGGGCGAGAAGTTTAGGCTTATCAAAGGGTAGTGTTAAGTATTTATTTCACACACAGATTCGGTATACGAGACAATCCAAGAAATCGGATACCAATTTATAACAAGCATTGGAAATGCAATAGGTCTCGCATTAGAAAAGTTGTAGTTATTGGTCTTGTAAATGACATTTTATTTATTTGTTGGTTTTTAAAATTGCTAAATTGATGGCTTTGTCATTTACAATGCCAATAGTTATAACTTTCGCGAATGTGACACCTATAGCATTTGGAATGCAACATGTTTTGTATTTACGTCACTTAGATGGCAGCTCTGGTCGTTAGGCCACATCTCTAGAGAGCAGGAGAGTGCAGCAGGGGAGAGAAGCACAGCAATGCAATAGGTCTCGCATTAGGAAAGTTTGAGCTATTGGTATTGTAAAGGACACATTTTTTATTTATGTGCTTGTTTTGAAAATAGCGAAATTAATAGCTTTGTTATTTACAATGGCAATAGTTTTATCTTTCGCAAATGTGACACCTATTGTAACACAATATGTGTTGTGAGGGTGAGTGAGGGTGAGGGGTTGAGGGTGAGTGAGGGTGAGGGTGGGTGAGGGGTTGAGGGTGGGTGAGGGGTTGAGGGTGGGTGAGGGGTTGAGGGTGGGTGAGGGGTTGAGGGTGGGTGAGGGGTTGAGGGTGGGTGAGGGTGAGGGTGAGTGAGGGTGAGGGTATGAGGGTGAGTGAGGGTGAGGGGATGAGGGTGAGTGAGGGTGAGGGTGAGGGGTTGAGGGTGAGTGAGGGCGAGGGGTTGAGGGTGAGTGAGGGCGAGGGGTTGAGGGTGAGTGAGGGCGAGGGGTTGAGGGTGAGTGAGGGTGAGGGTGAGTGAGGGTGAGTGAGGGTGAGGGGTTGAGGGTGAGTGAGGGTGAGTGAGGGTGAGGGTGAGTGAGGGGTTGAGGGTGAGTGAGGGGTTGAGGGTGAGTGGGGGTTGAGGGTGAGTGGGGGTTGAGGGTGAGTGGGGGTTGAGGGTGAGTGGGGGTTGAGGGTGAGTGGGGTGAGGGTGAGTGAGGTGGGTTGAGGGTGAGGGGTTGAGGGTGGGTGAGGGTGAGTGAGGGTGAGTGAGGGTGGGTGAGGGTGGGTGAGGGTGAGTGAGGGTGGGTGAGGGTGAGTGAGGGTGGGTGAGGGTGAGTGAGGGTGGGTGAGGGTGAGTGAGGGTGAGTGAGGGTGAGTGAGGGTGGTGAGGGTGGGTGAGGTGAGTGAAGGTGAGTGAGGGTGAGTGAGGGTGAGTAGATGGTGAGTGGAGGGTGAGTGAGGGTGTGTGAGGGTGAGTGAGGGTGAGGTGAGGGTGAGTGAGGGTGAGTGAGGGTGAGTGAGGGTGAGTGAGGGTGAGTGAGGGTGAGTGAGGGTGAGTGAGGGTGAGTGAGGGTGAGTGAGGGTGAGTGAGGGAGGGGTGAGGGTGAGTGAGGGTGGGTGAGGGTGGGTGAGGGAGGGTGAGGGGTTGAGGGTGAGTGAGGGTGAGGGGTTGAGGGTGAGTGAGGGTGTGGGTGAGTGAGGGTGAGGGTGAGTGAGGGTGAGTGAGGGTGAGGGTGAGGGGTTGAGGGTGAGTGAGGGTGAGGGTGAGTGAGGGGGTGAGGGGGAGTGAGGGTGAGGGTGAGGGTGAGTGAGGGTGAGGGTGAGTGAGGGTGAGGGGTTGAGGTGGGTGAGTGAGGGTGAGGGTGAGTGAGGGTGAGTGAGGGTGAGGGTGAGTGAGGGTGGGGTGAGTGGAGGGTGAGGGGGTTGAGGGTGAGTGAGGGGAGGGTGAGTGAGGGTGAGGGTGAGTGAGGGGTTGAGGGTGATGAGGGGTGAGGGTGAGTGAGGGTGAGGGTGAGTGAGGGTGAGAGGGGTGAGTGAGGGTGAGGGTGGGTGAGGGTGAGTGAGGGTGAGGGTGTGAGGGGTGAGGGTGAGTGAGGGTGTGTGAGGGTGGGGTAGGGGTTGAGGGTGAGTGAGGGTGAGGGTGAGTGAGGGTGAGGGTGAGTGAGGGTGAGTGAGGGGGTTGAGGGAGTGAGGGTGAGTGGTGAGGGTGGGTGAGGGTGAGGGTGAGGGGTTGAGGGTGAGTGAGGGGTTGAGGGTGAGTGAGGGTGAGGGTGAGTGAGGGTGAGGGTGAGTGAGGGTGAGTGAGGGGGTGAGGGTGAGTGAGGGTGAGTGAGGGTGAGTGAGGGTGAGGGTTGAGGGTGAGTGAGGGTGAGGGTGGGTGAGGTGAGGGTGAGTGAGGGTGAGTGAGGGTGAGGGTGAGGGTGAGTGAGGGTGAGTGAGGGTGAGTGGAGGGTGAGTGAGGGTGAGGGGTTGAGGGTGAGTGAGGTGAGTGAGGGTGAGTGAGGGTGAGGTGAGGGTGAGTGAGGGTGAGTGAGGTGAGTGAGGGTGAGTGAGAGTGAGGGTGAGTGAGGTGAGGGGTGAGTGAGGGTGAGGGTGAGTGAGGGTGAGAGGTGCGTGAGTGAGGGTGAGTGAGTGAGGGTGAGTGAGTGAGGGGTGAGGGTGAGTGAGGTGAGGTGAGGGTGAGTGAGGGTGAGGGTGAGTGAGGGTAGTGAGGGTGAGGGTGAGGGTGAGGGTGAGGGTGAGTGAGGGGAGTGAGGGTGAGTGAGGGTGAGTGAGGGTGAGTGAGGGTGAGGGTGGTGAGTGAGGGTGAGGGAGTGAGGGTGAGTGAGGGTGAGGGTGAGGGTGAGTGAGGGGTGAGGGAGTGAGGGGAGGTGAGGGTGAGTGAGGGTTGAGGGGTTGAGGGTGAGTGAGGGTGAGGGAGGGTGAGGTGTGGTGTGGTTGAGGGTGAGGTGAGGGTGAGGGGTTGAGGGGGTGAGGGTGAGGGGGAGGGTGAGTGAGGGTGAGAGTGAGTGAGGGTGGGTGAGTGAGGGGAGGGGTGAGGGTAGTGAGGGGGTGGGAGGTGAGGGTGTGAGTGAGGGTGAGTGAGGGGTCCGAG